>NC_083229.1:65623705-66968705 GCF_032191835.1 Heteronotia binoei
TCACAGTTGAGAGATAGAACATTTTGTTCCAATTGTTCATCCTTGTCCACTGGAATCTCTGAAGTCCTTCTATTGAGACCCATCGGGGACTTTCTATTGGGTGTAGCCAGCTGTGGAACTTCTGGAATTGTTGGCTTTCCTTGGGACTTGGAAAACTTCTTTATTTTAGAGAGAGTCAGGAGTGGTTCAGCCATTGTTACATTTACAAAACAGCGAGCTGGGAATATCCCCTTTGTCCATAGAAACTTTTTCTGCTTCTGAATTAAAATAGGAATATCAGGGGTTTTAAAAGTCAATAAAATTCTCTGTGGCTGAAATGAACAGTTTAAAAATTCCATGTTAAACAAATCTATTATTTGATAATTAATCTGGAGAACTTCACGGAGATGAGATTTAACTAGGTGACTATTCCTCCAGCTCGGAATCCTACCTCTGTAGCTGCAGATTGTTAAATAGACCTTATTTGGTTGAAAAATCAATTTTTGTGATTTTTTTACTGTATTTACCAACTGCATCTAGCTCAGTGTTGAATACTGAGGAGGCTTTAGACTTTGATTCTAAATTTTCTTGAGCCATTGGAATTTTTGAGGATAGGTGAAATTGATGAATTTCCCTGGTTGTATTAATTAGCAGTTTTATATCAGATGCCAGGTTTGAAAACCTATCTTTGATACTTTTTATGTTTTCAAAGAGGGTTTTAACTGTTCTGGCAGTAAATTCAAGGAGTGCTTGCCCAAATGAGGAATTAATAATATCCTCATTATCAGAAAGAATCTGCTGTGTTCTTAAATGCCTCGGGTCAGCCTCATCCTCCTTGTCCTCCTGCGCGAAAGTGCTAATTGCCTCCTCCCTCAATCTCACACTCCGAAGGAGAAAAGCGATTTGTAGTTTCAATAACAAAAGCAGTTGAAGAAGCTTTTTGTTTGGTACCGGAGACTAAAAAAATCCCCAATCTTAGACTGCTTCTTAGCAGGGATAGAAGATGATTCCTCTGCATCCCTTGAACACTTGCCGGGAGCCATTGTTCAAATTTCAAAGCAATAGCAAGTACTATTAAGATTAAATAGACCTTAGAATGATACATGCAAAAATATTCTTTGCTCCAAAACTCCTTTTCCGAGAGGAAAGAGCAGCAGAAGTAGAGTAACCTTTTACAACTTGGAGAGGTTCCCAAATTTTCTGTATGGGAAAAAGCTTCACATAGAAAGTTAGCAACAACAAAAATAGACTCCCAGTCTTCAAGGCCAATTGTAAATTAGTTGGCTGTGCCTGGCCAAGTGATAGCCGTGATTGAACTGCAATAATCGACTCCTTGTCGGTACTTAAAAATAATAAGAATGCCAAGTCCTTGAAATCATCAATTAAACACAGAAGGGCCAAAAAAGCAGCTTAAAATATCTTGGGAGTATTTAAAACTACTTAGCGTTTATCAGAGTCATGAATACAGCCGTCTGCAGCCAACGCCTGTAACCGGACTGGCCCGGGAACTACTAGTTGTGGGTCCTGTCATATTAGTGCAACACTAGGGCTATGCATGGAGGTGCAATCTAAGATATACAAGAGGACATTTTGGTACTGGGGAAAAAGTCCCTGACAGAGAAGCTTCCATTTGTAAAAAGAGGCCTTACTCATAACATGTGGTTTATTGTTAATAGCATTTATGGCATCTGAACTTAAGCCTGAGATGAAAGGTACTAGCCAAAACATTGGAATTCCCTCCCCAGGGAGATTTGTTTGTCTTCCTCTATTGTCTTCTGTAAGTGGGTGAAAATATTTTTGTTTTGTTTTGCATACTGTTCTTAACCACTCCCTCCTCAAGCCCCAAACTTATAGGAATTTCCCCATCTGGAGTTGGCAACTGTATTTCCTTCCCAGCCAACCATCAACCTACATTGATCTGACCCTCTCACTTCAGCTTTCTATCTCCTCTCCACTCTTTGCAGCCACTACCTATGAAAAGTACAGTCTTTCTCCACAGTGTGGGGGGAACCTAAGCAGTTTACATCATTCTCCTCTCCCCCTTTTTGATCTGCACAACAGACGCAGGTTAGGCTGAAAGTCTAAGACTGGTCCAAAATCACCCAGTCAGCTTCCTCTGCAAGAACCTGGGTCTAGCAGACCCTGCTCTAAAGTGCTGTTATGCCACACCAGCTGTCATGGGAGGATGGAGGGAGTGCTGTTGAACAGTAGCAAGCAGTCAGGTCTAGTTAAGTCATACCAGTCAAGTGGCTTCAAGTCGCCCAGAGGGTGCTGCCAGGACAGCCAACCTCCCAGTAGAGCCTGAAGATCTCCTTATATCACAACTGAACTCCAAACAACAGATATCTCTTCCCCTGGAGAAAGTAAGTGCTTTGGAGAGTGGACTCTATGGCATTCTATTCAGCTGAGGTCTCTCCCCTCTGCAAACTCTGGCTTCTTTAGACTCCACCATAAAATATCCAGGAATTTCCTAACCTGGAACTGGCAACCCTAGTCATTACTGGCCCCAATGATCTCCTTCAAAGGCCAAAATAGGCCTAGAAATGGCCTCTTCCTTCCACCTTTTACTGACAGAATCAAGCTTGGAATACTATAGTTGCCTAGCAACAGCCACTGACAGAAAATAAACCTGACAGGATGGGCCTATAAGACATGAAGGCAGCCTCCCCAGTGGCCCAATCCTTGTCTGTCCTGGGGCTGGAGGAACTGAGTGACATGTAGCTCAACCTAAGGGAGGGTAGGTGAGTTGTCACCAGTACAGTTTGGCTTTTATCTGTAGGATTTTATGCATACTGTGTTTTAAATATTTTGAAAATTTTGAAATATTTTATGTTTGTTTATATGTTTGATGTTTGGGACCTTGTTTGGGTGGAAAGGCAGAACAGAAATGTTTTAAATAAAAGAAACAAACAGAACTGAACAAATGAAATTGCCTTATACAGAGTCAGATCATTAGTCTTGCAAAGTTAGTATTGTCTGTTCTCACTAACAGCAGCTCTCTCAATCTCAGTAAAGACCTTTCATGTCACCTGTTACTCAGCCACTTCTGGAACATACCACTGAACATGAACTTGAGAGCAGATGTTCTACTCTTAGGTCGCAGCTTCACTTGCTTGCCAAAAAAGTTAAATAAAATAGTCATATGAATGACCTGGCCTTTAAAGCATCTAGATCTCTTTTCAAACACATTCAGTATGCATAAGCTGCAACAGACTGCATAAAATGTAAGAACATAAAATCCATGTGGGAGCCCAGTACAAACACTGTGCATCATTCTGGATACTTGACAAACAACCTAATAACAGGCAGGTTTAATATGCACATGCACAAACACAAAACCAGTTTTGGGAATTGTGTGACAGTTCCTAGGCTACTTTAATGAAACCAAAGGTAATTCAGAATTAGTAATTTATCTATTTTACAAGAAATTAAGCATCTGAACAGCTCTTCACCCAAACAAGCATCTTACCCATCCAGACTTCTCCAAATTGACCTGCATCAAGCTTTTTGACTAATTTAATTGAGTCCCGAGGGATCTCCCAGGCATCCTTGTCCCATGGTTTCTGTGGTTTGGGACTAATGCATGCTTTCTCCAGCTTTCGACATAAACCATCTGCCTGTTCTGTTTAAGAGAAAAACAAGATATGTTATAGTCTTAACCAACACTTGTTAGCCACAAAAACCAAACACTGTCTTGGTTTGGGCAATTTTTACCTGCTGAGCAAAAGTCAGCCTCACAACAGTTCAGCCCTAGGCTATGCAAAGGTAGAGAGATTCTGCTGGACAGCTCACAAGCCTTGAATGGTGACAGATTTATTGAGTAGCCTTGCAATAAGCATACAAAGACAACACAACTTTTTACGGCAAAGCATTTACTCAGATACTTAGGGACAAACACCAAATAGCAGGATCTCATCCATGCTGACATACAACTCACATAGATTTCTTACCCAGAATATTTGCTACTTATAATGTAGAATTTGGGAATCCTACTCTCCATCTTGTGTGTCTGTTTCTGAGATAGATTTTAAAAAAATCTCTAATTCTAGCCACCTTTCCTAACTACTTATCACTTTGGGTCATCCAGAAGATGGGCAGTTCTACCTCCCATTGGCATTTCTAAGGAGGCACACTGATTTTGCTATCTCCTCTGTCCAATATCTGGTACTTACAGAGGGGTGTACTGAGACTTAGAAATGCAAAATGTCTTGTTTCACATATTATTTTACTTAGACATGACTGTGTATTTGGCTGGCAGATAAAATAGGTATAAATTTTGGTGCATTAGAAACAAGCTTGGTATGAGAATTCTGAGTTGAGGCATACCTGAACCAAAGCAGAGCTATTTTTAATATGCTTCAGGCTTGATTCTGTTTTCCACTGTTCTTTTCTGTATAAAAGACACATTGTCCCTCCCTCAGCTACACATTTTATCTGCCAGCCAAATATCTTCTTTAAGATTCTGAAAATTAAAAATCAGCAAGATCAACAAGACAACAGATATGACAAGTTTTTTGGTACAAGATAATTACAGTGCTGATAACTTTTCAGTTTATTACTAGGTTCGCACAAGACTCTAAACACGGCATAATCTCCCAAGCCAAAGACTTCCTGTTTAAAGCTATTTTGATTCTCCCCTTACTTTAAGACTGATAAAAGTCAAAACTGTCTTTCCCACAACCTAGTACTCTATATTAAAATACATTTGACTTAAGTATCCTGAAATAGAAGAGCATTTTGTGTTTTGTTAAGCCAGTGTTTTCAATACTTACTTTGATAATGTTTGATCATGTCACCGATGGAGGGAAAGGTAATTCTTGGGGAGATGTAATATCCTCCATTGTCTAGACTTCTGATTTTGTAGTGCTTGACAACATCGCCATGTTGACTGTCAATGTCCCTGATGGACAGAGAGTAGCTACCTGTGGACAATTTTAAAAAATATTACACTGCATGCATTACAAGTAAAATTCACACCAAATCAAATTTTTTGCAGTCCTGGCCAGTTTTAATGCTAAAGCGTTAATTACTCTTTTAAAAAGTGTTGTGGAAGAAAGACTACAATTTCTACTAGACACTAACTCCTTTCAAAGACTAGGCCAGAGAAACATGTTTCAAATCCAATAAAATCACCTGAAGATAGATAACTCTTTTTTTTAATACTACCACATCAATTGTTTTTATTCATGAGACCACTGGTTTTTGCCACCTTCCAGAAAAGCAAAACTGTAGAGTCAGGATTACCATGTTACTATTTATATGCAAGATAAAACCTATTATGGTGATTATCATGTAGAATTCACATGTGGGTTTCAGGTTTCTGTAGAGTGCAGATCACCAAAATATGCAAAAAGGGCTACTATACTATATCAGTACCAAACTTTTAACACGTCTTAAGAAGAGCTGTTTTGCTTTCATATAACACCAACTGCATCAACAGTAACAAAGCAGAAAACATATGGACTTGCAGTTTTCCTGACTCTACTTTCTAAGGTAATGGATTTTGGCAAACATAGTAGCACACACCAAAGTGCACAAAGAATATATCTAAGCTAGCCTAAACATTACTGGGATGCTTTCCCCCATCAGTGACCAGGAAAGCATTAGCGCTGTGAACTCAGGGCTTCAGAGCAAACACAGGATTAGAAAGTGGTTCTCTTGTATGAGCTAGACAAAACTGAATTTTTAAAGTGATGGATCATATACTTTTCTCATGAACTGTAGGAATCCATTTTTCTATGATAAAAAAACAAACCAGAACAACAAAAAAACAGTAACTTCAGAGATCAAGTCAATGGGCTTAAAAGTGTGCAACTCTTTTTAAGATTCCACACTTAGGCTTCTTCTTTCCTAGTAACTGGGATTCTTAATGGGGATTAGACCCTGATTGAAAGTTTCCAGTTACTGGGAGAGAAACAAATCTCAGTTTGCTGAGGCATATTTAGGGGTCATGACAAAATGAAGTTAACTTTGAAGACTTTAATCTCAGCTCAGTGCACAAGATAGTAGCCTAAACCTACAACAAACCAAATTCATGTTCACTGAGAACAAACTCTGACAACTTATTTGTGAGTGAACTCTTTTGCTTATTAGTATATTTTTAGGAACTGAAGTAAAAAGGCCTTTCATGTAACCTTTAAAAATTATGGTTAAATTAAATAAATCCATACACCTGAATAGATCATATGGAGAAGCTCACAACTAGCCAAGTATAGACTGAAGAAGGGCAGAAGGCTGAGTTTACTTTTAATTTGGAAACAATTCAGAAAGCCATTGCCTACCTTTTAATGTTTCACTCTCTCTGATAAGGAAAGCTCCAGGGCTATTTCCTGGTGCTAAAAGTTGCCTTTCTGCATCTTTCCTGGTTATATCTTTAAAAAACCATCTGAAAAACATTTTGAAAAAAGTTACACCTTTCTTTTCTTTTCCAGTTGGAATGTAGTAAGTGGTGAATAACAAAAGCTGAATATGATGAACCTACTCTTCTGTTTCTAAGGTGTTGATCTTCGCAACATAGTTGCTTGGGATAAAGCCTTCCTTCTTGGTCAAGAGGGATTTAGCTTTCCACCATTCTCCATGCCTGAGGGGGGGGGGAGGGAAGAGCAATAGTAATCTAAGCAAATAGGAATGATCATCTTCTTCATCAGTCTTCAAAAAATAAACATACAAAAAGCCTTTTAGGCTTCACTGTGGGAGAAAATAATACTCTCTACTAGACATGCCTGCAATCAAATGGTCTGAGGACCTGTATTTATCTTGGCAAAGTGTGAGTCCTACCCAAGTATGATTTCTAAGGTTGCCAAGCTCCAGGCAAGGCCTGGGGATATCCCATTTTACAACTGATCTCCAGACTACAGAGATCAGTTTTCCTGGAGAATACACTGGGACAGGAGAACACATTCAATATAGCTTTGACAATATCGGGTTCACAAATCTTTTCTTTAATAAGAGCTACATGATACTCAGCAGAGAAAGTATAAACTGAATGATCAAAGTACTTTTAATATTGGCAGGATGTAAACTGGAAATAAATTATATATAAACTCAGCATACTAAACTTCAGTAGAAATGAGTATATTTTTCACAGATGAGTTTTACAGATAGCTCTGCAATCTGTGTTTTCATATACAAAGAGGATACACATACCTAAAGTTGTTTGCCCTACACATGACACAAGAACGAACAAATATTCAGTAATTTAAAAACAGGGCTATGTGTATTTTCTGCCACATTCAAGCCAGTGTGGTGTAGTGGTTAAGACTGTCAGACTAGGATCTAGGGAGATCCAGGTTCAAATCCCCACTTATGCCATGGAAGCTTGCTAGGTGACTTTGGGCCAGTCATACTCTCTCAGCCTAACCCACCTCAGAGTGTTGTTAGGATAAAACAGAGGAGATGAGGTTGATGTCAGGTGCTTTGGACCACCATCAGGGGGAAAGATAAGGTATAAATGAAATAAATAATATTTTAAATTGTGCACAATATGATGCAGAACATTCCGCTTCCCAATAATCTCAATATTCTCTTTTAAAAATATTTATTGTGTTTACAATTATAAGGACAGGTTTGAGAATACATTCCTGCTGTGTTATGCTTATACTCACTCCTCAAGAACTGTCATTTTCTCTCCTTTCTTGAAGGACAAATCGTCTTCATGAAGACCATTGTAAGCATATAAGGCTACTACAGTGACCCGAAGATCCTTCTCCTCTGCTAATATATAAATTTAAGAGATATTTTCATTCATTTATAGATTTTTCTATAGATTTCACTAACTTGTACTAACCAGTGGCTTTTATAAACTTACGTTCTGTACAGAACCTCTGACCTGGTAAAAGTGCATCTGGTTTTGTCTAGAATAATAATAAGAAGCAGTTAATGTCCATGTCAGATTTATGAACTAACATTTATTAGTCACTATTTTTAATTAGCTATTTTTTCCTTGGCCAGTGTTTAGAAGCACTTATAATAACTTTATTATTATTATTATTTGTATCCCGCCCTCCCCGCACAAGCAGGCTCAGGGCGGCTCACAACATAGGAATGCAATACAATATAATAAAATCACATAAAACAGTTAATAATAACTTTTTATTTGATAATAACTTCATAACACTGTGACTTTTACCCGACCACCAACTGAGGGGAGATGAAAAAAATTCACCAAGCTTGTACTTGTCCAACAAAGCAGGCAAAATAGTCCAGGGAATCTACAAAATAGTACAAAGTCCCCATCTACCATCTCCAAACATCAGACACAGAAAACTTCAGGTTCAGAGATTCTTACTGAAGTAACCGACTTTCCAAGGAAGGGTCTGCCTGATGATTGCAGTATAAAGGTAAAAAATATTGTTACTTTTATTACCAGAGAGGGTAACAGAGCCTCTTTTGTGTCCTCTCTTGTTCTATGCCAAAAGAGCAGGCATAGATGAGTGCACCCTCTGATCAGAAAAGGGGGCTAAGTGGAATGTTTGCATATGGCAGGGAAACTAGTTATCAAAATGCTTATTATTTATTTATTACTGAAGACTGACTGGGAAGGAAGTAAAAAACCCCAACTGAAACAGACTTGTATGGTTGTGTTCTGAAAGTACACAGTGCTAACAAGGGAAATGTGAGCTGTGATTGAAAACAAAGACAGAGCAATCTGCCCTTTCATCCATCAAAATTGTGTGGGAAAGGCATTCTGCACAGGTTCAGAACAAGAAACAAAGTTTATGAAATACTTTTCATTAGGGTCAAGCAAAATGACACAAAACATTGTGCACTCTGACTTAACATCTTTATATTTAATGTATCACATTAAATGAGAATAGTGAGAAATAATTTTTCAGATTTCATTCTACAAAATTACAAAATAGTTATTCAGGCTGCTTTACCTTTTATCTTTTGTATCTAGGTAAAGTAGGTGATATTAGATGAAATAATTTTTCAGGTGTGCCTGTTTAACTGCTTGTTTCTTGTAAATATGCATAAAAAGTGATCAAGAAAGTTCCAGCATGATACCCTGAACTGAGTACAAGTACTCACCTTCATTTATAAAGACCCTCCCTTTTTGGCCAATGAAGTAAGCATATGAAAGAGCATATTTCCTATTTATGTAACCACACTTTGAAAAGAACTTTTCCTTTCAGGTTATTAAATACCATGATATTCATGAAGCAAATACCATATTTTATTTATTTTATATTCAATGAATCACCCCATCCTGACCAAAGTCATTTTAAATAGCAATGCTCAGCAAGAATGTTGGACATTTTGTAATACTTTTAAATAGTTACTTCAGTTTCTTTTAAAGCATCAAATACATCAAGAAGAATTCATAAGCCAAGTGGTATTCATTGAAGAATAGGCTTCCCAATCCCCAGGTCCCAGCGGGGGATCCCCTGGTTTTACAGGCTTCCCCCCTCCCCCAGCCAGCTGGCCGGCGGGGGAAGCCCCACCCCCACAGCCATTATGCAACTCCATGAACAATTCCCATAAGGAATGATAGGAAATTGATCTGCTGGTATCGGGAGCTCTGGGGGGGCTGTTTTTTGAGGTAGAGGTGCCAAATTTTCAGTATAGCATCTAGTGCCTCTTCCCAAAATGCCCTCCAAGTTTCAAAAGTATTGGACCAGGGGGTACCTCTCCCCAAAATACCAAGGGGTCCAATTCTATGAGCCCCAAAAGAAGGTGCCCCTATCCTTCATTATTTTCTATGGAAGGAAGGCATTTTAAAAGGTGTGCTGTCCCTTTAAATGTGATGGCCAGAACTCCCTTGGAGTTCAATTCTGCTTGTCACACCCGTGCTCCGCCCCCAATGTCTCCTGGCCCCACCCCCAAAGTCCCCAGATATTTCTTGAATTGGACTTGGCAACCCTATTGAACAATGAGCTGCCATACAGTTGTAGATTGAAAAAACAGATTAGTGAACTACAGTCAGTGGGACGGTAATGCACGTGAATTGGCAGGGGAACATATTCAGTGTGCTCATGGAGCTATCCACAAGAGCTTATTGTGCAAAAAAGCTTGTGATTTCAGCAATATTCTTTGCAAATTGAATAGCAACTACAAAGCAAAACCACAGACAAAAATCAATTTTTACTTCTGCAAGATTTTGTTTTTTGATTGAATTTTAAGTTCTGCCAGTCATGCTGTGATCTCACTGTTGGAATTATTCCCTATCTACTTACTGGCCTTTGCTGTTTATTGGATGTTGGATCCCTCACATAAATAGTTCTTTCAGTTTTACGTACTGATTGGGTCTTCATATCTAGCCCATCTCCATGAAGATTCTCTTTTCTTTTGGATTTTATACATCCCATATTTCCTGCTGGAATAAAAAAATATTAAGCAAAAATTCTGTACATAGTATCCATATTGTCTACTCTACATAACAAAGATCTCCTTTTCTTCCCAGCATTTATGGTACAATGTCTAAAAACTGGCTAACTTCTAGAAACTGTATATTCATGACTTCTATAGCTAGCATGACTTCAAATTGCCAGCATTGCTATTGTTTAAGACCAACTGGATTTAGGTTCAAGTCCAGTGGCACTTTTAAGACCTATAAGCTTTTGTGTGCATAAAGAAGTGTGCATGCACACAATGCAATGTTAGTCTGTCTACCGTATTAAGGTAAACATAACTTTATTCCAGAATAAGCCCTTATGCACTACCTCAGATGCAAGAGATTCTCTCCCTCCAGAGAGAGACTGCAGATATCTCCAAGATAACAAATGGATTATTCCAAAATAAGCTTCATTAATTTTTAAATGGGATTTTTAAAAACAAATACATTTTTAAAAAGAAATAATGCCAGGATTCATTTTTTAAAATTTCAGAATGAGACACTCAAGTTGGAGAGATTGAAATATTAAGTTATTGATGGTCTCATTACAAAAATAAGTGTTTTTTTCCAATTTCTCTGACATGCTAGTTTACCAACAGATGATGAAAACATTCCAGGTAGTGGCTGAGAATTCTTTTAAGCTGTTCTGCAGCAAACCCTTTTTAAAAACCAACATGGGAACATGATACAATTGTTATTGTTTCTGCCACTTAATATGTACTAGTGCCAGTTAAAAGTATACCAGAATTTCATGCTTAATTCAAAGAAAGTTGAGAGACAGTGCACCAGTTTCCAGCATAGAATCGAATCACTTACAAGATTACCTTTTAAAGTAATGAGTATAAATGAATGGAATGCTCTGGCATCCACAAGAGAGAGGGATACTCAAATAAGTGTTCATGGTAGAACAGCTGGGAGCCTGGGATTGGTAAAGATAGACTGTAACCCAAATTAATCTACAATTAAACAAGGAAATAGATTTCTTTACCATCCCCTCCTATAGTTACACCACTTGATTTCAGAGTTTTAAGAGTCTGAGCTAGATTTTGTTGCTGATTCTGCAGAGGGCTGTTTACTGAACATTTATGTTTTGGCCCCATTGTGATTTTTCTACACAGTCTTAGGTTTCTGGTTCCAAAATGCCAAGAGTGTCAAAATTTCAGTTTGCCATTTTATTACATCTATCATTACATTTCCATATCAAATTAAATGATTTTGACCACTGCAAGCCTGGGTTAGGATGGATTTTTCAAGATCACAATGATCTTGCTTGTGGAAGCTTTTACTTATGTGTGCTTAAAAGTGGGTAAATGATCCTCACTACTACTTTCTCTTAAGGATTGTATCATGTGGGGCCATATGCATAGGAGCTGCTGTGTAAAATATTGAGTGCAATAGCTTCTACAAGATACAGCTATATCATTTGTTGAAGGGCAGTGATTTTTCAGAACTAATAAGCACATGTCTGGTGATGTTTCATATCTGATGTATAACTGAAGCCAAACACTATATGGAAACTGGCCATGATTTGGAGGCTTTAAAGTTTTTTGTACTTCAGAAAGTAGTAAATTCCAATTATAGAGGGGGTAATTTCCAAAAAATCTTATTGCAGAAAGAGGCTAGATGGATTCATCGATTGAATACAATTGAACCATTTGGTCTTAATCAGTGTAATAATTTTTCATGTTTCATTTAGTATTCTGGAGTGTTTGTGTATCATTTTTGTATATGCCGTGTGTTTAGAATATGTTTTGTATATAGTCCCCTTTAAATGGCAAAATGTGCAACAGCTGGGCTTGCTTTTTAATGACGGGTAATCTGAGTCTTAGCAAGCCATCACTTGAGAAACTGAAAATGAGTGTGTATGAGAAACAGTCAGGATGACTTTACAAGGTAGTATGACATTTTGGGACACTTCCATTTTGTTGTAATTTTAAACATATATTGGCTATTATTCTGTCTGCTGTCACATTTTGTTCGTAGTTTAGTTGACTTATGAAGAAGCTATAATTAACAGAACGTGGCATCAAGCCCGTGATCATGTGAAGGTGAATTTGCCTTTGAAGCCGACACCTGCGGATGGACTCCATTCTGTGTATTACTTTGGAGTATACTACCCAATGAAGATTTGTGAATTTCTTTGGAGTCACCCAGCAAAATCAACATTTTGTATGGGACTATGTATAGGACTGTTCATTTTTATTCATGTATGAATTTTGGATGCTTGTGCACTTCATAATATACTGTAATTTTCTAATTTCGCATCAAGGGTTTGTTATTTTTGGCACAGTTGTTTTTGGATACATATTTGATACTGTGCCGCCACTGATTTCTACCTGTTTTCTCCAGGGGAGCTGATCTCTGCCAGCTGGAGATCAGCTGTAAAAGCAGGAGATCACCAGGCCCCATATGGAGGTTGGCAACCCTAGTCACTTGTGACCTGTGGGAGTGGGCATCAAATTGCCAACAACCTGGCCAAATTAATGCACAAGGGATGGGATACCATACACTCCCCTTTCTCTCCTCTCCTCTACATTCTCTCACCCCCTTCAGCTCACGATTTCTGGGCTACTTCACCCATGGGTAGGTTACCCAAGGACACAAGCTCGGCAGCTGGCTGGCTGAGAGGGGGGGGGGTGACATCCCAAGGGTTTTTTAAAATTTTAAAACTAGGAGCTACTATTTTAATGCTAGGCTTCTGAAGATTGCCAAAATGTCCCCCCCGCCCCCCCAAAAGATATCATGCATAGTTTTAGAGTGGTACGTCATCAATATGTAGATGATACTCACCTCCATCTCTACTGAAATCTCCTGTTGATGCAATAGAGACCACTGCTTGACTGCTGCTGAAGGTGAACAAATTGAAACTGCACCCTGACAAGATGGGAACAGTACTGGTTGGGAAGTCTGAGGTCATCAAGGACATTGTGCTTCCCATTTCCAGATAAGTTCAGCTGACTCTTGCTGACTTAGTTAAGAGCCTACTAAACTCAGTACTACTGTTCGAGAAGACAGTTAATGGCATTCTTTAAAAAAACCTTTTTCCAAGTTGCTTGAGTTCAGAAGACAGGCCTCTATCTTGACGTGGCTGATTTGGCCACTTGGATCCATGCCACAGTAACATTGAGACTGGGCTACTGTAATGCACTCCCCTCAAAGTCAACTGGGAGACTCCAGTTGGTACAGAACGCTGCAGCTCAGTTATTATCAGCAACTAGCCAGAGTGTACACATTGCATTCATTCTGCAATCACTCCATTCACTGCCCATCAATTACCAAATCCAATTCAGGGTACTAGCTGCCACACAGAAAGCACTTCATGCCTGTAGGACCAACCTCTCCTCCATCATGATAACTTCACCCATCTGAGTAGGACCTTTGGCAAGATCAACAACTGCCTATGCACATACATACTCTTGTAGTGGCCTACATTCCCTTGTTGAATGCCCCACCTGAAGAAGGTTCTCATGTTTCTGGCACTCCACAAACCATGTAAAACAGAATTGTTCAGTAGGTCAGTTTTGTAAAGGTGATAATGCTCTGTTATTATGCAATGATACAGGAGATGTTTCAAGGAAGGAAAAAGGTCTGTGTACTACTGTGTACAGTATGTGTTATCTGTTGCTGTATCTTGTTCTCAGTTCACTGTATTTCTATTTATGTAATGCCATTTATTGCTTGTTCAATACATCATGTTAAATACTCATACTTTGTTCATATTTCTGTTTTGTTCTAGATTTCTGCAATCCCAGTCCTATTACATCGCTTAAATTGACTGCATTGACTTACACTGTATATCCACTTTAAATCTCAGTGGGAAAAGGAGGCCATAGTAACCAGTGGGTCCTTTTTGAAAAGTTAGTATGTATTCCAGATATAGGAAATAATACTTAAACTTTCTAATGGGGCAAACTTGTGAATGAGCAAGATTTTTTTTTTTACAAAAAAAAGCCTTAGCACAACAACTTACAAGGTCAGAATTAAAAAAAAACAATTGGCATTATAATGCGCATATCTGGGGATATAGAAAGAATGTATTGCAAAGACTCTAGGTAGAGGTGATTATAGTGTGCCTTTTTATTCTCTCAAGAAAGGCTCAAATTCTAACTGGGGAAATCACTGTTGTTGTAGGGTTTTCATTCTTGTTTTAACCAGTCCTTTCTTTTTATCTCATATAACTAATAATTATAATGTGAGCCACTGAATACTTTTACTCACAACTCCATACAACTATTGAATACTAGGGTTCGTCAAAGGAAAGGAAAGGTCCCCTGTGCGAGCACCAGTCGTTTCCGACTCTGGGGTGACGTTGCTTTCACAATGTTTTCACAGCAGTAGTAGATAGGGGTACCCTATAATCATCAAGCCGCATACCAAAGTGACAGCTGCCCCTCCCACACACACACACAATGAATACTGTATGTTTTCCTATGGGGGACTGAGGCAACTGTCCCTGATGGGAGGCTAGGGATCCACCCATCCAACGAATGTCAGATGTTTTCTATGGGGGAAAAAGAGGGGTCAGCCTATGCTTCTGGTGTAGCATGCTTCATATTGTTTGGGGAAAGCATGCTTTGCAACACAGACGTTATTTAGAGAATTGTGGAGAAGCAACTGTTCTAAGCTGACATAGTTTGGAGAGTACACATACCCAATGGATAAAATGATGGATTTAAAACTGAACGCAGCTAACCTTATACCTGTAACATGTCCCTTTTAACATCAGGTTGCATGTTGATACAACTCTCTGGGGCTCAGTAAAAACCATAAGAGTTTTGGCCTGAATCCTAGATCCTTGGTTTGCCAGCCCCCACAGTTTGTTGAGAGGATGCTGTTGCGTGTGTAAAATGGTTGAAATTTTGCACCGGTTTGTGATTTGCAATGGGAGAGTTTTTCAAAAACAGATGCGTTGTAATTCTAGGAGATCACCACCCAGAGGTTTGCAACCCTAATGCTGGGCATTTGTGCAAAAGCTGTGCTTTGGGGGGGAAACTATGTTGAGGGTGTTAAAGGTTTTTCAGTGTCTCTCTATGTGTTTTACAGGGGGGAAAGTGTTGCAAGACAAGCATGACTAGTTCTGCCGTCCATTCTAATAACACTGTCTCATTATTAATTGCAAACTCCTATATAGTTTCTTATTCACGCTTTTCCAACATTAAATTCTATTTTTCTAGCATCTTCAGCAGCCTGTTCTCAGACGATTATGAAGACTACCTCTTGTTCTCTGCAAGCACTCAGGGAGGTTGCCAGTCTCCAGACTGGAGAATCTAACTTTGGCTGCCAAAATAAAAAAGCACATCCTTGCAAAAAGAGTTCTCACAGGCCCATGTCTGAGAAAGTGATTTCTTCCAAAGGGCTTTGGAACACAGCTTAAAAAAACAACTAGACCTTTTCAGCTTCATGATGTTTTGATAACCGCCTTCTAATTTGATCGATCTTATATTTTGCTATTACAGGGTGGGAGTGCAGACGCCAGAAATGTTGTTGTACAATATATTTCAAATGTTGCCGGTCACTCCCGGTGTTAGACTCCCATCAATATGAATCTTCCTGGGCATTGTTTTAAAATTACACACTCTGCTTAGACCTTATCAGGTCGGACAAGTTAAATAAACAAAGAACTTGGGAGAGTTTTTCAAAAACAGATGTGTTGTAATTCTAAGATTTCTACCTGGAGGTTGACATCCCTAATGCACAGCATTTGTGCATGTGCAAAAGCTGTGCAGAGCTGTGTCTGTTTGTTACATGTTTTAAAGTAATTAGTTTCTCCCACATTTCAACACAATGAACATTTAAAAAAAAAATTAGTTCTTTCGGGCTGCCAAAGCCTCTGATTTTAAATGCATAATTTGTCAAAAGAAAAAATTAATAGCAGTGGTCTGATAGGCACAGAACTATGGGTGCCAGCCACAATAGAATCACCCAACAAAGAAATTTTATTTTTACACAATGTATAGTCCGTATTAAGCAGTTAGACATTCATAACATTACCTTAGTAATATTTGCTTATAACACGCAAATTATTGTGACTATCTGCATATTATAAGTGGTATTATTGCTTCAATTTTTAATTTTGTATTAATGTTGACTTCTCCCCCTTGAAATGAAAAATGACCAGTGTGGCTGGTCACAACTATATAGCTATACAGTTTTGAACTGTATCATTATATATCAAAATTATTGCTTAAAAAAACAATAATGTGTATTTTTAAAAAGAATAATAAGAATACAGAAAGAAAAACAGAGAATAGAGAGATAATTATATAAAAAGTTTACATTTTAACAAGCAGATTCTCAGCATTATTATAAGGTACAAACTGTCATAAACTGTAGAGCTGAGATAAAAGTTAAGATTAAAAGTGAGAATTTCACAAAGATGATTATTGACTAGATGACTGTTCCCCCAGCCTGGAACTCTTCCTCTGTAGCTTCAAATAGTTAAGCAAACTCGATTTGGTCGAAAGATTAGATTTTGCTATTTTTTGCAGTATTTATCAGAGGCATCAGATGCATAATTAGTTTCTGAGGAGACTGTAGGTTTGGCATTCAGATGCATCTTTTCCTGGGCCATCACAGTTATGGGGGCAAATGCACTGATTGGGGATTAACATTTCCCCCCCCCCCCCAATTACATTTGTTAATTGATTTATGTCAGAAGCCACGCTCGCAACTTTTCCTTCAACATTTTTTAATGTTTTCAAAGAGGCTTTTAACCGTTCTAGCAGTAAGTTCAAGAACTGATCACTACCTCTCAATAAGAAAAATTAGCATCTTGCTTCAGACATTTCTATGCAAAGCTCAAATATATACAACAGATTTGTGGAAATAGATGACTTTAATATCTCATTAAAATACAAACTTACCTAACCTTGTTAACCTTACCTAACCTTGTTAACCTTTAATATAGTTACAATAAGTAGGGGCCCGCGAGACTCACCGGGCAATCCCATCTCCCTTCCTCCTTATTGAGCCCAGTGTGGCCCCTGGGCTCTCTGACAGTCATCAGCAGGTCCAATATGGGGCCCTGAGTTGTTTGGCAGTTGCTGCCAGGCACAGTGTGGCATCTGGGCTCTCTTTGGGTTGCACTGCTGCTGGGCCCAGAATGGGGTCCTGGGCCTGGTACAGCCTTCGGGTTCTTCAGCATCTGCTGCCAGGCCTGGTGCAGCCTTTGGGATGTCTCTGGGCCATGCCCAGTGACGAGCCAACCATGGCTCCCAGGCTGCACCACTGATGGCTGCATGCCCAGCAAGGCTTCAGCAGCAGTATTCCCAGTGCAGCTCCCGGGTTGCACTGATGGTGACACACTGCACTAGGCCCAACAGTGGCTGCATGGCCACTGCTGGTCCCAGTGCAGAGCTGTGGGATGTTCCAACGGGGTCCAGTGCAGCTTCTGGGCTATGCAGACACCATTGTTGGATCTTGCATGGAGCCCCAGACTGCAGTTGCCACCACTGGACCCAGGTTGGAGCCCCAGTGCCACCACAGTTGAACACCCGAAAAAAGAAAGCCAGTGCAACTACAGTAAGAATGTCCAAGGATTTAAATCTCCTTATGTATTTTTATTTAATATTTTTCTGCAAACTTGGGAAGTTGCCAAAGGTTGCCAAAAAATCTCTTTAGCTCCACATGACTACAATCCATGGATTTAGATATTCACTGATTGAGACGACAGATGGCTAATAGTATATAGATACCAACTAATCCATTTTTTTAAAAAAAAATGACATCTGGATATGAGATAAGGCTGTTCCTTTTGTATTTTCATGTCTCACTGATGCATAGTGCAGACTAGAATAGAAGAGAATGGGAGAGTGTGAGTCAGCAAATGACCAAGCACACTGATGAACTAGGAGTGTGTACTGATCCTGCCAAATTGTACAGATTTGTGAACACAGCATGCTCAACAAATGCTGCACAACTTGATTTTTTGGATCCTGTATTAATGTGGATTATCACCATTTCCCTATTTTGAATACTATCTATTAGAGGCTTCATGGGTTTTCTGTGGTTTGCTTTCTACTGCTAGGCTCAAAAATTATTTTCTAAAATGTGTGAGTTGCTGTTTAGACTGATATTTTGTTGGATTGGTAGAGAGGATAGCAGAACAATTTCTGAAGTGGAAGGAAAATAAAAGGATACATCAAGAAATGTGTTCCTTACTGAATACAATATAAAAATACCAACATATGTAATAAAAAGGAAACCTGGCAAAATTAGTAAAACAAAATGAATTACAGACTAAGGGGCTAGCCTAAGCATGTCTACGCAGAAGGATGCCCCATGTGGTTCAATGGAGTTTACTTCCAGGAATGTATACTTGGGACTGCAGCCTAAAAACAAAATCCTATGCTGTTATCACACTTTAATCCCACTGAATATTTATATGCCTCCTCTTCAGAGTCCTACTCAAGGCAGGCTTACAGTTAAAAACCACAGTATAAAACACAAAACATTAAAAACACAAGTCATTAAACAGCAGCAGCATACAAGTTTCCATAAAACTGACAAGACTTTAGTTCTTCCCAAGAGGATTTCCATTGTGATCACTGGTTCACCTTAGAAATGACTGTACCCAGGGGTTTTTTTGTTTTTGCAGCAGGAACTCCTTTGCATATTAGGCCACACACTCTTAATGTAGCCAATCCTCCTGAAGTTTACAATAGGCCCTATAATAAGAGCCTGCAGACTGTTGAAGGATTGGCTACATCAGAGGTGTGTGGCCTAATCTGCAAAAGAGTTCATGCTACAAAAAACAATCCTGACTGTACCAGAAAAGAATTACAAACATGCTTTAAAAAAAGCCAAATAGCTGTAACCAGGGCTTTTTTTGAGCAGGAACACACAGGAACGCAGTTCTGGCTGGCTTTGTGCCAGGGGGTGTGGCCTAATATGGAAATCAGTTCCTGCTGGATTTTTTCTACCAAAAAAAGCCCCAGCTGTAACTAATGCCAATAAAACAGAAAATTCTTGGGCATTTGGCTCATCACAAAGAAAAATAGTAATTGTCAAATCTGATTTCAGTTTTTTTTTTTAAAAATGACTAATTTTTTTAACAAGACATAGTTTTATAAATAGGGCTAACTTCATAATAAAAACCTGACTTCACACCATTTTGAGTAATACAGTTGATATGAAAAAACAGTAAAAGAAAATAACATTAATAATGTGATGATATTAATGTCTGATAAGAAAGCTTTGTTTTAATTTGTGCAATCTTTTGGAAATAAAATATTCTTTTTACAGTTAAAATAGATTCTCTTGCCACAGCACTCATTTTTTTCATTTATTCCCAAAACAATTCTGTGAAATAAACTGGAAAGAAAAGTTACTGTCCCCACAGGATCACGTCAGTCTTTACTGAAATACTTGACTTGACCTTCACTATAGATTCAAACACTACTCTTATCCATCTCTTCTCAGTGTAGCTATCCAAGTCCAAACCCTGGGCTTCCAAAACCTCCAAACAAAAGGAGTTTAAGGGAGCTTTCACACACACTGATGCATTTTCAATCCACTTTTAATGCATTGGATTTTACTGTGTAAATGGCAATATCCATTTGCAAACAGGGTTGCCAGGTCCTCTCTGGCCACTGGCACAGGGGTTGGGGTTGCCAGCTCCAGGTTGGGAAATACCTGGATATTTGGCGTGGAGCGCAGGGAGGACAGGGACCTTAGTGGGGTACAATGTCATAATGTCCATCCTCAAAAGCATTCATTTTCTCCAGGGGGACTAATTTCTGTAGTCTGGAGATGAACTGTAATTCCTGGGGATCCCACCTTGAGGTTGGCATCCCTACTTGCAATCAATTGCTAAAGTGAATTGAACGGACAATATTCAATGTGTATCTAAATTCCCTAAGATATTAACACACATACACATACATACATGGTTCCAGCTTTAGGGTTGCTAGCCTCCAGGTGGGCATACAATACAAAGAGAAAAGTCACAAAAAGTTGAGGACAACAAAAAGTTGAGGACAAACACTAACCAAAAGGTTACTGTGACCAAACTTACAAATATTTGCAAAAATAATACAAAGTTAAAAGCACTAGATCAGACAAGTATATATTAGAAATCCACAGTAGTCAATGCTTATTGTAGAATTTCAACAACAATGTCCAAAATCAAAATTCACAGTAGAATGTTCAATTCCATTAATCCTACGAAATTATTATATGCAACAGAGACATTGACTTTCTCTTCCCGTTTCAATAATTTCCTCAGACAGGGATTAAAGAAGTCCAAAAGTCAATAAAGAATCAAATTTTCAACAGCTCCCATGGGACAAAAAGTCTTCACAAGTTTCTCAAACAAGCTAATGCTCAGACGGCTCAAGGTGGGGCCTGGAGATCTCCTGCTTTTACAGCTGATCTTCAGCTGACAGAGATCAGCTCCCCTGGAGAAAATGTGTTGCTTGAAGGGCACTTTGTATAATTAGTAGACTGATCAAAGCCACCAAGTAATACACCATCTTTCCGTTTCAATTCTTTCTTTCATATTTAACAAATCAAAACAATTATTATTAGAACAGGGGTAAGCCTTTGCAAATAATCATTGTTTTAATATGTTAAATATGCAATTTATCTTTTTGTTTAAACCTTGGTTAGTAATTATTATTATCATTATAGTTCCTAAATAACTGGACCGTTAAACTTAAGAATTGAAACGTCATCAAAATCTAGAGAGACAACTTTTTAAGAAAATGCTACATTGAAATTACGTTTCCCAGAAGCACCCACCTTGTGAATCTCATTTGGACTACTTCCAAGTTTGAACTTATATCTATTCATTTTGGGACAGGGGAGTTTGGCCCCTTTGGAGTTTGTTACTTTAAAAGGTCTTAGCATTGCCGACCTTTTATCAGTATTGTATCGCTTATTTTGTGTTGTACACAATTCTTGTAATATATTTTTGCAAACTGAAAGATGGTGTATTACTTGGTGGCTTTGATCAATTCCTTGGAAAAAATGGCTGCTTTGAAGGGTGGACTCTATGGCGTTGTATCATGCTGAGAACCCCTTCTCTCTCCAAACCTTGCCCTCTCCTAGATCCACCCCCAAAGTCTCCAGGTATTTTCTAACACAAACCTTGCAACCCTATTTGTCATGTGTATAAAAGCACTCCAGCTTTCTCATGCATATAAAAACATTCCTTTTCCCCAACCCTATAGCTGCTGCATATTGTTCTCTTTTTTTGTAAATAGTAGCTTTGTCTTTTGCTGGTTAGCCTGGGAACCAGCCAGACCACAAAAGAGCTGAATATAAACATTACTGATGCCATCAATGTGATTACATCTGCTCTGTATTTTACATGACATTACTTTGACAACTAGGCTTTAATAAAGAATCCATAATTAAATATAAAAATTAGAAACTGCTCTTAGTTTTATCAAACATTGCTTTTGCTCCATGCCCTCAGTCACATCATAATAAACTCTACCACATGGATCTCAAATAACTTTGCTAGGGCTGCCAATCCTCAGATGGTAACCTCTCCCCAGCTTGAGGGTCATCAGGGCCCTCCCCTTGCTTCAGGGTCATGAGAAAGGGAGGTATGTCTGCTGGGCACTCCATTACTCCCTATGGAGACTGATTCCTATAAGATATAATGGAGAATTGATTTACAGGTATCTGGGGTTCAGGGGGGGCTGTTTTTTGAGGTAGAGGCACCATATTTGCAGCATAGCATCTGATGCCTCTCCTCAAAACATAGCATCTGATGCCTCTCCTCCAAGTTTCAAAAGGGGATCCAATTCTATGAGCCCCAAAAGAAGGTGCCCCTATCCTTCATTATTTCTAATGGAGGGAGGACATTTAAAAGGTGTGCTGTCCCTTTAAAAGTGATGGCCAGAACTCCCTTTGGAGTTCAATTATGCTTGCCACAACCTTGCTCCTGGCTCCACCCACAATGTCTCCTGGCTCCACTGCCAAGTCCCCAGATATTTCTTGAATTGGACTTGGAAAATCTAAACTTTGCTCAGTTAAATGATTTTTATTGCTGTAGATGTCCCTTCACTACTTTCTTTACCCCCTTCTTAGTAATATCACCTGTAATAATAATAATAATAATACAATTTATATCCTGCCCTCCCCGCCGAAGCAGGCTCAGGGTGGCTTACAACATGAATTCGATATACAATAAAATCATATAATTCAATAAATACTACATTATAAAACCATCATTTAAACCCAAATATATTAAAATTACATTTATGATGCTATAATTATAGGTCTTTAATAAATTTAATGGCGGATACGTCTACAGCAGATCTATCTTGGTACAATGTTAGGCGAAGGCCATCTTAAAAAGAGTAGTCTTACAGGCCCTGCGGAACTGATCTAGACTCCGCAGGGCCCGTACTTCGTCCGGAAGTTGATTCCACAGGTGTGGAGCTGCGATGGAAAATGCTAGCTCTGTGGAATAGCAGCAAGTGAAGACAAAAAGGACTCTGAATGTTGCTTATCCTGAGAAATGATCAGGTCCTACAGAAGTGAAGTGAAACTTCCAAAAAATTTAGAAACTGCAAGTACAGCAAACAACACACATGAAGCAACTAAGAGAAAAGCTAGAAGAAAAGAGAAGAGTCAGCATGCAATTGTGTAAGATCCTGTTCCTACCATCAGTGGAACCAAAACTAGGATGCAACAAGGGCATAATTCATCTATAAAGCTAGGATGTATGTACTTTTCTCCTTCATTGGTGCCAATAAAAGTGAAAATGGAAAAAAAGTGTATCGAACAACAGATCAGTGGTAGGGATTATTACAAATGGCTATTTGTATTTCTTTTTTATTTTGTGCATCTTCATTGGCATTGGTTTCAAGTTACCTCCTTTTTGTCTTTGACAATTCTATAGTACCTTTTAATACAATTTACATACTATTGATGTACAAATAATGTTGAAAATGTATTCAATTCATTGGGAAAATTTCTGTGTAAGGAAAGAAATACTGTGAAAATGAAGGCTCATGGATCTGTTTCTCAATGGGAGAAATTTAATCAAAATGCAAATATTCCAGTCAAATGGGACCAGCTTTCAAAAACTGGCCTCATCCCTAGCAAAAGTGTGGCAGTAGGAAGAGTACAGTATCCTTTTCTGTGCATTCCACCAGTCACAGTTTATTAGTAAACTGCAGGCCTTTTTTTGAGCAGGAATGCACAGGAATACAGTTCCAGCAGGCTTGATGTCAGGGGATGAAGTCTAATATGCAAATTAGTTCCTGCTGGGCTTTTTCAAAAAAAAAAAGCCCCAGTAAACTGTAATTAGAAAATAAATTAGTACATTTTAAAAACCATGTACCAGCATGTCTAGTTTGATCCACGAAGAGGCTTTGAAACAGAGAATTCATTCAGCCACTACAGTTTTAGCTCATTAACTTCACCTTCACTTATCTAGATTATACTTCATCTACAGGAAACTCGTGGAGATTCTTTTTACACTGGATAAGATTATATAAAAGCAGCAAAAAGGAGCATGTTTATCTTTAGAAGAGCTTAAACCAACAAGATAATTCTGTAGCTTCACTTCTATAGCAGCTCAGGTCCATGTTGACAGAGGGCATTTAGAACACTAACCTATGACGTACAAATTGAACACATGGAACACGAGCAGGCCTGTAGCTACGAGGGGGCCTGTGGGGGCACAGCCTCCTGACCCCTAGACAGGGCCCCCTGACTTGGGGCCCCTAACCAGCCTCCAATGCCTTGGCTGAATCCTTCTCCATTCTGCCATCATCATACACAGTTGCTTCTGCTTGCTTAGGGGCCGGAAGAATTCTCTGACCCCTCAGCAAGCAGAAACAACGGGGCACTTTTGGAGCCCAGGACTGAAAGTTAAGCTCCGTGTTGCTTCTGCTTGCTTAGGGACTGGAAGAAATCTCTCACCCCTCAGCAAGCAGAAACAATGGAGCACTTTCAGCGCCCAGGACTGAAAGTTAAGCTTGACATTGGGCGAGAGGGCGCCTGCAAGAAAAGGCCATTCTGGCTCTCAAGTGGGGTGGTGGGGGTAGAGGCCGGATGGCTCCATTGCAGACAGGGCAGGGTAGGGTAGGCTGGCGCACACAAGTGGAGGTCCTGGCTGCAGTCCAGGGCTGGGGATCAGTGGAGAGGTGATGATCGCCTGCAGGGGTTTTCTGGCCTGGTCTCACTGGCTACCTGAGTGAGGGTGGGAGCTGCGCTTGGGCAGCCTCGGCTCTCCCTCCTACAGGAAGAAATCTGCATTGGAAGTCTTGTAGCCCCAGAAGTCAGTTGTGACTTGGTGGCACCTTCCACACACACTCCTTGTCCCGCAGGGCTTGCCTAGCTGGATCATGCTACAGGTAAGGGCAGGAGACCGTGCGGCACGTATCTAAACCGCTGAGTGGCTCCCCACCAGAGCTGCTGGAAGAGGGGTGGAAAGGGATCACCTTGGGGCAGCTGTGGGGAGGGGGGAGGCTGTATGGCAGTGAGCTGGCAGCTTTCCTCCTCAGCGGTGGTAGGAGAGAAGGCCATGGAGGTTGGGGCCACTATGTGCCCCCTGAAAAAAATCAGGGCCCCCCAATTCTTCAAATCCTGGCTACGGGGCTGAACACGAGACCTAAGTTACATGATGGAGGAATTCTCAAAAGACGCACAACGTAAAATGATCAAATATAAGATCACATTACCTATTTTCTCTGTCTCTATTTGAGCTCCAGGTCTCCAAATATAGACTTCTCCACTTCCTTCCCCTCTTCCAGCTTACCTCAGAAACTTTCACTTCCTCATCTGAAATTCCGGCATCTGTCTTAAGCTATGGTTCTCATATCTCTTTCATTTAAAAAAGCCTCAGACCTAAGCATTTAACAAGAGAATAATGGGGTGCAAAAGATTTAAGAGTCATCTTTTAGAACATAGAATAATCTGACAAATTTGAAAACCTAACATATTTAAAAGGTGCCAAATACGGGTTAATTTTTTTCTATTGTATGTACTACACTGTACAATGTACAGAGAGTATAGTGTCCAGTAGTACAAATTTGACAATTTGTCATAGCAATTATTTAAGATCTCATAGGAAACATGAACCTTCCACTGATTATGCAAGCATGTCTGCTCCTTGTATAAGCTGTAGATAGTGACCTCATAAGTAATGAGGTTTGAGTCAGACTTAGAAACCTGACACTGAAGAGTAAGAATTATTAGTAGATGATTTACACAAAAGGAAGAGTGGTTTATCAGCTGAATGGTATGCAGAAAAGAAAAAAGAGTGTGGAATCTACATCGAACAAGAAAATGTCATAGGCCAAAATAGGCAGACTAATAGCATTGATTTTAGCTTTCAGAGTAGGGTTGCCAACCTTCAGGTGGGGCCTGGAAATCTTCCGCTTTTACAACTGATCTCCAGCTGGCAGGGATCAGCTCCCCTGGAGAAAATGGCTACTATGAAGGGTGGACTCTATGGCATTGTATCATGCTGAGGCTACTCCCCTTCCCAAATCCCACCCTCTCCCAGATCCACCCCCAAAGTTTCCTGGTATTTTCCAACGCAGACTTGGCAACCCTCTTTCAAAGACATATGCACAGATCAAAGAAAAATCTTTAGTAAAGCAATATGATCAGCAGTTCTATCATGAAAATAAGCATATTTAAGAGAAACACTGAAAAGTCTGTCACAAAGCAAGATAAACATCAAACTTCCATGACACAACCAGTGCTCCTTAAACTGACATGTAGTCTGAGTTGCAAGTAACCCTTGCCAACTAGTAAAATAAATCCCTCACAGAAGTGGGTATGTCAGGCTTATTTTAATATAAACTACACTATAAAGTTGTATCTACAAGGTACTTCCTAAATATTATGCCATTATGTGCATAACACTTTAAATATGAGTATATTTGGTGACATCACCCCATGGGTGGGTAACGACTCGGTCCTTGCACAGGGGACTACCTTTACCTTTAAATTTGGTAGGACTTATTCCCAACTAGGCCTACCTGGATTGCTGCCTAAATCTAATTTATAATTATGAAAGGACAAAGTACATTAAAATCAAGAGCACTGATCCATCTTGGTCAATATCTCTGTTTTCTAAGGTCTCAGGTCAAATCTTTCCAAGGCCAGCTGCCAACTAGGATTTTTTTTTCCTTAGAATCCTTACTGACTTTTAGAACTGGCCATTATTTATTATTTAAATAATAAATTAATTTTTTGTATTTATATCCTGCCCTCCCCGCCGAAGCAGGCTCAGGGTGGCGAACAACATTGTGATATCAAAAATAAAAATTTAAAAAATTACAGTAATAAATCAATTAAGAAGCTAAAACAGTTTACAGTTTGAAATTAATACAATTTTAAAACAACAGTTTTGGTGCTAAAATTCATGCCATACATTCAGTGGTGTTGGGCAACTATGTACTTCGGTTGAAGGCCATTTGAAATAATGTTGTTTTGCAGGCCTTGAGGAACTGGGGAAGGTCCCACATGGCTCTAACATCGTCTGGGAGTTGGTTCCACCAGTGGGGGGCCACAATTTCTCTAGTAGCCTTATCTCTCCATTTCTAAACCAACACAAAGAGATCATCCATTCTAAAGTACAGAACTATTCCATTAGTGCCACTCTTGGCTACTAGAACAGAAACATCAATTGTGAAGTGGGACCAAGGGCTGACTCCATTTGCCATGCAGTTCTTGATGTAAATGGTCTTCCAGACGCAGCAGAAGGGCACAGCCCTCAGTTTTCCTTTTCATGTTAAGTATGATTCTTCTGTAGAACTTCAACTTTTGTTAGCCTTCTTGAGCATATTAATAGAAAAGGAAGACCTAAAAAGTGGAAGTGCCCTGAGCACAAACACACACAGGATTGATTGTGTAGTTAGGGTATACAGACCTCAGGAAAAACACTACAGACTGGGATTGTCCCAACCGTACAATCAGAATGAAATTTCAGCTATATCAAACAGAGTCAATGCCCATCTCTCCCCATAAGGAAAAAAAATTTCAACTCAAAGATGTCTTTTCATCAATATGTTGTTGAAAGAAGTTAAAAATAATTTCCAAACAAGTTAGACCACATGTATATCCTATGGAAATCTCTTTGTCTTGCATAAATGGCTGGAAGATATGAGCCCATTGTTTTAGGGGGCATCTCTTAATCTGCTGCTGCAAATTTGCCACTTTAGTTTTTATTTATATTTTTAAGGTTCTGTATTGGAGAACTCTGTGTGGGGGAGAAAGAGATCCACAGCAGACTGATTTGTAAAATATATAAGTTATAAATTCACAGTCCTGCTCAAAGAGCAATAATCATACTTCCTTACAATATAGTGAGGGCTCTTGTGAGAAAAATACTGAGGAGAGCACTTATTAATTTGTCACCTTGGCTCAGAATTCCTTTCTCCAATGAAGTCTCTAGAGCTGGGTCCAGACTAGGAGAATGACGGCCCCTAGAAGGATTAAAAAAACCAAGTCCAGATGCGAACATCTGCAGATGGTCCTGCTCCTGTACTCACCCGATCCTCCAGTGCTATTAAAGCAACTGAAAAAGCTAACACTTAGGAATCACCAGGGTGCTTCCCTGCTGCCTTTCCCAGCTGCCTGAACAGTCGGGGAGTGCCTGGAAAGTGCTGCTCAAGCCCTTGAGCAGTTTGACTGCTCCTCCAGGTGCATCCCAGCAGTGGGCCAAATGCAGTCTGACCACCCCCAGGACGCTTCTCTTTCTGCTGGCTTATTTTGGGACGAGAGGCTGCCAACCCAAGCTGGCAGTCTGGATCCAGCTTATGATGCTTAGATCTTGATCAGTGAATGGTATCAATTTACTAATGATCACAAGATACAGTAAATGCTACTCATTTTTTATTAGTCCATCATCCTGGATCATTTGAATCAAAACGTCTTCCCTGTGGAGAACAGAGCATAGGGTTGTTAGGTCCAACTCAGAAAATATCTCGGGACTTTGAGGGTAGAGTCAGGAGACTTTGGGGGTGAAGCCAAGAGACTTTCCTATTCCCTAAAATAAATAAAAATACAGCAGGGAAGTCTTCATTTCCTCATCACTCAGCAGTGCTCTTTCTCTCTCACACACACACACACACACACTTTTCTTCCTTTCTCACACATGCTTCACAGAGCCATATCACTCTGCCTGCTCATCCGGCCCATACAGCTCTAGTCAGTGAAATTTAAAGGCACACACACCTTTCCAAACAACAAGCCATTCCCCAGCATCTTCTAAGCTTTTCAAGGCAGAAAGGCACATGGTGGCTATTGTGACAGGGCTTCTCCCCACCCCAAAGACAGAAACAAGCAGAGTCAAGGTGCAATCAAGTTTTTTCAACTCCCTGGGCTTTTGCAAGGCAACAGACACTCTGATCTCCTTGGGCTTTTGCAAGGCAAGAGAGTGTTTCCTCTTCTTCCCACCCCAAAGACAGAGATAAGTAGAGTCAAGGTGCATGTGAGTTCCTTCAGCCCTCTGGGCTTTTGCAAGGAAACAGACACTTAAGGCCAGACTGGCTGGGCTCTGCGCCTCCTTGGCTGCTCTCCTTGCCTATCTCTAAGCTGCCACTGTTCAACATGGCATTGGGAGCCTCAAGATAGTGTTGGGATTCCTCCGAGGCTGGAATCACAGTGCAGGCCAGGCTGTGTAACTAAGAGGGAAGCCTAGATTGACCCTTGGCACTTACCGTGAGGGGTCCTTCTCCTAAGAGGATAGGAGGACATCTTGGGTGTTTCCCACCGTCCAATCAGGGAGGCAGGAATCTAAAATCTTCCTCTTCCTGTGGCTGTGGGAACCACCCTTTTGCTCAGTTCGGGTGACTCCGAGAAGCAGTACGGACAACTTAACCTATATATAAACAGTAAACTGCAACTTTAAGGCAAAAATTTTGCTATGAAACAACTGGTGTAAAGAGAAAAAAGCAGGCCACAGTACCTGACCTAATAAAACATTGGAAATCTGATGTCAGAGAAAAGAGAGTTGAAAATAACACTCTACAGATAGGGCGATAGAGGGGAGGCAAGATGTCCTCCTATCCTCTTAGGAGAAGGACCCCTCATGGTAAGTGCCAAGGGTCGTTCTCCCTAGGAGGCGGAGGACATCTTGGGTGCTCCCAGAGCAGTGTGTTAGTCAGGGAGGGATCACCCTAATCCGACAGCACATGCTGTAATATTTGTCTGCCAAAGGCTACGTCCGCAGAGGCATAAGCATTCAGCTTGTAATGGTGAATGAACATGGAAATAGAAGACCACATGGCTGCTTTACAAACTTCCTCAACCGAGACGTTCTTATCAAATGCCACGTTGGTTGCCGCACTTCTTGTCGAATGAGCAGTAATCCCAATGGCTACTTTGAGATGCATTGCTTTGTATGCCTCTACTATGCACTGTTTAATGGCATAACTTATTGCCGCTTTGGACATTTTCTGGCCTAGTCTGGGTGATGCTATATTGATGAACATAAAATCTTGATTGCTCTGCGTACATCAAGCGTATGCCATACTCGCTCCTTGTGATGCTTGGGATTTGGGCAAAAGGATGGTAAGTTGATTTCCTGGTTTTTATGAAATTTAGAAGAAACCTTCGGTTGAAAAAAATAGGGTCTGTGTAGAGGACCACCTTATCCTTGTGAAATACGCATAGCTCTCACTTAACAGATAGAGCCCCGAGCTCGGAAACCCTTCTGGCCGATGTTACTGCCACCAGAAAGATAACCTTCATACGCAGCATCTTCAAAGGAATCGACATTAGAGGCTCGAATGGTGGGTTAGTTAAAGCTGAGAGTACTGGATTTAGTCGCCATGTAGGCAAACGGTGAATTTGAGGAGAAGTTAGTGAAGCTCCTCTAAGAAAACGACGAATGTGAGGATGAGATGATAACTTAAACCCCTCCACCTGCTGAAGCACGGATGATAGGGCTGCCAACTGACGTCGAAGTGTAGCTGGTTTAAGATCCGAACGTAAACCATCCTGGAGAAATTGAAGGATCTTCGGAATAGTAGGCTGTAATGGGTCCACGTCCTTTCTCCGACACCATCTGTGGAAGGCTTTCCATGAGGCGTTGTATATCCGCATAGTGGAATCTTTTCTGGAGGCTAAAATAGTGCTTGCTACCTCCATTGTATAACCCAGATCTAGCAACGATCTCCTCTCAACCTCCACACGGTCAATCGCAGTCAGTTGAGATGTGGATGCCATACCGCCCCCTGTGATAGTGCGTCTGGCCACATTGGTAGATGGAGTGGTTCCATTATTGACATCTGGTGGATTGATGAAAACCAAGGACGTCGAGGCCACCAGGGAGCAACCAGTAAGACCTCGGCTCTCAGTAGATTGACTCTTCTGAGTAGTTTTGGAATGACAGGAATCAGAGGAAAAGCGTAAAGAAGACTTTGAGGCCACGGGGATGTTAGAGCGTCTGTGGACTCTGCCTGTCTGTGGAAGAATCTCGTGAAGAACCTTGGAAGTTGGTGATTTTGACTCGATGCAAACAGATCCAGGATCGGTAGACCAAAGTGATCCACTATTTTTTGAAACAACAATTTGAGTGACCACTCCCCGGATTGAATGTTCTCTCTGCTGAGCCAGTCTGCCTTGATGTTGCAGATCCCCTGAACGTGTTCCGCCCTGACTGACTTCACATGCTCTTCTGCCCAGCTGAACAACTTCACGGCCTCCTTGTGGAGAGAGGACCTGGATCCCCTGGATTGTTTAAATAAGCCTTGGCTGCTATGTTGTCCGTCCGGACTAAAACATGTTGACCGATGACCTGATCCCGGAAGTGGAGCAACGCTAACTGAATGGCCCGGAGCTCCAATAGGTTGATCGGGAGTTTTGTTTCCCTGGGAGACCACTAGCCTTGCGTGAGTTTCTCGTCGAGAGTCGCCCCCAACCTGAAAGACTGGCATCTGAGAAGATCTGCATCTCCTTCTCCACACAGTAAATCTTCCCCTGGCGTAGGTTGGCATCTATTGTCCACCAATATAGGTTCTCCTTCACCTCCAAAGGTACTGTAAGAGACAAGGCACACTTCTCCATAATCTGAAGCTGGTAAGGACGTAAAAACATCTGCAATGACCTGGTGTGAAAACGCCCCCACTGGACCGCCTCGAGATTCGAGACCAACAGACCCATGAGTCTTGCCAAGGTCTGGAGAGACGACGATCTTTCCTTGATCAACTGTTGTACCAATATCTTGGTCCTCAGCACCTTGTCCTCTGGAAGGAAGAAAGAATCCCGGTTTGTGTCGATGACCATGCCCAGGTGTTCCAACCTCTGTGTCAGGCTTAAGTGGCTCTTGGAGAGGTTGACTATAAAGCCGTGCTGTTGAAGACAAATGATGGTGTGTTGGACATCTTGTAAGAGGCGCCTCCTCGATGATGACCTTATCAACAAGTCGTTGAGATACGGATGTACATGTATCCCCTGTTGTCTGAGAAGAGCTATTATGTTCACCAGTACTTTGGTGAACACCTTGGGTGCTGTCACCAGGCCGAAGGGCAGAGCCCTGAATTGGAAGTGCAATCCGTTCATGCAGAAACGAAGGAACTTGCGGTGTGCCAGCAGAATCGGGATGTGAAGGTATGCTTCTGTTAAGTCCAAGGATGTCATGTAGTCCTGATGATGAAGAGCTTCTGTTATGGATTTGATGGACTCCATGCGAAAGTGGCGCAGTTTGATGGCCCTGTTCAGAAACTTCAAATCCAAAATTGCTCTCCAGTCCCCGTTTTGGTACTAGCTCTATTGCCGCGCACTCCAATAGATGACAAATTGCTTTGAAGGTGATGTCTCTCCTGGTTGGGTTTGAACAAAGAGGGGATATAAGGAAGCGATCTGGGGGAGTTCTCTTGAACTCTATGGCATATCCCTGAGAGACAATTTCTATAGTCCAAGAATTGGCTTGTGAGGTCGCCCAAGCCTAATGAAAATGTAGAAGGCGACCCCCAACAGGAATGGAAGTTCAGTCAGGCTTTATTGGACTTGGGATCCCTGTCTGGCTTATCCGATCTGTCGGGCTAGTGCCTCTGGAATCTCGGGTTATTAAAATTTTTGGAAAAATTTTGTCTGGACTGTCCCCAGGATGATTTTCTAAAGTCCTGTTTCGGCTTGGAGTTGCTGGTTAAAGCCCAAAAAGAGATGGGTCTGAAACCCTTCCTATTCGGGCGTCTGAGATACTTAGGCATAGCCTTCTTCTTGTCACGTGTCTCCACTAGGATCTTGTCTAGAGCGTCTCCAAACAACTTCTCACCCTGAAATGGGTAGGAAGAAACTATTGACTTAGAATGAATGTCCACTGGCCAGGCACGAAGCCACAGCCCCCTTCTCGCCACTGCCGATGATGCAATTGCTCTGGCAGAGAAGGTAAGCGTATCCAAGGAAACATCTGCAGAGAACTCGGCCGCCCTAAGGAGCCTGTTGGTGCCCTCAAGAATCCTCCTGATTGAGTTGGGAAGTAGTTGAGTTAGGCGTCGAACCCAAATGATTGCCGCACGAGAAACAATAAAGTTTGTGGCTGCTGCCTTAATGGCTAAGGCAGTGGCCTCGTGGTTCCTTTTCAAAGCTAAATCGATCTTTCTGTCCCAGCTGTCTCGAACCGAGCCATGTCCGTCTTCAGACAGGAGTCCATGTGACTGTAGGGCCGACACAGGCGCATCAACCAACGGTACCTGTAGCATGTCATTGGCAAAGGAAGGTAATGCATACAACTTCTTAATAAAACCTGGCACCTGACGATTAGCACTTGGCTTCGCCCACTCTGCCTTCAACTGGCGTTCAAAAAACTCAGGGAAGAGAAAGACCTTATCCGTGGATCAGTACCGAGGGAAGAACTCCGTGTTCCCCTTAGGTTTGTTCTTAGGATTAGTTAGAGGGCAGCTGGCTTCCTGCTCTTCAGGTGATTCATAGAGGTCTAAAGCTTCCAGTACTTTAGCTAGGAGGGGTTGGTACTCCTCTGCTTTAAAAAATCTTAAGGAAGGTTCTGGGCCTGTACTGCTTTCTATCTCCTCATCCGAAATAAACTCGCCCTCCTCCCGATCCTCCCTCTCAGAGTCCTCTGATTGATCCCCTTCAGGTGATCTCTCTCTCCCTGAACATTCACTTGCTAAGGTCTTCTGTGCCTTGGTGAGCCAGGCACGATTCTTGGGTCTCTTTGGAGAGGGGGACCCGGAAGATGAGTGAGAGCTTGGAGCATAAGATCTCTTATGAGCTGCTGCTCTAACTGCATTGTCTACAGTCTGCTTAATGCACTCTAAAAATTCATAGGCAAAAGAAGATCCCATTGTGGGTATGTTACCCTGCCCCCCAAGGAGCTGAGAAGACTGTGCAGTCTCTTGGAGGCCATGACCGAAGTCTCCTGGCTGGAGGGTGGCCTCTGGGAGTCCTTGCTTCTCAGCGAAGGACTGCCGCCGATCGGGCCCGCTTCGCGCCATTTTCCGTGCTTCAAAATGGCCGTCGGGAGAAGAAAGTGCAGCGCGTGCTTCTTCTGTGGCCGAAGACGACCAGAGCCGCTTTCTGCCGCTCGCCGGCGGCCCGCCCCTACAGGGCACGTTGCCGGTAGCTGCCGCAAGCCCAAGGGTCATGCCGGCTCCGGAGGATCCCCATTCTTCGGCCCCGCGCCAGGCATCCAACGCGGGGTCGTCCATAAAGTCGTCCTTGGGACGGCGCTGCATCCTGCCTTCTCTTCGCACTGCGGCTGTCCCTTAAAGGGACCTGGGCCGTTTCAGCGCTCCTTCCCTCAGACGCTGAGGTAAAGGACAATTTTAAAAAGGAGGAGGGAAGGCAGAAAAAGTGGGGAGGAAGAAAGGTGTTAGTTGAAAGGAAAAATCACAGAGAAAAGAAGAGGAAGGAAGTATTTTATATATATATATATATATATATATATATATATATATATATATATATATATAGTAGGAGTAATAGCGTGAGGAAAAAGGGATAGGAGCCTATCCTAAAGCTTGCTCTCCCTGTCAAGGCAGGAAATGAACTGAGTAAGAGGGTGGTTCCCACAGCCACAGGAAGAGGAAGATTTTAGATTCCTGCCTCCCTGATTAAACGGTGGGAAACACCCAAGATGTCCTCCTCCTCTTAGGGAGAACTGTGCCTATAAGACAGTAAGTCATGTGGGGGGCATCCAAAACTTTACCCAAAACTGGAATTTCCTGTTTCCCAAAAATGTCCATGATACTTCAGTTCTTGGAATTCACATTATACTGGATCCAGATCAAATTTCAAAAGAAGGATGTGTCATTTTCAATCCTGGCTTTTAGTATATATAACTTTTTAAAATTAAATAGTAAGGCCACAAACCTCCTCAGCTCTTTTGAAGGTCAACAAGCCCTCCAAATAGTTTGATAACACTTTAGTTTGAACATAGGTAGCTGTAGTGATCACACAAATGCCTAATTTGCCTAGTGGCAGGGCTAGCCCTGATTACACCTCTAACCTACTGTGAATACTGCCTACATCCACCCACAATGTCCAAGCATGCTTCCGGTAATGGTACTTTCTCCACCAGCAGTCAATGATTGTCAGAAATCATATATTTTTAAAAAGCACAGTTGCTTCCAAGGAGAAGGGCTTGCAAATTCCATTAAGGTGCCAGTGATGCCATACAGACAATGCTAGCAATACCGCACAGAACATAGTTGTATTTACAACCTTGGAGAGAAAAGGTACTTTTTGCAAGATGGAGGAAATGAAACCATATACAAGGAAAAATGAAGCAATATCATAAATGCAACATTATTAGTTCAATAGAAAAGGACAATGTAATGGGGAAAAGAATGATATCTGTCTGACCTCATCCTTGGAACAGACAAATCTGGATTTTGTAACAACCACTTTTGGGCAAAATTGAGCTTGGCTGGAGAAGAAAGAGGCAGCTGGAGCAGAAACCAGAGTCCCCATACTCAAATCATACAAGGAAGAAACAGGCAGAGAAGTGCTATATCAGGGCCTTCCTAAAGACCACAGTTTGCCTTCCCCCACCCTCCCTTAACCTATCCAGGGTTTCAGTTACAAAGAGGTTAGAGCTATCTTCTTTAGAAACTGAATAGATTTATGGCGTCTTGTATACAACATGTTCCCTGGCAGATGTCATATGGCAACTAACTATATTCTTAATCCTCTAACAACACTATAAAACAACCCCTTATACTTACTGGTTTGGGGGTATAAAACCTCAAACCAAAGTCTAATGTATCTTGAGACAGAAAAAGTTCCATACAACTGATTTTGTTTGTTATAGCTGAAATCATTATATTTACAAGTACTAAAACATCCATGCTTGAAAACACTCTTTGACATGAGGCATAGAACGGCCCATTGGACTTACCGTGAGGGGTCCTTCTCCTCAGAGGTTCGGAGGACATCTCTGTGGGTTATTCCTACTGTTCCTTCAGGGAGGCAGGAAACACTTTTTTCACCTTCCTGTTGGCGCCTTCGGAATAACCCCGCTCTCAGTTGTGGGACTCCGAAAGCAGTGTTGTCTTCCCTCTAACTAGAAGGACTATAAACACAACTAACAACTTATAACTACAATATAAACTGTAACCTTGAACTCCGATAGTACTGAACGTAACACAGTACAAGGGAGAAAAGCTGTAGAAAGTAGAACCTAATAAGGTATAAGCGATGAAGCTACATCTGGGAGTGGCGAGATGTCCTCCGAACCTCTGAGGAGAAGGACCCCTCACGGTAAGTCCAATGGGCCGTTCTCCCTCAGAGGTTGTCGGACATCTCTGTGGGACCTACCAGAGCAGTCCCCCTTTAGTTGGGTGGGTCTTCATCGCTGGCCTCCCTCAGAACGTGCTGTAATACCTTTCTCCCAAATGCTGCATCTGCTGATGCCATGGAATGAATCTTATATTGTCTTACGAATGCAGATGGAGAGGACCAAGTAGCAGCTCTACACACCTCTTCCACTGACGCGCGATTCAGCAGTGCTGCGTTTGTAGAGGCACTCCTAAGGGAATGGGCCATAATTCCTCTAGGAATTTGCAACCCTGATGCCCTATATGCTTCACTGATACAGGCCTTTAGAACTGCACTAATTGACGAAGTGGACATCTTATCTCCAGCTCTGGGAGGAGAGATGTTGTTGAACATATAGTCAGTTTTCCTAATCGACTCGGATCTTAGGATGAAAATTTTTAAGGCTCTGCGCACATCTAAGGTATGCCAAACGACTTCCTTTGGGTGTTTGGGATGTGGACAAAATGTGGGTAGGTAGATTTCTTGTGTACGATGGAACTTAGAAACAGCCTTGGGAAGAAAGGAAGGATCTATGTGCAGAACCACCTTTTCTTTATGGAACACACAAAGACCAGCCTTCACTGATAATGCCCCCAGTTCTGAAACTCGACGTGCAGACGTTATGGCTACCAAGAAGAGAGTTTTCATTCGAACCCATTTTAAGTCCACCTCTTGAAGAGGTTCAAATGGCTTCTTTGTAAGAGCTGATAAAACGGTATGGAGTCGCCAAGATGGAAAACGATGGACTGTCGGAGGTGACTTTAAATTCGCCCCCTGCAAAAATAACTGGATGTGTGGATGTTGAGATAGCCTGTACCCTCCAATGACCAGTAAGATGGTGGACAGGGCAGCTATCTGCCTTCGTAACGTAGCTGGTTTTAACCTGGACTCTAGGCCCTCCTGTAAAAACGCTAGTATCTCTGCAATGGAAGGAGTAAGCAATGAGACCTTTTTTCTACAACACCAGCGAACAAAGGCCTTCCAAGTTGTGTTGTGTATACGAATGGTGGAAGGTCTTCTTGACGCTAGCATAGTGTCCGTCACCTCAGAAGAGTAGCCTAAACTTCTGAAGGTTTCCCGCTCAATCTCCACGTGGTCAAGTGAAACCACTCTGGGTCGGGGTGCCACACCGGACCCTGATGGAGCATGTCGGGAGACACTGGTAGCGACAGCGGAAGGTCTCTTGATAGCTCTGTCAACATTGAGAACCATGGTCGCCGTGGCCAATAGGGAGCTACCATGATGATTTCCGCCTGTAGAACTCTCACTCTCCACAGAACTCGAGAAACCAGAGGGACTGGGGGAAACGCGTACAGGAGACCTGGATAGGGTGGCCAGACCGTCCCGGTCTCCCGGGACATTCCCGGTTCTGGCCACCCAATCCCGGCTCCCGATACCGGGACCATTAAAGGTCCCGGTTTAGGCAGCCCCGGAGCCGGTGGGCCGCGGGCGCCGGCGGGGAAGGCGGCAAGTGAGGGAGGGAGCGTCCCTGCGCCTGCGCAGGGCCCCGGCGCAGGGACGCTCCCTCCCTAACTCGCCGCCTTCCCCGCCCGCGCGCGGGGCCCGGCGGCAGTGGTGGAGGCCTCTCCGTGGCCTCCGCTGGTCGCTGGAAGCCCTCCAGAGACTCTGGAGGGCCTCCAGGGACCAGCGGAGGCCGCGGGGAGGCCGCGGGGCACCCGGCGCTGGTCCCGGAAGGCCTTCCAGAGCCTCTGGAAGGCCTTCCGGGACCAGCGCCGGCCAGCGAAGGCTTCCCCGCAGCCTCCGCTGGTCCCTGGAGGCCCTCCAGAGACTCTGGAGGGCCTCCAGGGACCAGCGGAGGCCGCGGGGAGGCCGCGGGGCACCCGGCGCTGGTCCCGGAAGGCCTTCCAGAGCCTCTGGAAGGCCTTCGGGGACCAGCACCGGCCAGCGAAGGCTTCCCCGCGGCCTCCGCTGGTCCCTGGAGGCCCTCCAGAGACTCTGGAGGGCCTCCAGGGACCAGCGGAGGCCGCGGGGAGGCCGCGGGGCACCCGGCGCTGGTCCCGGAAGGCCTTCCAGAGCCTCTGGAAGGCCTTCGGGGACCAGCGCCGGCCAGCGAAGGCTTCCCCGCGGCCTCCGCTGGTCCCTGGAGGCCCTCCAGAGTCTCTGGAGGGCCTCCAGGGACCAGCGGAGGCCGCGGGGAAGCCGCGGAGCAGCCGGCGCTGGTCCCTGGAGGCCTCCATAGGCCAGCGCCGGTAGCGGAGAGGCCCGGCGCTGGTCCCTGGAGGCCTCCAGAGGCCAGCGCCGGCAGCTCCCTCCCTCCCTCGCCGCGAGGCCGCCGCCAGAGGACTCCCCGCCGCCGCTGGACGCCGCCGCCCTGGAATCAGGTAAGGGGGCCGAAAGCGGGGGGGGGGGCGTGGGCGGCCTTCCTTTCTTCCCTCCCTCCTCCCTCCCTTCCTCCCTCCCTTCCTTCCTTCCTTCCCTCACTCCCTTCCCTTCCTTCCTTCCCTCCCTCCTCCCTTCCTTTCTTCCTTCCCTCCCTTCCTTCCCTCACTCCCTTCCTTCCTTCCCTCCCTCCTCCCTTCCTTCCTTTCTTCCTTCCTTCCTTCCCTCCCCCCTTCCTTCCTTCCCTCCCTCCCCCTTCCTTCCTTCCCTCCCTTCCTCCCCCTTCCTTCCTTCCTTCCTTCCTTCCTCCCTTCCCTTCCTTCCCTCCTTATGTTCTTATGTGACACAGAGTGTTGGACTGGAGGGGCCACTGGCCTGATGCAACAGGGCTTCTCTTATATTTTTATGTGACACAGAGTGTTGGACTGGAGGGGCCACTGGCCTGATCCAACAGGGCTTCTCTTATGTTCTTATGTGACACAGAGTGTTGGACTGGAGGGGCCGCTGGCCTGATCTAACAGGGCTTCTCTTATGTTCTTATGTGACACAGAGTGGTGGAGTGGATGAGCCATTGGTCTGATGCAACAGGGCTTCTCTTATATTTTTATGTGGCACAGAGTGTTGGACTGGAGGGGCCACTGGCCTGATCCAACAGGGCTTCTCTTATGTTCTTATGTGACACAGAGTGTTGGACTGGAGGGGCCACTGGCCTGATCTAACAGGGCTTCTCTTATGTTCTTATGTGACCAGAGTGGTGGAGTGGATGAGCCATTGGTCTGATGCAACAGGGCTTCTCTTATATTTTTATGTGACACAGAGTGTTGGACTGGAGGGGCCACTGGCCTGATGCAACAGGGCTTCTCTTATATTCTTATGTTACACAGAGTGTTGGACTGGAGGGGCCACTGGCCTGATGCAACAGGGCTTCTCTTATGTTCTTATGTGACGCAGAGTGTTGGACTGGATGGGCCACTGGCCTGATCCAACAGGGCTTCTCTTATGTTCTTATGTGACAATACTGACTTTGGTGGACCCAAGCACTGATTCAGTGTAAGGGAGCTTTGTGTTTGTGACTGGAGTAGATAATACTGACTTTGGTGGACCCAAGCACTGATTCAGTGTAAGGGAGCTTTGTGTTTGTGTCTTCTGGTGCAATTTTGTTCTCAGATCCTGTATTTACTTCATCAGTATATGGGATAAGGCACTTTCTCAACTGTGCTGCATAATGCAGCCTATTTATTTTGTCCTGTTGGCTCTGTTGGCTCTGTCTGCGCCACCTTCATCACTTTCGGGGTGTGGATCCCCCAGTGGGGTGGTCTCGTGACTCCCTCCGCCGGCTGTTTCTGATAGCCCTGCGCCCCCTCTTTCATTTGATATGTGTCCCGTGCGGGTGCCACCCTCCCGCCGGGAGATGCCGCAAAATGAGCCCCCTTGAGGCTTATGGCGGCAGGGCTCGGGGGAAGCGAGCTAGACTGCTGTTCTTTTGAGGGGTTATAGAGTGTTTCGAGCCCGTCCCTGTGGCATCGGTCCCATCGTTGTGGGGCCCAGGGGACCGATGCCACAGGGACGGGCTCGAAACACTCTATAACCCCTCAAAAGAACAGCAGTCTAGCTCGCTTCCCCCGAGCCCTGCCGCCATAAGCCTCAAGGGGGCTCATTTTGCGGCATCTCCCGGCGGGAGGGTGGCACCCGCACGGGACACATATCAAATGAAAGAGGGGGCGCAGGGCTATCAGAAACAGCCGGCGGAGGGAGTCACGAGACCACCCCACTGGGGGATCCACACCCCGAAAGTGATGAAGGTGGCGCAGATAGAGCCAACAGAGCAAACAGGACAAAATAAATAGGCTGCATTATGCAGCACAGTTGAGAAAGTGCCTTATCCCATATACTGATGAAGTATATACAGGATTTCAGAACAAAATTGTTTCCGGCGGTGATATTTGGGGGATTTTTGGGGATGTCACAGGAAGTGCTGTGAAGTCACTTCCTGTTTCCGGCCGTGGCATTTGGGGGAAATGATGTCATTTGGGGGAAATGATGTCACAGGAAGTGATGTCACTTCCCATTTCCGGCAGGTGACGCGGGGAAATGATGTCACAGGAAGTGATGTCACTTCCTGTTTCCTGTGGTGGCATGACGTCACTGGAAGTGACGTCACCGGAAGTGGCGTCACTTCCTGTTTCCGGCGGCGCACACGCGCTTCGCGCGCGCGCACCCCTACCTCCCCCCCCCCACGTGTCCCTGGCTGGCCTTCAGACATTATGGTCACCCTAGACCTGGAGGCCATACAGCTGTCAACGCGTCTGTCTGTTCGGCTTCCGGATGGAAGAACCTGATGAAATACCTTGGTAGCTTTGTGTTTGTGTCGGAAGCGAATAGATCCACTTCTGGTTGACCCCAACGTTGACATATGAGATCGAATACACTTGTGCTGAGAGCCCACTCGCCTTTGCAAATAGCCTGTCTGCTTAATCAGTCTGCCTGTATGTTGTCCTGGCCTCTGATGTGTTCCGCCCTTAGAGAGGCCAGATTCTTTTCTGCCCATGTTAGAATCTTTGATGCTTCCTTGTGTAACTGCGAGGATCTGGAACCCCCTTGGTTGTTCAGGTATGCCTTGGCTGTTATGTTGTCCGTTCTGATGAGAACGTGTTTCTGATACAATTGTGCCCTGAAGGCAACCAGAGCCAGACGTATGGCTCTGACTTCCAGGAGATTGATGGGAAGCAGACCCTCGGGTTGTGACCACCTGCCTTGGACTGGTTTGTCCTGAAGAGTGGCCCCCCCCCCAGGCTGGCATCTGTGAACAGCTCTAGGGATGAGGGAGGATGGAACAATTTGCCCTGGCAAAGATGAGTCAAGTCTGTCCACCATAGTAAGCGCCTCTTGACTGTTAACTCCATGATCTGAAGTTGAAAAGGCCTTAGGAACATTTGAAGAGGTCTGGAATGGAATCTGGCCCATTGGATCATGTCTATGGTCGAAATCAATAGTCCCATTAGTTTGGCAAGCAACATTAGTCATGATGATTGGCTCTGGATGACCCTGATAGCCAAGTCCCTGATGGTCCTGGCCTTGGACAGAGGCAGAAATAGCGAGTTGCACGTGGAGTCGATCATCGCTCCTAGATGTTCCAACCTCTGGCTCGGCTGAAGTGAACTCTTTGCTATGTTCACCATGAACCCGTGCGACTGAAGACACTGAATGGCCAGAGCCGTGTCCCGAAGAGATTTCTCTTTGCTGTTGGATCTGACTAAGAGGTCGTCCAGGTAGGGGTGAATGTGGATCCCCTGCTTTCTCAGCTGTACTATTGGATTTATTAAGATCTTGGAGAAAACTCTGGGCGCTGTTGACAGGCCAAAGGGTAAGGCCCTGTACTGGTAATGTTGATTCAGTACCACAAACCTTAGGAAACGACGATGAGAAGAGTGGATAGGTATGTGAAGATAAGCTTCAGTCAGGTCTATGGAGGTGAGGTACTCCCCTGTCAAAAGTGAGTCCATAATGAATCTCAAGGTTTCCATTCTGAAATGACGTACCCTGATGTAGCGGTTCAGAAACTTGAGATCCAAGATGGCCCTCCAGTCGCCATTCTTCTTGGGTATGGTGAAAAGAATGGAGTACACACCTTTCCCCTTCTCCAACCCCGGGACCGGTTTGACTGCTCGAATGTCGAGAAGGTGATGGATTGCTTTTGTAGTAATGAGACGTTTGTGACCCTGCTTGGGGGTTGGTGATCTGACAAATCTGTCTGGTGGAATGCGATGGAACTCTATTGAATACCCCTCTTGTACAATTTCTAAAGACCATTGGTCTGCCTGAGAGGCCTCCCAGTTTGCTGCGAAATGGAGTAGTCGAGCTCCCACCGGTATGTGGTTGTAGTCATGCCTGCTTGGACTTGGCCTCTCGGTCGGGCTTGTCCATTTTGGAGAAGTTATTTCGATTGAATTTGGAACCAAATGAACCTCTCTTAAAGGAGCTCTTTGGCGTTTCCCAATTGAACTTTTTTGAATCGGTGTGGTATCTGGCCAAGGAATGCTGAGTCTGAAAGGACTGAGGGCCCTTTTTTTCATTTCTCCGAATGGATTTGGGCATGGCCTTCTTTTTATCCCTAGTCTCTACTAGGATCTTATCCAAAGCGTCCCCGAAGAGACGATCCCCCTGAAAAGGGTATGCTGCCACTGTAGACTTAGAGAGAAAGTCAGCTTGCCAAGCCCGAAGCCAAAGGAGGCGTCTAGCCACCGTAGTGGACGCCATTGCCTTGGAGGCAAATGTTAGGATATCTAAGGTCGCGTCAGCCATAAACGACGCTGCCTTAAGAATGCGTGAGGCGCCCTCTAACATACATCTGTTGTCCTCTGGTAACATCTGGAGTAACTTACGTACCCAAACAATGGACGCCCTGGAAACCAGGGAGGCCGCAGAGGATGCCTTCACGATCATGGCCACAGATTCGTATAGTCTTTTCAAGGTCGCCTCAGCTTTTTTGTCCAGAGGATCTCTAAGAGAACCCTGGCCATCCTCCGATACCAGGCCCAAGGATTGTAGAGCTGCTACTGGACCGTCCACAGTTGGAGCCTGTAATAACTCATTAGTGTAAGCAGGAAGTGCGTACAACTTTTTTACTAAGTGAGGGAACTGCTTAAGGTAAGCTGGCTTTTCCCATTCCACTCTAACCTGCTTTTCAAAGTATTCTGGAAATGGGAATACTTGTTCAGAAGTTTCCCCCCTTGGCAAGAACTCAGTATTTCCACTGGTTCTGGACTTAAACTTCTTTGATTTAGCTACCTTGGCTTCCTCATCAATGGGCCCCACCTCAATTTCTAATGCTGAAAGTGTCTTGGTTAGCAAAAACTGGTAATCTTCCTGACGGAAGAAACGACTAGCCTGCTCGGGTATTTTAACCTCCTCCTGTTCCTCCTCTGAGAAACATTCCCCCTCTTCCCTATCCTCCTGATCAGAGCCAGATGCTATAGATTCAGGCTCAATAGGTAGGGACTGGGAAGACTGTAATGGGGCCTTTCGAGCTGCCTTGGTGGGCCAGGAGAAGGAACGGGGAGGATCTAAGGGAAAGGTTGGTCCCTTTGGGAGAAGCCCCATTCGGGCGCAAAAGGATCCCATTTCCTCCTGCATCGCTCACCTAATAAAGAGCATAGCCTCTGGGTCCAGAGGGTTGCTCCTTAGTACATTACCCCCATCCTGGAAGCCTTCCATTCGTGGCTGCAGGTAGTTCCGAGCCTCCAGAGTGCCTGCTCCTGGGGGTTGGAAGGTCTGAGAGCTATGCCCCGCACTTCCCAAATGGCCGCCGCTGATTGCTGCCGCCCCGAGGCACATAGTCGGGGCTTCCATTACGCGCCGTTTCTTGGCGCTGGCAGCTGAATCGTCTGCGGCTGCGTTGGGAAGGGCGCGAGCAAGCCGCGAAGGCGAGTCGGCACCTTCGATGCAATTCGCCGCCACGAGAGGCGCGGCGTGCGACTCTCCCTCCTCATCCGAAAGGAAACCGTCCTTGCTGCAGGCCATTCTAAAGTGGCCCAAACTGATCCCCTCTGCTGCCTTTACCCAGCGCAGGGAAAGAGAAAGGAGAGGAAGAGAAATAGCTATGGAAGGGAAAGAATAAGAGAAAAAGAGAAAAAAGGCTTAGCCTAGCCTAGCCTTGTGCTGCTGCTCCCTGTGGAGGCAGGAACAAAACTGAGGGCGGGGTTATTCCGAAGGCGGCAACAGGAAGGTGAAAAAAGTGTTTCCTGCCTCCCTGAAGGAACAGTAGGAATAACCCACAGAGATGTCTGACAACCTCTGAGGGAGAATCACTCTTTCCCATTTGTATATTGAATAACCCACACCAGTATGACTTCACTGGTCTTAAAGGTGCCAATGGACTCAAACTTTCTCACCAGTACAGAACTTTAAAAAGCTTTAATGGGGGGGATTGTTTGAACCAAAAACAACAGACACCTAACATAAACTTCCATGGATTTTAAAAGAAAACATATAAAACATATAACATTAATAATTCCTAACATTCTGATACTTTCCTAACTCACAAACTATCTCTGCTGTGAAGTAAATGTCCTCCAGGTTATCAGGAAGGGAATCAGGTTGTTATAAAGTGCTATACCTCACCAAAACACTTAAAATTGGTTCCTTGGATCAGTTTTCTTAATGAACTCCCCCACTATGTTATATGGGCTGGGTGAAAAAGCCCCAATAGCAAAATGTGGAGATTTCTGGGATTGCCCCCGCCCTGTATTTCTGTTGACAGAAAGTGGTAACTGATTATTCTTTCAATCATTGTGCAGGTGACAATATTCTAAGAGGAAAAAGTTCTAGAGCCACTTTTCTCTACATTCTGCCAAAAAAGGACAACCAAGGAAGGAAATACATTCCAAACATTGTTGCAGGATTGAGTTATATTATTAATACTTTTTCGATTGAAGGAAAAGAGTTATTTCCTGCTCCTATAAGCAATGGGCAAGCTCACCACAGCTAGATTCAAAATCAGCTCACAGTTTTAAGCTTCCTCAGTGAGTGTTAAAATGCAACTGTTTGCAAGAATTATCTCATAGCTCACAATATTCCATTGGTACTGCAGGTGTGCCCCTTGAGCACTGTAGTTTGGTTTCAACCATGATGAAAAGCCACCTGGAAATTCAGTTGCAACAAGCATAACATAAGATTTTAGATCTGAATAGAGGACAAACAGCTGTCTACAATGTCCACAAGAAAAGAAAATCAATACTAAACCAAGGAGACTCTCACAACAAAAGGCTGCTTTGGTAGTCATATTTATCAGGGGTGCTGAACTCATTTGCTATGAGGGCCGGATCTTGACCTTGTTGGGCTGGGCCATGTGCGTCATAAAATGTAATGCCAAGTCAGGGAGATATAAACTTTATGAAGGACACAGACATACACACACATGGCAAATCAATTCGACTCAGCCTAATCCATCTCACTGGCTTGTTGAACCTCAACCAACAGGAGGAAGAGAGGGCTTGGCTCTGTAGCTCCTGTGTGACTGAGCAAGTCTGAAAAAACAAGCAGTGATGCAAAAGGAAGCAAGAGACGGAGAAGGAAGCAGATGACAGTGAATTGCTCGTGGGTCTGATAGGAGCCCAGAGGGGGCCTGATTCAGCCCCCGGGCTGCATGTTTGACACCCCAGATTTAGATTATTTACTTTTTCTCATTGAGACTCAAGGTAGATTGCATGATGTAAGTCAGTACAAGAAAACACCTAATAATGTAATAGGGCCAAGAAAGCAGAAGTCGTAAATATTGAACATGACATATTAATGCAAAAATTGTACTATGTAAGTAGAAATATAATGAAATAACAGCAAGATAAAAACATATAGCAAAAATAATATTTATAAGTAGTAAAGTGCTGTACCAGGGTTAAGTTTTAGTTCTTAAGACTGGCCTCCTTTCAGGGAGCTGGGAGGTGGCTAGAGAGACTACTGGGCACCACAAGTGTAGTTCTGTTCTCTCACTGAAACATCTTCCTGAATTAGTCTGTAATAATACAATCTTATTCCTTTACTGCTAAAATAAAACTCTAGTTTATTGAAACAAGGTCTGTTGCTTGCCGTTATTTATCTGGCAAAGCTTCCCTTGGATAAAGAAAAAACTTAAAACCAATTCATTGACAGTCATTTTGATAATTTAGAGAGGAAATCTTTAGCATGTTTCCATTTTCAAACAAAGCACTGCCACTACCAATTATGAATATGTGAAAAGTTGGGTAAAAGTATCATTTCTAATATATATGCTCTTCAAGAACAAATCTGAATGCTTAACAATCTTTAATCAAAGCAATAACAACAGTTGTTTAAGTCATTCACACCAGAATGACACAAGAGTTATTGCAGAATTAGCTTCAAATGATGATGTTCAACAAATTAATGGGACCATGCTTATAATTTTCATGTGTTCCACATCCCACCAATAACTGCTCATGGTCTGGCGAGTACAGAAGAGAAGAACATAAGGTTGTTTTAAAAAATATTATTGGAAACTTTGGTACCATCTTACTTCCCCTTTGCCCATCCTGTTTCATATAAAGGAAGGAGACTGACCTCCAGTCATGTAACCTCCCAACCTCCTCCTGCATTTAATCTTACTTTAGAATGCTTTGAACACTGATGCTTTATAAAATGTTACATTCAGGTGGGCAGCGATGTCAGTTTCAATCAACAGAACAAAATTTGAGTCCGGTGGCACCTTTAAAATGAAATGAGTTTTATTCAAGGCATCAGCTTTCATGCACAGGCACACTTCTTCAGATAAGTGTGCATGCACATAAAACCTTACAGTTTGAATAAAGCTCTGATGGTCTTAAAGATGCCACTGGACTCAAACTTTGTTCTTACTAAATAGCATTTGTATTACATCCTTTTATCAAAATAATTGGGGTGGCTTATAACAACATGTGGGGTTTTTTCAGAACAGAAACTATCAATATTAAAGATAATCATAGAGACAGAGCAGCTTCCCTATTTGGAACTGTACAACAGGATTACAATTTACATACCCCAAACCCACACCCCAAAGTGACTGTTGCAGTGAATAAACTGGGGAGTATGGTTGCAACTAAACAGATGTAGACTTGACTACACTATTCATTATCTAAACCACTTTGAGGGATGAGTGGGTAGTAAATATGTTAAAAGAGCAAAACACTTTAATTTAAATTAGCAACTGCCTTTGTTCCCCAAAGCATTGCTGCTTTCAAGTGGAACGGCTAGCACTAACCTCATGTCACATGTAGTTGGTTCCCTTTTGGTTAGCTGAGAAGACAGGAAGCAACTTTTGCTTCAGCATTGCCCCATTATTACAACTAAGACATTGTGCTTTTTTATTTATCCATATTATATCTGCTCACTTTAACTCCATTCTTATTAACTGTTAACTTCTGTTCATTCTGTACTGAAAGCCAGAAAAGTTATGGGATAATAATCTTAACACTAAAAAGACTTTGAAGACCCTAAATTTGCGGGAAATATTCAAGAGGACTAGCTGGGATAAAATGAAACCACTCATTTAAAATTCAGATCCCAAGCTAAAACTGTAAACTGATCAACCAAACAGTAAGTAGTCTAAGATTTTTGACCAGACTGAATTAGCCATGAAAGTCACTAATATCTGTTGGAAGCAATTCATGCTGCAATTTTAAAGATTTACTGAAGAGTAAGCTCTACCATTTAGATTTAGACAAATTTAATTGTTTGTGGAATTTTATGTTGTGACCAGCCCTGAGCCTGCTTCAGGGAGGGCGGGAGATAAATAAAATAAAATAAATAAATAAAAACCATGCACAGCAAAACTTAATCTTTAATTAAACTTGCATAGGATTTCCCTGCCCCTTGAAAAATAAAAGTAATATGCTTCATTTTTTGAACTCTTTAGGGTCACTCATCATATTTCTTCATTTAAATTGTTTTCATTTTAGACACTGTCCCTGTTTGGAGGAGGAGAATGGTAGCATATCCAGTGGAATTCTCCCCCCCCCCCAAAAAAGCAAAGAACTGTCAACATATATAGAATATTATCCTATCAAGAAGACTGGAAAACATTAACCATCCTTAGGAAGCATTCCAACAATAGGTCAGATGTCTTATAAAATTCATCAGCATCACATGAGAGATTAAAACTGGACCGGCGGGCCCTTCCCTCAGGCAAGGGGAAAACTGAGCCCTTGTGAAAATAACACTGACTTCCTTTTAACTAATGCACTGTAACATAGGTTTTATCTGGTGTTCAGAGAAAAGTTCCTGTAGAGGCTCAGAAACACAAACTGTCCATTTAGTATAAAACTTCCTCTTTTAAAAAATGTGCTCTCCATATGTTCCACATTACAGTGGTTTAAAGTGGGATGGGGGAGAGAGATGAGGAAAGGATATCAGGTTTCAGAACTTGATAAAAATCGATCTGCTTTGATATATTAATGGCAACCCTTTACCAGTTGCACTCTCTGTTGTTCAACCGAATTGTACAAGCGGCTTATCTGATTTTACGCCTAGAACTTCTGAGAAAAGGAAGCTTGCCCGAAGTTAGCCTTGAAAGCGCTGAGGCTGAGGGAATCCGGGTCTCCCGCAGTCCCACCGATCCTCCGCGTTCCTGATGTAAATTTAGATATCCATGGTCGGTCTTTTCCACCCCCTACCCCTTTTCAGGAATGTACGAAGTCTTCTATACAGGAGAGAAGGATAGAAATTCACCTCACGAGGAGGTTTTTTGTTTGTTTGTTTTGTTTAATCAAGCGAACGAGATCACTGAACTGAAACGCTTGGTAATGGTGCGCGCCCCTTTCTCCATCCACGAACAACCTACTACTAAAACATCTCACAAGCTTGGCCAGTAAGGAAAACCCACCATACGGAGGCAACTGAAACCAAAAAGATAGCAGGACTTTGTTTCCCTTCTCAGACAACACTCTTTGCCACTGCATTCAGCAGCAACAAACTTGAGGCTGAACTTGATTAGTCACTTATAAAAGTTTAGCCAGTTTTCATTCCAGCCAGTCGCAGTCCCTAGAATCCATTATATTCGGTCTCTACACAACTAAGAGAGGCAAAAATAATGCATTAAGAGAAGAGAAAGAGGGAGGATGGACTTACTTTCCTGAACGTGAAGTCTTGGGACCAGCAAGTTAATCCCACTGTTGCTTCAGCCACAGGGCTGGAGAGGGCGGCAGCCAGTAAGGTGCGTTGCTCAAAATGAGGCAACTCGGGATTCTTGGGAATGGACCCGAAAACCCGGAGCAGGAGACATCGAAACGCTCATTCTCAGAGCAGCTTGCCCCGCTCCTCGGCAGAGAGGAACTTCAGCAACTTGCCCGGCTCGCCCCTGGCTGAGGGTTTGCTGCTTACTTCCTGGTCATAGGGAATTTGCATAGTTGTTCGGGAAGGCACCGGTGGGCGGGTGGGGAACTTGAATCCGAACGGAGAACCTGATACTGTTAGTTAAAAATAAGGAGACGGTTTGCAGAGGGGGCCGAACGGCGGAGGAGCTTCCAAGAGACGCCTCTGGTCGACCCCCTCTGTAAAGCAGCTTGCAACTATAGAGAGCATCCACGAATAAAAGAAGACAGAGGGGAGGAAAGAAGGAAAGGCGTTTGATAGCTGTTATCTACGTTTTGTTTCATGCTAAATAACCGTCTTCCTTGTTCCTACATGCTGGCGGGAAAAGGGCAGTAAAGGATAGGCAGGCTTTAATCAATAGTCCAAGGATCAAAGTGGAAGTTAACGCTCCACAAGATGCAAGCTGAAGCTCAGTAACGCGGATTCCCTCAGCCCAGGCTAGCCAATCCTGGAAGCTAAGCAGGGTCAACCCTGGTTATGATTTGGATGGGAGACCTTCAAAGGATACTCCAAAGATGCAGAGGCAATGGCAAACCACCTCCAACCATCTCCCTTAAAACCCCTGTGGCGTTGCCATAAATCAGCTGTGACTTGTAGGCAAAAGACAATAACTCTCCAGGTTAAAGCACTAGCTGGTTAAAAGAAGGTGTTAAACCAGAAAAGGCTGGAACACATTTGCTGGATTGTGGGAATTGAAAATCCTTCGCTTTCCTGTAGTCCTTGTTGGGTCTCTAATCCTGCAAAGAGTTACTGAGTTTCTCTTCCTCCTGAGAGAGGCTAGAGCAGGGGTCCACAACCCCGCCCCGTCCGGGGACTGGCACTGGGCCGCAGCCTGTTTGCAGTGGACCCCTCCCCCGTGGTGTCTCCTCCCTCCCCCTGTTTTCACCATTTTAAGGCCAGGAAAGGGATGGTGAAGCGCCTCTCAGGCCGACATTGCCCCAATCAGTTGGTCCACTGGGGAAACCACTGGGGGAGGAGGAGACTGAATTGGGTGCCCCCACCCTGATGGCCCTGGGGCCACAGTTGGCGGACTGGCCCTGGTGCCGGGCCCTGGGGTCAAAAAGGTTGGGGACCACTGGGCTAGAGTGTGGGAGACCCTGAGCTGCCAAGCATGTACTCATCTGCCCAGCCAAGGCTTCCGCTCTGGCCCTTCTCTGGCCTTCTATTCCTGTGTCTCATGGGAGACTGTGGAGGTACAGAAAGTGGACCGATCTTTCTGGTCTGCTGGAAGAGGAACTGTTGGTCAAGAGAAGAGTTAGATTTTATGCTCTGCCCTTCACTCAGAGTGGGTTATAATCTACTCTTCCTCTCTCCACAACAGACACCCTGTGAGGTAGGTGAGGCTGAGAGAACTTGGAAATAAATGCTCTTGAGAGAACAGCTCTGAGAGAACTGTGACTGACCCAAGGTCTCCCAGCTGGCTGCATGTGAAGTGGGAAATCAAACCCAGTTCTCCAGATTAGAGTTCACCACTCTTAATCACTACACCAAACTGGCTCTTAATCACTACATCAAAGAGGCATGGTGTTTCCTCCAGGAGCTTCACAGCACACAGAGCCTTGTGCAAAGTAGAAATATTGAAAGCTCTTCTTCTGCGGAGTCTTTGCCCCATGTGCTGGTGGGTCTAGGGCAAGTGTTGATACATTTACAATCAAACCCTGTTCTTATATGTATATCAAGTGGAAGCAAATACAGACATTTGGCTCCCAGCAGGAGTCCTGGTGGAGGGAAGCCATCAGCAAAAGTGATATTTCCTGGGAAAAATCAGAATCAGTCCAGTTAAACTGGACCAGGAGCTGCTGTGTGCAGTGGAGCACATTGCTGGACTGCAGGAGAAGCTACTGCTATGCCTGGTGGCACAGCAGATTCTGGGGCTGGCTTCTTCTGCAGCCTGGTGTAAACTGGGCTGCTTGAGAAGCCAGACTCAAGCTGACCCAGTGGGATCAGTCTGTTCCCCCTGGCACAGGTGATCCTCTGGCTGTCTTCTGTAGTCCCTTTAAACATTAAAGAAACTGCAATAGGGTTGCCAGGTCCAACTCAAAAATATCTGGGGACTTTGGGGGTGGAGCCAGAAGCAAGGATGCGACAGAACTCCAGAGAGAGTTCTTGGCCATGACATTTAAAGGTACCTTAAGCCCAGCAGACATTTCCCTCCCCTCGACTTTCTGATAACCCTGAAGCGGGGGGGGGGGGGGGAGGATTTCTAAACTGTTGGATTCTCTGCCCCCAGCTGGGGATTGGCAACCCTTGACTGCAGTAGAAGCATGACAAACACCCATATTGTTCCTGCCTCTCTGCTGTTTTCAGGTCTACTCAGTAATTCTCAAATACATCTGGGATTTTTTAAGGATTTGTTCTTTTCAGTTTTCCTGAGAAAACCTAGATACATTTGGGATGCCAAAATCTACTCCCAAAAATACAGTTAGGGTATTTTTCAGGTAGATTTTCAGCTCAGACCCCTCCCTATGTTTCTCTTGCCTATAGTTTAATTATAGTATTTGACTATCTGGTACCAGGTGGTCTCTGAAACCCTATTAGGGAGCTCTCTTGAGGGAGCCCTCCAGATGCCCACTCCTGCTTCCCATCTGGTTACACAACTGAACAGAGGTTCTCAGGATTAGCCAATTACTGCAGTCTTCAGTCTCTGGCCTTGAAGAAGATAAGGATAGTGTGGGCAAGAAGGCCCAATTACAGACACTTGCAACTTTCAAGTCGAAGCAGGCCTACTAATATTCACATTAACCCTTGAGGGGAACTGGGGTGCTTTGCCTCACAGTGACCTATTACATATTACTACTCACATGATGTTGCTGTTTGTAGTAAGACTGGTACCACAAATCTCTCAATTGGTATAAATACTGAAGATTGCTGCCTTGGTTTGTTTCTGTTGTGTGGTGTAGTGGTTAAAGTGTTGGAAGACAACACTCAAATCCCTGCTCTGCCATGGAAACTTGCTGGAAAACCTTGGACCACTTTCAGGATAATCTCCCTCACAAGTTTGTTGTGTGGATTAAATGGAGAAGAAGAGAATGACAGAAACTGCTTTCGGTCCCCACTGGAGAGAAAGGTGGGATATAAATGAAATAAATATCCCAAGGAGAAATTAGTAAAGTGAGTTATTGACTATGTTAGCCAAAAGTTTAAAAGACTAATTCACTTGCCATTTTGTTTCCTTTTAGGCTATAGAGAAACAAAGTCAAATCAGCTCCTTACCTTATGCCCACAATTTAGCAGATAACTATGTCTATAAAAGGCGTGAAATGCATTCTTGGGTAAGGGGAAACGAGGAGGGCATGGCTTGAATTGGGCCTGATTTCTATAGTAATGTTTGTGTGTCTATATTTCTATGGTTAAGTGGACAAATGAGAACAGTATTAATAGCTTACTGTATCATTATAAAATGGACAAATTTAAGCAGTTTATTAACATTAGTCAAAATCTTCAAAGATTCCAGTTTTTCTTCAAGGAATAAACATCTTAGTATATTCCTTCTGGCCTGACATTAAGTTAGATCCTATGATACTATTATACTAGCATTGGAGCAGTAGAGTAGTATTCCACTAGAAGAATAGCTTTTTGCATCAGGGAGGCACCTTGCACCAGAAGAAGGCACCACCATTAGCCAACCCCATGTCTCTTTTGCACTATGTAATGGTGCAGGCCAATTAACAGACTTCACAGTCTCTCTTTTGATTTTATTCCTGGGTAGGTCATTGCCTGTCAGTATCTAATTTCCAAAAAAAGTGGGTGAATTGCTGCTAAATGTGCCTGGAGAGATTTGGAACAGCAATTGGGGAATACTGTCAGATGTGCACTCACAAACTAACAGATGGGGAAAATGAGATGAAAGACTGGGACAAAGGGGTGGATCCAACTATCATCCAGTTAGCCTCCTTGCCCTATAAATGGATCCTCCTCCAATGGAAGAGCTACAACCCGGAGGAAGGCTCATTGAAGGATGGACTGGAGAAAAGCTTCAAACTTTACTCCGTGAAGTGGTAGGACAGGAGTAGGATCCAGCCCAATACTTTCTTTTCTTCAGCAAGCCTAGGAGCTTCTTAGGTATTGAATTTCTGAGAAATTATGGGATAGTTCTATTATTATCTATTGTACATTTGAAATCCATAATTCCAATAGTTCATATTACAAAGTTTATTTCCCATCTGATTGAAAATGCAAATACACTCTTGCTATGCATGTATGCCTTGATCAGTCATTAAGGGTTATACCTACATCTTATATCATTTAATAAGGAGCTTGTGTTTCCCCTGTATACCAGCATGAAGATTTTATGTTTACATTACTTCTTAAGGACGGGATGGTTAAAAGGATAAGTAAGTATCTGGTCCCCTTTGTTGGTATGGAGCACATTTTCTTATGAAACAATACTTGGCAAAATTCCAAGAATTAACAAATACAGTGATTGCTCAGTTGTGGAAAGCTCAAGACTACACCTCAGATTACATCTTTTGCCTCTATGTTGTTGACAGTCAGAAGGACTCAATACTGCCACAAGATTGCAATCCCCTAGAATCCTAAAATTATAATCCCCTAGAACCTCTTATTCTCTTAGACACCCTTAATTTAGAGCAAGTTTGGTGTAGTGGTTAAGAGAAGTGGACTGTAATCCAGAGAACTGTGCTTTATTCCCCACGCCTCCACATGCAGCCAGCTGGATGATCTTGGGTCAGTCACAGTTCTCTCCGAATTCTCTCAGCCCCACCTACCTCATAGGGTGTTTGTTGAGGAGAGAGGAAGGGAAAGAGATTGTAAACCACTCTGAGTGAAGGGCAGGGTATAAATCCAACTCTTCTTCTTCTCCCCTCCTCCTCCATTTATATTCTAGCTTTCAGACATCAAGAACCAAGATTCTTGAAGTGGCTAACAATAATTAAATCTAATATCCAGATGAAACATAAAGTGCAATTTACAGATACAGTGGTGTATGCTATGGTAATCACTTCAGGCCTTTGGGAATTTGGACAGGTTCCAAGCCTATCTGTGCAGAAGCAGAATGTATAAAGAGACTCAGGTGGACTCAGAGACTGGCTGATAAGCTGCCAACCCACAAACATTTGAAGTAGGATGAGTCTGTGGCAACAATAGTACAAATGATTTGATCCTTCTGTCCAGGTGGTCTGAATAGTTTGTCATTTCAAGACCTCCTGTCAATCCTGTTGCAACAGAACTGACAAAATCCTTCACTTTTCCAGTTCATGGAACCAGTGGGCACCCGCTCCAACCCTGCTGTTAGTCTGCATAGCACTTCAAAATACATTTGAAAAGGACATGGTTACAGAGACCTTTGGATCCTTCTGTCCCCTGATGCGGAACTGACAGACAGATAGATCCACTGCTGGAATCAACCAGAAGACTATGGAAGTTAATGTGTTCATTTTGAATATTATTGAGAATGCCTTAATTTTGTATTTATAATTTATAATGCACCACTTCGAATGTAAAAAAGAAAGAAAGCATCTTGTTTCTGTATCTTGCCCACAGTGAAAGATTATAGGTTTCTATAATCTTTTTAAAAAATTGGTTGTTAGGGGTTAGAATGACTCTCACAGGAAAAGAGGAAGTGTTACCATCCAGCATGTGGTAGATAGGAAGGTGGCTGACGTTGGTTCCCAGTTCTCTATTCACAATTCCTACTTCCTTATTCACAGATTCAGTCACAAATGTTGATGATATTAACAAAACTCTACACTGCAAAATAAGCTCTGGACCAGCATAAAGGCCTATTAAGGGGACGTAGACTGTTCCCTGGTCCAAAGCCTCTTTTGCAGCTCAAAAGTAGGGTACCTCAGGAGAAATTATTAAGAAAATTAGGGGTAGCTGAACCTCAAAATCAGTTTGGATCACCCCAAATCCTATATTCTAGGGACAGTCACTGGCGCACAGTTTAAACACTTGTTCTAGCATCAAATTCAAGAGCTTCTATTTGATATATGGTATCCCCAGGAAGCCACTGTGGCTAATATAACATGCTGTGAATAATGAACAGGGGCAGCTACATGCTTTATGCATTCCAAGAAAAACTTTGGACCAATCCCCAGGTGGAGGCAGGGGATCCCCCAGTTTGGAAGCCCTTCCTCTGCTTCAGGGTCATCTGAAAGCGGGGGAGGGGAGGGAAATGTCTGCTGGGTACTCTATTATTCCCTATGCAGACCGATTCCCAAAGGGAACAATGGAGAATTGATCTGCGGGTACCTGGGGCTCTGGTGGGGCTGTTTTTTGAGGTACAGGCACCAAATTTGGAGCATAGCATTCAATGCCTCTTGTCAAAACACCCTCCAAGTTTCAAAAGGATTGGACAAGGGGGGTCTGATTCTATGAGTCCCAAAAGAAGGTGCCCCTATCCTTCATTATTTCTAATGGAGGGAGGGCATTTAAAAGGTGTGCTGTCCCTTTAAAAGTGATGGCCAGAACTCCCTTTGGAGTTCAATTGTGCTTGCCACAGCCTTGCTCCTGGCTCCACCCCCAATGTCTCCTGGCTCCACTCTCAAAGTCTCCTGTCTCCACCCCCAAAGTCCCCAGATATTTCTTGAATTGGACTTGGCAACCCTAGACCATTCTGAATCATACATCCCATATGGAACCAGAAAGAGTTAACACTATGCTGTTACAGTAGGGTTGCCTGGTCTGACTCAAGGAATATCTGGGGACTTTGGGGGTGAAGCCAGGAGCAAGGGTGTGACAAGCACAATTGAATTCTGAAGGGAGTTCTGGCCATCACATTTAAAGGGACCCCATGCCTTTTAAATGCCTTCCCTCCATTTGGAATTCCAAAGGATGGGGGCACCTTCTTTTGGGACTCTTAGAATTGGACCCCCGGTCCAATTTTTTGGGAAACTTGAGGGGTGTTTTGAGGAGAGGCACTGGATGCTGTGCGGAAAGTTTGGTGCCTCTACCTCAAAAACAAGTCCCCCCTCAGAACCCCGGATACCCATGGCTCAATTATCCATCATACTCTATGGGAATCGGTCTCCATAGGGTATAATGGAGTGCCCAGCAGACATCCCTCCCGGCTTTGTGATGACCCTGAAGCAGGGGGAGGGCTTTCAAACTGGGGGATCCCCTGACCCCAGTGGGGGATTGGCAACGCTATGCTACAGGAGCCAGCACTTGACTAGGCTCAGTGGGGTCACTGACCTTGTCCAGGTAGGTACTTGATTAAGACAACTAACAAAAGATGTAAGACAAAAAAGGTGGAAAATTCACATAATGTATCAGTAAAATAATTTAAAATTTAAATAAAACTCGTATATTGGCAGTAAAACTACCTCAAGATGAGTGCTGAAACCAGTGGTATTAAAACATCATAAAAGTTAGCCTTAAAAGCAAGGCAGAAAGGCCAAGATCATAACAACAGAACAGGAACATTTTATACTGGCGCTGAAATACTAACAGAGTAGGCACTAACTGAACTTCAAGGGGGAGGGCAGATAAGGCATCACCACTGGGAAAACCTATTTCTGTTCAGTGCTCCCCTTTCTACTTCAGGCAGGGGCACAGAGTGCAGGGGTTGAGATGACTATAACTGGAAAGCAGGATGATACAGAAGAAAGGGGTCTATTACACTCCTGAGACCACCAAGTGAATTCATGGCTCAACTGAGATTTGAAGTTAATTTTTAAAAATTTACTATACTCACATTACACGCACACGTGAATTATCCGGAAAAGGAACATATTTAGTTGTATCAAATTGTATTTTTTCCCCACCAGGTTATTTTTACCTGGATGAAGCAAACTGTAATAAATATATCTGAGTAGTTCTTAAACCCTTTTCCACTACAGAAGAAGGAAGTGAACTTATTTTTGTGAGCTGTGTTGCTACTGAGAAGCAAGAGTCTTTTGTTCATAATCAAACATTCCTGAACTGGTTTCTTAGGGTGAAATACATTATAAGAAAAGTACTTTGGAGTTTATTAGACAATGTTAAGTGATGAAAGCATAATAGACAATTAATATCACTGGAACCGAAAGTACACAGTCAAAGCCAACTAAGTAAACCAAACCAAAAGAATTTTCCACTGCTGAAAGAAAATTCCTTTCTGACTATGGTATTGGGGGAGGAGATATTGCTATTTTATTTATTTAAAGCATTTGATGCCACCTTTCCACCCAGTCCATAGTTTCAAGTCAAAACATTAAAACAATTTTTTAACTGCATATATATGAAATACTAAAAACAAATTACCAAAACACAAACACATATTAACATATTTATAAAAAGGAAGGAGAAATATATTTAGCATACTTTAGAGACCAGACACAACTAGAATAACAGAATAATAGAGTTGGGAGGGACATCCAGTGTCATCTAGTCCACCCACCCACACAATGCAGGAAACTCACAAATAACCCTTCTCACACACATGCATACATCCCCAGTGACCCCTGCTTCATGCCCAGAATATGGCAAAAACCTCCAGAATGCCTTGGCAATCTGGCCTGGAGAAAAATTTCTGACTGACCCCAAAGTGTCAATCAGCATTTCCCTGGGTATGTAAGAAGGGGCTACAAGAACTAAACACTGATGCAACCCTTCCTATTCTCCTTTCTCATGATCTGCCTAATTCACAAAATTAGCATTGCTGTCAGATGGTCATCTACCATGTTTTAAAACCTCCAGGGAAGGAGAACACTGCTCTGTCAGGAAGTTCTTCCTAATTTGAGCTGGAAAATCTTTTGATTTAATTTCAATCTGCTGGTTCTGGTCCAACCTTCTGGGGCAACATAAAACAATTCTGCACAATCTTCTACATGACAGTCCTTCCAAGTACTTCAAGAAGGTGATCATATCACCTTTCAATTGTCTCCTCTTCAGGCTAAACATACCCAGCTCCTTCAACCTTTCCTCACAGGACTTGGTCTCTAGACTCCTCACCATCTTTGTTGCCCATCTCTGGACACATTCCAGCTTGTCTATATCCTTAAATTGTGGTGCCCAGAACTTATGACCCTGATACTATAAGCGAACTGATACTATAGGTGAGGTCTAACCAGAGCAGAGTAAAGTGATACCATCACTTCACATTATCTGGACACTACTGTTGATACAGCCCAGAATTGAATTTGCCTTTATAGCTACCGCATCACACTGCTGAGTCATGTTCAGTGTATGGTCCACTAAGACCCCTAGATCCTTTTCACACATACTACTGCCAAGGCAAGTCTCCTCTATCCTATAATGATTCTTTTGGTTTTTCCTACCTAAATACAGAACTTTGCATTTATCTCTGTTAAAATTAGTTTTATTTGTTTTAGCCCAGTTTTCCAGCCTGTCAAGATCATCCTGTATCCTGTCTCTGTCTTCTGTTGTATTTGCAATCCCTCTCAATTTAGTATCATCTGCAAATCTAATAAGCATTCCCTCTATTCCTTCATCTAGATTATTTATGAAGATGAACAAAACAGGTTCCAGGACAGATCCTTGAGGCACTCCACTTTTCTAACTAATATCACATTTAGTGCTTAATTGTTTCTCATTGCAACCAATGAGACTTCAGTGTGCTTGAATGAAAAACTGGTGATAATGATGTTCAGTTTTTCCAATGAGATATGTTAAACAAGTATTACGGCTATTGTTTAAACAAGCCTGAATCATGATTCAGATTCTCTACCATTCTGTAACATTGCAAGTATGGAATAGACCAGTAAGTTGTGTGTGTGCGTCATATCTTAGCACAAAATCTGTTTCTTGTGAGTGCCAGCAAAGTGAGGGTACTCTGAATTTTCCTCCTAATTTGGACAGTTGCAAGTAGTGTTCTATTGCATCCTTTTAAAGATAAGAGCTCAAAGTGTGTTTTAATTTTGCTAAGCTGAGACCCTTTCCTCCTTCCAAAAGTTCCCTTGGGCTGAACTCAGACCAAGTCACTATGACTACAGTTTCCATATTCTTTAACAGCCCAAATAGCCCAGTTTACCTGGACTTCCCAGAGTTTAGGAGCTAAGCAGGGTCAGTCACAGCCAGTACTTGAATAGGAGACCACCAAGGAAGACTGGAGTTGAAGAAGAAGGCATTTTCAAACCACCATTTGTTAGCCCTGGACCCCCTTCCCCATGATATTGGACTGTTATGGACTGTAACAGCCTGGCACGTATGCCAGATCACTTATGGGCCCTTGGCCCCTGTGGAGAAACGCCATCTTGGTTAATGTTGGTGCTTGGTTGGAGGGGAACATGAAACTACTAGGCAGGCTGTGTGGCCTAGTCTTCCCTTCACTCCCCCCCCCCTTCCGGAGTTAAACCATCAACTCTAGGGGGAAAGCCTCCTAGAGGGGCAGGAAGTTCTTTAGCCTTCCCCTCATTCCCTCCTCCCTTCTGGAGTTAAACCAGCAACTCTAGGGGGAAAGCCTCCTAGAGGGGCAGGAAGTTCTTTTGGTTTTTTTATTTGAATTAGGCAGGAAAAGGCCAGTCCGCAGCTGGCCCTCCAAGAGAGAGGTTGTGAGTCTGTGGGCTCCTGACTGTGGGAGAGGCCTACTCAAGAGGAGGAGGACCCCAGGCAGTGAGACCGAGTAAGTAATTCACAAGGTAGGGTAAGTTTACACCAGGGACGAGAGGAGGCGTTTAAATCCACCTTTTATTTGCCCTTCTTGTTGCTGATCAGGTGCTGTGCTAAACTTTTACATGTAACTGTTTTTGTTTTTATTTTTCTTTCTCTTCTTATTAAACATTTTTACTGTTTTGAATGCTGGCAGTCAAACTCTGTACCACATAGATTCCCAACCGCTTAGACCACGCTGCTTTATGAAGGGGGCCCCGGGGAAGGCATGCAGTTGGATAAGGTGCCAATCCTCCAGGGGTTCCCCGAAAAAGTGCTGTGGTCTCTGTGATACCCAAGTACAGGGTGGCAGAGGACCTTGAGGCCTGGCCTCATAGCTGGAGAGGGGAATTGGGAGTCATGTTCCTCTCAATCTGAACCCCTAGACTAAGCAGGTGGTGGCAGCAAGCCCAAGTGGTCGGAGGAGAAATAGCTCCCTCCAGGAGTTGGCGACTCAATAGGGAGTTGATGGGACCGGGTCTGAAGGCAGAATCGGGCCGGTTCCGTCACAGCCCCCATGGATTATACAGCATCTAGCCATGCTCCTTACCTAGCCTGCTATATTGTGGGTAGCCTGTGCCCACAAGGACACATGAACCTCGGACTGCTTCATCTACTAGCTGTCCAGCTCTGCAGACCAGAAACTGCACCTCTGTCTCCATAAGGACAGGATCAGAAGCAGCCCTGAAAGGAATCATGTTCCTGAGGTGTTCCAGGATGACAACACACTTTCCTGCAAGCAGCCATGCAGAGACAGTTTCTTCCTCATGCACCACATTCCAGAAACCATCCTTTGGAAATGCAAAACCAAACAAAGGACTGGTGCAATGGTCATTCTCAAAGAGACAGGAACCTTTCTGATGCCCATCAATGAGAATCTTTCTTTCAACAGAACATTGTTGTAATGATTGCCCATCTCCAGCCACATCCTGACACCCATCTTTCCTCCTCCCAGTCTCTTTTGTCCTCCCATTGTTTCTTCCCAAGGTGTTACAATAGTAGTCATCAGACCCTAAATTGATCAGTTTCTTTGTGTAATATATGGTTTGCATTCAATGACCCATCATCGCCCATCAAATTCTTTTTACAAAATTCTAGGAACCATAACCAGACAGGCTAATCTCATCACGAGATCCTGCCTTGGGATATGAAACTGGCTATATAAGGCCAACTTTTTGGCCATTCAGGTGTGACTCTGACAGTACCCCTACCTTGCTGCCAGAGTTACCCCCAATCCTGATTAGTTTGGAGGTGAAGCTGGTTGTATCTTGCTTCCCCCTTCCTTATTTCATCTTCGCTGAGGAAACTCCCTTCTCCAGTTGTTGGACAGATATACTAATATTACCCATTCATCACAATAATTCCTGCTAATGCAAACATCGCTATCATTTTCCTGCCTATTTTTCCTAGATCTTTATTAGAAAACACTCAAGCATACAAGAAAACACAAATTCTCATCACACATACATTCTACTGTTAATAATCTCATTATTTAAAAGTGCTCCTAAGGGGGACTGATTCCTGTATGCATACGTTATCGCTCCTGTACAAATTTGCCATCTATGCCCATCTAATTAAATTTCCCAGACCACTTTTGAGGGCAATTTGGCTAACACTCTGTTCATTTGTTGCCTGGAATGCTCCATGGAGGAGGTCACAATGACTTGGTTGTGACCCATTGCATGTTCTCTTTACATGCTTTGTTTCCCTGTACCCCCTTCTATCTTTGCGTTCAATCAAATAAAGTGTCACTACAGGTCAGCCTTGCCTTTTGTATTTTACTGAGGATTGCATATGTATAACTTTCTTCAAATCTCCACTAGATTATTCCACTTCCATAAGTGGTTTACAGGCTACTGCAATGTTGCCCTCTTTTGTCTTTTCCTGAAACTAAGCTACTACTTCTTGACTTTCTCAGTTTATTGCATCCCCTTCTTGATTATAAAACTGAGCCCTTTCAGATTCAGTAATCTATAAAGCCCTTCACTTTATTTTTCAGCACCAAATACTTATCTACATGTCTGAACAAGGGCTCTTCATAGTAATCCTTCCTAGAATATCTAGAATGTCATAGGCTTCCTTCAACTGCTTTTCCTGAGGCTGATTTAAAAATCTGCCTCCACAAACCAGATTTTGAATTCACTATTAACAACAATGTTCTGACCAACTCCCTCTTTATGTTATTCTTTTCATTTAAAAAAAAATAACCAGCTGTTTCTTCTGCAGTTTTGTACATTCCTCCTTTTGTCCATTCAAAGTCTCTTGGTTGGTGTTGATGTTCCAAGGAGACAAAGCAAAATTAATGTTTATTGATTCAAAGCAACCTCTCAGAATAATTTTATACAGACTACCTTATTATCAGCAAAAGACAACTGTAATGTAATTTACTTTTTTCACTTTCTCTCAAACTTCCAGGTGGTCATTATATTAAAGCAGGAGAGCTAGATTCCAGTTGAGTAGTGTTTTAGGAATCAACAAGATGTTTTGACAATTTTTTTTTTTTACAGTTAAAGCTCATACCCCACCCCAAATTTTGTTGGTTCCTAAGGTGCTACTGGACTCAAATCTTAAAGAGGCAGATATCTACTTACTAACAGTGAACAAGGGCAAGGTAACCAGCAAAGTGGCTATATTTCATATATATAGCCTCCTGTTTCTGAATTACCTGCCCATGAGTCTCTGTTTTCTTGATAACCACCTCCTCCCCATTGATTCAATACAATTATATAAAATTAAAATAATTTAAAAAGAGCTGGAGAAAAATGTCTTGTTTCATTAGTAGAGGCTTAATAGGATGTCAGGAGCCCCGTGGCAGTACTGCAGTCCAAGCTCTGCTCACAACCTGAGTTTGAGCCCGGCAGAAGCTGGGTTCAGGTAGCTGGCTCAAGGTTGACTCAGCCTTCCATCCTTCTGAGGTTGGTAAAATGAGGGAAAAGGGGTAGATGACTGGGGGAAAAAGAGTTGATGACTGGGGAAGGCAATGGCAAACCACCCCATAAAAGAATCTTCTGTGAAAACGTGAAAGCAACGTCACCCCAGAGTCAGAAACGACTGGTGCTTGCACAGGGGACTACCTTTATCTTTTAATAGGATGTCAGTTACGAGGTGATGCTGTTTACCTCCATGACATGAAAATCTTCAATTGCCTATTTCCAAAAGAAGGGGGAGGAAAATAGCCTGACCAAGCATCTCCTTTGCCACATAAAACGTGGTAGGGCTGTATGCCTCCTTCCTTGTCCAGCATGGGAGTCAATGAGCCTGAGCACCCCCTTCCTTACCCGGCATGGGCAAGGATAAAGGCAGCTGCCACCTGACCTGCACAGGTTGAGAGTTGCCCCTCCTTTGAGGCTGAGGGTGACCCTCATTGGGGGAAGGGTCACATCAGGTTATCCCTACTGGGACTTGTCTCTATGGCCTTAATGGGCAATCTGCACCTGCAATTTTCACACAATACGTCATTGTTAAAGGGACAGGACATTTTTCTCCAGGCCTGTTGGCAAGCCTTGTCTAATATATCAATGCTTTCTTGCTTTTTAAACATTGCCATTCACTCCAGACATGCTAGGTACATAGTGCATGACTTTTGGAATGGAAACAAAGATACTGTGAAAGTGATAAGGCTTTCTCTCAAACTTATTTACTTCACCAGAGTCCAGAAGCAAGGGCAGGGAAAGAAGTGGTCCTGCTGCAGATGCCCACAGAGTCATGGGAAGGGAAGGAGAATCAAACAATGGAGCCACACTTCTTAATAGTAACAGAAGCACATCTGAATATAGGGAGAAATTGAAATAAGAAAAAGCCATTCAAAAATGTGATTTGAGGGCTGGACCAGGAGCTGGCCTCCATACTGGAGATGGCTGTTCTCCCATGGGTCAGGGCCTTGGCAGTGAGGTTGCAGATAGGCATCACCACCAGGTTACATCCTCCCTGCAATAAAAGGGAGTACAAGTTGGCCTCTATAGACTGTGACCCCTAGATAAAAGGCAAAATTGCTCTCCTGAATGCAGGGTTCTTGCAATGGAAGTGTGAGCTCTGCAAAGACTTTGGAGGATACAGGCCAACAGATGTGGCCAGAGGTAACAGTGGGTGGAAGATGCTGGGGAAGAGGAGGACCCACACCCAAGTATCTCTGCCTCAAAGAGCCCAACCAGGGAGAAGCTTCAGCAATGGTTGTCAGTAGTGAACCGGGAAGTCAGCAGTTGTGGGGATGCCAAGTGTGCAATGGCAGAGGATTCAGCAAAGGTGATAGTGAGGGAGTACCTTGCCAAATCCCCTCAGACAACTGATGCTGATCCCTAGAGTTCTGGTCATACAGGGCTGCCATCTGGTACAAACCCTCTTGCATGGCCATGAGCCCTGAGTCCACCTAATACCCAAACCCCAGCAGGGGAGAGGAGTTCACAATCAGGAGGGCATATAATATGGGTCTTCTGCCAAGACACTTGGCATGTGCCAAGAGACAGTGTTTGCTTAGAGCCCCAAGTCCACCTAACACCCAAACCCCAGCAGGAGAGAGAAGTCAGGAGGGTATAAAATATGGGTCCTCACTAAGCCAAGACTCCCATTAGTGAAGACCTACCACACACAATGAGCAGAGAGACAGGGTGGGTCTAAACCCTAAGTCCACCTAATACTCAAACCACAGCAGGGAGAGAAGTTCACAGTCAAGAAGGTATAAAATGTGGCGCCTCGCTCAGCTAAGGTACTTGGTAGCTAAGGCAGATCCTAACCTGTCCATTATAGAGGGCTCTCCTTTGACCATAAAAAAAGCTCTTTTGGATCATGGTACTATGTATACAAATGTGCGGCTGTAGTGAGCAGAACTGGGTGCAAGTGGAAAAGATAGCTGGGTCTAAGCCTGTCTAAAACATATCTAAATAAAGACATTTAGCTGTGTTTAGAAATACAACTCTTTCCTGCAGAGAAATGTGCCGGGGTTCTGTGGTAGGAAAAGTTTCATTCTCCCTTCCCAATTGTTTTCCATCCATATTGATGGGAGAATGAAGCAGCTAAACAAAAATTGGGCAGCAATGACAGGATGTCCTGTTGTATTTATCTAATAAAGGCAGGCACATGACTCACAAATGTTGTTTCCTAGCATATCATTCACTTTTTTTTAATTTCTACTTTAAGATATGGTTAAAGGCATAACAAGTGCTTGGTTATTTGCACTTCTTCTGAACCCAGATGAACAGAGGGAACTATGTTGCAAAATCTATAATAGGGATTTATTAGGAAAGGGATTGAGAATACAGTGGTTGACATTTTAATTAGGAATGGGCACAAACTGGCTAATGAACTAAAGTTCACAATGAATATTGGCCAATTCCTGGTCTGCAAAGCAATGTTTGTGAATGAAAGAACTGCCACAAACTTTCATAAATTTTGATGCAGTTCATGAGAGCAGAAAGCTGGAGTTTAAACCCCTGCTTTGTGCTCTTCATGAAAAACAGCTGAGTGGTAGGGGCTTCCCACCATTCAGCTGTTTGGTTAAATGATTGGGAGCCATTTAAACTATTGCTTTCCACTTGTGAAAAGTCACCAGGAGCAGAAAGCAAGGGTTTAAACTTAAAATGGCTCACAAACTGATATGAACCAGGTCAATTTGTGAACTAAATCTCCCAGATGTATGGGCTTATGGTTTGGTTTGTAGTTCAGTCATGAATGATAAACCTAACCAAAGTATAAAAATGTGGTTTGTGCCCATCCCTAATTGTAATTTCCATTTACAGATCTATGGTGCAGCCTCATTTGGAATACTGTGTACAGTTCTGGTCACTGTATCTCAAAAAGGACATTGAAGAGCTGGTGAAAGTACAGAGGAGGGCGACCAAGATGATTAAGGGTTGGAGCACCTTTCCTATGCTGAAGAGTCTTGGACTTTTTAGTTTAGAAAAGAAACTAAGAGGGAACATGAGAGAAGTTTATAAAATTATGCCTAGGATGAAGAGCAGAAAGCAGGAATTTAAACCCCTGCTTTGTGCTCTTCAGGAAAAACAGCTGGCTCCCCATTCAGTGGCTCCTGGAACATTTAGAAAGGTTGGCTGTGATTACTAAGAGCCAGCATGGGTTTCTCAAGAACAAGTCATGTCAGACTAACCTGATCTCTCTCTTTTTTTTTTAGAAAGTGACTACCTTGCTGGGTCAGGGGAATGCTATAGACATAGTTTATCTTGATTTCAGTAAGGCTTTTGATAAGGTTTCACATACTATCTTCCAAGCGCGCTTATTTCTGTAACATAATTGTCTCTTAGACAAAGAGCTGGTCACCAGCTCTCTACTGCTCCCCCCTTATTTACAACCATTGGGCAATTAATAAATCCATCTGGCCCAAGGATGTTTATGCTACAGCCTGGCTGGTACCACTTTCAAGTCGCCTCTCCCACAGGTTCTCACAGACAACTCTTATCTTCTGCTAGAAAAGTGTGAGAATGGGAGATGTTTTTAATAGCCTAAAATTCCTTAGTAATGAAAGAGATAGTGTGTAGTAACCTTTGAACCCGTGACTCAAGTATGCATCTGTAATGTAACCTTTGAAGATATCCTATATAGCAACTGTGTAACCCTGTATACGTCATTATTCCCAAGGCTTGTGTCCTTGGTACAGCTTCTGAGTTTCTAACAATAAAAGACTGCTTATTGAGAAATATCGCTTGACACTATCCTTGTTGACAAGTTGGTAAAATGTGGTTTGGATCCTGCTACCGTTAGGTGGATTTGTAACTGGTTGACAGATCGCACCCAAAGAGTCCTTGTGAATGGTTCCTCAGCCTCTTGGAGTAACAAGTGGAGTGCCTCAAGGATCTGTCCTGGGACCTGTTTTGTTCAACATCTTTATAAATGATTTGGATGAAGGAATAGAGGGAATGCTTATTAGATTTGCAGATTATACTAAATTGGGAGGGGCTGCAAATACAGTAGAAGACAGAAACAAGATACAGGATGACCTTGACAGGCTGGAAAACTGGGCTAAAATGAATAAAATGAATTTTAACAGGGATAAATGTAAAGTTATGCATTTAGGTAGGAAAAATCCAATGCATGGTTATAGGATGGGGGAGACTTGTCTTAGCAGTAATATGCACGAAAAGAATCTTAGTAGACCATATGCTGAACATGAGTGTCAGGCTCTTCTGGCTGAGGCCCTTGAGAGGGGCCAGGTGGCTGCTCCAGGACTAATTACTGAGGGAGGAGAACAGACACACCTCAGACCAGGTGGTGAGGGGAAGGTTAGCATCACCTGGGTCCCTGCCGACCTGCCCTGGCCTTGCTGCCTTTCACTCCCTCTCTCTGAACTGACTGGTCCGACAGCACTGACTCTTCCTTCCCAGTGTGTTTCTTTCCCTCCCTTTAAATCTAATCCCCCTGTGCCACCGACCCCTGCCAACCTGGCTTCCTCAGCTTTATTGAAACCAGCTGTGTACAGGCAGCCCATGTCGGAATCTGTAGCTGTGCCCGCGGGATGCGCCCCCACCTCCCCCACCAGGAGAGCGTTCTGAGACATGCTGCTGGAAGCTGTGACGGTCTGAGCATTGTTCAGTGGCTCAGTTCCCCTCTCAATTGCCTTCAGGGATGGCGGGGGAGGAGAGGACGGGGGCAGGCCAAGAGGCTCACCACTTAGACAATGAGTCAACAGTGTGATGTGGTGGCTAAAAAGGCAAATGCAATTTTGGTCTGTATCAACAGAAGTATAGTATCCAGATCACGTGAAGTGATGGTATTGCTTTACTCTGCTCTGGTAAGACCTGGTAAGACCTGGAGTATTGTGTTCAGTTTTGGGCACCACATTTTAAGAAGGATATAGACAAGTTGGAACGGGTCCAGAGGATGGTGTTGAAGATGGTGAGGGGTGTGGAGACTATGTCCTATGAAGAAAGATTGAAGGAGCTGGGCATGTTTAGCCTGGAGAGGCAGCAGCTAAGAGGTGATATGATCACCATCTTCAAGTACTTGAAGGGTTGTCATATAGAGCAGGAGTCCCCAACCCCCAGGCCACGGACCGGTCCCAGTCTGTGGCCTGTTTCCAAGAGGGCCGTGCAGCTGCCTGCCCACCCCCCCCCCCCGTGCATCCTCGCCATCCCCCGTTTATACCACTTTAAGGCTGGGAAAGGTGCCATGAAGTGCCTTCCAGGCCAACCTCCCCTGCCTCCTGCTGATCAGCTGATCCAATCAGAGGGAAAACCGTGGCAGCAGTGGCGAGCGACCGCTGAAACAGCTGCACTGCCATAGTTTTCCTGGCTGATTGGATCAGCTAATTGGAAGGGGGGGGGTCGGTCTGGAAGGCATTTCAACTTCTCTGGCCTGAAAGTGGTAAAAACAGGAGGCGGTGAGGCTGCATGGAGGTGGGCAGCAAGGCTGCGGGGGGCAGGGCAGAGGAGGGAGGAGGAAATGGGGAAAGGAGGAGATGCCGTGGAGGGGCAGAGGGGGCAGCCACTGGCTCTGGGGCCGCGGTGGGCCAGCCAGCGCTGGGGCCAGTTCCTGGGATAAAAAGGTTGGGGGCTCTGATATAGAGGATGGTGCAGAATTGTTTTCTGTAGCCCCAGAAGGTAGGACCAGAACCTATAGGTTGAAATTAAATCAAAAGAGTTTCTGGCTCAACATTAGGAAGAACTTCCTGACCATTAGAGTGGTTCCTCAATGGAACAGGCTTCCTCAGGAGGTGGTGGGCTCTCCTTCCTTGGAGGTTTTAAAACAGAGGCTGATGGCTGTCTGACAGCAATGAAGATCCTGTGAATTTAGGGAGTGGTATTTGTGAGTTTCTTGCATTGTGCAGGGGGTTGGACTAGATGACCCTGGAGGTCCCCTTCCAACTCTATGATTCTATGATGGATACAGTTGATACAGAAGTTTTTCTCACTCTCCCAAAATACTAGAGCTTGAGATCATCCAATGAAGTTGATGAGCAGTAAGTTCAAGACAGACAAAAGGAAATACTTTACACACAGAGTGTTAAAATGTGGAATTCACTGACAGAGGATGTAGTGATGGTGACAGGGATAAACAGCTTTAAAAGGGGATCGAATAGATTCGTGGAGGATAACTCTATCAATGGCTATTAGTCATAGTGATTGAGGGGAACCTCTACATCACAGGCACTAATCCTCTGAAATCCAGAGTCAGTAGGTAACATCAGGAGAAGGCCTCAGCCTCTACGCCCTATTGTTGGCTGTCTGGAGGAACTGGTTGGCCAGTGTGAAACAGGATGCTGTGTTAGATGGGTCATTGATCTGATCTGGTTCTTATGTTCTTAACTATCAAAATGCCACATATATTAGCTTTATAATAACACTACAAAATTAAAAAGAAGCAACATTCATCTGGCAGATTCCCTTCGTTAGCTTCTCTCCCTCTCTGCCTTGGATCACTACATTCATATACCATTCTAGCCTTGCTTTATTGTTGTTAACCACAAGATATTAATGGTTCAATGTATTCTAGGATTCAAAATTAGTCTAGAGCCTAACAGTCCAAATTTAATTTCAGATCATCAGACTTCTCTAGCTTTTAATGCAATCTTGTAATTAAGTACTGTGCTGGTGGCCAGTAATTATCTCCACATGACCAGGGATTTCTTCCCTGCTACAGAGCAAAGTTCCAGAAGCAGCTGCTATACCATGACTTTTTGACAGCACTGCCATAGGACTGCACATACAGTTCTCCCTCTATTTTTTAAAACCTGTTTTTTCCCTGACCTGGTTAGCTAAATCTCATCAGATCTCAAGAGCTACCAGGGCTGGCCATGGATAGTATTTGGATAGGAGACAACTAAGGAATATTAGGGTCACTATGTAGAGGAAGACAATAACAAATCACCTCTGAACATCTTGTCATGAAAATCCTACAGGGTTGCCATCAGACAGCTGTGACTTGAAGACAAAAAAAGAGGAGTTATTGTCTCTTAGGCTATAATGGAAAAAAAGCTCTGTATGAAGCTCTCACAGCTTTGCCCCCATAAGCACTATGAAATTTGTCACCCTCTGCTGGTCATCATGCCATTTGTCTTCAATAACATTATTTGAAAGTGATATTCAAGAACTTCCAGGCTGTTATCTTCGCTTCAGAGTGGTCCGCAGATCATCCTCCTGAGGCAATTCTGAGTCTGGCTGTTGGAGGGGTGTCGCAGAAGTGATGCCCCCATAGAAAAAGCCCGTAAGAGGCTTTTTCTTTGGCATGGGATTTTTACGGGGAGAGAGGGGTTCAGAGGCGGCTGCCCCTGTGTTTCCTGTATGTCTTGAAGCGCCACAGCCATGAAAAGCTGGCGCACCAGCAGAAAAAGAAAAATGCCCAACTGCTTTTTTGCTTTCGTTTTCTCCAGTACGTCTTTGTTAAGTAGCATCTTCCTATTCCTAATGTGATGATTCTACTTAACAAGTAGGTGCTTTTCCAATTCCGTTCCCTGATGGGTCACTTTACATAACGAGAGACTAGCTCAAAAAAAGACAAAGGAGGCCTCGGAAAGTTACGAGCAGTCTTAACTATTTAAATTGGATTGAATATAACTACTAAAATCGACCTGAATTATAATTGGACTTATACTAAAGTGATTATTATTAGGTTGCAATATGATCTGAACACAAAGGAGATATATTACAGAGAGATCTGTCTCTATCGCCTGAATGTATTTGAAAGAATGGCATTTGAAATCTCAGCTGGAGCTGGCGTGGAATGTGGATTAGCAGGAGCTTGAAGCTATTTTACAATCTGAACTAAAAGACTGAGTTTGTTATCAGAGAAAAATGGCACTGCATAGTAAAATGTCTCATGAAAAAGATATCTTTTTAAATATCATCTCTCTGAAACAAGATCTTGTCTCATTTATGTAGGTCATTAAAGACCAAATGAGTTGTTTTATGCTGAAAGCTAATGAAATTGCAACCCTACAGGAGTTGAGTGCTAAAGAGAGTATGCTGATGGCTGTGAAATCGGAATGGGAAAGTGATATGCTTCGAAATAAACAAAGGGAAATTAAAATTGTCTCCTATGTCGCAGTTTTAAAACAAGACGGGAAATCAAGATCCAGTGAAGTCATCCGGAGAAGGAAAAATGGTATTGAATTCTTCCTCCTGCTGTTGAGGGGGCAGGCCATATTGAGAAGAGAAAAGGTACACTCCAATCAACAAATCAAGATGTGAAAAGCTTTCCGGAAGAAGGATCTTGGATTTTTTTTTTTTTTTGTGAATGGCTGGATATGGAACTCTGATTAAGAAGTGGTATGCAATTTTAAAAGGCAAGCTGTGATCAAATGGAATGACTCTGATGTAATATGGATGCAGAAATTAAAGGAACTTCAAAGTTTTTAATCACTGGGACGAAGGATTCCTGAATTCTGGTTTGTTTGTTTTTTGTGGGTAAACAAACATGTAACTATTAATAATGAACAGATATCTGATTTTAAAAGAATAAGGGAGATTTTGAAGAAGTAAGAGAGCTGGTAAAATTGTAACTAAATATATAGTCAATTTGGATTAATGTTAAAGAATGCAGATAACATATTTCTTCATATAGTAGATGTATCTACAGTATGCTTACTTAGTGAGATTGCTCATATTGTTGTAAGAGCGGATTAATGGTTTTAAAGGCAGTGTCTAAATGGCAGGAGGCAATGGAGACCATGAAGGCAAGACTGGTAAAAGTTATAAAGGATTCAATATCAGAGAGTAAGAAAGAATTTTTAAAAAGATATTGAAGATCTCAGAAAAGACTCCCAAGCAGCGTTAAAGAAAGTGCAGGAGGTTGAAGAGAAGGTAAAGGACCAAGACTTAAGGATTGACACAGTGGATTCCGCTATAAAAAAAATGCAGGAGAAAGCAGTGCTACAAGACTGTAAATTAATGGAAAATCAGATCCGTCTGAGAGGGATGCCTGAATCTATTGAGACTGATTTAAGGACATACATAATAAAAATCATTGCTGAGTTTTTGGGGGATGACCCTGATGAAACTAGTTATTTTTATGACTATATTTACAGGGTTAATTCAGAATATGCCAGAAAAAACAAACTACCAAGAGATGTGGTTGAAAGATTTGGGACAAGAGACATGGTCGGAAAGATTCTAAGCAAACAATTTGAAAATGCATTGGAGGTGGATGGTAGTAGTGTAAGAATCATGAAAGAATTGCCAAGGAAAGTTATAAATGACAGGAGATTATACAAAAAATTGTCTGAAAAGCTGAGAGAAAATGAAATGAGATACAGATGGATACTTCCAGAGGGAATGAGCTTTGAACACAAAGGGAAGAAATTTACAATTACGAGCACCCAGGAAATGACAAAGTTCTTGGATGAACATAAGGAGTTTGGGGTACAGACTAAAAACAGAAAATCATGATGGATTACAAATTAATATCTTGGAATGTAAATGGACTTAATTCACCACAAAAAAGAAAGGCAATGTTTCATTGGATTGGGAAACAAAAATGTAATATAATTTGCCTACAAGAAGTACATGTCAAAAAATGGATTATAAATTTTTATGGAATAAACAATTGGGTGTGGAATTCTGTTCATTGGCTAAGGAGAAAAAAAGGGGAGTTGTTTTCTATGTTAAACAAGAATTGGATTCAAAATTGATTTTCAAGGATGACGATGGCAGATATATTGTGGTGGAAGTGACGATGAACTACAAAAGAACTTTGTTATTGGGATTGCATGCCCCAAATAGAGCAAAAGACTCTTTCTTTAAGGATATTATGCAACAATTAGACCAAATGACGTATGAGCAAATTATGCTAATAGGGGATTTTAATAGAACAGTCAAAAATATTCTGGACAGATCTGGGGAAAAAAATAAAGGAAAATTACCAGTCATTTTTTGAGTTAGTAAAACAAGCAAGTCTGGAAAATATATGTAGGGAATTTAACCCTAAAGAATGTGATTATACTTTCTTTTCAGCAAGGCATAATTCTTTCTCAAGAATTAATATGTTATGGAGTACAAAAAATCTTGGACTTTTAACGAAAAAAATAGAGATTCTTCCCAAAGTAGGGGCAGATCACAATCCATTAATGTGCTCTACAAAACCCATGAAAATGACTCTAAGATGGCGGATAAATGAAGATTTGCTACAGAAAATGGAAGTCGTGGTATCTCTGGAAAGGGAGACCAAGTCTTTCTTTCAAATAAATGAAAAAGAGGACATTCAATTTCAAACTGTGTGGGATGCATATAAAGCGGTAATGAGAGGTATTTTAATCACACTGAATAATAAAGATAAAAGAGCTAAAGACAAGCTAATGTTGGATATTCAGAAAGACTGGAAAAAAGGAGGAGCTTAAAAGAGACCTGGAAAAAAGAAAATTATAAGGGAGATACAATATTACAAAGTCAATTGAGACATTTGTTAAATAAAGAAGTGGAATGGAATTTAAAAAGATTGCAACAGAAATCTTTTGAAGGAGCAAATAAACCTGGAAAATATTTGGCCTGGCAAATGAAGAAAAGGGAGAATAAAATTATTAACAAAATTAAATTGGGAGGTAAGGACATTGTTGACTAGGAAGGAATCAAAAGAGAATTTTATAAATATTACGCTAAGTTGTTTAAATGCCAAAAGGTGGACAAAGGAAAAATTGACGTATATCTACAGAAAATTAAAGTAAACCCCTTAACAGAAAATATGGAGAAGGTACTAAATGAACCAACTGAAAGAGGAGAAGTAGAGGCGGCAAGTAATTCAATGAAATTAGGAAAAGCACCTGGTCCAGATGGTTTCACGGCAAAATTTTACAAAGGAAGAAAAATGGCTATCATACAAACAATTGTTAAAAATACATGGAGGGAAGATTGAGTTAAAATTGGCTGAAGAACTACAATATAAATATAACTGGTTTCAATTGCAACAGATTAAAAGTTTGCTTGAACAGGACATTAAAAATGATGGAATAAGACAAGAACAAACAGAACTGGAGAGAATGCTGTTTGGTGATAACGAAAAATTGATTTCAAGGATTTATAAACTATTGTTGAAATGGTCTACGGAAGTAGTCAAATCTCAAATGATAAAATGGGTGATAAATATAAATAAGGAAATACAGATGGAGTCATAGGAGTGCTTATGGAAAAACTCTATGAAGATATCGACATGTTATAACATTAAAGAAAACTGTTTTAAAATGTTATATAGGTGATATATGACACCTAAGAAACTGGCAAAAATGAACAATCGTTGGAAATGTAAAAAACATGAAGGATCTTTCTATGTGGTGGACGTGTGAAAAGGCAAAACAATTTTGGCAAATGATTCAGCAAGAGATCTCAAAAAATTTGGGTTATAATATTAAGAAGGCACCAGGTATCTTTTTGTTGGGATTACAAATGGAAACATTTCTGAAACAAGACACAACGATAATTTGGTACATGCTTTCAGCGGCAAGGACATTTTATGCGCAGATGTGGAAGCAGGATAAAATACCAGAAAAGTGGGACTGGACTTTGAAAGTTATGCATTGGAGTGAAATGGACAAGCTTACAAGAATCTTAAAAGAAAATGATTAAGAGAAGTTTAAAAATGAATGGAGAAAATTTCAAATATATGTTGAAAAACAATGGAAAGTTAAAGGATACTTGGCGATTTTTGACAATAGTTGAACTTTGGAAGAAGTATATATGGATTATAGTCAAAAGTGGGAATATACTTTTTTTAAATTTTCTTTTGATAAGGACTAAAGGATTATAATGAAGATGAATTATAATTCTTATATATATGGTTTTTTCTTTCCTTTTTATCTTCTTGTAAGTTTTTTTAATGAAGATTCTTTATATGAAAAAATTACCTTTTAGTTTTAGCAATTTACTTAAAATACACTGTTGGAGGTCACGAAAAGGGGGGAGAGGAGAAAAATGTAATGTTTTTTGTATGAATTTTTAATAATTGATGTTGAGTATTATTGCAAAATATAATAAAATAATAAAATATTGTTAATAGAGGATAATAAAAATTGTTATAAACAGAACAGTTGTAAAGGCAGATAGCATAATTGTTGTGTATCTGGTAGATTTGGTAACTTGGTAGATTTGTTTTTAATACGCTTTTTGGATAAATGGTTTAGACTGAGATAGACAAATTATTTAGTTATATCCTATGTAATTTGTTAAGGATAAAGACATGATTTTTATGTGCTTGTTTTAATAAGGATTTTGTTAAATCAACAATCTAATTTGTGCCTATAATAGGCTTAACTTAAATCAGATAAAATTGGCATTGAGACAGTTTTGACAAAAAAATTTTTTTAACTTGTTATACCTATGTGTTTAAGAAGTGTTTACATTCATATTGCTACTACTAGTTTATCAAAAGGATTTTTTTTCTGGTAATGAAAGGAAGGTAAAATATATGGAGATTTTTATACTTGTAGGTAGAATGATTTGAGTATTGTATTGGGAGGTAGAATTATAACTGATAAATTTGTACTGCTTTCTGTTTCTGTTTTCCCCATTCCCAATCCCTCTTTCCCCCCTTTTTAACATATTCTTTGCAATGCTTCTTTCTTTTGTAGTTTAAATCAATAAAAAAAAATTATAAAATTGAAAGTGGTATTCATTATGGCAACAACCAGCAAAATCATTCATTTATTAGCAAAGTTCTCTGGACTGTTTAAACTAAGATTGGGGGGGGGGGGTTCATAGTGGATATTCATTCAGTAGGCTGGGTAAACAGCAGCATTTAAATGTACTAAGTCATTCTATTTTAACAGAGTCAGCATTTCTACTAAATAGCTGATTCTCCAAACAGGTAACGTTTAAAGGAGCCTTGGTAGCAACAGGCACCACTATTGCTAGATGGACAATGTTAAATACAAGCTTACATTTACACTGAAGGGGGGGCCCTGTATAATTAATTAATACTCCCATAATAATTAATACAATGAATAAGAGCATGCTTGTTTTCAAGCTAAAGTGTCTGATGTAACTTTCCGCTGGAGCGCTGATCACCGCCTAAGCAGGTGTGCGCTTAAGCTGGCTGTTTAGATAAGGTAACAGCCTCCTAGGGGCGTCGTGCTGTAATAGATAAGGTAAAGGAATGAAGTAATGGAATATTACCAGAAAGAACTCCGCAGAGGCGGGAACGTTGAAATCAGATAAGCCTGCTTGCCTGCTTGCTTGCTAGAAAACTGTATGTACTTTGAATGATTTTAACTCAGTTCTTTTGGGCTGCCATGCCCAGCTGAGCTCTGCTTTGGTACCAAAGTAAAACGTTGCTTCACACCAGAAATTCAGTGTGGACCTTGTTATTTTTCTGCTATATTTACCTGGTGCATTGGCCAGGAAATAACGGGGTAGGACATTTCCTTCCCCTTGGGGTGGCTGTATAACCGTCCACCTTTCACCCTTGTGGCGGGAAGACCGGATAGGTGCTATGGTCACATTTTTGATCAAGTCCAACTCTCTCCGTCCTGGTGGGGGAAGGTGCCTGGTCTGCCAACCAAGATCCCGCACCTGGTTGAACCATTTCCATGTGTCCAGGGAATCAGAAGATCTTCAGAATTGTGAGTATAAACTGTCTGGGAATTTGGATTATCTCTCCTTAGGAGAGAAGAAAGGTCTGATCACCCCTTAAGCTCTGTTCAGTATGCTCCGTTTTGGCGCTGAAGCACAGAGGCTAGGATCTGGCAGGATTTCTGTGGAACGCGTGTGTGCATGAATGAGAGGAGGCATAGCCTCTAAGTGAGTGTGGACTTTCTAGTAGTGCATTTCCCAGTAGGGCAACTGATCTGCATAAATGAAAGAGGGGAAGCGAAAAACCCCCAGTGCTCCCTGGCTGTCCAGACCCCTTACTAGTGGCTGCTGTTTTTCTGTTTTCCTTAGAAGTGTCTTGTTTAAATGTCTGGTGCCATGGGTGGAATTCAGTCAAAACCCTGCTAGAGTACATGTGTAAGAACTTTAAGGAACATTTCTGTGATGATTAAGAACATAAGAGAAGCCATGTTGGATCAGGCCAATGGCCCATCCAGTCCAACACTCTGTATTTTTTATTATTATGGAGTCAAACTGACTCCGGAAACTCTGAAAGTGTTTTGTCAGGAAGAATGGGTGGCCTTACATGTAGAATGGCCGCCTGAGGATAGCTTTGACCAAGGCTTGGTTCACCGGGTTTATAAGAGTATAGTCCAGTCCCCGGGTAATGCAAGCCAGTTCCCCTACATTGACAGTTGGGCAGCGACAGTGCAAAAGTCCTACTGGTGGCCAGAAAAGTTACAAAGGATGAAGAGGAAATGGGTTCAGAGTGCCGCTGACAAAGCTGCTAAAGCTGCAAGTTAAATTATGGCTTTGCGTCATGGTGCGCTAATGAAAACGGCAACCCCTCCGGAGAAGGGGTTAGATGCTGGTCCCAAAGATCCCTTGGCCAGTCCCCCACCATATGTTCCAGTGTTCCCACCTCTCCCAATGCCGCCAGCTGGAGGTGCTGGGGCAGCGGATGGCAATGATGATGACGATGACCAGGCACAACCAGCTAAGAGTGCTCTAGGGTCCTTCAATGAAGAGAGCCAGGAAGTAGAGGCAGATGAGGGAGCGGGAACTGCAAAAGGGCGAGCGCGATCCCTGTGAACTCTAAAATTAACCCAGCAGCTGTTTTCTGAGCGACCACTTTTTGCAACAGCCCCTTGTTACTCTATGCCCGTGTCCAACCGCCAAGGATTAGCCACAGGTCTTAGTTCACCTCCTGGGCTTTCCCTCAACATTGAACTCTCTCCCAACACTAAGCAAACTTCCAGCTCTTCCACTGCCTCGTCCTCATTTTTTCCAGGTTTTATATCCGGCACAGAGGGCTCACTGCTAGCTCCCCTTTGAGAAGTCCACATCCCTCAACAACCCGGTCCCGGCGCTGTGATCCGATATATCTATCTGCCTTTCACTTAAAGTGATCTAGTAAATTGGAAGACCCATACTGTTGCATTTTCTGACAATCCTGCCCCAATGACTGATTAATCTGCTAAACAGTATTATGGCTATGCACTAGCCTACCTATGTAGACTATCAGCTTTTACTGGCCCTCTTCCCAGCTGAGGAGAGAAGCCGTATCCTGTATAATGCCCGAAAATATGTAGAAGGAAGAGTTCCTCCAGGAACTGCAGATAGAGAAGAGTGGATAAAGGCCCGATTTCCTGCAACAGATCCAATACCCTCGTTTCCAAAGAGCGTCTACTAGAATACAGGCAGGTAATCCCCTCCAAGTTGCAAGATTTATGACTGGTATTATGGAAAAGAAAATGAAGACTGTACCTTGTTAACTGTTCATTTTGGGTAGTTTTTTTTCCTTTTTCTCTGATATTTTAAATTTTATATCTGGTTTTTAAAATTGGGTTTTAATGTATCTTATTGTATTAAGGCATGAGGTATTCTGTTTTTTTCCCCTTGTACCTCTGTTTTATTGTTGAATTTGGTTGTTTGATGCTATGGCAGTATGTGCTAATGCAATAAATTGATTGACTGACAGGCAGGTAATCTTAGAGGGATGAAAGAAGCAGGCAAGAAGTCCATTAATATGTCCAAAGTCAGCGAAGTTCTCCAGGAAGCAGATGAAAGCCCCGGAGCCTTTGCCGAACGCTTGATGCAAGCATTTCGAATTTATACTCCATTCGATCCTGAGGCTGCAGAGAACTTGTGCATGGTGAATAACAGCTAAGCCCTTGTACGAGGCTACAAAGGGGGGAGAAAGGGCACCCTTTGAATGGACAGAACAATGTCAAAATGACTTTGAAACCCTGAAGTGCCAACTCATGCAGGCTCCAGCCCTGGGATTACCTGATACCGACAAGCTCTTTACTCTGTATCTGCATGAGCGAGAAGGAATAGCTGCAGGCATTTTGACTCAGTTGCTGGGATCATGGCCCCGGCCAGTGGCATATCTGTCTAAGCAACTAGACACAGTAGCCAAGGGGTGGCCCCCGTGTATGCGTTCAATAGCAGCTGCAGCGGAACTTGTGAAGGAAGCCGACAAGTTTACCTTCGGCAATCAACTTAAAGTAAAACTGCCCCACTACGTGTAAGCGCTTCTTGAGTACAAAGGGAATTATTGGTTCACCAATGTCTGCATGGTCAGATACCAAGCACTCGTGTGAAAATCCCCATGTGAAATAGCAACCATGTCAACTCTGAATCCAGCTTCCCTGTTGCCAACTCCCGATGTTGAATTAGAACATGACTGCCTAGAAGTCATGGAAGAAGTTTACTCCAGCCGGCCTGATTTAAAAGATACCCCATTTTCAGATCCAGATATTGAGTATTTTACTGATAGGAGTAGCATTGTCCAGGATGGAAAGCGGAGAGCAGGGCATGCAGTAGTTACTCTGGAAGCAGTAATCAAGGCTGAAGCGCTGCCAATGTCAACCGGTCCAAAAAGCATAGATAATTGCCCTCACAGAGCTCTTTTGCTAGCAGAAGGACTTAAAGCAAATATCTACACCGACTTCAAATATGCTTTTATGACATTACATGCCCACAGAGCCTTGGAAAAAGAAAGAGACTTAATAACTGCAAGCGGCAAAAAAATTAGAAATGGAAAAGAAATTCTAGAACTATTAGAAGCTGTCTGGTACCCTTGGCCTATAGCTGTTATTCACTGCCGAGGCCATGAAAAGCCCCTAAGACTGGTTGCAAGAGGAAATCGCAAGGCATAAGAACATAAGAGAAACCATGTTGGATCAGGCCAATGGCCCATCCAGTCCAAAACTCTGTGTCACACAGTGGCCAAAAAATTTGATAGGCCATGAGGGATATATAGATCTACATTCAAATTTCTCTCTCCCTCTCTGTTTCTTTTTCTCCCTACCAGCTCCTGGCAACATGTAATGTGAACCAATCGTTCTTCAATGACTGGGTAACAGGACATCTGAATTTTCAAATTGAGCATCAGTAAGTACAGATATAGGGAAATAGGAAAACAAGATTCTCCAAAGCAATATATATATATAAACACACTGTGGCTAATAGCCACTGATTGACCTCTGCTCCATATTTTTATCTAACCCCCTCTTGAAGCTGGCTATGCTTGTAGCCGCCACCACCTCCTGTGGCAGTGAATTCCACATGTTAATCACCCTTTGGGTGAAGAAGTACCTCCTTTTATCTGTTCTAACCTGATTGCTCAGCAATTTCATTGAATACCCACAAGTTCTTGTATTGTGAGAAAGGGAGAAAAGTACTTCTTTCTCTACAATCTCCATCCCATGCATAATCTTGTAAACCTCTATCATGTCACCCCGCAGTCGACATTTCTCCAAGCTAAAGAGCCGTAAGCGTTTTAACCTTTCTTCATAGGGAAAGTGTTCCAAACCTTTAATCATTCTAGTTGCCCTTTTCTGCACTTTTTCCAGTGCTATGATATCCTTTTTGAGGTGCGGTGACCAGAATTGCACACAGTATTCCAAATGAGACCGCACCATCGATTTATACAGGGGCATTATGATACTGGCTGATTTGTTTTCAATTCCCTTCCTAATAATTCCCAGCATGGCGTTGGCCTTTTTTATCGCACACTGTCTTGACATTTTAAATGAGTTATCTACTACGACCTCAAGATCTCTCTCTTGGTCAGCCTCTGCCAGTTCACACCCCATCAACTTGAATTGGCAGCTGGGATTCTTGGCCCCAATGTGCATTACTTTGCACTTCGCCACATTGAACCTCATCTGCCACGTTGAAGCCCACTCACCCATCCTCAACAGATCCCTTAGGAGTGCCTCACAATCCTCTCTGGTTCTCACCACCCTGAACAATTTAGTGTCATCTGCAAACTTGGCCACTTCACTGCTTACTCTCAACTCCAAATCATTTGTGAACATGTTAAAGAGCATGGGGCCCAGTACTGAGCCCTGCGGCATGCCACTGCTTACCGTCCTCCACTGCGAAGACTGCCCATTTATACTCACTCTCTGCTTCCTATTAATTAGCCAGTTTTTGATCCACAAGAGGACCTGTCCTTTTACTCCATGACTCTCGAGCTTACTAAGGAGCCTTTGATGAGGAACTTGATGAAAAGCTTTCTGGAAGTCAAGGTAAACAATATCTATCGGGTCTCCTTGGTCCACATATTTGTTCACCCCCTCAAAGAAATGTAACAGGTTAGTGAGGCAAGATCTTCCCTTACAGAACCCATGCTGAGTCTTCCTCAATAACTCATGTTCATCAATGTGCCTACTCATTCTGTCTTTGATAATGGTTTCTACCAACTTTCCTGGTATTGAAGGTGGACTTCAGTTTCAGTTTATTTCAATTTATATCCCGCCCTTCCCACCGAAGTGGCTCAGGGCAGTTCACAACATATAAGATCTAACATAAATTTTAGATTTAAAATACAACAAGTTAAAGCAGTTTAAACAATAAAATAATAAAACCTATAAAACAAGTGATCTATCAGAATACTACACTACAACCTTCTATAGTTTCCAATGCAAAGGAAAGCTGCAAAGGAAGCTGCGCTTAAGCCTTATCGTTTGTATTCGTTTGCACGATGTCCGAATGGATTGAAGCTTACCTGACCTGCACTGAGAAAGCCAATGAAGTTGTAAAAGCTTTATTAAAAGACATTGTGCCTAAATTCGGTTTATCTGTAATCATCGGGAGTGATAACAGGCTATTGTTCATTGATAAAACTGTACAAGGTATGTCTACTTTGCTCGGTATTACTTGGAAGTTGTATGCTGCCTAACGCCCGCAGAGCTCAGCAAAAGTTGAAAGGGCTAACAGATCTCTGAAGAACGCCATCTAAACTCTGTCAAGGAACCCATTTGCCGTGGACTACAATGTTGCCAATTGCGTTGTTCCGGTTGCACTGCCTGCCACACAAATGACTCAAACTGTTCCCATTTGAGATCGTCTACGAAAGGCTCCCCCTCTAGTCCAAGGAGTTTGGGGCGACCTCTCACAGTTAGGAGCCTCATAACTTGGGAAGAACTGCAAGCCTTGGGCAAAGCTGTGAAAGATGTGAACAGGTATGTGTTTGAGACTCTGCCATATCAAATTTATTCTCCTGTACTTGCTTACCAGCCAGGAGACAGTGTGTGGGTTAAAAGCTGGAGGGCAAAAACCTTACAGCTTAAGTGGAAGGGCCCATTTACTGTTCTTTTAAGTTCTCCTACAGCCACCAAGTTCCACGGAGTAGCAGCATGGATCCTCAATCAGTTCTGCAGGGCCTGCAAGACCACCCTTTTTAAACTTGCACATTCGGACTGCTAAAGAAGTTTGTTAATTAAGGATCCGCCAATGCGGTTTTAAAGACCTATACCGCTGTGTATAAACTGGCAGAACTAGCGTTAAACACCATCAGCATTGTCAGTCGAAGTTACTTAACCGTATGTACTGGATTATTGGATTTAATGTTATTAAGTTTAATGTTTTTATATTGTTAAATTTAAAGGTTTTATCTATTATTGTATGTTTTTATAAAGTGTTGTTAGCCGCCCTGAGCCTGCCGAGGTGGGGAGGGCGGGATAGAAATAAAAATTATTATTATTATTATTATTATTATTATTATTATTATTATTAGTCTCATTTAAAGCAAGCTGCAGATCACTGGAAAGCACAGCCAGTTCCAGGGAGGCCATTGAGACTTTGAAACTTTATAAAGATTCTATCCAGCCTTATGCCATCCAGTAAAGACTGTTAAAAGTCAGCAGCCTGTAGCTAGTGGGACTTGCTTGAAAGTGGGTCCAGCATACCGAGCTTCATCGGCAGCCCTGCTTCCGTCATATCTGAAGGTTGGCTGGTCTATGCACGGCTGAAGCTTTGAGGAGGTCTTCTGGAACCACACAGATTTAGATATTCCCTTGTATTAGTTTTTCTGAACTTTTTGAATTTTTTTTACTATTTTTCTGTATTGAATGCATTATCACAAAAGTGCTATTTTGCTATAAGCTTCTGCTGTAAGACTAAAGAATTATGTATGCTCCAAGTGCTTTTATTGCTGCGCTTTTCTGCTGTTTTTTTCTGTGTGCCAATATGTTATACTCAAGTTGCAAGATGTACTAAATGTTGGGAAGGAGAAAGTTCTAAGCGTATGCTGCGAGTCCAACTTAGGGAAGCGCATGGAGCCTGCATAGAGCATAACACTCAGATAGTTTGTGCAGAATGTGGAGTGTCTTATTAGCAGGCAAAAATTGAGTATCCCGGATCAGGCAGGTCAATACCTTATAGAGGAAGTTTCCGCTGCCCAACTTTACAGTGGGTATGCTGGCTGGTTGATTTAAAGTCTTACACGTTAATAAAGCCTAAGCCACCTGTCCAGGAGACTATGAAAATTCTGTATAAGGCTGTGTTTAATGATGCTCAGGATGAGAAATTTGTTATTCTGGAACCCGGGAGTAATCTCTTCATAGCCCTGGCCGAACAGATAGCCGCATCCCTAAATATTTCAAACTCTTGGGTGTGCGAAGGTCCACTGATGAGTGAGAGATGGCCTTGGGTTGGCACGGAGGTTTTGCCTTCTGACTCGGTCTGATAGAATAAACCTAGATTGGAGTCAAAGTTAGAAGGGAGGAAGATCTGGGAACTGCAGACAGTTGTGAATGGAGAATTGTGTATTTCTCGGGCTGCGCTGTGGATGAATGGAAAGCACGTTGGGCACACTTCGTGCTGCCAAACCTTGTTAGTCAGCTCCACTAAGGAGAAACCAAAATGGGTAGAAGCGGATGGCACTGTTATAGAGGATTTTCAGCCATGGGAAAATGTTAGCAGCATAAATAAATATTCTAATGCTGCTTCAGATTCTTCTAATCAATGGATGGCTCCAGAAGGTTTATATTGGATTTGTGGTAAAATGGCTTATATTCCCCTGCCCAGATGGCATGGAACTTATTATTGGAACAATATGTCCCAGCTTCTTTCTTTTGCCTTCAAATGCTGGTTCTGCTTTGGGAACTCCAGTATTGGATGACTATGTTAGATCAAAGCGTTCCTTTGACATCGGAGGTACACAGTGAAGAAATGAATGTCCCCCACAGAATGTCCCCCACAGCTGATCATTGAATACTATGGCTCAGCCACGTGGGCACAGGATGGGTCTTGGGGCTACTGTACGCCTGTGTATATGCTTAATCATATTATCAGATTGCAAGCTGTGGTAGAAATTATAACAAATCAAACAGCCATGGCTCTAGAGTTCTCTCTCTCGGCTTGGCTTCGCGAACGAAGATTTAAGAAGGGTGCAATAGTCCACGTCTGCTGCAGGCTCGCTGGTGGCTGACAAGACCAATGCGGGACAGGCAGGTCCGGCCACAGTGGCTGCAGGGAAAAGTCTGATTTAGGGTTGGTGTTGTAGCAGTGCGATTCTTCCTCAATCTCCTTTTGTCCTCAAGACCAGCTGTGCGTGCGTTCTCAAAAGAAGAAACAGCCTGGTGGATGGTGTGCCTCCATGCTTTGCGATCTGAGGCTAGGTCAGACCACTGGTGATGGTTGATGCGACAGGTGCCAAGGGATTTCTTCAAGGAGTCCTTGTACCTCTTCTTTGGTGCCCCTCTATTTCGATGGCCGGTGGAGAGTTCGCCATACAGGGCAATCTTGGGAAGGCGGTGGTTTTCCATCCTAGAAATATGCCCTGCCCAGCGCAGCTGCGTCTTCAACAGCAGTGCCTCGATGCTGGTAACCTCCGCCCGCTTGAGAACTTCAGTGTTGGTCACAAAGTCACTCCAGTGGATGTTGAGGATGGTGCGAAGGCAGCGCTGATGAAAGCGCTCAAGGAGTCGCAGGTGATGACGGTATAAAACCCACGATTCGGAGCCGTAGATGAGGGTTGTCATCACAACCGTTTTGTAAACATTGATCTTTGTGCCTTTTTTCAGATGCTTGTTGCTCCACACTCTTTTGTGCAGTCGGCCAAAGGCACAGTTTGCCTTTGCCAGCCTGTTGTCAATCTCCTTGTCGATCTTAGCATCTGAGGAGATGATGCACCCCAGGTAGCTGAACTGCTGGACTGTCTTCAGAACTGATTCACCCACAGTGATGCAGGGAGGGTGATAATCTTCCTGGGGTGCAGGCTGGTGGAGAACTTCTGTCTTCTTCAGACTAACTTCTAGGCCGAATAGCTTGGCAGCCTCTGCAAAGCAGGACGTCATATGCTGCAGAGCTGATACCGAATGGGAGACGAGTGCAGCATCATCAGCAAACAGTAGCTCTCGGATGAGTTTTTCCATTGTCTTGGAGTGGGCCTTTAGTCGCCTCAGGTTGAACAGGCTGCCATCGGTGCGATAGCGGATGTAGACACCATCGTCATCATCTAGATCTACTGCGGCTCTTTGAAGCATCATGCTAAAGAAGATCGTAAAGAGAGTTGGCGCGAGAACGCAGCCTTGCTTTACACCTGTGCCTATTGGGAAGGGCTCCGAGAGGTCGTTGCAGTGTCTGACTTGGCCTCGCTGGTCTTCGTGTAGCTGGATGATCATGCTGAGGAACCTTGGGGGACATCCTAAACGTTCCAAGATTTGCCACAGGCCTTTCCTGCTAACGGTATCGAAAGCTTTGGTAAGGTCGACAAAAGTCACATACAGAGCCTTGTTCTGTTCCCTGCATTTCTCTTGGAGCTGCCTGAGAACAAATACCATGTCGGTGGTGCTCCTGTTAGCTGTGAAGCCGCACTGGCTCTCTGGGAGGAGTTCTTCTGCAATGGCGGGCACCAGTCTGTTCAGCAGTATTCTGGCAAGGATTTTGCCTGCGATGGAGAGCAGGGTTATCCCCCGGTAGTTGGAGCAGTCTGACTTTTCCCCTTTGTTCTTGTATAGGGTGATGATGATTGCATCGCGAAAGTCCTGTGGTAATTTGCCTTGTTCCCAGCAGGTGACAAGTACTTTGTGAAGTGAGCTATGTAGTACTGTGCCCCCATGCTTCCAGATCTCTGGTGGAATTCCATCAACTCCTGCTGCCTTGCCACTTTTCAGTTGCTTGATGGCTTTAACAGTCTCTTCTAGAGTGGGGATCTCATCCAACTCTGTTTTCACTGGTTGAAGTGGGGTGAGGTGAATTGCTGAATCTTGAACTACGCGGTTGGCACTGAAGAGAACCTGAAAATACTCCGACCACCGGTTCAATATGGATGCCTTGTCTGTGAGGAGCACTTGGCCGTCTGCACTACGCAAGGGACTCTGAGTCTGATATGATGGACCATATACTGCCTTCAGGGCTTCGTAGAACCCTCTTAAATCACCAGTGTCTGCACACAGCTGGGTTCTCTCAGCAAGCTTGGTCCACCACTCGTTCTGAATGTCTCGAAGCTTGCACTGGAGGTTGCTACATACAGCGCGAAAGGTTGCTTTTTTCCCAGGACAGGAGGGCTGAGCAAGATGTGCTTGGTAGGCAGATCTCTTTTTCGCCAGTAAATCTTGGATCTCTTGATTGTTCTCATCAAACCAGTCCTTGTTCTTCCTTGTGGAGAACCCGAGGACTTCTTCAGAGATCTGCAGGACGGTAGTTTTTAGGTGTTCCCAGAGTGCTTCTGGAGAAGGGTCTGTGGAGCAACTGGGGTCCTCAATTCTTGACTGGAGTTTTGCCTGGAAGGCAGCTTTAACTTCGGCTGACTGGAGACTGCCAACCTGAAACTTCCTCCGAGGGATACCTCCTCTCCTGGATGTGGGTTTAAAGTGAAGACGGAGATTGCAGCATACAAGACGATGATCCGTATGACATTCTGCACTGGGCATTACTCGGGTGTGTAAGACATCTTGAAGGTCTCTCTGGCGCACCAGAATGTAGTCGATAAGGTGCCAGTGCTTGGACCGTGGGTGCATCCAGGTTGTCTTCAGACTGTTCTTCTGCTGGAAGATAGTGTTGGTGATGGTGAGCTGGTGCTCCATGCAGAATTCTAGCAGGAGGCGCCCGTTGTCATTGCAGTTGCCAATGCCGTGTTTGCCAAGTACTCCTTTCCAGGCTTCCGAGTCTTTACCTACTCTGGCATTGAAGTCGCCAAGGATGATCACCTTGTCCTCTGTAGGGGTCTTCCATACGAGGTTGTGTAGATCAGCATAGAACTTGTTCTTTTCTGCAGGATCTGCTTGAAGGGTTGGGGCATACACACTGAAGAGTGTTGCATGCTGCTTGTTTTGAAGTGGGAGGCGCATGGACATGATGCGATCTGAGTGACCTGTTGGCAGGTTTTCGAGTTTGGAGGTAATGGAGTTCCTGACCATGAAGCCAACGCCAGAAAGGCGGCTCTCAGCCTTTGACTTACCTAACCAGTAGAGGGTATAGCCAGCACCGTGTTCTTGAAGACTACCTTCCTCAGGGAAACGGACCTCACTGAGAGCTGCTATGTCGATATTCAACCTGAGAAGTTCGTGGGCAACTAGAGCAGAGCGTCGTTCAGGGCGACCACTGTCTACTGTGTCAAGCATGGTTCTGATGTTCCAACACGCAAGCTTTAGTCTTTGCACACTTTGTGAGGCAGGTGCATGCCTTTTCTTTGTTGTTATTTTTTTGACCGCAAGTAAGGATGCCCGTTGACCGCGGCTAGCCAACTGCGGTGGAGGAGACGAGCTTTGTTTAGATCACCTTTTCTAGGCCCCTCTCCGTGTGGAGCAAGCAGTGCTGTCCCTAGATAAGGCTGCTTGGTCGTTCAGGGTGCTGTCGAAAAATGCTTTCGTCTCTGGGTTAGCATCAGGCGACCAATACCCTGAACCGCCTACATGCAGGATCAGGACTGCGGCTTCCAGTGGCACCTTCCACCTGCCGTTTCACCCCTTGCCCATCGCTGCAGGACTTGATGCGTTGTGGGTTGTGTATGTGGATATGTCCTTCAGGCCTGCGCAGAGGAATTTTTTAGGTGAAGCCCAGTGTGCGCGGTACTGGCTCCACCCTTTCACCTGGGGGTCATCTGCCATGGCCCAGTAAGCCGGGACGCCGGCAGCGAGTCCTCCAGGTGGTAGGTGTTACATTAACGAGCTCTATCTGCCCGGGTTTGATGTTAGAGTTTTCCTTCTCTTAGGCTGGCAAGGTTGTTGGGCCCAGCCTGCCCATCCGGTTATACCGCCGGACAATTCGGTCGCACCATGACGTAGCAAACTCTGTGAAAAACGGGGGGGACCAGCGAGAAGGTGTTGCTACGGATGCAGTAATGCAGGAGAGGCCATTGCAGTGACCATCTGCCAGGCATAGCCAGACAGTGACCACGCGGCATTCACTACACCGGGAGAGGAGAGGCTATGTATTGCGCATACACTTTCCCTGGGGGGGTAGGATACCCAGAGGGAGCCCACCCCCCCACCCCCCCAAAGGCTCTAGAGTTATTAGCCAGACATATATCAGAACCGCGTGCAGCCATATATCAGAACCGCTTGGCTCTGGACTATCTGCTGGCTGAAGTTTAATCTTTCAAATCTGTGGGAAGTTTAATCTTTCAAATTGCTGTCTTAATATTGATAATGGAGAGGCTGTGCACCTGAAATTTGTAAAATTGCTCATGTTCCAGTGCAAACATGGAAGAAATTGGGTGTGTCATGGTTTGGACAAATTATGAGAGATTGGAAACGTATTTTATTTTTAGTTGGTATTTCTTTAGGAGGTTTAATGCTATTGCCATGTTTAATTCCTATTATGAGGTACAGTTAATAATGCTGTGAAGGCTCTCACTCCCCATGGGAAGAATGTTAACATCATGTACATGTCTCCAAAGGAAAGGAAACAATATTTTATTAATTTGCTTGATGATGGTCAGTCTCTTTCAGACTTTAACAACTTTCAGAGGCTGAAAGGGAGGAATGAAGGGAGGGCCTGTATAATTAATACCCCCATAATAATGAGTACAATGAATAAGAGCATGCTTTGTTTTCAAACTGAAGTGTCTGATGCAACTTTCTGTTGGAGCACTGATCACCGCCTAAGCAGGTGTGCGCTTAAGCTGGCTGTTTAGATAAAGTAACGGCCTCCTAGGGGCGTCGTGCTGTCATAGATAAAGTAAAGGAATGAAGTCATGGAATATTACCAGAAAGAACTCCGCAGAGGCGGGAACGTTGAAATCAGATAAGCCTGCTTGCTTGCTAGAAAACTGTGTGAATGATTTTAACTCAGTTCTTTTGGGCTGCCGTGCCCAGCTGAGCTCTGCTTTGGTACCAAAGTAAAATCTCGCTTCACACAAGAAATTCAGTGTGTACCTCATTATTTTTCTGCTATAACACCACCCCCAAATTCCAAGGCTATTTTCCTCCATCCTCCGTGTTTCTTCCACCTCTAGTCCAATATCTTCTCAACTGATCTGCTCTATTTTTATCCTTCTTTAATTTCCTTCTCACCTTTAAATTGTCTCACTTCAACTTGTTTGCATTTTCAAATCTTCCTTGCACTTTTTAAACACAACTTTTCTGCACATCCTCTCCTGTCAGTAATAGCTTACCTCAATTCAGTTAAAATGTAGGGTCAGTCTCATTTGAACCAGGCTCCACTCACTAAAGCTTACATTATTTTCAGTATTCAGATGATTAACTTAAGGTAGACTATGGCTGTAATAAGTTCTCCAAACAGCAGAGTAATACTTTCAAAATAATGGCCTCATATCTCCCAATATAAAGTTAGTCATGTGTGTATAGAGTGCCTTCAAATCACAGCCAATTTATGGCGACCCCAGTATGGCAAGTGAGAAGCAGAGGTGGTCTTGCCATTGCCTTCCTCTGCAGAGTCTTCTTTGGTGGTATCCCTTCCAAGTACCTATCCTGCTTTGCTTCAAAGATCTGATAAGACTGGGCTATACCATGCCACCTTCCCTCCCAAAGTTAATAATACCCCTCAATATTTACTACCACAGATAACTCAAGCCTTATTAGAAAATATTTTATTAATATATGTATGATATTCTCAACAATTTTTCTCAAGTCAACAAAAACAAACATTACAGAAGAGCCACTGATTGTGGAAATAAATGAATGATGGAGAGATCAAAGTCTGGGATCACATTCACAGGTCACGGTACATCTTGTCTGATTAGATCACCAAAATAAGCAGTTATAGTCTTCAATCGGTTGTTCAGAAAATTTTGTTCTATTTCAACTTTCCCTCCTGGTCCAGCTAAAGAAGCAATCTAAAAAAGAAAAGAAAAAAAAAAGGTTCAAAATGATACCTAAACATGCTGGATAAAATCAGAAAAACAAACTCTATTGCTTCAAACATTTTACTCCCAGCTCATTTCAGTTCCGGTAACATAGCCAAGCTTGCAGAAAGTTGCCTAGGAGGACTTGTACTTAAGAGAAGTGAAGCTTCGGATTGTCCTTACATATGTGCTTTTTTTTTATGTGCATACTCTCTCCAAATCCCCAACTTCTCTCTCTCTCACACACACATTTGCGTATGTATATGCACAGGTCCAATACATGAATAAGTGAACTTTGCTTTGTGACATCTGGTTTACACTTTAGAAATGTGCACAAGTATATCATATATTAATTATATTTTAAATCCCTCTTCTAGCCAAAAATTGGCACTCTAAATGAATTCCAGTAACTAAATTCTAATTTTGCTATCTGCTTTTCCAGAGCTTCAGATTCACCAATGGAGCAGAGTAAACAAGTTTAGAAGGGCTAGAAAAATAGCTGAATGCATGTGGACACAATTCTATATGTGACGTAAGTGGCACTGGCAGAATTGGATACTATCTTGGAACTACATATAAGCTATAAAGCTCTTTTATAAAGAGCCAGCCATCAGGAGTAGGAAGAGAAGAGGAGACTGGATCTGTAACCCATCCTTCACTCAAAGTCTCAAGAGAAGTTTACAATCAATCCTCTTCCCTTCCTCGCCCCACAACAGACACCTTGTGAGACAGGTGGGGCTGAGAGGTCTCTCAGAGAACTGCTCTTGAGAGAAATGTGGCTTGTCCAAGATCACCCAGCAGCTGCATGTGGAAAAGTGGGGAATAAAAACCCAGTTCTCTCAGCTTAGAGTCCACAATCCTAACTACTACAGCAAATTGGCTCTCCGGGAGTGACTGAACAAATATAATGCAGCCCAATCTCTCCCCTCAGCTTGATTATATCATGTTGTAACTGACCATTTTCTAGATAGTTCTCTTTACAAAACAAAACCTACTTGACATATTACTTAACAGGGCAGGGGTCAGGATCCTTTTATAACTGAAGAGCCTAATTTTCTCATAATTTAGAGTATCAGACCCAGCAAATTAAAACCCATTTGCATACACACACACAAAATTTAACATTAATGATAATTGATATGCTGATTAATAATTCCTGTATTTATGGGATTTATATCCCACCAAGGCAGACTCAAGGTGGGTAACAACATAGAAACACACATTAATCCATTAAAAACCTAAAATCAACAGATCAATAAATCACAATTCACAACATTAATTAAGCACAAGATGGCTATAATCTATGACTCTGCTCCAGGCATGATGATAATAGTTAATATCACAGGCGTTCCAAACAATGAGCAGTCAAAGGCAGGTCTGGCCAATATCCTGACGGTATACAGCATACAGCAAGAGGGGCAGATGAAATCAGATGTGCAAAACTCCCAGGAAGGCCTTGCAGAAGAGCTCTGTCTTACAGACCCTGTGGAACTGCAATAGATCCCACAGGGACATGACTTCCATGGGGAGTTCATTCCACCACCAGGTAGGTGTCAGAGCTGAAAAGGTTCTGGTCCTATTACAAACTAGGTGGATATAATTTGTTTTCCAAATACTAGTTGTTGTGAGTCCTTTACTAGGAAGCAGCACACAAGAAATCTCACAAATAGTAGTAAATACACAAAGGAATACTGTCTGCACTGTTTTGGTGCACACGTTTTATTCTTGGATTTCTTGCACCTATTCAGCTCTATCATTTCTCATTTCTCTTCAAGGGTAATTTTACAGAGCATCTCTGAGAAGCCGCCCTGAGCCTGTCAGGGGAGGGCAGGATACAAATATGATAAAATAAGTCTTTTAATCCCATAAAAGATGTTTGCCTGCCATTCCTTTCATGTATTCTAGTATCACCTCTACCCCTCCAATATACTTTTAAAAAGAAAGTTCACCTCTATCACCTCTACTCCTCCAATATACTTTTAAAAAGAAAGTTCAAGCACATACATTTAGAACTGTTAAGTGCGCAAAATTAATTAATTAATTAAAATACAGTTGGGAGGATAAAGTTTCTCTCTGATTTATTCAGTTAAGCCAGAATATAAATAATCTTGAAGCATGTTCAAGAGTTTTGTGAATGTGGAATTTTTTGTAGGCCAAACATCCTTCTCTGCTCATAACACGTCTCAAATTGCTTTTTGACATTCCCTTCTGTTTTAATTTCTTTTTTCACAGTAGAGCACTGTGAGAAAAACACAGCCAGTTCAGAAGACTAGCTCCAGGTCTGGCAGGCCTTGGGCAAGATATCTTTGTGCCACCACACCCTCCCCATGCCTGCCAAGCTTCTTTCACTCCATCTACTTTCTTTTGTGAGTAAAACAATTTTATTGATAACATATGGTAATAAATCTATTTCTTACATCTTTAATAACTTCTTTTATCTACCCCATATATTACTTTCTACCCACCCCTCCCCCCCGTTACTTGACCCCCGCCGGTGTTATGTACTTAAAATGCAAATATTTAAAGGCACCCTTAACTATTAAAACAAAAATTTATATTCTTCTTTTTAAAAACTTAATCATTATCAAAAATTGTCCAATGTCCTTTTATTTTCCACTCTTTTTCTACATATCTTCTAAACTTTTTCCACTCCATCTTGAAAACTTCTAAATCACAGTCTCTTAATATTCTTCTTAATTTGTCCATTTCACTCCATGTCATAACTTTTATAATCCAATCCCATTTCTCTGGTATTTTTTCTTGCTTCCACAACTGTGCATATAATGTCCTAGCAGCTGAAAGCAAGTACCAAATTACAGTTCTATTTTCTTTTGGAAATTTTTCCATTTGTAATCCCAACAGAAAAGTCTCTGCAACTTTCTTGAATTCATATCCCAAGATTTTAGAAATTTCTTGCTGAATCATCTGCCAATACTTTTTTGCCCTTTCACAAGTCCGCCACATCTGTCTGGCATTTTATTGTTCATCTTTGCCAATTTTTTAGGAGTCATATACCATCCATACATCATTCTAAAACAGTTCTCTCTAATACTATGACACGTCGAAAGCTTCGTAGAATTTTTCCACAAGTATTCCCAAGTTTCCATCTGTATTTATTTATTTACATTAATTGCCCATTTAATCATTTGAGATTTCACTACTTCATCCTCCGTAGACCATTTTAAGAGTTCACTCCATCTACTTTCAATGTACTTTCAATGCACAACCTCAAATCAGAATACAGGTAACTGTCCCAGAAAGTTTTTTAGGAAACTCTCCCATTCCTTGAGGTAGCATGTCTGTGTTTTTGAACCCTGTTTTAAAAGCCAATACCCTTGTCCTGAGCAATAGTGCTCCCATGTTTGAAATACTGTGTACAGTTTTGGTTACTGTTTCTCAAAAGGGACACGGGGAAGCTAAGAGGGGGACATGATAGAGGTTTACAGAATTATGAATTGGCTGGAGAAAGTGGATGGAAGCAACTGGGAACTTTTCCCATAATACCAAAACTTGAGGGCACTCAATGAAGCTGACAGGCAACGGGCACAGTACAGACAGACAAAAAGATACACTATATTCAATCCATGATTAAATTGTAAAACTCACTACCTGTAGTCACAGAGATGTCCACAAGCACAAATGGCTTTAAAAGGGGGCTAGAGAATCATGCAGAAGGGCTGCTACACATATTGAGTTAAGGGAACCTCCATCTTCAGAGGTAGTAAAACTTTAAAACCAAGTGTTAGGAGGCCTTGGCCTCTATGCCTTGTTTGTTGGCTTCCCAGGGCAAGCAGTTGACCATTGTGTGAAACACTTTGCTAGATAAGATGGACCACAAGTCTGATACAATAGTGCCCTTCTTGTAGCCATACTTTTTGCACTCCAGGCCTTCATGACCTATCTGTCAGTCAGCTATCTCACCAGCAGGTAAGAATAAAGAATTAAGCCATATACATGCAGCAATGCATATAGTTAGGGGTCCCAACCCTCCCGCCCTGGCGGGGGACCCCCGAGTTTGCACCCTCCTCCCCCGCTGTCCCCAAAAACGGAAGCGGGGGGGGGCGGGAAGAGGGGAATGGCGCAAAGGCTGCAAGTCCGGGTCCTTTGGAGCAGCAAGTTGATGAAGAGGCAGCAGCGGCACACAGCAGCGGCGTCGGCCTGCTCCGCTCCCCTCCCCTCTGAGGTCAATCAGAGAAGGGGAGGGGGCAGGCCAGGACTCAGCAAGAGCGGGCAGCAGCGCGCAGCGGCAGCGGCCTGTTCCAGTCCTCTGAGGTGAGGAGGTCTAACAGAAGGGGAGGGGGCAGGCCAGGCCAGGACTCAGGCAGCAAGAGCGAGCGGGCAGCAGCGCACAGTGTCGTCGGCCTGCTCCGCTCTCCTCCAGTCCTGAGGTGAGGAGGTCTGTCAGAAGGGGAGGGGGCAGGCCAGTGTGTGCGCGCGTGTGAGTGAGAGAGTCTGCTAAGGGGCCAGCCGCAGCGTGTGGGAGCCATGGATGGAAGTGTGTGGGGGGGGGAGCCATGCACGCTCACTCTCCTTTCTCCTCCTTCATCCCATTGAAGCACCAACAAAGTTTTTTCCTCCTTCAGTGAATGTTTGGAGGTGTCCTTTTTCTCCCCCTCAACATCCCGTTCCAGCAGCTCCTTTAGAATCAACGATCTTCCCTGATTTGTTTGTGTGTGTCCTCGGTAATCCCATTCCAGCTTCTTTAAGATCAACAAAAATCTTCCGGTATTTGTTTGTTTGTGTGTGTGTTGGAAAGGAGACTGTCGTCTCTGTTTCTCCCCCTCCCGTTCCAGCGCCTTTCAGTTCTCCCCCTATTCCACTTTCTTTCAAATCAACAAAGATCTTCCCTGAGTGTGTGTCGGGGATGCTCTAAAGCCTATGACAAGATTGTCCATAGGGAACAATAGCAGAGCGTGGATTGTCCATTGACTTGCATGGGCTTAATTGAAATACACTGAAACACAGAAACAGCTGCAACAAAAACTTGGAATGGATTCTTTCAGGAAATTCAAAAGATACTACAAGTGTCCTGGAATGGAATTGTCAGGGGGAGGGTGGGTTGCCACACTCTGGGACTGCATTGCCAGGGGACAGGGTAGAAGGGCAGCCTTGGGGACTGGAAGTTGGCAAAGTACATTTTCCCCTGTCAATCCAGTCCTGGAGGATGGAAAACTACCTTTTCCCCTGTCAATCCAGTCCTAAAGGCTGGCAGATTAGTTTTCCCCCTGACAATCCAGTCCCCTAGCAATGCAGTCCCAGAGTATGGCGACCCACCCTCCCCCAGGACACTTGTAGTATCTTTTGACTTTCCTGAAAGAATCCATTCCAGGTTTTTGTTAAAGCCGTTTCTGTGCTTCAATGTATTTCAATGAAGCCCATGCAAGTCGATGGACAATCTTCTCTCCCATTATATCCTATGGACAATCCAGGCTCTGCTATTGTTTTCTATGGACAATCTTGTCTTTACATATTTAGTACTAATTACATATTTAGCTTTTCTTAAAAGTTTGTTAAAGATTAGATAGAAATAAAGAGTCTGTAACTGAAGAGCAACAGATTTCAAGCCATTCCTCCATTTACTTCAACAGTATATTGGCTACTGTGTTAAGACATTACTACTGATTGAACTTAACAAAGTTTTATAAAGCAGTGGATTTCATTACAGCTCTACTATTGTCATTTTTTCTCAAGATTTCACTGTCTCAGAGAACTCAGCAGTTCCTCTTCTTGCTGTCTTAGTAGTGCATACAAAGTTGTGACTTCTCTGTTCGTATAATGAGAACTTCAGAATTAATAGGAGGGCTTATTTCTATGAGTTGATGTCTAACTAGCATTCTTTGATTTCTTTGCTATTAAGTGTTCATCTCCATATTTCTGAATACTGTTTATTAAACATACAGGTCTGGTTCAAAACTCTGGTTTGGTGGTTTTAGAATACCAAATGAGCAGGGGAGTCCTGGGGAGAGAAGGTGACAAGCATAGGTTGTATCTTTTGTCATCTTGCAGCCCACCCTTCTCCAATGGTCAGCAAAGATATTCCACAGCCATTTGGAGCTGGGGTTGGGGGTGGGGAAAAGACAGTAAATCGGTTTTGCTAACTATTTAGAAATCAAAGAAGAGAACTGCCTATGTAGCTGGAATTTTATTTCAGAGTTCTCAGCATCAATTAGTTCCAAATGCCCTCAAACACAAACCTCTGTGCAGTTTTCAGTACACTTTGCCTGGTTAGCAAAAGAAATTCCTGCAGTGAAGAGTACAAGCAAAGCTCCTGCTGTGCATGGAGTAGTTCTTTCCCTTCATATTATGTACCCATCCTTTGGATTCCAGCTTTAGAGTGCTGGACTAGGGTCTAGGAGACCTGGGTTTGAATCTCTACCTTGTCAAGGAAGCTTGCTGGGTAACATTGGAATACTCTCAACCCCTGATGGAAGCAGCTTGGGTTCCCACTAAAAGTAGGGTATAAATCAGGATTGCCAGCCTCCAGATGGTGGTTGGAGATCCCCTGCTATTACAACAAAGGTTTGAGGGTCAGAAATCAATGTAAAGTGAGAAATTTAAATTTGGAAGGGGAAAATGACGTCACAGGAAGGCGTTTGGATGCAATATTCTGGAAGTGACATCATTTGAAGGGGCGGTGCTTGAGAAATGACATCACTTGACCTTTGACCTGGAAGTGACATCACAGGATATGACATCACAAAGTGATGTCACATCCTTTCTCCTGGCTCCACCCCCAAAGTCTCCTGGCTCCACCCCCAAAGTCCCCAGATATTTCCTGAATCAGACTTGGCAACCCTACATATAGTGCATATAAGACTCTACCAGGACTAGCAAGAGAGGACTAGAACAAAATACCTTGGGTATTGTCCTACGGTGAGACAGGTCAGGAAGGCAATGGCAGTTAGAAGAGCCAATATGGCTGCAAGTTTTCATATTAACTGTAAGTTCAGTGCTTATCACAGCGGTTTCAGTAGTGAACTTCCATTCCATCACTAGAGAGAGAATTTCTCTGACTCTGCCTTCTTTAGGATCTTCTATACCTGGAAATTTGTACCCAGCTTCTGAATATCTTGTAAATTTCTCCCCTTTGTTGATATTTGAGAACACATACCTAACCAGTAGTTTAATATTTATTTTTTGAAAGCAGATTAGACCAGCAAGGAAGACTGAAGAGGAAGGCAATGGCAAACCACCTACATTCCACATTTGCCTTAAAAGCCTCTTGCTGCGGTTGCTGTAAGTCAGTTGCAATTGGATATGGCCAAAAGCAGAGAACAAGTGCTATTCTGCCGACTTTCCTGAGCAGACTTCATTAATGTTTCCATTTATCGAGAACACTTGCTGCAACAGGGACTATCTTCTCTGACTCATGCTTAAATTCTACTTACAGATAGCATCTGGAAGTGCTGCTACACTCACTTCTAACATTGAATAAAGGTTTTATACTGACCAGGTCTATGAAATGCTGCAGACACTATGTATGAATTCCTATCTAGAGACTATAAAATGTCACTTGTGTTTATATTCCTCTAAAACTTGTTACAAAGTACCAGCTTTAAACACATCAAACTTCCTCTATCTTCGAGCTATTATTAGCAGAGCAAACTTACTGTAAAGAAGGAGGAAGTGAAATATTAACTATTCTTTAGATGACTGATTCCTTGCAGGCAGAAGACAAATTAGATAGCTGCCCAATCCCCCCAATGTATCCTTTTATTCAATATACACAAATCCTGTTTTAGCAAAAATAAACAAAACCAGCAAGCACACACAACGAACCAGGAATCTTGCAGTATATTAGAAGCAGAAATTAATCATTATGAAGTAGAAAAGTGTCCAATGAAGGGGTTGGGGAAGTAGGAAGGGCTCAGTTAAGTACAGAAAGCACTACATGTGCCTATACTCTAGCAGCCACCTTCAGCAGATGATCATTTTCAGACAATCATTTCCTATTTAGGACTGGTGACCTTACACTTGAGGGGGGACTGCACCTCTTCTAACATCCTTGTCAATCCCTGAATGCAAACCTAATGAAGTGAACAGAGAACCAAGCCTATTTTAACTTGTAAAGCACTTTACATTTCACATACTTGGTACCCATTCCTCTAAGTTCCACTTCTTAAGAATCTCTATGTTCACATGTGTAGAGAGTACAGACAGCAGATCAGGTATCCTGGCTGGATTCCCAAACTGCAGATAGGGTCTCCCATGACAACTTGTTCCCCAACATCTAGTTTTGCTATGTTCAGGGATTTTTTTTTAAAGTGGAATAACTTCTTTTGTTGTACAAGTGCTATGGTCTAAGACACTGCTTATCACTTTAACTGCAGAGAGTGAGAACTAAATATCAGTCATGACAGAAATTAATACTAGTGTATGGAAGAGAGAATGTTGGAAACTGGATGTTACATCAAACTAGTCTAACTAATTTCAAAAATGAGCCAACAAGTTAACTTTTCTCACATGACATACATGTATTTAAGGGAAAGGAAGATGGCCCTGAATGTGAGGCACACACACCAGCCAAAAAACATTTACTGTTCATACTTGTATGAAAATATAAGGCAATTCCCTCCTTTTCTTAGCAGTATTCCCAGAAAAAAAATAGTCTTTCTTTTGAGTAAATACAATATATACAAGAGCAAATGAAACATCCACATTCAGGGAAAGATCAGTATAGAATTCTTCAGAACTGTGGAGTAGGAAGGTTCACTACCTTCAAGATACTGTAGACAGCATCCCAAACAACTGAATCAGAACAGGGATACATTTCAGTCACAGCTAAACTAAGGAGACGCTAAAGCCCCCCAAAATCAGAAACTGCCTTCAGCTTCTAGCAAAGTAACTGGGAAATCAGCAAAGGTGAAAAAGTCAATTTGGCAAGAAATTGCATCTTACTTTGTCCTAAAAAGAACTCAGCAGTTTCTATTCTAGCATATGTACAAAGGACTTGGGAGCTGTAATCTAATTATGAGCAGGTCATTTTTCTGAAACCAGACTTCACCGAAGTTCACTGAACTCTGGCAGTTCATGAGGGAAAGAACTGGATTGCACAAGACTTCTAAAAAATTGCTTTTGGAAATCCCAGCCAATCCTCAGTTCCTGTCCTTCATGCGTTTGCGTTATTAAATCACATTCTTGTCATTTCCCATATTTCTAGCCATTTGCAATGTTCTATTTAAGAATGAAAGTGCTCTTTCAGAAATATTTTGCAAATGGAAGTGGACAGCAAGAGCTCCACAACATGACAAAAATTAAAACTAAGAATTTTAAAATAAGCGCCAATCCAGGCAGCATTGCTTGCACAAGCACTATTTACATGGGATCAGTGCAGCCTTACTCGCTGCTGATGTCCATGCAGGAAACTCAGAGGAGACTGGGGCACCATATACATCTGCTATTTCCCCTCTAGACTTCACTCTTCATTCAGTACAGTCTGGAGACTTCACTAAATACTGAAGACAATCAGACCCCTGTGAAAATGTCATTGGTGATGGGATTATCTAGGTCAGGGGTCTCCAGCAGGTAGTTTGTGAGTACTGGAAGTTCACCAGCAGCCTTAGAGCAGCATGTACAGCATCCCTAGAAAAAACCAGCTCTAGGCTTTTGGTAACTGGATGGGTAGAGTGAGATATTTTTGTTATTCAGAGATAGCTCCTGTTATAGAAACTCCCAGTGTAGGACACATAGCAAAGTAGATTGTTGCTGATGATTAGGAGACACTTCCTAATGGGAAGAGCTGTTAAAGGTTTTTTTCTGCATACTCAGTTTACTTCTGATTTTCTTGGGAGTCAATCCACAAGCATTGAAATTGGTTTGCACAGGGTTCTTCCACATGTCTGCCTTCCCTCTGGATTTTCACAGCTGTGAAGTCAGCTTATTGTCTTCCGCATGTGCCTTAAATAATCAGGATTTTCAAAAAATTGTGCTGTCATCATTGGGGCATCAGAGAACCCCCTTTTTTTTGCACATGCCTTAAAGGCACTAAAATAGTGATATATTGCTAAAATAACTGGTTAAGCAAGTTCTCTGAGTTCCCACCTTCCCCTGCCAGTTTGGTATAGTGGTTAAGTGTGCCGACTCTTATCTGAGAGAACCAGGTTTGATTCCCCACTCCTCCACTTGCAACTACTGGAATGGCCTTGGGTTAGCCATAGCTATCGCAGGAGTTGTCCTTGAAAGGGCAGCTGCTGTGAGAGCTCTCTCAGCCGCACCCACCTCACAAGGTGTCTGTTGTGGGGGGAGAAGATATAGGAGATTGTAAGCCGCTCTGAGTCTCTGATTCAAAGAGAAGGGCAGGGTATAAATCTGCAGACTTCTTCACCTCAGTGAGAGAAAAGGCAAGAAACTTAAAGGCAATTCAAAATCAGCTTTCAGAAAACAATGCAGGTAAAAGTGGTCTCAAAGGAAATGAAAAAAACCTGGGATGAGGTGGGGGAACAAAGTGACAATTAAAGGCACAAAATATGTGTGAAAATCAGGGAATTAACCAGAATGGTATGGGGCTAGAACTAACGGGGGGGGGGGGGGTAGAATTCTGTGGAAAAGCCCCAACAGTGGGACAGACTGCCTCAGAAAGTTATGCTCACTCTTTCACTAGAGGTCTAGGGAAGCTGGGTGGCTAGCTGTAGGGATACTAAACTGGAAGTTGGCCTAGATGACTTCCAAAGCTCCTTCTTATTCTGGCACTCTTGCTTCTTTTTTTTTTATTTGATTTTTATCCCGCCCTACCCCACCGAAGCGGGCTCAGGGCGGCTCACAACACAAAAGTTCTAACAATGAAATTCGAAATTACATAATTAAAACATTAAAATCAGTACATCAATCCAACAGTGTGCTATCTATAAACTTCCTTCAGTATTTTGGTAGTTTGGTGCCGGTCAGTTATAAGCCAACCGGAAGAGGACTGTCTTACAGGCCCTGCGGAACTGTCCAAATTCTGTGGTCCAAATTTGAATAGACACAATTTTCTGCCAACTATATATACAAGGCATATTACGTGAACGCCCAAAACCAACAGTAAGTCTTTCAAACAATCTGCTTCTTTGTTTAGCTTAAAGTAGGGTTACCATATCTTGAGAAACAAAAAGGACGACGTATTTCCTGAATGACTACTTCAAACAAGCAATCACTATGACAAATCTCATTTTAATTACCCCACCATTAAGCTATGATAACTGCTACTAACTAACAAAGAATATTCCTAACCTTCCAACCCCAAAAGAGAACATTTTCATGAGTTTTTTTAAAAAAGCCCAGAGTATATGACCTTTAAAAAGAAGACATCTGGTAACCTAGCTTAGTGACAATATACTTTATTTGCTTATACTATGTGCTAGTTGTGTGATTGTACCCTCTAGTGGAGAAAAAGCAACATGCAATAACTGGGAGAGTTCCATGTTACAATTAACCAGTTGAGAGTGTTTTTTTAGGAGCTTTCTCATTAGATCTAATGAATTATTCCAGCTATTAGCCATTAGCTGATCTTCTGTATTGGTGCTCAGTGCTCAAATAGGTGACAGTGGAAACTGATCTTCTGGATCTTATTGCAATGATTTCCAATGCACATGTGTCACAACATCTGTCACAACTGTTGTTGGAATAAACATATTTCTGTGATTTTAGAACTATGATTAACCATTCTACTTGCCTCTAAAACATAAAAATGAGAGCAACAAGTTCATGCTTAAATCCTGATAATTTCTCTCTCACATACCAAACCATCTCAATGTGTTGCAAGAGGATACTATGCTTTTTGACGATGTCTGGAGCATAATACCAGCCATAATACTGTTGCCAAAATTATTTACAATTAAACAAAAAGTATGGATAATATTGTAAATGACTACAGTTTGCATTGCAATTATTATTTAATGCTGCATATTCTCTAGTTTTTAATATTACATTTTGATAAAACATGGCCTTCATTTTACTTACTCCCGAAGGAAAAGTATCATAGTTTTTTCCAGTGCTGTTCAATGTTTCCTAATTTTTCCACTGGGAAACCTGAGGTTCACAGACCTTTTCATGCTATACATAATGAATGAGAAAAATCTCTTTAAAAGAAAAAAAATATTATTTTGGAGCTCCTCAATAACTATTTTTCCACTGGGAAAATTGAAAAAAAAAAGTGTCTTTGAAAAATGCTTTTTCCAGTGTGTTCACATCTCTACTTGTATACTTGTTAACAGCAGCCCTGCAATCTTGGTCCTATGGCCCCATTTAGCCCATCTTGTTTCTAACTATCAGTGAGATGCTTTTATGGAGTCTACAAATACAGCAGGAATGTAACAGCTCTCTCCACTGTTGGTCCTACAACTGGTGGAGCTGCTCCTCAGTGACAGCACCCAATTTGTATGCAGAGGGATCCAGATACACTCTCCAACATCTCTAATTAAAAAGACCAAGTACCAGCTGATATGAAAGACCTCTATGTTGGACCTTGGACAGCTGCTAATGTCAGTCATAGTAGACAATATTCACCTTGATGGATTCAGTATAAAGACAACTTCATGTAGGTTTTCAGAGGTATATCATGTCCAGTGTTCCCTCTAAGCTGAGTTAGTGCAAGCTAGCTCACAGATTTTTTTGCCTCCAGCTCACATTTTTGCCTTAGCTCAGGAAAAATAGCCCCCAGAGCACAATAATTTATGCAGTAGCTCACTTTAATGCCAGTAACTCACAAAGTAGAATTTTTGCTCACAAGATTCTTCAGTTTAGAGGGAACATTGATCATGTCAGAACCAGAGATTCCATTTAGGTATTAACTACTATAATCACTGACATATTCCATGACTTTGTATAACCACTTAAAAATAACCTAAGATATTGCCATCAGAATACATCCCACCTGGATTTTTAGCATCAGGTGCAAAATTCTAGCTATATTCTATGTATGTTGTCTATAATTTTATGTTTCTATCACGTCCCACCTTACTCTTTCTCCTAATCTCTAAGATGAACAATAGCAGTTAATTTTCTTTCAATCAAAATAAATATTTATGGAGCATCTGAGACTGAAGCTTAAAGAACTTTAACACTTTACATGCATAATGCTTTTAACAGTACTGTTACGGGACATCATAAATAGATCCCTCTTGGAGGGGCACTTTCCAACATCTCTAAAAGAGGCTTTGGTCCGTCCCCTCTTGAAAAAAAGCACAGCAGACCCAGCCGAATTGGCAAACTACCAACCGGTCTCTAATTTACCGTTTTTAGATAAAATTATAGAGAAGGCAGTGGCGTCACAGTTGCAGGGTTTTCTGGATGACGCTTCCATCCTAGACCCTTGCCAGTCTGGCTTTCACCCGGGTCATGGGACGGAGACAGTACTGGTCGCCCTGGTAGATGATCTCCAATGGCATCTGGATCAGGGTGGTGTGGCGGTGCTGATGTTGCTAGACCTGTCGGCTGCGTTCGACACGGTCGACCATCGGCTACTGACCCACCGCCTCGCTGATGTAGGGGTTAGGGGGTCTGCCTTACAATGGCTTTCCTCCTTCCTTGAGGATCGGGGACAAAGGGTGGCAATTGGGGGCGAGCTGTCCCAGAGGCGCACACTGGATTGTGGAGTGCCTCAGGGAGCAGTTCTCTCACCAATGTTATTTAATATCTACATGCGCCCCCTTGCCCAGATTGCTAGGAGACATGGGCTTGGGTGCCATCAATATGCAGATGACACCCAGCTCTACCTGCTAATGGACGGCCGGCCTGACTGCGTCCCAGAGAACTTAGACCGAGCTCTGCAGGCTATGGCAACCTGGTTGAGGCGGAGTGGGCTGAAACTGAATCCAGCGAAGACAGAAGTCCTTTGCCTAGGTCGGGGCGCTCGGGGAGGGGAAATACCTCTCCCAGTCTTCGACGGGGCGCCGCTGAAAGCGGCGTGCCGGGTCAGGAGCCTGGGAGTTTTACTGGAGCCTTCACTATCAATGGAGGCCCAGATCGCAGCCACTGCCAAGTCAGCCTTCTTCCATCTAAGGCGGGCAAAGCAGCTGGCTCCCTTCCTAGAGCGTCAAGATCTGGCAACGGTGATTCATGCAACGGTCACCTCGAGACTGGATTACTGTAATGCCCTCTACATGGGGCTGCCTCTGTACCGAACCCGGAAGCTGCAGCTGGTGCAGAATGCGGCGGCTAGACTGATGTTGGGGCTCCCTAAGTGGGAGCACATACAGCCTGGGCTATGTGAACTGCACTGGCTGCCAGTTGTATACCGAGTTCGTTACAAAGTGCTGGTTATTACCTTTAAAGCCCTATATGGTCGAGGACCTGCCTACCTTAGGGACCGTCTCTCACCATATGAACCCCAGAGAGCACTGAGGTCAGCTGGGAAAAACCTGTTGACCATTCCCGGACCGAAAGAGGTGAAGCTGCAAAGCACCCGTAACCGGGCTTTCTCTTCTATGGCTCCAAGCCTATGGAACCAACTTCCAGAGGAAATGCGGGCCCTGCGGGACCTTGAACAGTTCTGCAGGGCCTGTAAGACCATCCTCTTTTGATTGGCCTTCACTGACGAAGAAGGAAATTGTCAAGAAACTCGCCATCATAAAAGTAAACATAGCACTAGTACATTTTATTAATTTTAGAAATTTAATCAGAATTTTAATTAAACTGTTAATGTAGTTTTATTCAATTTTGTATAACCAATGTATGAATCATGTTGTTAGCCACCCTGAGCCTGCTCCGGCGGGGAGGGCGGAATATAAATAAAAACTGTTGTTGTTGTTGTTGATATATTGGATTTGCATCCGTTATTTAAAATGTGGAGATAAGCCTGAAAGATGTGTTGAGAGCTCACTGTTTAGCACATGACACAGACAGAACGAACTGGGTTTTTCCAAGTTCACTTGTCAGTCTTAAACATTGTGCTACACCAGCTGCACCCAAGGGCTTCAAAACTTACCTGGTCAATATCAGCATTACGAGGAAGGAAGTACACAATATTGCTGGTAATCTTCTGTGACAACTTGAAAATTTCATATGTAGAGATGTGTTAAGGAAGAAAAAGATATTTTCTTTTGGGAGGTTCTTTTTGTAAGAAAACTCTCTAATAAAAGCAATTCACTATTCTGCAAATATAAACTGAATATTTCTAGTGATAATCTCCTTTCATCAAATGAATTGCCAATCTAGTGTTCTATGCTGGAAGAACTGTGGTTCTGTGGGAACATATTTACATTGCTGGTGGGACTGTCCTGTCATACACAAATGTTGGCATGATGTCATGCAACAAATATCTGCTATTATTTCTTAAAGTCTTCGTGTGACACCTGAGCTAGTGCTTCTGAATTTTTGGGATAAGTCACAATTAAATATTGTAGACAAAGAACTAATATTGTTGCTTATAGCTGAGGCAATAGCATCCACCTGGAGATCTCCTCTACTACCTTCCAAAAAAGTATGGCATTACAAAATATGGGGGCAATTCATTATACACAAGATTTCCATCATTGTACATCATACTTCCACCGATAAGGGACATAACAAATTCATTTCAACATGGTAACCGCTATTAAAATACATGACAGAACACAATATCCTTCCTTCCCATCATTCTTTTCATGTTTGGCTACAGTTCTATTTTTTTTCATCCTAGAAAACTCACCTCTGAGTTTTTGTTTTACTTATTAATTTATTAACTTATTTTTCTTTCCTCTAGTAGAAGGCTTTAGTAATTTTAAATATAGATGGATACGTTTTCTCTAGGTTATAATAATCTTTTATAATGTGTTATTTGTACCGTGTTGGATATATAATTCAATTACCTGTCTGTTTTCATATATTTATCTCAATAAAAAAATCTGTTAAAAAATCAAACAATAGAGTGGCCATTTAAACACAACCCCTCTACATGTTTAGTCAACATGGATGTGCTGGCACAGTAACCTTACTCATAATCACTGGTTTGTGAACACAGTGGGTGATGCATAGTGTACATGTAGCCACTGACCCTGTGATCAAATGCTACCTAACACAAGATGGGAGCCCACATACACAGACTTCTGCCATACAAAGGAACCAAACTCGGAAGCCAATGATCATAGGAAACGGGGCAAGCATACTTGTGTCTCTTCCTGTCATTTGTGTGTTGACTAAAGGTGTGGAAGGGTTGTGTGTAGAGGGCTAAAGTGATAGAAGCTGATAAATGAAGTGTTATTACTTCATGCTATGGATGGGGTTGCAGTAATATTTTAACACATACCCAGTTTCCTGCAATTGAGAAATAATCCTAGACCAGTCCTCTTGATCCTATATCAGATTTTAACTCGCAGGGAAATTCAAAGATGTGATCCTAACTTAAATCTGAAGTGACATAATCTATCTCAGGATGCTACCACCAGTGTTCCCTCTAAGCTGAGTTAGCGTGAGCTAGCTCACAGGTTCTTAGCCTGCAGCTTACACAGCTGGCTACTTAGCCTGCAGCTACATTTTTGTTGTAGCTCAGGAAAAATGGCTCCAGAGCACACTAATTTATGCAACCACTCACAACTTTAATGCCAGTAACTCACAAAGTAGAGTTTTTGCTCACAAACTCTGCAGCTTAGAGGGAACATTGGCTACCACCTAATTCCTACCCTTTCTTCCAGGTGTGTGGACCAGGGCCAAGGCATGTTCTACAAGGCAAATATTTCCTGAAAAGTTTATTCAGTGATATGACTCTATGGAAAATCCTTCACGCGCATTCTTCTTACCACCCCCCTCATGCATACCTCATGGAAAGCACATTTTACATATTCTTTGTTGCCGTTAGTTAATTGGAATCAGGATGAATTTGTGAGCCTTTGTATCTTTTGGTTGTGATGTTGGGTATATAGATGTGATTGCCACATCTGGCAATGTATAAAGCTATCCAATAAGAAAGCAGACATTTGAGCATGGAAGGGATTAATATGTTAACAGCCAAATTTGATAAGCATCTGAAATATTTCAACACCATGAATCTTGGAACTAAATCAACACTGATAAGATCTAACCATAAGATAACTTTATTACATGACTGACTACAGCTTTATAAAACTAAAAGTGTCCAAGTTCACTTGATTTTGTTAAGAAATAAAGTCCATAAAAATCTCCCAGATGACAAGCATATTTCTCATATTTAATGTCAACTTCCAAAGGAACAGCTATAAGTGGCTTGTTTTGTTCTAACTTTTAACATTTACTCTGAAAGTCCATACTCTGGGTCCTCATCTTTTTTCCAACATGAAGTATGCTGATATGTAAATGTTTTATTCTCCTGACAGTTTATTTGTGATACTTTAAGATGTTATAAATATTCACTTATTGTAAATATATTATGTACCACTGGCAAACAGTGTACTGTTACCCACATCTAGAAAAGGAAAAGAATGAACTTTTCTTTTATAACCGCAAAGGCTGGAAATCAAGGCTAGACTTTTCAGATTACCTGAGATGTGCAACAGCTAATTAAGAAGGCTCTACTAATCTAAAGTAACAGCAAATGTTGGCTTTCTTCATCCTACAGTAGAAAATACTTATTAAAAAAACCCTAAAACAATATTTGATGTGGAAAAGGATATCCATTAGGAGAGATCATTGTTTGAACATCGAAGATTTCTGCAGTGGCATATTCAGGGCCACCCCATGGAGGACTAAGAAATACAACATCAGCTTTCAACCCAGATGCCAGTTGCATGAAGTCACCACATATGAACTCTATCTGGTCTGCCACTCCATACACTTCTGCATTGTTGTGAGCAAGAGCAATCTTCACAGGGTCAATATCGACTGCAATTACTGAAAAGAACAAAACAGATCTCTATAAATGGTTGCAAAAAATTCGTATCAGCCATATTATTGTCAAACTACTTCCCAAAGCTTAAATTTTTCTGGCACTTCAGGCACAATAGTAGGTTTTAGATACAAGTTATTTTAAATATTCTAACCATGGTTAACCATTACTTAACTTCTGCTTAATGAAAGCCATGCTAAATTTATATAATTTATACCTGATCTTCTCTGTATATGGGAGAGCTAAACAGTTAAAATGCTGCTCAGGGCTCTAAAGGCATGACCTTTGTGTCTGTCAGGAAGCACACATTCGGAAACAGTTCCCTCCTTAAGAGCAGTGTGGTATATACTGGATAGAGTGGCAGACTAAGACTCTGGGTGACCCAGGTTTGAATCCCCACTTCTACCACAGAAGCTCACTAGGGATGAACTTGGGGCTGTCACAAATAGAGATGAGCACAGACCCCAAACCTAATTTTTCCATGGACTGGGGTTCAGTTCATGGTCCATTTGTATGATCTGTGCCCTCACACTTTCCATGGACCCCCCAGGGTTTTTCAAGAGTTCATTTGGACCACAGGAGTGGTCCGTGGAAATTGACTCAGAAGACATTTAAATGCTTTCAGTTATGAGCTCCCTTAGGCCCCATCACCATGGTGGCATGATGCAGAAGTTGATTCAGAAGGCATTTAAATGCCTTTTGAATTGACTTCTGCATCACATTGCTGCGGGGCTTGCTAAAGGCATTTAAAGGGATGCATTTCCTTTAAATGGCTTTTGCAAGCCCCCTCCCACCACAAACCATGAACTGGTTCATAAAATGGAAACGTGGTTCATGAAACCCACAAACTTGCACTTCTTTGGCCTGTGTCCATCCCTAGTCACAAACTCACAGCCTGGCATACCTTACAGGATTGTTTTTAGATGGGTAGCTGGTATTTGTCTGTAGCAGCAGAAAAGAGCAAGAGTTCAGTAGCACCTTATAGACTAAGAAAATTTGTGGCATGGTGCAAGCTTTTGTGAAAAAGTGAGCACTGACTCATGAAAGCTCATACCCTGCCACAAATTTTGCTACTCTTTTAGGACTGTTTTTGTGAGGGAATGGAGGAGAAAATTATGTTCTAAGGCACTTGGAGTCCCAACTTGGGGAGAAAAGTATATAATAAATAAATTTATATTGTATATAAATAAACAAATGCATCCTTGGTTGGGAATCATTTTGTGGCTGCGGACTTCAGGCTACTGCTAAAGGGGAATTTAGCCTACTGCTAAAGGTTGAGGACTTTAACCCACTGCTCAGGAACAAAAGACAAATTAAAGGATAAGGACAGTTTGACAGGAGCAGCAAAGAAGGGGCTGGATCACATGTATTTATTTTGCTAGTGGTGATGCTTTCATATTGTCCCATTTATATATCTGGCATTCCCAGTAACTACTGTTTGAGTCGTCACTGCATATGCACATTGATCTCTCCTTCTAGGTCTCCAACACTGCATTTTCTTCAACCAAGTAATAACTGTTTTGGCAGATGCCAGTCATGTCCAACAGGTGCTCCAGACATAAGAACTAGCAACTACCCATCTTAGTCTCCCTTCTTTCTGATAGAACAGTACAGACACACACAGCAGTACAGTGTTAACATTGTTTTTCTCCCATACAAACTCAATCTTACAGCAGGTTCCAGACCTTTTACATTCTACCTTCTACATTCAGAGTCAGCAGCCACCATGTTCCCTGGACAGGTGGAAAACACACAGCATCTGCCAGGCCAGGCTTTAAAAATCTAAGACAGAATCAATCCAGCAATTGTAGGAGATGGCAGAGTAAGCAGCTAGGAACAATTAACCATGAAGTAAATTGCTTCTTGCTTTAAGAAGCAATAAAATTGTCTAACAATGCATGTCTCTATATTTTGCCTGTATTTAAAACTCAAGTCAGCTTGGGAGTGTTTTAGTTAAAACAACATAGAAAAAAAATCTCAATTTTAACTACAGCGATCACATTTTTAAAATGCTCACTGCACCACAAATAAGAGGAGAGAGAAGCCTTACCTCTTTTTGCTGCCAGGGCAAACTGAATAGTGTTCCCCCCCACACCACAGAATGCATCTATTATGATGTCAGAGTTGAAGGACTGCTTTACACGTTCTGCAATGTGCTCTGCGATCTTCTCAGGAGTAACAGAAAACCATCCCTCTGTCAGAAGAAAGCAATTGTCATGTTTCAGAATTCAATCCACAGACAAGTCTGGATTCTAAATGACTTAGATTCTGACTAGGTGCCAGCAAAAAAGTGGTTGTTTCCAACCAATTTCCTTTTGCGGGGCAGACTTCCCCACTTCACCCTATCCTGTTCTTGAGGGGAGAGAAGCACACAACAGGCCGCAGCAAGAAGGGGGAAACTGCATTGTTCATGCTAGATAACATCTCCACCAACATTTTTGGCTTGATGCTGCTTCAAGTATCCATGTAAAGGTAAAGGTAGTCTCCTGTGCAAGCACCAGTCGTTTTCGACTCTGGGGTGACGTTGCTTTCACAACGTTTTCAAGGCAGACTTTTTACAGCGTGCTTTGCCATTGCCACTGCCTTCCCCAGTCATTTCCCAGTATCCATGTAGCATAATGCAATTACTACAGATAAAACAACCACACTCAGAACTTCAAAAGAAACAAGGCTTCAGTTCATACAGTGCATTGGCAGGTCAATAGATTATGAGCTTACCTCTATCTAACTGAATCCCCTGATCAAATCGAGAGAACAGTCTATACCGTTGTGCCCAATATTTGGCTAGTTCGGGATCTCTGGCTATTTCAGGAGGCAGGGACTGGGAGGGTCTGATTTTTTTCTGCTTCTTTTTCTTGTTTTTCTTCTTCTTAGGAGAGACTTTTTCACCTTCACCAAGGGAAAAAAACCCAGCTCTATGGTTAGCTTATCACTCTGAAACTGCCTGGCTGAAATGTTAAGATTATCAGGGCAAATCTGAACAACTTTATCATTCTTTTCAAGAGATGGGATTGCAAAAAAATATAGTGAAATCCTGGTGACTGTCTTTGATTTTGCTGTACTATACAGGGCCATGAGTCGTAGTTTATCACATGTCTAGTAATTCATAAATTGAAAAAAAGCCCCAACAAAAATGGGGAATTGTAACATATTACTAAACAAAGGATAGAGAGAATACATTTGACAAAAATAGCTTGCAAACATTTTCTGAAATTTTTTGAAAATGCCTGTTAGTTTTATCAACCTTTCCAATCACTTTCATCTTTTAAAAACAAATAGATTTCCCTGGAATATGAACATAAAACCATCAGATCCAACTAAACCGTCAAACAATATTGCTTGTCTGTAATTTATTATTTGTTAAAACAGAATATTGGATTGACTGAAACATTTCCATGGGGGAAAGGGTTTGTGCTCATAGAGTGTGACTTTCTCACCTCCTACCTCAGCCCACACGCCCTTCCAAAATGCAGACCCCACTCTCCAGCAACAGCATAGGGGGAGGGGCTTCCTGTGCAGTAGAGGAAGTGGGGAGGTGAGAAAGTCACTCAGCAGGCAGAGATCCTTCCACTCATGGAAAGTTCTGGTGGATCCAAGCCCTTTATTGTCTTGAAACTAAAAAAAACTCTTAGAAGTTCATTTTTGTTGTTGTTTTAGTCACCAAAAATAATCAGTACTGGACAGGATCCAAACAATCACAAGAGACAAAAACATTTCCTTTTCAGAAAGATGACTCCTGATTCCAGAAAGAAGACTGTGAATTCATAGGACCCTCATGGACAAAACAAACATCTTTCTTTCTACATTGTTATGCAATATCAATTTTAAGCTGCTTTCAGCAGGACTCTGAAAAGGCAGCATGGAAATATCCTAATAAATAAATATAGGCCAAGAAAGGATGTAACGATGAAATGGAATAAGTGAAACTGCACTATCATACCACTTCAAGCACATACTTCCAAATGAATATGGAGCTATTTTGCTTCAACTCCCCCAAACCTATCAATCACACATAAGCCTCAGTTTTCTAGTCTGTTGCTTAAATTGTAATAAATGTAAGGCATGTACTCCCACACCCACAGAATATTTATTCATCATTTTCTTGCACCTTCTGTTTCTTCTTGCAGATAGTCTGGGATATCCATGGAAACAAGCTGTCTTCCCAACGGAAATTCTTCTCCTCCTTGTTCTCCTGGTCCTGATTCTTGCAAGTTACAGTCACCTGTTGCTATTGCCACCTTTTCCCTGCCTTTCTTTTCTACGGTGAGGCTTTCAGCTTTACAGGAAGCTGAGCTGGAAGGTAACAAGCCACAATTCTGGAAATCCAAAGTTGTTTGAGAGTCACCATCACTTTCCTGCTCCTCTAAATCACTACTTGTAGAAGTGTTATGAAGTACATCTTGCAAGGAGTCCTGTGATTTCACTTCCTTAAGCTCATTCACTTGTTTCAAGAACTTTTCTACCTGGAAAATACCGTGCATCACAAACAAGATGGGCGTCAAATCAGCAATTATGGTATTAAAAGAAATCACCTTGAAAGAGTAAAGAAAAATCACATATAGATTTTCCTATTTCAGCCAATGCTAAATAAAAAAAATGTCATAACAAAACTATCCTAGCTTATAAGTGTCAGTTATGTTTACAAGACATACTGTTTTTGTTCTGCTCACAATTCTCCTCATATATCATAAAGATGGGGAAAATATGGAAGTCATGCTTGCGGTGTCACGGACAGACTGGAAGTGGAATTACAAGTGTTTGAGGAAATCTTATTTTTAATTACCAGCGATCTTATCTATAAATTCTGCAGTGCTTTTTTGTGTATTTCTTTTGGTAGGACATTTAAGCCATATTAAGCTCTTGCAGACACAGCAGGCAAAGATGTAATACTATGCAAATGAGTGCCTTGCCACCTGCTTGCCCACTACTTACGTGTTTACCATGAACCAGCAAATTACCATTTCCATCCTGACCAAGACTACTAATCACAAAAAGATCATGGCTTGAAATCTCTTCCTCCTCCCCAGTTCAGATGCAATGGCCTGCACTACAGCAGAAGTTATTAATCAAAACAGAGCATGCAAGAAAGGGGAACACAGTGTTTTAGCATTCGGCTCATTCCTGTTAACACTAACCCATGGTTTGGAACTATGTCCACCCTATCACGGATTTCTCTCTTGGAATCACAAAGTAAAAGGTTCCAAGGGCTGTCTTAGCTCCAGTTGTTCCAAAAACATTATTTTTATAAGTGTGGGGCCCACAAGACTCATGGGGGGATCCCCTCCCCCCCAATCACCAAGCCTGCTATGGCTCTAGACCTCAGAGACCAGCTGTGGAGGCAATGGTGCCTGGCAGCTGCTCAGAGCAGTTCCTGGCATCTGCCACAGACCCTCTCCCCATGTTCAATGCTGCAGAATCTGGGGGAATTTAAATCCCCTATGTATTTTTGGTGACTTCATATTTTTCTGCAAATCTAAGGACTTTCCCAAGTTTGAAGAAAAATCTGTTTAGTACAGTTTGGCCCCAATCTGCAGATTCAGATATCCGCAGATAGGGATGCCACACATAACTATTTGATATATAATGTAAACGCAGTGTGAAATAAACCATTAGGCATTAGCTATTAAACTGCACAGGATGTTGAAAAATATAGCAGAAACAGTACTTTGCATTATATGTTCTATCAAGGTTATTTATTTTACTATATAAATAACAGCTACCTTATTTAAAGTCTTGCTCTTCTTGCAAAATAATGTCTCAGATTCCTCTGTAAAAAAAATGTGTTTGTTTTTGGTCTTGACTGTTCTGCGCATGTCCAAGAACTTAGATTTAAACTTCATGTTTTTATTGAATTCTGTCACTCTTCTTTCACTGAAGCCAGGAATTCCTCTGTATCTGCAGAAAGATTACAATTAAGAACAACTTTTTACCTAGGGAGGAATATACAAGACATGCCTCCAGGTTGATTACTTTTAATTAAACAAGGTCATCCAGTTGCTTAGCTTCAACTATTTATTAATACAGTCTTTTCAAGGATTCAAATAAGTAAACATAGCAATCATCATTACTGGTGGTACCAAAGGAGGCTTTGGAGATACATAATCAGATCTCTTAATTTATAGTCAAAAGCTACAAAACAGTGTGTTTTGAGAGAACCTGGCCATTTGGTGGTAGGGGAAAAATTCCCATAAAATAGTCCTTTATCATGTTCAGGTCATGGAGTGATACAACAGGGAAACAGAAGATCTTCTTCCACCACTACAGCACCATTTGAAATCAAGGCCCTTAGATACCCTGGGAGATCCATTTATTTGTCTAATGCATTTCATCCTTTTCCCTCCCCAAGGAGCTGGAGATGGCATACATGGTTTTCTCTTTCCCATCATATTATCACAGTGACATTGAGAGGTTGGTTAGGCTAGTTGGCCCAAAGTTACGCAATGGCCTTCATGGTAGAGTAGGGACCAGAACTCAGGTCTCAGATACTATTCTAACATTCCAAGCACTATACCAAACTAGACCCACAGCATCATATATTATATAGTTCACAGATAAGTAGTTTTTAAAATTATTTTGGTAAGCTATGCCTGTAAGGTATTTTGTGTCCGTTTTGGAAACATGTTGAATTAAAGAGCTGAACGACCCACACAGCAGCTGCTAACAAAATAAAAATTAATTAATAATAAAGCCAGTTCTCTATGATTTTATAATTTTTGACCACAACATTACACAAAAATGTTTCTGTAGGAACTGAGCCTTAAAGTAACTCTTCAGATATTCTGCAGGAAAAGGGGAGATATATTATATGCTTTAAAATAATGGATAATTCTGGGCAAAGCTGTGCTGTCTAAAATAAACTCTTTTTTGGAGGAAAAATTCAGAGTATTTCTTACTTTTGTCCCATGCCATGTTTGAGCCCCAAAAGACAACAAACACTTTCTGGATCTGCCTGACCATGTTCTTCAGCATCTAGTTCATGGCTAGAAAGAAAACACAAAGTGCTTTTGTTAACCATTAAGAGAAAAAAAAACGAATAAGGTTAAGTCTTTATTACCAATTTGATCTTCTGAATTAGGTAGATTAATTTTTAAGTAATAATAAAATAGCTAGAGATATAGAAATGGGACTATATTAGACAGTACACTTGTGCAACAGTAACTCTTGATGTGCAATTTGGTCCCAAAAAGCAGATGAAAGAAGAAATGGATCAGAGCCTTAGCAATGGATAAGAAGAGGGGTACCTTGACGGCCCAGGCCATCCCAATCCTATCAAATCTCAGAAGTTAAACAGTGTCAGCCCTCATTAGTATTTGCATGGGAGACCACCAAAGAAATCCAGAATTGCTATGCACAGACAAGCAATGGCAAACCACTTCTGAATGTCTCTTGCCTTGATAACTTTACGAGGTTGCCATAAGTCAGCTGCAGTTTGTTGGTGCTTTCCAACACTAAGGAGAGGGGCATTTCCAACTGGAGAAACTACTGGGTAGCTTTCAGCCTCCCTTCCCTAGGGCCACTGCTCAGATGCAGAGTGGGTCACCCTGTGGCTGCTTGTTACAGTCATATTACTCATCTCATCTCATGAGTGAAGCGGCCCAAAGTGTCCTTCAAGTTGTTCAGTTTATTAACAATGCAAGAATTTCTCTATTTCCCACATCCAAGATTTTTATAACTTCTTGCAATCCCCCCAAGTCCTTAATATAACCACAAGTATTATTTTTTCTCCCAACAGCGTTTCCAAGATGCACTACAAATGTTCAGAAAATTGGTCTAACTACTTTTTGTTTGGCTCTCTGCAGTCAAAATATCTCTACTACAGAGATATACATTTTTCAGCTAATGGAACAATATATATGAGTATAGGAATGAAGACTTTTCCACTCTGCAGATGAGTTACTAAATGGACAGAAAATATGGTTTAAGTATGTTAACATCCAATAAGAATCAATGATATAGAACTGTATAAATATACAATACTGGTTAATTAAACAATAAGAAGAAATGACTGATAACCTGCCTCCTCTTTAATTTGACAGGTTTACGTTCGGGGGGCTGCTCACCATCATCACTGGTATTAGGAGAAACCCCACCTCCTGTGCCATCTCTTCTAGACGACCTCAGAGACACTAAAATGAAAACAGAAATACTACTTACTATTTTAACTATCTTGTAAAATTATTTTTGTGATTTGCCCTTAGCCCACTTGCGAGGAAGATGGAATATAAATCAAAATAAATAAATAAATGGGATCCGGTTTCGGCACGGTGACAAATGGGCACAGTTTCCAGAGCTATGGCTCTGGAGGCATCTGCACTGCTCATTTTTTGGTTTTTTTCCCGAAGGAACCCAAGAGAACCCCCGTTGTAGGGGTTCTTAAGCAGAGGAGGCATAGGGAGGTCTGGGTTCAGGCTCTTACCAAGGTTTGGATCTGGGTGTTCTTCCCTAAGCCCAACTTGAGTGGACCCCAGCAGGCAAGTAAGCTGTGAATGCCGGAAAGAGGAGGAGGGGAAGCGGTGTTTTGGAAAAAAAAAGTTAAGTGATTTTGAACCCTAAGAAGTGGCAACAGACAGATTTGTATATGTTGTGTGATAAAGAGGGAAGAGAGGAGAAATAATTGGAGAAGAAAAAAAAAAGAATTGGGAGAAAGAGGTTTGGAATGAAGTGGAGGGAGGACTGAAGAACCGGCGAGCAGCGAAAGTGTGGAACGGAAGCGGGGGGAGGGGGAAATCCTGCAATTGACAAAAGGAAACAATAAAGACATTGCCAAAAGAAAAGGAATAAATAAGTTTGGACGTGACGTGGATATAATTTACAGGGTGGAAAGAAAGTTGCCGGACTTTTGAACTGATGTGAGACTGAAGACTATGGATGTAATACATAGTTTCTGGGATTGCAAGAGCAGAGGTGCGGTGGAGAGGGTGGAGTATTATCGGTGGAAACGTAGAAGAACTGGAATCAACTTTCTGAACTGGCTTTTTGAACTGATACTTTGAATTGACTTTCTGAATTGAGTTAGCAATAAGATAAGATTATTGAGTCAACAATTGAGTTAGCAATAAGATAAGATTATTTTAGATTGATTTTAGATTTTTATATTATGTAAATTTAATGGTAATTTTAAATGGTACTGAATGTATAATTGTTTTATTGTTTAACATGGCTTTTGCCACACTCTGTAAGCCGCCCTGAGCCTACCTCGGTGGGGAGGGCGGGGTATAAATAAAATTTTATTATTATTATTATTACTGAATTGGGGTTTTTTATTTGGTTTGGTTTTTTCTTTTCACGTTAAGAGACAGTGAACCATTTGAGGAGGGATAAGAAATAGGAAGCAGAGACTGGATTAGAGACGAAAGAAGAGATATAGAAATAGAGGGGAAGAAGAGAGAAGAAGAGCGGTGCAGAGATTGAGATTGAGGCGAGGAAAAAAAGGGAGAAGAAAAGAAGAGGAAGACAGAAGGGGAAGCAATTGGAAAAACACTAAGGACTCAAAAGAGACATTTAATCAAATAACTAACAGAGTAATTAATTATTGCTTATCTTGATTACTATTGATTTTCTATATGCAGTGAGTGAGTATTAATGGAATGGGTGAGGGGTGTTTGGTGGTAAAGAACACTAACTGAAGGATATAAAAATCAACTGGTAGGTGAGTGAGTGTGCTGAAGGAAGGTGATGTATGGATTTTGAGTGAAGTAGTGTGAAGCAGTGAAGTAGTGTGTTAGTGTGATAAAGGTATCCTTTAGTATATGAACTGGAATTAGGGTGAATAGTAAATAGTAAGGAGAGACCTAATATATAGAAGCTCAGTAAGACCCTGGATAACAGAATAGCTTTAAATTTAATATTGACAATATTTTGGAATTAAGACTGGGTAATATATTCTAAACTTGTTATTGGTTGGAGAAAGAAATTTACAGGCTAATAAAGGGGGGGAATAAATAGTTAATAAATAAATAAATAAAAATGAGTAAGCCAAACAAGCCAGATAAGTCAGTCCCATCACTGGGAGCTTCAAAATCCATAGGGGCAATGCTTTCACAAGAAGTCATAAAGGAACTACAGAATTCTATACAATTATACTTTATGAATGCATTGAGTCAAATGCAGGCAAATGTAACAGAACAAATAGATGGAGTAAATAAGAAATTAGATGGCCTGCAAAAGCAATTGTCAGAAACAAAGGAAGAGATTTTTGGTTTGACACAACCTGTAAAATCTGTGGAAGGAAAGATGGAAGTAGTGAATTAAAAGCTTGGAGATTGAAACAATTCAAAAAATAGAAGGGGAAAAACTAGTGAGAATGGAAATGGAGCAGGTAGCGTATATCTTAAGAATGCAGAACATTCGATAAACATGAAGATATAAAAGAAGTTATAGTAGAGGCCTTGACACCGGTATTTGGAATGGAGGAAAAAGAATTGGAGAAAGATATAGATTATGTCCACAGAGTCAACTGTATTTACTTCAAAAAACACTCCATTCCGAGAGAAGTCCATATAAGGTTTACTATGGGGCAAATGAAAGCTTTGATGTGGCAGATGGTGAGAGACAATGGATGAAATGATAGCAATGGTATTGGTTGTGGCGGAGGTGGATATTTTGACAGATGAATTGAGAGAGAAGGGCAATGACCAAACAGCTGGTAGATGGAATTTTTTTTGTCAATGGTTGCGGGGGGGAAAGTGAATGAAATGAGTTGGTACTGTGTTTCTCATAGACAGGGCTACATGACTTGAAATGCCAAGTGTATCTTTGGGATGCAGCATAGAAGAAAGAAAGTTTTTGTTTAATAGGATTCCACAGCCTTTGTCCTCTTTTTGTTTGTGTATTTTGTGTAGGTATGTATTGTTGGTGTATGTGGGTAATGGTATTGGGTGTTATGTCATGTTTCTGTGAATTATTTGTGAACTATTTGAAGGTGAATATAATTAAAAATAAATAAATAAAATCTAGCAATTAAAAGATAATTAGAGATACTATTTGGGAGCCTTTTTAGGATGTCATAATGCTTTGCCCTGATATCTAATAAAATGAACTAGTTAACAAATGACATTCCCCTCCCCTTTTACAGTGCACTTGGCTGTGTCATATGTAGACTGGGAATATACAACTAGAACTCTTAATTTACAGTTTAAGTTTCAAAACATGACATGCTACCTGACAGCAGTGTTCCCTCTAATCTGAATTAATGTGAGCTAGCTCACAGTCTTTTTAGCCTTCAGCTCACACATTTTTGTCTTAACTCAGGAAGGATGGCGCCAGAGCAAACTAATTTATACAGAAGCCAAATTGCTCACTCACAACTCTAATGCCAGGAGCTCACAAAGAGGAATTTTTGCTCAAAAGACTCCACAGCTTAGAGGGAGCATTGCCTGAGACCCCAGAGAGCCACTGCCAGTCAGAACAGACCATACTGACCTTGATGGACCAATTGTTTGATTCAGTATAAGGCAGCTGTGTGTGTGTATTATTCACATGTGTACTAGCCACTGACAGACATTATCCCTCAGTAATTTGCCTTTTAAAGCCATCTATGCTCATGGCCTTCACTACATTTGCTGGCACTAAATTCCACAATTTCATTACTAGCTTAATAAAGAAGCACTTCTTAAAAAAGAAAAGAAAAAAAGATGCATTTCTTTTTATCAGTCCAAAATCTATTGCCAATCACCTTCATTAGGTGTTCTTAAGTTCTACTATTATGGAGGACAAAGAAAAATGTCCATCTATCCACTTTCTCCTTCTCATGCATCATTTTATAAACCTGCACATGAACAAATTACTTGAGCTGGATGCAAGGTATAAGATTTATCACATTGGAATATCCCTCCTCAGTATCAGGACTGGATTTTATTCCTTTGCAGGCTGGAAAAATGCAGTTTCTGATCCTGGCAACAAACCTGGCTGACATCCTTTTTCTGAAGACACATTTTCCCCCTTTGTTCCTTTTTCTGCCTGATCAGAATCACTTCTTGAACTCTGTCCTTGATTGCCTGTAATATCAACCACATTTGCTGAATTGCTCTGGTTCGCTTCTTCAGAATCAAGATTTATTTTTCTAACTGCAGTAAGAATTTCATTACAAAGTTCATCAGGTAGAATGAGATTTTCCTTGCAGCCAGCGCCAGAAGAAAGATGAGAATGAAATTCTGAATCCAGCATTTCTCCACAGTCGCCATCTGCACCAATATCTGGTGTTTTTTCTTCTGGCTGCCTTGTTTCCAGTGTACTTGTGTTCTTTATTGTGTTGTTATGTACAGTGTCAACAGTCCAACCTTGGCTTGCCCAGTAGTGAAACTGTTCGCAGTAATACCAGTATAGCTCGCAATAATGCTGCTCCCACTTTTCTTTCACCTCAGGTTTGCTCCATGGTTCAGACACAGCTAAAAGGTCAGAGTCACCATTGTATTTCTCTTGCCAACTCTGCCACAGAAGTCCTTCTCCATATTCGTGCCAATATTTCCCCCATTTTTCATTCTCATTAAGCTCTTCCAATACAACAGCACCATTTTCACACTCCTCTTCATTCTTGCTCTCCTTTTTAATTAAGGACTCATCCTTGAAAAGAGAGTGGTCATCGTCTCTGTGACCCTCTTCCAAAATCTTGTGTGTCATTTCAAGTATATCTTTTTGCAGCTTATTTTTCTTTTTGTTCTTAACTATTTTATACCTCTTTTCAATATTTTCAAATTCCTGAAATTCAACAAAAGAAAAAATAAGTCCCTGTGCCAGTTTTGCATACTGGAAGCAACAAGTTCTGATTCAATGTGGATTATTCACTTCTCAAAGTGCTGCTTGGATGATAACCTCTCTCATTCAACAAAGCCATTACAAGAAATGCACTGACTGCAAAGCCCATGCCTATACAACATCTAAAACCACCAGTCGAATGACGAGCACTTATGCTTTCTGATTTTTGCTATTTTCACTGCAATCTTTTGTTGTTTTTTATTCTCCCACTTTTGAAAGTATATTTTTTCCTATTCCTTTTCCAATTTTACTGAGGCGATCCTCCTGGAGCCAGGCGTACACATAAATTCCATGGAGGTTCTTACTGAGTATATAAAAACTGTTCAAACAATTATTTTAAACTCCTAAATGAGGATGAAAGAGACTTTGGATAGTTTGGTCAGAACAATGGCTACCCAAATTAACTGAATGGCAAACTCATATATGAATATTCATGTATACACCTCAAAAAACATATTATAGCATTGGAAAAAGTCCAGAAAAGGGAAACTAGAATAATTAAAGAGTTGGAATACTTTCCCTATGAGGAAAGGTTAAAGTACTTGGGGCTCTTTAGCTTGGAGAAACGACTGAGGGGAGACATGATAGAAATTTGCAAGATTATGCATGGGATAGAGAAGGCAGAGAAAGAAGTACTTTTCTCCCTTTCTCACAATACAAGAACTTGTGGGCACTTAATGAAATTGATGACCAGTTGGGTTAAAATGGATAAAAGGATGTACTGCTTCACTCAAAGGATGATTAACACATAGAATTCACCGCCACAGGAGGTGGTGGCAGCTACATGCATAGATGGTTTCAAGGGTGGATTGAATAAACATATGGAGCAGAGGTCTATCAGTGGTTATTGATGGAACTCTCTGTCTGGGGAAGGGGGGGAAAGAACAGGGGGAGGGCTTCTAGTGTCCTGGCTCCACTGGCCTGATCCAACATGGCTCTCTTATGTTCTTATTTTGAACCAATTGTGAGAGCTGGCATTTAGAACAAAGATGCAATTGAAGCCATCCTCAAGATTACCGTATTTTTCGCACCATAAGGCGCTCCGGAGGATAGGACGCACCTTCCTCCTGGGGGGCGATCCGCCTGGCGCTCGCAAAGTGCTGGGTTTGCGGAGGGGGCGGGTGCTTCCTACTTGCCTGTGTGCCTGCCTTCAGCTGTGATGTTTAAAGCAAGCGCTGGGATCACTCCCTCCCCCCTCCGATCCCAGCGCTTGCTTTAAATATCACAGCTGAAGCCAGGCACACAGGCAAGGAGAAAGCACGCTGCCCTCTCCACAGCCGGCGCTCGCAAAGCGCTGGGTTCGCGGAGGGGGCGGGTGCTTCCTACTTGCCTGTGTGCCTGCCTTCAGCTGTGATGTTTAAAGCAAGTGCTGGGATCGGAGGGGGGAGGGAGCGATCCCAGCACTTGCTTTAAACATCACAGCTGAAGCCAGGCACACAGGCAAGGAGGAAGCACGCTGCCCCCTCCGCAGCCGGCGCTTGCGAAGCGCTGGGGCCACGTGGAGCGATCCCAGCGCTTGCCTGAAGAAGATGGAGCCAGCCAGGCAGGCAGGCGCGGGGGAAGCGCCGGATCGGAGGAAGAGGCAGCAGATCGCCCCCCCCCCCAAAGGTACGTCGTACCTTCGGACCATAAGACGCACACACTTTCCCCCCCCACTTTTTTGGGGGGGAAAAGTGCCTCTTATAGTCCGAAAAATACGGTAGTTAAGATTTTGCCTTACAATGCTGTGTTAGAGAATTTTCAAAAGAAAATGTGTTTATTTTTCTGCCAATTAAATCCTGGTATTTGGAAATATCTTGAGAGGCCCCTATATTGTAACCAGATAAACAAACCTTGACAACTGATCTGTATGCAGTTATACAGCAAAGTTTTATAATCGTTCTAACGGTTTCTGAGAAACAGAACCCTTCCTAGATCTTCTTACTACATTTTTCTAATTCTAAACTATTTGCTTTGCAACTGCTGAGAAACTGAATAATGTAAATTTACGATCCAAGATTTTGAAAAACTGAAGTTAATATGCAGCAAATACAAAGTTAAAACGCAGAAATATGAAGTTCAAATTCAGTAAATTCTTTTGTGTTAGTTTGTCAATACAAACAAACTACCCACATCAACAATTAATAGTAGTACAAAATAACAGAACAAGAAATATATAATAGGTTTTACCACAAATGCTTTAGGGCTAGCAACACTGCCAAATTGTACAGGCAACCCCATACTCTTCATGAGTTCAGTCTCTGGATCTAATACATTTTCCTCCAGTCCAAAAGCACAGTCATTCAATACATCAGCAGACATAACGGAATTAAACTTTTCTTCTTCCTCTTCAGTGGGTAGGTCTTCCCCTATTAATAAGCAGCATTAAGTTACAGGATGCTTTTTGTTTCCAACTAATCAGCTGCAGATGTCTGCAGCCTTCTACTTTTTAAAGATTTCAATGTCAAATCAATTTGTCCAGCAAGAATTCTGCATAACTGATGCAAATCTATTTTTTAAAGCTAAACATATGCTTAGATTATTTGGGGGGAGAAGTAAGGTTGCCACCACACTGGGGATCAGAATAAAATACAGTTTTGAAAATAGACGGTACTTTAGACACCTAACCAGTCTCATAGATCTCAGAAGCTAAACAGGGGCAGACCAGGCTAGTAATTTTGATGGGAGACCTCCAAGGAATATGAGGGGTGTGACAGGGAGGCAGGCAACAGCAAACCACCTCTGAATGTCTCTTGCCTTGAAAATCCGTGGGGTTGCCATAGGTCAGCTGTGACTTAAAAGCACTTTCCACCACCACCAATTATATACAATTCATTAATTTTTGATGCAAGCATCCCTCAACTTATAGAGTGCACGAAAAATCTTTTACAAAACACAAAGATTAGCGATATAATTTAAATACATCTTACCTCTACTGTCATTTTCATCATTTACATAAAACCCCTTTAAGCCTTGTTTGTACAATTTTCGATCCCTAGAAATAAAGGGAAGACAAAACACAACATGTGTTACAACTCGGCAAAAAAAAATTGTGTTATATAGTTACTGCTGATCCACCAACCTCAGTGAACTTTCTAAACCAATTATCTGCTGCCATAACAGATACACAGAGGGAGCCAACTCTCCATTCAGAAATAAGCACCGAATGGGACAACTTGGACAGAGACTCCTTTAGAAATACAGAACATGCAGATGGTCTTGTCCCCTCAGTGTAGACATAAACTTCAGTCCTTACATTTTTAAGTTACAGGTGGAAAATCAGCCCTAACCTGGAGGATGAGGCTGCAACTCCAAAATGTAACTTCTCTCCATATTTTCTGCAGCAGACAAATACAAAGACATCATTTACATCCCAACTCGCCCGTCAGCAAAAGCGCTAACTATGAGAAGTTCGAGAGAATCCCGTCATCGAAACTTCCATTCTGTCCGACTGGGAATCCAAAACCGAACATTCTCGCGCACGATGGGAGCAAAGTGGCCACACATCGCTCCCCTCGCCCGCCGCGTTCAAACGCAGAGCCAATCCCAGATCCCTACTCACTCCACGAAGACCCGGGAGCACAAGCAGAGGATGCTCTCGGCACTGCTGCTCTCTTCCCCTTCACCCTCCAACACAAACAGCAGCTCGGCCGACATCAGACTCCACGGCAATTCGCGCAGCATTTCGATGCCGCCTGCTTCGGACAAGAGGAACTCCAAAACCAACGCCCCCAGACCTACGACCAAAAAAGCATGGCCGATTCTCGCAGAGACACTTTTCCGGCGGAAGCAGATCCCGTTGCGTGTTGCTTCATTAAAGTCCGGGGGAGAAAGAAAAAACCATGTGCAAGGGAATTATGTGTGAGTCCTTTAGGTTCCGTGTGTTTTTTGGTGTGGCGAGAGCTCCGCAGCCATGATCTGCAACATGCTTGTCCAGGAGAGCGTTGTTATGGGATAAGTCAGCACTCAGCATACAACATCTTGGGCTACGCACCAATTTAGGAAGACCCAGGGCGGAGTTTTTCTGCGGAAATGCAGTATACGTTTTCCTACCGATGGGGAATAGTTTTAAGAAAATAGTTGCAAAGTCACATGGACACTGGATTTTTCCTCTTCTGTCCTGAGCAAAGAAATGGCATCCTGGCTTGCGGGGAACACGGATTACTATGTGCGATTAATTTTTAAAACAAAATTGCCCTTAAGTCATAGTTGATTAATGGCGATTCCATGGAGCTTTCATGGCAAGAAAACATTCAGAGGTGGCTTGCCATTTCCTATGTGTCACGCGAACCCGGCATTCCTTGGAGGACTCCCATCCAAACGCAAACCCTGCTTACCTTCCGGGAACTTATGACTTAAGGCTAGCCTGGGCTATCCGCGTTAGGGCACTATGTGCAATTACTGGGACATCAGTAGTTCAGCTGTCCTCTGAGCATACGGTTTTAACAAAATTTGTATTCTGGCACTCAGATATTGACAAACAGTTCAATTCTAAATATGTTTAAGCATGATGAAGTCCTGCTGATTTAAATTAGAATTATTACCTATTCAAGAAAGTACCTCCTGCAAATTTATGGGAAAGGGAGGAGATAAGTCTAATGCACTGTGATGTTGTTCAGTCGCACAGTCGAAGCCGACTCTTTGCATGCACTGGGGAAAAAATGTTGCCTTAAGAAAAAAGCTAATGTGTATTGACTGTTGTCTGTGTAGTTCTAATCTCAAATTTAATAGTTATTTTTTTTTAGAAAAATAAAGATGTTCCCCTAAACATTTAATGTATAATAGAAGCAGGTCTGGTGCCAGGGTTTTTGGCGCCTCAGGTGAACTCCCCTGCCCAAGTGGCTGAGGTGGCTGCCTCAGGTTGCTGCTGCTGCCATGGCTAGCCCTGTTGGGTCTGGTTTAGGATGGCTGGACTGGTCAGGTTTCCATCTTTGCCTTCACTTAGCAGAGTGCTCTTTCTGAGCTTCAGTACAGCAGTGTGACCTAGTCTAATGGTTACCACACTATCTCACAAATTGAATAGAGAGCCTTTGCTTTAAGTTACAAAACCAATACTGGTGGATTTATTTAAAGAAAATATAACATACAAGTGTAGTATAGAGAAAGAGTGTCTAAATTATTCTATCTAACTGGCTGGTTTTGGATTGTAGTAGGCCATCTGCTTAGTTCAGTTCCAGAGGAGAGACATCATGCTGTTCCTCCTGATGCATGCAGAGAAGAAGGAAGAGGAGAACAAAGAGGAAGGAAGTTCCCTGAGATTACATTCTACTGGCTAGAGGGTGAGTGAAAGCAGAGCAGACAGGAAGGAGAATGATACTTTCCTAACTATGTAGCTTGCTCTTTGGTGTCTGTAGTCTTGGAGAACGGAGCAAGAAACATCACCAGTCTGTTCTTCTAACAGGCCCCACAAGAATGAGCCAATTGTGCAGGTCAGAGAGAGTGGGGGGGGGGGAGGGAAATGCCGCAGCCATCTTCCCCCACTGCCAGCATACCCCCATCTTTGGGCACCGCAATCCTTGGCAGGGGCAATGAGACTAAAGCACCTGGCTTCAGGGGAGGACCTGAGGGAGGGGCGGGGGGAGGAAGGGATGGATCCCCTGGCTCAGACCCAAGCTAAGGGTGCAGCTAGAGAGCCCCTTCCTGGCTGTGAGGCATGGCAGCGGTGAGGAGGAGGAGAAGGAAGGTAAGAAGGGGCTGCAACAACTGGAGATGCTGGCCTTCCTGTCTGGGCTGCCACACAGCTTCTGTGCTGGGATGAGTCTGGCCAGGCTTCCCGAAGAAGGCCCACCCCAGACTGGCCACCTTCCTCACACCAGGGGGCTTTGCAGGTGGGGTGGAACAGTGAAAGAGACACAGGAGTCCTCCACAGGTCAGGAAGAGAGAAAAGGAATACCCAGGCCCCACAGGGGACAGGCTGGGAGTGCGCTTTTTCCACTGGAGAAGGAGCTGCTGAGCCTAGACCCACCACCTCGTGGCAAGGGACTGAGCATGGGCTCAGTTGCCAGAAGTGGTGCCCTTCCAGAGAGCAGCAGGGGCAGAGCATGTGGGGCTGGGCAGGAGAACATGCAGCAGGGGCTGGGTAGGGGCAAATGCAGCCCACTCCAAGAGAACTTCCAAAGGGGAGCCCGTTTACCCTGCACCAGAGAAGTGGTTCAATAAAGCCTTTCCCTGTTCCTTCTGACTGCTGGTATTTTAAGGAGGTCTTCAACCCATGACGCAGAGTGGTAAAGCTGCACTACTGCAGTCCTAAGCTCTGCTCATGACCTGAGTTCAATCCCGGCAGAAGCTGGGTTCAGGTAGCTGGCTCGAGGTTGACTCAGCCTTCCATCCTTCCGAGATCAGTAAAATGAGTACCCAGCTTGCTGGGGGAAAGTATAGATGACTGGGGAAGGCAGTGGCAAACCACCCCCTTAAAAGTTTGCCGTGGAAACGTTGTGAAAGCAACATCACCCCAGAGTCGGAAACAACTGGTGCTTGCACAGGGGACTACCTTTACCTTTTACCAATCCAAGTAGTTACCAGAGTTGACTGTGCTTAGTTTCCAAGATCCGACAAGATCAGGCTTGCCTGGGCTATCCAGGGTTAGGCATGTTCTTGTCTATCTTGAATACTATTCATTTTGTGTTGCTTACAAGCAAGGGTCATTTTGTAGGAAAAAAGGTGCAGGAGCTCATTAGCACATTAGAAAATGTGACCTATGCAAATGAGTTATGCTAATGAGACAATCAGAGAAAGAAAATAAATAGATGGGGAAGGGAGGAGTAGAAGGAAGGAACAAAGGCGGGAAGAGAGAGGAAGGGGGAGGGCAGTAGGGGAAATAGAGAGGAAGAAACAAAGAAGATAATGGGGAGGGGAAGGAAGGAAGGGCTGTGCGAGAGAAGCTGGGGCTAGGATCTCCATGCAGTGGGGAGGTCCTCACTGCACAGAGACCCTGCTTACAGCTGCCTGGGAAGAGAAGCCGGCCCTGGGATCTGTGTGGAGCCCAAGAGCAGACCCTGCCTGGAGGCTTCTCTTCCTGGACAGCTTAAACCACCAGGAAGAGAAGCTGGCCCCACAATCTGTGTGCAGCAGAGAGGTCTCTCTCTGCTGCTTACAGACCCTGCCTGGAGGCTTCTCTTCCTAAGTGGCATTTGGAAAGAGAAGCTTATCCCACACTGGCCACATTGCCTGGGAGAATGTGACTGGTGTGAGGCCACCTCTTCCATAGCACCACTCCAGGGAGCTCTGCCTCAAAATGAGGCCTGCTTTACCGGACATCTGTGTCTGCTCTGCTCCTTTAATGGGAACGAAAGCACTACCTAAGAATTACGTTGTTTGGAATAGCAGGCTTATCTGAGTGTCAAGCAGTCACCTCAGAGTCAGTACTGGATGATCCTGGAAAGTATTGATGCTGCAAAATCTCGCTATAACTGGTGACCATTTACATGTTATTGACCCATTCATATGTACTTGGTGAGACTATTTTGCAAGGTCAATTTTGTAAAGTCAGTTCATTACACACTGCTTTTCAGTCTTTCTAACAAGTGTAGAAACTTTGGCCTCATTCTCACAAGCAGCAGAAGTGTGGGCGTCAGATTGTGGATAAGACTAACATGATGAAATGTTCATCTATTATAAAAGTCCTACGCACACAAAAATACCCTAGCATGTTATGTCAGAGGAAAGGCTGGGCTAGTTCCTGAACACAATTTGCTTTGTGTAAGCATTTTTCCCCATGAAAGACATTCAGCATCTGAGCTCCTACCTACAGCCTGAAGTAATACAATGTAGAAACAGGTTCACTAGGAGAACTTGGCCTTCAGCTTCACATATATAAATACATTCCTGCTTGTTAGAAGGAATCGCTACACTCCACATAAAATCTCACCTCCAATAGTCTGCTGTAAGATCATCACATACAAAATCTCAACAGAATTAATTAGTACATTGACCTTAATACATAAGATGCACAAACTAAATATAAAATAATTGCAGACTATCAATGAAGTGCTAAAAAGAGAAAAAAACTGCAGCTTGGGAGCCACATGTGGCTCTTTCACACGTTTTGTGTAGCTCTCAAAGCCCCCACTGTCCCCATTGGCTGGCTTGGAAAAGCCATTTCTTTCAATTACTTCTCTAAGCCAAGACAGCTGGCAGCTTGGGGAATGCATTTAAAGTTAAAGTTACTTTCTTTCCTCTCTCCCATCCACCTTCCTTCCTTCCTTCCTTCCTTCCTTCCTTCCTTCCTTCCTTCCTTCCTTCCTTCCTTCCTTCCTTCCTTCCTTCCTTCCTTCCTTCCTTCCTTCCTTCCTTCCTTCCTTCCTTCCCTTCCCTCCCTCCCTCCCTCCCTCCCTCCCTCCCTCCCTCCTTCCTTCCTTCCTTCCTTCCTTCCTTCCTTCCTTCCTTCCTTCCTTCCTTCCTTCCTTCCTTCCTTCCTTCCTTGTGACTCTAAAACATCTGATGTTCATGTCTTGCTTGCAGTTCTCAAACATCTGATGTTTATTCTGTGTGGCTCTTACATTTTGCATGTTTGACCACCCCTGCTTCAGATCCAAAATAAAATGCAAAAGAAATGGAGGGAGTTGATACATGGTACCATAGTGCACAAGACAATAGCATTTGTATCGCTTACAGTTGTGTAGAGAAAGGGAATTTTGGAAGTATAGTTTGCTATTGAAGAATGAAAAAGGTGCACTTGCTGAAATGTCATTTTTACACCAGTATTAAAAGAACGGGAGAGTTGTCTTTTGTGCCATATGTGCAAGAGATGATAGGTGAAGTTGTGTGAGCAAATTAAAACTTAAGCAGAGATCACAGATCATTTTCATTCTCTAAAACTGTTTGTCTTCTGGTGCTCTGTCGCAAAAAGTAATTAACGTTTAGCAATGTAAGAAAAGAATTGCTACAATGCACCACTAATTAGCTGTCTTCTTGTGTAGGTGATATAGGAACAGAGAGTGCAATATTCTGTTTCTCCTTGCCCCATCCTGTTATCATTGTTAATGTCTGTTCAAACCTACCTAGTTGTTTCTTAATTCTTCAAGTAATTAGGCCATTGTCACAATTCCTGATCCAAGGCTTTTTTTCTTTTATTGTACCTAACTTTACCAATAGTGAATGAACTATCTCACCACCCTCACCGTCCTTTTATTTTACTACACAAGATCCACTATCAGCTTCAGATGTGCTAGGCAAAGAGAATGTCTCTTATTTAGTGTGTCTTCTTTTAAACACACATAATTCCTCTTATACCACAGAGCATATCAGCCACATGTTGCTTTCCAATAAGGGAAGAGGCAGGATGTGCAGAAAATTGTTGATTTTTATTTAAGAACATATCAAACATGAAAACACTCTCAAAATCAAAATCACTTCAACATGAAGGTCTGCTAACTGCAATGTCTGCAGAATACCACAAGTCAGTCTTAAAAGGGTAGCAGCATATAAACAATCAAACATGAACTTACATCAGGTATTACTTCCTGCCACATGTACATCTAGACCCCTGTTCTCTCTGGATCCTACAGAGTGTGTAATGGCTTGCATAGGCTGAGGACAATGAAGAAGAAGAAGATGAAGAAGATATTGGATTTATATCCCGCCCTCCACTCCGAAGAGTCTCAGAGCGGCTCACAATCTCCTTTACCTTCCTACCCCACAACAGACACCCTGTGAGGTGGGTGGGTCTGGAGAGGGCTCTCCCAGCAGCTGCCCTTTCAAGGACAACCTCTGCCAGAGCTACGGCTGACCCAAGGCCATGCTAGCAGGTGCAAGTGGAAGAGTGGGGAATCAAACCCAGTTCTCCCAGATAAGAGTCCGTGCACTTAACCACTACACCAAACTGGCTCTCCCCAATGAGGGAGTCACATGTAACAAAATACATGTTCATTTAGTTGGTAAATATGACCCATATATGATGCCTTCCTGTCCCCACTCTAGCCTTATAGCGGACATAGTTTTGGTGTTGTTGTTGTTGGCTCTGGCCCTACACTGCTTCAGTTTATTCATTTTTGTGCCTTTTAGTTTGCATTTTAGTTTTCCCCCTGATTTTTTTTTCTGGCTGTTTTGAGACCAGTTTTACCTCAATATTTTTCTGGAAGCCAATTTGAGTTAGCTTTTTCTCATGAAAAAGTTTATATCAGTTTTCTTTGTCCCACCCACTTCTAGCCCACTTTTCAATGATTGGATTTCCATCATCATTAAACCATACCCTCTCCCCTCTCGATGAGTGATTTCACTTTTTTAAAAAATGGCCCTAAAATAGTGATATAACCTTGTAGTGTTGCAATGATAGCTTACTCAGGTTCTCTGAATTTTCAACTTTCCTTAAAAAAAGAAAAGTAAATTTCCAGTACTTTCCTTTAACAGATATAAGGCGAGAAAAAGGATAGAGACTTACTTTTTTTTTAAAGGAAAGCTGGGATTTCAGAGAACCTGAGTAAACTGTCATTGCAACACTACAGTTTTATGTTTTAGGGCCTTTTTTAATAAGGGGAGGTGATCTGATGCCACTGTTAATTACACCAACAATGACAGCACCCTCCCTTGAAAATCCTCATTATTTAAGCCACACAGGGCCGATCTAGGGGGGAGCAGAGGGGGCGCTTGTCCCAAATGCTGCTGGAAGGGGAGGTTCCAAACTGGGTATGGAGTCCATTCTGTTCTATGGACCATATGATAGAATGGGCCTATAAGGAGGCACCATTTTTTAATTTTGCCTCCCCCCAAAAATGTAGATTTAGGCTGTTTTTTGGGGTAGAGGCACCAAATTTTCAGTATAGCATCTAGTGCCTCTTCCCAAAATACCCCCCACATTTCAAAAAGATTAGACCAGGGGGTCCAATTCTATGAGCCCCCAAAGAAGGTGCCCCTATCCATTATTTCCTATGGAAGGAAGGAATTGAAAAGGTGTGCTGTCCCTTTAAATGTGATGGACAGAACTCCCTTTGGAGTTCAATTATGCTTGTCGAAGCCTTGATCTTGGCTCCACCCCCAAAGTCTCCTGGCTCCACCCCCAAAGTCCCCAGATATTTCTTGAATTGGACTTGGCAACCCTAAGCAGAGTTCAACACAGAACATGGTTTATTACTACATACTAGCAAAAGACAATATGGTAGGGCGAAGACCCCGTTTATATAACATGCAAAGAAACACCCCACTGAGTCCATACCAAATCACTGAAGTCAAGTTTCCCACCACGACCGCTCATTGGTTCCTTTAAGCAGTACAGATCCGTCAAAGTATCCTGCGGTTTCCTGTGGTAGCTTGGAAGCACACAAAGCCATTGCGAAACACTAAATTCAGTACACAACACCCCTCCCCCCAGGTTCTGAAGTTCTAACAGACATAGTCCTCAAGGTATTCCGGTTGGCGTGATTCCCTTTGGGAGCGCTGGGGCTCAGCCAGAGGAGGAGGTGTTGCAAGAGCCGCTTTAGGCATGGTATAGCAGCGCCCGCCTCACGGCCTCACTGGACCTTAGGGTGGCCATAATGTCTGAAGGCCAGCCAGGGACACCTTGGGGGGGGGAAGGCAGGAGTGCGCGCGCGCAAAGCGCGCGCGCGCCGCCGGAAACAGGAAGTGACGTCACTTCCGGCGACGTCACTTCCGGCGACGTCATACCACCGCCGGAAACAGGAAGTGACGTCACTTCCGGCGACGTCATACCACCGCCGGAAACAGGAAGTGACATCACTTCCGGCGACGTCATACCACCGCCGGAAACAGGAAGTGACATCACTTCCTGTGACATCATTTCCCCCGCGCCACCTGCCGGAAACGGGAAGTGACATCACTTCCTGTGACATCATTTCCCCCGCGCCACCTGCCGGAAGCAGGAAGTGACATCACTTCCTGTGACATCATTTCCCCCAAATGGCATCATTTCCCCCAAATGCCACTGCCGGAAACAGGAAGTGACTTCACAGCACTTCCTGTGACGTCCCCAAAAATCCCCCAAATATCACCGCCGGAAACAATTTTGTTCTCAAATCCTGTATATACTTCATCAGTATATGGGATAAGGCACTTTCTCAACTGTGCTGCATAATGCAGCCTATTTATTTTGTCCTGTTGGCTCTGTTGGCTCTATCTGCGCCACCTTCATCACTTTCGGGGTGTGGATCCCCCAGTGGGGTGGGCTCCCGACTCCCTCCGCCGGCTGTTTCTGATAGCCCTGCGCCCCCTCTTTCATTTGATATGTGTCCCGTGCGGGTGCCACCCTCCTGCCGGGAGATGCCGCAAAATGAGCCCCCTTGAGGCTTATGGCGGCAGGGCTCGGGGGAAGCAAGCTAGACTGCTGTTCTTTTGAGGGGTTATAGAGTGTTTCGAGCCCCTCCCTGTGGCATTGGTCCCATCGTCGTGGGACCCAGGGGGCCGGCGCAGCAGCCTGCCGAAGCAGCCTGTCACTAATAACACAGGTCGAGATGCGGAAGTGACTGACAGGCTGCTTCTGCGGGCCGCTGCGCCAGCCCCCTGGGTCCCACAACGATGGGACCAATGCCACAGGGAGGGGCTCGAAACACTCTATAACCCCTCAAAAGAACAGCAGTCTAGCTTGCTTCCCCCGAGCCCTGCCGCCATAAGCCTCAAGGGGGCTCATTTTGCGGCATCTCCCGGCAGGAGGGTGGCACCCGCACGGGACACATATCAAATGAAAGAGGGGGCGCAGGGCTATCAGAAACAGCCGGCAGAGGGAGTCGGGAGCCCACCCCACTGGGGGATCCACACCCCGAAAGTGATGAAGGTGGCGCAGATAGAGCCAACAGAGCCAACAGGACAAAATAAATAGGCTGCATTATGCAGCACAGTTGAGAAAGTGCCTTATCCCATATACTGATGAAGTAAATACAGGATCTGAGAACAAAATTGCACCAGAAGACACAAACACAAAGCTCCCTTACACTGAATCAGTGCTTGGGTCCACCAAAGTCAGTATTGTCCACTCCAGTCACAAACACAAAGCTCCCTTACACTGAATCAGTGCTTGGGTCCACCAAAGTCAGTATTGTCACATAAGAACATAACAGAAGCCCTGTTGGATCAGGCCAGTGGCCCATCCAGTCCAACACTCTGCGTCACATAAGAACATAAGAGAAGCCCTGTTGGATCAGGCCAGTGGCCCATCCAGTCCAACACTCTGCGTCACATAAGAACATAACAGAAGCCCTGTTGGATCAGGCCAGTGGCCCATCCAGTCCAACACTCTGCGTCACATAAGAACATAACAGAAGCCCTGTTGGATCAGGCCAGTGGCCCATCCAGTCCAACACTCTGTGTCACATAAGAGAAGCCCTGTTGCATCAGGCCAGTGGCCCCTCCAGTCCAACACTCTGCGCCACATAAGAACATAAGGAGGGAAGGAAGGGAGGAGGGAAGGGAGGAGAAAAGGGAAGGGAAGGGAAGGGAAGGGAAGGGAAGGGAGGAAGGAAGGAAGGAAGGAAGGAAGGAAGGAAGGAAGGAAGGAAGGAAGGAAGGAAGGAAGGAAGGGAAGGGAGGGAAGGAAGAAAGAAAGGAAGGGAGGGAGGGAGGAGGGAGGGGAGGAGGGAGGGAAGGAAGGGAGGAGGGAAGGGAGGAGGGAAGGGAAGGGAGGAGGGAAGGGAGGAGGGAAGGGAAGGGGAGGAAGGAAGGAAGGAAGGAAGGAAGGAAGGGAGGGAGGGAAGGAAGAAAGAAAGAAAGGAAGGAAGGGAGGAGGGAGGGAAGGAAGGAAGGGAAGGGAGGGAGGGAAGGAAGGGAGGGAAGGAAGGGAGGAAGAAAGGAAAGAAGGGAAGAGGGAGGGAAGAAAGGAAGGCCGCCCCCCCCCGCTTTCGGCCCCCTTACCTGCGGTGGCGGTCGGCGGCGAGTTGGGCGGCGGCGGGTCGGGCGGCGGCGGCGAGTCCGGCGGCGGCGGCGAGTCCAGCGGCGGGGGCGGCGGCGAGGCCAGGGAGGCGTCGGAGAGGCCTTCCTTGGCCGGCGCTGGCCCGGGAAGGCCTTCCAGAGGCTCTGGAAGGCCTTCCCGGACCAGCGCCGGGTGCTCCGCGGCCTCCCCGCGGCCTCCGCTGGTCGCTGGGGGCCTTCCAGACACTCTGGAAGGCCCCCAGCGACCAGCGGAGGCCGCGGGGAGGCCTTCGCTGGCCGGCGCTGGTCCGGGAAGGCCTTCCAGAGGCTCTGGAAGGCCTTCCTGGACCAGCGCCGGGTGCTCCGCGGCCTCCCCGCGGCCTCCGCTGGTCGCTGGGGGCCTTCCAGACACTCTGGAAGGCCCCCAGCGACCAGCAGAGGCCGCGGGGAGGCCTTCGCTGGCCGGCGCTGGCCCGGGAAGGCCTTCCAGAGGCTCTGGAAGGCCTTCCCGGACCAGCGCCGGGTGCTCCGCGGCCTCCCCGCGGCCTCCGCTGGTCGCTGGGGGCCTTCCAGACACTCTGGAAGGCCCCCAGCGACCAGCGGAGGCCGCGGGGAGGCCTTCGCTGGCCGGCGCTGGTCCGGGAAGGCCTTCCAGAGGCTCTGGAAGGCCTTCCCGGACCAGCGCCGGGTGCTCCGCGGCCTCCCCGCGGCCTCCGCTGGTCGCTGGGGGCCTTCCAGACACTCTGGAAGGCCCCCAGCGACCAGCGGAGGCCGCGGGGAGGCCTTCGCTGGCCGGCGCTGGCCCGGGAAGGCCTTCCAGAGGCTCTGGAAGGCCTTCCCGGACCAGCGCCGGGTGCTCCGCAGCCTCCCCGCGGCCTCCGCTGGTCGCTGGGGGCCTTCCAGAGTGTCTGGAAGGCCCCCAGCGACCAGCGGAGGCCGCGGGGAGGCCTTCGCTGGCCGGCGCTGGCCCGGGAAGGCCTTCCAGAGGCTCTGGAAGGCCTTCCCGGACCAGCGCCGGGTGCTCCGCGGCCTCCCCGCGGCCTCCGCTGGTCGCTGGGGGCCTTCCAGACACTCTGGAAGGTCCCCAGCGACCAGCGGAGGCCGCGGGGAGGCCTTCGCTGGCCGGCGCTGGCCCGGGAAGGCCTTCCAGAGGCTCTGGAAGGCCTTCCCGGACCAGCGCCGGGTGCTCCGCGGCCTCCCCGCGGCCTCCGCTGGTCGCTGGGGGCCTTCCAGAGTGTCTGGAAGGCCCCCAGCGACCAGCGGAGGCCGCGGGGAGGCCTTCGCTGGCCGGCGCTGGCCCGGGAAGGCCTTCCAGAGGCTCTGGAAGGCCTTCCCGGACCAGCGCCGGGTGCTCCGCGGCCTCCCCGCGGCCTCCGCTGGTCGCTGGGGGCCTTCCAGACACTCTGGAAGGCCCCCAGCGACCAGCGGAGGCCGCGGGGAGGCCTTCGCTGGCCGGCGCTGGCCCGGGAAGGCCTTCCAGAGGCTCTGGAAGGCCTTCCCGGACCAGCGCCGGGTGCTCCGCGGCCTCCCCGCGGCCTCCGCTGGTCGCTGGGGGCCTTCCAGACACTCTGGAAGGCCCCCAGCGACCAGCGGAGGCCGCGGAGAGGCCTCCCCCACCGCTGCCGGCCCCGCGCGCGGGCGGGGAAGGCGGGGAGTGAGGGAGGGAGCGTCCCTGCGCGTGCGCAGGGGCCCTGCGCAGGCGCAGGGACGCTCCCTCCCTCACTCCCCGCCTTCCCCGCCCGCGCCCGCGGCCCACCGGCTCCTGGGCTGCCTAAACCGGGACCTTTAATGGTCCCGGTATAGGGAGCCCGGGATCCGGGATTGGGTGGCCAGATCCGGGAATGTCCCGGGAGACCGGGACGGTCTGGCCACCCTACTGGACCTCTTTATTTCAGTCTCTTCGGGGTATTTTACTTTGTTATTTGATGGAAATAGAATTCTCTTCATAGGGGACCACAGCAGCTTTGTAATTTTTCCCAAAAAATATAGGCTCTCAAGAACTTTAACTCAAACCACAGATTTATTATAACACAAAGTCTTAAACTGGGGATATGGGAGATATTTACACAGGCTAACACGTTGCTCAGTTGTTTCAGGCTTTACAATCCCCTTTTCTTCCTTTGAGTCTCTCAGTTACACAGTTCACAGTTTCCCTATAACTTGCTCTCTCCACCTCTAGCAAAGGCTGGCCTCTTGGGTATGATGTGCCAAGTCTCACCCCACGACTGGAGCCACTACTACCAGTCCTTCTGGTGTCTCAGACCCACATCCACTCCCTCAACCACCTCACTAGATCTTCAGAGTTGTCTTGACTGACTCACACTTGTTCCTCACACACAGCCCTCTTGGCTGGTTTTGTCGAGCTTGCAGCCTCTGGAAGACTTTCCCGCCACTGTCTCAAGCTCCTTCACAGGATCAGCTGCCCTCCCAGCCTCGGTCAGGCACGAACTGACCCACTCAGTCTCTGTCAGGCTCCAACACTGACAGACTTCTCTGAAAGGCCTCCACTCTGTCAGACATCAACTTGACTGAACCCCTGCCTCAGCAGTTTCTCTCACTCAACTACTTTCCCTCCCTGAGAGCTCCGAGCACTTTGCCCCCACCCTCAGGTCACCTGACGCAGGCCCTGTGCGTCTTCAGTTTCTGGTTAACCCCTAGCTTTCTGTCACACATGGCAGCACTCATACTTGGTAGTGGTGGAGTGACCAAGATGCTTGGTGGAGAGATTGGGTTCCCTTCGGAACTTTCCTCTGTCATAGGCAGAGAGGCCGCTTCTTTTGGTGTATCTGTTGCCGGAAGGGTTGGGGCTGGTGAGACCCCCATCTGTGGTGCTGCTGGTTCTACCTTGTCCCCGTTACCTCTGGCCTTCCACCTCTTCCAGCAGCATCCTGCGGTGCAGCTGGCTGATGTGCTGGTGGAGGAGTTGGCCCCCCTTCATTGATACCTCGTAGGAGCGTGACTTGATGACCCTAATCACTCTGGCTGGAAGCCATTCTGAAATGCTTGAGAAGTTCTTGGCATACACTGGGTTGCCCGGGAAGAATCCTCTGGTTGCTTCCAGGTCCACAGGGTTGGGGCGCTGCTCTGGAGCCCGATCGGGGCACAGCCAGTCAAGACAGGTGATCAGGAATCGTCCCGTGAGCAGCTCGGCTGGGCTGCGGCCGGTGACGGTGCTCGGTATCATCCAGTTTCCAAAGAGGAAGGTGGCAAGTCTGTGGTCCCAGTCCCTGTAGATGATCCGAATTAAGAACTCTTTGGTCGTTTGCACCATCCATTCCGCTTGGCCATTGGTAGCTGGGTGGAAAATAGCATACAAATGTGCCGAATCAGGTACGTTCCCAAGAACTCCTGGAACTTGTGGGAAGTAAAGGTCATTCTGTTGTCCGTCATGATCATGTCGGGTATGCCATAGGTGCAGAAGGCCCGCCAGAGAGCCTGGATGGCTGTCCTGGCAGAGGTGGATGCAACGGGCATCACTTCCAACCATTTGGTGTAGGAGTCCACCAAGATGAAAAAGAGTTGCCCATGAAAGGGGCCCGCAAAGTCCAGGTGAATTCAAGATCACAGCATGCCCGTCAACTCCCAACAATGTATGAGGGTGCTGGGAGGGTCCAGTCTCGTTTCATGACAGGTCTGGCAGCGCTTCATCCATGACTCAATATCCTCATCCAGGTGAAGGCTCCAGGTGAAGGCCTTCTTGCACACGTTCCCTGGGTGAGTCTCTTGCAGGGCCTCTAATACTTGTTTGTGCAGAAGCGGGGGGTGCCACTATGCAGCTTCCCCATAATAGGCACTCCTTGTATTCTGACCGTTCATCCTTGCAGGATGCAAATGCCATAAATTCCAGGCCCATTTGACTAGTGGGCCAACCCCTCCCCATCCAGTCCAGAACGCAGGAGAGGATGTGGTCGCAGGCCATGTTTTTGGCAACATCAGAGGTGTGCAAGGGCCGATTGGGCAGTTTCTTGATCAGTAGAATCTGATGCGCCAGGTCTGGGTCCATGGAGGAAGGTGGCTGAGAGTGTCCGCATGGCACATCTTGCCACAGCTCCAACACGTGGCTTTCCAGAACTGGTAGCTGCGATACTCATGCAGATTCCCACAGCTGGCATAGGCGACTGGTGTAGATTTGTCCATGGGCCCTGCCGGTCAGCTCTCGCGGTGAGGCGGGCACTGGAGCTGGCGCGTCTCCTTACCGTCAACCCTCAGAGGTGGAGGACATGGAGGCCTGACGTGCTGGTGTCGCAGGACGGGCACTGTGCGTCTGTTCGAACACAGTGGCCTGGTGGAGTGCCTGTTTCAAGGTGAGGTCATCCCTGGTGAGGAGCTTGAGTTACAGTTTCTCATCCCGGATCCCCACCGCGAAACAGTCCAGGAGAGCCTTGTCAGGTTCTAGAATTCACAGCACAGTCTTGGGTGGCTTTCTGTTGTCGAGTGTAGAACTCATGTCGGCGTGCCAGGCGGGTTGGCTCTGGCACCAAATGGTTGGTTACCACCCAGATCTGGTCCTCATACAAGGCGGCTTCGAGGGTGGTTGGGGCGATGAGGCATTTTATTAGTTGCAGGGTGTCGATGCCACACGAGCTGAGTAGGAGCACCTTCTGATCGGCCTCTTCCTCCATCTTGTGCAGGAGGATATAGTACTTAAGCCAGTCCACCCATGTTTCCCACATGTTGGGGTGAGCGGGGTTGAACTCTGGCAGATGATGTCCTGGAGCAACAGCCATGATCCCAGCTGCGATGCATTGTGAGATGAGCGTGGGGCACTGGAGCTCAAGGCATGGTGTGTGTAGTGCTGAGCGATAGGCAGCTCAACAGGATCACATCTTCATCGCCAGTGTTAACTATTGAGTTCAACGCAGCAGAGTTTTATTACTACATGCTAGTAAAAGACAACATGGTATGGCCGAGACCTTGCTTATATAACATGAAAAAAAAATCACCCCCCTGAGTCTATACCAAATCACTGCAGTCAGGTTTCCCGCCACGACTGTTCATTGGTTTCTTCAAGCAGTACAGGTCCGTCAAGGTATCATGGTTTTCCACGGCAGCTCGGAAGCATGCAAAGCCATTGCAAAGCACTGGCTTCAGTACACAACACCCCCTGACTTCCCATCTAGTCCAGGACCCCCAACTTCCTGCCTTTCTGTTCTCTCCTTTGTCAGTGGCTGCCCACAATGGCTGAAAATGCCTCCCCATTTGTTGGGATATGCTGCAGCTTCCGAGTGTGAGGCAGAAGCAAGATATGGACCCAAGTGGAGGAGGGAAGAGGAATTGTCAGCCAGGCAGATGAGCCAGCAGTGCCCATTCACCTGTCTGTCTGCTGATGGCGGGGTAGAAGCAGCAAGCTAGGGGCTCCTGCCTGCAGCCCGGAGCAGGGATTGTTACTTCCTCCTACGCACTGCTGCCAGGACTCTGAGGAGCCACAGCTGCTCTCTGGGACATCTCCTCCAGTCCGCTCCTCCTCGGGTTAGCTCTGCCTCGCCTCGCCCTGGACTGCACTTCTTTGGCACACTCTGTCTCACCTCTCCCCTGGCCTATAGGGTGCTTTACAGTGAGTGTAGAGGATGTAGAGCTTGGCTTGGACTCCAGACTAGGGGTGGGGGTGGGGGTAAAAAAAAGATTATGCCAGGCCACAAGTGCCATGTTTGTTTGCTTGCCAGCCAAGCGTTCCTCTCACTCTCTTGTCTCACTTCTCCCCCAGCCTACAAGATGCTGTGCAGCAAGTGCAGAGGAGGCAGAGCTTGGCTTGGATTCCGGACTGGGGACTAGGTTTGCCAATCCCCAGGACCCAGCCAGGGATCCCCTGGTATGCAGGATCCACCTCACCGCCAGCCAGCTGACCAGTGGGGGAAGCCCCACCCCAACAGCTGGGATGTGCCGTTAGATATCTGCAGGTTAGTAAACTTCTTGTGATTTTAGAATGATTGTGTGCCTTTAAATTTGAGCAGGAAGTGAAAATTGCATTGGGAGGGGCCAGCAGCAGAGCTGTGTGTTAGTGGGTGATAGCAGTCTTTTTTTTGCTTTTGTTTCAGACATCTTTTTTAGGAACCAGAACCAGTGTGAGAGAGAGAATGCATAATCTGCGATAATCTTGCATTGTTCCAGATATTTTTGTATAGGAACCTATTTATGAGATGGTGGAAAACTCCATCCAGTGAGATTACAAAAGTGTGTGCTTACAAACTCTTTATTTTGACTGCTTTGTGAGTGTGTGTTCACTTTCATTTACTGGAATTGCAGCTGCTGGGGGTTGAGGAAATGAAGGCTATTCAGGATAACTGCACTGCTATAGTTTTATTTATTTTAGGGAATGGGAAAGTCTCCTGGCTCCACCCCCAAAGTGCTCTGGTATTTTCTGAGTTGGACCTGGCAACCCTACTGGAAATGGGGAGGGGAGAATAAAAAAAATTGCACCAGTCTACAAGTGCCACATTTGTCTTCCAGCCCATCCTTCTTGTATTCCACAGGTATGGCTTAAGAAAGTGGCTGAGCAAATGTATTTTTTATTTGTATTTTTTGTTTTTAATTTGACCTCATGGGTCCTACCAGTTTCCCCAGTAGCCTCTCACTGAAAATTTCCTGGCTATGAACCTGCCAGCTCCACCTGGGGTTTGTCTTGACTTTTCTGAGCAGCTTCTTAGAGGACTGGGTGTACCCTTTTGCTGCCACCTATGCCTCAGGGACTCTCCTCTTGAGGAACACGTCCTGGACTCTGGTTAACAGGTTCCCTCTCTAGTCTGTTGCTGTCACAGTATCCAATGCCCCCTTCTACCAACTGTGCTGTGAAAACAGCATAACAGTGGACATTCCTGTGTTGAACAATAATATATGCATTAATCAGGGAAACTAGCTAAAATTCTAAACAAATTGTAAATTAAAAAAAAAAGATTGATTTGTACTAATATGCTTTACAAAAGATTATAGTACACTTGCTTAAGCTGAAACAATCCATTCTGTGCTGACTGGTACTGTTCCAAAGTGCTGAAAAAGAGAATAAATTAATAGCTGGAATACAATAAGAGGCAAAACTCTTGTCCCTTACCGTAGCCATCAATTTAGAATGCTTTTGTTTCTGTTCCTGTTGCAGTATCTCAATAGAACCTCATTAGGGTTGCCAAGTCCAATTCAAGAAATATCTGGGGACTTTGGGGGTGGAGCCAGGAGACATTGGGGGTGGGGCCATGAGCAAGATTGGAACAAGTACAATGGAACTCCAAAGGGAGTTCTGGCCATCACATTGAAAGGGACTGCACACCTTTTCAATGCCTTCCAACAGAAATAATGAAGGATAGGGACACCTTCTTTGGGAGCTCATAGAATTGCCCCCCCTGGTCCAAACCTTTTGAAACATTGAGGGTGTTTTGAGGAAAGGCATCAGATGCTATGCTGTAAATTTGGTGCCTCTACCTCAAAGAACACCCCTCCCCAGAGCCCCAGACACCCGCAGATCAATTTCCCATTATTCCCTATGGGAATCATTCTCCATAGGGAATAATAGAGTGCCCAGTAGATATTCCCCCCCCCCCTTCCTAAAGCTTTCTTTTTTTTTGTAAAGCAAATTTTATTAATACGCAACATATTGTTACTATACTCCAAAAGAACAATAAAGACATTACATTATAAGAACAATACATCGCACTTTTCACCCCTCCTCTCCCCCTTTTCTTGACCTCCATGGTGTTACATAAACTTAAAAAAAATACAAGGTAATTTTATCAAATCAAGAATCTTCATTTTAAAGTTCTATAAAAAAACAAAGAGAAACATAAAAAAAAAAATTAGTCCATTATTCCATCACAGTTCAGCTATTATCAAAAATCACTAAGTATCCCTTTACCTTCCAGTATTTTTCAACATATTTTTGAAATTTCTCCCATTCTTTTCTAAATTTCTCCATATCATAGTCTTTTAAAATTCTTGTAAGCTTATCCGGTTCACTCCAAGAAATAGTTTTTAAAATCCAATCCCATTTCTCTGGTATTTTATCTTGCTTCCATAACTGCGCATATAATGTCCTTGCTGCTGAAAGCAGATACCACACCAACGTTCTATCTTGTTTCGGAAAACTTTCCATTTGTGATCCCAACAAAAACGAGACTGGAGACCTCTTAATGTCATAGCCTAAAATTTTTGACATTTCTTGCTGGATCATTTGCCAAAATTGCTTTGCCTTTTCACAAGTCCACCACATATGGTAGAAAGATCCTTCATGTTTTTTTACATTTCCAACACGTGTCTGACACCTGATCGTTCATTTTTGCCAGTTTCTTAGGTGTCATATACCATCTATATAGCATTTTGAAACAGTTTTTTTTAATATTATAGCATAATATTTCTTCCACAAATACTCCCATGATTCCATTTGTATTTCTTTGTTAAAATTAATTGCCCATTTAATCATTTGAGATTTAACTACTTCATCTTCTGTAGACCATTTCAACAATAATTTATAAATTCTTCAAATCAATTTTTCATTATCTCCCAACAGCATTTTCCAGTTCTGTTTGCTCTTGTCTAATACCTTTGCTTTTAATGTCCTGTTCCACCAAACTCTTAATTTGTTGTAGTTGAAACCAATTATATTTATACTGTAATTCTTCAATTGATTTGAGTTCCACCTTTCCTCCCTGTATCTTTAATAGTTGATTGTACGTTAACCACATCCCTGCATCAGTTTGTGAAGATAATTTTATTACTTCTGTTGGCACAATCCATAACGGCTTTCCCTCATCACTATACTTTTTATATTTTACCCAAGTACATAGCAAGTTTCTTCTTATGTAATGATGCGAGAAAAAGCCATCTTGTTTTTCCCTAAAACATAAATGCATGCCAACCAAAAATATTTCCATGACCTTCTAAAACTAGCAGTTTCTTATTTAATAACGTCATCCAATCTTTAATCCATACCAAACATACTGCATCATGGTACAATTTTAAATCCGGTAAATGGAAACCTCCTCTTTCTTTTGCATCGGTTAAAATTTTCATTTTAATCCTTGGTTTCTTGCCTGCCCATACAAATTTTGAGACTTTTCTTTGCCATTTACTGATTTGCTTATTGTCCTTCACAATTGGATTGTTTGAAATAGAAACATAATTCTTGGTAGAACATTCATTTTAATTGCAGCAATTCTGTCCAGCATAGACAAGTTCAATTTATTCCATTTTACCAAATCTTCGTCAATTTTCCGCCAGAGCTTTTCATAATTATTTTTATACAAATCTATATTTTTCATAGTAAGAACATAAGAGAAGCCATGTTGGATCAGGCCAATGGCCCATCTAGTCCAACACTCTGTGTCACACAGTGGCCAATATATATATATATATATACACACACACACACATACACACACACACATACACACACTGTGGCTAATAGCCACTGATGGACCTCTGCTCCATATTTTTATCCAATCCCCTCTTGAAGCTGGCTATGCTTGTAGCCACCACCACCTCCTGTGGCAGTGAATTCCACATATTAATCACCCTTTGGGTGAAGAAGTACTTTCTTTTATCCGTTTTAACTTGACTGCTCAGCAATTTCATCGAATGCCCACGAGTTCTTGTATTGTGAGAAAGGGAGAAAAGGACTTGTAAACCTCTATCACATCACCCTGCAGGCGACGTTTCTCCAAGCTAAAGAGCCCAAAGCGTTTCAACCTTTCTTCATAGGGAAAGTGTTCCAACCCTTTAATCATTCTAGTTGCCCTTTTCTGGATATTCTCCAATGCTGTAATATCCTTTTTGAGGTGTGGTGACCAGAACTGCACACAGTACTCCAAATGAGAATGCACCATCGATTTATACAGGGGCATTATGATACTGGCCAATTTGTTATCAATTCCCTTCCTAATAATTCCTAGCATGGCGTTGGCCTTTTTTATTGCAATCGCACACTCTCTTGACATTTTCATTTACCACAACACCAAGATCTCTCTCTTGGTCAGTCTCTGCCAGTTCATACCCCATCAATTTGTATTTGCAGCTGGAATTCTTGGCCCCAATGTGCATTACTTTGCACTTCGCCACATTGAACCTCATCTGCCATGTTGATGCACACTCACCCAGCCTCATCAGATCCCTTTGGAGTGCCTCACAATCCTCTCTGATTCTCACCACCCTGAACAATTTAGTGTCATCTGCAAACTTAGCCACTTCACTGCTCATTCCCAACTCCAAATCATTTATGAACAAGTTAAAGAGCATGGGACCCAGTACTGAGCCCTGCGTCACCCCACTGCTTACCGTCCTCCACTGCGAAGACTGCCCATTTATACTCACTCTCTGCTTCCTATTAATCAGCCAGTTTTTGATCCACTAGAGGATCAACTAGAGGATCTTCCACTAGAGGAAGATGGGGGTGACATTTGCTACCTTCCAGTCCTCAGGAACAGAGGCAGATTTCAATGAAAGATTACATATTTTTGTCAGAAGATCCACAAGTTCAACTTTGAGTTCTTTCAGAACTCTTGGATGTATGCCATCCGGACCTGATGATTTATTTTTAATTCGTCAATCAGTTGTAGGACCTCCTCTCTTGTCACCTCAATCTGACTCAGGTCTTTCAACACCCCTTCCAAAATTAGTGGTTCTGGAGCTGGCAAACACTTCTCATCTTCCACAGTGAAGACGGAGGCAAAAAATTCATTCAGCTTCTCAGTCATTTCCCTATCCTCCTTCAGTCATCCTTTTACCCCTTGGTCATCCAAGGGCCCCACTGCCTCCCTGGCATAGTGATTTCCACACCTAAATATCTTACTTTCGAAGCAAATTCACACTCTGTTATCCTTTGCAATTCTTCCTGTTGACTGTCATATTTTTACACAAAATTTTTGATTTTTCTTTATTTATATAAATGCCTGCCAATTCTCCATACTCTTGAATTTTTCAAAGCAGCAATGGTGTCACAAACAAGGGATTTTCATTGATAAACATTACATCATCAGCAAACACTCTGTATTTGTAAAAAAAACCCTTTTAGTTTCAGCCCCTCTATTTCTTTATCTTGTATTTGCATAAGCAAAATCTCTAGTGTCATTATGAATATCAATGGAGATAGAGGGCAACCTTGCCTTGTACCTTTGCTGATTATATCCGCATTTATACAGAGTCTTGCTTGTTGCTCAGTATATATTGCCTTAACCATTAGTATAAAAGCTTCTCCTAATTTCTCCATTACTGCAAACATAAAGTTCCAGTTCACATTGTCAAAGGCCTTCTCTGCATCTGCAAAGAATAATGCCACCTCTTTTTCAGGATGCTTTTCATAATATTCAACAATATCTATGACAGTCCTAATATTATCTCTAATTTGTCTCCTGGGGAGAAATCCTGCTTGTTCCTCTTTAATAAAGTTATTCAAATGCTGCTTGAGTCATTCTGCTAGTATCCTAGCATATATTTTGTAATCATTGTTAAGTAATGAAATTGGTCTGTATTTTTTTATATTTGTGGTGTCTCTATTTTCTTTTGGTATCAGCGAAATTATTGCTTCCTTCCATGTATTTGGTATTTTCCCATCAATCCTTATAATATTCATCAATTTTGGAAGTTTTGGTATTAACACTTCTGCGAGGACTTTATAAAATTTGGCTGTAAAACCATCTGGATCTGGTGCTTTTCCCATTTTCATTTAATTTATTGCTGCTTCAACTTCAATTTTTTCAATTGGTTCATTTAGGATCTTTTCCATATTTTCTGTTAAGGGACTTACTTAAATTTTCTGTACATATGCATCTATTTTTCTTTTCTCCACCTTTTGACCTTGAAATAACTTGGCATAGTTTTTATAAAATTCCCTTTTAATTCCTGCTTGGTCAACAATTTCTTTATCTTCCAATACAATTTTACTAACAAATTTATTTTCCCTTTTTTTTTTCATTTGCCAAGCCAGGTATTTTCCAGGTTTATTTGCTCCTTCAAAAAGATTTCTGTTGCAACCTCTTAAGGTTCCATTCTACCTCTTTATTTAACAAATGTCTCAATTGGTTCTGAAATATAGTAATTTCCCTTTTTATTTTTTCCCCCGGTCTTTTTTTTTAGTTTCTTTTATTTTTCCCCAATCTCTTTTTGAATGTCCAGCATTTGTTTTCTTTAGCTCTTTTGTCTTTATTGTTCATTGTAATTAAATTACCTCTAATTACAGCTTTATATACATCCCATACAGTTTGAAATTGAATGTCCTCATTTTCATTTGTTTGAAAAAAAGCTTCAGTTTCTTTTTCTAGAGACACCACTATCTCTGTTTTCTGTAGCAGATCTTCATTTATTCTCCATCTGTCACGAGCTGGGGCCAGGCCAGGCGAAGTCCAGGGGCAGTCCAAGGTCTGTAGCTGGTGAGCAAAGAGGGTTCAAAGTGCCAAAACCAAATCACAGTCCAGATATCGCAGGTCAGAGGTTCAGAAGCCGAAGTCAGGGGGTCCAGAAGTCAAAGCCAATGTCAAGGGGTCCAGAAGCCAAAGTCGAAGCCGAAGTGGATGCTAGAACGTCAGGTAAGTGACTAGTTGCTTCCACAAAGCCTTCTCCCAAAGCCCACAGCTATATAGCCCTCTGCTGTCTGTTGCCCATTTGGACTAATTGCTGACTCAGAGGGCAGCCAGGATCCTGCTGAGACTCAAGCATCCTCACTCCTAGAGGGGCCAGGATCCTTTTAGAACTCAGGGAGCGTCTTGCTCATGAGCGTACCGCCCTCCTCCGATTTCTGAAGTCCTGACGAAGGCGGTCACACACACGAGCCACCCGAGAGGGCGAGGCAGGGGGGCTTGGATCTTCTCCAGTAGGAGGCAGGGGCACTGGTGCCGGTGGCAGGGGCACTGGTGCAGGTGGCAGGGGCACAGTTTCTTCTGCAGGGTCCCCAACACCCATGACACCATCTCCTAGTCTTTTTCACATGTTTTCCGGCCACATCAATGGATTGTGATCAGCCCCAACTTTAGGAAGAATCTCTATTTTTCTCGTCATAAGTCCAAGATCCTTTGTAGTCCATAACATATCAATTCTTGAGAAAGAATTATGCCTTGCTGAAAAAAAAGTATGGTCACGTAGAAGATGTAGAAGATAGAAGATATTGGATTTATATCCCGCCCTCCACTCTGAAGAGTCTCAGAGCAGCTCACAATCTCCTTTACCTTCCTCCCCCACAACAGATACCCTGTGAGGTGGGTAGGGCTGGAGAGGGCTCTCACAGCAGCTGCCCTTTCAAGGACAACCTCTGCCAGAGCTATGGCTGACCCAAGGCCATTCTAGCAGGTGCAAGTGGAGGAGTGGGGAATCAAACCCAGTTCTCCCAGATAAGAGTCTGCGCACTTAACCACTACACCAAACTGGCTCTCCTTAGGATTAAATTTCCTCCATATATCTTCCAAACTTTCTTGTTTCACTAAATCAAAAAATGACTTTGGTAATTTCCCCTCCTTATTTCTTTTTCCTGATCTATCCAATTGTTTATTCCAATCAAATTTGTAATCCAATTGTTTGATATGTACTTATTGTAAACAAATGTTGCATTTTTGTTTCTTGATCCATTGAAATGTAGACTTTCTTTTTTGCTGTGAATTTAGTCCATTTACGTTCCAAGATATTAATTTGTAATCCATAACGGTTCTTCTCTTTATCCTGTATCCTCAAATCCCCTATTTTCTTCAAAAAAAATTCCTCAGTTCCAGTACATTTGTAATTGTAATCCTTTTTCCTCCATGCTCAAAACTTAGACCTTCTGGCAGTATCCATCTGTATCTCACTTCCATATCCTGCAACTTGTCAGTTAACTTTTTGTATAGTTTTCTGTCACTTATGACTTTTCTTGGCAACTCTTTCATAATTCTCACTCGACTTCCCTCAATTTCCAATGTTTTTTCAAACTGTTTTTTTAAGATCTTTCCCACTATGTCTCTTGTAATGAATTTAACTACCACATCTCTTGGTAATTTGTTTTTCTTGGCATACAGGGAATTAACCCTATATATATAATCAAACAGATAGCTAGATTCATCGGCATCTATCTCCACAAAGTCAGCAATAGTTCTTATTATATATGTCCTTAAATCAGATCCTTCATCTTCAGGTACTCCTCTCAAACGAATCTGGTTTTCCATTAACTTACAATCTTGCAGAGCTGCTTTCTCCTGCAATTTATTAATCATGGAATCTTGATCTTTCACCTTCTTTTCAACCACATGTACTTTATTTAACGTTATTTGTGAGTCCTTTCTGAGATATTCAATTTCTTTTTTTATTTCTGATTCACCACCTCTAATTCTTTGACTACTTGCTTTTTATTCTCTGTTATTAACTCCTTCATCACTTTAATCAGTCTTGCCTCCATGGCATCTAGTTGTTCTTGTATTTTAGGCATTTTTCCCTCCTCAAGTGAAGCGGTCCTTGCGCGTGTCTGTTTTGGCAGCCTCTGCGCAGACATTCCTCTCTCCTCACTTCCAAAATAAGCTTTCGGGTTGACCTCTCCAAATTAAAAATAAACCACTGGATCTTATAGTTTGGGAGATGCCCTTTCCAATGCTCCCAAAATTGCTGTTCTCAGGGCTTCCTAGCCCAAGATATTAATTTTTAAAGTTTTTTTAAAAGACAAAATGGCGCCCGCAATTTTTTTAGTCTTTTTAAAATTCTCTTCTCCTCCAAAAAGCCACCCAAATTAACACCACTTATATATTCCAATATATTTCACTCTGAAGTGATGATATCTGCTGGCTCCAATAACTTTTATAGTCCCATTTTTTTCTTTCAATTTTGAAATTATTTTGACTTTCCTTTAATGGCTGCCGCAATTTTTCTATAATTAACCAGTCCTAGAGAAGGCCAGGAGGTCTTTAGATTCTCTTCTTCCAGTGGCCTCTTCCTGCTTTTCTTGCCACAAAGTCCCGTTCTCAATGGTTGAAAGATCTCGCGTCACTTCCTGTGAAGTCTTCTAGCTCAGCAATTCAGTCCCGATGGGGTTTTTTTACAGAAACCGCAAGTATTCCAAACATAAGTTGTTTTTTAGCCTTTAACTTTGCTTCTAAATCTCCCAAAAGTCTCAAAATTACCCCTTCTCTTGTTTATAGCTTTGGAATTTTGTAACTAAGTCCAAATTTCAATCTTTATCTCATATAAAGTTGATTTTAGTCTCGGAGTGAAAGATAAAGATCTCCTTACCTTGCAGCCAAATTTAACCTCCTCAACACCATTCTCTCCAAAGATGATTATTTAGAAATTAGAATAGTTCAAAGAAGGCTTGAATCTTGATGAATTTAAGTCAATTTAATGACCATGGAGACCCTTTGTAGATGCTGGAATGCGATTCTTTGATGGGGACTCTTCAAAGCCTAAAAGGAAACCCACTAGGACTCCTTGTCAGCCAAAGTAAATCCCCTCAGAATTCTCCCATGCATGTCTTGGCCTTTTCCCTTCACTGAGAAAAGTAGGCAGCAGGCATTGAGTTTGCCTTCTCTGCCCATAACAAAGGCTCCGGTCCGCCCCCCTTTTGAGAAGCGGCTCAACTCTCCATGATCCAACCCCGGAAATCCCTTTCTAAAGCTTTCTAAAGTGGGGGGGAGGGCCTCCAAACCGGGAAATCCCCTGCCCCCACCTGGGGATTGGCAACCCTTCCTCTCTCCAGGACCGGATCTACATGTTTTTTGAGGGGGGGCAAAATTAAAAAATGGCACCCCTTGTGGGCCCATTCTACCTTATGGGCTCATAGAATAGATCTGGCCCTGCCTCTCTCTCACACATGCACACACTTACTGAGTCTGGTTACTTGCTCTGAAAATGAAAGCAAAACAAACGGAAGCTGCTGCTGTCCCATGAAGTGCTTCCTTTTCAACTTTAAAGGCACACAAACAACAGAAACACACACACATTTTAAAATGGGACCTGTCTGCAGGTTTCTAAACCTGCCAGAGCTCTAGAGGTAGGTGGGGGCTGTGAGGGTGGGGCTTCCCCCGCCGGCCAGCTACCTGGGGGCATGAGGGGGGGAGCCTGTATAACCGGGGGATCCCCCTCTGGGACCTGGGAATTGGGAAGCCTAAACCTCATCCATATGGCTTAAACTTCTATCATATCCCCCAATTGTCATTTCTCTAAGCTAAATAGCCCTAACCTCTTTAACCTTTATTCACAGGGAAAGTGTTCCATCCCCTTTATAATTGTAGTTGCCCTTTTCTGCATCTTTTCAAATGCTAAAATATCTTTTTTGAGGTGTGGTGACCAAAACACTACATAGTATTTCAAATGAGGCTGCACCATAGATTTATATAGGAGCATTATGATACTGGCTGAGTCATTTTCAATCCCTTTCCTAATAACCTCCAGCATAGCATTTGCCTTTTTTATTGCTGTCACACACTGAGTTGACATTTTAAGTGAGTTACCTACCAGGACTCCAAGAACTCTCTCCTGGTCAGTTACCACCAGTTCAGACCCAATCACCACATATTTATAGTTAGGATTTTGGCTCCAATGTGCATTAATTTGCACTTGTCCCTGTTGAACCTCATTTGCCACATTGACACCCAATCACCCAGCCTCAACAGATCACTCTGGAGCATCTTGTAGTCCTCCTTGGTTCTCACTACACCAAACAACTTAGTGTCATCCATTCACTGCTTATCCCCAACTCCAGATCATTAATGAAGAAGTAAAAAAAACACCATACCTGGTACGCCCTGTGGTACCCCTTTACCGCCTTCCACTCTGAAAAGTAGCCATTTTTACACATTATCTGTTTCCTGATAATTAACCAGTTTTTAATTCACAAGAGGCCTTGTCCTCTTATCCCATAACTCTTGAATTTACTTAGGAGCCTTTGATGAGAAACTTTATCAAAAGCTTTCTGGAAATCCAGAACTTTATCAAAAGCTCATCAAAAACTGGAACTTTATGAAACACTTTCTAGAAGTGGGCTGCCACTGAATAGGTAAACAACATCTAGGTCACCCTGGTCCACGTGTTTGTTCATCCCCTCAAAGTACCACAATAGCTCTTGTTCACCAATGTACCTACGAATTCTATCTTTAATAATAGATTCTGCAAACTTACCCTGTGTTGAGATTAGAGTGATTGGCCTTTAATTTCCTGGATCTCCCCTGAAACCTTTTTAAAAGATGGGGTTACATTAGTTACCTTCCAGCCCTTGGGAATGGTAGCAGATTTCAGCGATAGACTACATATTTTTGTTAATAGATCCACAAGTTCACATTTGAGTTCTTTTAGAGCTCTTTGATCTATGACATCTGGACATGGTGGTTTGTTAGTTTTAATTTGTCCATCAGTCGTAGGATCTCTTCTCTCACTACCTCAATCCAACTCAGATCTTTTGATGCCCCTCCAGAAATCAGTGCTTCTAGAGTGGGCAAACACCTCCTATCTTCCACAGAGAAGACAGAGGCAAAAAATGCATTCAGCTTCTCTGCCATTTAGTAATCTTTTTGCCTTGGTCAATCCTCCCTGGTTGTTTTTCTGCTTCTAATGTAATTGAAGAAACTTTTATTGTTGGTCTTTACGTGTTTTGCAATATGTTCCTCATTGTCCCTTTTTGCCTGTCTGATCATTGACTTGCTTTTTGTTTGGCAAAACCTGTGGTCCCTTTTATTTACCTCAGAGTAGTCTTCCACTGCTTAAAAGAAGCCTTTTTACTTTGTACTGCTTCCATTACCTTTTTCGTTAACCATATAGGCCTTTTTAAATACCTATTAATAACTTTCCTAACCTGCAGTATACATTTTAACTGAGCTTCCAGGACTGTAGTTTTAAATAGTCCCCAAGATTTCCAAAGGGAATTGACTCTCTCTACCTTTCTTTTCAGTTTCTTCTTGACAATCCACCTCATTTGAGAGAAGTTACCTTTTTAAAAGTTAAATGTAGTCGCCTTGGCCTTTGGGGCAATTCCTTATCAGCACTGGCACTAGAGTGCACTGCCGTGCCCACCACCCCAGGTAAGGCACCCCCACAGCCTTCCCCAACAGCTGCCTGGCCAGACTCACTGCCTTACCAGCTGGAGCTGCATGACCTGGCTGTGGGCAATGTGATCCAGATGCACGCCCCCAGCTTCCACCTCTGCCACTTCCTGCTTCTCATGTAATTTAAAACATGCAAGAGGGCACTGAAAGGGCCTGCCGATCACCTGATCAGCAAAGCCCTTATTTGTGAGTGGGAAGGGCAGCAGGTCTCCCTTCCTCACTGGTTCCCACCCCGCCTCCTGGGAAGGGTGCTCAATTCAGTGCCCCCCAGGATCACGCCCATAGGTGACCACCTACAGTCACCTAATGGACATGCTGATTCAAGAAATTTTATTTTTAAAGATAAGAAAAAGGAAAAAGGGGAAAAGGAAATAGAAAAGTAATGATACAACTATTATGAAAGACAGGATACATTCTGCATGTTGCTATATCGTTCATATAAAAGAAAGTTTCATCATATTATTACACTCTTAACCTCTCATCACAATAGACATCTAGAAATATATTGTAAGTTCCCATTTAAGTTATCAGTTAAGCTTAAATAGGCGGCTCGGCGGTGCTGATGTTGTTGGACCTATCGGCAGCGTTCGATATGGTCGACCACCGGCTTCTGGCGTGCCGCCTTGCCGACGCAGGGATTCAGGGGTTGGCCTTGCAATGGTTTTCCTCTTTCCTTGACGGTCGGGGACAAAGGGTGGCGATTGGGGAGGAACTGTCCCGGAGACACACGCTTGATTGCGGGGTGCCTCAAGGGGCGGTGCTCTCCCCGATGTTATTTAACATCTACATGCGCCCCCTTACCCAGATTGCCCGAAGGTATGGGCTCGGGTGTCATCAATATGCTGATGACACCCAGCTCTATCTGCTTATGGACGGCCGGCCCGCCTGCGCCCCAGAAAATCTGGACCGAGCGTTACAGGCAGTGGCTAGGTGGTTTAGGCTGAGCGGGCTGAAGCTGAATCCGGCGAAGACAGAGGTCCTGCGCCTGGGTCGCTGCGGCCCGGGAAGGGAAATCCCCCTGCCAGTTTTTGACGGCGCGCCGCTAACAGCGTCGGGCAGGGTCAAGAGCCTGGGGGTGCTGTTGGAGCTTTCACTGACAATGGAGGCCCAGATAGCAGCCACTGCCAAGTCTGCGTTTTTTCACCTTAGGCGGGCGAAGCAGTTGGCCCCCTTCCTGGAACGTGACGACCTGGCAACAGTGATTCATGCTACGGTCACCTCGAGGTTAGACTACTGTAATGCCCTCTACATGGGGCTACCCTTGTGCCGGACCCGGAAACTGCAGTTGGTGCAGAACGCTGCTGCCCGGCTGTTATTAGGGCTCCCAAGACGGGAGCACATTCGGCCGGGGCTCCGGGATCTGCACTGGCTGCCAGTAATATTCCGAGTCCGGTACAAGGTGTTGGTCATTACCTTTAAAGCCCTATATGGCCTAGGACCTGTCTACCTTAGGGACCGTCTTTCCCCACATGTTCCCCAGAGAGTACTACGCTCGGGTTCTCAAAACCTGTTAGTAGTCCCTGGGCCAAAGGAGGCCCGTCTAAAATCCACCAGGGATCGGGCCTTCTCAATAACGGCACCTTATTGGTGGAACCAGCTGCCGGAGGAGGTGCGGGCCCTGCGGGACCTAGGGCAGTTCCGCAGGGCCTGTAAGACAGCCCTCTTCCGGCAGGCCTATAATACTGACTGACAAGGAAATCTTTTGGATGGAACGAAATGCATCTGTAGACCGCCGGTTTTATCTATCTTGTTTTTATTAATTTATGGTTTTAACTCTACTTGTAAGTGTTTTAAATTGTAGTATTTGAATTATTATGTTGTAAGCCGCCCTGAGACACTCCGGTGTGAAGGGCGGGGTATAAATTCCAATATAAATAAATAAATAAATAAATAAATAAATAAATAAATTTCAAGCATATAAATTGAAGAATTTTAACCACAATTCACACCAAAGCAGTTTAAGAGTCTAACCACACATATCCCAATATTCTCTCCTTCTTCCTTGGATTTCCCAGCAAGCAATATAAGTAGTCCATCTCTGCTGCTTCCAGTATTTTACCAATCAGTTCCTTTTTTGTAGGTAGCTCTTGAAGCTTCCATTCTGTGCAAACAAAATCCTTGCTGCAGTATTAATATGTGTCATTAAATGTCTTGTCTCTTTTATATAGTCACTGGGATACATGTTCAACAAGAACAGTTCTGATTTACATGGAATCTGTATCTTCAACATTTTTTCAATAGATCATGCACCATCTTCCAGTGGTCTTTCACCTTCTCACAAGTCCCACCACATAAGATAAAACGACCCCACCTTTGTACATTTCCAGCATTTGTTAAGACATATCAGAATACATTTTAGAAAGTTTTTGAGGAGTTACATACCACCTATAAAATATCTTATACAAATTTTCTTTAAAAGATACTGATTTGGTTAGTTTAATATTAGATTTCCATAGGGTTTCCCATTCATCTAACATAATAGTGCGCCCAATGTTCTTAGCTCATTGTACCATACAGTCTTTCACAATCTTATCTTGCATCTTCATCTTTAATAGATAAGAGTATATTTTCGAGAATAATTTTTTCTGAGGACCCAGTGTCAGGCTCTGTAAGGTTTAGAAATATTAACTGTAACATACTAACCATATGGACTTCTGATACTAACCCATATACCTTTCCTGCCATGTAGTCTCTACGCATATCAAAGAGACAGCCATTAATGTGTAAACATTGTTGATGCTCCCAAGGCACAAAAGATAGCTTGGCCACAAGGCAACTTCTCAGGGGAAAGAGATAAGCTGAAGCCTGTGTGAAAGTTTGCACCTCCAACTCCTTGATGTCTTGGGAAAGGGAGCTTTGTTTAGAATTGCTTTGATGTAGAATCTTTTAAGAGTGACCCATGCCTAGGCATCGGTATTAGTCTCAATCTTTGTAACCAGCTATGAGTTTCCAATAAAGTGTCATTTTGTTTCAAATGAACATTGCTTGAGATTCCATCGCCTGACACCCAGAAAGGTTTTATCAAATGGATACTGCTCAGTATGAAACCCTGTTGTCTTATCTTTAACATATCTAGACTCTATTTGCATTCTAAGCCACCAGTTCATATTAATATTTTTACTCTCTAGCTTTTCCTTGGTTTTCAACTGATTATCTTGTTCCAATATCTCCTTATATCTATAACATTGATTTGGTTTTATAAGATTTGGTGGTGTAAATGCTTCAACAGGAGACATCCATCTTGGAATTCTTTTGTAGATTTTTGGTTTTAACCATACCCATGTATGATAAAGAGATTTCCGTAGCCAATGGTTTTTAAAATAAGAATGTCCTTCTAGAGTTTGATACCACAAATATGCATGCCAACCCTGGGTAAGTTCATGGTCCTCCAAAGACAGCTGTATCTTGTAACAAAGCCTAATCTCTCAGCCATGTCAGCACCGAGGCTCTATAATACAATTGCCAATCTGGCAGGCTCAAACCCGCTCTTTCTTTACAGTCTTGTAGCGCTTTAATTTTTGGCTTTTTCTTCTGCCAAATATATGCAGAAGTCATCTTACTCAGCTCTTGAAAGAAAGCATTAGTTAGGAGTACTGGAATGGTTTGAAATAAAAATAACAATCTTGGCAATATATTCATTTTTTATTGAGGCTATTCTTCCCATTAATGATATATTCAAGTCTTGCCACTTCTCCAGATCTCTTTTAATCTCTTTCAATAATTTGTCATAATTATCTGCTTTTAGAATACTGCATGTATTTGTAATATAAATACCCAAATATTTCACTTTCTTCTTATAAGAGAATTCGGACTTTCCTTGCAAAGACTGAATTTTTCTATTGTCATATTTTTGGCCAAAATTTTGTTTTACCATAATTTATCTTCAATCCTGTCCAGTGGCCAAATTGGTTAACCTTATTTGTCAGACAGTCAATTGAATCAAGTGGCTGTTCTAAAACAAAAACCAGGTCATCTGCGAATCCCCTCAGTTTGTATTGTTCACCCCTTACCAGCGCACCCCTGATATTTGGATCTTCTCTTATTTGTTTGTTCAAATCTCCAAGCATAGAATAAACAAAAGCAGTGATAATGGATAGCCTTGTCTTGTACCCTTCTGTATAACGATTGGTTCTGATAATTCGCCATTCACCATCACCTTTGCTCTTTGAGAAGAATAAATCGATTGTATCATTTTCAAAAAGTTCTCGCCACATTCCATACCATTCAATTGCCAGTGAATGCTGGCAATTGCCAGTGAATATCATAAATCATAAATTGCCAGTGAATGCTGTCAAAAGCCTTCTCTGCATCTAAACAGATGAGGGTTAACTGTTTCTCTGGATGATTCTCATAATACTCCAATATCTTCAATATTGTTCTAACATTAACTTTCAGATGACTCCTTGGCAAAAATCCTGCTTGATCCTGATGTATAATAGTAAGATTTTCTTCAAACGTTATGCCAAAATTGAAGCAAAAATTTTGTAATCCACATTCAAGAGAGAGATTGGTCTAAAATTTCTTACATCTTTCAAATCTGTACCGTCTTTTGGTATTAGCAATGTTGTAGCTTCCTGCCATGAAAAAGGTATTTCAGCCTCCCTTTGGATCGTTTCTATAAGAAGCTTAAATGGAACTGATAGACAATCTTCAAAGTCTTTATAAAATTCTGCAGGTAACCCATCTGGACCAGGAAATTTGCCAATTTTTTTAGAAGTTATTGTTTCACACACTTCTCTTGTCGTTATTGGTTCATTTAAAATTCTCCTCTGCTCATCTGTAAATTTGTTAAGGTTATTCTGCCTAAGATAATCTTCTACTTTGTGGAATACTTTCTTGCTGATTAGACTGGACTAATTTGCAGGAGCACATTATAATTTTACTGGTGTGAGTGTATTTTTGCCCCCCTCTTCTCTGTTGGGTATTTTTGACTCATTTGAATCATTGTTATGGTAAATGGTTATTGTTTATAACTTCAAACATTGTAATTTGGGTTTGCTGGATTGTTGATATAAGGGGAAGCTTTTGTTCCTAAACAATTTTATATCTAACTAAAATATTGACTTTTCCTGCCTGATAGTGAGTTAGTTGACAAAAGATGCCACAGTGATTGAAAGTATCTAGAAACCCCAGGGCTTTTTTGGTAGGAAAAGCCCAGCAGGAACTCATTTGCATATTAGGTCATACCCCTGATGTCACCATTGCTTCACATAGGGCTTTTTTGTATAAAAAGCCCAACAGGAATTCATTTGCATATTAGGCCACACCCTCTGGCACCAAGCCAGCCGGAACTATGTTCCTGTGCGTTCCTGCTCAAAAAAAGCCCTGAGAAACCCAATCTCTTCTCCTGGCTTGAACACGTTGACCCAATCAATATACGGGTAGTTAAATATACATCAAAGAAGAGTGGGAAGCTTTATCTTGCTTTTATTGATTTGCACATTACAGCCTCTGAGCAACTGGCTGTTGTCTGCTTCCTTCTCCCTCTCTCTCGTTTCCTTCTGCATCACAGCTTGCTTTGCCAGGCTTGCTCAATCACACAGGAGCTATAGAGCAAAGCCTCTGTTTTCTCATTGGTTGAGGCACCTCCCTTGAAGAAGGAGGGGGTAGGGATAGCTTGTTTCAAAGGAAGCTCTGGCTCTTTCCTTCCTTCCCCAGGGGGCCAAGAGGGGGAGGACCCTCAGCCATTAGAAGGAAGAGAGGCTCTGCTGTTCAACTGAGAGAACCTGGATTGCATGCAAGAGATGCAAAGAAAGCACCTTTAAGACCCAAAAGTGCTAATGTTATAAGCATGTTTTATTGTTAAGTTTCCTTTAAACATATTTGTTTGTCTGTGACCTTTATAAAGTTTATATTATCTGCTACCTGGCATTACATTTTATGACACATATGACCAGGCCCAGCAAGGTCTCACTTATGTCAGATCTGGTCATCATAACAAATGAGTTTAACATCACTGTTCTAGAGAGACAGAGTTCTATTTAAGCAAAGGAAAAACCAATTCAGCTCTTAAATCTGAAAATTTATGCCAAATCACAGGAACATGATCTATAGAGTCAATTTGGTTAGTACAAAATCCGCAGAATTGTTTCAAGTATGGAATACCATCAGTCCCATAGCCAGAAAATGTGGCTTCGGGTGACATCATGGGCCTCCTCAACATGGTAACGTAGTTCAGGGTTGCCACTAAAATTTTATTTTTCATTTCCCTGACTTTCCCTAACCAATGTTTTCAGTTTCCTTGACCACCATTCAAATATAACCGCAAGTTAAAAAATGAATAGGTCATGTTGCATTAATGCAAGGCTTAGTGAAATGTGCCATGCTACAACTACACAAATCACAACTGCAAAAATATTTGTCAAATTAAGAGATTTCATATCAGCTTCTTTCAATATTAACTGCAGCAACATCTGTTTTGCAATTGCGCCAATGATTACACCAAGATTACAAACTTCAGTTCAAGTAAACTCTGAATGCTAATAAGTAGGAACTTTCCAAAGCTGGGAAAGTTTCACTTTCGCTTTCTGGTTCCAGAAAGTAATGAGCAGAGCAGCAGAAAAAAGGAGGTGGAGTTTCTGCAATCTAGAGAAGCAGACAACCCTCATTTGCAACCATTATGCATGGGATAAGACAGGAGAGAGGGTAAGAGCACTCATACTCTGTAAACTCCAAAAGGAACAAGCAATCACATATGCAAAATTTACTTTGCTTGGTGCAGAGTAGAAAGTGCTAGTTGTCTGTGAAATCCAACAGCAGCAAAACTCATTTGCAACTCTGTGCTGGGTTTAGCAGGAGACAGATTGTCCATTCTGTACACAAGCATGACCCAAAAACATGCTTATCTTTATATGTAAGTTAAATGTAGTATTAGCAGGTAGGAATGAAAACAGTTAGACGTTTAAAGTTTGTATATTGCTAAATGTTTAAACTAGCCTTGTCTTGCACATGCTACAGGCAGACTTGGAAAATCACGCAGGGACAGAGATCAACAAATACATTAGGCTGGTTGCTGGGGGAGAAGCTGAGGAAAAGGTGGAGTTGGGAAAGAGCATAATTAACTTTTACTTGTATTCTGCTACTTCTCTATTCCAGTTGCCACAAGAAGAGATCATGCTCTTGCAGCAGCAGGTCAAAAATCCACTGCTTGAATATATTTTAATCACAATTTCACTTTCCCTGACCAATTTCCATTTCCCTGACTTTCCAGAAAGTGGCAACCCTGTCGCTGTGAGTATGGTGCATCACAGCTGCATGCAATTAGCACTTTAGAATATGAGGCCTCCAGGAATTTTGACTCGTCAGGTTTAGAGAAGAATTGTAAAATGGTGAGCATGATTTCAATAGATTTTTATCTTGTAAGAAAGTGATTTTTATATGTGTATTTTATATTCAGCACAGCACTGAATAATACCCCAATTTAAATGTCCAACAAAGCTCCACAGTGAAATGACCAGTTCCAGCCTGTGGCTTTGTTATTGGGTTCTGAATTGGCAGGGTTCTTACCTTCTTTTCCACTGGTACAAAGAGAAGGAATTTCCCCCCCATTTGGAATCTTCAAGAGTACAGTGGACTTTAAGTATTCAAGAACAGACTTTAGCTTCTGCCTTTAGCGGCTTTCTGATGAGTCAATTGTTTACGTAAGAGTGCAGTTTTGCATGTTTGGAATGTATGAGACTCATATCTAATGAACTGGATTTATTAATTTATAAATTGCTCTTTATATGTGTTATTACGCTAGTAATTGTATTGTGTTGGTTTTTTGTATTGGCTCCCCTCAACACGGTGGCATCAATAGTGACATCACCACAGGTGACTCTTCAAGTGCGAGTTGGCTCTCCAGGAGGTCTTGGGGAGCCAAAGAGAAAACAGCCAGGCAGCAAGGCAGTGAGAGGTGCTTGCTGCCCTGCCCCTTGACTGTCTCCTCGGCTCTCCAAACAGGCACAGTGAGTGTCAGGGTGGGCCATTCTCCAATGGCTTGTAACCATGCTTCATTGCATCTGTGTCCAAGTGAGTCAGCTCTCTGAGAGCCAACTTGCTGGCTGGTGCAGACGTAATGAAGTCCCTCCCTTTCCCAACATCTCTAGGTATTTCCAAACTCAGAGCTGACAATCCTTGTCACAGTACAAAACCCTGTCTTTAGAGTATTTGTTGGCTACCCAATGAAAAGTTTACATTCTAGTAAAATATCATCTGTTAAAAAATTCAGTGAACATTTTTCATAAAGTTGCAGGTGAACAGCCAATAGGTGTGGCTTCCTGATACAGGAGGATGAATTGTAAAACGTAGGAGTTGTAAAAGTATAAAACAAAGTGTGAATAAAAATGAATGAAGGAGGACCGTGGAAGTAAAAATGAACCAGAGTGATAAAGTCATGTGGGCTAGGTGGAATGTGCTGTGACTATAAAAATAAGTGACCATGACCAGCTACAGAGAAAAGATGTCAGTTTCACTGAAAAATTCCAAGTTTAAGGTCTAGTTGTGCATGCTTATCTTATAAATGTACTTCAGAAAGGTACGTAATTCCCCCTGGCTTCTACTTTTGCTGTCTCCTGCGTTCATACAATAATTTGGAAATTATTTTAGTGTCTGTCTTCATCAACTCCACACTCAAAAGCTACCATTTTTCTCTGGGGAACTGATACTTGTAGTTGAGAGATCAGTTGTAAAACTGGAGGTTGGTGACCCTAATTAGGCTAGCCCAATGAGAACCTGGGAGAAAGGGCCAGACAATGCCCTCACAGTAGGATGGGTGAAGAACTGGTGTAGGTGCTAATCTTAGGCACTATCTGGGATTTTCAGCAAAAAGGAGTGCTGAAAGGTGGGCCCACCCCAGAGTCTGACCTGTAAAAGATGGAGCCTGACAATCAGGAAAGAAGGGGAAATAGTTATAGTATAATTGGTATTATTATTATTGGTAGCTGAAAGCTATATCTAGTGCTGATGCTGTTCAGTCAGTTGGCACAAAATTCCCTTAACCCAAAGAGTGAACTGGAAATATACAGCACCTTAGTGCAGGGGTCCCCAACTACCAGACTGTGGACTGGTCCCTGTCTGTGGCCTGCTAGCAACTGGGCCACGGAATGAGGCAGAGGTGCTGCAACACCCCCACCTGCTCAGGACCCAGGTGGATAAAAAGAGGCAGAGTGGCCTTGCTCCGAGGCAGGGAGGCAGTTTCAAAGCGAGGCAGAGCAGCCTCACAGCCCCTTCCATCTGCCGGGGACCTGATCAACTGACTGGCAGGGGTCTTTAAATGGGAGGGGGAGGCAGATTGGCCTTCTGAATCCTGGCTACCTAGCAAGGAGGTTGCAGAAACATCTCCAGTCTCCCCCCCCCCCATTTAAAGATACCCATGGGGGCAGGGATGGGGTGCAGTGAGGGGGATAGCCTGGGGTGGCAAAACCCCAAGTCCACCCTCCCCACCAGTCGATGGAAAAACTGTCTTCCATTAAACCGGTCCCCAGTGCCAAAAAGTTTGGGAATCACTGCCTTAGTGGACTGGAAGAGAATTTGACCTTAGTTTCTAGTGTGTCAAGAATGTGAGGCTCCACTGATGTCATTTGTAGACTGTGCTCTAGAAAAGCTTCCTCAGGCCTCAGAATGTGACAGGAGGGGGTTGCTTTACCTTGTTTCTTCAGTTTGGTGTAGTGGTTAAGTGTGCGGACTCTTGTCTGGGAGAACTGGGTTTGATTCCCTACTAGCAGCTGCTGGAATGGCCTTGGGTCAGCCATAGCTTGGCAGAGGTTGTCCTTGAAAGGGCAGCTGCTGTGAGAGTCCTCTCAGCCCCACCCACCTCACAGGGGAAGATATGGCAGGGGGAGGGGAAAGAGGAGTGGGGGAAGGGGTCCGAGACAAAACAGGCCTCGGCCCCCTTCCAGTCTACTTCCCATACCAACGGTGACAGGTAGTGGAGCCAGGAGGATTTGCCCACGCCCGTCATTGGTGTTTGCAACGCCAGGTCTATAAATAATAAGACCGAGACTCTTAGAGACTTCTTGCTTCGGCAGGACGCAGACCTGGCTTGCGTGACCGAGACCTGAGTGCAAGAGGGGGAGACAGTGGCTCTCTCTCAGATGACCCCCCCAGGTTACTCGGTCTTTCATCAATCGCGAGTTAGTGGGCGGGGGGAGGGGTGATGCTATTCATACGGGAGGATTACTCCTTCCGGGTTCTCCCGGCCCCAACGATCAATGGCGTTGAATGTGCCGGCCTGGCGTGGGATGTCGGAGAGGGGTTGGCGATCTGGCTGGTGTACCGTCCGCCTAACGCACCAGCCAGCGCCTTACCATCCCTGATGGAGGCAGTGTCGGGCTGGGCATTGGAGCACCTGAGGCTTGTGGTCCTGGGTGACTTCAATGTCCATGCCGATGACGCGGCCTCCAGTCGGGCAATGGACCTAGTGTCTTCCATGGCGACACTGGAACTCTCTCAATTTATCATAACTCCTATGCATCAGGCAGGACACACATTAGACCTGATCTTTGCGTCCGGGATTTGGGTGAGCGATATCGCAATGGAGGCGGTACCATGGTCGAACCACCTAGCCCTCAAGGCCCGTATGGAGACGCCACTCCAACTCTGTAAGGGCGGAGAGCCTATTTTGGCTTGCCCGTGGAGCCTGATGGACCCGGAACAGTTCCAGATGGCTCTTTGGGACCCCTGGCTCCCTGGCGATTCCCTTGACGCCCTAGTTGATGCCTGGCAAGATCGGCTAACTGGGGCAATCAATGAGATCGCACCTCGATGTCCTCGTTTGAAGCTGGCTCCATGGTACACCTCGGAGTTACGCCAGCTGAAACAAGGACTCAGACGACTAGAGAGGCAGTGGCGGTGCACTCGTGGTGAAGCGGCGAGAACATCTTATAGAACGCTTATGAGGTCATATGAGATGGCACTCAAGGCTGCAAAGAAAGATTACTTCGCAGCCAAGATTGCGTCTGCAAATTCGTGCCCGGTACAATTGTTCAAAATAATTGGAGATTTAACTACACTACCCCAGGGCAGGCCAAATGTTAAAGAATTGGAAATAGGCTGTGAGGCTTTTATGAAATTTTTTGCAGACAAAATCACGTCGCTCCGCCAGGACCTGCCCATCACATTGGATACAGTACACGAACTGGAGGCTCCGTGCCTGTCTTCAGGTTTAGTTCTGGATCATTTCGACCCGCTCAGCCTGGAGGAAGTCGACGGAATTCTCTTCTCTGCACGCCCAACAACTTGCGATTTAGACCCATGCCCCTCTTGGCTAATTAAATCTTGCCTGAGGGAGCTTAGATGTCCTCTACGGGACATCATAAATAGATCCCTCCTGGAGGGGCGTTTTCCAACGCCCTTAAAAGAGGCCTTGGTCCGTCCCCCCTTGAAAAAAAGTACAGCAGATCCGGCCGAATTGGCAAACTACCGGCCGGTCTCGAATTTACCATTTTTAGGTAAAATTATAGAGAGGGCAGTGGCATTGCAGTTACAGGGTTTTCTGGATGACGCTTCCGTCCTAGACCCTTTCCAGTCTGGCTTTTGCCCGGGTCATGGGACGGAGACAGTGCTGGTCGCCTTGGTGGATGACCTCCAGCGGCATCTGGATCGAGCCGGTGTGGCAGTGCTGATGTTGTTAGACCTGTCGGCCGCATTCGACACGGTCGACCATCGGCTGCTGACTCACTGCCTCGCCGATGTTGGGGTTAGGGGGTCGGCCTTACAATGGCTTTCCTCCTTCCTTGAGGATCGGGGACAAAAGGTGGCAATCGGAGGTGAGTTCTCCCAGAGACGTACACTACATTGTGGGGTGCCTCAGGGAGCAGTTCTCTCGCCGATGCTATTTAATATCTATATGCACCCCCTTGCCCAGATTGCCAGGAGGTAAGGGCTTGGGTGTCGCCAGTATGCAGATCACACTCAGCTCTATCTGCTAATGGATGGCTGACCTGCCTGCGCCCCAGAGAACTTGGACCTGGCACTGCAGGCCGTGGCAACTTGGTTAAGGCTGAGCGGGCTGAAACTAAATCCGGCAAAGACAGAGGTCCTTTGCCTAGTTCAGGGCGCTCTGGGAGGGGAAATACCTCTCCTGGTCTTTGACGGGGCGCCACTGAAAGCGGCGCGCCGGGTTAGAAGCCTGGGAGTCCTACTGGAGCCTTCATTATCAGTGGAGGCCCAGATAGCTGCCGCTGCCAAGTCAGCCTTTTTTCATCTGAGGCGGGCAGTTGGCCTCCTTCCTAGAGCGTTGGGACCTGGCAACAGTGATTCACGCAATGGTCACCTCGAGACTGGATTACTGTAATGCCCTCTACATGGGGCTGCCTTTGTGCCGAACCCAGAAGCTGCAGCTAGTGCAGAACGCGGCTGCCAGACTGTTGCTGGGGCTCCCAAAGCGGGAGCACATACAGCTGGGGCTACGTGAACTGCACTGGCTGCCAGTTATATACTGGATTCATTACAAAGTGCTGGTTATTACCTTTAAAGCCCTATATGGCCGAGGACCTGCCTATCTTAGGGACCGTCTCTCCCCGTATGAACCCCAGAGAGCACTGAGGTCAGCAGGGAAGAACCTGCTGACTATCCCCGGGCCAAAGGAGGTAAGACTCCAGAGTACCCGTACTCGCGCTTTCTCTGTTATGGCCCCACAGCTGTGGAATCAGCTTCCAGAAGAAATGCGGGCCCTGCGGGACTTTGAACAGTTCCGCAGGGCCTGCAAGACCATCTTGTTCCAAATAGCCTTCACCAGCTGAAACTACTAAACTACCAAGTAAACTTTCCAGCGATTATAGCACTAAATGCACTAATGTTTTTAGAATTTTAATGGATTTTAATTAATTGTAGTTAAATGTTATTTATTGTACAATGTATGTATTGAGTTTTTTGCTGTTAGTCGCCCTGAGCCGCTTGGTCGGGGAGGGCGGGATACAAATAAAATGTGACTGACTGACTGACTGACTGAGGGTGTCTGTTGTGGGGGAGGAAGATAAAGGAAATTATGAGCCGCTCTGAGACGCTGAGATTCGGAGTGGAGGGCAGGTTATAAATCCAATATATTCTTCTTCTTCTTCCTTCATGCTGGACTCAAACTTTAGTGGTTTCTTTGTGTTAGCCAACAACTTCCCCCCTGGCCTGTTTTGGAACCTCCCTTTTAACCCTCTCCATGATTGCCAATCTATTCCTGAAGGCCTTTCCCTCTTCCATCATCCAGAAAGAGAAGCCCAGTTGTCTCTGCTGAGCCAGGCTGAGGTGTCACAGCCTCTGCCAATCGCCCTATTGGTCCCTTGCATCCCTCGCTATGGCATGCCTGGCCCTCTACTCCACCCCCATCCTCCACAAGCCCTGTCCCCATCTGAACCAACTGCTTGAGTTGGTACTGATTGAGTGGGAAGGGCAAAGGTTGGATCCTACTTTTGAGTCAAGCAGTATGAAGAACAGCAAGCCTTCAGGGGTCCTTTTCTTGGCCACAGCTGCACTTGTTACACTGGCTAATGACATCACTGAAGCCTTCCAGCCAGAATGCTACCACCACTCCTGGGTCAGCTATGCCATGTCTCTACAGCTGATGCTCTTTTCCCCAGCTCTGGCAGAATTGCCCCAGCAGGTGGGTCATGGCAACTCCGTATGGCTTTGGCCAGGTTCCAGAGGATTCTCCGGGTTGGCTTGGCTCCCCATGGGGATTTTCATATTTAGCAATGGGAACCCTGCTGTGCCGGGGCCTGGCACTAACATAAGACAATGGGGAAAAATGAATTCTAAGAGATTAATGATTGGATATTTTTATTTTCTGTTTCTTATTATACTTGTGTGCTTGGTTGCATCACAGTTTGCTGTATTCTTCTACATGACAGAGAGTTTGATTGTGAGCGGAGCTTCAACCATATACATTAATTATAATAATGAAAGAAACAGAACTTTTCACTACCAAAATAGTGAAGCAACCATTTGGATCCATAATCACTTGCTGAATCTGAAAAGAAACATGCTTGTATATCAATATAGCAACATCTTTAAATCAATCAGATGTATCAGTAACATAGACCTCATTAACCCTATCCTGACACAAGAAATTCTTATTCTTTGCCATCATATGAGTTTCTTGTAAAAAAGCCACATCAGCTTTAAGATCTTTCAACTTGGAAATAACCTTCCCCCGCATACTTTTTTTTTTATTTAACAAATAGAACAATTATAGACAAATTGCATAACAACACATAAAACACAGACAGCAAAAATAAGAGAAGAAAGGGCAAAATAGTTAACAGTTTAGTAACTGTTTAGTTAGTAAAAGGCTAAATGTGTATTTCTTTGGCAATTTTTGGATGGTTTTATTTTTACACTTACTGGAATCCATGAGGCCCTCAACATTCCATGATAATGTGTTGAACATAACACTTGAAAGTAATATATCCAATCCACAATGTCCGATTCCACACTCATAGAAAAAGTTACAAAGTATCATATAGAAAACCTTCCTATTTATTGAATATTTGCCCAAAAAGTTTAAAAATCCATATGATGTAAAAGTTACCTCAGAGTAGCACAAAAGAGGGGAAATAGCTTAGATAAACTAACCACCAACTATGTAGCTAAACTATTCCCATCCTAAACAAAAACAAAAAAAGCAAAAAAAGCAAACTTTTTTTTTTTGCATCCAGTTAGGATGCCATTCCCATATGTCACTAATTCTAATAGTGACAGATTTAAATGAATATTTTTTGGGGTGTGTGTGTGTCACAGACATTTCTATTTAAAACCTGAAAGTAAATGAAAGGAGAGAGCTGGAGAAAAAGGAAAGAAGAAAAATATGGCAACTGTCAAGTTGGGCCTGCCATGTTTGTTCCTTTTCATATGCACTCTGTTAAGTTTTGATTTTTTGCATGCTTCCATGTAACCTTGTTGATGTTTCACGTTTGTGCAGGATGGTGGACAGATACCTCGTTATAAGTATCATTGGTCCAGTGAGCTTGCTTATCTAGGGCCCTGTTCACACAGCGTGTTGAATTCGTGTTAAACTGACCCGGTTCTGTTCTGAATATTTTTGTTCTGAATATTATTGATCAGACTGCCATGCTGCAATTCGAATCACTCTGCAGTGAAACTGTCTTCTGCCATCCACATGACAGCACCATGCAGTTCTTTTTTCTGCACGATTATACACATGTAAACATTATGTGCATTCACACATTGTGTGCATATGCATGCATGCACATAGGTTAAAATGTGGTTATGTGGTTATGCACATATCGCTAAGTAGTAAAAAAAAAAATGGCAACCGTAAACCGGATGTCTTAGGCTCTTTTTGCCCTGGGACAGCCTTCAGACATCCGGAAGTTGGTTAATATTGCAGGAGAACTATCCAGATAGAGAAAACTATGAGGTGAAACCGGAGAACTCAAAAAACTCCGCAAAGGAGCAGGTAGCAAAACAATCCGGTTCCAAGCAGGATTGGGGGGGGGGGGGGGGCTACCATGAGAATACCGGGAGGCAGATATTGCTATCTGATCAGCCACTTTAAATCCAGAAGGAAACAGCAACGACATCTGATTATACTGTGCATCTGAACAGGGCCTAGTAGTCATAGCAACAGGCCTGTCTGACCTTTAAGGTGAGAGGCCAAAGAAGCTTTCATGAGAACAAATGGACCAGGGGGGGTAGAGATGGATTTTGCCTGTGTTTTTTACGTTTATAATTGCAATCACTGCCTATTGGGTCATTCTTGGCAATGGCTTTTTAGCAGAGGGTCAACTCTTGTATTGAACTCTCAATAAATCCTAACCATATTCTTATGTGCATGGATGCTTTGAGTCAGTAACTGGCAGAACCTTACTGCAACAAGCTTGAGACTGTTATCTATAAACTGGCACTAAGCCCAGACAGTTAGTACTGGAGATGTAGAAAAAAAAAATCAGAAAACCAGCTATACTCTAAACTGAGTAGATTAATATACATGCAGTCATTCTAGTGTTCTTTAAATGATCACAGTTAGCAGCTTTCTTCAAAAGACCTCAACAGACTGTTTATTCTTTGCAGGAAAGTCTTAAGGGTTTGGATCAGCAAGCAACAGATCTTGCAGCCCACTAAGAAATAATTCTGCAGCCATTGGTATCAAGCTTTTTGATCTTGCCTTAATAGTGCATACAGAAAATGGCAGAATATTTAATAATATTGCAGATTCATATATCTTTCAAGACTTCATGCTTTGTAAGTTTGTTTCACTGCGCTGATACTTTGTTGGTGTAATCTGGATAAAGCATGATCTGATTTTTATTAGGACTCCAACAAAGATTTTGTTCCATATTGCAAGGGGGAGGAGGTAATCTCTTACACATGTTCTCAAGAACAGCACATCACTGGAGATGGCTTATTTGTATTGCTAGATAAACAAAGGATCCAATAAGCTCATTCAGTTTGCAAGTGCAAATCAGATGGAAGCTATAAAAATGAATGAAAAAACTATTCCATAAATTCCACCCACTTTTGCTGGCCCACCTTATTAGGCTCTTTTGAAAGACACATTAAATTGACAAGTAAAACTGCTGAGCTGGGAAATCCAGCAGGACAAGACATTATGCAAAGCTGAGACTGTTGTTTCATGAGCCATGTTTCAGCCTTCCAAGGTAGCTATTTTGGATTCCATTTATTGAACTCATGTACCAATAAATTGATCCTCAAAGCTGTTGAATTGAATTGCCAGTTATCTTAACATTATCAGGAAGTTGTTTTAGTACTTCATACTAGAACTAGTTATTCAGATAGTTTTTCCAACTGGGCAGCCATATTGTTTTCAGCCAATGAATCACCTCTTCTTGACCATCAGTGGCAGAGGGTTTGGCAGTTGTCTTCATTTCTTTTCCTTTATAGCTCATAGTTTTGAAATTATAAATCCAGTTATCAGAATAAATGACAACAAAGAAAAAATCAAACAAAAAGGTCCAAACCAAAGCATCATATGCAGAAGAGAGAATAGCAGTGCGGAGTTGCTTCTGATTACTCTGGCATCTTAACCAGAAGTCCTAGCAACCTGAGTTCATGACAGGATGGTGTGAGAAACAAGCTGCTGTGGAGCCGGCTGCCCAACTCTGTTGGGGGCAAGATCATAGGTGTCTGAATCCCCCTGAGCAGGAGGCCTGGAACAGCTGTTCCTATTGACTAAGACCACCCAGGTTTTTCCAGAGCACCAAAGGAAGGAAATCTTGGAGTTACAAGCAGGAAGGGGGGGGGGGAAATCCCAAAAGGAAACATTTTTAAAAATCCAAGTTAGGACAGGACTAAATAATATACTATCAGTGAAAGCAGAACATACTTTAAATTGTTTACTTCAGTCATATTGGAAATGTGGTAAAAGCGCAAATAAAAGTTTAGCATAAGAATAAGAACTAGCAAAAGAATAAGAACCAATTCCTTTAATCAAAGATGAGAAAAGTACAATCCATACTGCCTCTATCAAAATCTATATATCTAACTCTCAACAGTCCCCTCTGCCTGCAGATACTTATTTCCTCAGACAGAGGGTACACTCTTCTCCAGGAGGTTTTCCTACAGAAACTGGGAACATGAGTCTGCAGGGAAAAAACCCCAAAGTTTTTTTAAAAAACAAAAACAAAAACAGGGAGGGTTGAATCCCCACCAATATATTTCGGCACCACCCAGCCGGGCGGCCAATCGGCCGCCTTAGGATGGGTGCCGTTCTTTGCCTCCCCTGAAGGAGAGGGAGACTTGGTTTGCCCTGACTGCTTGGGGGGTGTGGCAGCCTTAAGTAGGCTGGCCTGTCTCCTCCCTGTGCAGTCTTTGTCAGGGCTTGTCGGGAAGGACTTGTCGGGAAGGACTCCAGCGTTGCCACGATCAGGCGTGGCTGTGCTGGGCCCTGTGCGGCGGCTTTCGCTTACCGGCGGCTGTGGCTTCCGCTGGACATCTGAAGGAGGAGCAGTAGGAGCGGGCCTCTTCAGGGAGTATTCGGCCGTACCTCGGCCTCTTTTTTCCTGTTGGTGGGGGCTTCGTCGGGAGGGAGTGCGCCTTCAGCGGGTCCGGGAGCGCTGGTTTGCGCTGCTGCGTCTGCGGCGGCTTCGGCTTCCTCTCCACCCCCCCCCATTGTTGGCTAGACGAGGGGACGGCGATCGCTTCGTGTGGGTGAGTGGGCGGTTTTTACAGCCCCGATCTCCCACGGCCCGCTTTGAAGCGGCCGCTGCTGTGGCGGTTTTTTCCCGCTCATTTTGATTCCCTCTTTCCTGTGCTGGTACTTTGGCTTAGCGACAGGGGGCAGAGCGGTGACTGTTGCTAGGGCATTGAAGTTTTCCCGAGGGCATTGAAGTCTTCACGAGGCGAGCGTTGTTGGGTGGCTAGAGCTTATTGCCTTGGGGACGTAGTGTTTTGGCTCCTTCTCCTTTCTTTTCTGCTGCCTCAGTTGGGTGTGCTGTGGGCAGTTGGGTGGGAATTTTTTGGGGTTTTTTAGGAGCCTTTATTAGCTTCCCTGCCCCATCTTATCGGCTTGATTGGCCAGGCTTCACCAGGGCTGCATTAGTGAGGGGCTGTTTGAGCTTTTGGTCACCCTCCCCCCTCCCACACACTTCTGAGTTGGAGTGTGTTTATTGTGAGCTTTGGTTGAGTAGGCTCATTTGTGCATTAGGGCCTTGCCCATAGGTCACTTGCACATAGATCACGGATATAGCTAGCACCTGGATCCAGTTGGGAGTGAGGCTACGGGCTGCTTTTCTTGGAGCGCCCCCTTTTTTCCCTCTGGACAGAAGGTCGGTGTGGTTGGTTTGTGGGCTTGGTTTAGAGTGGTTGCTATGGGTCCGAAAAAGGGTCAGGGCCCTTCTAAGGGCAAGCAGCCTGCCAAGAAACCATCGAAGCGACCCTGCCCAGTGGTGCCTCCGGCAGAGGACTGGGATGATGGTGCCACTCGCCTAGCGATCCTCGACAGTTTGGCTGCTTTGGAGGGGGAGAGAGGCATGGCCGGCCCTTCTCGGCGCGTCTCAGGGCTCACGGGAAGCGGCAGGGCGGCAACCATCGCATTTCAGAGGGAGGTTCTCTCTCGCTTATCTGCCTTGCAGGGTGGCAATGATGGTGGTTCGCCGGATCCGGTCGCTCCAGATGAGGACCAGGGGCAGGAGCCAGCAGACGTGGCAGTGGTCCCGCTGGAACAGGAAGGTAGGTTGCTGGCTCAGTCTCGTGGGTCTGGTTGGCCTTGGGGGCCTTGGGGCCCAGTCCTCGGGCCTGGGGCTGGTACATCGGTGCCTTCACAAGGGCAGGGCTTTCCATTTTTGGCCGGAGGACCCTCCGCGAGCCAACAGCCTCCTCTGGGGTGGTCTCCTTTTCCATCTCCCCCGACAGGGCAAGCAGGTATTGGGTCTGCTTGGTCATCTTTGCCGCTTACAGCGGGCCCTTCAGGCGGAGTTGGTGGTTTGTCAAACCAAGTGGCTGGGGGCGTTCTTCCTTGGGGTGGTCAGGTAGCCATTCCGTCCTCTTTGCCTTGGTCCACGCAGCAGTGGGGTGGACTTGGGTTTCCAACACAACCTTCCTTTTCCTACGTGTCGATTCCTTTCCACGCTATACCCTTTGGCGATTCGGCTATGCCTCTAGGCGACCACCTTACGGTCGCAACTAGAGAAAAGATTTTAAAGGGTGAATACGTTGACGTATTCAGCTTATTATATCGTGAGCTTGAGAAAAAGCCAAAAGAGGAGATGGATGAGAAGGATAAGGAAAAGCTTAAGGAAGGTGGACAGGTCCTGGTCGAACTGGCTGCCAGGGTTTTTAATTTATGCGGGGGTAATTGCCAGGGCTCAACCCTGGAGGGCAGCCTCACTCTTTCAATACTGCGATATTATTTATCGCGCATATAGTGACTTTGTGGGTGGAGCGTGGCTTCAATATGATGAGGCGTTCCGCATGAGGGCGGCGGTTAATCCCGGGTTGCCGTGGGATCAAATCAGCCAACAGCTATGGTTACAGCTGATGGCTCCCGCGAAGCCTAATACGGGCGACAGATCGGACAGTGGTCACATTGTCCAGAGGACCAATCAGCCTGCCGTTCCCCGCGCCCCCGCGGGGCAGCCGGTTCATCCCCGGTTGCTTTGTTGGGAGTTCACCTCCCAAGGGGCTTGTGCCAGGAAGGACTGTCGGTACAGGCACGAATGTCCTGTGTGTGGGGGACCGCATGCCTTCACAGCATGTAGTCAGTCGAAGCCAAATAGGGGCTTCAGGAGGCCTGGAGGTCCCAATCTGCCACCTGGAAAAGGGCCCAAGCCCCATCAGAATAGCGGTCCTCAGTAGGTTGTTGTTAAGTTATCCTCATTGGGATGATAGGCATTATCTGTTGCAAGGTTTTATGTTTGAGTTCCGGATCCCTTATCAGGGTCCACAAGCCCCCTTTTTGTGTTCCAACTTGAAGTCCGTGAGGGGGCTAGAGCACGTCGTGCACGAGAAAATTAAGAAGGAGTGCACGGAAGGCCGTGTTATGGGCCCCTTTGTGGAACCTCCTGTGCCTAATTTGAGAGTCTCCCCGCTGGGGGTGGTACCTAAAAAGGCCAGGGGGGAGTACCGCCTAATTCATCATTTGTCGTACCCTAGGGGCCGGTCAGTTAATGATGCCATTCCTGACGAGTTGTGCTCAGTTAGGTACACCTCTTTTGACCGGGCGGTGCGCATAGTTCGCCATTGCGGGGTAGGTGCGGAGCTCGCTAAATGCGACATCAAGTCAGCCTTTAGATTGCTGCCCGTGCACCCGGAGGACTTCGAGTTGTTGGGTTTTTGTTTCGAAGGCAGTTTTTATATGGACCGGGCCCTCCCTATGGGGTGCTCTGTGTCTTGTTCGGCCTTTGAGCGGTTTAGTTCTTTTTTGAAGTGGGCATTGCAGTACAGGACAGGTATCCGCGATACGGCGCATTACCTTGATGACTTCCTGTTTGCTGGCCCCGCGGGTTCTGGTCAATGCGCTTATCTACTCAGGTCTTTTGAGAGTCTGGCCGCTGAGCTCGGTGTGCCGTTGGCAGCTGAAAAGACTGAGGGCCCCGCGACCTTGTTGACTTTTTTAGGTATCGAGCTTGATACCTTACAGCAGTCTTCCAGGTTGCCGGAGGATAAGTTGCGTAGCTTGCGGGAAAAGGTGGCAGCAACGAAAGCAAGGAAGAAGGTTTCGCTTCTGGAGCTTCAGCAGCTAGTTGGCCACCTGAATTTTGCATGTAAGGTGGTGGCGCCCAGCAGGGCGTTTTTAAGGCAATTTTGTGACGGTATGACGGCGCTGCGTTTGCCTCACCACGTTACTCGGGTGACCAGGAGCATGCGGGATGACCTTGAAGTTTGGGAGAATTTCCTTCAGCACTTCAATGGGACTTCCTTTTGGAGGGAGGCTATGCTTTTGGAGGCCGAATTGCAGATTGTCTCTGACGCTGCGGGCACCACTGGCTTTGGTGTGTATTTTCGGGGACACTGGTGCGCTGAGCCTTGGCCAGCCGAGTGGCGGAACTCTGATTTGATTCGCAACTTGGCATTTTTAGAGTTCTTCCCTATTGTGGTTGCAGTTTTTATTTGGGGGAGCTCTTTGGCCAATCACACAGTGCATTTCTGGTGCGACAACATGGCGGTGGTCCATGTTGTCAGTAATCTCACTTCTAGGTCCCCTCCAGTTATGTGTTTGGTTAGGCGTTTTACATTACGTTGCCTGAAATTGAATGTTTTGTTTGCTGCCAGGCACGTACCGGGCTCTAGTAACGGGGTGGCGGACGCTCTGTCTCGCCAACAGATGGAGCGCTTTTGTCAGCTCGCCCCGGAGGCCGACAGCTGTCCAGTGCCCATGCCGGCAGAGCTGTGGCGAATTGGAAGGAGGAAGTGAGCCGGGCCATCCATCTTGCAATTGCACCCAGTACGAGGAGGCCGTATGATCGAGCGGCAAAGCAGTTTGCGTGGTTTAGAGTAGGTGCCAGCCTGGATGAAACATGGCCGGTCCCGGTTGCGCATTTACTGCAGTTCTGCGTCTGGCAGAAGGATCACGGTCTCTCCGTGAGGTCCATTAGGGGCCAGCTCGCGGGGTTGGCTTTTATCAGCAAGTCCCGTGGGTGTATGGATGGCACCAAGGATTTTCGGATTAACAAAATGCTGGAAGGGTGGTCTCGGGAGGTAGGTCGCCAAGTTGATGGCAGGCTTCCAATTTCGCCATCCATTTTACGGGGACTTCACTCCACCTGGGTGTCGGTATGTGCATCCAGTTACGAGAGGTTATTATTTCATGCCGCGGCGTTGACGGCTTTTTTCGGGGCATTGCGGGTGTCTGAGCTGGTGGCAGGTTCGCGGACTGACAGCTCTGATAGGGCCCTGAGGGTGGATGATGTTACTCTGGAAAGGGGGCAGGCGCTCATTCGTGTCCGGCGGTCTAAGACCGATCAAGCACAAAAAGGTTGTGTGATTACGCTGGGCCTGTGTCCTGAGGAGGAGTTGTGCCCTGTCCTGGCTTTGGCACGTTATTTGGAAGTACGTGGGACGGATCAGGGCCTGTTATTTCGTGCTGTGGTTATGTTCGCGGTGTTAACTGTTCTGAATTTATTTCTTTCTTAGGTGCTGTGGCTGGCTCGCATAGAAGGAGGATCCTTATTTGCGGCCACAGTATCATCTTTTGGGCGGCGCACCAGGCGGTGCTGCTTTTAGTTGGTCACTGGCAGTTTTACCGTTGGGAACATGTTCTTTTGGGGGCATTTGGTGAGCTCACATGGCAATGTACCTTTGGGGGTGCAAGGCGCCCCTGGGGGACCTAAGCTGCACGGCACAAGGTTGGCTCCAGGGAGCCTGGTGATCCAGTCTCTAGGGAGTGGTCCACAGCCCAGGCTGCATGGCACGGGGGAGGGTGGACCTCAGTGAGCTGGATCTAGTGCCTGGCCGGCTGGGTTTGAGCCGTTGGGTCGGCTCACTCCCGGGGCCTGTGGCTCGCCCAGTTTCAGGTTGGGGAGGTGGTCTGCGTTTTGACCCCTGGCTCAACCTGGCCCCATGTTTATTCCCATTGCCGTTATTTTAAATAAAGTGGCCCTTTATCCCACATTGTTGTCAGTCTCTTTATTCCGAATGGGGGGGCAATTTGATATCAGTGAGACACAGACTGGCTGAGAGAGAGAATGAATGAATGGGAGAAGAGGGGAGAAAGCAAAAGCAGAACTGAAGAATGCCATATGAATGGCTAAGTATTAGGGGGATATTTTAAAAGGACATCTGAGATTCTCACCCATTCTCACCCATTTGCTGCAGGCTCCACTGCCCTCCTAAAACTTTCGGGGAGTGGGGGGAGGATTCTAATTGCTTCTTCCCCCTCCACTAGTTTGAGAAAGACTGGTTGGCTGACAGTGAGAGAGAGAGAGATAATTGGTGGGGGAATAGGGGAGGAAGCAAAAGCAGAACTGGACCAGGGATTGGGGAGGATTCCTTGCTGCCACTTACTCACTCATCTCCAATGCTGTTTTTCTACAGTATGAATGTCTAAGTATCAGGGGAGAGTTGTAAAAGGACACCTGAGTCTGCAACTGCAAACCCTTGCAAGTGGGAGAGAAGAATCATTCTCATCCCAGCCTTTACAGCTGCAGGCTCTGCTGTCCTTTAAAAACATTCCAACTCCTAACTGCTTCTCCCTCCCCCTTAAGGGCTTGGCCACTGCTTCTTCCCACTGTTAATCTCTTCTGATTTATTAGAAGCCAGAAGGACATCTGAAGAATCATTAATGCATAGGTGGGAACTGTGACTAAAAGGTAGGGGCCAGGTGGAGAGGAGGTGGGATTTCCCTCAACCAGTATCTTTTAACAAAACAAAACAAAATGACAGAGCTGGGAAACAAAAGTAATTAAGAGTATATCAAGGTTATTGCATGGTTGAAACACCTTTCCAATGAAGAAAGTCTCAAGATTCTGGGATTTCTCAGTTTAGAAAAACCATGAACAAAGGAGGAAATGGCAGCCAGCTTTAAATCTTTCACTGCATAATCATCCTGCATATAAAGTTATAGTCCTTTATATACTTGATGCGGAAGTGTCATTCCTGTGTTCAGTCTGCTGAATTCCTGTTGATCCTGTCCTGAAAGTTGCAGGTGAGTAAACCAGAAAAGGCAAATTCTTTTATTTGGCAGCATATGACTTCAAAAGCAGATTAGCTTTTGAAGTCATATACTATTATTGCTTATTGTTCCTTCTGGCATGATAATTTTCATAAAGAATATATGAGTCCACAGGGTCATTCTACTGTCTAATACAGGGGTGTCAAAAGTGTGGCTCATGGGCCACCCAGGACTTTAATCAGGCCCACAGCTCTTTCCTCCCTCCTTCTGTTCTCCCCCTTTGAAGCTCCGAGGCTGCCAAAGTTCCCAGTTCCTTCTGGCTTCAGCAGGAAGCTCTTCTGGGCTTGCAAAGATGCAATGAAAATGTGGAATGTTTTTTCCATTAAGATCTCTGCACCCAGACAGACTACTTTGGGAGTAGAGTATCTGGGCCCAGAGACTTTAATGGAAAACCCATTTCCTATTTTCCTTGCAACCTTGTCTCTGCTGCAATGTATTTCAATGGAGTGGAGCTCATTTCGCTTTCCAGTTTTTGTGTGGCCAGTTAGAAACTGTTCCTTGCTGGAGTTGTATGACCTTGCAAATAAAAGGTTGATGCTCTGAATCAGCTTGTCTCTGCTGAATGGACCTGGCACCTAACCTGGGAACCCACAGCCAAAGGGGTATATTATACTGGAGAACAATTGCCAATCTGAGTAGATTGGATGGGAGAAGGTTGCAATGTCCAGTCATTTCATGTTTTCCTAGGCTCATAACATTTTATATTTTTTGTTCCTGCTATGATCCTTCTGCTTCTTCTTGATATTTTATTTTAAAAATTGCATTGCCAAATCCCACTATTCCCTCAGCTTTTGATCTTAAAGAAAACTTTTAAGTTTTAAGCATGTTTGTATTTTGAGCCAGTTTGGTGTAGTGAGTCAGTTTGGTATAGGGTTAAGTGTGCAGGCTTTTATCTGGGAGAACCGGATTTGATTCCCCACTCCTCCACTTGCAGCTGCTGGAATGGGTCAGCCATAGCTCTCATAGGAGTTGTCCTTGAAAGAGCAGCTGCTGTAAGAGCTCTTTCATCCCCAACTACCTCACAGGGTGTCTGTTGTGGGGGGGGGGGGGAAGGTAAAGGAGATTGTGACCGCTCTGAGACTCTGAGATTCAGAGTATAGAGATTCAGAGTATATCATCATCTTCTTCTTAATAAAAAAAATTTAATTGTGTTTGTCTGTATCCTTTATAAAGTTTGTATCTCCACTACCTGGCATTACATTTTATGACATGTATGGCCCAGCCCTACAATTCCATTTATGTCAGATCCATCCCATATAACAGATGAGTTCCACATCCCAGTCTAATATAAGAACAGGCAAGGAAAGATGAAATAGATGAGTGGATTAAGTTGAAATACCAAGCAAAATGGTTCAATTTAGACCAGATAACAAAGGCTCTATTAAACTATTAAGATCGGAGAGAAAGAATGGGAATTATGAGGTTAGACTTTGTTTAGGACAGGAAAGACAACTATTTCATGTGTATTTTAAGTTCCCATATGATCACTTATCAAATATCATTTCTGTGTAGCTCATATTTGCACTATTTATCTTTGTGATGCTTCTCAAAGCGCTCCCAAAGAGCTCTTGCTATGTTTCCTGGTATTTTCTGATATCTGTCCCGTAAAGCTTCTACTGCCATTTTTGTCTGTTGAAAAAGGGGAGAAAATATGTTTCAGTTTACAGACATGTAGATGGAATCAATCAGGGCCTAGCCATAAATGGACTGTATTTTTCCCTTGCACATGCATGCAGTGATAGGTGCAATTCTATCTGTGCTTCTGTGATCAATCAATGCAGCTTTCAAAGTCTCAGAACCCTTGTTAGATCAAGGAAGTTGGCTTTGACCTCCTGGAATATGGTCCTTTTCCAGCTGTGTCTTTTGGGCCAAGACAATTTTATGATAGAATATTGACTAGATGGAATATTGGCTAGCTAAGCTGCTCATGTGCTGTAATCAATGATTTTTTAATGATATACAAAAAACAAATTGTACAAAAAAAGAGGTAAAAGAAACAAATTAATGCATATCAGAGCATTGTATTTACTACTCTATATTTCTATAATATATACTGTTAATTCCAAATAATTCCTGAGAGAAATATCACCCTCCCCCACACACACAAAATTACTGGATAAAGATTGAGTGTGCTCACTGCCCTTCAGGAGGCACAGAACTTTTAGAACAATTGGGCACTTATAATAGTATCCTGGAGGGCATGTAGGGTTGCCAAGTCCCCAGCTTCCCGCAGCGGGGGACTTTCTCTCACGTGCGGCACACGTGTGCGCCGCAATGACATCACTTTGAAGTGACATCATCAAAATGGTGGCACCCATGCAGAGCTGCTCTAGGTGTTTCTGGGAAAACTCTATGGTTTTCCTGGACGCTGTAGCCATTTGGGAGGTTAAAACTCTATGGTACCTATGCACCATAGAGTTTTTACTTCCCAAATAGCTAGAGGGTCTGGGAAAACCATAGAGTTTTCCTGGAAACGCTTAGAGTGGCCCCGCATGTGCGCCACCATTTTTATGATGTCACTTCTGGGTGACGTCATTATGCCAGCGACTTTGGAGGAGGTTCCCCCTGCTGGCACAATGTAGGCCAGCAGGTTGGGAACCTCCCGGGTGGGAGAACCCCTGCCCGGACCTGGGGATTGGCAGCCCTAAGGGCACGAGTTGTGTACGAGTAATTTACTACTCACATAGTCCAAATCCTAGAACTTAACCCCATAAGGCAATGGCACTATAGCTCCATTTTGTTGAGGTTTAGGACTCAAAACCCCATTAATCGAGATCCTTCTCTTCTCTTAGGAGTCTTTGGGAAACCCCAACTTCTCTATATTGGAAGTGACTAACAGAGAATTTGATGGCAGCATTAACTTGTAACATTTAAATTCTTACAACATGTGCATAAAAATCCACACTTCTCTAAGTTCCCCAAGTGGGGGAAAACATAATTAATTAGATCAGGTTTTCTATAGAGAAGAAGAGATTAGAAAAGCCTCAGGGGCAAAATGTCACGTGGGCCTACAATAATGTAAGGAGAGGAAATCAGGCAAACCCAACCTTACTCTAGCATTGTGAGATCCTAAAACCTAGGCTACTCACAATAACACAGGACCTCTACCTCTCCCCAGATGAATTGTTCATGTGCTATTTACCTAGTGCACTCTTCTCTTCCCCTAACACCAAAGTCAAAAGTTGCTTTCACATTCTACCTCAGAAGGTGAGATACCAGCCCTTTTGACACACTACATAAAAGTATAATGGGTGTCCAGCAACAAGAGTTGCCAACCTCCAGGAAGTGACTGGAGATCTCCTGCTATTACAAGTGCTCTCCAGGTGACAGAAATAAGTTTACCTGGAGAAAATGGCTGCTTTAGAAGGTGGACTCTATGGTATTATACCCCATTGATTTTTCCTTAGGTTCCACCCTCAAAATCACCAGGTATTTCCCAAACTAGAGCTGGCAACCCTATCAGCAATGCACATACTGGTAGTATGTGCTAGCCATGACGTTCCTCATATGCATGCTCACCATGTTGTCCTATTTTGCATGTATATATAGCTTCAGTATGTGTGAACCAAAATGTATGTTTGAGTATACCAAAACTGTATGTACATGCAAAACACATTTCTTTCTGCCCAGTCAAGATGGTAAATATGTGTATTGGGAGGTTTTATATTGGGCCCAATGGGTTCTCCCTCAAATGCCAAAAGAGGCTTGGAAAGGGCCTCCTCCCCCACCTTTTTCTGACAGAACCAAGGTTGGATGCCTTTTACTGACAGAAGCAAACTTGGTTGCCTAGCAACAGCTACTGCCTAGCACAGGGGTGGCCAATGGTAGCTCTCCAGATCTTTTTTGCCTACAACTCCCATCAGCCCCAGCCATCAGCCATGCTGGCTGGGGCTGATGGGAGTTGTAGGCAAAAAACATCTGGAGAGCTACTGTTGGCCACCCCTGGCCTAGCAGTTTGCCCAGTGGCCCAATCCTCGTTTGGAGCCAGCAGTGGGTGGGGAAGAACTCAGCCAATGGCATGCAAGTTCTCTAGACTGGCAGTTCATGGGGCAATGGCTGATGTAGTATGAACCACAACCAATGGGAGAGCCAGAAAGTGCCAGCACACAAGGCTTTTATATATTATAGATTAATATAAATATTAAAATACAAAATATAAATCACAATACTAATCAAAAAGTCATCTAAACATAGCCAATTATTTTTAGACATACTGGACCCCATAGCATCTTTTTACTAAGCTGTTTGGAGCTGTAACTTACAAGATGTGTCTCAAACATATGCTTTGGTCTTTTAGGGAATAACCAATATCTCGTATCAATTTTATATTAGAAAATTCATTAATCTTTGAGGTTGTTGATGTACTTATGAATTATTGCTTATCTCCTGGAGACTAATTGACAGTCAACAAAAATGGACTCCACCCCATGCCCTTACTATTGCTAAAAGACATATATTACAACACCAGGAAGATAAATGGCCTCCTCCAGTAATCCAGTGGGTTGAGGAGGTAATATCCTTATCAACATTTGATTGTATGGGACCAAGATGACAACTGCACATGGGCACATTTTAAGATACTTGGAAATCTTTTATAGATGGTTATCCATCAACTTGCCATCATTGTTATTATGTTGAGTTATATTTTTATTTCTTTCTGTTTTGCTGTTGCTGTCAAGTTGCAGCTGACCTGTGGTGAGTCTGTAGGGTAAGAGATGTTCAGTGGTGGCTTGCCATTGCCTGCCTCTGCATCATGACACTGGTAGTCCTTGGTGATGTCACATCAAAATATTAACAAGGATCCACCCTGCTTAGCTTCCAAGATCTGATAAAACCAAGCTAGCCTGGGCTATCCAGGTCAGAGCTGTTAATGGTAATTAAATTTTAAAAATAATTTATTTTTAGAGCTAAACATAGCATCACCCTTGCAGAATGAGCTCTGATCTTTAAGGACACCACCTTGTCTTCTCTACCAGCCCAGTCAACTTATTAAGTACTCATTTAACTGACCCCAAGGACTAATACATGTATATTAATCATTATATGGTCCCAGCCTCAGAGCCTGCTCAACAATCTGAACAAACTCTGTGGCAAAGATCATCTTGCCTTTTGGATACTCGCCAGCCACCCATCTGGTTACCTGCCCTTGCCCTTCTGACTTCTGGTTGCAGAAACTATGCCAGCCCTTGCTCATTCTACTTGCCTCTAGCCCCAGTGGACTGACAGCTGGTTCCTTTTAACCTCTCAAACGTAATTGCTTGGGTATGATTATGACATTAATTTTGGTCCAAAATTACTAAGCAATCTAAATTTTAAGAAACTGAGGGGGATTTATAGGGAATTTGATGGTAGCATTAATATTTAGCATTGAAATACTTACTTTTACAGCCAGTTCTTCAGCAGTAATATTTGGATCATAAGGAATGGGTTCTCCAATATAGGTCCGAAGCTTGACTGGAATGAACCCATATGCTGGAAAGAATAGACATCGTGTTCGTTCGTAAAGCCATCTCATTGGCCCTGTAGTATGAAAACAAGATAAGACTGGGGTAACAATTATATATTAAGACACATTCATTTTGTGAAAAATTGTCTGAGGCCTTGGAATGAAATATTTGCTTGGAGCCAGCAGAGAGCTTGCTTCTTTCACCTCCAGCTGAATAATGAACATTTAAAAAAGGAGACAGAAGAGGAGCAAACTGCCAAATGCATATCTGACATTTGAAAAGTTATAAGCACCTTGAGTGGGTTAATATGTGTTACCTCGGCATAATATCTTTGTTAAAATGTCAGACTAGGTTCTAGGAAAGCCAGATTTGAATTCCCAGTCTTCCCAATAGAAGATGGTGGTCTAGGGTCAGCCTCTTTCCATCTAGCCAAATTACAAGGTAATTTATGAGGACAAAATGAAGAAGGGGAGAGCAATGTTCAAAGCTACTTTGAGTCCCCCCCCAGGAGAAAAGTAGGGTATAAATATTTAAATATGTAAATACATGTGTATCTAGACTGTAATCTAAAAGCTGTAGGATGCAGATGTCATATTGAACCATGCCCAGCCAGTCATTCTTTACAGGCTTATTTCTGAAGCTCAAAGCATAATTATTCCACTATATCAGTGGATAAAATGTCTTGGCAAATAATAGTTTAGAATTTTCCATATAATAACGATCCAAATGAGTTATGAACAGGGCTTTTTTTTTTGCAGAAAAAGCTCAGCAGGAACTCATTTACATATTAGGCCAAACCCCCTGATATTGTTTCACATGGGGTTTTTGTAGAAAAGCCCAGCAAGAACTCATTTGCATATTAGGCCACACACCCGGATGCCAAGCCAGATGGAACTACATTCCTGTACGTTCCTGGTATTGAAAAAGGAGACACATCTCCAGGTTTACAAGAAATAGCACATTATTACATATAGTAGGAATAAGGCCCATTGTGAGTGAAGATACAATGGTCTCTAGAAAGAGTCTCTGGGTGAGTGCCCCTCCATCCTTGCTGTTTTCCCATCCATCCCCCCAACTTTCTACCCCTCCCCCTTTCCAACTATCACTCACCCCCCAACTACACCTTCCTCTAACTACCCTGCACCCTTGGAGCTCCACTGCTTCCCCACCCATGATATTCACTCACCCCCTTGTTGTCTTCCCACCCACTTCCAACCCTTGACATTCACTCACCCTCTACCTTTGCTGTCTTCCCACCCACCCCACAGCTGAAACAGATCCTGCCCACCCCCCAAATGTGTGTGTGTCTCCCTGTGTCTGTGGTGGCTCAAAGTCCTGAAAGAGACCCAGAATGGAGATAAGGAAGAATAATTATGGAAGGAGGTGAGGGGGTGGGGCATGATGACAGTCACACAGACTCTGAAGCTCTCAGCATTCCTTTTGTTTGCAGTGCATTGTTGTTGCCTTTTCCTGTCATATTCAGCCTTATAGCATTTAGCATCAGCATGAGCTTGTGGTGTGATCTGGGTTTTTTTTTGCCTGGCCTGCTTGTGTTATGGTATATCATAAAGTATGTGACTCAAGGTGGCTGTTTTCTGTAAGGGAATTCATCTGACTTCAGCTTTCCATCTCCTCCCCCTCCCTGCAGCCTCTACCTAAAAAAAAATACAGTCTTTCTCCACAGTGGGGACAAAAGCAGAAGAGAAATGGCCTCAGCAGGGTACAGTGATACAGCATCCATCCTACAAAGCAGCCATTTTCTCCAGGGGAGCTGATCTCTCCCATCTGGAGAACAGTTGTAATTCTGAGTGATCTCCACCCTCACCTGGAGATTGGCAACAATGGCTCCCCAGGAGGAAATGGGTAGTTTGGAGGGCAGAGTCTATGGCATTGTACCTATCTGAGGTCACACCCCTCCTCAAACCCCACAATCTCCAGGTGCCTCCCCTCAAATCTTCAAGAATTTCCCAACATGGAGTTGGCAACCCTATCTCTTTCAACCAACCATCAGCCTACCTTTATCTGCCCTTCTGACTTCAGCTTTCCATCTCCTCCCCCCTCCTTGCAACCTCTACCTAGGAAAAGGACAGTTTTTCTTTGCAGTAGGGAGGATCAAAGTAGTTTACATCATTCTCCTCTCCCCCTTTTGATATGCACATCAACCCTGTGGGGTAAGTTAGTCTGAAAGTCTGTGATTGGTCCAAAATCAGCTTCTACAGCAGGAACCAGTCAGCTTCCACAGCAAGAACCTGGGTCTGGCAGATCCTGCTCTGAAGCACTATACCACACTGGCTGTCACGGGGGGCTGCTGCTGAACAGTAGCAAGCAGTCAGGCATAGGGGAACCAACCTCCAGTGGAGCCTGAATATCTCCTAGTATCACAACTCCAGACAACAGATCTATCTCCCTCTGGAGGAAAAAAACTGCTTTGGAAGGCAGCCTCTATGGTATTATATTCACCAGAGGCCTCTCCCTTTACTGGCAGAATCAAGGTTGGTTGCCTAGCAACAGCCACTGCAGAGCAACTTTCCCAGTGACCCAGTCCTCATTTGTCCTGGAACAAGGCTGAGGGGAGGAAGGAAAGAGGGAGTGACAGGAAAGAGACTGCCATCATGGTCTCTGAGGAAATGCTCCCAGTGGGGCCAGGTCTTGCTGCCTAGTCACATTGCCACCTTTGTTCCCTATCTTTTCACTGTCTCCTCATCACTGCTGCTGACTTCACCTTCTGAATGCCACAGAGTGTGGGCAGGCAACAGCAGGTGGGAGAGAGGAGTGGACTCAGCCAATGGAATGCAATGGAAGTTGAGTGGCCACTAATGGACCAATGGCTAATGGAGTGCACACCATGGCCAATGGGGGAGCCAGAAAATGTCAATATGCTTGGAATTATATATATAGGATATGGCATATAACTTACAAATATTTCCATATGTCCTGTATCCTTCCTGGATGTTTTGTGTAAACATAGGGATGATTGGCTAAAAAAAATAAAATAAATGAAATGATGAAGACTCAATGGTATTTTAGGTTGTACAGATTAGTGCAGTGCAATGTTGGCATGTTTGACAGGAAGCCCTTAATGGAAAATGCTCTAGAAACTTATTAACAAACTGTTTGCTGAACAACTGAGAAGAAAATAGTGAGAAAGGTAATTACGGATAGGGAACTAGGCTCATTGCTGAATATGCAATATGGAATCTTCTCATTTGCCTTTGGCCTTGGCAACTAAGAATCAGATGATACTTTTCTGAAGTGCACATTTATGCCAGGTGTTTCTGTTGCTGATACCTGACCCTGATCGATCACTGAACCTATTATAATCCTGAACTCCTAATTTCTGCAGTATTTTGAAACTGGTTTAACTTCTGGGGCTGCAAAGCTACTTAAATGTGAAAATCTTTACCTTGTCTCAAACCTAGGAATGGGCACAAACTGGGAAAATGAAGGTTCATTGGAGGTTCAAGGTTTGGGGTTTTCATAAAGTCTGAAACCCTGAACCTCCAACAAACTCCTCCGATTTTTCGGTTCACTGGATGAACCATTTCATAGTTTGTCCCATCCCCAGTGACCTCCAAAAGCATTTAAATGTCTTTGAAGCTAACTTAAAGTCAGGAAGCCCAACCTGGAAGTAAGCTATGAAGGCATTTAAATGAGATTTGGAATTTTGGGAGGGTTCATGGGAGGCACATTCTCCCAAACCCTGGTTCAGGAACCATGAACCAACCTGGTTCATGCTTGAACAACACTTTGTGGTTCAGTTCATGCCTACTCAAAACTATTCCAGCTTGAAACCAGGATACCTAGGACTTGAAATAAGCAGGGAACATCTAATTCCAAATTGCTCCACAGTCAGCTGTGGATAGTATTTTTTTAAAAAATCTTCAGATACATATTTTATTGAAATAATTGCAACATAGTGTAGACAAACAGGAAGCGATGCTCAGTCTTGCTGTAGGCAATAAAAATTCAATGCCTGAAAGGGCAATGTGTCACCATAATTCATATTCAGCATTGTACTGACTACTGCATACCTATCAACTTGGCATACTAAATTTGTTTTGGATAAATGTTAAATTTGTTTTGGATAAATTGGCTGATAATATTGTAACTGTTAAAAAATCTGAATCGCATTCGTTATTAGGTAAATGGTTGTCCTTCTTGAATTATGTGTTGGGCAAGGAGTTTGTGTCTAAGTGTGAGGTACATTTAGATAGTACTATATTATCATTATTGATGTTTCATTAATTGTCAATACTTGATCGCTTATTGGTTTTTTCTGTACACTGCTCCATGTGTCTTAATTCTGTAACTATTTATTTATATTTCAATAAAACTATTGAGGGGTGGGGTGGGGGGGGGAGAAAAGAAAATGAAACCTACCTAGGAATTCTGGTGTTAAAATGCCAGACAGTGGTTGGGGTGATGTTTTCCAGCCTTGGAAACACAAATAGGGACCCTCCAAAGCCTGCCAATAACAGACTTATTTCCCTATATGTTGCAATGGGAGGGGACAATATATATATAAGAGTAGGGTGAGTGTGTGTTCTCTTTGTTGGAGTTATGGCTTTGGACACAGAGGGTGTACTCATGATTGTGAAAGAGCTTTGCTGCTGGACATGGTGGAGGAATTGCTTAGCTAGCTTAGTCAGGGGCCAGGGGGCTTTATTTTGCCCTCCATTCCTCTGTGTTGTGATTCAGTTTTTGTTTGTTTGCTGCAAAGAGTGGAAAAATCGGTCATCTTCTTCACCTGCAGTGGCTTGAAGTTTTAAAAGCATGCTGATGCATGGTGCTTGCTTTGGCACTCAGTGGTGCCCTTTCTCATCCAAGAAAGCCTTCCCTTTATTCTCTGGTCCCTGACCAACTCCATTCATGCTCCCCACTGTCACAGTGGCCACAGATGTCTCTCAATCTGCCATGAAGGTGATGCTTTCCAAACCAGGCAGGAGCAAGGGCTTTCTTTTTGGAGCAGGCTAAGATGTTGGTTTGTTGTTGTAATGGGGGGTTCTGTTAGCCTTCGATCACGACACTGTCAAGGTTATTGAATGCTGGTTGGCCAACCTTTCCCTCTGGGCAATCCTTCCATGGAGTTGCTGTGTTCTTCAGTGATTGTCTCCCTTTCACTGCACCTGCAAACTGGGGCCTGGGTATGGGGCATAATGCATGGCATACAGGGAAATCTAGGAGATTTTCTTCAGTTCCAGCCAGGGGTCTAGATTCAGCTGGCCCTGACATCTCCCTGAAAAGCACTTTCCTTGTTTGGGGCTCTGTAACTCAGACCCCCCAAGTCCAGTCTGCACATAATTTGTGGAATACTGGGTGCAGCATTCCGGGGGGCAGGAGGTTTGATACCTCTAGCTCTCACAGGGTCCATTCTTTACACTCCAGAACCCACACTTGACATCTCTTCCAAAAGCACTGTCCTAGAAGCACCTTGTTTGCGTGTTTGTAACTTGGAAAGTCCAATCTGCATTTAATTTGTAGGGCATATAAGGGGGCATTCCAGGGAGGCATGCCATTAGTTTGATGCCCCTAGCTTATACAGGATCCCTTCTGTACACTCTAGAACCTGCAGCTGACATCTACTGCAAGTAGGGTTGCCAAGTCCTCTTCATCCCCCAGTGGGGGACAGTTGTGCATGCACTGTGCGATGAAATGACGTCACCCAGAAGTGACATCATCAAAATGGCGGCCGCTCTAGGCATTTCCAGGAAAACTCTGATTTTTCCGGATGCTCTAGTCATTTGGGAGGTTAAAACTCTATGGTGCCTATTGTACCATAGAGTTTTACCTCCCAAATAGCTAGAGCATCTGGGAAAACCATATAGTTTTCCCGGAAATGCCTAGAGCGGCCCCACACGGGGCCCACCATTTTAATGATGTCACTTCTGGGTGATGTCATTGCACCAGCGACATGGGGGGAGGTTCCCCCCGCCAGCTCAATATGGGCTGGTGGGAGATTCCCCACTCGGACCGGGGGGTTGGCAGCCCTACCTCCAAGAGCACTTTCCTAGGGCACTTTGTTTCAGGGTCCATGACTTGGGCTCCCCAAATCCTATCTTCACATGTTTTGAACCCAAACCAGGTTTTCCCACTTTATGCTCATTCCTACCTGGTAATGTATCTTTAAAAAAAGGTAGTCCCATGTGCAAGCACCAGTCGTTTCCGACTCTAGGGTGACGTTGCATTATGACATTTTCACAGCAGACTTTTTAATGGTATAGTTTGCCATTGCCTTCCCCAATCATCTACACTTTCCCTCCAGCAACCTGGGCACTCATTTTACTGACCTCAGAAGGATGGAAGGCTGAGTCAACCTTGAGCTGGCTACCTGAACCCAGCTTTCGCTGGGATTGAACTCAGGTCATGAGCAGAGCTTAGGACTACAGTACTGCAACTTTACCACTCTGCGCCATGGGACCTTTAGAGTTACAATAAAGTTATCTTTTGGTTATATACTTTTTGTGTCACCTCCATGACACATCATCAATGATGAAAATCAGATCTTTCTGAAGCATAAAGTATGTTCCCTGTAGCTCTACCCCCCCCCCACACACATATGTCTTCAGTAGCGAGGATATTCAAAGGTGCGTGCTATCTGCTCGTCTTGCATTATCATGTCCAATTTATTTAATTTACTATAAAACCCCGTTACTTTATCGACTTGGAATTTAGAGTTAATTTGCATCTTAGTCCACCAATCTACCTGGATGTTGTCTTCCGTTAGTCTTAAATTGTGAGCGTTGTCTAATAAAGTATTATAATTGTAGTTATAGTCCCAGTTATATGTATTGGGGTGTAAAGAGGCTTCAACTGGTGATACCCAATAGGGTACTTTTGCATAAAATGTTTTCTTTATTTCAATCCATGTCTTAAGAATAGACTTCCGAATTATATGTCTGCAAAAAACGTTTTTCCCCAAAGGGATTTTTTACCAAATATATGAGTGCCAACCACGGGTTAGACCGGCACCTTCCAGCAATAACAGTCTCTTATTTTCTAACAGAAACCATTCTCTCGCCCAGACCAGGCAACAAGCCCGATAATAAAGCTTCCAGTCGGGTAAGGCAAAGCCGCCCTTCAGCTTATTTCAAAAATATATAATTGGATGCTACAGGAAAAAATGCAAGACGAATCAATCAAAGAGAGTTGGATAAAATGGCTTCAAGATTTTGGCTATAATATTGAATTGAAGGAATGGGACGAAATTTGGCGACAGAATATATGACTAACTAAATCAACTATATATAAAGAAAACCTCTACAAGATGGCGTACCGATGGTACCTAACCCCAGCCCGATTGGCCAAGATCTATACGAAATACTCCAACAAATGCTGGAAATGTGGCAGAATTAAAGGCACCCTTTACCACATATGGTGGCAGTGTAGCTACGCAAAAAAAAATTGGGCCCAAATATATGATTGGTGTCAGAAAATTTTCAAATCTAGCCTCCCTCATACCCCCGAATTATATCTACTGAGCATTGTTAAAGGGAAAATGTCTAAGACATCCAAGCAATTGTTGTTACATATAATCACAGCAGCTAGATTATTATATGCTCAATATTGGAAGGTCCCCAGAATACCTGACAAAAATGAATTTCCACTTAAGGTTTTAGAAGCTGCAGAGTTAGATATGTTAACCATGAGATTAAGGGGGGGAAACCTTCAGGATCGTCAAAAGATCTGGGATCCACTGTATTCATGGATTAATAGTTTGGGAATTGACATGAGTAATCTGAAGTGGAGTTGTAAATTTACCCCTCCAGCTCAGGGGGACGGGTAAAAGATCTTGATTGTAACGATTGTTTATATTTTCTTTTTGTTTGTATATATGTGTTACACAATAAAAGTATATTTTAAGTGGAAAAACAAACAAACAAACAAAGGTGCGTGCTATCATAATTGGTGGTATCAATTGGCCTCTAGAAAAAGATGGAGGCAAAAGTTTGGTATGGTTTCCAGTCTCAAAAGAACTGGAAAAACCCCAGAGAAAAAATTAAACAAAAAAAAGAAGAAGCAAAAACTAAAGGCATAAATATATGTGCTGAAATCAAGGGATAAACTGAAGCAGTGCAGGGTCAGGGTTTGAAAATGGCAATACTCTTCTGATCCTGTTCATGGATACGTAGTTTGAGACTGACACATTTAACAGAAAGCAGTTTTTTACTCTTCCATATACTTATGTTTGATATGGATATCAAGATACCGTAAAAATATCTTTACTGGCTATATAATGATTAGTTGGAATTTAGGATTAATTTGCATTAAATTTTCATGATTAAAGTATAAATATGAATTAGATTGCTTCTTATCAGATAAACTGGACCAAATCTAGTCCTACTAGATGAAATAAATTCCATGTGGTAGGATATAGCCAGTTTTCAATATAAGGAGGGACAAAGTGACAGTCACGGAATAATTACTCACCACTTTTGCATCTATGGCTACTTGAGCAAATCCTTTACGCTTTCCCCAGATAAGTTTGTAAGTGTTATCTCCATAGTTTTGTTCTCGAAGTCCACCTGGTGCAACACCTATCAAATAGCCTTTCTTTAGCATTTCAACACATTCTTCCCTTGTCCTATAAACGCCAAAGATCTTTTGAAACACAGATGAACCTGCAAACATGGGAGCAATAGAAAAATGACAAATGATTATTGTCTGTTTATTGCATTCGAAGAGAAGGACCAGATGCTGTCTCTTAACCTCATCTTCCAGAAAGGGCGGGAGTCACAAGAGAGTCAGATAGACAGGCAAACTGAAATTTTTCCTGTTTACTCTTTTGCCTCTGTCCCTTTAATGTGTAGACTGATAGTCTCAGGTGATTGCTTCCTTCCACCCTCACTCTCTCTGCACACACAAAGAAGGAGCACATTTTGCTCTCCATCTTTGGCACCATGGATACAATGTCCGTTTGCATCCATCCAGGTAGTTAGAATAAATTCTATTCCTATCTCTCATCCAATACTCCCTCTAAGCTGTGGAGTCTTGTGAGCAGAAGTTCTACTTTTGGGAACTTCAGGCATTAAATTTGTGAGCTACTGCATAAATTAGTTTGCTCTGGGGCCATTTTTCCTGAGCTGAGACAAAAATCGTGTGAGCTGGGGCTAGAAAACTGTGAGCTAACTCACATTAACTCAACTTAGAAGGAACACTGCTCTCATCTATCCTATCTAGAATGGAGTTCACTAAATAAAAAAATTCTTTGTTTTGAAACTGGTAAGTTGCACTGTGTATAACTTTGCTAACACATACAGAACAAAGAAAGTACTGCTGCATGTAGCCTTTCAGTGCGCTTTGCTAAATGTGATAAAGATTACTAGCTTACTATACTAGTGAATTTAACATATTATACCTTTACTTTTAAAGAAAGATCTATGGAATAAGTGAATGCATGTTATGCACACTTCTTCCCGTTTAGTTTTAATGAATTTGTGAGGTCTTAGCGGGAAAGTGTCAGCATGTGCATTATCCCATTTTCCTCTCAGTTAGTTCCTCATTTCTCTGACAGGTTTTCCTCTTCTCTCACTCCTAGTATTGAGTTCCAGAAAGTAAAGTACTCTAGTTGGGGAATAACTATCTTGGATAGGGGACTGTCACCAAGGGTTTGGTTTAAGAAACCACCTCCCATTCAATGTTTGACCTATTCAAATCTCCTTACCCTTCAAATAGTGTAATGTATAGGGTTGTTCAGTGTTTTACATTCAGGAGTTTTAAAAATATATTCATTTTTGTTTCACTTGGTATACAAATCATTGTTGATTTCCTAGTGGTTTCAATGGGTAATAATTTTCAGAGTGAAAGAGATATAGCAGGCAACTGCAACTTCTTTCTTTTTCTAACCAATTGGGTTGAAATTTTCAGGGATGTTATCTTACAGGATCCTTTAGTTACAAATTTCAGACAAATAGAAGAAAGAGTCCTAATTTTTAGGGACAATTTAATGCAAAGCATTATATAAGAACATAAGAAAAGCCATGTTGGATCAGGCCAATGGCCCATCCAGTCCAACATTCTGTATCACACAGTATCACACACACACACACACACACACACTGTGGCTAATAGCCACTGATGGACCTCTGCTCCATATTTTTATCTAACCCCCTCTTGAAGCTGGCTATGCTTGTAGCCGCCGCCACCTCCTGTGGCAGTGAATTCCACATGTTAATCACCCTTTGGGTGAAGAAGTACCTCCTTTTATCCGTTCTAACCCGACTGCTCAGCAATTTCACTGAATGCCCACGAGTTCTTGTATTGTGAGAAAGGGAGAAAAGTACTTCTTTCTCTACCTTCTCCATCCCATGCATAATCTTGTAAACCTCTATCATGTCACCCCGCAGTCAACGTTTCTCCAAGCTAAAGAGCCCCAAGCGTTTTAACCTTTCTTCATAGGGAAAGTGTTCCAAACCTGTAATCATTCTAGTTGCCTTTTTCTGCACTTTTCCCAGTGCTATAATATCCTTTTTGAGGTGCGGTGACCAGAATTGCACACAGCATTCCAAATGAGACCGCACCATCGATTTATACAGGGGCATTATGATACTGGCTGATTTGTTTTCAATACCCTTCCTAATAATTCCCAGCATGGTGTTGGCCTTTTTTATTGCAATCGCACACTGTCTTGACATTTTCAGTGAGTTATCTACCACGACCCCAAGATCTCTCTCTTGGTCAGTCTCTGCCAGTTCACACCCCATAAACTTGTATTTGCAGCTGGAATTCTTGGCCCCAATGTGCATTACTTTGCACTTCGCCACATTGAACCTCATCTGCCATGTTGACGCCCACTCACCCAGCCTCAACAGATCCCTTTGGAGTTCCTCACAATCCTCTCTGGTTCTTACCACCCTGAACAATTTAGTGTCATCCGCAAACATGGCCACTTCACTGCTTATTCTCAACTCCAAATCATTTATGAATAAGTTAAAGAGCATGGGACCCAGTACTGAGCCCTGCGGCACTCCACTGCTTACCGTCCTCCAGTGCAAAGACTGCCCATTTATACTCACTCTCTGCTTCCTATTAATTAGCCAGTTTTTGATCCACAAGAGGACCTGTCCTTTAACTCCATGACTCTTGAGCTTACTAAAGAGCCTTTGATGAGGAACTTTATCAAAAGCTTTCTGGAAGTCAAGGTAAACAATATCTATCGGGTCTCCTTTGTCCACATGTTTGTTCACCCCCTCAAAGAAATGTAACAGGTTAGTGAGGCAAGATCTTCCTTTACAGAACCCATGCTGAGTCTTCCTCAATAACTCGTGTTCATCAATGTGCCTACTCATTCTGTCCTTGATAATGGTTTCAACCAGCTTTCCCGGTATTGAAGTCAGACTGACTGGCCTGTAGTTACCTGGATCTCCTCTGGAACCCTTTTTAAAGATGGGGGTGACATTTGCTACCTTCCAGTCCTCAGGAACGGAGGCAGATGTCAATGAAAGATTACATATTTTTGTCAGAAGATCCACAAGTTCAAATTTGAGTTCTTTCAGAACTCTTGGATGTATGCCATCTGGACCTGGTGACTTAGTTTTTAATTCGTCCATCAGTTGTAGGACCTCCTCTCTTGTAACCTCAATCTGACTCAGGTCTTTCAACACCCCTTCCAATAGAAGTGGTTCCGGAGCAGGAAACACTTCTCATCTTCCACAGTGAAGACGGAGGCAAAAAATTCATTTAGCTTCTCAGCCATTTCCCTATCATCCTTCAGTAATCCTTTGACCCCTTGGTCATCCAAGGGCCCCACTGCCTCCCTGGCTGGTTTCCTGCTTCTAATATATTTGAAGAAATTTTTATTGTTGGTCTTTATGTTTTTTGCAATATGCTCCTCATAGTCCCTTTTTGCCTGCCTGATCACAGTCTTGCATTTGATTTGCCATTGCCTGTGTTCCCTTTTATTAATTTCACTTGGACTAGTTTTCCACCGCTTAAAGGAGGCCTTCTTACCTTTTACAGCTTCCATTACTTTGTTTGTTAACCATGCAGGCCTTCTCTTATACCTGTTTGTACCTTTCCTAACTTGAGTTATATATTTTATCAGTGCTTCTAGGATTGTAGTTTTAAATAGCCTCCAAGCTTCCCCAAGGGTTTTGACTGTATTTATCTTTCCTTTCAATTTCCTCTTCACATGCCTCCACATCTCAGAGAATTTACCCCTTTTAAAGTTAAACGGGGTTGTGCTGGTCTTTTGGGGCAACTCCCTATTTATACAAATAGTGAAATCAATGACGTTATGGTCACTGCTCCCAAGCGGTGCGATCACTTTTACATCTCTCACCAGGTCTTGGGCATTACTTAGGACCAAATCCAGGATCGCCCCACCCCTGGTAGGTTCTGTGAGCATCTGCTCCATAGCACAGTCATTGAGAGCATCTAGAAACTCAGTCTCTTTCTCTCGACCAGAACACATATTGACCCAATTAATCTGCGGGTAGTTAAAATCACCTATGACAACACAGTTTTTTCGTCTAGCCACCATCTTTAAGCCTCCCATCATATTATAGTCGTCCTCTGTCTTTTGATTTGGTGGGTGATAACAAACTCCCATAGTTAAATTGCCTTTTGGGCCCTCTATTTCAACCCAAAGCATTTCTATAAGGGAGTCTAATTCTCTTACCTCAGTCTTACTGGACCATATGCCCTCTCTGACATACAGAGCCACCCCACCTCCAACCCTTCCCTCCCTATCCTTCTGGTATAACTTATATCCAGGAATCAGTGTGTCCCACTGATTCTCCTCATTCCACCAAGTTTCTGAAATTCCCACACTGTCTATGTTTTCTCTCAACACTAAGCATTCCAACTCACCAATTTTACTTTGAAGACTTCTAGCATTTGCGTACAAACATCTATAATTTCCTAGGCAAGCTAGGCCCTCCACCTTCCTCCTGCCACCTTGAGACTCTGGCCAGCAGTCCATTCTCATTGTCACCGTCTCAGTGGACAACACTGTTCCAGTACCCGGTAGAAAAGTATCAGCTAACCCTTCATCTCTTTGAGATGAGTCTTCCCGAACCAGAGACATTTCATCTCCTGTCAGCTTTCCCCCTAGATATCTTTGTTCTTCATCCAACTGAGATTTTATATATTTTAAATTGGTCCTTTATTATTTTTATTGTTGATTGTTTTTATGATGTAACCTGCGCTGAGCCTGTCCTATGGGAAGGGTGGGCTAAAAATCAAATAAAACAAACAATAAATAAAATAAATAACATTCCATTCCATGTTATTCAGTGGCTTCTCTCTGTGAAAAGGCTTTCTATACTGTTTCTATACTGATTGAAGTATTGCCATGGCCAGCGCACAGGAGAAAGCCAGGTAGGCGGCTGCCTCAGGCACCACCTGGCTGCAGGGGTGGGTGCCCCCTTCCCGTCCCTGCTCGTGCCAGCCGGCTCAGCAGTTTCGAATGCCTCGGAGTCGAGCAAACATGCAACTCACCCTGTCCAGCCCCTTCCAGATCTGGAAGGAGCTGAGCGGGATGCACGGCGTGGCCCGTTTTCTCGGCTCCGAACATTTTGACCTGCTCCGAACACTTTGGAGCCAAGAAAACATGCCCCTGCTCAGCCCCTTCTGGGTTCTTTGTGCTGCTTGGAGGCTGCTGTCCCTTAAGAGGGCAGCCTCCCAGTGGTGCACAGACTCCCTGCCACCCCTTTCTCCTGCCTACAACCCAAGCAGGCGAAAGAGGCAGCGGGGGGGGGGGGGATGTGCATGCTGCTTGGAGGCTGCCTTTAACATAATTAATTTGATTTTTCAATTTATACCCCACAAGCCGCAAGACTCCCCGTCAACCCTTTCTTCTTCCTGGCATTCAGGTAGGTGAAAGGGGCCGGGTTGTATGTGCTGCTGGGAGGCTTGCCTTCCATTTGAAAGGCAGCCTCCCAGCAGCACAGAGACTCCCCATCGCCCCTTACTCTTGCCTAAATCCCAGGCAGGTGAAAGGGGCAATGAGGAGTCTTTGCACCACTGGGAGGCTGCCTTCCAAATGGAAGGCAGCCTCCCAGCCGTGCACACATCGCCCCCCTGCCTCTTTCACTTGCCTTTTTATCTGTGTCAAAAGACCACATGTCTTTTAAATGCCTTCCCTCCATTTGGAAATAATGAAGGATAGGGGCACCTTCTTTGGGGGCTCATAGAATTGGACTGGGGTCTCTCCTGCCCCCAACTGGGGGTTGACAACCCTAGATCACCCATTGAAAACTGTGGCAGAGCATGGTTTCAGACCTGGATCTCCCAGATCCTAGTCTGAAACACTAACCACTATATTACATTGGCTTTTGTGTGGTGATTGCTGTTGAATAATAGAAATAGAAAATTAAGTCCTAAGGCTCCGTGTAAGAAACACCTCAAGTCTGTTATTCCATAATCAATAGTCTTTATAATAAAGTTCACAAAAATGTAAACAAAGTGTTTTCCAATTCTTTCAAAAGCTTCTCAGTGTGATCCACTTCAGAGGACTATGTCCCAGCTGAAATTATAACAGCTTGGAAAAAGTGGAAAGCAAACCAGGACCTATAAACCAGTTTTCTTGTTGCTGTGTATTATAACAAAAAAATTTAAATTGTATATCTGCTGCACAGGGACCTATGATACTTGTGGATTAGGTCCAATGTAAAGAGTATGTGGTCCAATGCCTGATGTATCTGTGGTAGTACTTGCCACTTGAAAGAATTGGAAAATACTTTGTTTACATTTCTTGCAAAGTTTATTATAAAGAGTGACGATAGATTGTGGAATAACAGATTTAAACATTGTTTCTTACACAGAGCCTTAGGGCTTAATTTTCTACTTATTGTCTATGTGACTCTCCAAGGGCTGAATAATAAAAAGCAGCTGAGGATGCTGCCAGCCTGGACCTGAAGAGTCCCTTCTTAAAAGCCAAAACAGGCCTGGAAATGGCTCTGCACTATCCCGCTACCCTTTCTTGACAGAAAGACTTGAAGGCCAGCAATATTGTTGCAGTTGCCTAGCAATCCCTACAATGGTCACTGAAGGGGGCATCCTTTTAAAAGTTCAGGTACTGCTTTTGTATGTTTTTAACCCCCAATGTATATTTTGTTTGTTTTAAATTTCAGATTTTCCTTCAAACTTGGGATTTGTAGAAAGATCTGTCTTGTCTGTTCATGGATCCAATCACCAGATTTAAGTAGTCACAGATGGAGCATTAGATATATCAACAAGTAAGAGACCTACAACTTGTTGGTAGCATCTCATTTCCCCCTGTACCCATCCCCCACGGTTTCCTATTTCCCATCTTTTGACAGCTCCTATATTATCTCTCCTTTTCCTGATCCCTTCTCTCCTTCCCACACAACAGCCAACCGACCTTTTATCTGCCCACCTATCTCCCCTATGGGGACCCAAAGCTGTTTATGTTGTTCTTCTCTTCTCCATTTTATCCTCAAAGAAACCCTGTAAGATTATGCTGGTAGTGTATGACTGGCCTAAGGTCATTCAGTGAACTTCCACTGGCTTTCATGGGGTAGCTGATATCCACAGAGGAAGCCGGACAGGGCCACATTAATAATTAGGTTTATGCTGCCCTGTCTATCTATGGCTGCATTCAGATGGAAATTTGGGCTGACACAGTCACCTCCACCGCCAGATTAAATGGCACATAAGGGCCCTGCTGCGCACTCACCCTTACCTTGTCTTCTGACGCCTCCAGTCTGCTTCAAAAAGCCATTGGTTACTTCCTAGTGGCAAATAACTGAAGCACTTCCCTGGTGCCTTTCCCAGCCATCTGAATGGCTGGGGCACACAAGGGAAGCTTGAGTGGTGTGACCTCTTCTCTGGGGTGTGCACAGCCCATGCTTGTCTCAGTAGCTGGGTATGCACCATCTATATGACCTGGGACCTGTTTACTTTTGGGGCTTCCTTTCCCCATATATGCCCCAGAGATCACTACATTCAGGGTCCCAAAATCTTCTTAGGATCCCCAGACTGAAAGAAGTTTGATTGTCCACAACTAGAGCCAGAGCGTTTTTGACAATAGCCCCCGCTCTGTGGAATGCCCTCCCCAAAAACATCAGGGCCCTACAGGACCTGCCACAGTTCCACTGGGCCTATAAGACTGAACAATTTAAACTTGCCTTCAACAGGTAAGGGAAGGTAGCTAATGCCCCACAGCACTGACAATCTCATTGGACAAATACAGATAATCAGAAACATCAATGTGCATCTTGGATTTTTATGGCTGAAAAATGTATGGAATTGATTTTATTGTATATTCTGTTTTCTAATATTTTATGTGGTTTTTAACTGTTGTTAGCCGCCCTGAGCCCATTCGGGAAGGGGAGGATATAAATTTGATTAAATAAATAAATAAATGCCCCAGGGTATCTCAAACTATACCTTTTTCCTGGAAAGCTGAGAGGCTGCCACATGGAGCTGCCCATTTGAATCCAGCCTATGAATAGTTAGGAGTAATTTTTAGGAGGGCTGTGAATCCCCAGGTGGGGCAGGGGATTCCCTGGTTTGGAGGCTCTGCCCCCACTTCAGGGTCATCAGAAAACAGGGAGGGCGGAAATGTCTGCTGGCCACTCCATTATTCCCTTTGGAGGCTGATTCCCATAAGGTATAATGGAGAATTGATCTGTGGGTATCTGGGGCTCTAGGGAGGTTGTTACTTGAGATAGAGGCACCAGATTTTCTGCACAGCAGCCGATGGCTCTCCTCAAAATACCCTCCAAATTTCAAAAATATTGGGCCAGGAGGTCCAATTATATGAGCCCAAAAGAAGGTGCCCCTATCCTTCATTATTTCCAAAGGAGGAAAGGCACTTAAAAGGTGTGTGGTCCCTTTAAATGTGATGGCCAGAACTCCCTTTGAAGTTAAATTATGTTTGTCACAACCTTGCTCCTGGCTCCACCCCCAAAGTGCCCATATATTTCTTGAAGTGGACTTGGCAACCCTAATTCTTAGTTCCTCTGAATGTATTGATTACATTGCTTTACACTGACTTTTCTTCTCATTTTCCTCCTTTCTGTTGCTTGAACTCTGCGTATAAATTCACCTGCTTTGGATGGATACAAAAAAGCATTTACAGTAGTGAACTCTAACTAATGAAAACTTATGCAGGAATAAATTTTGTTACTCTTAAAGGTGCTACCAGACTCCTGATTAATTTTGCTACAATAAACAAACATGCTTATCCTTCTGAAATTACAGAACAGAACATTTTCACTGAAAGTAAAAATCAGTAAACCAGTTTGGAATTTTCATTTGAAAATATGTCTGACAAGAGATACAAATTGTTTTCTACCTGGTAAATTATGAAGGAAATTATCTATCACACTGAGGCAGAATCTTCCCGTGGTGATGTAGACTTTGTTTACAAAAAAGGTATAATCAGTAGGCAAGCATCCATGATAGTAGATAATAAGCCCTGGGCCTTCTGGTAAATTTTCAAGTCCATAGACCTCGTAACCTGTCAGTGGAACACATAAATAGCTTCAGTATAGAAACAGAGCTCATCATTATCTATATTGCTTAAGAGAAGATGATGGCATAAAAGCAAACAAAAAACCCCAGTGGGTCTGATGGGAAGAACTTTCCAGTTTATTTTCCGGGAGGGGGGACCATTTGAAAGCTAATGAGGTACTGTCAGGAAATTTTGTGACTATTTGTCTATCAGTAATTTGTTTACCTATTCATCAACTCTTTGTCCACTCATTACTATGTATGGGTGTGAAAGTTGGACAACAAAGAAAGCTGACAGGAAGAAAGTAAATTAATTTGAAATGTGGTGTTGGAGGAGAGTTTAAGAGATACCATGGTCCACCAAAAAGACAAATAAGTAGATAAAATCAGGCCGGAACTCTTCAATCAATAAATCAGTTAACTAGTTAGAAAGTTTGACAACATGTTTCTTGTTCCTGAAATGATGATAATTTGCAGCAGAACTTAAATGGTGTTGAAGTTCCATATAATTTACTAATGACCCTCAATAATGACCTAAATCCTTCTGTATTTAAGATTTAGCTTTGGAATTACCCAAGGCAATTAAACTACTAAATTTGTTCACCATAGAAATGGAAAGGTCTCTTTCAGAGAAATCACAATCCATTGGATATTCTCCTAGTAGAGGATACATGGAAGAATCATGGTTTGATATACTGTCAGCAGGATTGGAATGTATTGAGCTCCTTTCACATAGAAAAACTTTTTAAGAGCTAACAAAGCTAGATTAATTTTTTGTTTAATGGTTTATATGCGCTGTCTATTTCAGATTTGATTGGAATACTATTCCCAAATATTTGAATTCATTTACTTGTTGAAAGGTGTACAAACCTATTTTCCATTCCTTCCATGATCTATTTGTTGTTTTATTGAACACCAGCATTTTTTACTTATCTTGATTTATTTCTAAGAGTTCGTTCTTGCAATAAGCTATAAAAGTTTTAATTGCATGTTTTAGGCTGATTGGTGTTGCTGTGTCTTGAGAGCATACTCCTGCACAGTGGAGAAGAAGGTGGGGGAGAGAGCTTGGGGCCATGGCTGGCAGGCTGGTGCAGGCAGCCCTGTTGTCTCCTGGTTATTCTGCTGCCCCTCAGCTACCATCATCTGCCTGTGAGCCTTTCACATGCACTCACTCAGTCTCCCTCCCCCTGATGAGATATTAGGGGCCTCGGCAGAAAGTTGGGGGGCCAGGATTCAGGGGCTTCATCATAAGTATGACCCTGATCCAATGGGGGTTGGGTCCATAAGCCAATCAGAACCTTGGCTCATGATGTCAGTGCTAGTATGACCTGTTAGTAAGTGTGTGACCTAAGAATAAAATGGGGGGAGGGGGGACCTATCTGCAGGCTAGTACAACAATTTAACACAGGTGCAAATCATGATGTCTAATTTAACGGAATATGGTTAATTGGTTACCATGAGGTCATGGTTTCGTCCTTGGAAGGAAGTTAGAGATAGAAGCTTTCATCCCTGCACCTGGCTGTTATCTAGTCATGAGATCAGCTTTGCTGAATCTTCCCAGCAACAGTTATTTTCCAACTTAAACTTTTCTACTCAGGTTGTGGCCTAGAGTCAGAACCAAGCCTGAACCAATGATTAAAAGAATAAGGAACTAAGCAAAAGTCTCAGTTCCTTGAAAATCAACACCAGGGGCTTGACCTAATATCAAACATTGGATCAGATTAGTAATTTCTGATATGGATATCGATGGCTATGTAGGTACCCCCATCTTGCCTGTCCACAGTAGCCTGTGGGTACTCCTGGCCTATAGTAAAGATATCTCAAAAATATTCTCTCTATGAGTTCATAGATATAAAAGAATTTAATGCAAATTACTGGTTACACCAAAGAAGAAGAAGAACTGGTTTTATACCCTGCTTTGAGACTTGAAGTCTCAAATTAGCTTACAATATCCTTTCCATTTCTCCTCCAGGTTGGGTTGAGAGAGCTTTTTCAAGAACTGTTCTTGAGAGAACAATTCTGAGAGAACCCAAGGTCATACCAGCAGCTGTATGTGGAGCAGTGAGGGATCAAACCTGGTTCTCCTAGATCAGAGTCCACTCTCTTAACCACTACAGCAAGCTAGATCTTCAAAATGAAACTGAGTCATTCAGTTTCAGTGCTACAATTAACTTTTGCCAAACCTCTCTATGGGCCTTAAAGTTTCCCCCTTTGATTAAAGTGTGGTAGATTGGCTCAAGGTATGAAAGTTCATGATGTGGTAGAATGCCCCCCCCCCCGGCATGCTAGAGATACCAAACTTGCCATGGATCTCTGGCTGACTCTCCTCTACCTGCTCTCCAGGTGGCAATTGGATTTACAGGTTTCAAGTTATGGCCCCCAAAGAAGGTGCCCCCATCCTTCATTGTTTCCAATGGAGGAAAAAAGCAGCAAAAAAGGCAAGAGCAATAGAAGTCCCACAGAACAGAATCAAAGTCCCTGAGAATCTCTGCAGTAGAAACTAAAGGGGGGGCATTTTTGCAAGTCCAGCAGAACCAGTACAATTTGATAGATAGATAGATAGATAGATAGATAGATAGATAGATAGATAGATAGATAGATAGATAGATAGATAGATAGATAGATAGATAATTTTATTTGTATCCCGCCCTCCCCGCCGAGGCAGGCTCAGGGCGGCTAACAACATCATACAAATTTCAATTATACAAAAAGCAAAAAACACAAAATTACATTTAAGCATTAAAATTCTGATTAGGTTTAAAATTAGTTAATTAAGTTAATAAAAGTGCTAATACTGTTCTTTAGGATGGCGGTTATCATTAACAATTTCTTCCTTCGTCAGCGAAAGCTAGTCGGAAGAGGAAGGTCTTGCAGGCCCTGCGGAATTGTTCAAGGTCCCGCAGGGCCCGCATTTCCTCTGGAAGTTGGTTCCATAGGCTCGGGGCTACAGAGGAGAAGGCCCGGTTACGGGTACATTGCAGCTTCACCTCTCTCGGTCCGGGAGTAGTCAACAAGTTTTTTCCGGCTGACCTCAGTGCTCTCTGGGGTTCATATGGGGAGAGACGGTCCCTAAGGTAGACAGGTCCTCGACCATATAGGGCTTTAAAGGTAATGACCAGCACTTTGTAACGAACCCGGTATGTAACTGGCAGCCAGTGCAGCTCGCGCAGTCCAGGCTGTATGTGCTCCCATTTAGGAAGCCCCAGCAACAGTCTAGCCGCCGCATTCTGCACCAGCTGCAGCTTCCGGGTTCGGTACAGAGGCAGCCCCATGTAGAGGGCATTACAGTAATCCAGTCTCGAGGTGACCGTTGCATGAAGTACCGTTGCCAGATCTTGGCGCTCTAGGAAGGGAGCCAACTGCCTTGCCCGCCTTAGATGGAAAAAGGCTGACTTGGCGGTGGCTGCAATCTGGGCCTCCATTGATAATGAAGGCTCCAGTAAAACTCCCAGACTCCTAACCCGGTGCGCCGCTTTCAGCGGCACCCCGTCGAAGACCGGAAGAGGTATTTCCCCTTCCCGAGCGCCCCGACCCAGACAAAGGACTTCTGTCTTTGCTGGATTCAATTTCAGCCCGCTCCTCCTCAACCAAGTTGCCATATCCTGCAAGGCCCGGTCTAAATTCTCAGGGACGCAGTCAGGCCGGCCGTCCATCAGCAGATAGAGTTGGGTGTCATCTGCGTATTGATGGCACCCAAGTCCGTATCCCCTGGCAATCTGGGCAAGAGGGCGCATGTAGATATTGAATAACATTGGTGAGAGAACTGCCCCCTGGGGCACTCCACAGTCCAGTGTGTGCCTCCGGGACCGCTCGCCCCCAATAGCCACCCTTTGTCCCCGATCCTCGAGGAAGGAGGAGAGCCACTGTAAGGCAGACCCCCTCACCCCTATGTCGGCGAGGCGGCAGGTCAGTAGCCGATGGTCGACCGTGTCGAACGCGGCCGACAGATCTAGCAGCATCAGCACCGCCACACCACCCCGATCCAGATGCCGTTGGAGATCATCTACCAGGGCGACCAGTACTGTCTCCGTCCCATAGCCCGGGCGAAAGCCGGACTGGCAAGGGTCTAGGATGGAAGCGTCATCCAGAAAGCTCTGCAACTGCAACGCCACTGCCCTCTCTATTATTTTACCTAAAAATGGTAAATTGGAGACCGGTCGGTAGTTTGCCAATTCGGCCGGGTCTGCTGTACTTTTTTTCAAGAGGGGTCGGACCAAAGCCTCTTTCAGAGATGATGGAAAACGCCCCTCTGAGAGGGATCTATTTATGATGTCCCGTAGAGGACAATCTAGCTCCCTCAGGCAGGATTTAATTAGCCAGGAGGGGCATGGGTCCAGATCACAAGTTGTAGGGCGCGCAGAGGAGAGGATTCCGTCAACTTCCTCCAGGCTGAGCGGGTCGAAATGATCCAGAGTTAAATCAGAAGACAGGCGTGGGGCCTCGGGCTCATGTACTGTGTCTAAGGTGATGGGCAGGTCTTGGCGGAGTGACGTGATTTTGTCTGCAAAAAATCTCGCAAAAGCCTCACAGCCTATTTCTGATTCACTAGCGTTTGGTCTGCCCTGGGGCAGCGTAGTTAAATGTCCAATTATTTTAAACAATTGCGCCGGGCGCGAGTTTGCAGACGCAATCTTGGCCGCGAAGTACTTCTTCTTCGCGGCCTTGACTGCCATCTCATACGACCTCATAAACGTTCTGTAGGATGTTCTCGCCGCTTCGCCACGAGTGCGCCGCCACTGCCTCTCTAGTCGTCGGAGTCCTTGTTTCAACCGGCGTAGCTCCGAGGTATACCAGGGAGCCAGCCTTGAACGAGGGCGCAGAGGACGTCGGGGTGCGATCTCGTTGATTGCCCCAGATAGCCGGTCTTGCCAGGCATCAACCAGGGCATCAAGGGAATCGCAATGGGGCCAAGGATCCCGAAGAGCCATTTGGAACCGTTCCGGGTCCATCAGGCTCCGCGGGCGAGCCAAAATAGGCTCTCCGCCCTTACAGGGTTGAGGTAGCGTCTCCATACGGGCCTTGAGGGCCAAGTGATCCGACCATGGTATCGCCTCCGTTGCGATTTCGTTCACTTTAATCCCGGCCGCAAAGATCAGATCTAATGTGTGCCCAGCCTGGTGCGTGGGAGTCGTGACAAATTGGGAGAGTCCCAGTGTCGCCATGGAAGACACTAGGTCCATCGCCCGAATGGAAGCCGCGTCATCGGCATGGACATTGAAGTCGCCCAGGACTACGAGCCCCGGGTACTCCAACGCCCAGCCGGACACCGCCTCCATCAGGGATGGTAAGGCGCTGGCCGGTGCGTTAGGCGGATGGTACACCAGCCAGATCGCCAACCTCTCCCCGACTTCCCACGCAAGGCCGACACACTCAATACCGTCAATCTTTGGGGCCGGGAGGGCCCGGAAGGAGTAAGCCTCCCGTATGAAAATCGCCCCCCCGCCCCCCCGCCCGCTAATCCGCGACTGGTGGAAGACCGAGTAACCTGCCAGGGAGTGCAGCGCTTGAGCACCAACAGATCTAGTGCCACTGTGGCAATTTGCCCAACAGATCTAGTGCCACTGTGGCAGTGCAAACCCAACAGGACTAAGGTCAAGTCAGGAAAGTGTTTTTGTGGAAAATGTTAGGCACAGGTTCAAAAGTGTATAGAAAGAAACCCCTACAAGCTACACACACCAAACACAGAGGGAACTTCACTCTGCCACCAGGGCTGGCCCTGTCACTAGGCAAACTAGGCAGTTGCCTAAAGCACCAGGAGATAGGATGTGTTGAATTGGGCTCCCCCTCCTTCCCTCGGCAAACACCTAGTTTGCCTCCTCCCTCCCTTGTCAATTTCAGTGCCAGGGAACTGGTGCTCAAGCGCTGCACTCCCTGGCAGGTCATCTAAAGCCGCCCCCCCCACCCGCCGAACACCTGATAAAGACTCAAAGACTTACTCAAAGTCAGTGCTGTGGGGGCAGCTGGCTGGCTGGCTGCAGCGGGAAGGAAAGAGCGTGCGTTGCTGCTCCCTCCTCCCACTTCCTTTCCATCCAGGAAGTGGGAGGCGGCGGCACGCGCCCTTTCCTTCCTGCTGCAGCCAACCAGGCGGCCGGCCCTACAGCACTGACTTTGAGTGAGTCTTTATCAGGTGTTCAACAGCAGGGGGGAGGCTTTAGATGTCCCACCGGAGAGTGTGATGCTTGAGCGCCAGTTCCCCAGCACTGAAATTGACCAGGAAGGGAAGGGAGGGAGGAGGAGGCGTGGCCGCAGGGGGGGAAAGCCAGGGGGAGGCGGGGCACAGTGGCCCCATAGAGGGGGGGCACTGTGGAGGGAGGACCAGAAGTTTGCCTAAGGCATCATTTGCCCTCAGGTCACCCCGCCTGCCACCCTCTTCTTTACAATCTCTCCAAGATGGGGGTGGATTACATTTCTGGGGTCCCAGATATGGGCTCCCTCCCAAAGGTCTCCCCAGTGCTGTCTCTGGAAAAGACAGCGGCAGTTACAGCCAGGAGTTTATGGACTGGCTAAGGAAAAACTGGTGACACCAAACTCACAGGTAAACTTCAGCTGGGCAAACTCCACCAGCCAAACACTGGAAGCAAAGCAAAGCATCCCCACTATGCCCCCCCCCGCAAAGTCTCTAAAGACAGGTTTTAAAGGTCAGAAAGGTAGACATCCCCAGAGTTTTGATAGGGGCTCCCCAAATTTACTCCACAACAGCTTGGTGTGCACCCCAGCCCCACCAGACCAGTGGAAATAAGAATTTCCCATTTAAAGTGATTAGTGATGCAATGACAGAAAGGCAGACATGACAAGTGACTTCTGACAGACAGCAGCTCCCCAAAGTTACCCCATGACAACAGTTTGGTGGGCATCCCAGACAAGTAAGGAAAGCAAATCCAGTGCCCAAACTCTCAGCCACCCGTTCAAGGGCTGAGACAAGCCACTTTGAATTCTTCTGCTCCAGAGAGGAAATGGACCAATAGAGCATGTCTACTAAGCATTTCAGAGCTTAGGTCTGAAATGCACAAACATCACTTTGTTTTCTTTATAGCTTAAGGATGGAAGTTTCTGGATTTTCTTAAGGAAGTGGTCCTTTACTGCACATCATGTGAAACATAAAACAGTATTTCTGTGTTTTGAAGAATCTGTTACTCTTGAAGTCACAAGTCTACAAACTTTCAAAATCTGTTCTGTTTAGGTGGTGTCTTGGATCAGGGAATTAAACCAGTCAATAAGAAATCCCACCTTATCCTCTCTCTTCGCATGCTCCTCCACCTCACAAACGTGAATGTTTGTATGGTGATCTCTGTTATCCAGATCTGCTATTTTTAATCTCATAGTTCTGTTTTGGTTCTCCAGTTTTATCATTTTCTCATGATGCAGTTTGTTTATATCATATGCTTCTTCAGCAGTCTCTGCTCCATTTTTTACATTAGTTCCTTTAATTGGTTGTTTATTGGTTTTAACAATTCTCTCTCTCCATCCAATAGTTCTTGCTTCATATTATGTTTTAATTGCAGTAAATGGCTTTCCATAGCAGGGCTTTTGTTGTAAAAAAAACCCCAGCAGGAATCATTTTCATATTAGGCCACACCCCTTGTCATCACCATTTTTTCACACAGGACTTTTTTTAAGAAAAGCTCCATCAGGAACTCATTTGCATATTAGGCCACACCCCTCACACCAAACCAGCCGGAAATGTGTTCCTGTGCATTCCTGCTAAAAAAAAAAAGCCCTGCTTTTAAGATAACTTGTAGTCTCATTCTCCATGTTTTCTTTTTCTGTGAGTTCAGTAGCCATATTATCGGCTCGCCTTTGCTATAGAGGATTTATTTGCTCTGTTATGTTATATCGTTAATTACTTGAAGAAAGAGCTGTTTACTCTAGATGTTTAAATTCCTCAGGACATCTGGTTTCTATTACGGCCAAATTTTCCTTTGCCTGAAGCTACTAGACTTGTATTTTAGAATCTTTTCCAGTGTCTAGGCATGGAGTCCTTGGATCATGCATCTACCATTATCTGGCTCAGTTCTATCCCCATACTTCACTTTCTAATCCCATAAATCAGAATGGAAGCTCTGTTACTCGTAGCCAGCAGTGCCACTTAAGCTTTGGAGTGCTCCTATTAGTGTTTCCAAGGCTGTAGAATTCCCCCTTCCCGATGTCTTGGAGTTTTATAAACTGTTTAATTGAGCAGAGACTGTCTGGAAATTTTTCCATTCACAAACTGTCACAAACAGCACCAAAGTTTGTGGAATGTTCATGCCAGGTGCCTTTCAATGAATTTCACTTTGCAAACCACAAACCAGCCAAAATTTGTGATGAACTTTACTTCATGAGCTGATTCATGCTCATCCCTAGTAATGTCTCAATCTCTTTCTAAAGAGAAGTGGTATTGTACCACATAAGCTATTTCAGAATACTTGAAGGTCAAACCAGTTGAGATGGTGATCAGTCTGTAATAGGAGTGGGGGATTAACAGGATAAGAGAGTAAGATCAGTAGAAAAGGAAGGAGGTTTAATTCTTTTTCTCTTTCCTGTTTTTCAAACCTTAAGTGTTTTTCTGAAGATGATGGACTGGGTCCAGACTAAATTTTCTGCTCACACAATGCACTTTTGTCAGAGGAAAATAACATTCTTCCTGCATCACCACCCCACCCACCCCCGCCCTGCTGCAACCAGTCTCCCCCAAATGGTGCTTCAGGAAGAAGGAATTGGTGGAAATTTCCTAATGACTTCCATTAATGGAAAATTTTGTCTAGATCCAATTCCAATGTGTACCGCAATGTGGGAAACAGAATATACACATGGTAAAGCATCCTTTCCCTCCATGTCTCAGCCCCAACTCAATCTGCCAGTAGTAGGGTTCCTTGTGGCAATAGCACAGGGACTTTAGGCTTAGCTCAGACAAAAAAAAAAGAGATTGGATTTACACCCCACCCTTCACTCAGGGTCTCAGAGTGACTTACAATCTCCTTTCCCTTCCCCTCTCCACAACAGACACGCTGCAAGCAATACTCCCTCTAAGCTGTGGAGTTTTGTGAGCAAAGATTCTACTTTGTGAGCTACTGGCATTAAAGTTATGAGCTACTGCATAAATTAGTTTGCTCTGGGCCATTTTTCCCAAACCAAGACAAAAATGTGTGAGCTAGAGGCTAAAAAACTGTGAGCTAGCTCACACTAACTCAGTTTAGAGGGAACACTGCCTATGAAGTAGGTGGGGCTGAGAGAGCTCTTTCGAGAACTGCTCTTGAGAGAACATCTCTGAGAGCATTTGTGACTGAACCAAGGTCACACCAGCAGTTACATGTGGAGGAGTAGAGAATCAAACGCAGTTCTCCCAGATTAGAGTCTGTGCTCTTAACCACTACATCAAACTGACTCTTAATTGCCAGCCTTCAGGTGGGGCCTGGAGATAACTGATTTCCAATTGAAATCAGCTTCCTCAGAGAAAATGGCTGTTTTGGATGTGTATGGCATTATGCCTCGATGAGATCCTTCCCCTCCTCAAGCCCTGCCCTCCTCAGGTTCCAACACAAAGTATGTGCAAATTCCTCAAGCAGGAGTTGGCAAACCAGGCAGTTAATATTTTGAGAATTAAAAACATGCTCAGATCTTTTAATAAAGATCTTTAACGGTTAAACTAGATAAGATTCCAGGATAAAGAAAGCCATGCTTACCATGAAGCACTTTTGCTAGCAAAGTAACAGCAGACGCAGCCAAATATCTTGGCCTCTTCCATTCTTTTCTAGAAGTATCTTCTGGCAGATTATATATTTTTTTATAAATGACTAAGAAAATGAAATGTATATAAAATAGAAACAATCCAAACAAATAGGAGTGATATAATATGAACATAGTCACTAATACCACCAAGGCATATGTCCCGCAGTTCTGACAACCTTTCAAAGTATCAATCAGGAAAGTTGTAAATTCCTGCAGAAAAGTACAGTTTGTGATTTCCATCATCTTTGGGGTAAATCGTATGAATGAAGTGCAATTTTGTTCATAAAGTCACGTCACTTTTGTCCTGAAAAAAAAGAGAATACACCATTAATAGACTTTTCCCTTGGTACAGCATTAACTAGGCAACTGTCAGTTGGAAAAGAACTTTTCTGTCAGGGAAACAAACTTTCTCTCGCTGCTCCTTTCTGACCTATGGGGGGGGGGGAAAGGGGAGTAGTCCACAGACACAAAAATTTCCTGAATGGTAAAGGGAGTTTGTGGCCTTTTGCCTACTGCATGGGGCCTACAGATATAGAATTTATCAAAGATGCTAAAGCTTGGAAGAAATGCTTAAACAATTTTTAACATGCTAAACTTTTGCCATACGACATCAACATTAACATTGGTGTTACAATTTTACAAAATTTTGAAATTACTAAGCAGATGGTGATGATAACATTTTATTAACAATAGGAGCATTCCAGACTGGGAAAAGAGCTAATGAATGCCTTGAAGTCATGTTGACCAGCGGTGGGAATTATCAAAGATCCTTGAGAAAGGATATTATCCAAAACAGACAAGACAAAAACCGGCTATCCGTTGGATCATATTGAAAAATTGGCTTATATAGTGAATTTATTGGACACTGGGTCATATATAGCCTCATGGCTGAATGTGAAACCTTAAATGATATATATGAAGTATTTATAAGATTTTGTATACTTGCAAACATTGTTCTTAATGAGGTGAAAAAGTTATTTTATGTCAATATTAATAAATATAGTTAGAATGGTGTAGATATCTATTAGATATTAAATGGAATTAATTATGTATGAGAAGTGATATGATCACCATCTTCAAGTATTTGAGGGACTGTCATATAGAGGATGGTAAGAACATAAGATAATTGGGTATTTTATTTGGAGGTAGAAATGTAACTGAAATATTTGCATTATACACACACACATATATATACACATCATATATATATATATATATGTGTGTGTATATATATATATACACACACACACACACACACTGTCGCTAATAGCAACTGATGGACCTCTTCTCCATATTTTTATCTAACCCCCTCTTGAAGCTGTCTATGCTTGTAGCCGCCACCACATCTTGTGGCAGTGAATTCCACATGTTAATCACCCTTTGGGTGAAGAAGTACTTCCTTTTATCTGTTTTAACCTGACTGCTCAGCAATTTCATTGAATGCCCACGAGTTCTTGTATTGTGAGAAAGGGAGAAAAGTACTTCTTTCTCTACTTTCTCCATTCCATGCATTATCTTGTAAACATCTATCATGTCACCCCGCAGTTGATGTTTCTCCAAGCTAAAGAGCCCCAAGCGTTTTAACCTTTCTTCATAGGGAAAGTGTTCCAACCATTTAATCATTCTAGTTTCCCTTTTCTGGACTTTTTCCAATGCTAAAATATCCTTTTTTGAGGTGTGGTGACCAGAATTGCACACAGTATTCCAAATGAGACCGCACCATCGATTTATACAGGGGCATTATGATAGTGGCTGATTTGTTTTCAATTTTCTTCCTAATAATTCCCAGCATAGCGTTGGCCTTTTTTATTGCAATCGCACACTGTCTCGACATTTTCAGTGAGTTATCTACCATGACTCCAAGATCTCTCTCTTGATCAGTCTCTGCCAGTTCACAACCCATCAACTTGTATTTGTAGCTGGGATTCTTGGCCCCAACGTGCAATACTTTACACTTGGCCACATTGAACCTCATCTGCCACATTGACACCCACTCACCCAGCCTCAACAGATCCCTTTGGAGTTCCTCACAATCCTCTCTGGTTCTCACCACCCTGAACAATTTAGTGTCATCTGCAAATTTGGCCACTTCACTGCTCACTCCCAACTCCAAATCATTTATGAACAAGTTAAAGAGCATGGGACCCAGTACCGAGCCCTGCGGCACACCACTGCTTCCTGTCCTTCACTGCGAAGACTGCCCATTTATACTCACTCTCTGCTTCCTATTAATTAGCCAGTTTTTGATCCACAAGAGGACCTGTCCTTTTATTCCATGACTCCATGACTCTCGAGCTTTCTAAGGAGCCTTTGATGAGGAACTTTATCAAAAACTTTCTGAAAATCAAGGTAAACAACATCTATTGGGTCTCCTTTGTCCACATGTTTGTTCACCCCCTCAAAGAACTGTAACAGGCTAGTGAGGCAAGATCTTCCCTTACAGAACCAAAGCTGAGTCTTCCTCAATAACCTGTGTTCATCAATGTGCCTACTCATTCTGTCCTTGATAATGGTTTCTACCAACTTTCCCGGTATTGAAATCAGACTGACTGGCCTGTAATTTCCTGGATCTCCTCTGGAACCCTTTTTAAAGATGGGGGTGACATTTGCTACCTTCCAGTCCTCAGGAACGGAGGCAGATTTCAATGAAAGTTTACATATTTTTGTCCGAAGATCCACAAGTTCAAATTTGAGTTCTTTCAGAACTCTTGGATGTATGCCATCTGGACCTGGTGACTTATTAGTTTTTTATTTGTCTATCAGTTGTAGGACCTCCTCTCTTGTCACCTCAATCTGACTCAGGTCTTTCAACACCCCTTCCAAAATTAGTGGTTCTGGAGCGAGCCAACACTTCTCGTCTTCCACAGTGAAGATGGAGACAAAAAATGTATTCAGCTTCTCAGCCATTTCCCTATCCTCCTTCAGTAATCCTTTGACCCCTTGGTCATCCAAGGGCCCCACTGCCTCCCTGGCTGGTTTCCTGCTTCTAATATATTTGAAGAAATTTTTATTGTTGGTCTTTATGTTTTTTGCAATATGCTCCTCATAGTCCCTTTTTGCCTGCCTGATCACAGTCTTGCATTTGATTTGTCACAGCCTGTGTTCCCTTTTATTAATCTCACTTGGACTTATTGTGGAATTGTTTCCTGTGGCCACAGAAGGTAGGACCAGAACCAATGGGTTGAAATTAAATCAAAAGAGTTTCTGGCTCAACATTAGGAAGAATTCCCTGACCACTAGAGCAGTTCCTCAGTGGAACAGGCTTCCTCAGGAGGTGGTGGGCTCTGCTTCCTTGGAGGTTTTTAAACAGAGGCTACATGGCCATCTGACAGCAATGAGGATCCTGTGAATTTAGGGGGAGGTATTTGTGAGTTTCCTGCATGTACAGGGGGTTGGACTAGATGACCCTGGAGGTACCTTCCAACTCTATAATTCTATGTATTCAGAAGTGATTTTTCATACTTTCTAGAGTGATATTTCATGGTGTGGGGCTTATTTTTTGTAACAATAAAAAATGCTTAAGGCACGAAAGTACATATGAACATATGAAGCTGCCTTATACTGAATGATACCTTTGAGCCATCAAAGTCAGTATTGTCTACTCAGACTGGCAGCGACTCTCCAGGGTCTCAAGATGAGGTTTTTCACACCTACTTGCCTGGACCCTTTTTTGTTGGAGATGCCGGGGATTGAACCTGGGACCTTCTGCTTACCAAGCAGATGCTCTACCACTGAGCCACCATCCCTCCCTACAGTGTACAGTGATATAAACCATGCAACTGTGTAGGGCTTATGTCTCCTTATTCAGCTTTTTACTCCTAACTGGGATTCTGGGAACTCACATACCTATTCACTATTTTTGTTCACAATAGAAATTAGAATTTTAATTAGTGATAAAATAGGAATATTTGCTACTCTTTTCCTTTTTGGAACCAGGGACCGGTTTCGTGGAAGGCAGTTTTCTCATGGACCAGTGGGGGGAGGTATGGTGCTGGGTTTTTTGCTGCTTCAGGCTGCGCCCCTGCCTGCCCCCCCATTTCTGTCTCCCATGGTGGTCTTTAAAAAGCAGTCTTCCTCCCTAGGTGGCCAGGCAGCAGAAGGGCAATCTGCCTTCCATTTAAAGACTCCTGCCGATCAGCTGATGGCGAGGGTCTATAAATGAGGGGTAGGCTAAGGTTGCAGCAGCACTACCCCTTCTGCTGGCCAAGGACCTAGGTGGATGAAAGAGGCAGTGTGGCCTCAATCCAAGGCTGCCTCCCCTCTCAGGAGCGAGGCCTGAACTGCCTCTTTCATCTGCCCATGTCCCAGGCAAGCTGAAGGGGCGCCAGGTCTGCTCTGCCTCATTCTGAGGCTGCCTCCCTGCCTTGGAGCAAGGTTGTGTTGCCTCTTTTGTCTCCCCAGGTCCTGGACAGGTGGGGGCAGTGCAGCGCCTGTGCCTCACTCCACGGCCCGGTTGCTAGCAGGCTGCGGACCGGGACTGGTCCACAGACTGGTGGTTGGGGACCTCTGATATAATAGATAAGATTAATAAAACAGGATAAAAGTGATAATATATGAGAAAATGGTAGAATATATTGAGTAGGTAATTACATTGATTTTTAAGCTGCTATGTCACATATATCTTTAAGCTATGATGCCATATATATTTGTATGTCAAACAATGCCGGGACCATGGAGGTTAACAATCAGGAAATGACAGAAAAGATACTCTCCATGGTACAAAACAATATGAAAATATAATTACAATACTTTCCATTTACAACGTAGTATAACAATGTAAATTTCAGTAACAAATTCAGCAACAAATACTATCCAAAGCTCACAGCTTCACTACTGTCCATAAGATGATATCAGGTTCTTTCCAAACAATACAGTCCAACGATGCAAAACCGGTCTGTTCTCGTTTTGGATCCTTATGATCCTTCCTCTGGAACTGTCTTATTAATTTTGAATGCAGTAGTCTGATGGTGCCTTATTTCTTCACTGTACACTGTTTTCCAGGCTTTCTCTAATTTATTTCATTACTAGAACGCTACTGTTCTTTCTCCATCTTTCAGCAATGAAATGAGGATCATAAGGATTCGAAATGAGAACGGACTGGTTTTGCATCATCAGACTGTATTGTTTGGAAAGAACTTGATATCATCTTATGGACAGTAGTGAAGTTGTGTGCTTTGGATTGTATTTGTCACTGAATTTGTTACTGAAATTTACATTGTAATACTATGTTGTGAATGGAAAGTATTGTAATTATATTTTAATATTGTTTTGTAACATGGAGAGTATCTTTTCTATCATTTCCGAATATATATTTGTATGCCATGTATATCGTGTCACATATTTTTAAAGCTATAATGCCACATACTTTTTTTTATACCGATATATATTTTGACTAAGGAATCTCCTTAATATCTGTAAAATTGCACTTTATGTTGTGTTTCTGCTAAATATATTTCTTATGCATTTTTCCCCATTCTGTATTCCATTAAAATTCAAAATAAAATTTAGTTTAAAAAAATTATTGAGGACTGCAAAGACTATGTAAATAATAGATTTGGATTGCTAAATTCAAGTGAATATGAACCTGAAGAATTATGGGTTGAAACCAGAGATACTATCAGGAAAGAATTTGCAAAGACTATTTCTGTATCCAAAAGAAATGAAAAGCCTCAATGGATGACTGATGAAATTATTAAAATACTAAAGATAGATTAGAAGCAAAAGGTGACAGAAACAGAAGTCTAAATACAGCATTCCAGCAACTGGCATGTAGAGACAAAGATAACAGTTATAATAACCAGTGCAAAGAAATTGAAGAGAATAAAAGGAAGAACAAGAGATTCAAAAAATCAAAGGGAAATTTAAAGCACAGTTACGCATGCTGAAAGATCAGCATGGAAACAGAGTAACTTAACAGGATAAAATAAAGAAAATATGGGAACAATATACTGAAGAACTATACAACACAGATGAAAGGATGATAGATTCCTTCCAATAAGAATCTTTTGAAGAAGAACATAGAGTTTTAGAAAGTGAAGTGAAAGCTGCACTGAGAGCAGTTGGGAAAAACAAATCACCAGGAGTAGATGGGGGTATCAATAAAGCTTTTTCAAACCACAGAACAGAGCCCATTAAAATCTTAAAAAGCAGGAACTTATTTGCATATAAGGGCACACCCCCAACATCAATATTGTTTCACACAGGACTTTTTTGTAGAAAAATCCCAGCAGGAACTCATTTGCATATTAAGCCACACCCCCTTATGGCAAGCCAGCTGGAATTTTGTTCTTGTGCGTTCCTGCTCAACCCCCCCCCCCATTAGCAAGATTGTGCCAACTAATATGGAAAACAAAACAGTGAAATCAAGTAGCTGAAAGCTAAGTTAGGAAGCAAAAGCAGGGCAAAAAGCTACAATGAATTATGAACCAATGGTACATAAAAATACATCTATTTATTATAAAAAACATTTTAAAGCATGTCAGGGCCCAACGCAAGCCTTATAATACAGTAAAAATAAACATATATCTGAGAGAGAACAACAGTGATCTAAAGTGCTTTGACCCAATTGGCTCCTATTCTTCAGAGATTAAACAATGGAAGGTGAAAAAGATAATACACAAGTAGATATAGGACCAAAACAGGAGTGTTAAAAAAAAAAAATCAAAGACACAAGAAAAATATTTCATATGAGGTCTCCTTGATCTAGCCTTGTGTCAAATGAAGATGCGCACAAGTTGAATAATTTTGCTATTGTGTGCTTTCCAATTTTGGTCCAAAAAGTCTAGATGTGAAACACCTTATCAGCAATGTTCCCTCTAAGCTGTGGAGTCTTGTGAGCAAAAATTCTACTTTGTCAGCTACTGGCATTAAAGTTGTAAGCTACTGCATGAATTAGTTTGCTCTAGGGCCATTTTTCCTGAGCTGAAACAAAAATGTGTAAACTGGAGGCTAAAAAATTGTGAGCTAGCTCACACTAACTCAGCTTAGAGGGAACATTGTTTATCAGATCCAGTGTGCCTTCAGTATACAGCAGTGAACAACAAATTGAAAATGCTAAATTTACATTCCAATTGCAAAAAAAGGAGACATCAAAGTCTACAGCAACTATTGGACTATTGCGTTAATTTCTCACGAGAGCAAAGTGATGCTCAAATCTTATAACAAAGACTGCTACCATATATGGAAAAAGAAATGCTAGTTGTTCAAGCTAGGTTCAGAGTTCATAAAAGGAAGAGACACTAGAGATCATATTGCAAGTTTTCACTGGTTACTGAAGCATGTGAGAGAATTAAAAAAAAAAAAGGCTGTGCCACAGCATCTGATTGTTTTGACTGAGCAATCTGTACTCTGGAGGAGTGGCTACTGTTAGGACAGAATATGGAAAAAGAGAATGGTTTCCAATTGGTAAAGATGTCAGACAAGGATGTATTTGACCTCTTCTATCTGTATGTGTCAATTTTGGGTACAGGTGTGCCCGGATAGTATGGAAAACATATCATAAAAAAAGATCAGATAGATTTAGATGAAGGTGGACTGAAAATTGATGAAAGGAACATGGACAATTTGAGATATGCAGATGATACCACATTTCTGGCAGAAAATAGTGAATACTTGTAATCACTACTGTGAAGATAATAGCAGAAAATGCTAAAGCAGGATTATAGCTGAACATAAAGAAGCTTATGGGGAAATTACACAGTTTTGACAATGACCACATGGAAATTGTTGAAGATTTTCTATTCCTTGGCTCCATCATCAACCAAAACTGCAACCAAGAAATCAGAAAGAGATTAAGACTGGAAAGGGCAGCCACATGAAGGAGCTAGAAAAGCATAGGGATGTGTTGCTGGCAACCAATATGTTATTTCATGCCATAGTATTCTCTATTGCTATGTATGGATGTGAAAACTAGTCAATGAAGAAAACTAACATGAAGAAATGTGATTAATCTGAAATATGGTGTTGGAGGAGAGTTTTACAGTAGGCCCCCCCAAAAGATAAATAAGTGGGTTCTAGATCAAATCAAGACTGAACTCTCTAGAAGCTAAAATGGCTAAACTGAGGCTAATGTACTCTGGTCACATTATGAGAACACAAGAGTCACTGGAAAAGACAATCGTACTAGGAAAAGTTGAAGGCAGTAGGAAAAGAGGAAGGCCCAACAAGAAATGGATTGACTCAATCAAGGAAGTCATGACCCTCAGTTTGCAAGACCTTAACAAGGCTGTTAACAACAGGATGTTTTGAAGGGCATTAATTGGGTTGTCATAAGTCAGAAGAAGTAACTTGAGAGACTTAACTCACACACACACAAATTTATCGAACTCAGTGGGTTCAGAAGAGATTTGCCATTACATCTCTCCCTAAATAATTATGGAATCTGAAATTATCTTTGGAACTCAAATGTAACCTGTTTAAAGCCACTATTTGGTCAGCCATTTACAGTCACCTATAGTAGACATATAACAGAGAACACACAAATGTAGATATGGGTGCACATTTAGAGAAACAAATACAACTATTTATACATAGTCACAATATTCAACCTCTACTGTTTTGTAACTATCTTTTCTTTTATTAGAAACATCTACAGAATTAATGATCTTATTATCCTAACCAAAGAATTATTTCCAGTCCCAATAAAAATACAACTGCCAATCTATTCCCATATCCCCGTTACTACCTCTTTCCTGTGACAGCAACTGTACATGCTTTGATTCCAGCTTCTGTTTTAATATCTTCTACTGCAGGAGTGGCCAACGGTAGCTCTCCAGATGTTTTTTTGCCTACAACTCCCATCAGCCATGCTGGCTGGGACTGATGGAAGTTGTAGGCAAAAAACATCTGGAGAGCTACCATTGGCCACCCCTGTTCTACTGCCACCCTCAGAGGGCATGTACTTATGAAGATGAATTACATTCAAATACATCATAAACAACTGAGGAACCAGAAGTACTCTACCTTCACATCAATTCAGGATATGAGATGCAGAATAACTGTATTGTGTGAAATTGGGCAACATCTGATGGTGGTTTTGATAGCTTAGAAAATTAAATCCTACATACGCTGAGATGATGAAAGTTTGCTGTGTGAAAAAAATCCTGGCTAGAAGAGTGGTCAGAAGTCCATTTCTAACATTGTCATCAAGTGGTTCTCACTAATCATTTTTCTATTCCAATAAGGTGCATGCCATGTAAACCAGTGCAAAGGCAGATAGTGTTTTGTTATGAAATGGAAAAGAATGTGATTGCATATGTTCACACTGATAGGCAAGATTGAAGCAATGTCTTTTTATTGCTTTGAGCAGCTTAGGCCAGATAACCTCTTAGGGAAGCTAAATTCAGCCAACGTGCAGAACAGGATCTGGCAAAATATGTAATGGAACAAGATGAACTAAACTAGGGATGTCAAACATGCAGCCTGAGGGCTGGATCAGGCCCCTGGAGGGCTACTATCAGGCTCATAAACAATTCACTGTCATCTGCTTTCTTCTCTCTTCTTCTTTCCTTCTGCATCACAGTTCAGTTGCACAGGAGCTACAGAGGAAAGCCTCTATTTTTTTCATTGGCTGACCAGCACATGAAGCAACTTAAGAACAAAAGCTCTCAATACCCAGCCATTTTATGTTTTCCCCTGGGTCTTAGGCTCAAAGCATTGACCATGAGATTTCTGTAACGAATGTAAATAAATCAAAAGTAGGTTTGCAACTTACTGACACACACCTGAACAACACCTGAACAGCATACTCAGGATTGCTACAGCACAGACATTGTCTGCAGAGTTTAATGCAATAATTCAGAGAATGAGGTGTCAGTTATCAGAAACTGTTAAATAAAATATTGCAAAGGTGCTAGTCTTTTAAGCATGTTTTATTTTAAATGTTTTAAAGAATTTTTAATTGTGTTTGTGTCCTTTATAAAGTTTATACCTGGTGTTACATTTTATGACACATATGGCCCAGTCCAAAAAAGTCTCATTTATGTCAGATCTGGCCCTAATAACAAATGAGGTTGACACCCCTGCCCTAGGAGCTGTTATTCCACTGTGGTGGCTGTCATTCCACCCCCAGAGTACTGCTACTTCCAGGGGCTGTCATTTCAGTTGCAGAGCAGCCTTTCTGGACCCAGAGACCTTAATCCAAAATCCATGATACAACCCGCCCCTACCTTTACTGATTTCTCCAGAGTCCTTGAGGCTCAGAGAGAACTGGAGGGGAAGGGCAACCAGCTAATGGGTGGTTATTGTTTCTATATTGTTCTACTTGCCTCCTCCCTCCCCACTTGCTTTTGGGGCCCATCTTTGCATTTTGCCTGGGACAACAGAATCTCTAAGACTGCCCTTCTTTACCTGACAGTAGGGATGCCAGCCTCCAAATGGGATTTGGGGATCCCCCAGAATTTCATCTCTGTATCTGGTGGAATTTCTGAGTTGTCTTCAGAGGCAGACCCATTACAACATTCTAGTCTCAAGGTTACTGTGGTATGGATCCATATGGTCAAGTCAAGGTAGGAATCCATCCTCCAGGCAATGTGAAGATGGAAGAAAGTTCTCTTTAGAAAAGAATCAAGTAGCTTCTCCATCAGTCATACTAGGCAGGGTTTGGTTAACTGAACTCAGAGAGACAATCCATTGCATGTTTTTGATTGCTATAATACCCCTATATAAAACTTTGCTTTGTTGTTCTACATGACCAAGGGTTTTGATCTGAACAATTCTATTTCAGTTAATATGCCTTGCAAGTTTATTCTTGTAGAATCCACACACCAAAACTTCGCACAATTTAATTTAGTTTTTTTAATCTTAAATACAAAGAGCCCCATGGCGCAGAGTGGTAAAGCTGCGTTCGGAGCCCTCTCCTCACGACCTGAGTTTGATCCCAGCAGAAGCTGGTCCAGGTAGCCGGCTCCAGGTTGACTCAGCCTTCCATCCTTCCGAGGTCAGTAAAATGAGTACCCAGCTTGCTGGGGGGAAAGTGTAGATGACTGGGGAAGGCAATGGCAAACCACCCCGTAAAAAGTCTGCCATGAAAATGTTGTGAAAGTAACGTCACCCCAGAGTTGAAAATGACTGGTGCTTGCACAGGGGACTACCTTTACCTTTTACCTTTATCTTAAATACATGATATAAATGTGCCTAGCTTGTTGTTTCAACACAAGCAGTTACAAATGAATTTTCTATTTTGTTTGGCGGGGGGGGGGGGACAAGCAGAAGGAATATTATTCATTTTTTTTCAAGGCATTTTGTGGAGCATTTATATTACACTACAGTGGAACATTTATATTACACTACAGTGTATATTGGTGTATATGTATATAACACTACAGTGTAATATAAAGAAGGTAGAGATTCAGCTGTTCCTTACACTTGCCCAGGCCTCATTTTGGGTGGGAGCTCACAGGAGTGGAGCTCTGGAACATCTAAATTTTATTGTGCTGATTCTCTCCCCCCACCCCTAATACTTGCTTCTGGGCTCCATTGTTCAAACCCCCTGTGAGAATTTTGCTGAGCTCTACGTTTGACAAACTTTCTAATACTTTCCCTCACAAAAATGAGGAAATAATCAAAACATATGAAGCAGACAGATGGAAGTCCTCATACCACTGTGGCTATATAGGAGAAAGTACTCTAAAAATTATGATGGGAGTAATGTTTTATTGCGATAATTATAATTCAAGAACAGTGTTCCCTCTAAGCTGAATTAACATGAGCTAGCTCACAGATTTTTAGCCTCCAGCTCACACATTTTTGTCTTAGCTCAGGAAAAATGGCCCTAGAACAAACTAATTTATGCTGTAGCTCGCAACTTTAAGGCCAGTAGCTCGCAACTTTAATACTAGTAGCTCACAAAGTAGAATTTTTGCTCACGAGACTCTGTAGCTTCAAGGGAACATTCTTCAAGAAGCATTTTAAGGTAGATGCTGAGCTGATAGAATTTTGTACACTTTCGGGTGATGTCTGGAGTATGTGGCATATGGAAATCAGTTCTGCAAATGTGTTAATGAACTCCGACATGTCTTTTTCTACAAAATGACCCCTGCAATTGCCCGAATACCAACAGATTAATTAAGAGACTGATTTGGGGCCATCAAGATTTTGATAACTTTAGGTTTAATCTCCAAGACGTGCCATGGGGAAACTACCAACTGTAGTCCCTAAGGTACAGAAGAGAATTCTTGCAGAATTCTGGCCAATGCACTGCACAGCCTTAGGAACACCAGTACCTACTGGCAGTGCAGCTGGAGTTAATTTCCTTCCCACCTGGAGAGCCCTGGGGAAACAGAATGGCTCAATCAACTGGTTCCTCTTGTGTTACCAGTGCCACCTCCACTTCCAGGAAAACCTGGTTGAGCTTGATTTGCAGAAAGCAGGGCGTGTTAGGTCAAGCCAAGTTGGGTCAGGCCAAGGGTGGCAATTGTTGGACAGCCTGAGTAGTGGGACAGCTGGTGAAAGTGCTGGTACTGTTGCTAGCATGAGGCACTTTTGTCACTATGTAGTTCTACCTTCAGCCAGAATAAACTCTGCCTTTCCTTTCCTTTCCTCTGCTGCATTAGTTTGCTTCCTAATGTAGCATTTCCATACAGGCAAACAGACACATTTAGATAGGGTCGATGTGGTGTGAGAGACAGCCTTATGGTTGCCAAGTCCGACTCAAGAAATATCTGGGGGCTTTGGGGTGGAGCCAGGAGACTTTGGGAGTAGAGCCAGGAGCAAGAGTGTGACAAGAACAATTGAACTCCTAAGGGAGTTCTGGCAATCACATTTAAAGGTGCCATACATCTTTTAACTGCCTTCCCTCCATTTAGAAATAATGGATAGAGGAGCCTTCTTTTGGGGCTCACAGAATTGGACTCCCTGATCCAATTTTTTTGAGATTTGGGGAGTGTTTTGAGGAGAGACACTGGATGCTTTGCTGCAATTATGGTGCCTCGACCTCAAAAACTGTATGTGTGTGTGGCTATGAGAGCTGGACTATAAGGAAGGCCGAGCGCAGAAGAATAGATGCTTTTGAGATGTGGTGTTGGAGAAGAATCTTGAGAGTCCCTTAGACTGCAAGAAGATCAAATCAGTCAGTCCTAAGGGAAATCAACCCAGACTGTTCCCTGGAAGGTCAGATGCTGAATCTGAAGTTCAGATACTTTGGCCACCAAATGTGAAGGGAGCATTTGCTGGAGAAGACCCTGATGCTGGGAAAGACAGAAGGCAAAAGAAGAAAGGGACAGCAAAAGATGAGATGACTGGACAGTGTTACTGATGTAACTAACACGGATTTGAGCAGACTTCGGAGGATGGTTGAAGACAGGACGGCCTGGCATATCTTTGCCTATTGGGTTGCAAAGAGTTGGACTCGACTGTGCGACTGAACAACAACAAACTTCAAAAAACAGGCCCCTCCAGAGCCCAAGATACCCACAGATCAATTCTTCATTACACCCTGTGGGAATCGGTCTCCATAAGATATAATGGAGTGCCCAACAGACATCCCCTCCCCTGCTTTCTGATGACCCTGAAGCAGGGGGAGGGCCTCCAAACTGGGGGATCCCCCACTTCCACCTGGGGATTGGCAACCCTAGACAGCCTGTCTCAAATCCTAAATGAGCAAGCCCTTCTTTCAACAAACATGGCAAAATTTTATAGTGGAAGACCTGGCATAACATGCTGTCCACGGCCATTGATGAGATCATTTCCAGGCACCCTCTCTGCCCCTGTTCAAAGTCGGGCCTGTGGTATACCCCAGAGCTATGGCTGATGAAACAGGGGCTGAGACGGCTAGAGAGGCAGTAGCAGCGTGCCCGCGATGAAGTGACAAGGACATCCTATAGGTCGTTTATGAGAACCTATGAGAAGGCAGTCAAGGTTGCTAAGAGACCTTATCTTACGGTCACAGTTGCATCTGCGAACTCACACCCAGCTCAATTGTTTAGAACAATTCGGTCACTAATTACCCTACCACAGGGTAAACTAAATGCTAGCGAACTGGATATCGACAGCAAGGCTTTTGCAAGTCACTCCACCGAGACCTCCCAGCCACACTTGAGACAATAAAGGAGCTCGAGGCTCCATCCACGTCTTCTAGTCAGCTTTTGGATTATTTCACTCCACTCAGCCTGGTGGAAGTTGACAGAATGCTCTGTACTGTATGCTCAACCACTTGTAGTCTGGACCCAGGTCCATCCTGGCTTATAAAAGCTGACGGGGGAGAACTACGGGTTTTCTTGAGGGAAACTGTCAACAGGTCCCTATCAGAAGGGACCTTCCCTCAGTCTCTTAAAGAGGCAGTGGTCCGCCCCCTTCTTAAGAAACCATCTTTGGCCCCGGCCATATTGGCGAATTATCAGCTGGTGTCAAACTTGCCTTTTTTGAGGGCAAGATTATTGAGAGTGTGGTTGCGGTGCAGTTGCAGAGCTTTCTGGATGACGCTTCCTTGCTTAACCCCTTTCAATCTAGTTTTTGTCCGGGTCATGGGGTGGAGGCAGTTCTGGTCGCCCTCATAGATGACCTCCAGAGGCATCTGGATAGAGGTGGGCTTGGCGGTACTGATGCTTCTAGACCTATTGGCTGCATTTGACACGGTTGATCATCAGTTGCTGACCAGCTGCCTTGCCAATGCTGGGATACAGGGGTTGGCCTTACAGTGGCTCTCCTCTTTCCTGTAAGGTTGGGGACAAAGGGTGGCAGTAGGGGAGGGATAATCCCTATGGCACCCACTTGTATGTGGTGTGCCGCAAGGGGCAGTTCTCTCCCCGATGTTGTTTAACATCTACATGCGCCCTCTTGCCTAGAGGTTTGGGCTGGGATGTTATCAGTATGCAGATGACACCCAGCTTTATCTGTTGATGGGTGGTCAGTCCAGCTCCTCCCTGGAAGATCTGTCCATGGCACTTCAAGCTGTGGCAGGGTGGCTCAGGCAGAGTCAACTGAAATTGAATCCGACAGACGGAGGTCCTGTACCTAAGTCATGGCGGTCCAGGATCTGAGGTCCTATTACCGACCTTTGATGGGGTGCTTTAGGATTTAACCGGCACCCAAGGTTAAAAGCTTAGGGGTACTCCTGGATCCCTCTTTAACTATGGAGGCCCAGGTGGCAGCCACTGCCAGTTCAGCCTTTTATCATCTTCAGCTAGTAAGGGAGTTGGTCCCCAGTCACCTCAAGACTGGATTACTGCAATGCCCTCTACATGGGGCTGCCCTTGTCTCTGTTGGAGCAAGAATCTACATAAACCCAGTCTGACAGCCACAGTATGACAGCTGGTGATCTAGCTGCCAGGCTAGGTCACAGTGACCTGATCAGCAGACCGGCTTGAGCCGGCAGAAGCCAAGTGATGCAATCTGCTGAGTCAGCACGGCCAGGATTGGCTGCTTGGACTATATATGATCTGTGTGCGCATCACACAGGTCTCTCCCTGTGAGATGGTGGTTAGGCGAAGCACTTTGTCCGTGGAGGTGATATTGTATAGACTGCACAAGAGAGCACTTGTTGTGTATATATGTTAATACACCTTTTGGCACTAGTTGCACGTGTCTGCCTGATTTTCTTTCCTGAAGCCCTGTGTCGGGCAAGTCATCTCCCTCACTCTGCTACTCCCGCTCCGACAGGGTTATGGGCCCAGGGCGGTTCCGCTGCGCGGAGGAGAGAGTTGAGAGTTGAGCTGACTGTGAGTTTGGAAAGAGCCGGAGGCGAGTAACGCCGGTGAAGGACACAGAAGCACCACCGTTCTCTGTTTGAGAGCCAGAGGGACGTCGGCAGCCAGCCGTGAGGAGGAGTCGGCACGATGGCTCAGCAACAGCTTGGAATAGCCGTTGAGAAGCTCACCTCAGCCAACCACGCGGTGTGGAGCCTGAGAATGCAACACTACCTCAAGCGTGAAGGGCAATGGCTGTTCGTGAGTAACCCCCCTGCTGACTTATCTCCTGCCGAGACTGTGTTATCGGATAAGGCACTGGCCAACATAGTGCTATCTATAGGAGATGACCAGCTGGTTTATGTGCGAGGGAAGGACACTCCCAAGGCTGCCTGGGACGCGTTGAGTGCGGTGCATGTTAGCACCACTGCTGGTTCCCTCATGGCCTTGACAAGGAGGATGTTCCGCACCGTTATGCCGGCTGGAGGGTGTGTGAAAGATCACATCAAACGGCTAACGGACTGTTTCGTTGAGCTGGAGGCAAGAGGCAAGACTGTAGCTCCAGACGACAGAGTGTACATTTTGCTGTCGTCGTTGCCACCTGAGTACACTCCCCTGATAACTTCTCTGGAGACGGTGGACGTAGCGACCCTGACCATGGAATACGTCTGTGCCCACCTGCTTGACTTCCAAGAGAGAATTGCGGCCGTGAGCTGTCCGGGGGTGTCGGCCGGGCAGCGTGCTGTTATCGGTGTGTCCGGGAAGACAGCCAAGAATGAGCCAGCTTTTGCTGCTGGCAGGCGTCCGAAGGTGGAGGAAGTGGAGCCGACTGCGTTTGCAGTCCGTCGCTGCTATGGATGCGGGTCGTCGCAGCACCTGCTCCGAGCTTGCCCTGAGAGGGAGAAGAGGCGGGGGCGTGTGCGGCGAGAGCGGAGGACCGCCAGCCCGTGTGAGGAAGCAACCCGGCTGGTCACGTCTGCAGTAGAGAGCACAGGGTCTGCTTGGATTTTAGACTCCGGGGCAACGAGCCATCTCTGCTGCGAGAAGGAGTTGTTGAAAAACATTGACAGTCCTGAGCATAAGTATGTGAGATTGGCTGATGGGACCACTGCCAATTCTGTTTGCTCAGGCAATGTGGAATTTCCTGCACTGAAATGTATGTTGCAAAATGTGTTGTATGTACCCTCACTGCAGTCTAACCTGTTGAGTGTTAGCACACTGTTTGACCAGGGATACCAGGTGAGATTTGAGAAAACCTGCTGCAAAATCCTGGGAGGTGGGGGAAAGTTGCTTGTGACAGGAAAGAGGGAAGGTAAACTGTATGTGGTCCAGAGTGATTGTGCCCAGGTGGCTCAGGTGTCGAATGAGCCTGTGCACAATAATTGTATACATTTGCTCCATAGGAGACTCGGGCACTGCGGATTTAGGGCGTTAAAGAAAACCCTGGAGCTTGTGCCTAGTTTGAAAGTAAATCCTTGCAAATGTTACTTGGATTGCCAGGTCTGCAAGAAGACCAAAAGCAAGGCGTGTGCTGTTGCTAAAGAAAGCTCAAGGGAAAGCACACGAGCCCTGGAACTAGTCCATTTAGACGTTATTGGCCCATGGCCAAAGAGTCTGTCGGGGAGGAGATACTGCTTGGTGGCCACCGACGACCACACGAGGTACGCGTGGGTTTTCACCATGGTGCATAAGTCTGAGGTGTATAAGACATTCACCAAGTGGGTCAAAGCAGTGGAGAGACAATTAGGGGTTAATCTCCTAGCTGTACAAACCGACAGAGGGGGGGAATTCTTATCTAACCAGATGAAACGTTGGCTGGAGAACAAGGGCATTGCCCACCGTCTGACGAACCCGGCAACGCCCCGAGAAAATGGGCATGGGGCTGTATTGCAGAATGTGATGTATTGCATGTTAGAGGATGCACAACTGCCAATGACCTATTGGGCAGAAACCATACATGCAGCTGTTTTTTTGCAAAATAGGGTTTGGTGTAATACTGTGAAAAATGTGCCTTACAGGTTACTGTTGAACAAGACCCCAGATTTGAGTTCTTTAAAAGTCTTTGGGTCACGGGCTCGGGTTGGCACCCACTCCACGAGTAGCGGGGAGGGGGATGTCCGGGCAGAGAGCCTAATTTTTCTGGGCTACAAGCCAAGGGCCAGGTGTTATCGTTTCTGCAATAGCAAAAGCAAGATAACACTTAGTAAGAGTGCCCAGTTCAATGAAGAAAGCAGCTGGCCAAGGTTGCACTCCTTGCAGAAACAATTTGTCCTGCTGCCAAGTAGCGATAACGATGTTGGAGCGCAGCCCAGAACTCCAGCCCAGGAGGTGGCACCCAGTGGGGCTGGAGAAGGTGAGCCGAATGCTGGCACAGAGCCTGACGAGCAGAATCAGGAGGCAGAGCCTCAAATGCAGGAACTGGAGGTAAAGTGTGAGAGTCAGGAGGTTCAACACCCAATTACAGGGGCAGAGCAACCAGCCCAGGAGGTGGGAACAAAGCAACCCGAAGAAGACAAAGCTGGTCCAAGCACAGGGCCACGGGTGTCTGCCAGGTCCACCAAAGGCCAACGTCCCGCTAGGTACAAGTGTCCCTATGTCACTCTGACTGTCAATCCAGACCCACCCGGATTAGAGGAAATGTTAAAAGAAAAGGCTAAGAAATGGAAAGCCTGGGTGGCAGAGTGCGAGGCAAGGGAGATGGAGGCTGAAGCCAAGCGTCTGAAAGAGCTGGCTGAACAGGAACACGATGATGTGTTTTACAATCATGATGAGTTCCTGAACGAATTCCGGAAAGGGTTCCGAGCTACGTAAATATGAACTGTAATGTTGCTGGTGGACATGTATGTAAACTGTGTAAAGTGTTTTGGTGCACTGGGTTTAAATAGATTAGGAGGTGTGTTGGAGCAAGAATCTACATAAACCCAGTCTGACAGCCACAGTATGACAGCTGGTGATCTAGCTGCCAGGCTAGGTCACAGTGACCTGATCAGCAGACCGGCTTGAGCCGGCAGAAGCCAAGTGATGCAATCTGCTGAGTCAGCACGGCCAGGATTGGCTGCTTGGACTATATATGATCTGTGTGTGCATCACACAGGTCTCTCCCTGTGAGATGGTGGTTAGGCGAAGCACTTTGTCCGTGGAGGTGATATTGTATAGACTGCACAAGAGAGCACTTGTTGTGTATATATGTTAATACACCTTTTGGCACTAGTTGCACGTGTCTGCCTGATTTTCTTTCCTGAAGCCCTGTGTCGGGCAAGTCATCTCCCTCACTCTGCTACTCCCGCTCCGACAGTCTCAAACCTGGAGGCTCCAACTATTGCAGAATGCTGCAGCCAGGTTGCTAACGGGTCTTCCCCTACGGGAACCCATTCAACTTGTGCTGAAAGCATTGCACTGGTTGTCCATTGCATACTGGATTCGTTTCAAAGTGCTGGTTCTTACCTTCTAAGCCATATATGGCCAGGGACCTGCATACCTTAGGGACTGCCTTTTCCCACATGTTCCCCAGAGAGCACTTCGGTCTGGGTCAAAAAACCTGCTTTCAATCCCTGGCCCTAAAGAGGCCAGGCTCATGACAACCAGAGCTAGGGTCTTTTCTGTAGTAGTCCCACACTGGTGGAATGAGGTCCCTGAGCAGGTCAGGGCCTTGTGAGAGCTTTTGCTGAGGGACAGTTTATAGCTACAAAACCATAAGCAACCTTCTTCAAATATAATCTCAAATATCATAAATGCAATACATGGTCTGGCCCTAAATGACGCAAAATAGATGCCACCCAGAAAATAAGTCTGGACTTGTAGTACAGAAGTGTGAGTCAGAATGACTGGCAAGCTAATGACCTCTTCGCCACCCTAGAGAGACATATAATTTAGAACAATGAGTCTCCCAACAGCCTACTATCTCAACTTGGACTGATCTTGCCAACGCCCAGCCTCACTTCCCTCACCCATTTACCTTAATTAAGCAACACTTAACACTATTCACCAAATCTGGTAGCTTTTCCCATTCAGTATTTACAGGGTCATCAAAGCACCACCTATTCACCGCCTATTATTCACCTCAGGTAAATCCATAAAGTTTCTGGATAAACCATCACGTTTTTGGGGCCAATACATCAGCTTGCCCCAGGGAATGTTTTGCCCTATAAAGTATGATATATTGCTCCACAGCAGTGTATGCGTGTCCTTGGATCCTCCATGTACCACCCAACTTGTGTCTGGGCCTTCTCCTTTTCTCCATGAAATGCTGGCCATTTTGCTGCTACTTCCATGGACCTCTTTAGTCTAGATTGGTAATTATAGCCTTCCCTGAAATTGCTTTCTTCCCTCTCATCCCTAATTTCCTCTTAGCTAGCTTCTGTGTTTAAGTGTGTTTTGCACTTTTATTTCTCTTTCAATAAACACCTTTCTGGCTGAACATGTGCCTGGTTTTTTAAAGGGAAAAATCCCCATATTCAGAGTCCAGTTATCCCCTCTTGCTGTGTCTCTTTTAAGCTACTTCCCACAATTAATTAGGGGACTGCCTCTTTGGGGTAACATGTTCATAAAAAACCTTATTAAACTTAAGGATATAAGAAGAGCCATGAGGGATCATTATGCCAAAGGCCCATCTCATGAGATGGTTGTCAGGAAGTCTGGGCTGTGGTGCCAGCCTTTCTTTTCTACCTAATTCTAAGGATAAGGTTGATGTTCTGAACATGTGTTTGGGATAGGCAAGGGTGAACAAACTGAAACTCAGTCCTAACAAGACAGAGATGCTCTAGGTTAGCAGAAACGCAGACTTGGGACTTGAGATCTCACCTGTCTTGGATAGGGTTATAATCCCATTGAAAAGCCAGTTTTGCAGGTTGGGAGTGTTACTCAACATTACCTGGTGGTTCTGGTGGTTTTCACAGTCTTTGCCCAGGTTCAGCTGTTGTGTCAGCTATGTCCATTTCTGGTGCAGTCAGATCTAGCCACAGTGATTCATGCCTTAGTTAAATCTAGACTGGTCTACAGCAATGTGATCTACTTGGGGTTATCCTATGAAGAGTGTTTAGAGCAGGGGTGTCAAACATGCAGCCCACGGAGGGCTCCTATCCTGATCAACTGGCTGTTTTCTACTTCCTTCTCCCTCTCTTCTTGTTTTCTTCTGCATCACAGCTTGCCTTGCCAATAGCACAGGAGCTACAGAGCAAAGTCTATTTTCTCCATTGGCTGAGGCTGCTCTTGGGGAGCAAGGGGTGGATGAGATAGTTTGCTTTGCCAGGTTCTCTCAGTTGCTTAGCAGAGCTACTAAACCAAGCCTCTCTTTTTTCTATTGGCTGAGGCTCCCCCCCCCCCCCGCTGGTCCCATGAGGAAGGAAGGAAAGAGCCACAGCTTCCTTTGGCCAGTTCCCTAGATTACATGGGAGAGATACAAAGAAAGCGCCTTTAAGACCAATGAGTACCAATGTTTTCAGCATGTTTTATTTTAAGTTTTTAAAATCTTTGTGTTTGTCTATGTCCTTTATAAAGTTTATATCTCTGCTACCTGGCATTACATTTTATGAGACTCATGGCCCGGCCTGACAAGGTCACATTTATGTTGGATCCAGCCCTCATAACAAATGATTTGGACACCCCTGGATTAGAGGCTGCAGTCAGTGCAGAATGCTGTGGCAAGACTGCTGTAGTTAGGGTCAGCAGGTGGTTGGGAGTACATCACCCAGATATGACAGCAATTACACTGAATACCAGTCCGCTCCTGAACCAAATTCAAGGTGTTGATTCACCTTTAAAGCCCAAAATGGCTTGGGACAGGGTGTCTGAAGGACCATCTTCTCTGATATGATCCTGCCCAGGAATTAAGATCACTGGCAGAGGCTCTCCTGACTGTCCCATCAATCAAAGAAGCTCATTAGGTGGGTGTGAACCAAGGGCCCCATAATTATAGAATAAACTCCCCAAGGAGATGTGCCTTACTCCTCACTTTCAGTCTTTAGGAGGCAGTTGAAGACAGTTTTATTTGGGACTGCATTTGGTTAAAGTTTAGTAGCAGACCTGAATTGTAATTTTAAAATATTGGTTTTTATATATTTTATCTATGTTAAAGCTGCCTCTTGGTGTGAAAAGAAGAGAGGTAGTTAATAAATAAATACTCCTGCATTCTGTTCACACAGTGGCTGATCAACTGCCTCAAAGGAGCCCATGAGCAGGATAACTGCAACAGCATCCTCTGCCTGTGCTTTCCAGCTGATCTAAACAGGCATACTGCCTTTGATACTAAAGAGGGCAGATATCCATTATGGCTAGTAGCCATCATGACTAGTAGTTATTGATAGCCCTTTCCTCTATTAATTAGTCTACTTCCCTTTTACAGCTTTGCAATTTGCTGACCATCTCAATTACACATCACAATCACCAAGCTGCCATTAGTTACAGGTATAGTCTATTCACTTAAAATTTTAATCCTGCTGCAATTAATGTTTTAATGTATTATTGTTTTTATGGAATTGGTTATGGTTTTATGACAGTAGGACAGGATAAAAATCACAAAATAAACAAACAAATAAAGCATCATTGCTATGATGTACTTTCTGTGCTGGAAGCTATATTGCAAGCTGGTGCTATTGCTCTCTAGCTTTTCACTGGTAGGCTTGCCAAGTCCAACTCAGAAAATACCTGGGGACTTTGGTGTTGGAGCCAGGAGACTTTCCCATTTCCTAAAATAAATAAAAATACAGCAGTGCAATTCCCCTAAGAACATAAGAGAATCCATGTTGGATCAGGCCAATGGCCCATCAAGTCCAACACTCTGTGTCACACAGTGGCAAAAAAATTTATATACACACATACACTGTGGCTAATAGCCACTGATGGACCTGTGCTCCATATTTTTATCTAAACCCCTCTTGAAGGTGGCTATACTTGTGGCCGCCACCACCTCCTGTGGCAGTGAATTCCACATGTTAATCACCCTTTGGGTGAAGAAGTACTTCCTTTTATCCGTTTTAACCTGTCTGCTCAGCAATTTCATCGAATGCCCACGAGTTCTTGTATTGTGAGAAAGGGAGAAAAGTACTTCTTTCTCTACTTTCTCCATCCCATGCATTATCTTGTAAACCTCTATCATGTCACCCCGCAGTCGACGTTTCTCCAAGCTAAAGAGTCCCAAGCGTTTCAACCTTTCTTCATAGGGAAAGTGCTCCAGCCCTTTAATCATTCTAGTTGCCCTTCTCTGGACTTTCTCCAATGCTATAATATCCTTTTTGAGGTGCGGCGACCAGAACTGCACACAGTACTCCAAATGAGACCGTACCATCGATTTATACAGGGGCATTATGATACTGGCTGATTTGTTTTCAATTCCCTTCCTAATAATTCCCAGCATGGCGTTCGCCTTTTTTATTGCAAACGCACACTGTCTTGACATTTTCAGTGAGTTATCTACCACGACCCCAAGATCTCTCTCTTGGTCAATCTCTGCCAGTTCACACCCCATCAACTTGTATTTGTAGCTCGGATTCTTGGCCCCAATGTGCATTACTTTGCACTTGGCCACATTGAACCGCATCTGCCACGTTGACGCCCACTCACCCAGCCTCAACAGATCCCTTTGGAGTTCCTCACAATCCTCTCTGGTTCTCACCACCCTGAACAATTTAGTGTCATCCGCAAACTTGGCTACTTCACTGCTCACTCCCAACTCTAAATCATTTATGAACAAGTTAAAGAGCATGGGGCCCAGTACCGAGCCCTGCGGCACCCCACTGCTTACCATCCTCCACTGCGAAAACTGCCCATTTATACTCACTCTCTGCTTCCTATTACTCAGCCAGATTTTGATCCACAAGAGGACCTGTCCTTTTACTCCATGACTCTCAAGCTTTCTAAGGAGCCTTTGATGAGGAACTTTATCAAAAGCTTTCTGGAAGTCAAGGTAAACAACATCTATCGGGTCTCCTTTGTCCACATGTTTGTTCACCCCCTCAAAGAAATGTAACAGTTTAGTGAGGCAAGATCTTCCCTTGCAGAACCCATGCTGAGTCTTCCTCAATAACCCGTGTTCATCAATGTGCCTACTCATTCTGTCCTTGATAATGGTTTCTACCAACTTTCCCGGTATTGAAGTCAGACTGACTGGCCTGTAATTTCCCGGATCTCCTCTGGAACCTTTTTTAAAGATGAGGGTGACATTTGCTACCTTCCAGTCCTCAGGAACGGAGGCGGATTTCAATGAAAGATTACAGATTTTTGTTAGAAGATCCACAAGTTCAATTTTGAGTTCTTTCAGAACTCTCGGATGTATGCCATCCGGACCCGGTGACTTATTAGTTTTTAATTTGTCTATCAGTTGTAAGACCTCCTCTTTTGTCACCTCAATCTGACTCAGGTCTTTCAACACCCCTTCCAAAATCAGTGGTTCTGGGGCGGGCAAAAAGTTCTCGTCTTCCACAGTGAAGACAGAGGCAAAAAATTCATTTAGCTTCTCAAACATTTCCGTTTCCTCCTTCAGTAATCCTTGGTCGTCCAAGGGCCCCACTGCCTCCCTGGCTGGTTTCCTACTTCTAATATATTTGAAGAAAGTTTTATTGTTGGTCTTTATGTTTTTTGCAATATGCTCCTCATAGTCCCTTTTTGCCTGCCTGATCACAGTCTTGCATTTGATTTGCCACAGCCTGTGTTCCCTTTTACTAATCTCACTTGGACTGGTTTTCCACCGCTTAAAGGAGTCCTTCTTTCCTTTTACAGCTTCCATTACTTTGTTTGTTAACCATGCAGGCCTTTTCTTATGCCTGTTTGTGCCTTTCCTAACTTGTGGTATGTATTTTATCTGAGCTTCTAGGATTATAGTTTTAAATAGCGTCCAAGCTTCCCCAAGGGTTTTGACCGTATGTACCTTTCCTTTCAGTTTCCTCCTCACATGCCTCCTCATCTCAGTGTATTTACCCCTTTTAAAGTTAAACGTGGTTGTGGCGGTCTTTTTGGACAATTCCCTATTTATACAAACGGTGAAATCAATAACATTATGGTCACTGCTCCCAAGTGGCGCAATCACTTTTACATCTCTCACCAAGTCTTGGGCATTACTTAGGACCAAATCCAGGATCGCCCCACCCCTGGTAGGTTCTGAGACCATCTGCTCCATAGCACAGTAATTGAGAGCATCAAGAAACTCAATCTCTTTCTCTCAACCAGAACACATATTGACCCAATCAATCTGCGGGTAGTTAAAATCACCTATTACGACACAGTTTTTACGTTTAGCCGCTATCTTTAAGCCTTCCATCATGTTATAATCGTCCTCTCTCTTTTGATTTGGTGGGCGATAACAAACTCCCATAGTTAAATTTCCTTTTGGGCCCTCTATTTCAACCCAAGGCATTTCTAAAAGTGAATCTAATTCTCTGATCTCAGTCTTACTGGACCGTATATCCTCTCTGACATACAGAGCCACCCCACCTCCAACCCTTCCTTCCCTATCCTTCCGATATAGCTTATATCCCGGAATCACCGTGTCCCACTGATTCTCCTCATTCCACCAAGTTTCTGAAATTCCCACAATGTCTATGTTTTCTCCCAACACTAAACATTCCAATTCACCAATTTTACTTCGAACACTTTTAGCATTTGCATACAAACATCTATAATTTCCCAGGTGAGCTAGGCCCGCCACCTTCCTCCTGCCACCTCGAGACTCTGGCAGACATTCCATATTGTTTGTCACCTTCACAGTGGACAACTCTGGTCCGTTACCCGGAAGAAAAATAGCAGCTAACCCTTCATCTCTTTGAGACGAGTCCTCCCGAACCAGAGACATTTCATCTCCTGTCGGCTTTCCCTCAAGATTTAGTTTAAAAACTGCTCTGCCACCTTTTTGATTTTAAGCGCCAGCAGCCTGGTTCCATCCGGGGACAAGTGGAGACCGTCTCTTTTGTACAGCTCCCACTTGTTCCAGAAAGCATCCCAGTGCCTAACAAACTTAAACCCTTCCTCCTTACACCATCGTCTCATCCACACATTGAGACTTCTAATTTGTGCCTGTCTCTCCTGCCCTGCACATGGAACAGGTAGCACTTCCGAGAAGGCTACCTTGGAGGTCCTGGCCTTAAGTCTCCCACCTAGCAGCCTAAATTTTTCCTCCAGGACCCCACATCGTTGGTGCCAACATGCACCACGACCACTGGCTCCTCCCCAGCACTGTCTATCAGTCTATCTACTACACGCGTAATGTCCGCTACCTTCGCACCAGGCAGGCAAGTCACCATACGGTCAGTACGTGGTTTCGCCACCCAGCTGTCTACTTGCCTAAGGATCGAATCACCAACTACCAACCCCCCCCCTCTCCCTTTGCTCAGGGATGGTTCCTTGGCGCGAAAGGATTCCCGCTCACCAACCGAAGAAGAGGTCCCTTCTGAGGGTGCATTCCCCTTGTCCTCAGCACGGTGCCCTGTTCCCTCTCGACCCTCACGCTCCCTGGCAGTAACGGGGCTGCTACGTTCAGAGCGGGGCTCATCTAATACTCCCCCGAGAGTCTTCCCCAAGTGCCTAACTGACCGTCTCTGCTTCTCCAGGGCAGTCACCTCGGCCTCAAGGGTACGGACGCGTTCCCTGAGGACAAGGAGCTCCTTGCATCGAGCACACACCCAAGACTTCTGTCCTTTGGGCAGATAGTCATACATGTGACACTCAGTGCAAAACACTGGAAAGCCCCCAACCCCCTGCTGGCATTCTATCTTCATGATATATATATACAGTCCTCTTTAAATGCTGTTTGTTTAAGTGGCTCCCCTTCTGGAGGGTCAACTTACCTTACCTCAACTTACCTTATTGGGAACTTACCTTATTTGGAGAACAAGGAAATCAGGGATCTGGGTTTCTGGTTCTTAGGGAGCCCCCAGGCTAAGAGCCACAGGCCAAGATCCCTTTGGCAAGGCGCAGCTTAAAATGCAAAGAGGGTGGAGCAGAGGCACTCCTCAGCAATCAGCAGCAATCACACTCAATCTCTTTCACCCTTAGGCCAGTCAACCAAACAAAGGGCAGTCAACCAAACAAAGAGCAGTTCCCCAGCTATCACACCTTAGAATTTTAGGCAGCCCCACAAACCTTTGAATGAAGTCCTTAGAATGAAGTCCTTCAAAACTCAGAAATTCTCAGCAATTTCTCCAGCTGTCTCAGCTATCAGAGCTGCTCTGCTCCTCTCAGACCTCTGTGAGATGTGCTCAGCCTTTGGCAAGGCGCACCTTAAAATGCAAAGAGGGTGGAGCAGAGGCACTCCTCAGCAATCAGCAGCAATCACACTCAATCTCTTTCACCCTTAGGCCAGTCAACCCTGAATAGTCTTCATTTCCTTGTCCCCAACAGCAGCTGCAATTTCAGTAAATGAAACTGAATACACACTAACAAAGCAGCCAAAATAAACAAGCACACACTTTTGTGATCTCACTGGGGCTTTATGCACAGGAGCTGTTGTATTTCCAACCAACTTCATCAGACTAACACAGGCAAATGAAGAGAGAGAGGTGGAGTTTTCCTCCTCCCATAAAGAGGTCACTATACACAGACATCTGAAATACATCCAAAACAAGCACAGAGACTGCTCTCTCTCACATTCACACTCACACACATACTTACTGGCTCCGGTTCCTATACAAAGAGGTCTGATATGAAAGCAAGCAGAGGGTCTGTGCTCTCACTTTCTCACACACACATGTGACTCTGCTGCTGGCCCCTCCTGATGCAGCTTTCATTTCCTGCTCCAGTTTAAAGGCGCGCACACATTTTAAAACACAAGGTGTTTGCAGGCTTCTAAAACTGGGAGATCTAAAGGCACATGGTGGCTGCAGGGGTGGGGCTTCCCCCACTGGCCAGCTGACTGGGGGCAGGGTGGAACCTGGAAAATTGGGGGTTTCCCCGCTGGGACTGGGGGATTGGATAGCCTATTTTTCAGGAAGGGGAGAAGGCAGTGTAGGGTCCATCACCTAGCTAGCTGCTGATTGGAGGAACTTCTTTTCATAGAGTTCTAGAGTTGGCAGGGGCCATACAGTCTAAATAGTCCAACCTCCTCAATGCAGGATCAGCCTAAAGTCCTCCTGACAAGTGTTTGTCCAGCTGCTCCTTGAAAACTGCCTGTGAGGGGAGACTCACCACCTCCCTAGGAAACTGATTCCACTTCTGAACTCCTCTTACTGTAAATATTCCCCCTTATATCTAGCCAATATATTTCTGCCCATAATTTTAACCCATTATTGAGATGGATGGGAAAGGAGTCAGCGGCAGCAGGGTGCCCTTTCAGGACACTGATCCTGACAGACTGTAAGCGCATCCCAGCCCCGCTGCAAAGTTTTACCCACGATTGAGTGATCAGCCGGGGAGGGGAGGCTCTAGATGGCCAGAATGTGGCGCTACAGCGGGTTCCAGCATTGAAATTGACATGGGGTGGGGAAGGGTCTAAAGGGAGGGAAGAGGAGGAGCTGCGGGGTGGGGGGAGGCGTGGGGACGCTTGGGGGATGCCAGGCAGCGAGTCTTCCAAGGACACCATGGGGCGTCAGGCTGCCCTTGTGTACAACACAACTATGACATATTGCAATTTGGGTGTTATGCCTCTGTTGATACACCCCAAGACCACATTAGCCTTTTTTGCTGCTACATCACACTGACTGGTCATATTTAGCTTAGAATCTACCCATCGTCCAAGATCGTATTTACATACACTGCTACCTAGAAATGTGTCCCTCATCCAGATTGCATGCTTTTCATTTTTGTTACCAAGATATATAACTCTGCATTCATCCTTGTTGAAGAGCATCTTATTTATATCCATCCAACTTTCCAGTGTATTCAGAGGTCATTGATTCTATCTCTGACTTCTGGTATGTTTACTACTCCTCCCAATTTGTTCATCTGCAAATTTAATTAATAGTCCCTCCACCCCCTCTAGTTTATTTATAAAAATATTGAAAATTATAGGGCCCGGAACCAAGCCCTGGGGCACTTCATTGGATACCTCCCTCCAATCAGATGAAATGCCATTACCAATTACTCTTTGGGTGCAATTCTCCAACCAGTTTTCTATGCACCTAACTATTCTAGAGTTCAGTTTACCCATCAGAATGTCATGGGGGACCCTGTCGAAAGCTTTACTGAAATCCAGGTAAATGTAAAAACAGCATTCTCACGATCCATTAAGCTTGTCACTTGACCAAAGAAGGAAAATGAGGTTGGTCTGGCAGGACCTGTTGGGGACAAATCTGTGTTGACTTCCCAACATCAACAAGTTGTCTTTCAGATACTCACAGACTGACCTCTTTAGAACCTGCTCCAGTATCTTCCCTTAGACAGAGGTCAAATTATCTGGTCTCTAGTTTCATGGGTCATCCATTCTCCATTTTAAAAAGACTGGGATAATATTTGCCCTCTTTCAGTCTTGTGGCATATCTCCCATCTTCCAAGAAGTCCTGAAGATGATGGACAAAGGTTCTGCAAACTCTCTAGAAAGTTCTTTAAGCACTCTCAGATGCACACCATCTGGCCCAGGGGATTTGTACTCATCCAATGCAGCCAGGTGCTTCTCAACAACCTCTCTGTCTATGTCAGGGGTGTCAAATATGTGGCCCGCAAGCCAGATCTGCCCTGCAGAGGGCTCCAATCAGGCCCTTCAGCAACTGGCTGTTGTCTGCTTCATTCCCCCTTGCCTTCTGTGTTCAGTTGCTATTTTGTGTTTCTCCCCAGCAATCAGCCTGCCAGCAAAGCAGCCTTTCTTGGCTCCTTCCCTCTCCCCCTCCCTTTTCCCAAAGGGAGGAGGAGAGAGGAGGAGTTTCAGCCAATGAAAGAGCCTGACTCTATAGCTCTGCTGGGTGATTAAGTTTGCCAGACTCAATTAATCACCCTGCAGAGCTACTAAGCCCAGTCTCTCTTCCTTCCTGGCTGAGGCTCCCCCCTCTCCTTGTGCCCTGGGGGGAGGAAAGAAAGAACCAGAGCTTTCTTTGCCCAGTGATCACCATCAGGAGAAATACAAAGAGCACTTTTAAGACTATTATTGAAGGTATGAGCTTTTTGCCTTGCTACAGAGAGAGAGAGAGAGAGAGAGGGAGGGAGATTTGTTGGGCTTGTTATGGGTGTAGCTGGGTTCCCCCGATCTTTTTCATTGTATTCATGCCCTCCAGTCTTTCTCAATAGGAAAGTATGTAAACTATTTAGAAGAGAAATAACAACAAGCTAGCATTAGGCTGTGTGTGTCTAGCCTAGGTTTACCCAGAAAATTTCCATTGATTTTCTTTCACATTTTCCTTTGATTGGGGTTCTTGAATTTAGACTTCCCAGATAGTAGGCTGATACTAATCATTGTACATGGCTGTCTCTGTTCTTGTACTGCCACATAGGAGTTGTAGTTATTTTTCTGGAGAAGATTAGTTTTGCAGACAACCACATAGCCCTCAGTCTGCGCCATGATGCCTTCACATAATCTTGACCAGCACATGAAGCAACTTATGTACAAAAGCTCACAATGCCCAGATGCTTCATGTTTTCCTCTGGGTCTGAGGCTCAAAGCATTGACTATGAGTTCTTTGTAATGAATGTCAATAAATCAAAAGTAGGTTTGCAACTTATAGATGTGCACACTTGAACAACATATTCAAGATTGGTACAACACTGACGTTGTTGTAAGCTGCCCTGAGCCACTTGGTGGGAAGGGCAGGATATAAATCATAAAATAAATAAATAAATAAATTGTCTGCAGTTTTTGATGCAACAATACATAGCAAGAGATTACATTTATCAGACAGTAAAACAAAATATTGCAAAAATGCTAATGTTTTAAGTAAAAAAAAATTGTTTGTCTGCGTCCCCTTTATACAGTTTATATGTCCGCTATCTGGCATTACATTTTATGACCCACATGGCCCGACCTGACAAGGTCTTATTTATGTCAAATCTGGCCCTCATAACAAATGACTTTGACACCCCTGCTCTAAGGTCTAACCAGAGCAGAGTAAAGTGATACCATCACTTTGTGTGATCTGGACACTATACCTCTGTTGATACAGCCCAAAATCACATTTTCCTTTTTAGCTACCTCATAAGAACATAAGAGAAGCCATGTTGGATCAGGCCAACGGCCCATCAAGTCGAACACTCTGTGTCACACAGTGGCAAAAAATTTTATATACACACATACACTGTGGCTAATAGCCACTGATGGACCTGTGCTCCATATTTTTATCTAAACCCTTCTTGAAGGTGGCTATACTTGTGGCCGCCACCACCTCCTGTGGCAGTGAATTCCACATGTTAATCACCCTTTGGGTGAAGAAGTACTTCCTTTTATCCGTTTTAACCTGTCTGCTCAGCAATTTCATCGAATGCCCACGAGTTCTTGTATTGTGAGAAAGGGAGAAAAGTACTTCTTTCTCTACTTTCTCCATCCCATGCATTATCTTGTAAACCTCTATCATGTCACCCCGCAGTCGACGTTTCTCCAAGCTAAAGAGTCCCAAGCGTTTCAACCTTTCTTCATAGGGAAAGTGCTCCAGCCCTTTAATCATTCTAGTTGCCCTTCTCTGGACTTTCTCCAATGCTATAATATCCTTTTTGAGGTGCGGCGACCAGAACTGCACACAGTACTCCAAATGAGACCGCACCATCGATTTATACAGGGGCATTATGATACTGGCTGATTTGTTTTCAATTCCCTTCCTAATAATTCCCAGCATGGCGTTGGCCTTTTTTATTGCAAACGCACACTGTCTTGACATTTTCAGTGAGTTATCTACCATGACCCCAAGATCTCTCTCTTGGTCAGTCTCTGCCAGTTCACACCCCATCAACTTGTATTTGTAGCTGGGATTCTTGGCCCCAATGTGCATTACTTTGCACTTGGCCACATTGAACCGCATCTGCCACGTTGACGCCCACTCACCCAGCCTCAACAGATCCCTTTGGAGTTCCTCACAATCCTCTCTAGTTCTCACCACCCTGAACAATTTAGTGTCATCCGCAAACTTGGCCACTTCACTGCTCACTCCCAACTCTAAATCATTTATGAACAAGTTAAAGAGCATGAGACCCAGTACCGAGCCCAGCGGCACCCCACTGCTTACCGTCCTCCACTGCGAAGACTGCCCATTTATACTCACTCTCTGCTTCCTATTACTCAGCCAGTTTTTGATCCACAAGAGGACCTGTCCTTTTACTCCATGACTCTCAAGCTTTCTAAGGAGCCTTTGATGAGGAACTTTATCAAAAGCTTTCTGGAAGTCAAGGTAAACAACATCTATTGGGTCTCCTTTGTCCACATGTTTGTTCACCCCCTCAAAGAAATGTAACAGGTTAGTGATGCAAGATCTTCCCTTGCAGAACCCATGCTGAGTCTTCCTCAATAACCCGTGTTCATCAATGTGCCTACTCATTCTGTCCTTGATAATGGTTTCTACCAACTTTCCCGGTATTGAAGTCAGACTGACTGGCCTGTAATTTCCCGGATCTCCTCTGGAACCTTTTTTAAAGATGGGGGTGACATTTGCTACCTTCCAGTCCTCAGGAACGGAGGCAGATTTCAATGAAAGATTACAGATTTTTGTTAGAAGATCCACAAGTTCAACTTTGAGTTCTTTCAGAACTCTCGGATGTATGCCATCCGGACCCGGTGACTTATTAGTTTTTAATTTGTCTATCAGTTGTAGCACCTCCTCTTTTGTCACCTCAATCTGATTCAGGTCTTTCAATACCCCTTCCAAAATTAGTGGTTCTGGGGCGGGCAAAAAGTTCTCATCTTCCACAGTGAAGACGGAGGCAAAAAATTCATTTAGCTTCTCAGCCATTTCCCTATCCTCCTTCAGTAATCCTTTTACCCCATGGTCATCCAAGGGCCCCACTGCCTCCCTGGCTGGTTTCCTACTTCAAATATATTTGAAGAAAGTTTTATTGTTGGTCTTTATGTTTTTCGCAATATGCTCCTCATAGTCCCTTTTTGCCTGCCTGATCACAGTCTTGCATTTGATTTGCCACAGCCTGTGTTCCCTTTTACTAATCTCACTTGGACTGGTTTTCCACCGCTTAATGGAGTCCTTTTTACCTTTTACAGCTTCCATTACTTTGTTTGTTAACCACGCAGGCCTTTTCTTATGCCTGTTTGTGCCTTTCCTAACTTGTGGTATGTATTTTATCTGAGCTTCTAGGATTATAGTTTTAAATAGCATCCAAGCTTCCCCAAGGGTTTTGACCGTATGTACCTTTCCTTTCAGTTTCCTCCTCACATGCCTCCTCATCTCAGTGTATTTACCCCTTTTAAAGTTAAACGTAGTTGTGGCGGTCTTTTTGGACAACTCCCTATTTATACAAACGGTGAAATCAATAATGTTATGGTCACTGCTCCCAAGTGGCGCAATCACTTTTACATCTCTCACCAAGTCTTGGGCATTACTTAGGACCAAATCCAGGATCGCCCCACCCCTGGTAGGTTCTGAGACCATCTGCTCCATAGCACAGTCATTGAGAGCATCAAGAAACTCAATCTCTTTCTCTCGACTAGAACAGATATTGACCCAATCAATCTGCGGGTAGTTAAAATCACCTATTACGACACAGTTTTTACGTTTAGCTGCTATCTTTAAGCCTTCCATTATATTATTATCATCCTCTCTCTTTTGATTTGGTGGGCGATAACAAACTCCCATAGTTAAATTTCCTTTTGGGCCCTCTATTTCAACCCAAGGCATTTCTAAAAGTGAATCTAATTCTCTGATCTCAGTCTTACTGGACCGTATATCCTCTCTGACATACAGAGCCACCCCACCTTCAGCCCTTCCCTCCCTATCCTTCCGATATAGCTTATATCCAGGAATCACCGTGTCCCACTGATTCTCCTCATTCCACCAAGTTTCTGAAATTCCCACAATGTCTATGTTTTCTCCCAACACTAAACATTCCAATTCACCAATTTTACTTCGAACACTTCTAGCATTTGCATACAAACATCTATAATTTCCCAGGCGAGCTAGGCCCGCCACCTTCCTCCTGCTGCCTCGAGACTCTGGCAGACAGTCCATATTGTTTGTCACCTTCACAGTGGACAACTCTGGTCCGTTACCCGGTAGAAAAATAGCAGCTAACCCTTCATCTCTTTGAGACGAGTCCTCCCAAACCAGAGACATTTCATCTCCTGTCGGCTTTCCCCCAAGATTTAGTTTAAAAACTGCTCTGCCACCTTTTTGATTTTAAGCGCCAGCAGCCTGGTTCCTGGGACAAGTGGAGACCGTCTCTTTTGTACAGCTCCCGCTTGTTCCAGAAAGCATCCCAGTGCCTAACAAACTTAAACCCTTCCTCCTTACACCATCGTCTCATCCACACATTGAGACTTCTAATTTGTGCCTGTCTCTCCTGCCCTGCACATAGAACAGGTAGCACTTCTGAGAAGGCTACCTTGGAGGTCCTGGCCTTAAGTCTCCCGCCTAGCAGCCTAAATTTTTCCTCCAGGACCTCATGACTGCATTTCCCCACATCGTTGGTGCCAACATGCACCACGACCACTGGCTCCTCCCCAGCACTGTCTATCAGTCTATCTACTACACGCGTAATGTCCGCTACCTTCGCACCAGGCAGGCAAGTCACCATACGGTCAGTACGTGGTTTCGCCACCCAGCTGTCTACTTGCCTAAGGATCGAATCACCAACTACCAACCCCCCCCCCTCTCCCGCTGCTCAGGTATGGTTCCTTGGCGCAAAAGGATACCCGCTCACCAACCGAAGTAGAGGTCCCTTCTAAGGGCGCATTCCCCTTGTCCTCAGCCCGGTGCCCTGTTCCCTCTCGACCCTCATGCTCTCTGGCAGCAATGGGGCTGCTACTTTCAGAGCGGGGCTCATCTAATACGCCCCCGAGAGTCTTCCCCAAGTGCCTAACTGACCGTCTCTGCTTCTCCAGGGCAGTCACCTCGGCCTCAAGGGTACGAACTCGTTCCCTGAGGACCAGGAGCTCCTTGCATCGAGCACACACCCAAGACTTCTGTCCTTTGGGCAGATAGTCATACATGTGACACTCAGTGCAAAACACTGGAAAGCCCCCAACCCCCTGCTGGCATTCAATCTTCATTATATATATATATATATATATATATATATAATATACAGTCCTCTTTAAATGCTGTTTGTTTAAGTGGCTCCCCTTCTGGAGGGTCAACTTACCTTACCTCAACTTACCTTATTGGGAACTTACCTTATTTGGAGAACAAGGAAATCAGGGATCTGGGTTCCTGGTCCTTAGAGAGCCCCTAGGTGAAGAGCCACAGGCCAAGAGCCCTTTAGCTCTCGCCCTTGGCAAGGCGCAGCTTAAAATGCAAAGAGGTGGAGCAGAGGCACTCCTCAGCAATCCGCAGCAATCACTCTCAATCTCTTTCACCCTTAGGCCAGTCAACCAAACAAAGAGCAGTCAACCAAACAAAGAGCAGTTCCCCAGCTATCACACCTTAGAAGTTTAGGCAGCCCCACAAACCTTAGAATGAAATCCTTCAAAACTAAGAAATTCTCAGCAGTTTCTCCAGCTGTCTCAGCTATCAGAGCTGCTCTGCTCCTCTCAGACCTCTGTGAGACCTCATCACACTGCCAACTCATGCTCAGCATATGGTCCGCTATGACCCCTAGATCCTTTTTACACAAGATAAGTCTCCCCCATCCTACAATTATGCATTTGATTTTCCTACCTAAATGCAGAACTTTATATTTATCCTTGTTAAAATTCATTTCATTTGTTTTAGTCCAGTTTTCCAACCTATCAAGATCATCCAGAGAGCCAGTTTGGTATAGTGGTTAAGAGCACCAGACTTTAATCCAGAGAACCAGATTTGATTTTCCACTCCTCCACATGCAGCCAGGTGGGTGACTTTGGGTCAGTTACAATTCTGTCAGAGCTATTCTCTCAAGAGCCGTTCTCTCAGAGCTCTCTCAGCCCCACCTACTTCACAGGGTGTCTGTTATGGAGAAAGGACTCTGAGACTTTGAGTGAAGGATAGGATGAAAATCGAACTCTTTTTCCTCCTCTTCCTGTATCCTGATTCTGCCTTCTACTGTATCTTCTACTCCTCCCAATTTAGTATCATCTGCAAATTTAATAAGCATTCCTTCTATTCCTTCATCCAAATCATTTATAAAGATGTTGAATGAAACAGATTGCAGGACAGACCCCTGAGGAACTCTGCTTGTCACTCCATTAGCAAGCACTCTTTGGGTGTGATTTGTCAACCAGTTACAGATCCACTTAACAGTAATAGGATCCAAACCACATTTTACCAACTTGTCAGCAACAATATTATGCGGAACCATCAAAAGCCTTGCTGAAATCAAGATAAACTATGTCTACAGCATTCCCCTGATCCACCAAAGTAGTAACTTTCTCTAAAAAGAGATAAGGTTAATCTGACATGACTTGTTCTTGAGAAACCCATGCTGGCTCTTAGTGAACACAAACTTCAAAAGGAGGTTTAGAGTACTATTTATTTGTTATTTTATTTTATTCGATTTATATCCCGCCCTACCCCACCGAGGTGGGCTCAGGGCGGCTTACAACATAAAAGCTAACAAAGATCAGTTTAAAATACATTAATAATTATACACTAAAATACATAAAAATACATAAAAACTCACATCAATATGTACTATGCTACCTTCTTAAATCAAGTCTTCAATATTCCAGTATTCAGTAATCTGGTGTTCGAGATTTAAATATTCAGGCATTCCGATAACAATTAATTATATGCCAACCGGAAGAGGGCTGTTTTACAGGCCCTGCGGAACTGTTCAAGGTTCTGCAGGGCCCTCACCTCCTCTGGGAGCTGATTCCACCAACAGGGAGCTGCAATCGAAAAGGCCCTGTCTCTGGTCGCTTTCAGACGGGCCTCCTTTGGCCCAGGGATTATAAGGATCACTAGTAAGGGGCCAAAAGTTAAAACCAGCAATAGTTGACAAAAGTACACGTTTATTACAAAAAAACACATTAAAAGTTTGTAGAGACCCCAATGAAGTCTCATAAAATCATCAAAGTGACAAATGCACAAAAAGGAACTATATATGACCTGGCAGATTTCAGCCTGCAGAGGTCTTCTTCAGAGGTCAAATAGTACAAATTACAATATACTGCAAAGTCCTTGTATCTGGCCTTATGTCAGGAGCAATTACATATACTGGAAATAGTATATGTAAAGGTAATATATACCTTTCAGTTTAGGTCCTAAGAGTACAGGTAAAATTCCCTTATCAGGGCCAGTGCAAAATTAGTATGTATCAGTCTTAGTGATCACAGCCATCCTTTCTAAATCCTGAAGTACTGACTGACTGAAAATTTCTTCTAAAACTTTTCCAGATATAGATGTCAAGCTGATAGGTCGGTAGTTACGTGGATCCTCCTTTTTTCCCTTGAAGATGGGTACAACATTTCTTGCACTTCACCCGTTCTCCAAGAATTCTCAAAAATAATGGGCAGAGGCTCAGAAATTACATCTGCCAGTTCTTTTGGTACTTTTGATGCAATTCATCAGGACCCAAGGACTTAATTTCATTTTTTAAAAACTTGGTGTTTGTGTACTACCCCATGCCAATCCTAGGCTGCAACTCCCTTCCCTCATTATGTGTTCTGTTTTTGCCATGTTAAGCACTGCTTCCCTCACAAGAGAAGACTGAGAAAAAGTTGGAACTGAGCAGTTCTCCCCTTGCTGCATCACCTGTTACATTTTTTCTTTCCCATCCTGGCAAAGGGCCTATCATGTTGTCAAGAGATTTTGTCATATTCAGATTCTAAGTATTTGTTCTGGCTGTGCTCATGATGTAAGTGCTGCAGGGATCAGTGATCATTATATGTACTTTGGCAGAAACTAATTATCCAGCTGACTACTAGAGAAGTTATAACCACCTGTGCTGCAAGTAATCCAACAGCAGGCCATCTAATCCTAACTTTGACAATTAGTGATCTAAAAGGGAGCAGTTTGACAGTCTTAATTAGATTATGTTTTGATTGGTGGCCTAATTAAGCCTGCTAATAGCAAGTGCAAGATTTTAGTGGGTCAGAGGCTACAAGGAATCAAGAAAAGAGAGGAAGAAGCTTGACTGAAGAAGGATCCAAGTATGCAGAGACTCAGAATAAGCAAGCTGATGTTATTCTGTGGTGGAAGCATTTGTTTTGCTGTTTATTTGAATGGAAGTAACACCTGATGTGCCAGGAGGGTAAGCAGAAGACTGGACCCTCTATAGAAGAAACCCTGACAAGGCAGTAGGTCAAGTTTCTTCATTAGCAGGGTTAGTGTGAATGCTTGTTATTGTTCCTGTATTAAGCCAAAAGTCTGGGAGGCAAGCAACCTTGAGATAAATAGACCGTTGATAGTGAGTGAGTTAGTTCTAGCTGACTGCCAGTAGTCTTTTTTTGTTTTGTGTGTTCCCTACAATTGTACAGTCCCAAATTCTGTGTTTTGTTTTATTGTTTTTCTATGTTTTATAACTGGATTGGTAAATAAAGCTTTCTATGTTTTAATAAGGATTTGGTGTTCCATAAACTGGTAAGTAATTTAACTCCACCAGACCGTAAGAATCCTAATTCCTTTGTTTAATATAGTTGTTTAATTTTTCCTTGCTCTTCTTCCCCTAAAGTTTGAGGGGGCATAGCCCCAAACCCCCTCAGCCTTGTGACACATGTCCTTGCTCTTTTTCTTACTCTGAACATAATAAAATAATCCTTTTGTTGTTGTTGTTTTTAGCATCTCTTGCTAGCCTAAGATCATAGCGAGCTTTAGCTTTTCTAACTCTCTCTCCAAGCACTGGTAATTTGTATATATTCATATTTGTCCATGGAATGACTCTCATTATGCCTCTGAATCTGCCCTACTAAAAGGTAACATACATGCCAGACTACAAACTTCCTTAACCTTCTACAGCCAAAGGAATTAAAGGAAGACATGGTCACTTTTCCCCAAGGTCCCCACAAAATTTACCTATTGATCAACTCTTGCCTGTTGGCTAATATTAAGTTGAGTATGGCGGAGCCCCTCATAGCTTTCTCCACTATTTCAAAAAGTAAGTTGTTGGCCAGGCAGGTCAGGAGGTTGCATGACTCTGGATGTTTGTCTCCCCGCACACCTGGGGGAAGTTGAAGTAACCCATAACGATAGTGTTATATTGTTTGGACACATTGTCAAGATGCTCAAGGAGGGCAGTGTCCACCTCCTCACCCTGGTCAGGCAGTCTGAAGCAGTCTCCAACCACAGTTCTGTTTGTCCTTTTGTGTATATGAACTAATGTTGGGCAATTGTAAGGATGTTCCTGCCTCGCTCATGGGAGCCTTTAGGACTGAGCTTGGGGACTCAGTAACAATGAGCTGTAGGATCCAAATCCCTGCTGCCCTGCTCCAGTCATGGGCCCCTGCTGGTTTGAATGATCCAATGGTGTCCTTGCGTGGGAACCTGGATGTGTATATAGTTGGCCCTGTTGGCCCAGTTCTCCAGTTTTTGAGTTCAGCCATTACCATGCTGCACTAAATAAAGAGCTATGATCACTACCACCTCACCTCTTCTATGCATTGTACCCACTATATTATACCTTCCTATCTTTTTCCTCACCCAGATCTTTCCACTGGGCTGTTACCTGCTTCTTCCAGTATTTCCTGACAAGCAAACCTCACATACAGTGCCAGTCCGCCTCCTCTTTGATCGTTCAGTTTTTCTTGAATAACTCAACTATTGCATTCTAATAATGGGAATCATCCCACTCAGTCTCTGCAATGTCTACTAAATCATTTCCCTCTGTCTGTATTAAAAGCTCAAGTTCTTTCTTACTGCCCAAACGTTGAGCATTGCTACATAGGCACCTGAAGCCCTGAACCCTCAGCTCCATCTGACTTGGCCTTACCAGGTGGGTCTCTGCTGTTTGCTCTCTTTCATTGAAATTCCTGTGCTGGTCATATCCTTCCCCTTGAGGTGTCAGTTTAAAGCCCTCTTGATAAATCTCCCCACGTTCCTGCCAAACAGATTCTTCCCTTATCTTGATAGGTGAAGTACACTGCGTGCTAGTAGGCCATATCCAAAAAATCTAGTTTCTAGTCCCAGAATCCAAATTATTCCATTTGGAATCACCAACACAGCCAGTGGTTCACCTCCATTATCTTCTGTTCCTGTATTATTCCTCTTTCTCTGATGGGAAAGAACAAAGAGGATACCACTTGTGCCCTTTTCTCTTTAGCTTTCTCCTGAGAACTACATAGCCTTAAAGATTGTGACAGTAATCACAACCTTTAAGGTAATCATGGCTGTGTTGTTCATTTCCATATGCACCACAAATGTGTAATGATCTGCAGGCTAGATCAGTTTGTGCATCCAGTTGGCAAAAACTTTAGTCTTTGCCCCTGCTTGCATCTTACTTGTTCCTGCGGTTTCAGTGCTATTTTTGCTGTGATTTAGCATTGTGTCTCAGTATGACCTAAAAATGTAGTTCTGAGAGTGACTACCTTGTTTAGCCCAACATGGCAAATAATGGCTCCCTGGGCCATTTCAGGCTTGGAAAATGATGTGAGGGAGAAGACTTAAGCCCTCTCCACCCACTATAGTTCCAGTCAGAAAAGGTCCTTATCAAACTAAAAATTAAGACCAATTTCGCACTCACCCTATGCCGCTCTGATGTTCCTCTTTTCAGTGCAGCGTCCTTCTGATTTCCCACGATCTGCTCTGGGGCTTCACCTTGCGTCGCTGTTTTTGCGAGGCAAAAAGAAACAGCTAAAAACCAGTTTCTCTTTGCTGCACAAAAACAGCAACCAGGGCAGATAGTGATGTTGTGGAAACAGGTCTTTTGTGCACCACACTCATGGAAAGTACCCCCATCGAAAGTACCTGGCCGTAAAAGCGCCATGATGAGCTGAATATAGTTACTTCCCTTTTCCGTGATTATTAGTCATGTTAGTCATACGTAAAAACAGAGTCAAGGTATGCCCATATAAGGATGTAGTGAACAATCTGCATTGGTGATAGGTAGATTGTGAGACTTCCACATCGGCCAGAATAGGCCAGAGGGACAGAGAGGGGTGTAGCATCGCAAGCCTTAAATTGAGCTGTGCTGTGACACAGACTTCAGAGACCGCACCCTGGGTGCCTTCTCTCCATGCCTGCAGACATGTATTCCGAATAAAACCTATTTGCTGCTGACTTCCTTGTCGTGGTGTTTTCCTGGTGAGGCAAAAACAATCCATAACAGTGAGAAATCGAAAGGACGCCGCACTGAAAAGAGGAACATCAGAGCGGTGTAGGGTGAGTGTGAAATCGGTCTAAGTGTTAAACATTACTGGGAGCTTTGAACACAGAACTTTGGTGCCAGTCTCATTAGGTCCTTGATGCAAGATGGAGAGAAGTGCATGAGGCAGATGAATTAAAATTATTCATTTCTTTTCAATTTGCTTTCAGTACACAAAGGAATAGATTTTTTTCCATTAGGCTTGAAAATAAATGCAGATAGAGCAGAACCTCACCTCACTGAAATAATCAAATTATTACAGCAATTTATTGTAGTCTGTATCCAGACAATTTAATGTATATGGATTAAGTCACTAGAGCAGAGGTCTCCACCTTTTTGGAACAATATGTGTTCTGGTCGAGAGAAAGAGATTGAGTTTCTTGATGCTCTCAATGACTGTGCTATGGAGCAGATGGTCTCAGAACCTACCAGGGGTGGGGCGATCCTGGATTTGGTCCCAAGTAATGCCCAAGACTTGTTGAGAGATGTAAAAGTGATCGCACCACTTGGGAGCAGTGACCATAACTTTATTGATTTCACCATTTGTACAAATAGAGAGTTGCCCCAAAAGACCGGCACAACCACGTTTAACTTTAAAAGGGGTAAATTCTCTGAGATGAGGAGGCATATGAAGAGGAAACTGAAAGGAAAGGTAAATACAGTCAAAACCCTTGGGGAAGCTTGGAGGCTATTTAAAACTACAATCCTAGAAGCTCAGATAAAATATATACTACAAGTTAGGAAAGGTACAAACAGGTATAAGAAAAGGCCTGCATGGTTAACAAACAAAGTAATGGAAGCTGTAAAAGGAAAGAAGGACTCCTTTAAGCGGTGGAAAGCTAGTCCAAGTGAGATTAATAAAAGGGAACACAGGCTGTGGCAAATCAAATGCAAGACTGTGATCAGGCAGGCAAAAAGGGACTATGAGGAGCATATTGCAAAAAACATAAAGACCAACAATAAAAATTTCTTCAAATATATTAGAAGTAGGAAACCAGCCAGGGAGGCAGTGGGGCCCTTGGATGACCAAGGGGGCAAAGGATTACTGAAGGAGGATAGGGAAATGGCTGAGAAGCTGAATGCATTATTTGTCTCCATCTTCACTGTGGAAGACGAGAAGTGTTGGCCCTCTCCAGAACCACCAATTTTGGAAGGGGTGTTGAATGACCTGAGTCAGATTAAGGTGACAAGAGAGGAGGTCCTACAACTGATAGATGAATTGAAAACTAATAAGTCACCAGGTCCGGATGGCATATATCCAAGAGCTCTGAAAGAACTCAAATTTGAACTTGTGGATCTTCTGACAAAAATATGTAATCTTTCATTGAAATCCGCCTCCGTTCCTGAGGACTAGAAGGTAGCAAATGTTACCCCCATCTTTAAAAAGGGTTCCAGAGGAGATCCAGGAAATTACAGGCCAGTCAGTCTGACTTGAATACCAAGAAAGTTGGTAGAAACCATTATCAAGGACAGAATGAGTAGGCATATTGATGAGCACGGGTTATTGAGGAAGACTCAGAGTGGGTTCTGTAAGGGAAGATCTTGCCTCACTAACCTGTTGCATTTCTTTGAGGGGGTGAACAAACATGTGGACAAAGGAGACCCAATAGATGTTGTTTACCTTGACTTCCAGAAAGCTTTTGATAAAGTTCCTCATCAAAGGCTCCTTAGAAAACTCGAGAGTCCTGGAGTAAAAGGACAGGTCCTCTTGTGGATCAAAAACTGGCTAATTAATAGGAAGCAGAAATGGTTGCAGTTTGAGGAAAGTGCAAACCGGCTGCATCGTGGATGAGCCATTCAGAAAGAAATAACCCGATTGTATGCTGCACCAAGCAGGAAGGACTGGACTTTCTCTGGGGTCAAATTGCGGCGAGATCAATATGGGGAAAGTTGGGATGACTACGAGTTGCTGCCGAGTAACACATGTGGAAGTCTGAACGTGCTCAGGAAATTCAAATGGGAAACATGCCTATATCGGAACTAAAGGAGTGTCTGAACATCCTAGTATTTCTTAAGTATGCTTCAAGTTGTGGGGGGAGTATGTGTGGGGGAAGATACTGCTTACATAAATAATTCCTGATCAGGGGTCATTTTGCAGAAAAATAGGGGGTGGAGCTCATCCAGGGATTGTTATGCAACTGCACCTACTATTCAATGGACAAGGAGGTGGAACTCTCAGATAGGTTCGGGAGCTGTGCTTCTGTGAGCTCCCACTGAATCTGAGGCCTGCCTGTGATTCAGATCTAGCAAGTTAATACATTTAGTAATGTGCTAGTGAAGTCCTGAAATCTGATTACAGATAAGTGGAAAATTGGCCAAGTTTTAGGAAGAGGACAAGTCGCCAGTGCTGGACTAGGACCCAGGAGCCCCACCCCTCAAATCTCCATGTCATGGAAGTTTGCTAGATGGTCTTGGGTCAGCTGTTCTCTCCCTCAGCTTCATCTATTTCTCACAGATGTGTTAGGAAGGCAAAATGGAAAAGGGCAGAGGAATACAGACTTCCCTGAGCTTCTTGTAGTTTGCTAAATTAAATTTGACCTCATTTTAACATCACTATCATGACCCTTATTTTCATTAAAGTGAATTAATTTTCTTCTCTTTAAAGGAGATCAATTAAAACAATTCTTCTCTTCTAAACCTGGCATGTTTTTACACATACATTGAAGATGAAAGTCCCCTAGATCACTTTGTGGAAGTTTTTCAGTTAATGCCAAATTCTGTTTCCATCTCTTACATTTTCTTTTTAAATAAATTCCTTCACATTTAAGGAGAAATAATAACCAAAAGACATGGTAATATTTTTCCATTTCATTTACTTACTTAAAATATTTACCTCCTCCTTTCATGCTCAAAGGTTATAACCTATCTGGAAAAAACTCATAGATTGTATATATTTTAATCTATCCAGTGAAGTACTCTAACGTCCTATGGATTTCAATGGGAGAGAATGCTTATTTGATTAGACAGTGTCCCATTTAAAAGGTTTAAAAAACAAAGGGGGAGGGGAGAATCAAGCTTATAACTGGTATGTTCAACTGTCTAAAGGATCTCCCTCTGCTTGCCCAAAGACCTTTGAAAACAGACAGGCTAACAGTACAATCCTTTGAACACTTCCTTGGGAGTAAATCTGATGGAAGAAGCCCGAGTAGAATCTAAGTAGTCCTGTTTAGGATTGCTCTCTAAGTATCTAAAAATTAGGAGGGAGAAATATACACATCTTATAGAGGCTATTTCATAACAGATTATAACTTCTCAAATTGAGACTGTCTGTAGAAACACACTCAGATTATCTCCACACAGGCAGATAGGCTCTTATGCAATAAACTCATATTGAAGACAGTATCTGGTTGTATCAGATAAATCAGTTAAGTGTTATTACAGTGAAGTAAGACCAAGACTGCAATCCTGGCAGTAAAATCCACTGAATAAAATGAGACTTACTAGCTTACTCCGCTGGCAAATTAATCCGACATCAAACTGGGGCAAGACAGAATGCTGATGAGTTGCAGTTGAGGGACAGATGTGGTTGTCTGGACATGCTCATGAAATCTGAATGGGAAACGCAGCTGAGATGGAATTAAAGGTGTGTCTGACCACACCCTTAGGCTGTTTTCCTAATAACCTTGCAGCTGATCTCTTTCACTGTTGAATTTTGTATGTCTGTGTGTTCACATGTGTGCCTCTTTCTTTCTTTTTCAGCATTTTCTTTCTGTGTGTGTGCACACGCGTGCATACTTGGAAGCCTTCTGGCAACCCCTACTGGGGCAAGTAGGACATTCATAGAAGTGGTTTGGTATTCTAAGGTGGCCTCCTGTGCAAGTACTGGCCAGGGTCAGCCCTGCTTAGCTTTCAAGATTGGGCTTACCTGGGCTATCCAAGTCAGGGCCAATATATGTGCCTTTTTAAAAGCACTTTTAAAAGTATATGCAGAGGAAAGGGAAAAAGTGAAAATTTGAAAGCAAAAGTAAATGTATTCAAAAGCATATCAATGAAAGGACATTTAAAAACAACTACACATTTTCATTTAACATTAAACACACAACAGACTTAAGTATGACAGACTGAGCTAGGTGGGTTTCTTGCAGTTCATTGTGACTTACAACTGTTTGTATCCTGTATATTGCAGTTATAGACAGCAAAACCCTCACACAAATGTTTTTATTTAGTGCTTAAAGTAGGCTAGGATTAAAGACATCACTATGCAAGTAACATTAGGATGTGGTTTCATTGTATGAATGCTCCAAAGAAAGATGAGCATGCAAAGTAGAGTTGCCAAGTCCAATTCAAGAAATATCTGGGGGCTTTGGGGGTGGAGCCAGAAAAAAGATTGTGACAAGCATAATTGAACTCCAAAGGGAGTTCTGGCCATTACATTTAAAGGGAACGCACACCTTTTAAATGCATCCTGTCTGTTGGAAATGATAAAAGATAGGGGCACCTTCTTTTGGGGTACAGATAATTGAACTCCCTCGTCCAATCTTTCTGAAGCTTGGAGGGTGTTTTTTAAAAGAGGCACCGGATGCTATGCCTCTTTCTCAAATTTGATGCCTCTATCCCAAAAAAACAGCCCCCCCCAAGCCCCAGATACCCATGGATCAATTCTCCATTAGATGCTATGGGAATCGGTCAACATAGGGGATAATGAGTGCCCAGCAGACATTTCCCTTCTCTTCTTCCCCCCTTCTTTCTGATGACCCTGAAGTGGGGGGGGGAGAGCCTCCAAACTGGGGGATCACCTGCCCCCACCTGGGGATTGGCAACCCTAATGCAAAGGAACACAGCAATGGCCATTACTTATTGCAAAACACATCAGCCCATAAGAATGAGAGTTAAATAAACCGGAACAGGATAAAACCCAGAATGGGCCAGAACAGGCCGAAATGGGCATAAAACAACGTAGACTGTCACAAAAAACACTGGAATGCATCACAGACACTCCAGAACAATATTATAGAACAGAAAAAGCAGAACTCACATATCCATATTACCCCGTTATGGGTCAAAATGCCCAGAACACCTTAGAACAGGTTGGAACGGGCATCAAACAACCTGGGCTGCTACAAAAAACACTGGCATGCATCACAGACACTCCAGAACAATATTCTAGAACAGAAAAAGCAGAACTCACATGTCCTTATGACCCCGTTCCAGGCCAAAAGGCCTCCGGAACAACCTGGAACAGCCCGGAACGGGCATAAAACGACTTAGACTGTCACAAAAAACACTGGAATGCATCACAGACACTCCTATTGTTCTAGAACAATATTCTAGAACAGAAACGGTGGAACTCACACATCCTTATTAACCCGTCCTGGGCCAGAATGCCTCTGGAACAGGGCGGAACAAGCATCAAACAACCTGGGCTGCCACAAAAATCACTGGGATGCATCACAGACACTCCAGAACAATATTCTAGAACAGAAAAAGCAGAACTCACACATCCATATTACCTTGTTATGGGCCAAAATGCCTCCGGAATACCCCAGAACAGGTTGGAATGGGAATCAAACAACCTGGGCTGCTACAAAAAACACTGGTATGAATCACAGACACTCAAGAACTATATTCTAGAACAGAAAAAGTGAAAGTCACATGTCTTTATGACCCCGTTCCAGGCCAAAATGCCTCCGAAACGGGAATCAAGCAACCTGGGCTGCTACAAAAAACACTTGGATGCATCACAGACACTCGAGAACTATATTCTAGAACAGAAAAAGCGGAACTCACATATCCTTATGACCCCGTTCCGAGCCAAAAGGCCTCTGGAACACACTGGAACAGCCCAGAACGGGCCTCAAGCAACCTGGGCTGCCCTAAAAAACATTGGCATGCATCACAGACACTCAAGAACTATATTCTAGAATGGAAGAAGCGGAACTCACAGGTCTTTATTAGCACATTTAGGGCCAAAATGCCTCCAGAACAGGGTGGAACAGGCATTAGAGAAATAATAGTACTGTGAAAAACAGTGAGATGTGTTAACTGCACTGTAGAATACTATTTTGGAAATCCAGATACAAAAATATTGTGTTTCAGGCCAAAATGCTCCTGGAGCACCCCAGATCAGGCAGAAGGATCATTCAACAAATAACAGTATTTAAAAAAAAAACATACCAGTGGGATGCATGATAGGCATTTTAGAGGAATATTTTGGAAATCTAAATGCAGAAATGTTATGCACTTATTAATCTGTTTTGGGCCATAATGCCTCCAGAACACAACGGGATGGGCATTCAAGAAATAATAGCATCACTGAAAAAGGTGGGATGCATTACAGGCATTCCAGAACAAAATTTTGGAAAACAAAACACAGAAAGAGTACACTTTTATTAACCCTTCTTGTCTTCAGGTAACAGTGCTTCATTTAACTTTCCAACCATTCAAAGCCAGTCTTTACTGGTTTGTTCACATTAATTAATCCACAGTGCACTAGGGACATCCCCTCATTGCTTACTATTTTGATCCACTGCATGGATTAAGATGGATTAAGGTAGTCCTGTAGAAGTGGTATAGTACAGTGGTTGAAAATACCACAGAAGGTTCACTTTTTGTCATGTTCAGTTAAAGAAGAATCTCTGCAAGCCAGCCTAGAAAACCTGTTCTGTTAGAAAACCTGTGACAACCACCACTAGTCTGAATAGATGTGACTGGCTATGTGGGGTAGTCCATAAACTGTATGACATCTGTTGTTAGTTGGCTAAATACTGCACCAGGTCTTGTGGAATGCAAACAAACTAACTGATGTTCGAGTGGGGGACCTGCAAAAACCCTTGGGGAGCCCTTCCACTGCCAGCCCCTGGCCCTGTGCTGTGTAGTCTGCAGCTACTTGACCCACATTAGTTTAAGGCCATGATTTAAGCCCCAAACCGCACCAGACAGGATAGTTCAGGGGCCTTGGAGTTAAAAGTATGCCTGGTGCATTTTTAGCCCTGACCCTGTTGCCTGCCACTCCCACCTTGTTTTCTGTTGTTCTCCCCTCCTGTAATCTGACCAGCTGTTCTTTCCACAGCACTCTCTTAGGTCATCTCTACCTCCAGGTGCTAGGCGACACAACTTTTCAGACAATTTTGTGTGATGCCTGAGCAAGTGAAAACGTTGAAGGAGGCTGACGTTGGTTCCTTGTTCGCTGATCCTTATTCATTCCCTATTCATTCCTTATTTGCAAATTCAACCAAAAACACTGAAGAGAGTTTGAAAGCTCTGAGCCACAAAACAAGGCTTGGACCCTCATATATCATACACCCCCTTGTTCAGGGGACTCTGCCCTTCAAGAAGACAAGTGCTGCTTCATGGTCCAAAGAGTGGGTCTTTGAAGAGCTGCTTCAAAACAAATTGTTCAGGGTGGTGAGAACCAGAGAGGATTGTGAGGCACTCCAAAGGGATCTGTTGAGGCTGGGTGAGTGGGCGTCAACGTGGCAGATGCGGCTCAATGTGGCCAAGTGCAAAGTAATGCACATTGAGGCCAAGAATCCCAGCTACAAATACAAGTTGATGGGGTGTGAACTGGCAGAGACTGACCAAGAGAGAGATCTTGGGGTCGTGGTAGATAACTCACTGAAAATGTCAAGACAGTGTGCATTTGCAATAAAAAAGGCCAACGCGATGCTGGGAATTATTAGGAAGGGAATTGAAAACAAATCAGCCAGTATCATAATGCCCCTGTATAAATCAATGGTGCGGTCTCATTTGTAGTACTGTGTGCAGTTCTGGTTGCCGCACCTCAAAAAGGATATTATAGCATTGGAGAAAGTCCAGAAAAGGGCAACTAGAATAATTAAAGGGCTGGAGCACTTTCCCTATGAAGAAAGGTTGAAACGCTTGGGACTCTTTAGCTTGGAGAAACGTCGACTGCAGGGTGACATGATAGAGGTTTACAAGATAATGCATGGGATGGAGAAAGTAGAGAAAGAAGTACTTTTCTTCCTTTCTCACAATACAAGAACTCGTGGGCATTCGATGAAATTGCTGAGCAGACAGGTTAAAATGGATAAAAGGAAGTACTTCTTCTCCCAAAAGGTGATTAACATGTGGAATTCACTGCCACAGGAGGTGGTGGCAGCCACAAGCATAGCCACCTTCAAGAGGGGTTTAGATAAAAATATGGAGTAGAGGTCCATCAGTGGCTATTAGCCACAGTGTGAGCATATATATATATATATATATATATATATAATATATATTTTTTGCCACTGTGTGACACAGAGTGTTGGACTGGATGGGCCATTGGCCTGATCTAACATGGCTTCTCTTATGTTCTTATGCCCCCAGGACACTCAAAGAGGCAGACACTGGGGCCAGGTTGTACCCCAAAACAATATCTGGACCACCCCAAATGACACATTCCCTCGCTCGGGACACTATCCCCTGCAAAAAGACATGCAGTCGTACGATCCAAACATGCCCGGTCCTGTGCCACAAGCTTCCACCTAGTCCAGGGGTGGCTAACGGTAGCTCTCCAGATGTTTTTTGCCTACAACTCCCATCAGCCCCAGCCAGCATGGCCAATGGCTGGGGCTGATGGAGAGTTGTAAGCAAAAAACATCTGGAGAGCTACCGTTGGCCACCCCTGACCTAGTCTATTCCAAAGGAGATTTGAATAAGAAACTACTGCAAAGACCACTGTAAATGCCTGTCTTCAAAGTGCTAATGTACCACACCCAAGTCTCAAACATCATTCCAGTTTGCTGTTTCAATTTGTTAATTTCACTATTTTGCAATCAAAATAACAGCAAACTAGAATGATGCTTGGGACTTGGGTGTGGTACATTAGCATCAAAGGTGAGGTAAGAATCCATTGAGCCCTGATGGGTCCATCATAGTGAACTTGAGAATGAATTCAAATTTATAAATTTCAGTTTGTTATCATGAATTGAAGCTTGGAATACCGTTAATCCCTATTCAGAATCAAAATGACTTTGACCTTAAAGGGGTCTGCAAGCTGGCACATCACTGGGAGAGATTCCTTTATCCCAGGTGGCCAACGGTAGCTCTCCAGATGCTTTTTTGCCTACAACTCCCATCAGCCCCAGCCATTCGCCATGCTGGCTGGGGCTGATGAGAGTTGTAGTACCATACTTTTTAGAAGCTGGCATGAGCTCTTTGGACCATGAGGCAGAACATGTCCTCTCGAAGGGCAGAGTCCCCTGAATGTGGGGTTGTATGGCATGTGGTGGTCCATATTGCTTTTTGGGGTTCAGAGGGCAAGCAGTCAAAACAGTTCCTTATTCAAATCTCCTTTGAAACACAGGCTTCTAGGTGGCACTTGCAATGGAAGCTTGTGGCACTGGAACCATTGTTTGGACCAGGCAGCACTGCATGTCTTCTTGCAGGGGACAGTGTCCCGAGCGAGGGAATGTGTCACTTGAGGTGATCCAGATATTGTTTTGGGGTACAGCCAGTCCCCAGTGTCTGCCTCTTTAAGTGTCCTGGAGGCACCTTGTTTTGGAGCAGCTGGCAAAAGAACTGTTCATTGGAGGCAGCATTTGTCTTCTCGAAGGGCAGAGTCTCCTGGACAAGGAAGTGTTTGATATATGGGGGTCCAGACCATATTTTGTGGTTCAGAGCTTTCAAACTTTCTAGTATAGCAATGGCAAACCATTTCTGCTTCTCAATTGTTTGAAATCCCCTTGCTGGCATCTATATGTTGGCTGTGCTGTAGCACATGACTCCCATTTTTAATTCTACTTTTCAGCTTTTTTCACAAACCAGGACATCCCTCATATCTGTAAAAATGTCTCTCCTATCTCTCCGTGGCTCCTAGCTCTACCTAGGGAACTTGCAGGAACCATTGTTTCTTTAACGACTTTTCTGGCCTGTTCCAGAGACATTTTGGCGTGGAAAGAGGAAATGAATACACAATATTTCTAGAGGTATTTTAACTTGCAACAGGCTAATAAGTGCACACTACTTCTGCATTTGGATTTCTAAAATGTTGTTCTGGAGCGCCTTCAATGAATCCCACATTTTTTGGTGCTACGTTTTCTTATTAATGCCCATTCCAGACAGTTTGGAGGTGTTCTGGATTAATTTTTGCCTGGAACAGGAAAATAACAGAATGACATTTTTGCATTTGTATTTCCAAAACGTTCTTCCTTGATTGTTTAAAGCCTGTTCCAAGATGTTCCGGAGGCATTTTGGCCTGGAACGGGTAATAAGGACATGTGAGTTCCGCTTTTTCTGTTCTAGAATATAGTTCTCGAGTGTCTGTGATGCATGCCAGTGTTTTTTGTGGTAGTCCAGTTAGTTTGATGTCCGTTCCGGCCAGTACCAGGGTGTTCCGGAGGCATTTTGCCCCAGAACGGGCTAATATGGATGTGTGAGTTCTGCTTTTTCCATTCTAGAATATTGTTCTTGAGTGTCTGTGATGCATGCAAGTGTTTTTTGTGGCAGCCCAGGTTGTTTGATGTCTGTCCCGGCCAATTCCTGGGTGTTCTTGAGGTCTTTTGGCCCGGAACGGGGTAATAAGGACGTGTGAGTTCCACTTTTTTGATCTAGAATATTATTCTCAAGTGTCTGTGATGCACGCAAGTGTTTTTTGTAGCAGCCCAGGTTGTTTGATGCACGTTCCAGCCTGTTCCAAGGTGTTCTGGAGGCATTTTGGTCTGGAAAGGGGGTAATAAGGACATGTGAGTTCCGCTTTTTCCATTCTAGATTATAGTTCTCGAGTGTCTGTGATGCATGCCAGTGTTTTTTGTGGCAGCCCAGGTTGTTTGATGCCCGTTCCAGGGTGTTCTGGAGGCATTTTGGCCCAGAATGGGGTCATAAGGAGGTGCAGGTTCCGCTTTTTCCATTCTATAGTTCTCGAGTGTCCGTGATACATGCCAGTGTTCTTTGTGACAGCCCAGGTTGTTTGATGCCCGTTATGGCCAGTTCCGGGGTGTTCTGGAGGCATTTTGGCCCAGAACGGGGTAATAAGGACATGTGAGTTCCGCTTTTTATTCTAGAATATTGTTCTCCAGTGTCTGTGATGCATGCCAGTGTTTTTTTTTTTTTTGGCAGCCCAGGTTGTTTGATGCCCGTTACAGCCTGTTCCGGAGGCATTCTGGCCCGGAACGGGTTAATAAGGATGTGTGAGTTCCGCTTTTTCTGTTCTAGAATATTGTTCTCCAGTGTCTGTGATGCATGCTAGTGTTTTTTGTAGTAGCCCAGGTTGTTTGATGCCCGTTCCGGGGTGTTCTGGAGGCATTTTGGCCCATAACCGTGTAATATGGATGTGTGAGTTCCGCTTTTTCTGTTCTAGAATATTGTTCTGGAGTGTCTGTGATGCATCACAATGTTTTTTGTAGTAGCCCAGGTTGTTTGATGCCCGTTCTGGGGTGTTCTGGAGGCATTTTGGCCCATAACGGGGTAATATGGATGTGTGAGTTCTGCTTTTTCTGTTCTAGAATATTGTTCTGGAGTGTCTGTGATGCATCCCAGTGTTTTTTGTGACACTCTATCTTGTTTTATGCTCATTCTGGCTTTTACCCTGTCCCCTTTTACCCTGTCCCAAAGAAACCTACTCAATTTAAGACCTACTGATTTGGGATCAAACTTGAAAGAAAACTATGTACAAGATTTCCCAGGTTTTGTTTGTTTTAAGCCATCAGCACAGTTTGGAAAATATATATGGGGGGCAAGTGCTGGGCACTGCCACTGGCTAAAATCTTATCCCCTCATTTTTTTTTTTTAAAGCAACCCTGGAGAAGTATTCAAAAGTGTTATTTCTATCAGTACAGGATTGTCTACTCTAGTGGCTCCCTATATTACCACAGCTGTATTAAAATCGATGAGACCAGCCAGATTCAAATGAGAAGGAAAACAAACTTCACTTCACACGTCAAAGGAACAACCACCTACTCAGAAAGACGTCTCGTTCTAGTCAAAGGGGCTGACGCCCAGTAAGACTACCAGCCAAAAAGAACTGACTCCAACGCAAGGTTTTACAAGACAGTGTTTTAATCTCTTTTAAGCGTAGACTTTCTTTGCAGCATCACCGCGTTCAGAAGAACATTTGTAAATGATTCGGCTGGAAACCCAGAGAGGGTTGCAAAAACCCGGTTTGGGGGGAAAGGCAAGCGAAAACGTTTCCTCCCACTTTTTGCAACACGAAGACGCGCAACGTCTCCACCGCATTGCGGCTCGCGTGCAGTTCTCCGCCCCCCTCCTAGCCCAGTACTCAAATGAATCCGCCGCTGAGAGCTGGCCGGGCTCGGGCGCTTCTTCTAAAGCAGCAGGAGCAGACTGGAGGGATTCTGGACTCTTTCGCTGCCTGATCTGCTCCGAGCCTCTGGGGCCTTCGATGGCCCTGCAGGCGCCAAAATAATGCTTTGCGGGGGGAAGTCATTTGACGCCTGAGACGGGCCTCAGATCCAAAGCCGCAGCGAGGTGATGACGAACGGGGCTGGTAGGGAAGCAGCGCGAGTCGTCGTCAGGCAGGGTGGCATCGTCTTCTTCTCCCAGGGAGGCGGGGGTGGCGGAGCGGAGCGCCCGGCGGCAGAGGCGGAGGGAAGAAGAGGTTGGGCGGAAGCAAGGAGGAAGAAGTGGGGAAAGGCAACAGTGCGATAAATGGGGCGAGGAGAGATAAAAGAACGGGACAGACCAAGGTGGCTCAACGACTGGGGAGCAGGGCTGGTTCCAGGTTTTCATGGGGTCTGGACAGCACGGATAACTGGTCCCCATTCCCTCCTTTGATACATCCCTTTATCCTAACCACACTCCCTTCTAGTTGACCATTTATTTCCCTCTCACTCTTCCTTATCCATACCGAGCTTGTGAGCTCTGAGTTAGAAAATACCTGGAGATTTTGGGGCTGGAGCCTGATTAGGGTGGGGTTGGGGAAGGGGAGGGTCGTCAGGAGGGTATAATGCCGTACTAGAGTCAACCTTCCAAAGCTGCCATTTTTGTCATGGAAATATAGGGTTGCCAGCCCCCAGGTGGGGTCTGGAGATCTCCAGCTAGCAGAGATCAGCTCCCCTGAAGAAAATGGCTGCTTTGAAGGATGGACTCAGTGGCATTGTACCAAACCTCACTTTCTGCTAGATCCACCCCTGAAGTCTCCAGGTATTTTCTAACACAGACCTGGCAACCTTGACTCTGCCTAGCCACCACCAAGAGGTCAGCAGCCCTATCCATACACTTTTGCATTTCAGTTTACTCACACTAGTAAAGAGATTCTTTCTTTTTTTCTCCACCCTGCCCGCCTGCTCAGGATGAGGAACAGACAAGGAGCAATGCATACTCACATTGCTGGAGAACCTTGGGCTACTCGCATACTCTCAGCCTAGTCTGCCTTACAGGATTGTTCTGAGGAAAAAGAACCATGTAAGATGTGTTAGGTACCTATTGTGAGGAAAGGTGAAGTATAAATAAAATAAATTAACTTGCTGGAGGAGGATGGATGATGTTGGGCAGCTGAAGAAGCTTGGGGCAGTGGAAGAGGAATTAACATTCCTCACTGTTGCCTCCCCCCACCATATAGACTGCTGATTGCCCACTTCTGAGACCCCATACCTAATGAAAAACTCATGGGTGCTGTGAGTTTGTCCTGGTCATTTTATTGAGATTTTTAAAAGCCAGGAGGCCCCAATCCAACATGGCATGGAGCTCATTTCCCCCCACCCATGCCTTTTTGAGTGCCAAAACAGCTGCATAGACATGTGCTCCCCCCTACAATTGTTTGGGCATCTGAAAAGGACACGGATGGTGGGAAGAGCTCTACACCACATGTGTGCATCTGATTGGGGCCACACAGCATTTTTGAACTCTCTGAGTTTGCCATCAGGTTTAGGTGAGCTCTGGAGAGGTGATCTGGGCAGTTAGCCTATCTGTAGGGTGGAGAGAGACTGCAGTTGGGAAAGGGTGGTGTCTCCTATACCTGCCAAGCTCCCTCTGCTGTGTTCTCCTTTGTTAAGTAGCAATGTGACTGCCAGCTAAAATAGCAGGAAAGCCAGGTGGGCAATCACTGTACTGCTAGGGAACCAGAGCCCTTCCTTCTGCTCTCCTCTGCTTGTATGAATGGGTCCATTGGCAGTCTTTGGGTTTTGGCAGATGAGCAGTTTTGCCACTGGCTGGGTTTGCGCAGCAGACAGCAGAGATGTTGGTCTAGGACAGGAGAGGCCAAACTGTGGCTTGGGAGCCAGATGTGACTCTTTCACACATATTGTGTGGCTCTTGAAGCCCTCACTGCCCCATCAACTGACTTGGAAAAAGCATTTGTCTCTTTAAATCACTTCCCCAAGCCAAACCAGCCAGTGGCTTGGAGAATGCATCTAAATGTTGCTTTCTTTCTACCTCTCCATTCCTCCCCCATCTATTTGCCTGCCTGCCTGCCTTCCTTCCTTGCAGCTCTCAAACATTTAATGTTCATGTCTTGCTGGCTGGGAGAAGATGATCCCTGGTGGTGCTGTGAGAACTCTCCTTGCACATGTGCTGCAGCCAGGGGAAGGCAATGACCTCTCTCTGTGTCACTGCTCTTCTCAAAATGTGGTGCCCCATCAGTGCTCACTTTGTAGCAGAAGCTCCTTTGCTTATTAGGCCACACACCCCTGATGTAGCCAATCCTCCAAGAGCTTACAGGGCTCTTCTTACAGGTCTTACCGTAAGCTCTTGGAGGATTGGCTACATCAGGGGTGTGTAGCCTAATATGCAAAGGAGCTCCTGTTACAAAGTGAGCCCTCTCCCCAATCAATTGCTGTGCTCACTTGAACAGCAAACCAAGACAGGTGGTTAACACAGGTGAGATTCAGCACTTCATTCTCAGTCCCTCAACTGCAGAGTGGGAATGAAGATATTGAAAGATCAAATTCCCAATGCTAGAAGTTTTTAATACATGAGAAATCCTTGTTTCTTGTAGGTGGAACACAGGGCTTTTCCACGTTTTCATTTTCCTTGCTTGTAAATTCCTGTATCTTCAGGAGTTTATTTCTGGTCTGCATGTGTTTTGCTCCATCTAATTCTGTATTAAACCAGTTTACGTCCAGTGTAAAAGGCTGCAGTTTAAATCTGCAGGGAGATATATGGAACATAAACCAGTGTAATAGCAAATCAACTATAAGAGGGAGCAAAACACCTGTAGAACAGCAACGCACCCCCCTGGAAGAAACAGGAAATTACAATCAAGGAAAATGAGAATGTAGAAAAACCCACAGATAGGACAACTTATTTTGAAGCAGCATGTCTCAAACCTTTCTGATTTGCACCCTCTTCTAAAATTTGCTCAGATAATTTCTAGAGCCCTTCAACCCACTTGCAGGCATCACCTTGCAATCATGCACCTCTGCATATAATTCTGTGTGCATATGTCTGCATGGATTGATGTGTTTATCTTCAAGAGATGGTGCTTTCCACATGTGTGGTTTCCCTGTTGCTGTGACTGCAGGTACAGTAGGATATCTGCAGGCAGTGGGATGTCCATATAGTAGGTTTCCCCATAGTTTTATTGCCCTGTTCATTGGTAGTGGCCATTCCCCACTCCTTGAATCAGAACTTTTCCAGTTTTTTTAAATTGGCACTATTGTTATATTGATTTAACATTATAACATTGCGTAGGAGGGTCTCTGAATCCCCAGCTTTCATTTTAAAAGGAAAGTCTCTAGTCCTTTTTGTTGCAGAGATATGTCTTTCCCCAGTTGGTGTAGTGGCTAAGTACACGGACTCTAATCTGGGAGAACCAGGTTTGATTCCCTACTCTTCCATATGCACCTGATGTGATCTTGGGTCAGTCATGGTTCTTGAAAGAGCCTCTCTCTCTCTCAGCTCTCAAAAGAGCTCTCAGCTCCACCTACCTCACAGGGTGGCTGTTGTAGGAAAGGAAAGGAGATGGTAAGGTACTCTGAGAGAACAGTCAAGAACTGACCCAGCTCACTAGAAGATGTCTCTGGAATTTCAATTATGAGAACTTGCTAATCAGAGCCCACAGAATGTTCTCATCCTTCTCAGTTCTCCCTCCAACATATATTACAAATTATCTAAATACTTCAAAGTATAGAAGGGCTTTTTATGCTAGCGTGCCTGAATCCTGTACCTTCAGCAGTGATGGTAGGAAGAGTCAGTGGAATTCCATAGTCAGTCTTTGCAACTCTGGTAGCAGCAAGATTGACTCTGTTGATCACACGTTTGATTGTCCTGAATTTTCAGAACCAAGAGCAAAATTGATCTCCCTGTTATTTAATCAGAAGTCTTTCTCCAGAAGTGAAATCATACTGGCTACTCAGAGACAAAGATAAACAAACCACTCTGTGCATAGCGAAATTTTGGGCAGCTGTTATATCACACGATAACTAACTTATAGCTTCTCCTCCTATGGGATTGCTGTTTATGTCTCAGATTGCATAAGCAGTAAGAAGTAAAAGTAAAAGAGACTCTGAGGTATAAAGGATGGGGTATAAATCCAATCTCCATTGGGGAGGGACGGTGGCTCAGTGGTAGAGCATCTGCTTGGAGAGCAGAAGGTCCCAGGTTCAATCCCTGGTGTCTCCAAAAAAGGGTCCAGGCAAATAGGTGTGAAAAACCTCAGCTTGAGACCCTGGAGAGCCGCTGCCAGTCTGACTTTGATGGACCAAAGGTCTGATTCAGTATAAGGCAGCTTCATATGTTCACCCCCTTCTCCTCTTTTTCTTTTTTTTTCTTTCTTTCTTCATAAGGAAAGGTGGTAGAGACTTAACTTTTTAAAAGTGAAAGCTTGGAATTTGGAGATCCTGTTATATATTGTTATAATGTTCTATTAATATAACAATATTCAGTTGCTGGGGGGAAATGGCAGCTGTCAGGAGAATTCTGGCGAGACAGAAAATCCAGTCCATCCTGGCTTTGTTGCAGTTTTTCCCAAGGCTTTGGTGCAAAGCATGTTTACGAAAGATCTGAGAAAAACTAGGGAAACCACAGAAGGTGCACAAATGCACCAGGATTCTGTGGGGAAGCAAGAAAAACAACAACAATGCTTTCTAACAGCATTGAACCCAAGGCGAGTAACCTGTATGGAAACTCCCTATAAGACTTCCAGTGCAATCCTAAACAGAGTTATATCTTTTAAACCCACTGAAGTCAGTGAACCTAGAAGGGTGTAACTCTGTTTAGTACTGTATTGTTCTTTTTGAAGACAGCCAGCCTGTTAGGGCAGAGGATAAGAGAAGCTGTTGGATCCAGAAGCTTCCATTTGGCTCCTGCAGCTTCTTTGGTTAGCATATCACCTTGGATGGTTGCGATTATAGACCTACTGGAATAAAAATACCTCTGGCATATTCTGTTCCAGGATCTTCTTACCTTCCTTCCAGTGCTGCTGCACCCCAGGTAGCCCCAGATTTCTGGGCTACAATAACAGTGGATATGGCTTCTCCCAATCTGCACCACTGACAAGTGGGGAGAAACAATTCAAATTATTTTTTCTCCTTCCATTTGAAAAACTAAGAGCAGAAAGAACAAAACTTTTGATTTGTGAATTAAACTTAATGTATGGAAAAAAGAGTAGACTGTACCACACTCCTTTTCTGTTGAAAATATCAGTGCAAATGCAATTATGTGTCTACATTTGTAAGTAGGGGATCCCCTGGAATTTCACCTCATCTCCAGACTACAGAGAGCATTTCCCCTGGAGAAAGTGGGTGCTTTGGAAGGTGGACTCTGTAGCATTGCACCCCACTTAGATCCCTGTCCTCTCCAAGCTCCATCCACAGATCTCCAGGAGTATCTCAACCCGGCTCTGGCCTGTAACCCTATTAGTAATGCAGAAGTAGATATTATCATCTGGAATGCTAATTATCATTCTTTTAGTGTTAAAAGTGAATCCCTTCTCATTTCTGTTATAAACCTGGTACCATTTGAAGGTCTTCAGCCTATGCTAGATTTCTATAGGTGACAATTGTTCTTATGGTTTTGAGCCCCAGTCTAAATTGTGTATCAATATATGTAGCCTATTTAGGCAGAAATCTACAAAGAAATGATTTTTACAAAAAAATAAACTTCTTTTAGTTTCACTAAAAGTATTAAAAGATACAGAATGGCTGCGATCACACACACTAAATAATGCACTTTCAATCCACTTTCAATGCACTTTCAAACTGGTTTTTGTCAGTTCATACAGTAAAGTCCAGTTGGAAAATGCATTAAAAGTAGATTGCAAGGGCATTATTTAGTGTGTGTGATCACGGCCAATAAATATAAAAAAACCTATACAATGATTCATAATACCCTATTGCAGGGGTGGGGAACCATTTTTTTGCCAAGGGCCATATGGATAGTTATAACGTCATTCACAGGCCATAAAAAATTATTAACTTCAAAAACAGTGCTCCACCGAGGGAGAATGATTCTGGCCAGCAAAATTAATGCAAATAATTGATTTTCTAATTGAAGTCATGTGGGGAGAGCCTAATCTGGCACACACACACATACACATACACACCCGACCTGCTGCCCTAGGCAAATGCATGGGTCCAGGGCTTTTTTGTAGAAAAAGCCCAGCAGGACTCAGTAGCATATTGGACCACATCCCCTAATATTAGCATATTAGGTCACACACTCATTAGCATATTAGGCCACACCATTTGGGATAATCAAGGGCAAACAACTGTGATAGTAACTTTTCCAGGCCCTGCAGCAATTCTGGCCGGCCAGACAGGTCCCAGGGAGGCTGCTGTACAGTACATCTGGACCCTGTGATCCCTGCCTGGCCCTGGGGACGTTGCTGCACAGCGTAGCTGGGTCCCACGATTCTCCCTGGCCAGCCAGGCCCCAGGAAGGCTGCCACATGGCAGTCTATGTATCTGTCCAGCAATCCCCGAGTTTCACACCAAGTGACCTTGCGGCCCTCAGGATGGAGGTTCCCCACCCCTGCCCTATTGGCTGTAAAAGACATTGTAACTGAGTTAATTTATAAACAATAGATAGAAGTAACATTCAAGAGATCTAAGTGTTTAAACAAAAAACAGATCCTGAGGTAATCCAACAAAATGTGAATCAGTAACCAATACTGGGCTTTTCCGCATTCACATTTTCCTCACTTGTGTGTGTGTGCCTGTTGTTTCTGTTTTGCTCCCTCTAGAAGTCAATTTGATATTAACTGTCACTTAGGTCTCCAGTTGTAAAGTGGTTGTCTCCTTAAAAAATTCAAAGCTGCCTCTCTACAAGATTTCGCCTTTTCTTACACTCTTATTTACTTAATAATAATAATAATATTTAATTTATATCCCACCCTCCCCACCGAATGTAATGCAAACATTACAATAATACAATAATAAAAGTATACAGGTTACATAACAATTATATATTACAATTCAGTTATATGTATTATTACATTAAAACCATCTAATTAAAACCATCAATTTTAAAAACCAACAAATTCGTTTGGTGCTACAGTCTCAATGTTACTCATTTTACAATTTTACGTGATGATGGTACAATAGGTTTCACATTAAGAAAAAAACAGCAGAAAGAGGGTAGTCTTGCAGACCCTGCGGAACTGGGTAAGGTTCTGCAAGGCCCGCACCTCTTCTGGTAATTGGTTCCACCAGTGGGGAGCTGTGATCGAAAAGGCCCTTGTAACTTTCAGTTTGGCCTCCTTTGGCCCAGGGATCGTCAGTAGATTTTGCAAACCAGATCTCAGTACCCTCTGAGGAACATATGGGGAGAGACGGTCTCTAAGGTAGGCAGGTTCTTGGCCATATAGGGCTTTAAAGGTAATAAACAGCACCTTGTAACGAATCCGTTACACAATTGGCAGCCAGTGCAGTTCGACTGTATGTGCTCCCACTTAGGGAGCCCCAATAACAGTCTGGCTGCTGTGTTCTGCACTAGCTGCAGTTTCCGGGTTCAGCACAGGGGCAGCCCCATGTAGAGGGCATTACAGTAGTCTAACCTCAAGGTGACCGTTGCATGGATCACTGTTGCCAGGTCGTCGCGCTCCAGGAAGGGGGCCAACTGCCTCGCCTGCCTAAGATGAAAAAAGGCGGATTTAGCAGTGGCTGCTATCTAGGCCTCCGTTGACAAGGAAGGCTCCAGTAGTATCCCCAAGCTCTTGACCTTGCATGCCATTTCCAATGGCGCACCATCAAAAACTGGTAGGGGATTTCTCTTCCCAGGCCACAAAGGACCTCTGTCTTCGCTGGATTCAACTTCAACCTACCGTACTCAGCCTGAGCCACCTTGCCATGGCTTGCAGTGCTAGGTCCAGATTTTCTGGGACACCGCCAGGTCAGCCGTCCATCAGTAGATAGAGCTGGGTGTCATCAGCATACTGGTGACAACCCAGCCCATACCTCCGGGCAATCTGGGCAAGGGGGCGCATGTAGATGTTAAACAACATCGGGGAGAGGACTGCCCCCTGAGGCACCCCACAATTAAGTGGACGCCTCTGGGACAGTTCTCCCCCAATCACCACCCTTTGTCCCCGCCCATCAAGGAAAGAGGAAAGCCATTGCAAGGCCAGCCCCTGTATCCCCGTGTCTGCGATGCGGCGGGTCAGTAACTGATGGTTGACTGTATCGAATGCAGCTGAAAGGTCTAACAACATCAGTACTGCTGAACTGCCTTGATCCAGATGCCACTGGTGATCATCCACCAGGGCGACCAGTACTGTCTCCGTCCCATGGCCCGGGTGAAAGCTAGACTGGTGGGGATCTAGGACGGAAGCGTCATCCAGAAAACTCTGCAACTGTAACGTTGCTGCCCTCTCAATACTTTTGCCCCAAAAGGGCAAATTTGAGACTGGCCGGTAATGTGCCAATTTGGTCGGATCTGATGTAACCTTTTTCAGGAGAGGGCGGACCACAGCCTCGTTAAGAGGCATTGGAAAAAGTCCCTCCGAGAGGAATTTACGATGTCCCGTATAGGACAACTAAGCTTCCTCTGGCAAGCTTTAATTAGCCAGGGGGGGCACAGGTCCAGATCACAAGTTGGGCGTACAGTAGAGAGGATTCTGTCAACTTCCTCCAAGCTGAGTGGGTCGAAACGATCCAGGACTAGACCAGAAGACAGGCACGGGGCCTCGAGTTCACATACTATATGCAGTGTGGCGGGGAGGTCGTGGTGGAGCAACGCAATCTTATCTGCAAAGAATTTCACAAAAGCCTCACAGCCTATCTCTAATTCCTTAGCATTTGGCCTGCCTTGCGGCAGTGTTGTAAGATTCCAAATATCGTCCTAAACAATTACGCTGAGTGCGAATTTGCAGAGGTAATCTTGGCCGCAAAGTAAGGCTTCTTTGTGGCTTTGACTGCCATCTCATAGGACCTCATAAACTCTCTATAAGATGTTCTAGTCGCTTCATCTCGAGTACGCTGCCAATGCCTCTCTAACCGTCTGAGTCCTTGTTTCAGCTGTCGCAGCTCTGGGGTATACCACGGGGCCAGCTTAATGCGAGGGCGCAGAGGGCGTCAAGGTGCAATCTCATCAATGACTCTGGAGAGCTGGCCAGGCCAGGATTCAACCAGATCATCATGAGAGTGGCCAGGGGTCCTGTAGAGCCATTTGGAACTGCCCAGGGTCCATCAGACTCCATGGGCGAGCCAAAATAAGCTTGCTGCCCAAACGGGCTTGGGGTGGAACATCCACACGAGCCTCGAGGGCAAAGTGGTCCGACCATGGAACCGCCTCCGCAGTAGTCCACCAAAACCCCGGCTGCAAAGATCAAATCTAACATGTGGCCCGCCTGGTGAGTGGGCGATGTAACAAATTGGGAGAGTCCCAGTGTTGCCATGGATGACACTAGGTCCATTGCCTGACTAGAGGCCACATCATCAGCATGGACATTGAAGTTGCCCAGGATCATAAGCCTTGGGTACCCCAATGCCCAGCCTGTTACGGCCTCGATCAGGGATGGTAAGGCGCTGGCTGGTGCATTAGGCGGACGGTACACCAGCCAAATCGCCACTCCCTCCCCAACTTACTAGCCTTTCTTTTGTAAAAGATTCAGTTCAGTGCCTGGACAGGTATATGTAGGAAAGAACATGACATCTTGTACAATGTATTATATAGATGGGCCATACCATCATTTAAACCACTGCTTTCAAGTGTTGGCCTTGGATCTTGTAACAATCAAGTCCCTCTAATTTCAGTTTACGAAGACCACTTTTGGAATGAAACCCAATTCGTTGCTCAAATTTTCTGATTGTACTGTAATAAAATACAAGGCATTTGATGTCCTTTTTATATCTAAGATTGGTATTAAGGAACTGCTTTCTCCATAAACTTATTTGATTACCTTTTACACAGAAGATGGCCAGCAGAAGTGAATCATACTCTTCTGGACAGGAAGATGTGACTGGACTGACAAGCTTATTGAAAGAATGGATTTATCCAAATCATTACCTAGGGGATTTTGGAGACTGTACAGTATCTCTCTTTTGGGTGTTGACAACATTCATAATCCTGTTTTCACCGACTTTAATTGTGCTTGGCTTTATTTATCTTTCTATTATCCTCCTTCATATTTACAAGAGAAAGAATAATTTAAAGGGAGATTATCTCAGTAAATCGTGGGACAACGGAAGGAGGGCAGTGAATTATCTCTGGGACATGTATGGCATTGTATGGCATGGTAAGAACTGTTACAGCACGTGGACAGCTGTATCATATCAGTGGACACTGATAGAGCTATATTTACGATCATTTATAAATGCTCTGCATAAAATACCTTAGAACAGGGGTGGCCAATGGTAGCTCTCCAGATGTTTTTTGCCTACAACTCCCATCAGCCCCAGCCATTGGCCATGTTGGCTGGGGCTGATGGGAGTTGTAGGCAAAAAACATCTGGAGAGCTGCCATTGGCCACCCCTGCCTTAAAATGAATACTTGATTTCAAGTATTCACAGTGGTTCCCATTCATTGTGTTAGGAATTCTTAACTCTGTAAGGAAAGCCAGTCCTGTTCCTTATATTGCCATCTCAGGGTAGAGGAAATTAAAGCTGTAAAACAGCAATCTTCCTAAAGCAACCAAGTAAGTTGGTGAATGTTTTGATTTAAACTAAGGAATTCCTGGGCATTAGCCAACATGCAATTCCAGCAAATAATTTTAAGAGAGCTAGATTTTTATAAATCTTATGTTTTATCTTACTATTACATAATATAGTCAATTCATTTATTATTATTATTATTTCTTAATTCTGTGCCACCTTTCCATCCAGGCATGGTCCTTAAGGTGGCAAGTATATATATATTCAATATATATATTCAAAAGTTCAATAAAACATATAAACATAACCAAGGAGGAAGGCCAATATTAGTGGGGGAAGGCATCAAAACAAAAAAAATCTTCAGGTACTGGTAGAGGACAATAACAGGTGAATCTCCTTGAGGATGGGGTTCCAACTTGGGACACCAAAATTAAGGCCTTTTCTTGGGCTGCCACACATCTAGCATTAGCAGGAGCACCTGAAGCAGGGTCTCTGAAGATGAATTGCTTTGTTGTTCACTGTACTATAATATTTTATTATACAAACTGAGATGGATGTTGAACTGTTGCCCAGTTCACAACTGTTCAACTGTTTTGAACATAAGTTTGTAGCAATCAGAATTCCTTTTTACTTTTTTCTATGAATAAACTTTATCAACATTCATGCTTTTAACAGAAGCAATATGCATTGGGCTAAAGAATGCTTTGTAGACTTGCATTGTAGTAACCAATGTTATTTAAAGGGCTTATCACTTTACTTTCTGATGCCTTGAGTGGCAGATTCTTTGCTTCTTTCTTGTTTATGTGAACTAAGGTCATGATCCCGCCCCCCCCCCCCCCCCCAGTAATAATCTGTGGCAATTGTAGGACAAAGACTTACCTGAGGAATATTCTGGCATTCGTGGAAGTAGAAGGACTCATTTAAACTATAATAGGATGGGAATAGTAGCCTAGTGCTGCCTAAATACAAGGATACAAATAAATTGTCTTGTCCCTTTTATAGAATAGGTGAAATTTTTCATGGCATACTATTTGTATTACTATTGAAATATTGAGCCTAAATGTGCTATCTGTGCATGGCCACTGAAGAAAGCCAGTTAGGCCAAAATGTATTGCATTAGGTTTCATTTGTGTATGTTTCATGATTTTGTCTTGTATTGAGGCTATAGTAGGCCCCTTATTGCATTATTTTGATATTTATTTTACTTTTTTAAAAAAATAGGAATTGGCCCTCAGAGTTGTATTTATTTAACCTTCCAGATTTTTAATTTAATCTGACAGGCTACAGGAAATTCAAGATGACTAGAACATAGAATTGGGGATAGGGTAAATTCCTGGATTCCAAAGACTATACTAGGGCTCCTCAGACTTTTTTAGCTGTGCGTAAGGACATTTTTGGAATTTTGAGAATATGTAGTGGGCACTATAACAAAATGACTTTCATGGGGAGTGGTGGGACCAATAATAAAACATTGGGAGTTTCTATAAAATGTTAGAAGATTCTAAACTTAGCATCCTTCTTCGATGGTGACTCCTCAGTGCTTTTGAGACACCTTTTACTCCAGTAAAGTAGAAGAAAGCAACTGGTTTTTTGTTTAAGGGAAAAGATACTTTGGAGAAAAACACGTAGGCACCAGGAAGCATATTGGTGGGAGCTGGGGATCATTGACCTTACTAATAGCCATACTTATTATTTGTTTTCATTTTTCTTACTTTTCTACTAAAATTTTTGTTTCTGACAAAAATAATGCTAATATACTTTTGCATTTTGAACAGGTTATGAAGTGTGTGGGATGGATAAAATACCAAAGGGACCAGGGCTTGTTGTACTTTACCATGGTGCATTTCCTCTAGACTATTTCTACTTTGTGTCTAGACTCTACTTACAAACTGGCAGACTCTGCCATTCAGTGGTTGATTACCATTTTTCAAAAATCCCAGGTAAAATGTGCTGTCTGTGTTAGTGGAGATGCATGTGTATGTTACAAACTAAGAAACTGTAATCTGTAGTTGAATTAACATGATAGTCATGAAACACAGGTATATTTGATTATACTTGGGCAAGTGTCAAAATGCTTCTTTTTCTGGCTATATGTTGACTGCAGATCTGCAGGGTGTATTGTTAATTGTCCTTCCTTTTTAAAAAAGGCTGTTTTATAGCGTCTGTATTGGAAAATCACTGGAGAATTTAGTTGGCTACTGTAAGACATTTTAAAAATAATATAAAAGAACAAGAGTCCAGTAATAAGTGTTCAGTTACTCATGAAAGCTCCTACCCTGCTACAAATTTTGTTAATCTTTAAAGGCACTACTGGGCACTTGCTCTTGTCTACTGCTACAAAAAGACTTAACACGGCTATCCATCTTGATTTATGTTTAATAAGTTAACTGTATATGTTTTAAGTTTTTGAAGTCTGGTTTTTAATTTTGTTTTAGTTGCTCTAATGATATCTTTATGTTTGGTTTTAATTGGTTTTAAGACACATTTTTATTTATGTTTTTTAATTTGCTAGCCGCCTTGGTGGCCCTGATGAGGACAGAAAGGCGAGGTATAAATTTTGTAAAATGAATAAATAAATAAATAAAATACTTCAACCCAGAAGAAAAAGCCCCATCCACTTGTCGGCTGAACAGATAAGCCTGCTGATAAATCCACAATGAAGATGAAATATAAGAAAATCATGCAATTGATGGATTCCCCCTTTCAGACACTGGGATTTATCAAGGTCTGTTCTTTTTGAGCCACTGTTGCTCTGTCTCTCTTGAGACTCGTAGCTTTCCTTACCTATGCCTCTCCTTGTCACTGATCTGAACTCTCTTCCTTTCAATTTCAGAAGCCCTGTTAACATGTTAAAGTAAATGCACATACATCTGTTTAAAGGAATTATCCACTGTGCATCCATTTGATAAATGAAACTGGAGACTAGTACCTGGATAAATGTGGGTGTCACTCACAAGTGAACTGTGCATGCATTGAACACAATAGAATTATTCAGTGCATGTATAAAGAAAAAACAAGTGTGCACTGTAAATGGATAGTGTGTGCATTCACTGTAATTTGTGAACAAGGGTACAGTATTTTGCTGAATCACACTACCTGGGCTTGGAGCATTAAGCTACCAGAGCCCCTCAGCTGATCACATACTTGATTGCACTTAGAAAATGTTGCTAGAAACACAGAGGACAAAAATGATTCTACTCATCTGTGAAGCTTTTTTAAAATTAGATGATTTTTAAAACCTTTTAATAATTTGTGTTTGACCTTGAAACTTTCACCTTGATTTAGCAGTTTTAGAAATAAATTGGATGAAAATATAATCTTGCAGCAAGTATGAATGTTTATATGTCTGGGTTGTTGTTGTTTGCAACCTAGAGGAATAATTGTTTCAACCTGGCAATAGAACAATTTATTATAGAGATAACTATATATCTCATTGTTCATTTATTTAGGAAGGTAAAAGTGACTGTAGTGTATAGTGTCATTGAACAACATGGAAAAACTGCCCCTAACAATAGTCTTACTGAAGGGACCTTCTGGTAACGACAAGAAGGAGAAGAAATGCACAGTTTATCTTTAGGGGTTGCTAAATTACACAAATTGTAAATTACACAAGTTGCTAAATTACACAATTGTGTTTGTTGTAGCAAGGCAGGACGTGGACCTGGCTTGCGTGACCGAGACCTGGGTGCGGGAAGGAGAGACAGTAACTCTCTCCCAGATGACCCCCCCAGGTTACTCGGTCTTTCACCAGTCACGGAGTAACGGGCGGGGGGGAGGGGTGGCATTGTTCATACGGGAGGCTTACTCCTTTAGGGCTCTCCCGGCCCCAAAGATCGATGGCATCGAGTGTGTCGGTCTGTGGTGGGATGTTGGGGAGGGGTTGGCGATCTGGCTGGTGTACCATCCGCCTAACGCACCAGCCAGCGCCTTACCATCACTATTGGAGGCAGTGGCGGGCTGGGCATTGGAGAGCCCGGGACTTATGGTCCTGGGTGACTTCAATGTCCATGTCGACGACACGGCCTCCACTCAGGCGATGGACCTAGTGTCTTCCATGGCGACACTAGGACTCTCTCAATTTGTTACAACACCCACGCATCAGGCCGGACACACACTAGACTTGATCTTTGCGTCTGGGATTTTGGTGAACGATATCGCAGATGAAGCGGTCCCATGGTCGGATCACCTAGCCCTTAAGGCCCGTATGGAGATGCCGCCCCAACCCTGTATGGGCGGAGAGCCTATTTTGGCTCGCCCTCGGGGCCTGATGGACCCGGAACGGTTCCAAACGGCCCTGAGGGACCCTTGGCCCACTGGCGATTCCCTCGATGACCTGGTGGAAGTCTGGCAAGATCAGCTATCCAGGGTCATCGACGAAATCGCACCCCAGCGCCCTCTGCGCCCTCGTATGAAGCTGGCTCCATGGTATACCTTGGAGCTACGCCAGCTGAAGCAAGGGCTCAGACGACTAGAGAGGCGGTGGAGGCATACTCGGGACGAAGTGACGAGAACATCCTATAGAACGTTTATGAAGTCATATGAGATGGCAGTCAAGGCTGCAAAGAAACAATACTTTGCAGCCAAGATTGCATCTGCAAATTCGCGCCCAGCACAATTGTTTAGGGTAATTGGCGATCTTATAACACTGCCACAAGGCAAACCAAACATTAGAGAATTGGAGATAGGCTGTGAGGCATTTGCGAAATATTTTGCAGATAAAATCTCATCACTCCGCCAAGACCTACCTATCACATTAGATACAGTAAGTCAGACTGAGGCTCCGCGCCTGTCTTCGGATTTACTGCTGGACCACTTCGACCCACTCAGCCTGGAAGAAGTTGATGGAATTCTCTCCGCTGCTCGCCCAACAACATGTGATCTGGACCCTTGCCCCTCCTGGCTGATTAAATCTTGCCAGAGGGAGCTTAGATGTCCTCTACGGGACATCATAAATAGATCCCTCTTAGAGGGGCGTTTTCCAACGCCTCTGAAAGAGGCCTTGGTCCGCCCCCTCTTGAAAAAATCAACAGCAGACCCGGCCGAATTGGCGAACTATCGACCGGTGTCTAACTTACCATTTTTAGGTAAAATCATCGAGAGGGCAGTGGCGTTGCAGCTACAGAGATTTCTAGATGACGCTTCTATCCTAGACCCGTGCCAGTCTGGCTTCCGACCGGGCCACGGGACGGAGACGGTCTTGGTCGCCTTGGCAGATGACCTCCAACGGCAACTGGATCGAGGCGGTGTAGCAGTGCTGATGTTATTAGATCTGTCGGCTGCATTTGATACGGTCGACCATCGGCTACTGATCCACCGCCTCGCCGACATTGGGGTTAAGGGGTCTGCTTTACAATGGCTCTCCTCTTTCCTCATGGGTCGGGGACAAAGGGTGGCGATCGGGGGTGAACGATCCCAGAGGCGCACACTAGATTGTGGGGTGCCTCAGGGAGCAGTCCTCTCCCCGATGTTATTTAACATCTATATGCGCCCCCTTGCCCAGATTGCCAGGAGGTTTGGGCTGGGCTGCCACCAATATGCGGATGACACCCAGCTCTATCTGCTAATGGACGGCCGGCCCGCCTCCCCCCCGGAAGGCCTGGATCGGGCGTTACAGGCTATCGCAACGTGGCTTAGACTGAGTGGGCTGAAGCTGAATCCGGCAAAGACAGAGGTTCTCTGTGTGGGTCGCGGCGCTCCAGGGAGGGAAATATCCCTCCCGACCTTCGATGGTGTGCAGCTAAAGGCGGCGCAGCAGGTGAAGAGTCTGGGTGTTTTACTGGAGCCTTCATTATCAATGGAGGCCCAGATAACAGCCACTGCCAAGTCAGCTTTCTTCCATCTGAGGCGGGCAAAGCAGTTGGCCCCTTTCCTGGAGCGTCGGGACCTAGCAACGGTGATCCATGCGACGGTCACCTCACGATTGGACTACTGTAACGCCCTCTACATGGGGCTGCCTCTGTGCCGGACCCGGAAGTTACAGCTAGTGCAGAACGCGGCGGCCAGGCTGTTACTTGGTCTCCCAAGATGGGAACATGTGCGGCCGGGGCTACGCGAACTGCACTGGTTACCGATTGTATACCGGGTCCAGTACAAAGTGCTGGTTATCACCTTTAAAGCCCTATATGGCCGAGGACCAGCCTACCTGAGGGACCGTCTCTCCCCGTATGAACCCCAGAGAGCACTGAGGTCAGTAGGAAAGAACAGACTGACTACCCCTGGGCCAAGACAAATTAAACTACAGAATACTCGCTCTCGGGCCTTTTCGGCCGCAGCCCCACATCTCTGGAACCAACTCCCAGAGGAGGTGCGGGCCCTGCGGAACCTTGATCAGTTCCGCAGGGCCTGCAAGACCACCCTTTTTAAATTAGCTTATGAATAACTGAAAATCCGCCATCAGCATCAACTAGTAGAGTGTCAAGGATAGCGTCATAAAATGTTTTAGTTAATTGTTTTAATTCAGGCTTTTAAGGTTAGTTTAATGTTAATTTAATGTTTCTAGTGTAACTGTTTTATTGTTGGTGCACCATTGGTCACCGTATTGTTAGCCGCCCTGAGCCTGCTTCGGCGGGGGAGGGCGGGGTACAAATAAAATTTATTATTATTATTATTATTATTATTATTATTATTATTATTATTATTATAAAATTACACCTTAAAGTAGCTACTTCAATTCATGCTGAAATAAATAAATAGCTTTTGAGTATGTATGTTAAGTCCACTTTGGACTTAACAATACTACACTTTGGAGGTCATTAATTCATAGAAATTAATGACCTCCAAAGTGTAGTACCATTAACATCTTGATCACATCCTGCAAATCAAGGGCTGTGGCTTCTTTGATGCAGTCTATCTATCTCATGTTGGCTCTTCCTTTTTCCTGCTTCCTTCAGCTTTTTCTAACATTATTGTCTTCTTATATGACCAAAATATGATAGCCTCATTTTAGTTTCTAGGGATAATTCAGGCTTGATTTGATCTAGAACCCACTTGTCTTTTTGGGGGTCTGTAATAGCCATAAAATTCTTCTCCAACATCGCATTTCAAATTAATTAACTTTCTTCCAGACTAGTTTTGTACTCACCTTAACACTGCTCTCATGTTTGTCTTCTCAGCACGGCTAACTTCCAATTTCCCACTATCTGCGCCGGTGCTGCAGTAAGCATCGGTGTTTTCGCGCAACAAACGGAAACCACTGAAAACCAGTTTCCATTTGCAGTGCGAAAACGCCAATGCTTGCTGCAGCCCCGGTGCAGATAGGGGGAAACGGGAAGGAAGCTGCACTGAGAAGATGAACGTAAGAGCGGCGTAAGGTGAGTGTGAAATCAGTTCCATTCTGATTTCTTGCTTGCAGTCTCCATATTGGTTGATGATTGAGCCAAGGAAATATTTAACAATTTCAGATTCTTCACCATCAGCCTTAGAACTGCGTAATTCTTCAGCAGTCTTTACGTTTGTTTTCTTGATGTTCTGTTGTAATCCTGCTTTGGCACTTTCTGCATCAGCTTTCATCAGTACTCATTTCAAGTCTTGTTTTCTGCCAGTACTGTGTGTTATCTCCATATCTCAGATTAATATTCTTCCAGTTTTCACTCCACCTTCATCTGTACCTAAGACAATTTTCTTTATGATATGCTATGCATATAGATTGAAAAGACAGGGAAATTAATCCTTTTCTGACAGCTTTGCCAATTGGAAACCATGTTGCTTCTTCATATTTTGTCCTAATAGTGGCCTTTTATCTGGAGTATAGGTTGAACATCAAACAGTCAGATGTTGTGGCACATCTGTTTCTTTTAAAACCAACCGTAGCATTTTATGATCCACACAGTCAAAGGTTTTGCTGTAATCTATGAAACAAAAGCTGATTATCTTCTAAAGTTCTCTCATCTGCTCAGTAACCACCATAAATTTGCAGTATGATCTCTAGGGCCTTTTCCTTTTCTGAATTCAGATTGAACGTCTGGCATTTGTTTTCCATATATGGCAACAGTCTTTGTTGTAACAGTTTGAGCATCACCTTACTTGTGTGAGAAATAAATGCAATGGTCTAATTCTTGCTGCAGTCATAGAATCACAGAGTTGGAAGGGAAAGTCTTTGACATCTCCTTTTTTTGGAATTGGAATATACATTGACTGTTTCTAGTCTGTGGGGCATTGTTGTGTTTTCCATATTCGTTGGCATATTGTTACGATTTTGATGGAATCTGTTTCTGTGTTTGGAATAGCTCATATTGATATTGACTTGGTGATATCTCATCTACTGGTGATTTGTTTCTCTCAGTTGGTCTCAGTGCAGCTTTTGCTTCATTTTCTAAAACTGTAGGTTCTTTAAAAATTATTATTGAAAGGAATCTGTCATCTTTTCCAATTTTTTTATGGTTTAATTTAATTTTTCAATTTATACCCTGCCCTATCCCACAAGCGGGCTCTAGGTGGTTTACAACATTAAGAAACCTTACAAAACATCAAACAAACTACATCTAAACTAGATAATCTCATAATTACAGAACTGACAAAAACCATGATCTACATTATTGGCAACAAGTCATAGCCCACATATAGACTAGTAATGTCCAGCAACATAAGCATAAGGTGCTGGGGGGAGTAATGATTTCAGGGGACACCCACTGGATCAATTAAAAGCCTGGAGGAAGAGCTCTATATTACAAGCCCTGCAAAACTAAGATAAGTCCCGCAGGGCCTGGATCTCTAGCGGGAGCTCATTCCACCAGGTAGGGGCCCGGACTGAAAAGGCCTTGGCCCTTGTTGAAGCCAGTCGGCGTCCTTAGGCCCAGGGATCATAAGAAGATGTTGTGCAGCTGACCTCAGAACCTGGGAGGGCTCATATTGGGAGAGGCGGTCCCGAAGATATGCAGGCCCCAGGCTGTAAAGGGCCTTAAAGGTAAGGACCAACACCTTGAAGCAGATCCGATACTCAAGGGGTAGCCGGTGCAGTTCGTGCAGCACCATATCCATCCGCACCCATAAAGGCCTCAATGCTAATAACCAGGCTGCTGTGTTCTGCATATACTGGAGTCTCCGGAGCAGAGTCAAGGGTAGCCCCACGTAGAGAGAGTTACAATAGTCTAATCTGGAGGTGGCCAGAGGTTCTTCAGTGTTCCCATCTTTATGTTGTCCTGTAACCTATTTCCATGTTAATCTTTTGGTATGCCTGAGCTTTAAATTTCCACAATTTCTTGGATCTTCTGAAACAGATCTCTTGTTTGTCCTTTTTTGTTCTCTACAATTACTTTGTACTGGTTATTAAACAGTTATCTTTGTCTTTACATGCCAGTTGCTGGAATACTGCATTTAGATTGATTCTGTTTCTGTCAGCTTTACTTTTGCTTCTTGTTTATCTTTAACAATTTAAAGAATTTCATAAGTCATCTGTCAAGGCTTCTCATCCATTGAGCTTTCAAAAGTCTGAGCTTACGCGAATGCATTGAAATGTACATCCATTAAGACTTAAATACCCAGAAAGGATAATGGAAGTGTTATAAAGAGGTACTGGTGTAAATTTTGTTTGCATACAGATAATACAATCAAACAGTCATCTTGTTGACACCTGTTTCTCTTTGTAGCATCTCCCCACCCCTTCTAATAGAAGGGATTTAGTTCCCTCCAGGAACAGCATGAGCAGGAAGTCTCTGGTGAATCCAAACCATCATGTATTATAGTTAGATTTTTTTCTGTGCTATGGGAGGAGGGAATCTTAAGTCACAGGTATGTCTACCGTGTATTTTAGGTATTTAAATATAATAGCTGAATTTTCTTTTCCAGGTATAAAGCTGTTTTATAATGTACAAGGTCTCACACAAGATGGAAGAGTACAGTGTGTTGAAATTCTGAAAAAAGGCTATTTACTAGGTGTCTTACCTGGTGGAGTCCGAGAAGCACTGTTTAGTGATGAGAACTACAGCCTCTTGTGGGGCCACCGGACAGGTTTTGCTCACGTGGCCATTGATGCAAAAGTGGTGAGTAGCCACATACTTTACATTTTTGTGGTGTATTCAAAGGAAATCTACATGCAATCATCTACATTAAAATCTGTTTTAAGATTAGTAGAATCCTCTACCATTTATCCAGGCTTGGATGTATATACAGGTTGTTTGGGTTTGTCCTGGGAGAAGAAATCTTGTCTATTGGAACTCTTCTCTTGAAACCATCAACAGGATAGCTGAGATGCTGCAGAGTTATTACAAATCAGAGTAATCAGTAATGCCTTTGACAGACCAGTGATCTGGCTCCAGGCTGCTTCATTTGTTTATATTATACAATCTTTCAGCAAGACCATAGAGGGTGCATCTGAATTAGAGTTGTTACTGCATGTACATGTGGGGAGAATGGGAGAGGAGGAAAAAAAATCTGTCCTGAATGGATATGAAAGAGGCACTGGAGTTCTTCAGTCTGAGAAAGAAAAGGATTTTTGTTCCACTGGTTTTCAGAATAGATGAGGGATAGGGTTAACCATTGTCTTCTCATGCCTATATGGAAAAGCTGCTGAAGAACCTACTAGTGCTTCTTTTGCACCATACTTCCTTACTCAGAGAAAGGTTTTTTAAGTTCCAAATTTATTTAAGCTGCAGGTTTCTTAGATTGATGCAGAGATCTGCAACTAATTGAACAATTTGCTTTGAAAGAGATTTGCTGTTGCTAAGAAGAAAGGCTGGTGAAACAGTAAAACTGGTAAAGCAGTGTCTGCTGCTTCTGAGTGCAGGTGAAACCGCAATAAGTCAGTCCCTGAAGCCTGTCCAGATCAGCTGATCTGAGCATTAGTGGAAAGAAAATCCCTAATTTCCCAAATATTCTACAGAGTTGTACAAGGACTCTCATCCATGCATTCCTTCAACATGTAAATTCACTCTTAATGTTGCATAAAAACCTTTCAAGACATGGTTGCTCATGGCTGCACATCATTGTAGTTTTTAAATGGCTCTACCTCTGTTTCTCTGATTTCCTAACACTGCAGAGTTACACAAGTCTTACCCACTGATTTTAGTACTGTATTGTACGGTAAATCAGAGGGAACAGGAGTCCTTCAGCATCTTCAAGACTAGCAAATTTTGATTCCAGCACAAGCTTTTATGAATATAGAATATAGACATTTATGATTGTAGACAGAATTACATTAGTAGCAATTGTTCCCAGTCATATTTATTTATCAATCAATCAGATTTACCAATTCCAATAATATTTTATTTGTGTACACTGATGTTAATGCAAGATCATTAAAAATGGGAGGCTGAAATTCTTGTAATTTTTTCTCCACGTCTTCTAGCCCATCATCCCTGTTTTTACCACAAATCTCCGGGAAGGATACAGAACGCTTGGAAAAATATGTAAGATTATTTCTGCCTTTATCTTCCCATCTGCTTCTTCCATGTCATTGGACTTTTATTTGAAATCTTAGCAAGCTTTCTGCTGTCAGGCATGCACCTTTCTTGTCTTTGTGTCTTCTTCAGACTCCCATTAGCCTGTCCTTTTGTTCTGTTTCTGTCCCTTAAATGTTCTATTGTCTTTTTGTTACCACTTGATGTTGGCTAGTTATGCCATAGGCTGGCCTGAAATCTAGCACGTTTTTTGTACTCATACACCAACTGAAATAATTGAAACATGTATAAATTATGAGTAATTATAAATTAGATTAAGACCTTGGAACAAATCATGCATGACTGCCTCGGCATGTACTGTACAATTAGGACTCATGCATGGACTTTTCTCATGTACATCTACACCCTATAGTACAAATTACAAAATAGAAAATAAGTGGTCTGTTTAAAATCAGGGCTTTGTACAGCACCTAAATCTGCAGCCTGCTACATTTATCAAAACATGAATATATTTTAAATCTTATGTACAGGGCCATTAAAGTGGCTTTATGAGCGTACCCGGTGGCCAATTGTTCCTATATATGGAGGATTTCCAGTCAAGTTTTGCACGTACATAGGAGATCCCATTCCATATGATCCACATATAACAGCTGAAGAATTAGCTGAAAAGGTAAGTTTTATGTATTACTGAAACCTTTAAAAATCTTACATTCTTAATTATATAACATATTTACTTACATTGGCTGTTTTTAGTGCAGCAGTATTTTAATTCATATGTTAAACAATGTTAAGTTTATATGTTTATGCTTTGGGCATTATGAAAAGGTGAGATGTAAATATTTGTTGTGCTCAATTATATACAAACCAGTTGTTTGCTAGAGAAAGATTATGTAAGGTGCTGTGTGAGACATTGCACAAGTTATTCTTAGTTTTTTCACAAGTCTTACACTAGTACTAGCACAAGGAAAAATGCTTCAGTTATTATAGCTGTGACAGAACGGCCCTGGTTTGCCTACCAGACCTCGTTCCCCTTTTTGGAGGGAGCTATTTCTCCTCCGACCACTTGGGCTTACTGCCCCCACCTGCTCAGTCTAGGGGTTCGGATTGAGAGGAACAGGACTCCCAATCCCCCTCTCCAGCTCTGAGGCCAGGCCTCACGGTCCTCTGCCACCCTGTACTTGGGTATCACAGAGACCACAGCACTTCTTAGGGGAACCCCTGGAGGATTGGCACCTTATTCAACTATATGTCTTCCCCCTTTCCCCGGGGCCCCCTTCATAAAGCAGCATGGTCTAAAGCGGTTGGGGATCTATGTGGTACAAAGTTTGACTGCCAGCATTCAAAACAGTAAAAATATTTAATTAGAAGAGAAAAAGAAAAGAAAAACAAAACAAAAGCAGTTGCATGTAAAAGTTTAGCACAGCACCTGAACAGCAACCAGAAGGACAAATAAAAGGTGGATTTAAACGCATCCTCCTGTCCCTGGTTTAAACTTGTCCTGCCTTGTGAAGGACTTCCTTGGTCTGACTGCCTGGAGTCCACTCCTCTCCCTCAGGAGAAGGCCTCTCCCACAGTCAGGAGCCCACAGACTGACAACCTCTCTCCTTGAATGCCAGCCGAGAACTGAACTTTTCCCGCCTCACTCCAATAAAAAAAAGAACTTCCTGCCCCTCTAGGAGGCTTTCCCCCTAGAGTTGATGGTTTAACTCCAGAAGGGAGGAGGGAATGAAGGGAAGGCTAGGCCACAAAGCCTGCCTTAGCAGTTTCATGTTCTCTCCCAACCAAGCACCACCATTAACTCAGATGGCGTTTCTCCACAATAGCAATCAATCCAAAAGTAAAGTATTTTAAAGCAAGTATTTTAAAACAATTCTTATGGTTTCCTGGGTGATAAAGCCCTACTACAAAACCTCAGCAATCACTTCGGATGGACTGCTCCTATGGACAACCCACACACCAGTCATCTTGGTTTGCCCATGCACTTGTTTCAGATAGAAGGTTCACTGTCACCACCTGTTCCTAGTATTTCCAGTGGCCCTGTGCTCCAGTTGCCTCCCACACTCATTCAGACTGCATGGTTTGGTTAAATGTCAGCAATAATTGGAGGCGGAGTGTATAATCTGAGTAGTCTCCCACTTCATTTTACCAGAGGACAACTGTACTGACAGTGGAGGACATGTTGAACACCCTTTTGGTGAAAGCAAAACTTGGAGGAAAAAAGTCCCATTCCTTTAATAGAGGTCTAAAGGGTTATGTGTTTGTTTTTTAAAAGTTCTGTGTTGCCTAATCCCTTTAGACTTTAAATTTATGTTATTTATGTTCATGCCATGAAAAGTGTCTGTTAAAGGGACAGGGTGTTTCTTTCCAGGCCTGTTGTTAACCCTATGCTTTTTTTGTGCTTTGAGCAAAGTGTTTTTTATTTTGTTGTTGCACAGCACAGTTTGAATTTTATATAGGCACCTATAGAAGAAGAAGACAATATTGGATTTATATCCCACCCTCCACTCCGAAGAGTCTCAGGGCAGCTCACAATCTCCTTTACCTTCCTCCTCCACAACAGACACCTTGTGAGGTGGGTGGGGCTGGAGAGGGCTCTCATAGCAGCTGCCCTTTCAAGGACAACCTCTGCCAGAGCTATGCCTGACTCAATGTGCCAGTTTTGTGTAGTGGTTAAGTGGGTGGACTCTTATCTGGGAGAACCGGGTTGGATTCCCCACTCCTTCACATGCACATGCTGGAATGGCCTTGGGTTAGCCATAGCTCTTGCAAGAGTTGTCCTTGACAGAGCAGCTTTTGTGAGAGCTCTCTCAGCCCAACCCACCTCACAGGGTGTCTGTTGTGGAGGAAGAAGATAAAGGAGATTGTAAGATGTTCTGAGACTGATTCAGAGAGAAGGGCGGGGTATAAATCTACAGTCTTCTTCTATGATAAGAGGATGGTGATTAGACCTCCATGAGGAGTTTACCTCTGCAGCTTCCCATCTCCCCAGCACATGCAGGATTCCTTTTTAATGTCACCAGTATGGTGGGAATTAGAGAAATAAGTAACCAGAAGCCTATACTTTCTGTTTCTATCTTTTAAGGACCAGAGTAGATGATACCATGTTTCTGAGTCTACCACAAGGATGCACCATCATTTTAGAGCCCCCCTCCCACTGCATTTTCAAGAGTCCTATTAAAGGGACAGCAGATTTTTGTCCAGGCTTCTTGGGAAGATCCAGAATGTTTCTGGACATTATTAGGCTGTTAGGTGAAAGACTTCTAGGTCAGGGGGAAAAAATGGATGCTCTCGCTTTGAAAATGTTAAAAAAGGTATTTGGGTGTTCTCTTGCACTGTTTAGTACGCAAGGAGCTCTTATATGACAAAGAGTGGATTTAAATGAAAAAATGGTAGTGCTATTTTTAACACATCTGGAGATTAATTTTAGGTGATGCACCAGGTAAGATGTAATCAGATGCCAGTTTGTTGGGTGTCATCTAGTAATATGATGGCATGTTCCTTCCATTGACAAAGTCCTATCATTATTTGATAGAAGACCATGGGAAGAGAAAGTATCTGTTATTGGGTCAGTCAGCTGCAGTCCCGCAAAATCTGGTTGAGGGATTAGAGGCCATGGTGAGCTGGCTAAAAAACAGCAGGTTGAAGCTGAACTAATCAGAGACAGCGGTCCTGTGGCTGGGGGGACCGGGACTGGAGCTGGAGCGCAGATTACCAACCCTTGACAGGATGCCGTTGTCACCAGCATCATTCATCAAGAGTCTGGCCTTAAGTGGTCTAGGACCAACATATTTAAGCATCTTCTCTGCTGTGTCTGATAGGGTGTTGCGCTCTGCCAATAACAACTTCTTGGTAATCCCTGGCCTCAAAGAAACTTGACTGTTTTCAATTAGGGACAGGGCTTTTTCAGTCCTGGCCTCTACCTGGTGGAACTCTCTGCCAAACGATGTCCAGGCCCTGAGGGATCTTTTACAATTCTGCAGGGCCTGTGCGGCAGAGATGTTCTACCAGGCTTTTGATAAGAGGCTCTTGACTGAGGCAGTGATAGTTGGCACCTGACCTTTTGTCCACCCCCTCCAGAAATGTTTCCTCCCCACCCCCTGTATGCTCCAACAGTCTGATAAGGAATATAATTAGCAAACTGCCATCAGGGATTGGAATTCTCATTGCCATTGCTTTATTTTTTTAAATTAAGTATTGTTTTATTTTATGTATTTTTATCTGATGTACACTGCCCAGAGACTGCCCTTGACTGGGATGGGGCAATTAATTAAATCAAATTATCCTTCTTCTTCATTATCATTATCATCTTCTTCTTCATTATGTTATAATAACATAATTAAGTGCAGTCAAGTCACAGCTGACTTCCAGTGACTTTCATAAGGCACGAGATGAGCAGAGTTGGTTGGCCATTGCCTTCCTTTGCATAACAACCCTGGTCTTCCTTAATGGTCTCCCATTTAAGTCCCGACCATTGCTGACCCTGCTTAGTTTTCACAATCTTGTTCCATACAACCTGTGCTCCCCATCCAATAGCACACTGAAAGTCCTGTAGCAAAAGGAATCTTATTTATTTATTTTATTTAAGAGAAAGCATGAACATAGAGTGAAAGATCCTCAGGAACCCATCAGCTTTCTGAGGGATACAATAAAAGCAGGCCATTTTATACCTTAACCAGCTTCATCCCAAATTATACAACAACCATGATAGGCTACCTGAGGATGACTCCATACACTTTGGAGACATCCCTCTGGATATTTCTCTTGACCAGTCTCTTGTGGTTTACAAGTTCAAGAGGGCACATTCCTTTGTCCAGTCCAGATATTCTCTTTTGCTCTTTCTTCAAACTGCTTCTCTTTGCTCTTTCTCCTAAAATAACTGGTTGCCAGGAAGGAAACTTAAATTTTCTGCAAACACATCAGCTTGCAATTAGAACAATAGCTCCTTTGAGAAGTTAATTACTTTCTTTAAGGACATTGGTGGCTATCTTGTGCTAGGAAGCTGCTGGAATTAAAATGAACTGTAACCCATATTCTAATGTGGTTCAATGTTCCCTCTAAGCTGCAGAGTCTTGTGAGCAAAAATTCTAATTTGTGCACTACTGGCATTAAAGTTGTGAACTACTGCCTAAATTATTGTGCTCTGAGGTCATCCTTCCTGAGCTAGGACAAAAATATGCGAGCTGGAGCCTAAAAATCAGTGAGTTAGCTTACGCTAACTCAGTTTAGAGGGAACACTCATTCTAAGTATAAATTGTGATTTCTTGGTGTGCCTCTGGGTTAGTAATGTATGCAAATAAGTGATCTTGTCCATCAGTCCTTCCTCTTTGGTTAATTGAATTACACTCCACTGACACCAACTTTGTTTTAATTCTTTTCCCATGTCGTTGGTTAACTGTTGTCATTTATTTACTAGATATTGACAGTTCTTCCAAGGTAATTGTTCCAAGGTAATGTAAACTAAATATGCAAATAAGTGACCTTGTCCATCAGTCTGACAAGCTTGGGCTTGTCTAGGCTAGTCAGACTCTTGATTAGTTTTTTATAAGAAGTTAATAAGATGGATATTGAATGGAATTTATCACAGATTTAAATATTTAGTAATTGCAAACAGATGACTAATTAACTGTTATACTTAGCTCTAATTTTTAACTTGTAATGGCTTTGAAATGCTCAATATGAGTACTACTTGAGTGTTTTGCTGGTAGTAATACAGAATAAAAATGTTCTTTTCTATTTTTCCCTCTCTTTTTCAGACAAAGACTGCAATAAAAAATCTCAGAGATAAGCACCAAAGAATACCAGGCAGCATACCAAAAGCTTTGTTGGAACGTTTTGATAAACATCCAAAACATGATTAGTGAAAACACTTGTTTGTGTGTATTACACACAAAATGTGTGTGTGTATTACATACATATATATGTACAAATTGTAAATGGTTTACTTAACAATATAATTAAAATATTACTTTTTAATGTATGTTTAACCTCTATCAAACATGAAGCTGTAGCACTATGTATGCCAGTCAGCATTAGCTTTGAGGGTTTTTTTCTGCTATCAAATTGCGCTTTGAACTTTTTAATGGTCTGAAGACATTAATCTCTTACACAATATTTGCTTGAACTATTGATTTTGTAGCTATAGTAAATTGGTTCAGGAATGTGCTGTTCTTATTTGCTTACTTTGACGATCACTGGCATATTACTATGAAGAGATACTTAGACTATGCTGTGTTAATTCTCTGTTATTCCATAATTCAGACTTTATTATTTTTATCAATCTTCCTCTTTTGGCAAATAAGTATGGACAATGTATGCTATGAATTATGGAATGACAGAGAATTAACACAGTATGAACCAACTTACTGTAGCTACAAAATCAATAGTTGGTATGAATTTCAACTGCCAAGAAAAAAGTGATGTTTATGTTGCAAACAGTTGTAGTAGAAGTCCTTTAGAAAAACAAAGTTTGATTCAATATTTAGGATTCTACTTCTGCTGAACTGTGCTTGAGAATTTCAGTTCAATTTATTGAAACTTTTGCATTTGTTGAAATGGATTCTATTACATCATATCTACCCTGTTTTACATTAATAATAGGTTCGTTCTCATGTGTGCTTATTTTACACATATTTTGGTTTTGGAATTTTAGCATAAAATGTACGCAGTTGGCACTATACAGAACTTATGATGTAGTGTACTTCTGAATATATAAAGTACAGTTTGATTTCAAGTGATCTCACTGTTTTCAGACATATTATAGTGGAGTCAGACGTATGGAGCCTCTCTATTTATCTGAGTGCCTATTCCACTTGAAGTTGTTAAAGAGTAGTAAATGTTAATGCATTTTTCCTTTTTGTAGGTCACTTTGAGAGTTTTTAAAGTTGAAAAACAATTTAAAAATATATATAATAAAACATTGTGGATGAAAAAATAGACCAGTATAGAAAAAACATTCTAGGCTATGAGTGAAAAGAGCAATAAAAATATAAGCTATGTAACCAACAAAAGGGACCAGGCAAAATCTGACAAGTCATATGCAGAACTTTCCCATTGTGTCTGATGAAAAATGGTTTTCAAGATGGATGACTTCTGTCACTTGCTGAAAATAACTAGAGACTGAATGTCCATACTTTGCAATAATGCTAATAAGCATTAATTAGGGTTGCCAGGTCTGTCTTGGAAAATACCTGGGGATTTTGGGGGTGGATCTAGGAGAGGGCAGGGTTTGAGGAGGGGAGGGGCCTCAGCATGATACAACACCATAGAGTCCATCCTTCAAAGCAGCCATTTTCTCCAAGGGAGCTGATTTCTGCCAGCTGGAGATCAGTTGTAAAAGCAGGCAATCTCCAGGCCTCATCTGGAGGCTGAGTAACCTAGAGCACCACAGTAAGGAGTAGTAAACAGACACAAAACTGTGAAAAATAGCGAAAGAAAATGATACTGGAAAAACTATGATGCAATTTTAAACTGAAACAGCAGACTTAGAACAAAGCTCTTAGAAAATACTAAGTGTAATTATAATGAATAAATGCAAAGCAAACTCTATAGTATAGCAAACAATAAATCTAAGTCATAAATCTCTAAACTTCACAACTTCTACAACATTAATAGTTCATATCTGTGTGCATGCCAGTTTCCAGCATCTGAAGCTTCAAAGACAATCCAGCCGCTGCGACGCGGTGAATTAAAGTGCTAGTGCTCATAACAATTCTGTAGCCATTCAAACTCAAGGCACTTAAAAAAGTTCTTCTTTCATTTCTTCAATGAACCAGAATAAAGGCTTCTCATATGAAATTTCAAAATGTGAGTGGGTGCAGAAAAAAGCCTCTGACGGGAAAGCGCATGTGCTGCCGTTTCTGACAACCCCTTAATCAAAGAGGCATCCCACTTGTCAGCTTACCCACGGATCATACACACAGCACTGGAAGCTGGAAACTGACAAGCACACAGATATGGACTATTAATGTTGTAGGAGTTGGGAAGTTTAGAGATTTATGACTTGGATTTATTGTTTGCTATACTGTAGAATTTGCTTTTGCATTCATTCATTGTAATTACACTTAGAATTTTCTAAGAGCTTTGCTCTAAGTCTGCTGTTTCAGTTTAAAGTTGTATCATAGTTTTTTCAGTATCATTTTCTTTCGCTATTTTTCACAGTTTTGTGGCTGTTTACTCATTTGGAGGCTGGCAACTCTAGCATTAATATATGTGTATATGGTTGGGTAACGCTTCTGTAATTGACATCTTGCTAAAGTAATAATGATTGCAATTTGTAAACCATCTGCAAACTAAGCACCATACAAAAGTATATTATAACACACACATACCCTGCACAGGCTTATACAATCACGTAATACAGAAAGAAAGCTTAGATTATTATTTAATTTGTACAGATCAGTTGACTGATGATGATGTCACAGTTGGATATTTCTGCTCAATTCTCCTTTGTGATGGAACTCATTAGTCTGCCTCACTTTGATAAAGGTACATGCAGTTAACTTACAAAGATGTGTTTTTAAACAGTGTGCCTGAGAACTGCATCAAGAATCTGTTTCCTCCATGTGTGATTATTTACTGTAAAGAATACTGAATTTAGGATCCGCAACCAGCATGATTACATCACTGGAGAAATACATTGAGTCTTAGGAAATTGAGAATATGGAGTCAGCTGCTAATGCAGTAATAACTGGAAGTAATTATGAGAACCAGTCTTGCAAGCAAAACTATGTTTAATGATCAAACTTTTTGAAAAAATATAAAATTATTCACATAATCTACCATTAACTGAGACAGAAGGGAAACTCTCTTGCATGTACAGAAAGCATAGTTTCAAATAAGGACTTGCATATCATCTACATCTTTGTGAAACATACAGTTTCAACCAAATAATTATTGATCTCATTTTTTAAAATTGTGAGAATAAAATACATTACGCACATTCTAATACTTCATGCTTAGCACTTTCTGCTGGATTGATTTTCTGACAGATTAAATATATAATAAATGGTTGCTATTTCTGAATGTGCGCTTCGTGTATATAATGCTCACTTTGCATTGATGTTTGTTTACTGACAATTTACCAATTTAGTATCACAAACCAGATTACCCAAAGATAGATCCAAGTGGGCAGCCATGTTGGTCTGAAGCAGTAGGAGTCAAGTGGCACCTTTAAGACCAACAAAGTTTTATTCAGAATGTAAGCTTTCATATGCATCCATACTTCTTCAGACGAGGGGATAGGGTACAGTGGGCTGAAATACATGTAGGTGGTGGGTTAAGAGTGTAAACTGATACAAAGTTAGGATCAAATGGCAAAATAGTATAATAAATTGGAAGACCATTTGGTCTGGATAGCAATAAAAGGTAATAAAAGTTGCCTGTTAACTGCTGTTGCTGAAAGTCTAGGTAAAACAAAAGGACATATTTCCTAGTTTTTGTCCACCTAATTTATTTTTTAACATCGTTCCATACATTATAAACATCATTCTAGTTTGCCATTAGAAAAAAAATACATAAAATGAAAATGGGTTAAGTATATGTAATGAGATTACAATATCCCTTATTTGAGTATCCATTATTTGAGTATGTGAATGCAAAAAATTATTCTGATACACTATTATTAAAGAGAAATACATTGAAATACTGTGGATGTGTAGCTATACTCAGTGAGAGTATCTCATATATAAATAAATGGTAACCTATTATATGGGCCCTGCAAGAAGATGAAGAAATAGACCTGAACTACACAACCTGTGCCTTGCCCCACCACGCCTCTTACTCCGGTAAGCATGGAGGCCAGCTGGGACCAGTGTCTTTAGAGTGTGAAAAGCTCCCTAAACATATTGCTCTGTGATGCCTCTCTGTCTCTGACTCACATCTTCAGTGTGTTTTATCCTTATTCCTATGGTAAACAAGTTTTATGCTCATTCCAGGGCTATCAAAGAGAAATTATCAGATCAGTATCAGGTGGCCATCTTGCACCTAGGAAAATATCCTGAGAGGATGCTCCCTTCTCATTTTAGTGAATGTTGGTAATCAAGGTTCAAAGCTGGAAAATTTCCTTCCTTCTGGCTCAGGAACATAAGAGAAGCCATGCTGGATCAGGCCAATGGCCCATCCAGTCCATCACTCTGTCACACAGTGGCCAACAAACCAGGTGCCATCAGGAGGTCCAGCAGTGGGTCCAGGACAGTCAAAGCCCTCACACTGTTGCCCCCCACAAGCACCAATAATACAGAGCATCATTGCCCCAGAAAGAGTTCCATCAATATGCTGTGGCTAATAGCCATTGATGGACTTCTGCTCCATATGTTTATCCAATCCCCTCTTGAAGATGTCAGTGTCTATGCTTGTAGCCGCTGTTGCCACCTGTGGCAGTGAATTCCGTGTGTTAATCGCCCTTTGGGTGAAGAAGTACTTCCTTTTACCCATTTTATCCATTCCTTTTATCCATTCAGTGAGTTATCTACCATTACCCCAATATCTCTCTTGGTCAGTCTCTGCCAGTTCACTCCCCATCAACTTGTATTTTGTGGTGGAAGTTTGGAAAGGAAACATAAAATTCATGCATCTAGCTATATGTACTATGTGTGTCTTATTAAGCAGAACTTTGGTTCTCTCCCATCATCCCCAGTGGCCTAGATGCAGAGATATGTCCAGTTTTAGTTTACATTCTTGATGATAACATGTACCATCCACAAAACACAACAATGATACCTCACAATAAGCCTGGTCAGGACTTTTTGACCTTGGTAGATAGATAAGGGGGACTGATGATGCTATGATGCTTTTCCCCCACAAAAAATTGGTGCTGTGACTCAGATTGGGGCATTGCAGCATCAGACCAGCCTTTGGGGTATTGATACAACACCTCAGAATCAAGGCGAAGGCAAGCCTTCCCTCTTTTGTGTGTTTCTTTTATGTTGGGTGGTTCGGGAGCAAGGTGAAGGGTAAAAGGCTGCAGACAGGTGTGATTCATTTGAAAGAATAAACTATTATTTATTCATTCATTTAGAATAAACTAAGGCACCAGAAACAGGATGCATAAGCCCAGGTTTGGAGTCTGGCAGTGGGAGAAGATAAGCCCAGGAGTCTCCTGGCACTAGAATTGCATAAGTCCTCTTAGAGTGAGGTAGCATTTGCTAGCTAGCATATTGGTTGGGTAAGCCCAGTTATCCCATTGCAGCTTGAATTCCTGTAGATTCTGTGGGTGCTGGCAGCTCAGTCTACAGAAGTCATTAGAGGCAGCTTGTATAACGGATCGTGTAAACCCCCATTTGGTTGTGTGTACTTGGGATCCCAGGTGGTTCTGTAGTATCTGCAGATAACCTCTGGAAGATGCAAATTTTTGGTAGAAAGTGCATTGTATGGTGTGGTGTGTTTAAATGCTGAATGTATGTATTAGAGGTTGTGCACAATGAATGTGTATTGGTACACTGCAGCAGGTGTGTGTAAAGTCTGTCCTGTTGTTGGGGTTTTTTTAGGTTTATGTTTTATGTTCAGAGGGAGATACATGAGTGTCTATGAAAAGAGGTATTGTTTGCTTGTGTGAAGCAAAAGAGGTGAGCTGGGTGGTGAGGTGTCATTTTGTTTGATGGGATTGGAGGTATTAGGAGGTGTTGGATGTATATTTGAAAGGACTGTATGTTTAGAAAGAAGATGGGGTTACATGTTGAGGAAGGAGAGAGAACAGGTAGGGTGCAATATAGTGAGGGTATGCATTTCAGATATGTTTTAAGTAGAATACGAATGTGAGAAAAAGGGATTTCCAGGGATGAAATTTTGAAAAAAAATTGTGGATCTGAGTTGATTAAGTAGGGAAGTATGTTGCTGGCATGTTTTGCTTTTCTGTTAGCTGGTAAAACTGTGTGTCTGTTATCACTGAGTGAATTCTGTTTAGTTTAAGAGAAATTAATAAACCTGGTTTGGCTTTTATATCAGCACATGTGAACTGAAGAATGAAAAAGGGGACTTTGCCCCTTCCTGTTGTATCCCGCCCACATTTTTTTTTCTTTTGGACTGTGGCCAGATGTTTGAAAAGTGGGGAGTGAAGACAGATAGAAGCCCGAAAACAGCACCATTAAAATGTTTCTGGGCTTGCAATGATGTAAAGTGTTATAATGTGGCTTGTAGTTTGAGTTTGTGGTAAGAGTATTTGTGTGAGAGTAGAGTGTTTTCCCTGTTATAAGCCCCATCTGGACACATTGCACCCAAGCTGGGTCGGTTCCTCTGCTCCTAGCCTCTCCCTTTGGAAGGTAAAGGTGCTGTAGGGAAACCTTGTGCTTCCAGCATTGTTGGAGCCCCTTGAATGTTTGAAGTCTGGTGTGTTTTCCCAATTATAAGCTTCATCCTGTGTCTCTAAACCAGGAGGGGTCCCGTGTATGAGTGTTTTGAAGTGCCATTGTGTGAATGCATTGATGCTGAATATTTAGAAAAATAAGGGCTTTGCCTTATATACCACGGACAGCTCACCCTCTTTGGAATCTCCAAAGGACTTCTGTCTTCTGTCTCAGGTTGAAACTTGTGCTCCAGCATTCAGGTCCCGCTTTCCCCCCTCCCTTCTCTTTTCTTGCCTTTTAACTCTCTACATCCCCCCCCCCCGCCATTTCCTGTTGGTTTAAGAGATAAGGCAGTCATATTAATCAAGCCACCTTGGCCTCAAAGCCCTAAAATGTAAGTAAACATGATGGATAGAAGATCAGAGAAGGTGGTATGTCTTAGGGGCAGGATTTGGAGCCACCACATGTACATACATCTTAGGGCATTCAAGCCACCACATCTTCATATGTCTTGGGACTTGGAGCAACCATGTCTACTTATATGCAGAGCTCTTTTTCTAGCAGGAGCTCCTCTGCATATTAGGCCGTGCCCCCTGATGTGGCCAATCCTCCTGGAGCTTACAGTAGGCCCTGTACTAAGAGCCCTCTAAGCTCTTAAAGGATTGGATATATCGGGGGCATGGCCTAATATGCAGAAGAGCTCCTGCTAGAAAAAGAGCCTTATATGTCAGGGCTTTTGAGCCACCAAGTCTACATATGTCTCAGGGCTTGGAGCTACCACATCTACATATGTCATTGCATGGTCATTTGAATCTCATGTCTCAGGGCACATTGCCCTGGTTCTGCTGGATTGGCAAAAAGCTCCCCCTCCCCCACCTTCAGTTTCTACTACAGAAATTCTTGGAAGCTTTGATTCTGTTTCAGTTCTGCTGGGCTTCTGCCCTTTTTCTCCATTATCCTTTGGAAACAATGAGAGAACCTTCTTTGGGGGGCTGTAACTCAGACCATGCAAATCCAATCCTCATCAACTTGGGCATGTAAGGGAGAGTCAACTGGAGATCTGCTTTGAGTCTGGTTCCTCTAGCACACCAGAGGAGCATTTCACCACATCACAAACTTCTTGAACCAAACTGCTTTTTCCTGGCTCATGCCCATCTGTATACCTAATATTAGAGGATAATTTCTTAGCTCAAAGTTTACAGACACAAATCCCAGGGCATATGCAAATGCTATTAATAAAGCTACTCAACATGGTATCATCAGTTATGATATAATTATTACCAGTGAGCCTCCAAATTTAGGATGATATTCTAAACCAGGGATGTCAAACATGTGACATATGCCCCGGGATTTGTGTAATTAAGGACTCTTCCCTGCTAGTAATTCAGATACTAAATAATTGCTATCTTCCCCAACCATCCACAGCTTTCCCAACAGAGTTTTGAATGCTACCCCACAGTCTTCTGTCCTTATAATACCTGAAGAGAGAATAATTAGGTATCCTAATTAAATCAGTGAGGGTTCTAGGTATGATTGAAAGTAAACTACTTTTCCTTGGATATCTAATAGTGAGTTACTACAGATGTATGCCTTCTAAAATTGCTGTGCATGCCAGCTTGTGGTAACTTATACACATATAAACTGGAGATGAGAGGCAAAAACTGGCACTAAATGCTGAAGCTCATTTTACTTTTATCATATACAGAGGTTATTTTGTAGGGGAAAAGGTGCAGGAGCTCAGTAGTATATCTCATTTACATATGCCCCGGGATTTGTGTACAGTGGGGAGAGAAGTCCCCACTGCATGCAGACCCTGGCTGGATGTTCAGAAGCTGCACTCCTGTGAGCTCCTGCTGAATTCAAGCTCTGACCATATACCATTAATTACCTTTAAAGTTTGGCAAATAGCCAATTCTTCACATCCCCGGGAATGTGAATACAGATGCTACATGGTATGTACTAGTGGCATTTGGAAGTACTTCTATTAATAAAGCTACTCAACATGGTATCATCAGTTATGATATAATTATTACCAGTGAGCCTCCAAATTTAGGATGATATTCTAAACCAGGGATGTCAAACATGTGACTCAAGGGCCGAATTAGGCCCCTGGAGGGCTCCTATCAGGCCCCTGAGCAACTGGCTGTCATCTGCTTCCTTCTCCCTCTCACTTCCGTCTGCTTGTTTTGCCAGGCTTGCTCAATTGCACAGGAGCTACAAAGCAAAGCCTCTGTTTTCAGTGTGATACAATTTAGGAAGCTGTAACTTCTCTAATTCATAACTTCCCAGAGATTCCATAGTTTTCTAAAAAAGTCTTTAAAAGACTCAAAGACTCGAAGTTTCTAGAGTCCATATAGCAAAAAATTCATAGTGAAATCCCAATGATGAACCAGGTTTATAAGCCGCTCCAGGAAAACCATTTTGAGTTATATTAGAAATGCACAACATGTTCTGCCTAGTCCAGGGCAGCCCAAGACTAATTTTCCATGAAAATTTCACTAAGGCAATAAAAAGAGAATGACTGATCCCATGATGAGTGCCCAGCCAGTGGTTGGCATACTGCATTTGATATAATTGGTGATATAATTGTGGGAATCCTGTTTGATTTTACCAACATGCCTGCAGGACTGTGTCTCCTACCTAGGGTGGCCATAATGTCTGAAGGCCAGCCAGGGACACCTTTGGGGGGGGGGAAGGTAGGGGTGCGTGCGTGAAGCGTGCGAGCCGCCGGAAACAGGAAGTGACGTCACTTCCGGTGACGTCATGCAACCGCCGGAAACAGGAAGTGACATCACTTCCTGTGACATCATTTCCCCGTGCCACCTGCCGGAAACAGGAAGTGACATCACTTCCTGTGACATCATTCTCCCTCCCCACCCCACCTGCCGGAAGCAGGAAGTGACATCACTTCCTGTGACATCATTTCCCCCAAATGCCACTGCCGGAAACAGGAAGTGACTTCACAGCACTTCCTGTGACGTCCCCAAAAATCCCCCAAATATCACCGCTGGAAATAATTTTGTTCTCAAATCCTGTATATACTTCATCAGTATATGGGATAAGGCACTTTCTCAACTGTGCTGCATAATGCAGCCTATTTATTTTGTCCTGTTTGCTCTGTTGGCTCTATCTGCGCCACCTTCATCACTTTCGGGGTGTGGATCCCCTAGTGGGGTGGTCTCCCGACTCCCTCCGCCGGCTGTTTCTGATAGCCCTGCGCCCCCTCTTTCATTTGATATGTGTCCCGTGCGGGTGCCACCCTCCCGCCGGGAGATGCCGCAAAATGAGCCCCCTTGAGGCTTATGGCGGCAGGGCTCGGGGGAAGCGAGCTAGACTGCTGTTCTTTTGAGGGGTTATAGAGTGTTTCGAGCCCGTCCCTGTGGCATCGGTCCCATCGTTGTGGGACCCAGGGGGCCGGCGCAGCGGCACGCCGAAGCAGCCTGTCACTAATAACACAGGTCGAGATGCAGGACAGGAACCCGGAAGTGACCGACAGGCTGCTTCAGCGTGCCGCTGCGCATTTTATAGTGGACACAGGCCAACACAATTAAAGATATCATTTTTAAACTTAAAATGCAAACATGCTTAATACTCTTTCAATATTTTGCTTAAAACAGAAAGAGGGATAGTGGGGGATAGCGGGATTTTGCAAGAAAAAGCACAAGGATCACAGCAGAAACTTAAAAATATAAAATGCTTTCAGCCTAGGAAAACATGAAATGGCAAGGCATTGCAAGCTTATCTCTCCCCCACCCCCATCTACTCGGCAATGCTGGCTCTCCAGTGTAATATTCCCCTTTGGCTGTGGGTTCCCAAGTTAAAGTACTCACTAGGCACTAGTTCTCACTCTATTAACACTTGATTTGCAACAATACAATTCCAAGAAGCCTCAGCTGGCCATAGGAACACTGGGAAGTTCCTCTCCATCGAAGCACATAGACAAAGTTGCAAGGAAAACATGGAGTGGATTTTCTGTTCACATGTGCTCTGCTCAGAAGCCTGGAAGAAAATCCATTTTGCATTTTCTTTGCAGCTTTGATTTCAGCTTTACCCTCTGCAAAGAGAAGGCAGATGGAGCTGTGAATCTTGTTAGAGTTTCACAGGGTGAGAACAAAAGGGGGAAGGAAGGAGAAGAGAGCCCTGTGGGCCTGATTGAAGCCCTGGGCGGGCTGGGTTGGCCTACGGACCACACATTTGACACTGCTGTTGTAGTCCATTGCAATGGTTATTGTATATATCATTTTGCTTTTACTGTATTATCTTTTATCTTTGTAATCCATTTTCTGCATTATGGTATGTCACACTTTACTTTTTTGTAGCATCATGTTCTGATTCTATAATCTTAGTACTGTTGCATTGTTTACAGGTGCCTTACACATTTTCTATACTTTGTAATCTGCCTTGAGTCCACTTGAGAATGGAGGCCAATAAATGAAGGAGAAAATAAATAAAATAGCTAGAAACAGATGAAACTCTGAGGCTGCTGGGAAGCAGTTCTTCCATGTAAATATATTTTATAGATGTTAAGCATTTATTATTCCACTTTTCTCCCTAATAGGCAACTGAAGTAGCTTATATAGAAATAGAAATTGTGCAGATAGGAATTATGAACATGTCAGTGGATCCTGAAGATGAAATCTCTCAGAGAGGGCATATCACCCATGGCTGACACAGAATTTTAGGTATTCTTAGGGATGCCTAGATTGTGTCTTTGAATTCCTAGATGAATATAGCCTCACACTATATTTCCCTCACATGCTCAGGCGTACCCAAATGTCATATGAAAGAAAATCTCATTATAGCCAGAGACCCCAGGATATTGTTCATCCCTCTCAGCTGGCAATCTGAGTCAGTCTGGCTTGCTAGACAGAATTGTCCCATTTTGAGGTGAGGTTTCAAAGAATAATGGAAAACCAATGATTTTTTTCAATATCTAAACATTTTTAACTCTGATAATTAGTCCAAATATGTTTGCATGTTTGAAGCCTAAATTATATAAGATGGCAACATACCATTTCCCCCTAAATTACATAAATTGGGTAATAGAATTTTTAAAAATTGTTCCACGGTGAGGAATGCAGGTCCCTTCTTCCCAGTGTAACTGCTGTTTACTCCTCAGTGGCTCTCTCAGTTCAGGTGCTTTCCCTCAGCCTAGGTAATCTTTATTATATTTATTCTTTAAATCTGCAATGTCTTTAAGCTTCTTATAGAATTGTTTTCTGTCTGGAAGTACGCCTACTGGCCCCACCCTGGTTACAATTCTGGGCTGACATCGAAACAATGGGAATACTAAGACTCTTCAAGCTTATCTGATAGGCTTGCTTTGATGATGATTGTGGTAGAAAGTGCCATCAAGCCACAGCTGACTTATGGTGACCCAAACTGCAAATCTTCTTATTTGGCTGGCTGGATCATAATTTGCTGAACTCTGACAAAGAGCTGCAACCAGCTATGTGGTCTATGTCAGCCTGTCTAGGAAACACTAACTGTTACAAAACCTGGGATAAGAGAAGAAGTTGTGCAAACACACTGAAGTCTGGCTTTGAATTTCTGACAAAGTTATGCCTGAAACTTTAAAAGTACAATATCACTGCAACAGTGATGCTTAAATTCACACGATTCCATTGATATATTTCTATAAAATGTGTTGTCTTCTATTTGATCTCAGAGTTCATAGCTTAAATTTTAATTTCTAGCAAAATTATGATTGATGCTTAGGTTTAGAAACAGACTGCTTCATAAATTCTTTTGCACAAAATCATAAACTAAGATTGGAATAAGATTTCTCAAAGAAATGGTTGCATTATTGATGTTTTGATCACACCCAGATAGGATTGTTTAATGCATCTGCCTTAGAAGACTGTTTGGAAACTTCTGTTGGTTCAGAGTGCTGCTGTCTGAATGCTGACTGGAACAGATCATTGGGAGCAGACCTTGCCGACAGTGAGAGAACATAACTGGCTACCCATTCATTTCTGGCCTCAGTTCACAGTGCTAGCTTTTATGGTTAAAGCCTTAATTGTCCCAGTAGTAACCTGCCCCCATATAAACCTTCCTCCTGTACTTGTGTTCCCCCTCTCAGAGGTCAACTGACCCACTGCTTTGCCAGTTATGTCATCTCAGCTGTGGAATCCCCTCTCTCCATCCATTTTCCAGTTGCCTGCCTTTCACATTTTAACTTTTCGAGACAGGTAGTGGTATTGGAGAAAGGAGTTTCTCACTCTCTTTGCTTGGTTTAATATTTGTTATGCTATTTATCATGTCTCAACTGCAGTTTTGACTTGAGTTGTAAGAGATTTTGGTTTCATTGAATTGTGAATCACTTTCAGCTTAATTTAGAAGGGTTTAAAATAAACTACAAAAAAGAGACACTGTTAACTTCAGTGAAGACAACTGTCCTCATAGTAAATAGTTCATATTCATTTCTCTGTTAATTGAAAAATTAAATAAAATTAAAAGCTGAACTGTGTTTCCACTGGAGGACAGTGTGAACCGACAGGGGAAGTGGTGGAAATTCAGAAATCAAGCAAAGCAGGTAGAGATTCACTGGAGAAGAGAAGCTGAGAATTCTTCTATGGCCAAGGATGGTTCTTAAAGCAAATCTGCTTCCTGAATAATGGTAGTTGTGGATGTTGAAGCTAAAAGGGAATGCACAGCAGCCAGATGTATAGTAATTCATTACACAGGCTGGCAACATGTTTATGCTTGTCATCCAGACTAGAATTGAAACACCAGTGAATTCTTCTAAGGCAGGGGTGGCCAATGGTAGCTCTCCAGATGTTTTTTTGCCTACAACTCCCATCAGCCCCAGCCATTGGCCATGCTGGCTGGGGCTGATGGGAGTTGTAGGCAAAAAACATCAGGAGAGCTACCGTTGGCCACCCCTGTTCTAAGGCATTATAGATAACGTTTACAGATTTTGCTGGATTTTTTTCTTTTTCTTTTTTGTTGTCAAGATGCAGCTGACATAGGGGAACTCTGTATGGTTTTCAAGGCAAGACACTAACACAGGTGGTTTGCCATTACTTTCCTCTGCATAGTGACCCTGGAATTCCTTGGTGGTCTCCCATCCAAACACTAACCAGGGCTGATGCTGGTTAGTTTCTGAGATCTGATGAGATCAGGCTAGTCTAGGCTATCCAGGTTATTGGGTTTAGGAGTATTATTTTAAAAGGTTAAAATATTATATTTGGCAAGCAGATATTTAACACTATTGCCTTGAACATCAGTAAAGCTTAAGGTTTCAGACTGCTTAAGACATAGCCTGTAAAATTAAATGTGAAACATAATTTGAATTCAAAGCATAATAATTCAAATTCTGATACGTTGCCTCATCTGAAATATGTATGATAATATTTTCAGCTCTAATTTATATCATGATGAACTAAGTAGCTGTATGTTTGGCCAAATATATGTTAGGTCAAGAGAACAGGGGTTCAGGGGACCTTAAAGCTTCCCTTTGTACCACAGTCACAGTCTGAAACACCCCCACCTCAAGCTGTTTAAAGACAGAAGAACGTGAAGAGATAGAAGATAGCCATCACATCTGATTTGTCCATGGAAAAGAGACACATGGCTATGTCTGGCCATGTCTACATTTAACTTCTAGACCATATTAATAACAAATGTAAGGTATTCAATAAATGCCATACAATTAATATTGTTTGTTAATATTAAAGAAAAAAATGTTTCTCAATCCAGATTTATCAGAAGTTCCAATCTTTCATTTATGGGTTGTTTATGATCAAAATACCAGTTTTCTTTCTTTTTGTTACTTTCTTTTTTTTAGCCCGGCATCTCTATATTTACAGAAAATCTTCGTGAAGGATACAGAACAATTGGAAAGATATGTAAGGGTGTCCTTATGTTCCTTCCTAATTATTTTCACACATTCCTTCTGATTTACAGATAAATGTTTGCGATCAGAATAGTACATCTCTAGCAGCAGAATCTGTGGTGTAATGCTTAAAGTGTTTGACAAGGAGCTGGGAGACCCATGCTCTTTCATGGAAATATATAATTTCTTAGAGATATAGTCCAGTTCCTGGTGACATCAGCTTCAGGTCACTGGTAATCTTCAGAGCATAATCAAATCAAATTGAATGTCTTGATCATTTGCAGTAGTAAACCTAATTGCAGAGAATACCATTAACACTTCAACAGATACATAATAATTTATCCCATGAAAAGACATGTTACAAATAAGGAGGACTGAAGTTGTAAAATAATGTTAAGGAACACATTATAATGAGGTAAACCTGCTTCTCAAGTGTGGGTTATCTTATCTGTATCTGTGATAGAGATCCATGTTGATCTAATGTATACCTGATGGGGAGGTTTATGCTCTGAAGAGTTAGGTATATCAGCAACAATTTTTGTGCTTTGTGTTGTCTCTCTCAGCATTGTGCAGTTAAACACTATTCAAGAGTTATGTCAACTGGCCTTCAACAGTTAACTGCATTTTTATGTGTATACTTTTGCCTTATTCTTATCTTTGTGACTTTTAGATACCTAGTGAAAACAGTTGTATTTGTTTTTAAATGAAAGCTTTTGGTTGGTTATTCTAGATTCTTGTTTCTTTTAATGCTGCTCCATCTTTAAAGTGTATTATTTTAAATTTTGGTTTCATTTTTTGCATCACTTTTTATCCTCTTATGTAAGGATGCTCAGGGATCAAGAAATGGAAAGGTAGGATATAAAGTCATTGTTTATAACCATAATTTAGCAGTGAGAAGAAGGCACGAGACAAGAAAACTGAGCTACAAAGCAGTAAGTCTGCAGCATGGCTTAGACTGAGTAGGTTGAAATTGAATCCAGCGAAGACAGAGGTCTTTTGCCTGAGTCGTGGCAGTCTGGGTAGGGAAATCCTCCTACCAGCATTTGAAGGGCGTCACTGAAAATGGCGCACAAGGTCAAGAGCTTGGAGGTGCTGCTGGAGCCTGCTCTGACAATGGAGGCCCAGATAGCAGCCACTGCTAAATCCGCCTTTTTTCATCTTAGGCAGGTGAGGCAGCTGGTCCCCTTCCTGGAGCGCGACCACCTGGCAACAGTGATCCATGCAATGATCACCTCGAGGTTGGACTACAAATCAAATCAAATCAAAATAAAATAAAAAATAAATAAAAGTATTAACACAGAGCAAGCCACACTAAGGACGATTGTCTAAATTTTATGTTTATTTTTTTGTAAGTAGCTTAGGAAAAAATCATGTAATATATTGTAGAAAAAGTAAGGTAGTTTAAAAAATAATTTAGTGCATTGCTTCTTTACATGCAAGGACTCCTTATTTAACATTCATTACCTGAATTGTTGAACGCTGGTTTAGTTCAGTGGCACCTTTAGGATCAACAAAGTTTAATCATGGTATAACCTTTTGTGTGAAACATGAATAAAACTTTGTTGGTCCTAAAGGTGCCACTGACCAACTTGGCTACTCCACCTGAACCCACCTGAATTGTTGTTGGCAGTTAAAATCCATGCTATCAGAAAATTTCAAATAAGTAATCAAGTTATTGTTTCTTAAAATGTTATTCCATTTCATCTGCAGGGCTGACAAAATGGCTATGCAATCAAACTGGATGTTTGCTTCTTCCCATATATGGAGGGTTTCCAGTAAAAGTATGCACATACACTGGCGAACCCATCCCATATGATCCTAATACAATTGCTACAGAACTGGCTCAAAAAGTAAGTTATGGGGATTCTCAAGTCAGAATCAAATTCTATATCTTCTCTATCATTAACTTGGAAGTAAGCTTTAGTTTCATTTTCTAAAGATGTCACTATTTTTTATTTTGTAGTAAATCTTTTATTCTCCATCTTCTCGACTTTTTAGACAATTTTGTAATCCACATTGGGTAAAATCTCTATCTTCTTTGTTATAAGTCCCAGATCTTTGGTACCCCACAACATGTCAATTCTAGAAAAAGAATTATGTCTGGCTGAAAAAAAAGGTGTAGTCCCGTACTTCAGGACTGAACTTCTTCCATATATCCTCCAAACTCTTTTGTTTAACCAATTCAAAAAAAGATTTTGGCAATTTCCCGTCTTTATCAATTTTTTTCTTCCCAGATCTATCTATTGTGTTCTGGATTGTTCCATTAAAGTCCCCCATCAACCAAATTTGCTATTAAGTCACTTCATCAAGATGTTGCATAATATTTTTTTTAAAAATGTCCTTTGCACCATTTGGAGCATAAAGTCCCACCAACAAAGTTTTTTTTAGCATTCAATAAAATTTCCACTGCGATATACCTTCCATCTTTATCTTTAAAAACCAGTTTCTGGTCTAATTCTTTTTTAATATAAAAAAATTACTCCTCTCTTCTTCTGTTCAGCCAATGTATAAAACTCTAGTCCCAATTGCTTATTCCATAAAAATTTATAATCTTTTTGTCTAATATGCACTTCTTGTAAACAAACTATATTGCAATTTTGTTTCTTTATCCATGAAATGTTGCCCTTCTTTTTTGTGGTGAGTTTAGTCCATTTACATTCCAAGATATTAATTTGTAATCCATCATGGTGCAAATTCTTTATTTTCTCCATAAAATCTACGCAGTTCCTGTGCGTTTGTAATTGTAATCCTCTTCCCTTAAAAGTCAAAGCTCAAACCTTCAAGTATTATCCATCTGTATCTCATTCCATTGTCACATAATTTTTCTGTCAGTTTTTTATATGCATTCCTATAATTTAACACTTGTCTTGGCAACTCTTTCATAATTCTTATCCTACTACCTCCCACTATCAATGTCTTTTCAAAATTTTTGTTCATGATTTTTCCCACCATTTCTTTTGTCATAAATCTTATGACCACATCTCTTGGCAGATTGTTCTTTTTTGCATAGAGTGAATTCACTCTATACATATATACTCTATACATATAATCATACATATTTCTATTCTCTTCAGGATCTTCCTCCAAAATTTTGCAATTATTTTTATTATGTATTCTTTCAAGTCAAATTCTTCATCTTCTGGTACACCTCTCAGATGAATCTGTGTCTCCATCAACTTGCAGTCATGTATTATCACCTTTTCTTGTAATTTTAATAAGGTGGAGTCATGTGTTTTCACTCTCTCTTCCACCTCCTGTACTTTTTTTGTTATTACTACAGTCTCATTTCTGAGATTCTCTATCTTTTTTTTAAATTCTTTTTTTGAGTCTTCAATATCCTTTCTTATTTCTTTTTTAGAGGCAGTTATCATTTCTTTCACCCCCTTCATTATCCTGGCTTCCATTGCATCTAACTGGGCTTGCATTTTCTCCATTGAAGCAGACCTAGTACGAATTTGCTTTGGATCTGACATGTAAAAATGATCAAAATTTTTTATCCCACCAAATTAAATTTGGACCATCAGGTTTAATAGAGTGAAGCTTGCCCTTTCAAATGAACCCAATTTCGCCATCCTCTGAGCCTCCCAGGCTCAGATATTAATATTTAAAGTTTTTATTTTCCCCAAAAAGGCGGACACGACTTTTGCTTCACTTTAAAAAATTTTCCTTTTCCCCCTTTATCCAATTCAGATCTTCTTCACCACTGTCCAATAGTCCTTATTTTAAAATTACCAATTCAATTAATTCCACCAATTTTAATGTCCCAATCACTTTAAAAACGTTGTTAAAACTTTGTCCTCCCAGCAATGGCTGCCGATGTTTCTCTCTGATATTATAATCCTAGAGTAGGCTGTTTACTTCTCTTACTTCCTTCTTCTTCCTTTGGAATTTCCTGCTTTTCCTGCCACCAAGTCTCGTTTTACTGGTAGAGAGATCTCGCGATGTCTGACATACTTCCTGTGTTGACTGTGAGTGCTGCAGATCTATGACGATGGGGCTACTTCCTCAACTGCAGATGGACAAAACAATAAATTCCTTTCTCCTTTTAGCACTCTTTTAAATTTACAAAGTTCAAATTCAGCCCCCTTTCTTCTCTTCCTTTCAGGCTTCCATTATATCCAACTCCCACCTTTAAATTTTGTTTTGTTTAGCTTTAGTTAGTCCTAGAGTGAAAAGACAGCAATCAACACCTTTTTTTTTGTAGTTTATCCAATTTGACACCAGTCTTTTGTAGATTAGATGTTTAAAGTTGTAAAAGAAGACTCGGATCCTGTCGAGCTTAAGTCAAATAAATGACTCTGGAAACTTCTGTAGATGATAAATATGCAACTTCTCTCTGGAGATCCCTCAAAGGAGCCCCCTCCAGAACTCCCTTTCAGCCAAGGTAAGTCTCCTCAAAGTATCTGTGCATATCTTGGACAATTCTCTAGCTGAGAAAAGTAGGCAGAAGGCATTAGTTTGCCTTTTACTACCCCGAACAGAAGTGCCAGCCTGCCCCCGTTAAGGAAAGCAGCTCAGTTCGCCATTTTCCGATCCCAGAAAATTGAAGCAGCGATTAATGTAATGAAATCTGGAAAGGCACCTGGACCAGATGGTTATATGGCAAAAATGTTTAAAATGCTTAAAGAAGAATTAGTACCAAAACTTTAAAAATTGATGAATGAGATAAGATCAAATGGGAAAATACCTAATACATGAAAAGAAGCTGTAATTTCGTTGATTCCAAAGGAAGATAGAGATGTCACGAATGTTAAGAATTATAGACCAAATTCATTATTAAATAATGACTATAAGATATACACAAGAATCCTGGCAGAACGGCTTAAACAATATTTAATAAATTTTATAAAGGAAGATCAGGTCGGTTTTCTTCCCAAAAGGCAAATAAGAGACAATATTAGAACTGTTGTAAATATTGTAGAATATTATAAAAGACATCCAGAGAAAGAAGTTGCATTATTTTTTGTGGATGCAGAGAAAGCTTTTGATAATCTGAACTGGGACTTTATGTTTGCAGTAACTGATAAAATAAAGTTAGGGGAAAACTTTATAAGAATGATAAAGGCAATATATACTGAACAACGTGCAAGGTTATGTATAAATGCAGATCTCACAGATGAAATGAAAAATAGCAAAGGTACAAGACAAAGTTGTCTGCTTTTGCCATAGTTGTTTATAATGATTCTTGAAATTTTATTGATGCAAATATAAGATGATGAAGAAATAGAAGGAATGAGAATTAAAGGTTTTACCTATAAATATAGAGCATTTGCAGATGATATAATGTTTATAAATGAAAATTCTACACAAGTAACTCCTTTGTTGTTAGCAAAAATACAAAATTTTGGAGAATTGGCGAGTCTTTATGTTAATAAGGAAAAATCAAAACTTTTATGTAAAAATATGCAAGTAAATAAACAAAAGGAATTGCAGAGGCTAATGGGATGTGAGGTTACCTCTAAAGTGAAATATCTGGGTGTGGAAATAACAATGAAGAACATTGATTTGTTTAAAAATAATTATGAAATGTTATGGAGTAAAATGGATGAAGATATGATAAAATGGAACAAGCTTAATTTGTCATTGTTTGGGAGAATAGCTGCAAGTAAGATGAATTTTTTGCTGAGAATATTGTATTTATTCCAAACTATCCTGATTGTGAAAGACAGCAAACAATTTAATAAATGGCAAAGGAAGATTTCAGAATTTGTATGGGCTGGAAAGAAACCAAGGATTAAAATGAAAGTTTCAACAGATGCTCAAGAAAGAAGAGGATTCCAATTACCAGATTTAGGACTATATCATGAAGCAGTTTGTTTGGTGTGGATAAAAGATTGGGTGACTTTTTTTGAATAAAAAAACTTTTAATGCTAGAAGGTCATGGAAATAAATTCGGCTGGCAGGCTCATATGTACTATGGAAAGAAAAAGATGGATGGTTTTTTCTCTCACCATTACATAAGAAGTAATTTGCTAAATATCTGGATGAAGTATAAGAAATATGGCGATGAGAGAAAACCACTATGGATAGTGCCTGCAGAAGTAATTAAAATAACAGCTGAGCTAGGAGAAGGAAAATGGATATCATATAATCAATTATTAAAAATACAAAGCAATAAAATAGAGTTGAACACTGCTGAGGAGCTGAATTATAAGTATGATTGGTTTCAAATGCAACAAATAAAGAGTTTGGTGGAAAGTGATATTAAAACTGAAGGAATAAGATGAGAACAAATGGAAATGGAAAAAGTTCTGCTTGGAGATAATGAGAAATTAATTTCGAAAATCTATGCTACTTTTAAAATGGTCTACGGAAGATGAAGTAGTGAAATCTCAAATGATTAAGTGGGCAATTAATGTAAATAAAGAAATACAGATGGATACATGGGAATATTTGTGGAAGAACTCTATGAAACTCTCAACTTGTCAGAATATCAAAGAAAACTGCTTTAAGATGAGGTATAGATGGTATATGACTCCTAAAAAGTTGGCTAAGATGAATAACAAGATGCCGGACAGGTGTTGGAAATATAAAAACCATGAAGGTTCTTTCTACCATATGTGGTGAACTTGTGAAAGAGCAAAAATGTATTGGCAGATCATTCAACAAGAGATTTCTAAGATCTTGGTTTTCGAATTTAACAAAGTTGCAGAGACTTTTCTGTTGGGATTACAAATGGAAAAATTTCCAAAAGAAGATAGGACTTTAATTTGGTACTTGCTCTCAGCTGCTAGGACATTGTATGCGCAGTTGTGGAAGCAAGAAAAAATACCAGAGAAATGGGATTGGATTGTCAAAGTTATGACATGGAGTGAAATGGACAGGTTAACAAAAACCTTAAGAGACTATGATTTAGAAGTATTTAAGATGGAGTGGAAGAAGTTCAGAAGATACGTAGAAAAATAGTGGAAAATATAAGGACATTGGACAATTTTTGATAATGATTAAGTATAAGAGGGAGGAGGATATGAATTTTGGTTCTTATTAATTAAGGGTACCTTTAATAATAATGTTTTAAGTATAGTACACCGGTGGGGGTCAAGTAACGGGGGGAGGGGGAGGTAGAAAGTAATATATGGGATAGAGGAAAAAAGTAGTTATTAATGATGTAAGAAATTGAATATATTACCATATGTTACTAATAAAAATTGTTTGAAATAAAAAAGGGCCTTCTCGATTGCAGCCCCCCACTGGTGGAATCAACTATCAGAGGAAGTGAGGGCCTTGCGGGACCTTGTCCAGTTCCGCAAGGCCTGTAAGACCGCTCTCTTCCGGCTGACTTTCAACTGATACTGAGCCTGTATCTTACAGAAATTGAGCCTGTATCTTACAGAAATTGAATTCTGTATCTTACAGAAATACTGTCGCCATTGAAACTGAAATCATGTGACATCAAAGAGAATAGCACCAAATTAGTTTGACTGTTTTAATTATTGAATGCATAATTTTATAATATGTATGGTGTTAATTGTTTGTTGTGGTTTTATACTGTAAGCCACCTTGAGTCATGAGCCCTGACGAGGAGGAGCTGGAAGGGTTAATAGACCTGGAAGAGTTGCCAGCCAGTTTCTCAGCTGAACAAACAGCAGCTGGCCCATCAATCACTCTCCAGGCACCAGCTGTTGATGATCAAGCTCTCCTCCTCCCATCGCAAGAGTTCGAAGCAGGTTTCGGAAAGAACTTTCAGAGTGAAGACATGAGGCATGCTGATGCTTCAGATCTCTCAGCCCTGAGTTCTAGCAGAGTCACTGCCACCCAGGGAGCTGATTGAGACTCCCATATAGCTCCCACCCAGGACCTGGTAACCTTGTGAAAGCAACAAGTCTATTCTCTGGCTTGCATCCATGCTCCTTCCCGGTTCCTGATCCTGACCTGCTTGATTTCCTTGGCACCCTGACTTTTTGGCTTTTGGACATTGACTTCTGATTCTGGTTTGTGATTCTGCATTGGTGACTTGGCTCCTGCTTGACTTCCTGGACTTTGACCTTGGACTGGCTTTGGACACCTGCCTGCCTGCACCCTGAGAACGTGACACCCTGAGCCTGCTTTAGTGAGGAGGACGGGATATAAAATAAATAAACAAACAAACTATTATTATAAACCACCTTGAACCATGAGGAATGGTGGGGTATAAATGTTACATTAAAAAGAAGTTTAATGGAAAGATGTCTTTGTATGCAATACCATGTTAGAACAGGATTAAAAGACATTAGGACAATGTATCCCAAAGTTAGTTTACAGGAGACCAGGGCTTTTTTTTTTTATTTGGCAGGAATGTACAGGAACACACTTCTGGCTGGCTTAGTGTCAGTGGTGTGGCCTAATACGAGTTCCTGCTGGTTTTTCTACAAAAAAGCCCTGTGTGAAATCATGGTGAGTTCAGAGGGTGTGGCCTAATATGCAAATAAGTTCCTGCTGGGCTTTTTCCACACACACACAAAAGTCCTGTTGGAGACAAAAACAAAATTCTTGATTCGTTTCCAACGTATTATTTTCTTAGGAGATGTTGCAAAAACATGGAAAATATTATGGATACAAAAAGAAAAAGAACACTCAAATATTTGTTTTTCTCTACCTGCTTTCTTAAAAGGGGAGGAGAAAAGAGGAATGGTGTTCAGTTTCCAAGACTACTTTCCCTTACCTGGTCCAAGAAGGTAATATTTGGCCTAGTCAGTGAAGATAAGCAAGTGCTGGTGGTCACAGTACTGATCAGCCCAGGAGCTACCCAAGATTAAGACGGGTTGAGACTGGAAGTGAAATACTGAGTAACAGAGGGACTGTTTGGGCAGTTTGTTGCAACAAGATCTGTTCTAATACCAGCAATGGAAAGACCTCAGTTGATTACCTGTCTAGATAATCCACATATTCTCTGCTCATAATTGGATCCTATGCTTGGTGTTTGGCTTTTTCCTCCTAAGTAGGAATGTGAGATAGAATGCCCTGAACTGTTGGATGAGCAATGGGTCCCCGAATGTGGACTTTGGAATGGATTTATTACCTTAACTGTTCTTGTAGTCTTTGAGGGTAATTGTAGGAGATTTGTAGCCAGATGGCTCCAATCAGAGAACTCCTATTTATTCCCCTTCTGCCTGAATATAACTTCCTTCTGAATAGTGTCCAGACTCTTTTAGTTCTTAAATATGGTTGGGTCTGCAGGTGGATACCCAACTAGGAAGGTGGTTTTTCTATTCCATTTCAGGTAAGAGGAAATGAGCAAAGGGGAAGGTTGGTAACTTGAGAGGCAGAGCCAACAACTAGACTATTCATTAAAAGATATGAAGAACAAACTATCCTAGGTTGATCTTGATATTTAATAGAAGAAGATGATTATATTGGATTTATATCCCACCCTATACTCGGAATCTCAAGTCTCAGTGCAGTCACAATCTCCTTTACCTTCCCCCCCACAACAGACACCCGGTGAGGTGGGTGGGGCTGAGAGGGCTCTCACAGCAGCTGCCCTTTCAAGGACAACCTCTGCCAGAGCTATGGCTGACCCAAGGCCATTCCAGCAGCTGCAAGTGGAGGAGTGGGGAATCAAACCAGGTTCCCCCAGATAAGAGTCTGCACACTTAACCACTACACCAAACTGGCTTTATCCAGGTACTAGATGAAGTTGCACTAACTTTGAGAGTGTAGAGCTTGGGGGTTCTCCAGGATTCAAGACGACTGCTGGATAGTAAGTGAGATATGTGACCAATGATGTCTAGTTAGACAGCAACAGCCCTTGCTCTTAAGAAGTGTTACGAAAAATATTACTCCAGTCTTTGTTCATCTTCACAGGTTCCCAATTCATGTATCAGCCTTTAAAGTTTGAGACCAGCACACCTCAAGAAATACCTATGATCCTGACCACCCACTATGGTTATCTTAAGGCCCTGTTCTGGGTACCCAATCTTCTAAAATTAGATAGTTGGCACTTCAAAAGAGGGACTTCTCAGTCATGGCACCACAATTATGGAAATCCCTCCCTAGGGGTTTTCATTTCCCTTTCACCATTTCCCCCCTTTTGTCTAGCATTCCTTCAAAAACTCTTTTATTCATCATTGAGTTGTCTTCTGTACAGGCACACATTGGGACTGTGCATGTGCAGGCCAGCTGCAGAAAAGATTTCCAAAGTGTTCTAGACTAGGAGTGTCTCTCCTCCCTCTCCTTTGGCTTTCCTGCCAAAACAGTCACATAACAGGAAGAGGGGTGCTACTCCCTCAGTTCTGTTTTTGCCGCCATAGAGAGGATCTTCATTGCTGTTCTGTGATTTTTCCTCACCTTATTCTTGAGGCTGAAGAGATTTGTTTCCCTCAAAAGTTTTCTTTGTGTCATCAATGCTAATTTTATTGAAGAATAAACTACATTTAAAGAAAGAATATTTCTGGGTTTCTACTGTGTCATTATGGCTTAAAAAGGGCCTCCTCAGGATTGTGCCAACTATGGCTTTAAAATGGTGTTGATAAAAACCCATTCTCTGTGCCATCTGCCTTGGTGTTCACAGAAGAGAGCTGTCTGCTCTCTCTGTCACCAATTTCTCCTGAAGGCATGATTTAATACAGTTGAACCCAAAACAGCTCTTTCTCAAAGGCTTTGGCTGCATGCCAGCCTGAATGGAGGCACCTTTCCCCCTCCCTGGTAAGGTGTGCTGTGTCAGAGTCCTTTTTCAATTTCAATTTGCTTACTCCAGTAAAAAGAAATCATACAGCATGCAGAAATCCCCACCTCAAATTCTCCTTGATGTCTCCTGATTTGCTATTAACAGAGTGATGGGAAGTATATGTGAATAGAGTGGCCAAACTGTCCCTTGGCTTTTACCATGTTCTGGTCATTCTTGATTGGTGATTCAGGGTTTCTGCACAGAATTACCGCTGCTGCAGTTATGGCATCTTCATCACAGGATGAGATTTTGAGGTTTCTCCATTGCCAATGCAGTTGCAGATAAAGTGCGATAGTGGTGGGGCTTCCATGTGACAGGTTCCCTGAAACTTCCCTACCATAAAAAAATATTTTCTCATATTTTTAGATCTGGATTGGCCCATTTATGTTTAGTTGATGGTAGAAAGTGCCATCAAGTCACAGTTGACTTATGGTGACCACACAGGGTTTTGAAAGCAAGAAACATTCAGAGGTGGTTTGCCATTGCCTGCCTGTGCAGCAACTCTGAACTTCCTCGGTGATCTCCTATCCGAATACTAATAGAACTGACCCTGCTTAGCTTCTGAGATCTGATGAGATTGGACTAGCCTGGACCATCCAAGTTAATTTAGCATGTGGAAATGGATGTAATTGATATTATTATGATATCATGAACCATAGTTCTCTAACTGCAGAAACTGCAGGAGGAATGGGATCTACTTTAGTGTAAGTAGATTCTAATTTATTCCTGTGGCAGAACAGTCCTGCTCTGGCCTGCAGGTCCTGTCCCACTCTGCTGTCCAAGGTTTTCCCAATACCTGGAGAGCCTTTGCGGTCTCTCTCACTCTCTCTGGTCAACTACTGCCACCACCTGATCATTGTAGGGATTGCCCACTGGAAGGGTCAAGAGACTGCTATAGGCAGCCCCATTAAATAGGTCAATCAGTATTACCATTAAATAGGTCAATCAGTATTACTTGTTATAACAGCACTTTGGTGACCACAGTAATTCATTCCATATGTTGTTGTTTGATTGGACAAGTTTGGGGAAATTCACATTGAGCCAGATTTTAACAGATCTGCTTCACACAATTTTCTGACATTGAGGTTTGGAAGTCCACAAGGGGGCAGGCAAGGTATTTCAGAAAATCAGACAGTAGCAAAAGCACATTGATGGAATCATCCAGTTTATAATCAGTTGCATTGAATTCACTCAGTAAATCTCAACCTTAATGAATTAACACGAGAGGTAGGGGAAGTCAAGACATGGCTTGTAACCTTGTACAGGAACTGGTGCAGACAGAACTTTAGGAATGACTGAACCTTCTATACCTGAAGTCACTACAGTGTCAAATGAAATAGGAATTGATGCCTCCTGCTGATGAATCATAGGGTAGGAGGTACTATTAGGGATGTGCAAAAAAAAATAAAATCGGTAGTACACGGATTCGGAAGTATATGGGGAAAAAAAATACGGAATCCCGTATATTTCTGAATTGCGTAGTCGCAATAGCTGCATATACGGTAGATGCGCAGCTATTCCCAAATATACGGCTCCATTATACCCTATGGGCCATTGAAACCAATGGCAAATAGGGTATATTTGAAGCTGCCTGGAGGGGAGGCGATTTGAGGGAGAGCCCCCAAATTTGCAGGGGACCTGCAGGGGACTCTTCCCTACAAACCCCCCAAGTTCCAAAAAGATTGGGCCAGGGGGTCCCATTCCAGGGGCACCCAAAGAGGGTGCCCCTATTCCACCATTATACCCTATGGGCCATTGAAATCAATGGCAACATAAGGCATAATTAGAGGCTACTGGGGGGCAGGTGGTTTGAGGGAGAGCCCCCAAAACTGCAGGGAACCCGCAGGGGACTCTCCCCTACAAAAACCCCAAGTTCCAAAAAGATTGGGCCAGGGGGTCCCTGTCTTTGAGCTCTCCAAAAGGCCCATTGCCAACAATGATGGGGAAAGCCCAATTAGCCACTTCCTCCACTATAATTGCTGTGGGGAAAGTGGCTCTGGCCAGAGGGCGGTTTGAGGGAGAGGCCCTGAAACTGCAGGGCAGCTTCAGGGGACTCCCCAGCATAAAACCCCACAGGCCCAAAAAGACTGCACCCATCTGTGGGAACCCCAAAAGGAACACTGCTCCCAATGGTGAGAAAAAACCAATTAGAGCCACTTCCTCTCTGTAATTGTCATGGAAAAAGTGGCTCTGGGGAGCAGGAGGTTTTGAGGAGAGCCCCCAAACTGCTGTGCAGCTTCAGGGCACTTTCCCACACAAAACCCACAAGGCCAAAAAAAAAAAGAAAAAAAAATTGGACCAGGGGGTCCAATTCCTGGGGCACCCAAAGCCAAACCTAACTTCACACTAGAGAATCTCTATAGGACACAAATGCACTACATTCCTCTATCTACTCTATGAACCCTGCAGGCCTGGAACCAATATAAACCCAATTGCCAACATCACTGCCACACAAAACACAATCTGCTCAAGGTCTGCTCTGCAGACATGGCTGCAGCAAACCCAGATGCCAGCTCTCCAGCCCTGCCCCAAACAACACAGGGAGAGTTGGCCAAGCACAACAAGCATGCTGGCTCTGGGTCTCTCACCCAGGTGCCAGCTTCCTTGCCACAGAACACACAATCTGCAGATGCCAGCTCTCCAGCCCTGCTCCAAACAACACTGGGAGAGCTGGCCAAGCACAACAAGCACGCTGGCTCTGGGTCTCTCCCCCAGCTGCCAGCTTCCCTGCCACAGAACACACAATCTACAGATGCCAGTGTTGGAGCAAGAATCTACATAAACCCAGTCTGACAGCCACAGTATGACAGCTGGTGATCTAGCTGCCAGGCTAGGTCACAGTGACCTGATCAGCAGACCGGCTTGAGCCGGCAGAAGCCAAGTGATGCAATCTGCTGAGTCAGCACGGCCAGGATTGGCTGCTTGGACTATATATGATCTGTGTGTGCATCACACAGGTCTCTCCCTGTGAGATGGTGGTTAGGCGAAGCACTTTGTCCGTGGAGGTGATATTGTATAGACTGCACAAGAGAGCACTTGTTGTGTATATATGTTAATACACCTTTTGGCACTAGTTGCACGTGTCTGCCTGATTTTCTTTCCTGAAGCCCTGTGTCGGGCAAGTCATCTCCCTCACTCTGCTACTCCCGCTCCGACAGGGTTATGGGCCCAGGGCGGTTCCGCTGCGCGGAGGAGAGAGTTGAGAGTTGAGCTGACTGTGAGTTTGGAAAGAGCCGGAGGCGAGGAACGCCGGTGAAGGACACAGAAGCACCACCGTTCTCTGTTTGAGAGCCAGAGGGACGTCGGCAGCCAGCCGTGAGGAGGAGTCGGCACGATGGCTCAGCAACAGCTTGGAGTAGCCGTTGAGAAGCTCACCTCAGCCAACTACGCGGTGTGGAGCCTGAGAATGCAACACTACCTCAAGCGTGAAGGGCAATGGCTGTTCGTGAGTAACCCCCCTGCTGACTTATCTCCTGCCGAGACTGTGTTATCGGATAAGGCACTGGCCAACATAGTGCTATCTATAGGAGATGACCAGCTGGTTGATGTGCGAGGGAAGGACACTCCCAAGGCTGCCTGGGACGCGTTGAGTGCGGTGCATGTTAGCACCACTGCTGGTTCCCTCATGGCCTTGACAAGGAGGATGTTCCGCACCGTTATGCCGGCTGGAGGGTGTGTGAAAGATCACATCAAACGGCTAACGGACTGTTTCGTTGAGCTGGAGGCAAGAGGCAAGACTGTAGCTCCAGACGACAGAGTGTACATTTTGCTGTCGTCGTTGCCACCTGAGTACACTCCCCTGATAACTTCTCTGGAGACGGTGGACGTAGCGACCCTGACCATGGAATACGTCTGTGCCCACCTGCTTGACTTCCAAGAGAGAATTGCGGCCGTGAGCTGTCCGGGGGTGTCGGCCGGGCAGCGTGCTGTTATCGGTGTGTCCGGGAAGACAGCCAAGAATGAGCCAGCTTCTGCTGCTGGCAGGCGTCCGAAGGTGGAGGAAGTGGAGCCGACTGCGTTTGCAGTCCGTCGCTGCTATGGATGCGGGTCGTCGCAGCACCTGCTCCGAGCTTGCCCTGAGAGGGAGAAGAGGCGGGGGCGTGTGCGGCGAGAGCGGAGGACCGCCAGCCCGTGTGAGGAAGCAACCCGGCTGGTCACGTCTGCAGTAGAGAGCACAGGGTCTGCTTGGATTTTAGACTCCGGGGCAACGAGCCATCTCTGCTGCGAGAAGGAGTTGTTGAAAAACATTGACAGTCCTGAGCATAAGTATGTTAGATTGGCTGATGGGACCACTGCCAATTCTGTTTGCTCAGGCAATGTGGAATTTCCTGCACTGAAATGTATGTTGCAAAATGTGTTGTATGTACCCTCACTGCAGTCTAACCTGTTGAGTGTTAGCACACTGTTTGACCAGGGATACCAGGTGAGATTTGAGAAAACCTGCTGCAAAATCCTGGGAGGTGGGGGAAAGTTGCTTGTGACAGGAAAGAGGGAAGGTAAACTGTATGTGGTCCAGAGTGATTGTGCCCAGGTGGCTCAGGTGTCGAATGAGCCTGTGCACAATAATTGTATACATTTGCTCCATAGGAGACTTGGGCACTGCGGATTTAGGGCGTTAAAGAAAACCCTGGAGCTTGTGCCTAGTTTGAAAGTAAATCCTTGCAAATGTTACTTGGATTGCCAGGTCTGCAAGAAGACCAAAAGCAAGGCGTGTGCTGTTGCTAAAGAAAGCTCAAGGGAAAGCACACGAGCCCTGGAACTAGTCCATTTAGACGTTATTGGCCCATTGCCAAAGAGTCTGTCGGGGAGGAGATACTGCTTGGTGGCCACCGACGACCACACGAGGTACGCGTGGGTTTTCACCATGGTGCATAAGTCTGAGGTGTATAAGACATTCACCAAGTGGGTCAAAGCAGTGGAGAGACAATTAGGGGTTAATCTCCTAGCTGTACAAACCGACAGAGGGGGGGAATTCTTATCTAACCAGATGAAACGTTGGCTGGAGAACAAGGGCATTGCCCACCGTCTCACGAACCCGGCAACGCCCCGAGAAAATGGGCATGGGGCTGTATTGCAGAATGTGATGTATTGCATGTTAGAGGATGCACAACTGCCAATGACCTATTGGGCAGAAACCATACATGCAGCTGTTTTTTTGCAAAACAGGGTTTGGTGTAATACTGTGAAAAATGTGCCTTACAGGTTACTGTTGAACAAGACCCCAGATTTGAGTTCTTTAAAAGTCTTTGGGTCACGGGCTCGGGTTGGCATCCACTCCACGAGTAGCGGGGAGGGGGATGTCCGGGCAGAGAGCCTAATTTTTCTGGGCTACAAGCCAAGGGCCAGGTGTTATCGTTTCTGCAATAGCAAAAGCAAGATAACACTTAATAAGAGTGCCCAGTTCAATGAAGAAAGCAGCTGGCCAAGGTTGCACTCCTTGCAGAAACAATTTGTCCTGCTGCCAAGTAGCGATAACGATGTTGGAGCGCAGCCCAGAACTCCAGCCCAGGAGGTGGCACCCAGTGGGGCTGGAGAAGGTGAGCCGAATGCTGGCACAGAGCCTGACGAGCAGAGTCAGGAGGCAGAGCCCCAAATGCAGGAACTGGAGGTAAAGTGTGAGAGTCAGGAGGTTCAACACCCAATTACAGGGGCAGAGCAACCAGCCCAGGAGGTGGGAACAGAGCAACCCGAAGAAGACAAAGCTGGTCCAAGCACAGGGCCACGGGTGTCTGCCAGGTCCACCAAAGGCCAACGTCCCGCTAGGTACAAGTGTCCCTATGTCACTCTGACTGTCAATCCAGACCCACCCGGATTTGAGGAAATGTTAAAAGAAAAGGCTAAGAAATGGAAAGCCTGGGTGGCAGAGTGCGAGGCAAGGGAGAAGGAGGCTGAAGCCAAGCGTCTGAAAGAGCTGGCTGAACAGGAACACGATGATGTGTTTTACAATCATGATGAGTTCCTGAACGAATTCCGGAAAGGGTTCCGAGCTACGTAAATATGAACTGTAATGTTGCTGGTGGACATGTATGTAAACTGTGTGAAGTGTTTTGGTGCACTGGGTTTAAATAGATTAGGAGGTGTGTTGGAGCAAGAATCTACATAAACCCAGTCTGACAGCCACAGTATGACAGCTGGTGATCTAGCTGCCAGGCTAGGTCACAGTGACCTGATCAGCAGACCGGCTTGAGCCGGCAGAAGCCAAGTGATGCAATCTGCTGAGTCAGCACGGCCAGGATTGGCTGCTTGGACTATATATGATCTGTGTGTGCATCACACAGGTCTCTCCCTGTGAGATGGTGGTTAGGCGAAGCACTTTGTCCGTGGAGGTGATATTGTATAGACTGCACAAGAGAGCACTTGTTGTGTATATATGTTAATACACCTTTTGGCACTAGTTGCACGTGTCTGCCTGATTTTCTTTCCTGAAGCCCTGTGTCGGGCAAGTCATCTCCCTCACTCTGCTACTCCCGCTCCGACAGCCAGCTCTCCAGCCGGGCCCCAAACAACACAACTCTCAAACAAGAGAAGTGGTGGACCACCACACCTAGCTCCACATCATTCTGTATCTGACACAAAGCAAGAAGCATTTTGACTTACCTTGAGTGATGGATGGTTGGCTGGTCCAGACTCTTTTGTGTTACTCAGGGTGCACCACGAGGAGGCGAGCCAGAATTGCACCCCAAATGAGAAAGATCACTGGGAGGGTCTCAGATTGTGTGAGAGGAAGGCAACCATTCCTTATCTCTCAGCTCAGCAACACAACAGCATCACTGTCCCATTAGAGGGACCTCAGCATTGGTATGGCTGCTGGCTGCCTGTCATCATCACTGGCACCTCCCTCTTTCTTCCTCCTTCCCCTGAAAGAAAACCTGGGTTAACCTGGGCCTGCAGGTGCTGTCGGTTACAGTTGGGGGCTGCAATGGCCCTTTCAGTATTATTAGGCATGTGTGGATGGGGGACTGGGGGAAATTTGGATCACTTTGCAGTTTTTAAACCAGCATTCACTTTTGGTTTGGGGAGGGATGAGGGGTGGGGGGGGGGGTGCACTGCCAATCAATTTGTGAGTGAGTTTTTGGGCTGTCTTTGGACTCTAGTCTATTTTTAGTGGAGGAGCATTTTACAACCACCTTCCAAGCGCTGGCGAAGAGAGGATGCAGGCACAAGTAGGTGCTCACTTCATTCACTCTCAAAGTCTATGTTCGGGGAGCTGAACAGAGGCAAGTTGACCTTCAGGAAGACCTACTGCTCAACTGTCCAGTGTTGCAGGCGATTGCGATGTGGGCAGACAATGTCGCCCATATGCAAAAAGACGCGCTCGCTCTGCACGCTCGTCGGAGGGCATGAGAGGAACACCTTGGCCGCGGAGGAGAGGGCTGGCCAGACCTCCTCCTTCGTGACCCAGTAGTCCAAAGGAGATGCTTCCTACGGCTCGAGGGGCTCCAAAAGATAGTCCCTCACCATCGCAGCACCTGTCTTTGCTCTCGGTGCCCTACTGCTCCTAGAGGGGCCAACAACCCGCCCGATGAGTGTCACCTCAGGACTCTTCGTGGCGTGAGTCTGGTGGGAAACAATGCCTAGCTGGGGAGGTTGGGGATGAACAACAGCAGTGGAAGTGGCAGATGAGCTGCTTCCACCCCCCTCCTCCTCAACTACCAGCACTGGGCCTGCCCTGACTCTGGAACACTCGACCTTCTGGGAGAGCTTGTCTCGCCAGCGATCGAGCTCGTTGGCCTGCTCGGTCGCCATCATGTAGACCTTATCCTGGGTGAAAGTCTGAAAGTGGGCCTCAAGCCCTTCCTGCAGCCTAACAATCAGGGTGCGCACCACTGGAAGAACGTCTGCACGGCCTTGAGCTGGCACTAGAAATGAGGCCAGGTCCTCACAGACCATCTGGACTGTGGGGACGACCAGTGCAATGCTCGCCGTGTCAGACGAGAGCATTTCTGTGTGGGTCTTGAAGGGCACAAGAACCTCCACAGTTTGAGAAATGACCATCCAATCCTCTTGGGTGAGACGGTTCTCATCCCGAAAGACCCTCGTCTCAGAGACAAAGGCATCCAGGGCTGCTCTCTGCTCCACCATGTGCTCCAGCATGGCACAGGTGGAGTTCCAGCATGTGCTGACGTCACCGATCAGGCGGTGCCCTGGCACGCCTGTCAGTGTCTGTTTCTCACGCAGTCGATATGAGTCCATATTGCTGCGTGAGAAGTGACCCATGATGTGCCGACACTTCTGGAGCAGAAGTCGGTACTTAATGCGTCCTTAACCACGAGGTGGAGAAGGTGGGCCACGCAAGGACGGCGTTTTAGGCCCTGACACTGGACAGTCACTGGAGCCACCATCAGTCACCATGAAGCCCATGGCGACGTCCCCGCTGCCTACCCAGCCCTCTAACTGCCGTGAGAGGATGGCTCTGAGAGTGTCCGCCATGTGCAGCGTGTCGACTGCTTCAGTGTGCAGCAAGGCCCAGCAATAGCCGGCCTGGCGGCCCTGACCCTGCCTGCCACTATTGCTGCCACCCCCACCCCCACACTGCACTGCCCCCAGCTCTCTGGGTTGCCACCAATGCGCAGTCAGGGAGAGATACCCCTCGAACGCATGTTGGGAGCTCCAGATATCTGAGGTGAAATGAACAGTCTCCCCGGCAGAACAGGACAAATGCTCCTTCACCACAGATCTGGTCGCCCTGAAAACAGCTGGCACAATGGTCCTGCTAATGGTGGTTCTCACAGGAACTTTATACAAGGGCGCCAGGTACTTGAGCAACCCTAGCACCCCAGGATTCTCGGCCACTGAAAATGGAAGCCCATGGGTGATCGACCTGGCAAGGTTCCAGGTGATCATCCTCCTGCCATACCTGATTCCCCCTCTTGGCACACAGGTGCCACCCCTACCAAACATTTCAGGCAGATATGCCTGGCATCCCTGTACTCCCATGGAATGCTCCTCGAGAGCGGAGGTAGTCGCGATGGGACGGACCTCCTGGCTGGGTGGTGTTGGCCGTTTGGGCACCACAGCACCAGCCTGCTTCTTCCCCTTAAGAAGCACCCCCGGGTGGTGCTTCCACAGGTGATTCCACATCCCCCCCAGAGTCAGGTGGGCAGGGTCCCGCCCACAACTGATCCAGGCCCTGCACAGCTGGCACTGTGCATAGCGTGGATCCTCCATAAGTTGGAAATGCTTCCAGACTTCGGAGGTGAATGGTTGCCCCAACTGACTGGCAGCTTGGTTGTCCGGAGCCACCTCCTTTGAGGTGCTTAGGGCAGACACATCGTGTCTTCGGGTGGCAGGAGGGGCTGGCCACTGGGGGGAAGTGGGCGGAGATGGAGGCACCTCGTGTGTCTCCATCTCTTCCCCCTCCACCCCATGCGGCCTCCACTCCTGGTCATCCCCTGAAGGACTGCTGGTGCCTGAAGAAACCAAAGGGGGCTGGTCCTCCTCAACCAGCTTCTCCTCCAGCTCTGGCACGACACTCTGCACCCTCCTTGGGGTGATCGTTTTGGACAGAAAACTGTCCCCAAAGCTCATCTCCAAGGAAGGCTGCTCTTGCTGCCCCTGCTCTGCCTGCTGAGGCCGAGTGACATCAGCTGGAAGAGAGACTGCCCGAGCAGCAAACCCCTGCTTAGTGCCAGCAGCAGCCTCGATGAAGGGCCCAAGGCAGGCCTTCTTCTTCATCACACTCCGGCCAGAGGTCAGAGTGCTGGAAGGTGGCTGTAGAGTGGCCCCATGCATAGGTTGCGGGGGGAGACCTGGGTCCTCGCCCTCCCCTCCACCCCTCTAGTCTTCTCCTTGGCCTTGCCCCCCAGGGTCCCTCTTCTGCTGCCTGTCACTCATGTCACCCTTGGCCAGTCTCACACAACCTGAACTGAGAGTGGGTTTTTTTACAAACCTAACTCACTGCACTGTACCTTGAACCAACAGGTGCCCTGACTTCTTTTTAAGAACCCTCCCACCAAAACTTGTTTGTTTTTTTGGTCCCTAACCTGTCCCTCTTTGGGTTGGGATAGTAGTAGTCTGGTAAAGTTTAGGAGACTAGATGATCCTGCCTCTACCTGGCTACAGTTTTTAAAAGGCTACCTTGAGATGAAGGCAATCCTTGTTATATCCTCCTAGTTAAACTTCTCCTAACTAGATCCTGGGACAAACCTGATTTCCTTGCAAACTAGAAATCAGGAGTCCCCTATAACTTGAGAGAAGCTGTGGTTTACCCTATGGAAATCTAAGGATGCACCAGCTTTCAGTGGCTGAAAGCAAGATGCACTGCAACCTTAGTCTCTTTATATGGGAGCCTGATGTGGCCTAGTAGTCACGCTGCCTTTTATGAGAAACCTAAAATCTTTTAAAATCACCCCTATTTGGCCTACTTTAATTTTGAAAGGAGATAAAGCCCTAAATTGGATTAATTTTTTTTTAATTTCAAAAAACACAATCCCTAAAAACACCCTTATTAGTGGGGCAGCCTATTTAGTGGCCCTAGCCAAACCGAAAGCACACTCAGACTCCAAAAATAACTCTATAAAAACACGAAAGTGACCCAGCCCACACAGCTCACACACACCCTCACCAACCCCCACACCAACCAGAGGTAATTTAAAAAAACCAAAACATGACAGAAAGAAACTTAACTTTTAACCCCCCACCCACCCCCCTATCCCCCCCAAAAACCAGCACAATCAGAAAAGGCCAAGCAACTCAACTGTTAAAAAGGTGGCCTTTTCACCAATAAGAAACCTCAGGCCAAATCAGTCAACAACACCCCCCCCCCTCAAACTAGAACCAGGAAAAGGGACAACAGGAGAAGGCCAAGAAACTCAACTGTTAAAAAAGTGGCCTTTTCACTAATAAGAAACCTCAGGCAAAATCAGTCAACAACACCGCCCCCCCCCCCCCTAAAACCAGAACCAGGAAAAGGGGGACAACAGGACAGGAGGATGTAAAACCTGCAGCAATAGAGAATAGATCCAAACAGAAGGCCAACACAAACTCAACTGTTAAAAAAGAGGCCTTTTAAAAATGAAAATTAGGCCAAACAGCACCCCCTCCCCCAAGAACCAGAACCAGAAGAGAAAATGAGCAACAGCAGCAACAAATCAAAACAGAATCCTTTTAAAACAGTAAAAAACTTAACTTTTAACAATACAGGAACTTTCCCAACCCCCCCCTCCAAAAAAACCCTTTCACCCTAACCCCACGAAATCCAACCAAGCCACCCAAATCAGGAAAAGTAAAAGGACACTGTACTTTTAAAAGTCCTCTCACTAAAGTAAGATATGGGCAAATTTGCAACCCCCCCAGGTCCCCTCCCCCAGCAAAACCCCCTAACCCTAACCCCAAATAAGCTAGTACCCACCACCCAAATCTGGATAAGTAAAGGGACTCCGAGTCTTAAAAAGTCCTTTTACCAACTAAAATAAAAACAAGAACCCCAAGACTGTCTTACCTTAGACGTCTTCTCTACTCCAGGCAAGTCTGGTAAGGCTGAGAGAGAGCAGCAGCTGAGGCCAAGGGCCAGCACAGCACAATTTCTCTCTCACACCAACACACACCAACACAGCAGCAATGGAGGAGTTTCAAAAAATAGCACTGCTCTGTGATTGGCCAGACAACAGTGCTTACTTGGATACTCAAGTAAGCAAAAGATCAAAAGAACAACAATGTTGCTGATTGTTGGGGGAGCAGCTACACAACAGCCCTGCAAAGCATGCATTTGCAATGCATTTTGCAAATGCATGCTTTGGATTCGCTGCTGGGGCTCCTCTTCCCCCTCCCCCCCTTCTTGATCCCAGGAAGGCTATGGGAGAGGCGGGAAAAGGCTACCAAAGGCGGGAAAGGAGGCAAACAGCTCCCCTGAGGCTGCAGAAGCCCTTTTCCCTCCTTTTGCATTGAATTCCGTATCCTTCCGAATATTTATATGGAAGTATAAGGGGAGCCATACTTGCCTCCCGCATAATGGGCCCCAATTGGATTCGGCTGTATGCGATTCCATATACAGCCGAATCAGGGGTGATTCGGCGGTTGATTCGGTTCGGCTGAACCGAATGCACACCCCTAGTACCTATATCTACTAGCCAAGGAAAAGAATGAAAATTAATAATTGAAGTCACAATAGGTCAATCAGCAATGCCACATGGTATGCTGGTTCTGGGGAAACAGGTGCTGGGAGTTGCCCACCTGCATCCAGCTGGTACTGGTCTTTTTGTCTCTTCCTACAATCAGAGGAAAAAATGTCCCCAAATTTCTCAATAATGGCAAGCTTGCAACTGTCTATTGTTGGGAAATTATTGAGGTGCACCCTATTGTGATTGTGATGGTAAATGTCACTGGGGCCCATAATTTTTTGCATGCCTTGATTTGCTTTGTATTCCTGAATTCACAAAGTAATGAGTTGAGTGGGGAGATGTGCCTTTTTTCATTTTTCTTCCTCTGTTCCTCTCAGAATTGAGTACCTGCCTGTAAAATCTTACTGGGTGGCCTTTCAGGATATTGCAACACAGACAGATTTATTTTCTTTGACAGTTCAGAGTGTAGACCTTCTAGGAGAGACACTATGGCTGGGTCCAGACGGGCAGTTTGAGGTGACACATGGATGGCCACCAGATGGATTAAAATGGAGCATCCAGACACAAACATCTGAAGACCATCCTGCTCCTGTACCCAACCCACCCCTGGCATTTTTGAAGCAACTGAAAAAGCTACCATGGTGCTTCCCTGCCACCTTTTCTGGCCATCTGAATGGCTGTGGAGCACCTGGGAAGTGCCGCTCAAGTGCTTGAGCAGTCTGACTGCTCCTTCAGTGTGTGTGCAGCCTGTCCCAATCCGGCCAGTGGGCCATGTGTCTTCTGACTACCCTGGGGGTGCTTCCTCCTCTGCCAGATTTCTTCCAAGATAGGAGGCTGCTGCCCCAAGCTGCTGGTGTGTACCCAGCCAATTGGGGTTCCTGATCATTATCATTAGGATCAGTTTTAAAATATTGATGCACTAAAGCACACAGGCATTCATAATAACCCCTTGGATTTAATTTTTTTTTTGTAGCTTCATTAATCTTTCCTCAATTTACTCGATTAACAAAAGTATTCTCAAGTGTTCTCATCATTTTGCTTCATTAGCTAATCAAGTAATTAATTTGGAGTTAGTAAAAGGGTGGGATTTATTGTTAATTGTGCTTTGGAGGGAATCACAATTAACTGAGTAGGGAGGTTAATGATTACTGGGGGAAAGGGTATAAGAGATAATAAATGATATCTATTAGTTAGTTGATTCCATGAATTCAGGTGGATTAGTGGGTCTGAATATCACAATAAGAACTAGAAGGATGTTATGTAGTTTGGTTAGGTTTATCTCTAAATTGGTTAATAGATTGTTTATATGGGTGATGGAATTATGAGTAGATTTGGAGTTAGAATTATTATGAATGAGGGAGGCCAACAAGAGGCTCATGATCCCAGTAACTGGGGGTGAGGGAAGTATGGTCATGATAGATGGTCTTGTAAGGGACAGAGATGGAGAAATGGGTATACTTGCTTGATCCCTTTTCAGCCTTAAGCCCATCCCAAGAAATGCTGATAGTGGGGATAGGAAAAAAACCCTTTCTCCAACACTGGTGTGGTGTGATGCCAGGTCAATTAATAATAAAACCACCATTCTACAAAACTATTTTGCAGTGCAAAAAGTGGACCTGGCATGCATGACTGAGACCTGGATGATGGAGGATGAGACAGTCACCCTGAAAGAATTAGCCTTTTTTGGTCCTTCACCAGTCCCAAACAAAAAGTTGGGGAGATGGTTCTCATTCGGGAGTCTTTTTCCTCCAGGGCATTCCCCATGCAGAAAATCTCCAGTATTGACTGTGTTGGCCTTATGTGGGACACTGAAGAGAATTTGGTTATCTGCCTGGTGTACCAGCAGATATCTTGCTGAGCTTGCTGGACGTGGTAGCAGACTGGGCCTTGGAGTTTCCCAGACTTATAGTTCTGGGGAACATATGAAGCTGCCTTATACTGAATCAGACCCTTGGTCCATCAAAGTCAGTATTGTCTTCTCAGACTGGCAGTGGCTCTCCAGGGTCTCAAGCTGAGGTTTTTCACACCTATTTGCCTGGACCCTTTTTTGGAGATGCCAGGGATTGAACCTGGGACCTTCTGCTTCCCAAGCAGATGTCTACCACTGAGCCACCGTCCCTCCCTGTCATCTCCAAATGAACTTCAATGTCCATGCTGACATGGCCACCTCTTCACAGGCTATAGACCTGGTATTGCCCACAGAAACCAATAGACACAGTTGGGTTCCAGAATGCTCTGCAAAATCTGATTTCCCCTCTGGTGATTCATTAGATGAGCTAGTAGAGGACTGGCATAGCTACCTCTTTGAAGCCATTGATGTCATCACTCCCTGATGCTCTTTTTGCTCCCATACCAAAATAACTCCTTGGTATTCTGAGGAGCTATGGAGGATGAAACAGGAGCTTAGACAGAGTGAGTTTGATGGTGGACTTGTGACAAAGCTACAAGAACATAGGATAAAGATGTTTCTGAAACCTCCTTTTGAAACTGGGTAAAGTGTTGAGAGAGCACTAATGGAGCAGTTCCAGGCTTTCTTGGACGAAACCTTGGCCTTGGATCCCTTCCAATCCAGTTTCCGCCCTGTTCATGGGACGGAGACAGCTCTGATGGCTGTGAGAGATGATCTCTGCAGCTGGATCAAGGTTGGTCAGCAGGTCAGCTCTGCTGATATTACTTGACTTATTGACAGCATTTGACATAGTTGATTATGATCTATTGACCCACCACCTCACCGATGTGGGTATTTGTGGGACAGGCTTGTAGTGGTCTGTCTTCTTTCTCCAAGGTTGGGGACAGAGTGTAGCACTTGGGGAAAGGGTTTAACCATGGTACCGATTGTTGTGGCCTTCCCCAAGGGAAAATCCTCTCTCCAATGTTATTTAACATCTTTATGATTCCTTCACTAGCTGATGAGCTTTGGGCTTGGGTGTCACCAGCTTTATCTATTGATGAGCAGCCATCTGGATGCTGCCCCAGAGAACTTGGCTGAGGGTTTGGAGGCTGTGGTTGGTTGGCTAAAACAGAGTTGGCTGAAATTAAATCCAACAAAGATGGAGGTCCTGTGGCTGGGCCTGGGGGATGCCAGGTTGGGTTGCCAACACTTGACGCCTGATGAGGTGTCATCAATATATGGACTGTCCATCAGATATTTGGGACTGATCCTTTCTGCCTTCCTTTCAGTGGAGGCACAGGTCACAAATGTTGTTAAGCTGGTGTTTTACCATCTTTGCCAGGTTAAGCAGTTGGTTCCTTTCCTGTCTCTCTCTGACCTAGCCACAGTGATCCATGCAATGGTCACCTCAAAGCTGGACTACTGTAAATTGTTCTACGCAGGGCTGTCTTTGAGACTAACTTGGAAACTGCAACTGGTCCAGAATGCAGCTGTGAGGGTTCTGACAAGAACATCCTTTAAAGCAAATATCCAACTGGTGCTCTACCAGGTGGACTGGTTCAAGATTGAAGACTGGATCAAGTTCAAGGTTTTGGTGCTGCTGACCTTTAAATCCCTGAACAGTATGGGACCAGCATACCTTCGGGACCACCTTTCTTGGTATGTCCCCTAAAAAGCAATACACTCTAATGATCAAAATCTACTGGAGGATCAAAGAGCTTCTGGCTGTCCTGAAGCAGAGCCAGGACTTTTTCAGTGCAGCTGCTGGCAGGGTTGTTACAGCAAATTATGTCTGTGTTAAGACATCACCTGTACTGTTGCCCATCTTTTTTTACAACCGCCCTTTAAGAAAAAAAATATCATTTTCCTGCACTCTTGGGCATTCCCATGGTATTGCAGAGTTCTTTACTTTTGCCCTCGGTATCCCAATGACATAGAATTTTAAATTCAAGTTGGAGGAGGGGATCATGGCTGGGGAGGGGGGGGGTCTTACAGTATTTTAAAAAGGTAGTCCCCTGTGCAAGCACCAGTCATTTCTGATTCTGGGGTGATGCTGCATCACAACATTTTCCTGGCAGACATTTTATGTGGTGGTTTGCCATTGCTTTCCCCAGTCATCTACACTTTCCCACCAGCAAGCTGGGTACTCATTTTACCAACCTCGGCAGGATGGAAGGCTGAGTCAACCTTGAGCCAGCTACCTGAACCCAGCTTCTGCCAGGATCGAATTCAGGTTGTGAGCAGAGCTTTGACTACAGTACTGCAGCTTTGCCACTCTGCATCACGGGGCTCCTCTTTACAGTATCTTACCACAACTGTAAAAATCTTCCTCCTTAAGGGAACTGTTTCTCTATTAATTTACCTTTAGAAGAATTGTTAGTGATTTGAGAAGACTTCTGAGGGTGGTCTATGGTGAAATTGAATTCATACAAGCAGTTATCAGTCCTTTTAGCCCATAAGAACATAAGAGAAGCCATGTTGGATCAGGCCAACGGCCCATCCAGTCCAACACTCTGTGTCACACAGTGGCAAAAAATTTTATATATACACACACACTGTGGCTAATAGCCACTGATGGACCTGTGCTCCCACACAAACTGTAAAATGAGGGAGGTTGTACATAGCAGTGGAAGATTAGTAGAGATCATTAAACCATCTTCCAGAAAAACTTGGCTCTGACTGTGCTTCTCCTTGAATCCTTGATAAACTTCCTAGGAATTCCAGGATATTGTTGAACACAATTTTAAAACCAGTACTTTAGCAGCATAAATGTTACTCTGCTTAGAATACCACAGGATATGACCAAACACAATTTGAAAACCAGTACTTTAGCAGTATAATTGTTACTCTCCAAGATGTCACTAATCAGTAGCTCTAGAAACTTATACGTGTGTCATCCTGTTGATTTGCACTTTGCCAAACTCCTTCTATCGCTGTTCTATTTTAGATACCCCATGTGCATTTAATTATTATATTATTACACAGTGTTTCATGATGAAGAAAAAGAAACCTTTGATTAATTAAATGAATTTTAATTACGTACAGTAGAATAGTTTTAAAAAACCTGCTTATCTCTACCCTAAGGCATCTCAAAGTGACTTACAATTGCCTTCCACTTCCCATAAAATGCACCTTGTGAGTGAGGCAGGGCTGAGAGACTTCTGGGAGAACTGTGACTGGCCCAAGGTCACCTAGCAGACTTCACGTGGAGAAGTGGGGAATCAAACCAGTTCTCCAGATTAGAGTACACTGGTTCTCAGTGGAAAAAGAAAAAGAGGAAAAAAGACAGGACAACGAGGGCAACTTTCAAGATGCAATGTAATTAAATAAAAATGCAAAATTAAACAGCACCTAGAAATGGAAACATTCTTGCTAAACAAACATGTCTACTCAGAAGTAGTCTAAGTGTAACCAAACTGTGAATGTGTGCTGTGTGTCCCCAAGGACAAGAAAAGGAGCTCAGAAGGAAGGTGCCACAGCAAGGACTGAAAAGTGGTCATGCTGATCAGACAGACTTGTGAGGAAAGAATCATCCTTGTTGCAGGAGCGAGGGGCTGCAGCATGTGGTTTCGGGGAAAGGAAGAAGTCGGGAAGCTGAACAAATCTGAGAAAAGTGGGATATAGCATGGTACCCAGGGACTGGTTGAAATAAAATGGGAGGGGGTGTACCTGACACAGAGAGGGCTCTTGAATGGTGCTTCAAATGAGAGAAAATTTCAAATGTAACCTGTTCCTGAAGCATGACCATTTTCTAGAAATATGGTGGTGAGGGACAGTCCTAAAATATGTACGCTAAAGTAGATGCCCTTATACCCCAAATGTAAAGTGGATGCCCTTATATCCCTTTTCTTCTAGTGAGAATAAGGCTTTGTTCTATTGAGATATTCCTGGGAAAATACTAATGGGTCTACAGTTGAGTTTATCCTTGCTGACTGAGAATTTGATTCTTTTATCTGGAGTTGCATGTATTATTCTCAGTGTTTCCTCAGTAGAGTGGAATGTCAGATGTTCCCACAAGCACTAGTTATTCATTTCATTCACATGTGGAAAAATCCCATGGAGTCACAAGACCGGCCCTTGATGAATGGGTGTGTAGTTTCTCAGAGGAACTGGAAGCTGTGTTAACAGAATAACATGAGGGGGAGGGGGAGTGTGGAGAGCAAGTGAGAGGGTAGGGTTGGGAAACGGAGAGAGGAGTTAGATTATACTCTGCATATCCTGAAAAGTGCTCATACTGATCATCTGAGGAAAAAATCATTGGAAGAATCCGTTTTAAAGTTTTCATTTTTTCAGAGTAAAAGCAGAAAAGGGTAAAGGGATTAAGAAACAGATAATCAAACTTAGCAATACAGTTATAGTACAGTCTGCATGATATTAAGTCTTCTATATAAAATAACAATAAAATATTTTTCTCGATCTTACAATTTGTTTTCATGGTCTATATAAAGTCTTATCGTAATTGAAAGTTTTATTAGTTTTCTAGAGAGTTAAAAAGAATGGGTAAGGGGGAATAGAAAATTATGGTTACAGATAACAATATTATTATAATCTGATCTGCATGTAGTATACTTTCTTAAAATACAGATATTGTCACATATTACCTCCTTACATTAAATCATCAACATCTAAATAATATGTTTTAATGATTGTAAGTCTTCTTGTTGAAATGTCTATTTAAGCTTACATTTCCAATAAAAGTATGATATTATAATAAAGAGAACAGGAGAAAGGAGATACAAGTTCACACCAAAGAATCTTAAGAGTCTTGAGTATTTAGTCACACATATAGTTTCACCCAATATTTTCTTGCTTCTTCCTTAGATTTCCCAGCCATCAACTGGGATAAATAGTCCAGCTCAGCCATTTCCAGAATTTTCCCCACCAAGTGCATTCTCGTGGGGATCTCCTGATGCTTCCATCTCTGTGCCAAGTTAATACCTGGCTGCTCTATTAATGTGCACAAGCAAATGTCTCATCTCTTTAGAATAGTCACCAGGATATATGTTCAATAAAAATAGTTCTGGTTTGAATTGGATCTGTGTCTTCAAAATTTTCTGTGATAGTTCATGATAGTTCATCTTCCAATAGTCTTTCAGCACCCCACAGGTCCACCACATATGATAGAAGGACCCAACATGCTTAGTACATTTCCAACATTTGTTAGACATGTTAGTATACATCTTACACAATTTCTGCGGAGTTATGTACCATCTATAGAACATCTTATACAGATTTTCTTTAAAGATCACTGACTTAATAAGTTTGATATTGAATTTCCACAATGTCTCCCATTCTTCTAGCATAATATTACGCCCCAAATTTTTTGCCCATTGGACCATACAATCTTTTACTATCTCATCTTGCATCTTCATCTGTAATAAGTATGAATATAACTTGGAAGAATCAGTTGGAAAGTGGCTACTCCTCCAGTGGTGCACAAGACTGTAAGTTTTCCCCATGGTATCCAGGTATTAGATAGCAGGAGACACAGAGGTGAGGTCTCAGAACTGGGAAAGAAAGTTGGGGTGTCCTAGTGGGCAATCCTACAAAGGCCAGTTGATGACAGCAGTTTGGCAGAGAGAGAGAGAAAAGCCCCTTTAGGGGGCAGGAAAGCCAGGTGGAGAATTTTGAATACAAAAAACATAACTGTGATATATATGGGCTACTATACTTTTTAAATTAAAAAATACTTATAATTTCACAAATATCATTTACACAGAGAATTAACAATAACCATAAAATGTTATATAACCATTTTCAACAGAGCTCATTCTTGTATTGTGATACAACCAGGGCTTTTTCCATAGAAAAAGCCAAGCAGGAACTCATTTGCATATTAGGTCACACCCCTTGACACCAAGACAGCTGGAACTGCATTCCTGTGCAAAAAAAAAAAAAGAAGCAGCAGCCCTGGATATAGCATATTTAACAGAGTTTATCTTTAAGTTATTATTGTATTGTGATACAGCATATTCAACAGAGATTATTCGTATGATACTATACAAGCAACTGGTTGTAGATATTTGTAAAACACATAAGTGCTTTTATTTTAAAAGTATAGTAGGCCATATATATCACAGTTATGTTTTTTAAAATTCAGTATGATATTTACACTGTGATCTCGTTTATTGTTTTTTGCTTTAAGGTGGAGATTTTTGGCAGCCACTGTGATCTAGCAGCCTTGGAGGCCACAGTGGAAAAGGGCCTGCAGGTCAGAGCAGGGTTTTAGGCCATGACCCAGATAGTCCAGGTTAGCCTGATCTCATCAAATATTGGAAGCTAAGCAGAGTCAGCCCTGGTTAGTATTTGGATGTGAGACCACACACACAAAAATACCAGGGTCACTATGCAGAGGCAGGTGATGCAAACCACTTCTGGATGTCTCTTGCCTTGAAAACCCTATGGGGTTACCATAAGTCAGCTGCAACTTGACAACAGTAATAGAAGTAGTAGTAGTAGTCATAGTAGCCATCATCATCATCATCATCTCCCCCCAGGATGCTAGCTTACCTTGCTAGTGGGGCATGTGTGCTTCAGTGAAGCAGAGGACTATGGTATCAACAGTGTAGCTGCCGGCAGGGTCTCCCATTGTAGACGGGCCTCTGCTAAGGAGTCAGACTAAATGCATCCCAAACCCCCATTCAATATGGTGAGAAAATCAAAGTCAAAGTCTACAACAGCTTGGTCATTGTCCAGGTTAACAAGGACTGCATCAGAGATTAGTGTTCTTGGAGTTTTGGTGAAAAATGGGCTACAGGACATAGGTTCTTTGGTTGGGCAACCAAGGCAGGGGCCAGATGTGCTACTTCTTTTTTTTATCTTCCTTAAAACAACCAGAGCAGGGATGGGATCAGCTACTGGAAAACCAGCAACACTAAAAAAAAATGGCCTTGAGCACAAAATAGAATAAGCATGCAATGTTATTTTGAATCAAGGCATAAACAATGTGGATATTTGAAATATGTTTAAAAAATGAAGTGTCCCAATTCTACCAAAGAGAATAGTGACCAACAGATCAGCACCATTTTATCATGCATTTTTTTTACCGCAATAGAGCTAGATGAAATAAGGAACAACAGCCACTCAGAAGAAGAACAAGAAACCAATGAAACCAACTAAGAAATAGTCCACAGGAATGAAGTGATCTTGACAGTCCACTAATTAAGAGCAAGATATTGGCAATACATCATCAGCTCACCTCTGTACAGGAAGAACCAAAAGCAAAAGAGCATATTAACAGCAAAGAAGACAGACAGACAGAGATTACCTGTACTCATAGCAACATCAAAGACACAACTTACAAGACTCATTGAAAATATCAATGCAGAGTTTGAAACAATTCCTATGACAAACATAACTGAAACTAACCAGTTGATGTATAGTGCAGCAGTTGTAGTAAGAAGAGAACTAGGAATGGACAATAAGAAAAAAAGGCAGTTAAAGTTTTTAAGTCAAAACCAAACTGGCAAATGAAATTGGAGAAAAAAAATCAACAAATGCTGTTCAGACTTAAGGGCTTTAAAATAATTATTAAAAAGGAAACTCAAGAATGAAAGAAGAAAAGAAAAGCTTAAGAAGAAATATCAACTAGATAGAAAAACAATACCCCAAGTTGCAGGAGAAATAAAACAAAGAATTGTTGCTATATTCAAGAAGATCAAGAGATAGACCAGTAGAATCCAGAAATACAGACAAAACTTCCAATTCCCGACTAACCAAAGACAGTTCTAGAAAACACTGAAGGGAGATGAAAAAATAGAAGTAAAATCAGGCAACAAAAACAAGCTTAGAAAGAACTCTGAAAAGAATACAATTTAAAAAGTCACTTAGATCAAAGATGTGGAAAACAGATTGAAAGGAAAGCAAATGGGGGATCTTACAATAACCCTGGAAAGCTTGGAAAAACAATTGAAGAAAGTGAAAAATTGGTCAACGCCTGGTTGATCAGCCTTCATCCATGATTGGTACAATGATCTGCTCTGTTACAAAGCAATAGAAGATTGAATAACTGGTGGGACATTTCTCATCCTAAAGAACAAAAAGAACAGAGCAGTGTCAAAAAACTTCCACCCCATGCCTCGAAACAACTTTTAAATTACTGTCAGAGAGTATAGTCAATTTTATTCAAGAATATCTACAGGTTAATTCAATTTTACCACAACCAAAAGAGGATTTTTTTTTTTCTGAAAATCCAAGGCACTAAAGATCTGTAACTGATTGAAAAATGGTCTTATAAATTTTACAAGGTGGAAAACCAACCTGAATGTTGCTTGGATTGATTACAAGAAGGTATTCTTTGATTCACTGCCTTTTACATGAATTCTGAAAACACTAGAAATGATAGGCACCAGCAAAACTATAATAACATCTATCAAAACAGTTGTGAATAAATGGAACACCAGGTTGATAGTGAATGGAGAGGAAATTGAAACAGTTAATATCAAATGAGGAATTTCCCAAAAGAGACTCACTCTCACCATTGTTCTTTGTCATTGTCCTAATACCACTCACCATCACTCTCAATAGTACAGGCCTAGAATACCAGCTTCCAAATACAGGTCCAAAGATTTCACACTTACTGTAATGGATGATTGGAAAATGTATGAAATGTCATCATTGGTGATTGATTCTTTACTAAATACAGTTCAGATATTCAGTTAAAGATACAGCAATGGAATTTGACAAGTGTGGATCATTAGCACTGAATACAGCATAGATCACTGAAATAACATGAAAACCTTGAGTTCTGAAAAACAAATATATTGGAAGTTTGGAAGCTGATACAGGCAACACAGTAAAGGCAATTAAACATGCTGGAAAAGTGGGCAAACGTGACCATCATTCAACAGCACCAAGAAATAATAATAATATATTTTTGTATCCCGCCCTCCCCCGCCAAAGGCGGGCTCAGGGCGGCTCACAGACATGGAATTCCATGATTCAAATAAAACAATATAAACAACAATTTTAAATACAATCAATTACATAAATAAATTAGTTAAAAATAGATAAAATAGGTGCTAAAAAATACTATACGTCATAATCATACATAAGATGGCTAGATGGCTACAAATCAGTTTAGCCAGGTTCTGTCTTAAAAGCAAGCTGAGAAAGAAATGTTTTGCAAGCCCTGCGGAATTGGTTCAGGTCCCGCAGGCCTCGCACCATCTCTGGAAGTTGATTCCACCATCGAGGGGCCATTGTTGAGAAGGCTTGCTCCCTGGTTGTCTTCAATCTAGCCTCTCTTGGCCCAGGGATTGTTAAAAGATTTTGAGAGCTGGATCTCAGTGCTCTCTGGGGAACATATGGGGAGAGGCGGTCCCTTAGGTAGGCAGGTCCTCGGCCATATAGGGCTTTAAAGGTGATGACCAGCACTTTATAGCGAACACGGTACACAACCGGTAGCCAGTGCAGATCCCGCAGCCCAGGCCGCACGTGTTCCCACTGAGGTAGTCCCGTTAGCAGCCTGGCCGCCGCGTTCTGGACCACCTGAAGTTTCCGTGTTCGGTATAAGGGCAGCCCCATGTAGAGGGCATTGCAGTAGTCTAGTCTCGAGGTGACCGTTGCGTGGATCACAGTTGCTAGGTCGCTGCGTTCCAAGAAGGGAGCCAACTGCCTCGCCCTCTTGAGGTGAAAGAAGGCGGATCTAGCAGTGGCAGCTATCTGGGCCTCCATTGATAAAGAGGATTCCAGTAGCACTCCCAGGCTCTTGACTCTGCGCACTGGTATCAGTGGCGCACCGTCAAAAGCCGGTAGGGTAATCTCCCCTCCCGGTCCGCCGCGGCCCACGGAAAGGACCTCAGTCTTCGCCGGATTCAACTTCAGCCCGCTCAGCCTGAGCCAGTCAGCCACGGCTTGTAACGCCCGATCCAAATTTATAGGGACATCGCCAGCCCGGCCGTCCATCAGTAGATAGAGCTGGGTATCATCCGCATACTGATGACAACCCAGCCCATACCTCCATGCAATCTGGGCAAGGGGGCGCATGTAGATGTTAAACAGCATCGGGGAGAGAACTGCCCCCTGAGGCACCCCACAATGAAGTGGGTGTCTCTGAGACAGCTCCCCCCCAATTGCCACCCTTTGTCCCCGACCTTCAAGAAAGGAGGAGAGCCACTGTAAGGTTAGCCCCCGAATTCCTGCGTCGGCGAGGCGGTGGGTCAGCAGCCGATGGTCGACCATATCGAACGCAGCCGATAGGTCTAGCAGCAGCAATACTGCCGAACCGCCTCGATCCAGTTGCTGTTGGAGGTCATCCATGAGGGCGACTAAGACTGTTTCCGTCCCATGGCCCGGGCGGAAGCCGGACTGGCATGGGTCTAGGGTGGAAGCGTCCTCCAAAAAATCCTGTAGCTGCAATGCCACAGCCCTCTCAATAATTTTGCCCAAAAAGGGCAAATTTGAGACCGGACGGTAGTGTGCCAATTCGGCCGGGTCTGATGAAGCTTTTTTCAGGAGAGGGCGGACCACTGCCTCTTTCAGGGGTGTTGGAAAAGCACCCTCTGAAAGGGATTGATTTATAATGTCCCGTATAGGACATCTTAATTCCTCCTGGCAAGCCTTGATTAGCCAGGAGGGGCATGGGTCCAGATCGCAAGTTGTGGATCGTGCAGTGCCAAGAATTCTGTCGACTTCCTCCAAGCTGAGCGGGTCGAAGCAATCCAGGGTTAAATCAGAAGACACGCATTGGGTCTCGAGTTCACTTACTGCATCTAAATTGGCAGGGCAGTCGTGGCGGAGCGATTGGACCTTATCAGCAAAAAATTTCGCAAAAGCCTCACAGCCAATCTCCAATTCCTTAGCTTTTGAATTGCCCTGTGGAAATGTGGTAAGGTTCCGAATTATTCTAAATAATTGGGCCGGGCACGAATTTGCAGATGCAATCTTAGCCGCAAAGTATGTTTTCTTTGCGGTCTTGATTGCCATCTCATAGGACTTCATAAACTTCCTATAAGATGTTCTAGAAAAATGAAAGAATTTTTCTCCCATATTCTTCCTGACTGTATGAGAGCTCATCTCAGTGAGGTCATCCATGCAGACCACTTTCCCTTTCTCCCCCCTCTCCATGCTCCATTTCTCAACTCCAGAAACGTCACTGGAAGAAAGTTGGTTATTTTAGGAGTTAGAGAGGTCTGTACATCACATCTGCCCCTGCTCCTTCCCTCCTGCAGAGGCAGGCTCTTAAAGAAACAAGAACCTTTCCCCCCACAGCCAGGATCTTTGAGCAGTATCACAACTCTGTTTCCTGCCCCTAGGTTTGCATGGTATTTAACAAACCACTCCAATTTTTTATGTTTCACTCCTGCTAAACCCCAGGCATGTTGGTGGTTTTCCTATTTTGAGAGGCAACTTTTAAAAAGAGAGACTTCTTCTGACTCCTACTTTACCCATGAAGAGGTTCCAGAATGCTTTTCCTGGGCATTCCTCCCTCCCCGCCCCCCCAAAGTCCTGGTTCTACCACATCACAAACTTTACAAACAGTTGAGTTTGTATGAAGCCTTCTCAGTTCATGATTGTTTGTGGCTCAGTTCATGGGTCTGCCATGAAACACAAACCATCACAAACAGCATTTTTCTGGTTCAGGCCCTTCTCTAGTGAGCAGTACACACAATGTCTAGCTTCCAACACAAAATGGAAAGGAAAAGAGGTAGAATATGGCAGTGCTTATCCCTTGCCCATTTTTGTCTGAGGCCAAGGAAAGGCCCTTCATCTTAAACAAACCAAGGTGCATGATAGCCATTCTCCAGGACCAGGACCTACTTCTGGAAATTTATTCAAAAGGATGTACAGCAGTACGTGATCAGCATGTTGATTATTCTCAGTCCAAAAGCTATAAGCTATCTCCCTCAGAGGTTTGAAAGAGATTGAACATTGTTATTGAAAGAACCAAATTCAATGGGATTTCATGAGTTAAGTGTCATGTTTTGGATTCAGAGTCATCCATGCATTATTTTAGGATACACCAATACAATAAAATAACAAATACATTTCAACACTGTACCTTTAAAATCCCATTCTGGTCTCCAACCATCTCAACAATATAGACTAGTCTAGTGAGCTGATCACAGCCAGAAGATCTGATTCTGTTAAAGAGACACATTTCATTTAGCCAGCTGTAAATTGTGTTTCTCTATTCCAAAGCCAGGCCTAAGGCATACTAAAATGAGTTACAGGCAGATGAACCACCTGAAGTTTAAATTGTTCACAAGAAACAACACTCATTCTTTAAACATGAACTGTAGTATTTGCAGATGTTGCTAACTCTTTTAATCCTATATATATATAAAAGCCTAGCTGTATTTGGGACGACTCACCTACTCTCCCTTTGGCTGAGCCGTGTGCCACTCAAAGAGCAACCCCACCTTCCAGACACAGAACAGATGAGGATTGGGCCATTGGGGAAACTGTCTAGAACTAGAATGATTAAAGGGCTGAACAACTTTCCCTATGAAGAAAGGCTAAAACGTTTGGGGCTCTTTGGCTTGGAGAAACGTTGACTTAGGGGTGACATGATAGAGGTTTACAAAATTATGCATGGGTAGAGAAAGAAGTACTTTTCTTCCTTTCTCACAGTGTGAGAACTTGTGAACATTAAATGAAATTGCTGATCAGTTGGGTTAGAATGGATAAAAGGAAGTACCGGTACTTCTTTACCCAAAGGGTGATTAACACATGGAATTCACTGCCACAGGAAATGGTGGCAGCTGCAAGCATAGACAGCTTCAAGAGGGAATTGGATAAACATATGGAGCAGAGGTCCATCAGTGGCTATTAGCCACAGCGTATTGTTGGAACTCTCTGTCAGGGGCAGTAATGCTCTGTATTCTTGGTGTTTGGGGGGGCACAGTGGGAGAGCTTCTAGTGTCCTGGCCCTATTGATGGATCTCCTGATGGTGCCTGGTTTTTGCCACTGTGCGACACAGAGTGTTGGACTGGATGGGCCATGGGCCTGATCCAACATGGCTTCTCTTATATTTTTACATCCTATTGACCCATCCTGCTAGCTCCTCCATTCTTAGATTGTACTCACAATAGCTGTTGCCAGGCAACCATGCTTGGTTCTATCAGTAAATAGTGGGGGAGGCCCTTTCTAGGCCTATTTTGGCCTTTGAGGGAGAACTCATTGTGGCCAAGACTGACTAGGTTTGCCAGCTCCAAGGCGGTGGGAAATTCCTGGAGATTTTGTGGTGGAGTCTAAGAAAGCCAGACTTTCAGGAGGGAAGATGCCTCAACTGAATATAATGCCATAGAGTCCACCCTCCAAAGCACTTATTTTCTCTGGAGGAGATATATATGTTGTCTGGAGTTCAGTTGTGATACATGGAGCTTCCATCATCCACCTGGAGGACGGCTACACGAGGCCTGGTAACATCCCCTGTGTGACTTGATGCTACCTGACTGACATGACTTAACTAGGCCTGGCTGCTTGCCAGTGTTCAGCAGAGCCATGCTATGAAAGTCAGAGTGGTATAGCAGTTAGCACTTCAGAGCAGGGTCTGCCAGACCCAGAGTCTTGCTGTGAAAGTTGACTGGGTGATTTCAGACCAATCACAGACTTTCAGCCTAACCTACCTCACAGGGTTGTTGTGCAGATCAAAAAGGGGCTAGGAGAATTATGTAAGCTGCTTTGGTTCACACAGTGGATAAAGACTGGCTGCAGGGAAAGGGGAGGAGATGGAAAGCTGAAGTCGGATCAGTTCCCCCACAGAAAACAGCCACCTTGAGGCATACTCTATGGTATACCATAACACAACCATGTCAGGCCAAAAAAACCCAGATCACTGTAGGGGTACAGGAACAAGCATCAGACATCACGCTGGCAAACCACGTGACTTGTCTGTGCTGCCTGTACCCTGCAGGGCCCCAACCGAAACCGCTTCGTGTGCATTGTACTTTGCCCTGTTGTAAAAGGGTATCAATCATTACCTGAGCCAACGCCTGGCTTACAAGGATATAAAATAAAGCACTGCTCCTGGCCCGATAGAGCAGCCTTTTTACCCCACGGTCATCTCGTCTGGTTTCTTGACTCCCACAGTATCTTGACTCCCACGGCTCCTTGACTCCTACAGCTGGTGACCCCGACGTGATCAGCTCCCGGCTCCTGCTCACCCGACCCTTCGGTCTTCACGGTGCACCAATTTCAGGTGAGTATGGGGGAAACGTTGTCTAAGGAACAGGTAGTGCATGCAGATGAACTAAGGAAATTATGTCAGTCACAGCAGCCAGACAGATGTCCGTCAGGGAAAGAGATCCTTGAGCTCCTGCGGGAGATAGACTGCCAGTGTCCATGGTATCCACAATGTGGTTCCATGAAGCCCAGTGACTGGGGGAAAATCGGAGCGGAATTAAAGCAGGAACCCCGTGCTCCTATGTCTCTGCTCATAACCTGGCAGCGGATTCATCATGCTATTTGCCAGTTCACTCCGGCTGATAACATCCTCTGTAAGCCCCCTGAGACGTCGGGTGAACCCCCTCCTTATCTCTACCCGGCCCTGGCCCCTTGGTCAGAGGCCTCAGCTCCCGTGGGAGCTCCCCAGACGGTTGTGTCACCCAGTGAGCCGCTGGGCTCAGTCCTCCCGGTGCCCCAGTCCTCTCCCGCCATCCTTCTCAGTCCCTTAGAGCTCTCTTTGGCTCGAGCCCAAGAGGCAGGGGAACTGGACTTGTCAGAGGATTGGGGGGGGGGGAATCTCCAGGGCTGTTCCCCAGAACACGGGGACCAGATCCTAATCACCCTAACCGAGTTCAGGTAACCTGGACAGGGCTACCTTATTCTGTCCTGAGAGAATTGAATAAATCTATTAAGGATTATGGGTTAAAATCCACCTTTGTGCAAGGGACCTTGGAGGGCATCGCCCAAGGTTATGCCATGTTGCCCTATGATTGGAAAACCCTCTTGAAATAAACTCAGCCAGATTCAGCTTGAGTTAAAGAAACTGGAAAGAGTTACAATTTTGAGCCTCACCCAGGCAGAAAGCTCATTATGTCCCTCTTTTCCACCTTTCTTTGTAAAAACTTATCAGGATTAGATAAGAGAGTACTGGCCAAATCCATTGTGTCTGTTAAAACCTTCCCCTTCTTTCCCATCTAGGGGGGGAGGGTGGACATAGTGTGGAAATATTTTTGTGCTATTTTGAATTCTCATCTCCTGATTTTGGGTCTAAAAGATATAATTTCAAAAGTCTTTCATTACCAAACCTTTTTCTAATATTGCAGTCTCTCACAGACAGCCTCTTCCCAGCCAGAGAAATACCTGGATGGAAGATGTGCATACGACTTTGTTTTTGTAAGGTTGCCAGTCTCCAGGTGGGACCTGGAGGTCTCTCCCAAAATCATAGCCTTTTCCCCAGTACATTGAGGCTAGTGCCTCTGGAGAAAGTAAGTGTCCAAGGAAATGAACTGCATGCCTTGTGATTCTCACATCTGATTCAATATTTCAGGAATCTCCAGCCTGGAGCTGGCATCCCAAAGTTCTACTTACAGCCAATCCTTCTCTGCTGGAGAGACTCCTCTGCCTGTAAACTGCCCTAATACCAGGAGTTCTCCTAGGTTAATAATTTTCTAGTGACTGGTAAACCCTTTTAAAATAGTCAGCCTATGATTTCCATTGTTCTAAGGAAATGGTGCACCTAATAGAGAATCCTTTTTGTTATTTCTAGTAGTTTTCTTATACAGGGCAATGTCTTAAACTTTACCTCACAAATTTTGGTTTCTACAAGAAGTATAGGACATCTGTACACTCCCTTGGGGTAAAATTACCCTCTCCCTGTGCTTTTTCTCTCTTAAGCCTCAGGAACTAATACTCTTGCTTTGGCAGAATTCCTGAAAGTTCTTGGTCTCCCTTAGAAATCTGGATTCCTCAAATGTATTTCAACTATTGATATCTTCATTTGCCCTCTGAATGTCATTTGTAGTTATGTTCCATCTATGATCAATCTTCCCCTTTCTAGCTATTTGGTGCAGCTTGAGTTTTAATTGTTGTTTAATCCAGTCTGCCTGTGAAAAGAGGTATCCACATGTTCTTAAAAGGCCCCACCTTGTGGGCTCAGTATATCTTGTTAGAGCCTGACTTTTCTGAGTGAAAACCCTTTTCTATTTTCCATGTTCTCAAGGAAATGAGCCATAACCTGTTAGATTCTTAATGTAGATCCCTCAGGGTTCATTTCTGATCATGATTTTCTTCTTGCTACTAAATGTCCTTTTGTGCTATTTTTGCCTCAATAAAGGCCCTTCAATTTAAGTCTTGTTGTCTTATGCTCCACTTTTGGTCTCCTTGGTATTTCTGACAGCATGTTGCCTTCCAGCAACACATTCTTTGCACTCTGTGTATGCACAGAGGAAAATCATTCTCTGGCACAAGCCTTAAACCTGGAGCATTGTGCCATCATCCTAGTTTTGCCTTTTACTCCATAAAAGGTCTCTTCTTAAAGGGATATGCTTTCGTGCTTCTAGTCTTTCTTTTGACTTGTCCTTGCAACAACTCAGCATTTTAATCTTGGTCCTACAGATGCCTTGACACATCTTTTCTCTTTTTATGCATTGTTTTAGTGTGTCTATCAAGGTATTAACCATGATTTGCTTTCTAGGATGTTGTGACTGTTTTTGTTAAGTTTGCTCATCTTTTCTTTCAATATAGATGTGCAGGGAATCTGGACCTGCACATCAAATCTAATGCATGCTCAGTAGTTCTAAAGGTTATTGATAGTCCTGTTAAGAATTGTTTTATGTATGTGTAACCATTATGTTCCTTTTCAGAATCCTTGTTTTGTTAAGTTTTTGTTGAAATCTGTGCTCGCATGTGAGATCGTTTTAGCTGACCTAGCCCAGAGAAACACTGGATTTAGTGGGACCTGATCAGCTCACTTATGTCCAGGTTTTTAATTTCTCTGATCTAGCTCACCTATCATATAAAGCTAGCTAGCATTGTTCTATTGAGGCCTCAGTTTTTGTTTTTGAAGTTTTTATATTGTTTTGACAATTTATTATATTCCAAGGCTACAGCAAAGGTTTTCTTTTGTCTCTTTTTTATGGAACTATTTTCATCATATGGGGGACGCCCCAAACTATGGTCATTTTCCTGGATTGTGCACAATGTTTTATTTTAAGTTTTATGTTGCAACAAAGAATATTTTGGGTTGTGTTTTCTGTATTGTGTATGTTACTTTCCTCCCTTGACAAGGAAGAAGCCTCCTGACGTCCTGAATGCTTAGTGTACTAGGCAAACCTGCCCAATGCAGGCCCCTAACGTGACATATGTACGCTTGTGACGTCAAAGCTCACTGGTCACCATACTCTGGACAGGAAGACGCTTCACTAATAACTTTTAAGACTCCTTTCTTCATGGTTGAATGTTTGATCTGCTTTCACTGCTCCCTACAATGGTACGGAATCATCTCCATGTTGTCATGTGTGCATGTTTTTGGTTCCTTTTTGGTTTTTTTCCTCAAGCCCCCTGTTGCTGTATGGACCATCGGTGATACCGGCAGGACAGCACCGTTGCCAATTCTATGCTGGGTTACAGGAAGAATTCCCTTTTGGCAACCATACAGACACATTTCATTGGGTGCTAGGGGGGGTGGGCAGGCTCTTTAGTTCACCCTCCCCTAGGCCTTTCACATACCCAATAGGTCCATGGCAGAAGATCCTCTTCCAACCCCAGTATAAGAAGCTTATCAACGAGGGGAGAACGTGAAACGGGTTATTTCTCATTTTGTCCGCGCCATGGCTGTTATGGGTCGTCCTGCCACCCTCAACACAGACAATGGCCCTGCTTCCTGTTGCTCCGCCTTTGCTGAATTTTGTGGCCACTGGCACGTTCGGCATCTCTATGGTATTCCCTTTAATTCCACAGGTCAAGCTATTGTGGAGTGTGCCAACCGTACCTTGAACGCTGCCCTGGCTGTTCTTGAAAAACAGAAAGGGGGAGAATCCCCCTCCGCTGTTTCCTGTGACATGCTCTGAGCACAAAACCTTTTTATTGTTTGTTGTTGGTTCCAGTCAATGCAGAACTAGTTACTCAGTCTCCTCCTCAGAATTTGTGAGTTCGACACGCTGCGTATATGTTTTGGCATCATGGTACTAATGTTACACTTGTATATGAACCCCCCATGTCTGTTTCCTCTATGTCTTTCCTGCCCACCCCCTTTCAAGCTCCAGAAATAGTGTTAGCCCAATTGGAAGGGACTTGCTGATGGGAACAAACATTGGCTTAGTCGCAAGAATCAGACCCATTGTAGTGACCGATTCTGGGTGGGAGGCGGTAATAACATGAACTTTAATTCTTCTTATAATGTTAATATTTCCCTCATGAATTCTACTTGGGACATGCTTCATGCCACTTTTCCATTCTTGTTTCCAAATGTTTCAACCTTTACCCCCGGGCCCATTTGTAGTGGGTGGATCATAAAAGACCCCAATTTATGGTTCTTCTGGGGTACGGGGAGGGCAGCCGCTGCAAGTTTCACAGGCATTTTCACCTTAGGCGGCTATTCTAATATAGTAGCGCAGGAGAACCGCGCTTCCATCATTGGACTCACCTGCCGTCTAGAACAATCCATTAATGCAACTACCTCCATCATTCGTGACCTACAGAAGGAGATCTTCAGTCTGCACCAAATACAGTTGCAGCACCGGCTTGCCCTGGACTATCTGTTGGCACGCCAAGGAGGGTTTTGCAAGATTGTTGGGCCAGCAGCCTGTGAGGTACGGCTTCAAGACTTCAACCGAACCATCGAGGAAGAGTTGAAGCACTTGCACAACCTCATTGCGGATAATGCACTCCGTCCTGATTGGGACCCTTTCGCTTGGCTAACCTCCCTGCTTCCAGACCCTACTTGGCTCCGACAATTGATTTGTGCCATAATTGTAATTGTTGTTCTTTTAATCATTGCCTGTTGTTGTATTCAGTGCCTTCCTAATTTGCTGCAAATATGTACACGTTCTAAGGAAACATGGCAACGGCGTGCATTGTATTATGCTTATCATCAGCTTAAAAACAAAAAGGGGGAGATGTAGGGGTACAGGAACAAGCATCAGACATCACGCTGGCAAACCACGTGACTTGTCTGTGCTGCCTGTACCCTGCAGGGCCCCAACCGAAACCGCTTCGTGTGCATTGTACTTTGCCCTGTTGTAAAAGGGTATCAATCATTACCTGAGCCAACGCCTGGCTTACAAGGATATAAAATAAAGCACTGCTCCTGGCCCGATAGAGCAGCCTTTTTACCCCACGGTCATCTCGTCTGGTTTCTTGACTCCCACAGTATCTTGACTCCCACGGCTCCTTGACTCCTACAGATCACAACACACGCTCACACTGATGCTAAAAGCTGCAAGGCCAAATACAACAGGAAAAAAAGGAATTCTAAGCTTCAGTGTCTGCATGATTGTCGTTATGCGATGATGTCAGAGCTGTCAAAGCAATATTCAGTCCTTGAGAGGGGGGAAGGGATGGAGTGGTGGGGGCACTTACCCAGAGCCTCTTTCTAGAGCCCATCTCCTACAACAGGCCTTATTTCTAGTATATATAAGAAATATATATTTCTTTGTCTGAGGATAGATGTATATTTGGATAGATGTTCTCTTACTAGACACTTAGCAAAAACAAGCCAGAACATCAACTTTAACTCATTTCCTGGCATAATTAGATAATAAAACAGATTGCAAAGAGTAGCAGGTGACTGCCCATTTGTACACACTACCTTGCAGAAAACGTGGTGTAAGGCTACTATTCTTTCAAACTGGTTTGTGTGCTAGAATTTCCATAGTTCCATGCCTGCAGCTAATCCCTGCTCTTAAATAGACAGTTGTGGAATATCCATTTGTAACATTATATTTTTATGTATATATAAATATGTATATATTGGGTGACTAAATGCTGTATTTTATGAGGACAGACTTCTTTTCTGAGATCAGGTTCTTTTCTTAAAATCTGCAGAAGTGGAATTTGTTTTTCCTTCCTGAAGATTTTTTTACATATATACAAACATTTGGCTATATGTCATTCAAGGTTCTGAGATCTACTTGCTGCGTAAGATGGAGCTGGCAATATGCATTACTAGTTATGTGTACATTCACATCTATGGATATAATATACATTTTCTGTCCTCTTTGTTCTCTCCTTTTTGAGGGTTTGTCCTCTTTTCATTATTCATAAATGGCCACTCCAGCATATGAGTATGATAGATTCCATATGACATCATCCCTTTTGGATTAAATATGACCTTGATCAATAAAGATATAGGATGTTCCACTATCCAGTCAGTCTGTTTTGTGTTCTGTAACCACAACAACCTAGGTGTGTCAACATATGTAAAGAGCCGAGGCATATCTTGTCCTAATTGATAAGATACATATTTGACTGGCAGTCCTTAATTAATCTTTTCAGGAGTAATATGTGTCCCATCTCCCAAATTATGATTAAGAATCAAGAGATGAGACTTTTCTTTAAGTGCTATTGAAGTCAGAAGTCAAATTTGTCTTTACTAGATACTGAGGGTTTTTTTGGTGGTGAGCCTGTGGTTACCTGATTGCCTCAACAAGGATGTGTCATTTCCACTCCAGGAAAACCATAATAACATAGTTTTATTGTCTGGACACATGGTAAGGAAATATTCTACCAGACATTCAATGACTTTCACCCCACCATCAATCTGACAATGAACCAATCTATGGAAGAAATACATTTTGTGAATGTTGTAAAATTACACGATGGACATATAGACACCACTTTATACCGGAAATCTACTGATGACAACCATACCTACATGCCTCCAGGAAGAAGGAGGATGAGATTGGATTTATACCCTGCCCTTCAACAAAATCACAGAGTGGTTTACAATCTCCTTCCTTTCTTCTCCTCCCAAAAGACACCCTGTGAAGTAAGTGGGGCTGAGAGAGTTCTTAGAGAACTGCTGTTGAGATAACAGCTGTGTGAGAACTGTGGATGACCCAAGGTGACCCAGCAGGTGCATGTGTTTGTCCCAGATCAGAGTCATCACATTTAATCACTACACCAAACTAGCTCGCCATCCTAAACATATCAGACAATCAATTGTATACAGCCAGGCTCAATGGTACAGCTATGCTATTCCATTCCTACAGACAACAATTCTCACCTGAAGGCTCTACAACAAACCTTTTTGGATCTAAAATACCCACCTGATGAAGTCAAGAAACAGATTAACAAAGCCAGAATGGTCCCCAGAGAAAACCTGTTGCAAGACAGGCCCAAAAGAGACAATAACAAAACACCATAAGTGGTCACATATAGCTCTCAGCTCAAAACAATTCAACACATCATCAGTGACTTACAACCTCTACTGGATAATGACACAAGTACTTTTGGACTTTTCTTTCCTACAGGCAGCTTCCTAATCTTAAACAATTAATCACCCACAATAATACAACATCTAATTTGAACATGGACACTGGCACCAGAGCTTGCAATAAACCCAGATGCCAACTTTGCTGCCACTCACACCCAGACAGCACAATCACTGGATCCAACAACATCAACTACAGCATCTCAGACATTCACTTGCTCATTTTCTAACATTGTATATGCCATTAAATACCAACAATGCTACAACAATACCAACAACACTTCTCTACATAGGGAAAACAGTTCAAACCCTATGCCAAAGGATAAATGGACACAAATCTGATATCAAGAATCACAAAACTGAGAAACCTGTAGGAGAACATTTCAACCTCCCAGGACACTCACTGGGGTACCTCAAAGTAGCTGTCCTATTGCAAAAGAATTTTAGAAACAGACTAGAACAGGAGATTGTTGAATTACAAATAATTACAATACTCAGGACAATGGAATCCCCAGGGCTTAACAGAGATATTGGGTTCTTATGTCACTATACATGCTAAGTCATTCAGTTCTCACATCTGTTTGTTAACTCTTTTATTATCTGAATGCTACTTTGTTGCTATTCACAGGTCTTAACAACTGCTTTAATCCAATTTTAGCTATACTTATCAATCAGTTACTTATTAGCCCTTTCTAGCAACTAGCCTATATGTAATGGTTGGCAAAGTCTGTTTCAATGTATTTAAAGAAGCATACATGTACAAAAAAGTTTATGCCCGGAATTAAACTTTGTTGATCTTAATGGTGCCTCTGGACTAAAATGTTTCTCTATAGTTTTAAATATCATCATTTGTTTTACAACATTTGGATCTGCTTTATTGATTTGAATATTAATGCTGTTTTGGTATTTTGTATCTCTGCTTTAATAAACTCTCTTAGAACTCAGAGGTGCAGGTAGGTTAGACAGTGACTGGTCCATCATCCATCTTGTCTGCTGAAAGGGAATTACAAAGCCTCTGCTGAAGGGATTACAAATTTGAACTAATACATTTTGCTTCTTGAACCAATTGTTTGAAATTGCCTGTTTATATCCCTACAATAATGACCATAGAGTAAATAATCTTGTTTGTTTTATACTTCTAACAGTCAGCAGAAAACTATGTTTTCTGTTTCTAGTTGTTGATACCGATGAAGTGGTGATTACCTTAAAATAGTCCTTATTTTGTATTTGAAGTGCCCAATTCACTACACAATTGCTTTAGCAATGTGGCACATTTCTGTTAGCTTGAGACTAACCCAATTTGATTATACACGCACAGGTGTATTTTCAGTGCCACAACACAGTGCCACTACACTGAGAACATTCTAGAAATTCCTTACTAGAGATCTTATCTGTGAGACTAATTATAGCAGGGAGGTCAAACTTCTGAGACTTTTCTCAATAGTCCTACAAAATTACACCTACACTGTTCTTGATCCATAAAAGTGATACAGCTTATATGCAAAAGCAATAAAGTAAATGGTAGAGAAGGAAACAGTATGTAGTAATTGTTGTCTTTTAAATTTGGGGCAGCTTGTTAAATATGAAAAGTTTAAGAAAAACAAATATTGGAGATTAATGAAATAGGTTAATTTGAACCATAGATATTGTGATCTCAACCTTGTCACTCAACTCAACTTCTCTTAGAACTCAGAGGTGCAGGTAGGTTAGACAGTGACTGGTCCATCATCCATCTTGTCTCTGTTTATTTTATGATTGCCCAGCCCTTTTACATGCTTCCACCATTTAAATATATTTATAATAAGGCTGAGGACTAACTGGTTTCTTCCCTTAGGTAATTCACATTCAGTCAGTAGGAATCAACAAAAAGGAGTTAACTTTTATTCAACCCTGAAGTGCTATAAGCACACAGATTCAATGTTTCTCAGCACTTGAACTTTTGTTTCCTAACTCTCTTCATTATTTCAGTCCTCTCAATTAAACTACCTCTCCTACAGCTAATGCTCTTTCACGCACAGACTCAAAACTCAGTCATCTCTCTCTTGCAGAGTTCTCTCTGCTCTGTCAGCCTTTGCCCAACACTGGACTTGTTTCTGCATTTCTGTGAAATATTCTGCATTTCTGTGAAACAGCTTACAACATCATTCTCCCATCCTCTATTTTATCCTCACAAAAACAACACTTTAAGGTAGGCTGGGCAGAAAGAAAATGTGTGCATGACTGTCTTAAGATCATCCAGCAAGCTACAATGGCAGAATGTGGATTTGAAGCTGGGCCTCTCATATTCTAGCAAGAACATAAGAACATAAGTCCAAGAGTTCAGCCACTACACCATACAACAATTAGATTTTATGGATACAGACGTGCTAGCTCTTCAGCTATGCTACAAGCTTTTCTTTTTTGGAATGTAGCTTAAGCTATACACAAGAGCGAAGAAGAAGTCTGCTTGGTGTAGTGGTTAAGTGTGCGGACTCTTATCTGGGAGAACCGGGTTTGATTCCCCACTCCTCCACTTGTACCTGCTAGCATGGCCTTGGGTCAGCCATAGCTCTGGCAGAGGTTGTCCTTGAAAGGGCAGGGTGTCTGTTGTGGGGGAGGAAGGTAAAGGAGATTGTGAGCCGCTCTGAGACTCTTCGGAGTGGAGGGCGGGATATAAATCCAATATCATCATCATCATCATCATCATCATCATCATCATCATCATCATCATCATCATCATCATCATCATCATCATCATCATCTTCTTCTTCTTCTTCTTCTTCTTCTTCTTCTTCTTCTTCTTCTTCTTCTTCTTCTTCTTCTTCTTCTTCTTCTTCTTCTTCTTCTTCTTCTTCTTCTTCTTCACTCTATTTTCCATACTAGGAGCCTACTTTCATTTCATATTCCCTCACATTCATGGGAGAAACAATTTGCAAATATCTTTGCTGGTTCTTGTAGTAACTATGTTCATTAGAGTAACTGGAATCTAATTGACTTATAGGAGAGGCCATATTCGACCAGCTGAAATTAGTTTTCTAATTTTTCAAATGGAGAATAAGATGGTCCCCAGGGCAGATTTAATTTTCCCAGAACTCTTCAAAGCCAATATGTCATAGTGGAAGGATATACTAGCAACTGTATTCATTCAGATAAATGTAACAGGAGTTATGCCACTCACTTGGAGACATGCTATCATAATACCAGTTATGAGAAAGAAAATAAAGCGGACCTACCCAACTACAGCTCAATCAACCTATCAGTGACCAGGAAGCTTTATGTTCTGTCCCTTTATTACTGACTCATGGACTGGGGGGGAACTGATAACATTCTGTGAAGGGAACAGGCCAGCTCTAGGTGAGGAGCTGGTACAGATTATCTTCTTCTGACATTACAGTTCTTAATCAATATGCAATCAAGGAATCCTTGCTGCCGCCTTCATGGATTTGAAGGTGGCGCAGAGTGTTAAAGCTGCAGTCCTAAGCACTGCTCATGACCTGAGTTCAATCCCCAGCGGTAGCTGGGTTTTCAGGTAGCCGGCTCGAGGCTGACTCAGCCTTCCATCCTTCCGAGGTCGGTAAAATGAGTACCCAGCATGCTGGGGGGAAAGTGTAGACAACTGGGGAAGGCAATGGCAAACCACCCCATAAAAAAGTCTGCTGTGAAAACGTTGTGAAAGCAACATCACCCCAGAGTCAGAAATGACTGGTGCTTGCACAGGGGACCTTTCCTTCCTTTCCTGTACCAGATTGTGGCACAAGCTAAAACTATCATTGATCAACAAGAGACTGTTGATTTTGAATGAAATTCTGTGTTCTGATCCCACTGCACAAGTCCACTATAAGTTAGATCAGGGTGTCAAACATCCGGCCTGTGGGCCAAACCAGCCCACCAAGGGCTTCAGTCAGGTCCGTGGACTCTCTTCTCTTCCTTCCTGTCCTTACCCTGCAAAGCTCTGAGGCTGTGATGTTCCCAGCTCCTTCTGCCTTCTCTTTGCAGAAGCTAAAGCACCAAGCAAAGCTGCAAAGAAAATGCAGAATGGATTTCCTATTCAGGCCTATGGGCAGAGCAGATCGGAATGGAAAATCCACTCCATGTTTTCCTTGCAACTTGTTTCAATGGAGTGGAGCGGAGTTTAACTTTGCAGCTTTCCTATGGCCAGCTGAAGCTTCCTGGAGTTGTGTCCTTAAAAACCAAGCATTGATGCTTTTAGTCAGATTTGGCTCCTCTCAGTGGACATAAGAACTAGTGCCTAGTGAGTACTCTAACTTGGGAACTCACAGCCAAAAGGGGATATTACACTGGAGAGCCATTGCTAATCTGAGTAGACGGGGGTGGGGGAGAAAACTTGAAATGCCTTGCCATTTCATGTTTTCCCAGGCTGAGAACATTTTATATTTTTAGTTTTCTGCTGTGTGATCCTTGTACTTTTTCTTGATGTTTTATTTTTAAAATTGCATTGCAAAATCCCCGATTCCTCTGCCCTTTCATTTTAAACAAAATATTGCAAGAGTTTTAAGCATGTTTGTATTTTAAATTAAAAATAATATCTTTAATTGTGTTTGCCTGTGTCCTTTATAAAATCTACATCTCCACTATCTGGCATTACAATTTAGGACACGCATGGCTCGGCCCCACAAAGTCCTGTTTATGTCAGATCTGGCCCTCCTAACAAATGAGTTTGACACCTCTGGGTTAGATGGACAACTTTCCAACATAATTTACCTACATCAGGGAGTGCATCAGGGGTGTGTGCTAGCTCCTCTATTATATAATTTATATACCATTGATATGACTTCTGCTGTCTCTGCCCAGAGTTGTTATTCTCCATCCATTGCTAATGTTAAAATTTCTATCCTACTTTTTGCTGAGAATTCAGTTCTATCAAGAACTACATCAGGACTGTCCTCTCTGATAGAGGGTTTTGTCTCTTACTGTTTGGAAGAATTCCTGATAGTTAACTATCAAAAATCCAAGATAATTGTTTTTTAGGAGGAAATCTCATATATGCCACAAGTGGAAAATTCATGGTAAAGATATTGAGGAGGTTCCCATTTTAAATACTTAGGGGTCTGATTTGACCAGAGATTCACTTAGTCAGTGCAAGTTGCTCATGTTAAAATATTGGCTGCAGCAGCATCAACTATCATCTGGCATTTCTTTTATTCCTCTGGGGCTCAGTATATCCCAGCCACCATCAAATTGTTTAATGCCAAGGTGGCTGTGCAAACTTTATATGGGCTGGTATCTGGATTGACAAAATAGGGAAATCCTTTGGTGCACTGGTTAAGAGCTCTGATCTTGAAAACCAGGTTTGATTCCCCACTCCTTTACATAAAGCTAGCTGGGTGATCTCTCAGGCTCACTTACCTCACAGGGTGCCTGTTGTGAGGAGAGGAAGAGAAGGTGATTGTAAGCCACTCCAAGACTCCTTCAGGTAGTGAACAGTGGGGTATAAAACCAAACTTCCTCCTCCTCCTCCTGCTACTCCTTCTTTGATTCAATTCTTAAATTCCTATGTTCCATCTGTGGAATTCTGAATTGTGTAGTGGGAGTAGCCCATTGAGTTGAATTGAGGCAACCAACTCTTGAAGTTATGAGTGCACAATAAAAATCTTTTTTGTTTCTGGATTCAGGTATATTGGACCTGGAAAATACTAGTATTTCTTGATATACCCAATCCCAATACCGACATGTTATTCAGATTCAGTAATATTTGGGAATCCTGAATTTTTTGGGGTCTATTATACCCTATGGAGACCATTAAAGTCAATGGCAAATCTAACTTGGGATATGTTCAGTAATCTGTGGGAGCTGAAACAGAAGCTGAGACATCAAATTCTGCTGGTGTCTCTTCTCAAAAGAACCCCAAATTTCAAAAAGATTGGACTGGGGGTCTAGTTCTATGGGCGCTCAAAGGTGCTCCCATCCTCCATTGTTTCTAATGGGGATGGGAATAGCAAGGCAATATAAGCCCAGCAGAATGTCAATATAAGCCCAGAGAATTTCTACAGTAGAAAGTGAAGTATGTGGGGGGATTTTTGTAAGGCCGGCAGTAGAACCAGTGCAATGTGCTCAGCAGGTCCAGTGCCAAAACACAACAGGATCCAAGAATCTTTGAAGTAGAAACTGAGGGAGGGGGCATTTCTGCAAGGATAGCAGAGCCAGTGCAATGTACTAGTGCCCAGCAGCAGAACCCAGTGCCTTTGTGGTAAATGCCAGCTCAACAGAACTGATGTCAAGCATAGAATCACAATCTAAACAAAAACCGAAGAATAAAACCAAAAGGAACAACAACAAAAAGGCCTGATGACCTTGGCTTCACCTCCCCACAAGCCCAAAGAACAACAAACAGTAAAATAGGAAACTTTTTTTTAAAAAAAGTTGTTCAGTCTAACCAGCGGCTGTTTTCACTCTTCTCCAGGTAGGCAGGATCTAATCCAAAGTCTATAGCAGAGTCCCTCAGGCAGCAGGAATCAGGAGGCTCAGAGCAGCAGATGAAGCTAAAACCAGCACACAGTCTTTAAACCTCTGTCAGCAATAGCATCTAGCTCAGCCAGACCCTTGCTTTTATGCTCTTTGCCCATGCACAGAATTTCAAAAAAGAACAAACTCCTGTGACTGACTAACAAGAAGTGTTCCCCAACCTGAAAGTCTATTTGCCAAATTGCCACTGCTCCTTCCCCTCTCCCTGAAAAATGGGTGAGGAAAGCTAGAGAGTTAGTTGGACTTCACATTTGAAGCCAACAACCTTTCAAGCTGCAAATTTGCAATGCAAAAAGCATTGCAATGATTGGCTCTAAGCCACTACAGCTCCCTTTAAGGTGCTTTTGCCATTGGGCTGAAGAGATGTCTCTTCCCCTTCTTCCTGTTGCCCTGGAAACCACAGCAAAAGGTGGGAAAGAGCCCTAAAGGAGAACTGAAAGTTAACTTTGTAGCCCTTTGAACCTTTCCACCACCAGGTATTTGGTGTAGCCAAAATATACCAAAAAAGTAAAAAAAAAAATAACTAACATGTTGGAAGTTCCTAGTGACTAGGTTCATTGAGCAGGTCAACTATTTTGTGCCCCACACAGTTGCCAGCATTCATAATGTAGGCTCACACTCTGAATTTATGGGAATTGAACTACAGTTTCCAATGAATAGTGAAATAAAACATAAACGTTATTCAGTTATCAAAAATGCACATATTCAGCTTTGGAAGTCAAGCAAATTGGCAATATGGAATATTAGAAAGACAAGCCATGCAGCACTCCAGCAGGAAAACGAGCATGTATGTGTGCAAAGTATTTGCGATCAAAATCAAAATGCTACCATGAATGAACATTGGACCAGCAAAGGAAAATTGGAAAGGCTAAAATAGGAAGTCCAGCCAGACTCTCCTCCCATCTTAAGAAAACTGATGTACGTCCTTCCATTTTATTACTTTTTCCAACATGAAATAAAGATGAGAGAGGGGAACAGGGAAAACCATGTATGTATGCAAAAGTGCACTGCATTTGTTGATTATGTTGGAATATATAAAAAGTTAACTTTTTTCAGCTTAGGATTGCTAGCCCCTAGGTGGGAGAAAGGGATTCCCTGATTTTGTGGGCTCCTGCTCTGCCCCCAACAACCATGACTCAGCACAATGTCCCTGACATGATGATATCGCCCTTCCCCACCCCACTCCCAGAAAGCTCACTCCCATTCCCCACTGACAAGGAGGTAAGACCTGACAACCCTATTTCAACTTGATTATTTTATCTGCTTCTATTGTAAACGGTATCACTAATATGTAATCCAGAGACTTTTTCATGCTGAACACAACAGACACAGATCTTATCCACAAGGCAACTAGCATGCAGAGAACTGAACTCCTTGTATCTCATGCAGGACCTCCCAAAGTCCCTCCATTCAACCCTCAGAATGGGGCTGTGAGGTCAGCTATGAACCCTGTGACTTCTTGTTGGGTTTTAGCAAGTTAGTGACACTTTACAAGCACATCTTGCTCAGCCCTCCTGTCCCGGGAAAAAAAAAAAATCTTTCGCGCTGCATGTAGCAACCTCCAGCGCAAGCTTCGAGACATTCAGAACGAGTGGTGGACCAAGCTTGCAGAGAGAACCCAGCTGTGTGCAGACACTGGTGATTTAAGAGGGTTCTACGAAGCCCTGAAGGCAGTATATGCCCCATCATATCAGGCTCAGAGTCCCTTGTGTAGTGCAGACGGCCAAGTGCTCCTCACAGACAAGGCATCCATACTGAACCGGTGGTCGGAGTATTTTCAGGCTCTCTTCAGTGCCAACCGCATAGTTCAAGATTCAGCAATCCACCTCAGCCCACTTCAACCAGTGAAAACAGAGTTGGATGAGATCCCCACCCTAGAAGAGACTATTAAAGCCATCAAGCAACTGAAAAGTGGCAAGGCAGCGGGAGTTGATGGAATCCCACCAGAGATCTGGAAGCATGGGGGCACAGTACTACATAGCACACTTCACAAAGTACTTGTCACCTGCTGGGAACAAGGCAAACTACCACAGGACTTTCGCGATGCAATCATCATCGCTCTACACAAGAACAAAGGAGAAAAGTCAGACTGCTCCAACTACCGGGGGATAACCCTGCTCTCCATTGCAGGCAAAATCCTTGCCAGAATACTCCTGAACAGACTGGTGCCCACCATTGCAGAAGAACTCCTCCCAGAGAGCCAGTGCGGCTTTAGAGCTAACAGGAGCACCACCGACATGGTATTTGTTCTCAGGCAGCTCCAAGAGAAATGCAGGGAACAGAACAAGGGTCTATATGTGACTTTTGTCGACCTTACCAAAGCTTTCGATACCGTTAGCAGGAAAGGCCTGTGGCAAATCTTGGAACGTTTAGGATGTCCCCCAAGGTTCCTCAGCATGATCATCCAGCTACATGAAGACCAGCGAGGCCAAGTCAGACACTGCAACGACCTCTCGGAGCCCTTCCCAATAGGCACAGGTGTAAAGCAAGGCTGCGTTCTCGCGCCAACTCTCTTTACGATCTTCTTTAGCATGATGCTTCAAAGAGCCGCAGTAGATCTAGATGATGACGATGGTGTCTACATCCGCTATCGCACTGATGGCAGCCTGTTCAACCTGAGGCGACTAAAGGCTCACTCCAAGACAATGGAAAAACTCATCCGAGAGCTACTATTTGCTGATGATGCTGCACTCGTCTCCCACTCGGTATCAGCTCTGCAGCATATGACGTCCTGCTTTGCAGAGGCTGCCAAGCTATTCGGCCTAGAAGTTAGTCTGAAGAAGACAGAAGTTCTCCACCAGCCTGCACCCCAGGAAGATTATCACCCTCCCTGCATCACTGTGGGTGAATCAGTTCTGAAGACAGTCCAGCAGTTCAGCTACCTGGGGTGCATCATCTCCTCAGATGCCAAGATCGACAAGGAGATTGACAACAGGCTGGCAAAGGCAAATCGTGCATTTGGCCGACTGCACAAAAGAGTGTGGAGCAACAAGCATCTGAAAAAAGGCACAAAGATCCATGTTTACAAAGCTACCGTCATCACCTGCGACTCCTTGAGCACTTTCATCAGCGCTGCCTTCGCACCATCCTCAACATCCACTGGAGTGACTTCGTGACCAACACTGAAGTCCTCAAGAGGGTGGAGGTTACAAGCATCGAAGCACTGCTGTTGAAGACGCAGCTGCGCTGGGCAGGGCATATTTCTAGGATGGAAAACCACTGCCTTCCCAAGATTGCTCTGTATGGCGAACTTTCCACCGGCCATCGAAATAGAGGGGCACCAAAGAAGAGGTACAAGGACTCCTTGAAGAAATCCCTTGGCACCTGTCGCATCAACCATCACCAGTGGTCTGACCTAGCCTCAGATCACAAAGCATGGAGGCACACCATCCACCAGGCTGTCTCTTCCTTTGAGAATGCACGCATAGCTGGTCTTGAGGACAAAAGGAGATTGAGGAAGAACTGCACTGCTACAGCACCAACCCCAAATCAGACTTTTCCCTGCAGCCACTGTGGCCGGATCTGCCTGTCCCGCATTGGTCTTGTCAGCCACCAGCGAGCCTGCAGCAGACGTGGACTACTGCACCCTTCTTAAATCTTCGTTCGCGAAGTCAAGCCGAGAGAGAGAGAGAGAGACACTTCAGTAATTATAGAGTTGACTGTTTGTTAGTCAACAGGAAGTGACATGTGTTTATTGTAACCAGTCTGTTACCTAGAGAGAAAGCCCACAAATGTTTGTAGGAGGTCTTAGTTAAATCAACTGGAATTGAGTGTTGTGATTGGAAATCAGTGTATTCTGCATTTTATGGCTCTCTTCCCTTTCTTTGTCTAAGTTTGGAGAATAGGCACCATTCCTAGTACTGTTCTCTAACAGTAATGATGTAGAAGTTAGTGTCTGTTATTTTCTTCCCAGTTTTACCTTTCTGTTGTAGTTTTAAGTAAAGTAATCGTATTTTAAAAAACACACATGTGTTCTCTGCATTTTCTTTGCTGCCCTGCTAATTTTAAACTCTGCCAAATAATATTTTTTCTCTAAGAATATCTAACACTTCTACTTCTTCCACCCAATTATTATGATTGGCCTAAATCATCTGGGGTCTGGGTCAGCCCTTATTTCTGAGGTTACCAATATGAATCATACACGATTCCCTGTATAGTGTTATATTTGGCACACCATTGTTAAGGAGCTTAAGGTCTCCCTCACATCTTCCTTCCATCTTTGGAGGCTCTCAGTTTAACTCAGAGAACATTAACTATGTCAAGAGTTCTTGGGACCTGCTCTCTATTTCAGACAATTCAACCTCAGCCCATTGGTGAACATTCCACATTCCAATCTGGCATGCTAAAAAGTGCTAAGTAAGATCCTGATGCTGGGAAAGACAGAAGGCAAAAGAAGAAGGAGACGGTAAAAGATGAGATGGCTGGACAGTGTTACTGATGTTACAAACACAAATTTGAGCAGACTTCGGAAGATGGTGAAAGACAGGAGGGCCTGGTGTGACTTTGTCCATGGGGTCGCAAAGAGTTGGACTCAACTGTGCGACTGAACAACAACAACAAAAGGCAAGGAGAATAAAGGAAACCGAGGATGGCTGCAGTTCTGCTCTATGAGCAGGCCTTTTGTGGGCCCAGGAGCAAGGGATTGAGAGAAGGGTGAGGGAGGAGAAACCACTACACAACTATTGGAAAAAATAGGCCACTGCTTCATTGTATACAATTGCAGGAGCACTGGCATAGCAGAGGGATGGATCCAGCATCAGATGACTCACCTGTTGCCTGATATAACCCACGAACTCCAGCCTGCCTGCTTGCGGCAGGGACCACTGAGTGTCAAACTCTGGCATTCCACATGGGTACAAGTTGCTGTGTGGTTCCCTTGCCACCTGGTGGTGACAGCCAGCTGACAGTCCCCGAGCTTGGCATGCTGCTAAATGGCTCCACCCCCAACACCTCTTAAGGGAGTCCCTGAAATGAGGGGTGCAGGCTTGCAGGCACAACATCCCCCCAAATGGATTCATCCCAATTCCCAGACTACCACAACAATGAGGCAAACAGTCCAGCTCCCACCAAAGCTTCCTCAGTTGCAGCCAACAAAGCAGCTCACCATGAACCCCATGGAGCCAAATATCTAAATCCCACTCAGCTATGCGGATGCTATTTGCTGTGAAGAAAGCAACCTGTTTGAACAAAATGTCAAAATCAGGAGACTACTCATGGATACAATGCGGTGAAGCTGACTCCTTCTGATGAGGTTCACTTTGTTCTGTGAAATGGCACTGAGCTACTTGTGATGCTCCAACAGCTCAGATCACAGCAGCTTCATATTCAAGAGTCTGGAGATAAGGGTCTGTAAGTCTGTAATCTTGGAGATGGTGATGTCAGCTCCCTTCTAATTTAGAAGATAATTTTTGTCTCATTGAATGACATTAGCATCTGGGGGCCCTGTCAGAAAACTTGCCTTGAGATGGTGGCTAGGACATCCCTCTTTGATGCATCCAGGTGATTTATAGGTGATTGCTGAGACTCAAGGAGTCTCTCCATTTGGAGAATGCTATGTAGGTCCCTGCCTGAAAACAATTCTATGACTGGATCCAGATGGACTTGTAGTGCCCTACAGGGGCTGAAAAGACAAGGACTGAGTGACCTGTCTAAACAGTGAATGTAGGCATTATAGGAGGAGGATTGGCAGCTCCCAATTGCCTGGATCTTGTCCAGATGGGAGCCCAATGTCTCAGTTACATCTGTACAACTCAAAACTTGATCTTCTAGTGTTCAATAGTAATTAACTTTTTATTGTGCTACCGCCTTCAATACCAACTTGTTAAATTCCCATCTCACTGTCATATCAGCAGCAATTGCTTCAATTCTCTTTTCCACATTCTGGAGTTATTCCTGAGTTTCTTGGGAGTTGATCCACAAGCACTGGAATTGGTTTGGGCAGGGTTCTTCCACACATCTACCCTCCCTGTGAATTTTTACACTTATGTAGTCAGTTTATTTTCTTCCATACATGACATAAATAATGAGGATTTTCAAGGGAGGGTGCTGTCATTATCGGCGGTGTCACAGCATCCCCCCTTATTTTTCTAAAAGATTTCAAAAAATGACTCTAAAATGAATGTAGTGTTGTAATGACATCAAGCAGGTCCTCTGAATCCCCAGCTTTCACTTTGTAAACAAGTAAGTCTCTAGCTGGTTCCCTTGCAGAGATAGAAGGGAAAAGCCATATTTCCTCAGGGAAAGAGACAGAGATTTGCTTTTTTTTTTTTTTTAATGAGAGTTGTTAATTCAGACAACCTGCTTCAACTATCATTACAACACTACAGGATTATATCAATATTTTAGGGCTTAAAACAATTGAAATCACAGTTTGGGAAGAAGAAGTAGTGGTTTAAATGATGATGACAGACCAATCACTGAACAGTGGCTGGAAGTGGGTGGGAGTAGGCAGAACAAATAAAACCAACAGAAGCATTATGCACTAGGAAAAATCCAACTCAAAATTGGCTTCCAGGGGTAAAATTGGTCTCAAAAGAATTGAAAAAATGAGAGAGGGGGAGTGAAAAATAAAGACACAAAATGTATGCTGAAATCAGGGGATAAACTGATGTAGTATGGGGCCAGAACTGATGAAAAATCCCTATGTAGAAAAATGCATTATCTCTCACAAACATCAGGTCCAGCTTCCTAAAATGTAGCTCATAAAGAACTGTCCATCCCTGACTTTTAGCTTTTTTCAAAAGAATAGAACAAATTGTTATGCCTAACTATTCCCATATATCCTGTACTGCTGGACACTATTCTGAAATATGAGACCATGATTCAAATGGGATGTTGCACCTCCTACAGCTATGACTTGCAACTAGTGCACTCTACCCCAAAAACTCTTGGATAGGAATTGCAGTGGCTCGCAACTGTAATACTGTATTGTGCCTTTCAGAAAACCCTTGACTATCTAGGCATTACTGAGTGCATAATCCTTAAACTGACTAACTCCTATCCCCTGGTGCTTGAGTATGGTTCAGTTCTCAATATTCAACCTTCCTGCACTCATAGGAATTGATGAATCATCCTTACTACCACTCCTTCCCTCCATTTTATACCATTAGTCCCGAAGTTCTGTCTTTCCTCATTCCTCTCCCAAATGTTTATCACCTCCATGACCTTCTCTTCATTGCAGATCAAATTTCTCATATTGTTTCTAAGTCTTTTTCCTATTATCAGCTTCTCTTATTATTTCATCCTGACTCCCACCTACCTCTTCAGTCACTGCACTGGAATAGCTGCTTCCAGCTTCATCATTCCAAGCTGGAGAAGTGACAGCCTGCTAAGAGTTTAAATACTGTAAATACTGCTAACAGAATGGTTTGGTCCTAGGGTTGCCAGGTCTTATCTGACTCCTGGCAGGAGGAATCTTCTCTCTCTCACTTTGCTCATGTAGTGCAATGACATCACCTGAAAGTGACATCATTGCACTGGGCACGTTGCATGGGGATGCTCTAGCAATTTAGGTAAAAACTCTACAGTGCCATAGGTTTTTTACCCAAATTGCTAGAGTGTCCCCAGCATGATGACATTGCCCTGAAGTGGTGCCATAGAGTTATCACCCAAATTGCTACAATGCCCCCTGCATGGGGGAAACCCTGCCCCCAGCAGGAGGCTGGGAAGCCTATTTAGTCCACTTGTACCCTAGGGGCAGCTGTAGTGCATCCTCTAGCATTTAGGGTTTATTGAATGTTTTCTCTTGCAATTCATCCTACCTTTCTGCTGTGTATCAGTATGTTAGCGCTTGTGCTCTGAAGGCCTCTCTGTTGCATTTATGGTCTGCAATCAGTTATTGTTTTTTTGCAAAATCCTGTTACAGTAAATTGGCTGAAAGCGAAACATGGACTGGATTATTTCTTGAACTTTGCCAACACCTCATCCTTACTACTAACATTTTTTTAAATTCTCCATTAGCAGTACAGGGCAGATGAAACCACGCTTTCACTGTGGCTCTACTCTTAGAGTCATTTAAAGTCATTTTACTTAGTATAGTCTGCTTTATGCATAATCCTAATAACAAACTGCTTCAGTATCTCCATTCTCAGCCTAGGTTTAACTTATTGATATGGTCTAACCATACAACAAATCTATTCCTGACACCCTTCTTTTGTATACCATGCCAGCAAACAACCTTCACGTCCAAATATTTCTCACAGCTCCTGAATTCATCATATGAAGCTATTCCCTATTTTCCAAGCTTCACAATTGTTCATGGTAAACAACTCCCACAAAGGATAATATAGACGCCATTGAGAATCCAGGTAAATTACAAAACACCTTCCTGCATCCACAAATTCTGATCCATTGTCTTCCAATTACAGTTCAGAATACATATTAGCTCCATTGATCAAGCTTCTAATCAGCTATATAGCATGTTCATCCATGCCTCTCATTTGCAGTGCCCAAATAATAGGATCATGAGATATGGAGCTGAAGGTCTTAGCAATATCAATAAAGATTATCTCCTAACCTAACCTATCACTCTTAGCTTCCTTTAAAACTTCCTGCAAAACCAGTTTTTTTTTTAAAAATAAAAACTGTCATAAAACTTCTCTGTCTAGGATACAAAGGACAAGCTTTGGTGAATCTACCTATAAAATTTTTTGAGAACAGCCGAACTAATCACTGATGCAATTGTAGGAGTTCTTGGATTTCTACATTGGGTAAGCACAACTGATTACTGATTCATCCTTGCCAAGATTCCAAAACTTTACTCCTAATTATCAACTTAATAAAACAGGAGCTATTGAATCCCCTGAAACAGGCAAATTGACATAAGTCCATGAACTCTCCACAAACTTTCCATTTATTCCAATAAAATTTCTAAATCTGTTTAGCTAGTATATGGCAATTATGTTGCTGAACTCCTTCAAGGACATATGATGCAGCCTTAGAGCAGTTCTTTTTAAACATATTTTGTGCCTTCCTCAATTTGCCTCTCTTCCTATCCTGCCTTCATATCTGATTATTTTGCCTACTTGCCCTCTGCCTCCTACTGCTTCCAGTCTTGGCCACTTTATGCTCTAGCAAAAATTGTATTATAGTTTCAACTACTGGATCTTCCATTATCTTCTGCTTCTCTGTGCTTCCCTGCAATCAAACCAGAATTCTCTGGGTCACTCCAGGTATTGCTGATTCTCCTTTCCTTTCCATAATTTGACAACTACCCCCACCAGCTCAGTCACACAAACTGATGCCAACATTGTCTCAGCAAGAGATGGTTTCACTACTTACTAAGGGTTCTTCCTCTTACTCAAAAGAGTCTTCCCTCCCTCTCAATCAGAAAACTGATGTTTTTCTCATGCCCCCAATACTTCCTTTCCAACTTGCCACAACAATTACATACCCATTTTCTTATAACCACTTCCTCCAAGGAGTTTTTACATTTACTTAAATGTATTGCTGTTCTGCTGGGGTCCACAAAGACTACAAGTGAACTCCACCAAGCTCCTACCACATGCACTGAAGATGTTTATGCTTAAGATATTTGGTTTCCCAAAATGATAACTGCAGACAGGACATGTAGGATCCTCCCTTGGCATCCAAATTACATATTCCTGCTTCTCCACCACAATCATTTTCTCTTGCTGCTGATACTCATCTTCCTTACTCTCTTCCACATCACCAAGACTTTCACTTCTTTCCTCCTGTTTTCCCATTTCCTCAAGCACCTCACTGGCATCTTCAGATTCCTCAGTCTCCATACTGTCCATTACTTTCTCACACACATTTCCTATGGGCTTATCATGGGGAAATACCACATACTGTGACATGTGAAATACTACTGGGGGGCAGCCCCACATCATAATTTGTTATCTTTGTCTCTTGTGTATCAGTGACATACACCCATACCTCAACAAACTTTGTCCATAGTTAATGTATGTAATACAGACCACTAACTTCACTATGACTCCAACATGTGGGAGTGAACATCCTTGGAGTTCCATTGACCCCAACATAGAGGGGAGTGAACATCCATTGCAGTTTGCATAAATTGAAAACCATCTTGTCCTACAGTACAGAAAATAGCACTGAGTTAGGGAAGGTAGAGGAAACAACAATTAGCCAGAAAGATGCTTCTGTTAACAGCAAGACCACATGGAGGGGGTGGAATCCAAATTATATGCTACTCTACAAGAATCATAGTTGCTCCTACCAAACCCCACTACCAACAATTCCCACTACTCAAGTACATTTCCCTACACCATCCCTTTTCCTAGCATCACAAATCACCCTCCTTATAGAGCTTCCCACCAATAAAGCTTTACTATAGATCAATCCATCAACATCCCCATGACAAAAACACCCTTATAAACTAAGATAACTGCAATTTTCCTCCATCCTACCTCCTTACCAGGAAATGAGTCCAGTGCACTGGTATGAACTCCTGATTATTCATTTAGTGCCCAGCACCTCCCACATGGTTACATGTTCTTTAAAACTTTGTAGATAAAACTCTAACTTTGGAGAAAGATGGTGAGCCCCACTTTAAGGATGTGTTGGTGTGGGGAGGTATTTGTGAATTTCCTGTATTGTGCAGGGTGTTGGACTAGATGACCCTTCCAACTATGATTTTAAACATGTCAGTGACAATGCCTTAAGCACAACAAAAGATATTAAACAAAGATTTACCACATTACAGGATAAATGATGTATGGTGACATATGGTGCAGCTGAGATACTACCTAGAAACAATTCACAAGACAAAAAAGAAGGAAAAAGTTCACAGGTGCTCTAGAAAACTTAACAGTATACATGACATGTATTACTATGAAGCAAATAGACATGTTCAAACATTTTGTTTCAAATTTTCATTATCATTGATTCAATTAAAAATCAACATCTATATTGTGACATTTATTACCATAAAATATCTCTTTAAAATAAAGTACACTCTTTATATCTGATACTTAAACAGGTGATAACCTATTGCAAAGTATCTAGAACAAAGACCATTGCACAAAGTTACTAGGTAACTTAATAATTAGTTTCAGGAAGATATGAATCGTAGCCTGATATAAAAAGGCTACAGTTGGAATAGAGATGAGAAAGATAAACACCTCCAGCATCCAAACAGCTGCAAAGTGAGCAGTCACTTGAACTGCATCATTGCTTGCCTTCTGAATCAAGCAGCAAGAAGACATTCAAAGCAAAGGAAAATCTTTCAAGTGGGACTGCTCCTACAAGTTCATCTGTTTCAAAAGCTGTGGAAAGGAGGCGTTGGATTCTGGCTAGTGGTTTAATTTGTTGTGGTGAGATACCAAAATCCTATTTCAGCTTGAAGTGTTATTGTATTTTATAATTATAAAGAAATATAAAGATTTAAATTTAAGCAGTTTTGAAAAACTCTCATCTCATAATGTTCCTCTTTGAGCAAAACTAGACAGCTTGCAACTACTATTAGAGAAACAGGTTTTTTAGAGTGTTGTTATTAAAGTATATTAAGATTAACAGCTACAATATGTTTATCAGGCATTTGGTCTACCAAGGAAAGTCCTGCAATGGTGCCCCAGTTTGTAGATTCCAGAAGAGGTTTTTTTCTTCATGTGGTCATGTGCAGGGTCATGTGCAGAAAAGTGCATGGTCCTACACATGTATTCTGTAGAAGTTTTTAAGATCATGGGTGATTGTTAGAACTGTTACAATTCCAAGAATGGGGCAAAATGAATGATTAACATTAGTACACCAGGGCTAGACAGCCTTTTGGCAGTCTACTTGTGAAGACGTTGGTGTTCTGACAAGCAAAATGGTGGTGAGCGGGGGAGATGTGGGCTATACTTGAACAGGCACTCTTGGAGAATGCTAAGCCTCAGTTGTGCTGTCAGCATCTTTGGACTTGGCTGGTGGTTGTGCATATTTAGGAGGTGATGGCAGACACAAGCAATGCCCTTTTCTTGAACCTCTGGACCCAGCATTCCTGCCATTGCCTTGGTTACTTGGGTGTCAAGGCAATCTGTCTCTATATACCAAACAGTATTTATTTATACCTCACATTTCCCTCATAACCCTCATAAATGGTTTAAGGCTTAAGGTTTATTAGATTTATATCTCGCCCTCCCCGCCGAAGCAGGCTCAGGGCAGCTCACAACCAGTAAAATCAAACAATTCATCCACATTATTTATACCATAAATTAAAAATTAAACAATTAAAACAGTTAAAACAGTCTGGTGCTAAATGGGGACCCAGAGTAACTTACAACATCATATATTACAATAATAGCTATGTTATTTTCAAATAGACTAATTGACCAAAGGTAATTCAGAAATTTTCCTTGGCAAACTGGGATTCAGACCTGGGTACCACTACATTTTGCTGGGTTACTGGTCTGATGTGCCACTGTCAGAACATTAGCTGTGGCTTGCCTACCCCTGATCCAGCTAGGGGACATATGCAGGACTGTATGTAAAAGCAGGCCTCCACATACCTACACTTATGTGGGTAAGAAACCACCCAGGCAAATGAACCCACCCTAGTTCACATCTGGTTTCCTGGGATAGGCCACAATTAGTACTGATCATTTCTTTGGAAGAAGGAATAAGGAACTGCATCAAATTGTCCCATTTGTCCTTCCTGCTGAACAAATGATTGGTAAAGCTGCTGCTTTTTAATAGGGTTCTGTGTATCCTGGTGCAGCAGCTGGATCAGGGCCAATATGTTTTGCCACCAGTTATTCCAACAAAGTTCACAAATAATGAACTTGTAATACACATTTACACTGTTTGTAGCGTTCATTTTTATGATAAAGTGTTCATCCTTAAACTAAATATTTTATTTTTTCAGAAATAATTTAACACCTACCCATACATGATGCCCAAAGCAGTTTATATTGTAAAGCAAAAAAAGCTGTTCAACAATAAAACCTGAAAACATTTCCATTAAATAAGAATCAATGAACCTAGACATCATCAGGAGAGGAAGCTTTAAAAGTGTGACTGCCATTTATAGAACAATGGCATGCCTCTAGTCAGCAGCAGGGAAACCAAATCAGCTACACTGTATTGCATCTTTTTCAAAGCTTCACCATAAATAAATTTTGAGAAAGATCGGAGAAAAACTGGGGAAACCCTGGGAGGTGCACCAGTGAACCATGTGGGGAAGCGGGGTGAGGTGGGGAGAATGCTTTTTAACAGCATTGAACCCAGGGAAGATAACCCACATGGAAATGGCCACAGAAGCATTGCATATTTGCTTAGGTGCTACCACCTTCATATCTTTGCACTCTTGAAGCACTGAAAGAGTTTTTGTGCATCTAAATATTATTCAGCATCAACTGAAAATTCAGAGGGGAAAAAAGCTATATTTGTTTTATTGTAAAGTTTGAAATTAGCAGCCAAAATGCTAATCCTGTAGACTGAGCCATCACTGGAAAGAGGGAGGAACCTTTCTGAACTAGTCCTATAAACTTTTGTTGAAATGAGAAAGGCCCAATTATCAGTTAGCTTATCCTTAATAGGATATTAATTTATTTATTAGTGAAATGGACTATATTTTAAATGTTAAATAATATGTGCTACAAGGTTATATATACTATAGTACTTTATGCACAGCAGAATTTTGCTATGTGTGGAATTAATCTACTTGAAACTATTTCATTCAACAAAGTTCTGTATAACTTGGAATTTTCAATAAATTTATCATATGTTAAAAAAAAGAAATGAGAAATATTATATCTTCTGACATGATAGGCCAATTCATTACCTGCTGAGTTAATGAAAACAATCACACACCATAAGCAAACCATAGTGTCGAAATCTTGCTTCCCGTTGCCATTATACCAATATTTGAAGACTCCCTGCTTTGCCTAAATTGCCCACACTTCACTCATCATTGAGTAAAAATGGGAACTTTAAAACCTCCTAACTTCAAAATTATCTGATGAATTTCACAAATACCAATAACACTAGACTGCATGCCTGAATTTTTGAAATAATCTGGACATTTAAAAGGAAGTTTCTCCACACCAAATTTAATACTGACAAGGTAAATTACATCAGTTTTACACTAGAATTAAGTTTTGTGCTTTATAATGGTAGAACATTGAAAACCACCCTACTTTAATTATAGACCCATGCAGCTGGATCCAGCAGTAATTTCTGCTGATGGAAGGAATTTCTATCTGCAAAACAGGATTTTCTTAGCTCCCTCATCCTGCTGGAGTCCAAATTCTCCTTGAAATGCTACTCTTGAAGGCCAATGCACTCCAAGCAGGCCTCAGATTCAGTGGGAGCTCACAGGAGCACAGCTCCTGCACCTTTCTGAGAGTTCCACCTCCTCCTTCTGAGAGTTCCACCTCCTTGTACATTGAATAGTATGTGCAGCTGCATAACAATCCCTGGATGAGCTCCACCACCTATTTTTTTACAAAATGACCGCTGACTCCAAGTATTAGAACTCTCATTGTATTTGATTTCATTGTTTTATACCATGTAATCCACCTTCAGTGACAGTAAGAAACAGGAACTTTAAATAAAATAAATAAATAAGGAGAAGCATGAGACTCAAACTGGGGGTCAACAACAAAAGCCAGAATTGGCAAAAATCAACTCCCTCCCATTACCACTGAATCTAACCCATCCTCTAGAAACTTCCATATATGTCGAGTAAATAAATTAATAAAATAATGAACCTGCCCCAATTGTAACAAAATAAAAGTATTCTTAGGGCTGCTCCCATAAAATGTCTCCTACTTTCCAGGGGAGAGGTGGTAAGGGATGGAGGCTGGGAAAGGATTCAAACACCGTACCAATTGCTAAACCAGCCTTTGCTACATACTACATCATTGGTCATAGCATCAGTGGCCCAGCTCATCCTTGGCTCTCCTAGCAACCCAGTTATTCTTTGATGGAGAATCAGATATGAAGCCCACATTTAGCTAAGAATGGCTTCTCATCCACTCCCTCCCCCATCAGGAAAAATGGCAAGTTTTGGACATATCAAAACTGAAGTTAAGCTTTGCTGCATAGCAATGACAGAGCCGAGTTTGTCCCCTTTTTCCTTAAATGCAAATCACCTGGGTGTTGGTCTGGAGATAAAGCCAGAAACAACCAATCAGGACCCTTGAAACGGTTGGATGGAGGAGGATGGGAAAACCCAATGTCACCTGTTTTTTTTCCCCAGGAAGTGATGTAGTGATGCTGCCAACATCACAGGTTTATTTTTATCCTATTGCCACTCAGAGTGATAGCAGACCAAGCAGGCTGCCTGTGGGAGGTCATCTACCATAGTGGAAGACCTGGCAGCCCTGAGAGGGGGAGGGACAGAAAAAGAATCCTTAATTGAGATTTGAGTCAGATAGGGTTTGGAGGTTACTTAAGAAGAGCAGGGATCTTGCTTTGCCTCCAGTTACTTGAGATGGAAATGGACTATTTAGTGTTGTGACCTGATGTGGTACATAGTGGCATATGGACCTTACATGTGCTCTTTCTGGGTGATTAGAAAGTTACTGGTACAGGCTGAGGTCTGGGCTGCAGGGCAGTATTCCAACATGATAACGACCCCAAACACACCTCCAAAACGACCACTGTCTTGCTAAAGAAGCTGAGGCTAAAGGTGATGGACTGGCCAAGCATGTCTCCAGACCTAAACCCTATTGAGCATATGTGGGACATCCTGAAACGGAAGGTGGAGATGCGCAAGGTCTCTAACATCCACCAGCTATGTGACATCGTCATGGAGGAGTGGAAGATGACTTCAGTGGCAACCTGTGAAGCTCTGGTGAACTCTATTCCCAAGAGGGTTAAGGCAGTGCTGGAAAATAATGGTGGCCACACAAAATATTGACACTTTGGGCCCGATTTGGACATTATCACTTAGGGGTGTACTCACTTTTGTTGCCAGCAGTTTAGACATTAATGGCTGTGTGCTGCATAATTTTGAAGGGACAGCACATTTACACTGTTATACAAGCTGTAGACTTACTACTTTACATTGCACCCAAGTGTCATTTCTTCAGTGTTGTTACATGAAAAGATACACTTAAATATATACAAAATGTGAGGGGTGTACTCACTTCTGTGACATACTGTATGTCAGATCCAGCCCTTGTAATAAATGGGTTCATCACCTCTGTTCTAGACTGCCTGGAGAAACAGCCACAATATAGTACATCATTGCCATTGCACCAAACCAAGTGTGTGGGTATCAAGAAGGCCCTTTCCAAGGAAGCATTGGGTGTGATGGTAAGGGAAACGAAGGAGAAGCTGCAGCTGTGGGTTATAGCAAATGGTGAGGCCCTATTGTCCTGTTCCAAAGCTCAATGGCAGCATGAGGCTCTGTATTGATTACTGGAAAGTCAACGTGGCCCAGTTTGATACATACCCTATGCTGAGGACTGATATTTTGATTGACCAGCTAGGAGCAGCCTGTTTTCTGACTGTCATAAAACTCACAAAGAGCTACTGGCAGGTGCTGGGGGGAAAATGGCCTTGCCACACCTCAGGGACTCTTTCAGTTTCAGAAGATGTTATTTGGGCTGCTTGGGGCAGTGGCAGCATTCCAATGGCTGGTCAATAAGGTCCTAGCGGGGTACCATGCATTCACTGCTGTATGTATAAGATGACACTATTATCTTCAGCTCTGTCTGGAGATCCCATCAATAGTACTTGGAAGTAGTCCTAAGAATACTCAGTTTGGCCAGGCTAAAAGCCAGTCTTGCCAAGAACCACATAGATGGGGTTTGTTGTGGGGGACAGCCAGATCTGGTCACTTACAGAGGAGGTCACTTTCTGGGATGACCACATATAACCCCAAGCTAAGTGTCAGGTGCAACTACTCTTGGAACTGCTGGGGTATTATAGCAGGTATATACCTCACTATGTCACCCAAAAGGCTCCCCTTTCAGATCATGAGAACCAAGATTTATGTTACTATAAGGTGTCCACCATGAACACTTGCAGCCATATTGCAGCTCAAATTCCTATTTAAAATTGCTGGGGATGCTGATTCAAGTTGTGATCCCAGTGCAGCAGGAGGAGGGACTGCTGCTTTCTTCTTATGCCATTTTCCTGAGCCAAATTTGCTTATGAGACATTATATGAGCTGTTGGAGGAGCACTACATGCACTGAATGCTTAGAAATAATATCTCCTACCACTGTTTTGGACCAAGAAACAGCACAGGGAGGGTAAGCCTCTGTTCCCCATCAGGGCCAGCCCTGCACTAGGCAAACTAGGCAATTGCCTAAGGTGCTGGCCTTCTGGGGGTGTTGAATTGGGCACCCCCATGTGACTCAGTGATGTTATCAGTGTGGAGGGGGACTGCGCCAGAAGTTAGCCTTGCCTAGGGTGCCAGTCTACAACTGGCTGTGTTCCCCATGTCACAGTCCCAATTTGAATCAGGCCCTTGCAGCAATTTTACTTGGAGTTTCACCAGAACTTGCAGCTGCAATATATCCCTGTAAGAGACTCCCATACGTTGTAATGTGTAGTTTGACTCTAAATGTCACTGAGGACTCCACAAATCTGTTTTTGTACATGCATTAAAAATGTTCTGTTTCAATCTGTGCGGTTGACAGATATCGATATACACAAGTCCTATGAGGAAAGGTTGAAGGAACTTGGTATGTTTAGCCTGGAAAGGAGACAACTGAGAGGTGATACGATCACTGTCTTCAGGTACTTGAAGGGCTGTCATATACAGGATGGTGCAGAATTGTTTTCTGTTGCCCCAGAAGTTTGGACCAGAACCAATGCATTGAAATTAAATCAAAAGTTTCTGGCTAAACATCAGGAAGAACTTCATGACAGAGCGGTTCCTCAGTGGGGAAGGCTTCCTCAGGAGGGGTGGCCGCTCCTTCCTTGGAAGTTTTTAAACAGAGGCTAGATGGCCATCTGACAGCAATGCTGATTCTGTGAATTAGGCAGATCATGAGGTGGGCAGGAAGGATTGCATCAATGCTTAGTTCTTGTGACCCTTTCTTACACACCCAGGGAAATGCTAATTGCTACTTTGGGGTTGGTCAGCAATTTTTCTCCATGCTTTGGCAAGGGATCCTGGAAGTTTTAGCTATCTTCTGGGCATGAAGCAGGGGTCGCTGGGGATGTGTGTATGTGTGGGAGGTATTTGTGAAGTTCCTGAACTGTGCAGGGGGTTGGATTAGATGACCCTGGGGTCCCTTCCAACCCTATGATTCTATAATTCTATGATTCTATGTACATACACTGTCCTTCTAGTTTAATTAATTATCTTGTTCTTTCAGGCAGGCAACAATTACAAATACATCCAGTATTTCAGCACTGATCCTTATGATAAACCCCACGGATCTAACTTACACATTTGAAGAATGGACTGGAGCAAAGTATGTGCAGGAATATTTTCTTCTGGGACTCAGCTGGTTGCTGACAGCATTATTAGCAGTTCCTTTGTGGATTTTATGCTATATGTACCTATCCGCTTTAATTGTTCAGATCTTTGACAAGACTTCTCAATTAACAGAAAATTCATCCAACAAATTACAAAGAATATGCATTTTGGTTTTGGCACATCTTTGGGACATCTTTGGGAAAATATGGCATGGTAAGCAAGGTTTTATTTTACAATTTGTTGTTGTTAGACTTGCAACCAGCTGAAATGGCAAAAATACTTAGTGAAATTATACAAAACTACATCCCCATTTAGTTTCTTTTTTTATGGTTCCTTTGCCAGCCTTTCTACCTAAGTACTGTATTGCAAACAATAGAACTATTAACAAAAAACACTACACAAGGAATCATGGAAGGGGGAACAACTGGAAATCTCCCTAAAAATCTCCTCCTACAGCATCCTGTAAGTCTTTATGGGTGTGGATAGGCTGGTTTCTCCCTGTCCTCACTTTCCCTTTAATCGACACTCAGCTGCTGTCAACATTCCTTACCAGGGCTTTGTTTTTTTTGGTAGAAAAAGCCCAACAGGAACTCCAAGCCAGCCTGTGTTCCTGCTACCCCCCCCCCCCCCACCAACAAAACCCTGTATTTAACATTCCATGCTTGATAGAATTTTTATTCGAATAGACATCAGAGGACTTCAAGTCTCCCAAAGTTACTAATTCGTGCTTCTGTAATTTGTTTTGAGGCAAGCAGGAGCCACATACTGGCCTTGATTTGGTAATCTGTAGCAGAATCCAACAACAATATTTTCACTTCAAAATCCTCATTCATTTTTACTCAGACACCATCCACAGGGTAATGTTTTCATCCTCCTGGATTTTTATGGTATATGTATGGTATATAATGCTACTTTCCTTCTCTTTATGTTGCATTTTCCCACTTTTTGAGCAAGTTATATCCTTGAATGGCAACCTTCCATAGGCTGAGAGTCAGCCTATTATTTTCTATGTACTCTCCTGTACTAAAAATAGGGTTGCTAGGTCCTACCTGGCTGCCAGCGGGGTGGGGGGGGGGGACTTTCTTCATGCACTTGGCATGGTAATGACATCTGGAAGTGACATAATCATGCCAGACATGTCACATGGGGACACTCTAGCATTTTGGTATAAACTCTATGGTTCTGTGTACTACTGTTGGAGCTGTCTGGGGGTAAGGCTCCCCCCCCACTGGTCAATCCTGTGCTGGTGGACTGAAAGTGCTAAAACCCTGCCCCCAGTGGGAGGTTGGGAATTCTAACTAAAAATCCAGTTTTCATCTTGATTTTCACTATACTATGAGCATTAGTATATTGACTTTATAAGCCACTGATATGCTCCAACATGGTTCTGCAATTTTATTATGGTGGCTTTAGACACCACCTACAACGCCCTGATAAATTTGGGGTGAATTCCAGTATCTTTAGCAGAGGCCACTAAGAGGCTATGCAGATAAGCTTCAACCTCAGCAAACTTTACCATTTGGATGTAAGGAGACCTGCTTGTGTGATGCCACCACTGCTGCTGTGGGAGGAAATGGATACTCTGTGTGTATCTTTGTACAATAAGGGCTTTGTTATCCAGCACGGCTATTAAAAATCTCAGTCATCTGGCATCACTCAGAGGGCAAGCTCCTCCCCCCAGTCACCACATGCCTCCATCTTTGGGCATGTGCCTTTCACTCCTGTCTCTCCAGCTGGCCAACTTGGTGATGGGCTTGGAGAAGCCAGGGCTCCCAGCTGAGATGGAGTGCTCAGTCTTCTTTTAGCTGGGTGCAGGGGTTTCCAGGTGGTCTGTCTCTTGCTTGGCTGTTGTGTAGGATGGTTTTATGGCTCAAGGGAAGTGTTCCAACAGGGTTGAGTTTGGTCACTTAAGAATCCTTTCAGAAGGAGGTGGAGCTAAAAAATAAGTGTGAGTATCCAGTACATTTGGTTAGCTGCCAATCCCTGTTCCCTATTAGTTATATTTTAAAAAGCATTTGCTATATAGATGTGTAGATTGCACTGAATACTCTGTGTATGACGGGTGAGGTGTTTGAGAGGCTCATTCATGTACTCTAACATGTGTCACATATGGCTTGTGAGTGTGATGGCCTTTCACAGCAGAACAAGACATAAGAAACATGGAGTTTCTGCCATTCCTTGTGTCTTACTTTCACTTCTTTATATAACGTTCTACAAACAGGTCACATGATCTGACAATATTGTGTTATGCTTCTACATTTCTCTGTGCTTCTCTTCCTGCTTATGATGTGAGGCAGGAAGTGGGGAGAACCACAGAACAATTACATTGTCATGTGTTGTAGTATACATCGTCAGGGGACAAAGATACATAGAGTGGAGTGGCAGCAGTTCCATGACACAATCTAATTTCATACTCGCAAACATTAATGGAACCAAATCATACAGTTGAATACGCAGTTAACATAGGTTTCCATGGGTCTTAACTACAGCTAACATTCTATGATTTGTACCACGTAAGTTCAAGTAAATCAGATGTATGAATAAACAAAATGTGTAAAAGAGTCAAGCTGGCTTTGGTAAAAATGAGTTGTCAGTTGTTGTGACATGGAATAAGTATATAGCTCAAACAATGGAAGAAAAGTTTGAAATGGAAGAAAAATTTAAATATTTTCTTCCTAACTACTTTATATGAGTTCTCTCTCATTGCTGAAGGGGAGCACATACTGGAGGGGAGGGGGAGTGCAGATATACAAATATTCATCCTGTAGTTTAAAAAGCTGTGCAAAATAAAATAAAAGTTTATTATCAGAGAGGTAATGCAAGTATTTTTTATCACAGTCACCCACACTTTGTGTTCATCAAGAAGCAGGAATAGGACAGAACTATGTGTACATCACCGGTCATTTGCTTCTGCTTAGCCTGTTTCACTGTACTATTTCCCAACCACTTGTTTCTTCTCCTCCCAATTTAAATTTAGTTTCCTTGTTTACTTCTTGGTGTTCTTCCTTTTGGTATGACAAATATCCTTGTTGCTATGCCTCTTCCAAACCATGGGCCAAGGTAGTGCTATTTTATATCACCATCTTATGTATTTATATGCTGCCTTTCTGTTAACGACAGGTCTGCAGGGCAGCTGATAACTAGTTACAGTAAAACATTATAAAACATGAATTTTCTTAATAACAAGGCTGAAACATCAAGCAGCCAACTAGCCATAAGGTGATAAAAGATTAAGATTCAAGGGTTTTTTTAATAATGTTATCATATTAACAATAGTCACAAACATAACAGTCTATAGCATATAAAACTATCAGCCTCACACAGAGGTAGTTAGCCCTTCAAATATCTTGATTTAGGGCTGTTTGAAGAAGCTTCCCATTATGGGTACCAATAAGCACTTGCTTTGCATTCAGAATCTGTTGCAGCTTCTGGATAAAGGCAAAGTCATATAAAGTGCATTACTATAATCAAATGTAGAGGTTATCAAGGCACAGATGAGAGTAGTTATCTCGCATTTCCTAGAGAGTGATGCAATTAGCATACCAGTGGAAACTGGTAAAAAGTTTCTGGCCACATGCCACCCAACTAACCAGAAACCAGCTGAGTCCAGGAATATATCCAAAGTACAAGTGTGATCATTAAGCAGGAATGCAAACTCATCCAAAACAGGCCAGACACCTGATTAAAAATTCTTCATCTGGCTTCAAAACTCCATTTTATTCTGATTAATAATCCAAATAATAATCTGATTCAGTTTATTACCCAGTCCACCAGCCCATCATTGATCCCAGTTGCCTGTTCAGAACTTCCACTGCATCATATCTCTGCTTATATTAAAATCTGTGTCTCAGACTTTTTAAAGAAAGTAAGAACTTGGACATTTGAGCAATTAACAAATATAGTGGAATAAATTAAAACAATTCTTTGCTGATTGTACTAGCAACTGGTCCAAAGATGCCAGGCTTCCAACTGGCTTCTCCCAGGCATTTCCTGAAATGCCAAATTTCATGTTCTAGCAGACAGAAATAATTAGATTTCTTTTAATGAGCCAAGACAAAAATGTTTCAATACTGTGAAATGCAAATAATTTCCTTTCATTGTGGCATACTTATTATTAGACTATTTTAAATACAAATCATATATTGGAGATATACATGGTACAGAGTATTAATTATCTCAACAACTTCCTCCTCAGCATTAAAGAAAAATGGAGAGGCCATCACAGAGTACTTATGTCATAAGGACTAATACTGTGAGAGGGCATAAAAATATGGTAAACACATTGCTCATGCTACAACTTTAAGGATATATTTTTACTGTCTCTGTATGTAGCTTTTTGGTTTTGAGATTTGTTTTAAACATGGTTATACAGTACACTCATGTGAGCAATCCCTGTATTATATCTCCCATCACCTCTCTGCTTTCTGGATGATGCAGCCACATGGGTGATGAAGGAGTCAAAGCTCCTTTCAACTGACACACTGACAAAGAAAGCTTTAACTCTTGATAGCTTATGCCCTGAAAATCTTGTTAATATCTTAAGGTGCCACTGGAATCTAATGTAGCTCTTCTATGTGTCTCTCCTTAATCTCTCTGGCCCCAGAGATTAAGGGCATGGAATGTGCTGGTCTGGCATGGGATGTTGGGGAGGGGTTGGTGATCTGGCTGGTGTACCGTTCGCCTAACGCACCAGCTAGCGCCTTACCGTCCCTAATGGAGGCTGTAACAAGCTGGGTATTGGAGTACCCAAGGCTTTTGATCCTGGGTGACTTCAATGTTCATGCCAACAACGTGACCTCCAGTCAGGCGATGGGCCTAGTGTCATCCATGGCGACACTGGGACTCTCCCAAATTGTTACAACGCCCACTCACCAGGCGGTACACATGCAAGACTTGATCTTTGCGGTGGAAGTTTTAGTGGACGGTATTACTGCCGAAGCAGTGCCATGGTTGGACCATATGCCCTCAAGGCTTGTGTGGACGTCCCACCTCAAGCCCATTTAGGCGGTGAGCATATTTTTGCTCGTCTGTAGAGCCAGATGGACCCAGAACGGTTCCAAATTGCTCTACGGGATTCCTGGTCTCCTGGCGATTTTCTGGATGACCTGACAGAGTCTTGGTATGACAGACTCTCCAGAGCCATCGATGAGATCACACCTCGGCATCCTTGGCACTCTCGCTCTAAGATAGCACCATGGTATAACCTGGAGTTGTGGCAGATGAAACGAGGACTCAGATGGCTAGAGAGGCAATGGCGGCGTACTCGAGACGAAGCGACTAGAACATCTTATAGAGAGTTTATGAGGTCCTATGAAATGGCAGTCAAAGTCACAAAGAAAACTTACTTTGCATCTGCAATTTCGCACCCGGCACAATTGTTCAACACTATTCAACCCTTACAACATTGCCACAAAGCAGGCCAAATTCTAAGGAATTGGAGATTGGCTGTGAGGCTTTTGCAGACTTTTTTGCAGACAAGATCTCATTGCTCTGCCACGACCTCCCTGCCACAATGGAGACAGCATGTGAACTCGAGGCCCCGTGCCTGTCTTCGGGTTTTGTTCTGGATTGCTTTAATACACTCAGCCTAGAGGAAGTTGACAGGATCCTCTCTACTGCACGACCTACAACTTGTGATCTGGACCCTTGCCTCTCCGGGCTTATTAAAGCTTGCCAGAGTGAGCTCAGATATCCTATACGGGATATCGTGAGTAGATCCCTTATGGAAGGGCATTTTCCAACACCTCTTAAAAGAGTCTGTGGTCTGCCATCTCCTGAAAAAAATCAACATTAGACCTGGCTAAATTGGCACATTACCGGCCGGTCTCGAATGTAATCTTTTTGGGTAAAATTATTGAGAGGGCAGTGGCGCTGCAGTTACAGAGCTTTCTGGATGATGCTTCTGTTTTAGACCCCCACCAGTCCGGCTTTCGCCCAGGCCATGGGACGGAGACAGTGCTGGTTGCCCTGGTGGATGACCTCCAACGGCATCTGGATCGAGGCGGCTCGGTGGTACTGATGTTGTTGGACCTATTGACAGCATTCGATACAGTCGACCATCGGTTGCTGACCTGCCATCTTGCCGACGCAGGGATTCAGGGACTGGCCTTGCAATGGCTTTCCTCTTTCCTTGATGGTCAAGGACAAAGGGTGGCGATTGGGGGTGAACTGTTCCGGAGACATGTGCTTGATTGCAGGGTGCCTCAGAGGGCGGTGCTCTCCCCGATGTTCAACATCTACATGCGCTCCCTTGCCCAGATCACCTGGAGGTATGGGTTGGGTTGTCACCAGTACGCTGATGACACCCAGCTCTATCTACTGATGGATGTATGGCCTGACGGTGTCCCAGAAAATTTGGACCTGCCGCTACAAGCCATGGCTGGATGGCTTAGGCTGAGTAGATTGAAGCTTAATCCAGTGAAGACAGAGGTCCTTTGCTTGAGTCATGGTGGTCCCGGAAGGGAAATCCCCCTATCGGCCTTTGACTCAGAGCTTGGGGGTACTACTGGAGCCTACCTTGACAATGGAGGCCCAGATAGCAGCCACTGCTAAATCTGCGTTTTTCCATCTTAGGCGGGCAAGGTAGTTGGTCCCCTTCCTGGAGCAAGGTAACCTGGCAACAGTGATCCATGCAATGGTCACCTCGATGTTGGACTACTGTAATGTCCTCTACATGGGGCTGCCCTTGTGCTGAACCCAGAAGTTGCAGCTAATGCAGAATGTGGCTGCCCAGCTGTTACTGGGGCTTCCTAGGCGGGAGCACATTCACCCAGGACTCCGGGAACTGCACTAGCTGCCAATAGTATACCGGGTTCATTACAAGGTGCTGGTTATTACCTTTAAAGCCCTATATGGCCTAGGACCTGCATACCTTAGGGACCATCTCTCCCCACATGTTCCCCAGAGAGTACTTAGATTGGGATCACAAAATCTGTTAATAATCCCTGGGCTGAAGGAGGCTTGATTGAAATCAACTAGAGACAGGGCCTTCTCAATCATAGCCCCCTGCTGGTGGAACCAACTACCAGATGAAGTGAGGGCCTTGCGGAACCTGGTGCAGTTCCACAAGGCCTGCAAAACTGTCTTCTTCCGGCTGGCATACAATTGACTGGCACCGGTATTTAAGAGCTGTGGAAGAAGGCTGTCACCATCAGAATAGCGCCAATTTAATAGTCTGTTTTTCTGTTTTAATTGTTTTAACTGTTTTAATCATTGTTATTTATTACCGAATATGTATTTTTAATACTTATTAATTTTATTGTTTCTGGGATTTTATGCTGTAAGCCGCCCTGAGCCTGCTTCGGCGGGGAGGGCGGGGTATAAATCAAATAAATAAATAAATAAATAAAATAAACACATTTCATTAGGTATTAGCTATCCTTTCTTTTCTCCAGACCTGAAGTCAGGGTATCTTCTTCCCCCTGAATATTTCTTTAGCTGCTTATATGATCACCCTACAATAGTGATATATAACTGTGGGTCTAGGGAGGATAAAAGGGTGATGAGGTAGAAGACCCCCTCCCCCCCAAAAATCTATGTTTGGATAAAATATATGGCTACAGCTTTATTGTTTACAATAAAAAAGAGCATGGAGATGCATCCAAACATCAGGTGACCCGCCTGGTTGCCTAATTACATCCCCCCCACCCACAGCCTGCCTGCTGGGGGATAAAACTATAGAGTGACAAGACCTGAGATCCATATGGGTGCTTTGCCTCTGCCTGTTTCCTTGTCGCCTGGTGGTGGAAGCCAGCTGGCAGCCCCCAAACTGGGCATGAGTCTTGAGTGGCTCCACCCTCAAAACAAGAGAGGCAAGCACATTGGCACATCTTTCCCTCACAAAGGATCCATCCCCAAGCTGTGATGATGAAGTAGCATAAAACAGCAGAATACAGGAAAACATGATGAGCAAACCAGAAAAACCCATTGCACTAAAACCACAGAACAGGGAGGAAACCACAGAACAGGGGAAATTTGAAGAACCAAAGAGAGGGCAAGCAAGCTAGGGAGTGGATTTTTAAAGGCATGAGGCACCACTTCCTATGCCTGCTCCAGCCACATTGGCTTATGCAGCAGACCAATCCATGCAGCTGGCCCCCAAAGCCTGTGGGCAGCACAAGGCTGCAAGGCAAGCTTCCACTGCTTTGCCCACCTTCCAGACCACGGTGAGTGACTCCCGGTGAATCAAGGCTGTATTTATACTGATGCGTGTAAATCCTAAAATTGCATTTAAGTGGTGTCTGCATTTTCAGGGATGGAGGATAAATAACACAGTCTTCCAATCTGTTTTACTTGGGGGCATTAAAATAGTAAGTACAATTGTGAGCACATTGTAAGAGCACAAATGTAACGCAAGCACTGAAGGTTATATCCATCAGCATTAGAGATGCACCTTTTTGGACCAATGGCAGGCCTATGTGGAGAGTGCCACAGCTGTCTAATTCTGAAGTGACCAAACCATGAATGACTGTGGCCAGATTATTTCTGTTCAGGAAAGGATGCAGCTGCTACACTAACTGAAGGTTGGCTAAATGCACTGTGTCCCACAGATCCCATGAGTGTCCTCAATCAAAGGTGGATCAAGTAGAACCTCCATGCTGGGGATCTTCATCATCAGGAGAGCTATGCCATTTAAAACAAGTAGTTAATAACTGTCCAGTTTTTTCTAAAACTCCAGTTTATTTACCTCACCCAAACTATTATTGTTTCTAGGCAATGATTCAGTCGATCTTATTTAGCTGAAGAGAAGTAGAGCCTTGTATCTTTCTTATATTGATGGAACCTTACTTGAAATCTCTGAATGACCTCTGCCAGGTTTCACGTAGATGCTGAAAAACATGGGACAACTAGAGCCTCATGAGATCCCAAAATCACTGGATGGCTTGGAGTAGCTTCATAGCATATTTGTTCTGAGACTGCTTTAGCAGCCATCCTTGTCATTTTATGGCCTCCAGCTATCTGGAACACCACAGGGTCTAACAGGCTTAGCTTGGCAGGCATTTTGAAAAAGCCTAGAGAACACCCTATTTTCCTGATTTGTGATACATACATATATAAAGTTAGTTGTGATAGTCTGGCTGTTCACCACCTTGAGGACCCTGAACTGTTGGAAAGACAGCATAAAAATGTTTTAAATAAATACATACATAAAATGGGAATAAAATGGCAACCAGGAACTCCCAATTCCATTTAGTCTATAACTAATTGCAGTGTCACCTAATGACTTAACCAGATAAATATCTTCAACTTTTGTTTAAAGAGAAAACATAGCTCTGTTAACCACTCATCTCTATATCTGAAAATGTTTGAATAACTCAAACAGCGAGTGAAATGTGAGTACATACATCATTGTATTATTGACCACACGTGACCTGGGTGTTCAATACGCCCCCCCCCCCATGTATACTAGCTAAAGTTTGCCTTGCCCTTTCTCCATTAAGCTTTATAGAAACATTTTTCCTGGCTCTTAGGACTGTAAATCTTGTACTGAGTTATGGCAGTTATAGAAATATTCACAACCTCTTCCAGTATGGTAATCTGAAAGGATACCCTTTTGCCAGAATAAAAATGGGTTATATGTTTTCCTGTTGACAGTTCTGCTGGGCTATAGCTAGGAACTAATAACAATGTTAACTGCTATCTTAAAGGGCAATATGTGGATCATTCTGTTGCAAGATTTCATTTGCAGTCTGTACTTTTTTCTCTGCTTCTCTGTTAGGTTGAGGATAGTACTAGAAATAAGGGTGAAGCTGTAGGATGTAGGGAATGGCTGAAATTCTAGTCCTGTGAATTAGGTTGCATCATCAGTCACAAGTTCATCTGGAATGCCAAAACAAAGGTGTTCTTTAGTTGAGCAACAGCCCTATGACAGGTGATGTCAGGCAAAGGGAGTATCTTAATATGTTTATATTAATAATTCTCAGCAATCAATTAAACATAGACTGCTCTGTCCACAATGCTTGGCTGCTAACCTTTTCCCAAGGTTTAATGGTTAATGCAGTAGTGATCAAAGGTTCCTTGTGTTGTGTTCATTTATTTCTTCTGGTGTAGTCAATTCTTCTTAATTTCATTCCAAATAACAGGCCACCATGACACTGTCTGCTTCACTGCCTCTGCACATTTAGGTTGGCCTTGATGTTCCTTGTGGATTTTATTTTCCTCATGGAATGTTGTAGGGCATTACAGTTCTCTTCCAATTCACTCAGTTGCCTATGGTCAGAAAAGTACTTCATATTAATCTCTAGAGTATACAAGATACTTAAGTCATCTCCTTATCTAACGTAAGACTTTTTGAAGTTATGGGTCTGCTTGCATAGCTGCTTAGATCCTGGGAAGACAGCATGTGCACTAGGAATGTTAGACCAGTTTTGCACTAGGACTTGTTCCAAGTGGAGAGCCCTTTTGATTCCATTGCTTCTCTCAATTTTCATACAAGTTGCCCCGGAGCTGTGAGTTGGCGTGGCATTCTTCCATGGCAAGCAGAAACCACTTGGAAGAGGATCCTGCTTGCTGTAGAAGAGCGCCACGCCAACTCGCAGCTCTGGGGCAACTTGTGCGAAAATGGAGAGAAGCCCCAGGAGCAAAAGGACTCTCTTCTCGGAACAAGCCTCATGCGAAATCGGTCTAAATCTTTTTCTCCTTCTGCCCCCCCCCCCCCAAGCTTATGAACTACTTATATTGTAGAGCTTTGTGATAAGGTATCTGTTATGACAAATCTGTTTCCAGCAGCCTATTCTACTTTTGGATTGAATCTCATCATTCTAATCAAACAACATTGGTACTCTAATGGCACTTGGTCTGAAGCCTTTCCTTGCATGAAGGTTACCAAATGTTTATAGTTTGGAAGAATTATGAATGTATGCCATGCAGATACCTTTTGAAAAGTTCTGCATGTCCAGACACTGGCAAGGTATTGTATTGTATTTATTTATTTATGTGGATTTGTATTCCGTCCTTTCCCATAAGGGCTCAGGGCAGATTCCAACATATCAAACAGTTAAAAACTAACAATACATCAATAGATAAACAGTAAAATAATTAAAACATATTAAAAGTTTAAGACAATTGACAGTGGAGCCAATAGCTTGGATTTAATGTAAGTTAAGGCAGCGTGGATAAGGTAGACACTTATTTTACGTGTCTGAAGATGCCAGCTATATTGGCCCGATTTCCTCCAATCCAGATAGTAGTCACCGTTGGGAGGCCGGTTAGATGGTATAGCTAAATAAGGTTGGGGCCAGGGCCAAAAAAGCCCTGGCCCTGGTTGAAGCAAGGCAGATGTCCTTTGGGCCAGGGATGGTCAGAAGATCTTGGGTGGCTGAATGTAACAACCTCCGGGGCTCATATTGATTTGTGCATTAGTTTTTTTCTGCTTCTCTACAGATTCAGGAACAGAAAGTAACTGGCTTCCACTCTGAATCATGCAGCTATTTTAACATTCCACCTCAGCATTACAGATAATATCTTTTAACTCTGTGAAGGTAGTTTCTTGAGCTGATACCCAGACCCAGGAAGTGGTAGATTTCAGTAGCAGATGTTAAAATATTTTGACATAGATAGTTCACTATTCCCAGAAAAAGATCTCCAGTCTGGAATGTCAGTCTGCTTTCTGATACCAAGTACCTTACCTGTGCATGACTTTTTCCATTATTGTGTAATTACTGGTTCCAAGAACTCTATTTCTTCTTGACAAAAATTCATTTAACTTGAATAACTCCTATAACTTGAGCCAGGTTTTATTCTAGACAGTAGCCAGTGTTTCATCATTGTCTCCCATCAATGTGCCACCACATATTAGAATGCCATGCATGAATACAATGAGTCCTTTGTATATGAGCCTGCCTCGGCGGGGAGGGCGGGGTATAAATAATTTATTATTATTATTATTATTATTATTATTATTATTATTATTATTATTATTATTATTATTATTATTATATGCCATCTTCCTTCAGAAAATCATAGAAGCAACTGTCATTCCAGATGGAAAAAACTGAAAACAGAATCTCCCAAAGGGTGTAGTGATTGCAGCAGTTTAGTGCTTTCATTTGTCAGATAAGTTGCCCAAAGCCTTTAAGCACCTAACCCAGGGGTGGCCAACAGTAGCTCTCCAGATTTTTTTTGCCTACAACTCCCATCAGCCCCAGCCATTGGCCATGCTGGCTGGGGCTGATGGGAGTTGTAGGCAAAAAACATCTGGAGAGCTACCATTGGCCACCCCTGACCTAACCAAATACAGTGTCACCTAGTGACCAAACAATATAATGATAATATCCATGTAAGAGAACACAGGTGCAAATGTATCAACCACTCAAATAACCACTGAACAAGAGGATCAACCGAACTATCCAGTTATAGAAAACTGCCAAAGGTCACTTGGCAACCATTTGAATTAACCTCGAGCAACAATGGAAGTGAACATTAAGGGGATGGAGTTTCCACAAATTTAAATTCTGCCAGTTGGAGAGATGTATGAAGAAAGACACTTCTCTCATACCTCACTGTTCCCTTGCTGTACTGACAAAACCAGGTGAAGTATATGCCCAGCCACGTCCATTACAGCAATAAACATTAATCATATAAATTGTTATCTTCAATGTAACATTACTGTAAGCATGCCATACTTTTAAAGAGTTTTCTTAACTGCAAGCAAAATATTCTATTTCCTATTGCAAAACCACTACAGATGGGTTATATCAGTCCCATTAATCAGTAGTATTGGGATCAACTAAGAATACAAAATGCCATGAGAATATTGATCTCATTCCTCAGAACATTTCCCCTAAATTACCTTAAAAATTATTTTCTTTCTCTTTGTGTCCTTAGAAGCTCACTGATTCACAGATCTTGAGCAGCGGAAGACACTTATTTCTTATTTTTTTGATGCAAGGGCTAAAAGGACTGAGACAAATTTTGCAGTTGCTAGAGCAGGGGTCAACATAAAAGCCACATAGAATAAATGTCAGATGTTTGAGAGCCGCAACACATGAATGTCAGATGTTTGAAAGCCCAGGACAGGAAGGGAGGGAGGGAGAGAGGGAGGGAGGAAGGCAGACAAATAGATGGGTTAAGGGAGATGTGGAAAGAAAGCAACTTTAACTTGGTTCAGAGAAGCAATTTAACGAGAGAAATGCCTTCTCCAAGCTGGCCAATGGGGCAGTGGGGGTTTTGAGAGCCACACAGTACATGTGAAAGAGCCACATGTGACTCCCAAGCTGTAGTTTAGCCACCCCTGTGCTAGCGTGATCTTAGGATCCTTATCACTGAGCAAAAGAGCTAGGGTTTCTGGAGCATGAATGGTTGAATAAAGGCTTAAAATAATAATCCCTCATAATCTCAAAACATTTGCATTCCAGCAAAGCATGAAAGGTTGTATCAATCCTGTTAAGGCCACAAAGGGAGATTCTGTCAGTGTAGGACTTGTTTAAAAATTTCTTGGTAAAACCATTGTAGGTATAATGTTCAGTCTTGCAAACAACAAAGCTCTGCAATAATATGGGATGATGAGATAGTAATATTGGGGGGGGGGGCAGTAAAGATTCTGAGTAACTTTCTCTGTTATGCTATCAGTTAAATATGATAGAGACTGCAACGAAGTGATTTTGAAACCATACAAGAGACAAGTAAAGTTAATAATCTATGCAGAAAAAAAGATCAATGGTAATTTATATTTTTATCTACCTAGTTCTCCTGTGCAGTAGAACATATAGCGATTTATCCTCCTCCTTAGCAACCTTAATTTCTCTTCAAGAACAATTTTTCAATATCATTGTTACCAGAATGCCCATGACCAGTGTCTCCTTCCCTTGCACTACTGAACACTCTATCTGGATAGCATGTTATGTCCACAATACAAAGTATACATTACATATCCATAAAATAATCAGATCTTCATCAAAGAGTCTGTTCCAATGGATGATTTCTCCCTCTCATGTAGGCACCCTTATTCTATGAGATAGTGTGAGAGACATCAAAATGTGAGCAGTACACTTCAAGAAGGTTCCTGAAGCACTCATCTGCATACTTCTCTGCCTTGGTCAGCTTCTCTAAGTCAGTATCTCAAGAAAACATCACATCTGTTCTTCAAGTGGCAGGAAATTAATGTTCCAAGCTATATGCTCCCTCTATATCTTCCCATACACCTGATATTGTACACTTCTCTGGATAGCCTCTGTACCTTTGCGGTATAGCTAGCTTTTGTCTAGGAACAGGGGCGGCCCAACACCCCATGGTGCCCTAGGCCGACTCGCTGCCTGGTGCCCCCCTACTCCATGGCCCCCCTCCCCCTGCACCTCCTCCTCCTCCCCCACAGCATATTAATTTCAAAGCCAGAATGGGCTCTAGTGCCGCGTTCCGGCTATCTAAAGCCCCCCTGCCTCCTCCTCCTCCCTTCCCCACTGGCGGACCAACACATGTTAATTTCAACCCACCCCCCCACAATTGAAAAAAACATGCTGCGGGGCCTCGCTCTCAGTCTGTCAGGAGCAGCGTCCTGAAAGGGTGGTCCCACTGCTGCTGAGCTAACTCTTCTTGATCATCTAGGAAGTGGGGAGGGAAGGAGTCAGCAGCAGCGGGACCGTCCTTTCAGGACACTGCCTCTGACAGACTGGGAGCGCAGCCCCGCAGTGTGGTTTTTATGATCATGGGGCTTTGAAATTAACATGCAGTGGGGAAGGGAGGGAGGAGGAGGGGGAAGGGCCTTAGATAGCCGGAACACGGTGCTAGAGCCCGTTCTGGCTTTGAAATTAACATGAGGTGGGGAAGGGAGGAAGAGGAGATGCGGAGGGGGGCAAATTAGGCAGTTGCTTCGTAGGTGGAGGCTGGCGCCCTAGGCAACTACCTAGTTTGCCTAGCAGGGGAGCTGGCCCTGTCTAGACTAGGAAGCATTTACATTAAAAAGTTAAGGTGTGTGGATTTATTCTGAAGTTTTCTGTAGTATAAGGTTAGATACTCTAGTGTCCTGGCTTCCTAACTATATTGCTAAATTCACACAGATGTTTAATTTACCAGTATCTCATATTATTTCCCAAAACTCTTTATCTCTGGTGGTATAGTACTTTGAAACTGGGTGTCCCTTGTTCTTGTAGAATTTGGTTCTCTAGCAAAGTATGCCTAGATAGCTGCCCTATTTCCTTATATAGCCAAGTCAGGTATCTGGATCCACCTATTACATGACTGACTTATCACAGTGATTGAATACTGGATGGTGATGATGGGGGATTAAGGTTCATTTGGGCCCCCTCAGTCAGGAGGTAGAGATCTACTCCCCAATGTAGTCCTACACATTGATTCTAAACTCTAGCTTTATCTTCAACTCCTACTTACACTGTTATATAGTTAACCCTTTCAAGTTAAATTACAGTTTGGCTGTACTATGAAAAACAGTATCACGGAAGCTTTAAAAGGCAATAAACAATAGTATCTGAGGAGTTTATTGATAAATATGTTAACATCAAAAATTCTTTAAATATATGAATGTTGGGTGATTGGATGCTAAAGATGAAGATAACTTGAATAAATCTTTACTATAAAATATATTAAATAATTATATGTCACAGCCAGGGGTCATTTTGTAGAAAAATAGGTGGTGGAGCTCATGCAGGGATTGTTATGCAGCTGCACATAACTATTCAATGGACAAGGAGGTGGAACTCTCAGAAGGAGGAGGAGGAACTCTCAGAAAGGTTCAGGAGCTGTGCTCCTGTGAGCTCCCACTGAAAATGAGGCCTGGTCACAACCATTATTTTCAGGGATGGTGTCTAAAAGAGACAAACAGAAGTGATGAAATCCTAGGGCAAATAGAAAAAATAAAACCTATCAAATCACTGGGTCTGGCAGGCATACACTGGGAATCTTAAAGAACTCAAACATGATATTGATGATCTCTTAACAAAACCACGGAATCTTTTAACTAAAATTGTCTCTCTTACCAGGAGAAACATTAGCACCAATGTTTAAAAAGTAATTAAGGGAGAGGTCAAGAAATTACAAGGGGATAGTTTAACATGTGTACCGATGGCCGTTATAAAACACTGAATTATTAAGCATATAGAAGTAAAATAAAGCCCTACCAAGTAACTTGCTTTCTGCAAATAAATGCCTGAGTTTACCAACCTCTGGGTGTACAAGAATGTGGATAATTTATTATTTATTTACTTCATTTATAATCTGCCTTTCTCATTGAGACTCAAGGTAGATTACACAACTAAGGTTGATTCTGCTTAAGGCAAAAGCCATATGTGCAGTACTGGATGGATGGATGGATGGATGGATGGATGGATGGATGGATAGATAGATAGATAGATAGATAGATAGATAGATAGATAGATAGATAGATAGATAGATAGATAGATAGATAGATAGATAGATAGATCTACCAGATCTAAGGCTGATCTGGTAGATATTATCTCTCTATACTTAACAAAAGCCCTTTTGAAAAAAACTTCACCAAAATTTCCAAGAAAACAGCAGTAAGAGGGTAATCCAATTGGTCCTTTAACGGATTTGTAACTGATTGAGCAACATACAGCAGAATGTATTAATTTATTTATATATTTATACCCTGCTTATTTATTTCCAAGACAGCTGACATCATTCTCCTCTCCTCTGTTTTACCCTCCCAACAATACTGTGCGGTAGATTAGACTGGAAAAGAGTGATTAGGCAAAGTGTGGTTCCATGTCAAAATGGTATTTCAAATCTGGGTGAGAGGACACAAATGTGGCAAATGAGCTTCAGGACAAGTATATATAAAATGATGCACACTGAAGAAAAAATCCTGATTTTAAATATATAGATACACAGTTGAGGTTCAAAGTGCTTGTGACTGATGAGGAAAGAGATCTTGGGCTTGTGTTGACAGCTCGGTGCAAATAGTCTCAGTTGGGCATGAGACATAAAGAGGCAAAATTTTATTTATTTACATTACACTTCTATCCCACCCTCTCCGCAAGCGGACTCAGGGTGGCTCACAACATTAGTTTAAAACAGTAAGTCAATAAAATCTATAAAACATCAATACAGTTAAAATTTAAAACTATTCCACAGTGCTGTACAATTACTATGTTGGCAGTTCTGCTTTTCAGACGGTTGGACACCGGATACTCTAACTGATGTCAGGTGGCAGCTCTCTTTAAGCTTCGAAGGACTGTCGAAACAGTTTGGTCTTACAGGCCATGCAGAACGTAGGAAGGTCCCACAGGGCCCTCATGGCCTCTGGGAGAGCATTCCATAACTCTGGTGCTGCCACCAAGAAGGCCCTGGCTCGTGTCAAAAGCAACCTGGACTCCTTTGGTCCAGGGGTGGACAGCAGATTTTTTGTCCCTGAACTTTTTTGAATATTATTCTGGTCACTCCGAATAAAAAAAATATAATAGAGATGGAAAAGATGAAGAAAAAGACAACAAAATGACTAAAGAATTGTAATGTGCATTTGATGCTTTTTTTGGTGGGAGGGGGAGACTATCAAGGAACAGCTTCAAGAACTGTATATGGGATAGAGCAGGGGTGGCCAACCTGCCACTTGGGAGCCACAAGTGGCTATTTCACACATATTGTGTGGTTCTCAAAGCCCCCACTGCCCCATCAGCCAGCTTGGAGGTTTTTTTTTCTTTTCTTTAAATCACTTCTCCAAGCCAAGCCACTCGGAGGCTAAGAGAATGAATTTAAGTTGCTTCCTTTCCACCTCTCCTTCCCATCTATTTTCCTTCCTTCCTTCTTTCATACATCTGATGTTTATGCTATGAGGCTCTTACATTAAGCAAGTTTGGCCACCCTGGGTTTGGAGTATGTGAATAAAAACATTTTCCCCCCTCTAGAACTCAGGAATATGCAATGAAGGTGATGAGCAGTAGACTCAAGATAGCAAAAAAAGTACTTCTTCACTCAACACATAATTATATATTGAACTGTGCTATAGTTTCAATTAATGTATGTCGCAGAATGGAACTTTCTCCTATAGCCCACTGATTCCCCCCTCCAATTTTGTTCCTGGGGTCATTGGACCTAAAGCAATAGCAAGGGGGGCAAAGTTGGAATCTGCAGTCAGACAGGAAAATTGGCAAAAATCACCCTTCCATCTTCCACAAAAGAAATGCCATTCTGGTAGAGGATGATTGGATACATACAATTGTCATTAATTAAAATGGTTGTATAAGATTAGAAAAAATCATTGATAAATCTATCAATGCCTATTAATCATAATGGCTAAAAAGACTTCTCATATTTAGGGTAATTTACCTCTGAACACCAATTGTTTTAACTTCCATGTCCAACTAGTAGGTTTTCTATTGCTTGACTACTGTGGAGAACAGGATGAATTTTGATCTGATCCAGCAGGATATTCCTTATGTAACTTCTTGTGAGACTGAATCTTATTATTGCCATATATCAATAACATTATTCTGCTTTGTATCCAAAACAGGTTACGAACTACATGGTCTAGAAAATGTACCAGATGGACCAGCTCTTGTCATTTATTACCACGCTGCGCTTCCTGTAGACTATATTTTCTTTATATCAAGGCTCTTTCTTCAAAAGAAGATATTTTGTCGTACAGTGGTTGATCGTTTTGTTTTTAAACTGCCAGGTGATACCAATTTGCTAATTCTCTAAAGATTACAGACCAAGGAAGCATGTCAATAACCTTTGGGTCCAGCAAGATGGGTACTTTTTGATAATGTTTTAGTTCAACAGCAGCCCAAGGTGTGAAGGACTGACATCTATGAATGATATCACTACATTCTGAGTTCACTTCTGCTCAGTTGCTCAAGTCTTTTGAAAGTGAGGCTATTCCCAATGGTGACATCTGTAATTACATCAAAATCCAAACATCATGTTTACTGTATTATCATTTATTTTGATTTTTACATGAAACTGTAGGCCAACCAGCCACAAACACTAGGCTGGAGTTTCATGAACAGCAGCTCCTCATACCACATGACAAACTATTCTTGACACTGAACAGTTTTGCCAAGCAGCCTGTAACCTGGCATAGTTTTATTCAAAAGTCAAAAATCTTTTTAGATTGCTCACCCAAAATAGTTCCACTTATCCACAGAACTGTTATTTTCCACTGCAAAGGTGATAGCCGGTAGTTCAGTGTGTTCCTCTGGTGCTACATGCGTCTGTTCATCAATATTCTTCAATCAGCCAAAAAAGCAGCACATGTACTGCATAGCAGAGGACCTCTTCTGCAATGGAAAAACAATGGCACAAACAAAAGCAAGGCTTAGAATAATATAAAAGAAATAAATGTTTTCAGTGGGAATGTGTAGGAAATCTAATTTGTGTTCTAAGATGTTATGAGCATATGGGACATTCAGTGGAATCCTTAGAAGAGTTACAGCCTTCCAAGTCCATTGAAACCAATAAGCTTAGAAGGCTGTAACTCTGTTTTGGATTGTACCAATTTGTACCAATAACATTCTGTATATAATAATATAATAAATATTCTACACCTCTTTCAAACTGGTTTTCAATTAAGTACGTAAAAACAATATAGCAATAAATTGAGCTGAGCTGAATCATTGTTCTGTTCCTCAATCTCAATTTGACATTGAGCAATAGAAAAAGCTTGCAGGAATTTGCCCAAGGCTTTCTAAAAAGTTATTGTTGAATTGTGGGTTATATTTTTACTGGTTATTTTGTTATTAATTGAGCAGGCATTGAATCTGTGAGACTATGACTATCCTCCTTGCTCCAGCTTGATCGTTCACTACCTGGAGTTAAGACAAGCCTGCCCTCATTGGCATCTCTCTGGCTTTTAAAGATCAGCCTAGAGAGATGTGAGTCCCTCCACAGCTTCCTGGCTCTCACTGTAGGATTTGACTTCCCCCAAGATTTAGAGAGACAATTGCTGTTAAGGCCAGCCTCATCCATCACTATTTTAGCTCCACACCTGTCTAGGGTTCCCAGCTCCCACTGGAGGCGGGGTTTCCCCTCAAATTTTTGAGCCTTCAACTCACCACCACAGAAGTGGCCAGTAGAGGAGCCCTGCCTCTGAAAAGTACTGGTGCGCTGCAATGTACCTGGCATAATGACATCACTTGGAAGTGATGTTATTGTGCTGGGCACATTGTGGAGGGACAATGTAACATTTTGGGGAAAAACTCTATGATAATCATTTTTACACTTTAGGACTATCAGAAGAAGATCCCTCCCTGGAAGCCAGGTAAGATCTGGCAACCCTACACAGTCCTTCCCTCCAGCAGGCGAGAATTCCTTTACCATGTCAATCAGGCAGGCAATATCTATGCTGTTAGTTCCAGCCAAGCTGTTAATAGGATTCCTGTCATGGCCAGAACATGGCTACCTAGTTGGACTACTGCCTGTCCCTCCAGTAGCTCAGTCCCTCCTGAGAGTACCCCTTCACCCCCAAGATAAATATCAGTGTTGCATTTTATTTTAGAAGACTGCTCCTTTAATATGCCATGTTCCACTGTTCTGACTACAGATCCTATATTTCTTTTTTTTACAGGCTATAGAAGACTTCTAGAAGCATTACGTATGTTTACTGGCATGAAGAAAGATTGTCTCACTCTTTTGAAAGATGGCCATTTGGTGTCTATTTCACCAGGGGGATCACGAGAAGCTCTCTTTAGTGATGACACCTATAAAATCATGTGGTGCAACCGTACAGGATTTGCTCAAGTTGCAATAGATGCAAAAGTGGTGAGTATTAAAAATATATGCTGGAGCAACAAATGCATATCTTCCACAAATTCCTTCTTTAAGAACTGCATTTTGGGAATGGGAGTGACATACTCCCTTAAAATTCTTCATTCTAGACAGCAATTTTCCTTTAATCCATCCCTGATCCCTTTAGTCAAAATGTTTCCTAGTCACTAAATATTGAGTGTGTTCTGTAAGCCTCTAAGGGACCATTCTTTTCTTTCTTTTCTTTTTTAAAAATTTGAATAGCCCAGTTGTCTCTCCCCTATACATTTATACTACTGAGATCTGAAGGAAAGTTGCATTTAGGATACCACATACGGTAACACAACCATAGGGTTATTTATCATGCTACAGCTTACTTATCCTGGGCACGGAAGTAATCATGTAATTTCCCAATGTCATGTGATTTCTTATAAATAAATAACAGCATGGAGTGGATCCATGAAAACTACTCCAGTAACATATGAACAAGCCCTACATATCTAATCAATTTCCATTTTGTTTCAATTGATATTTTCTGCAGTATCCCAACTGCTTGGGAGTTGTATTAAAATTGTGTTTAAATACAGGGAAAACTAAGATTATGCCTACATTCTCACAATTCCTCTCTCTCTCTCTCTCTTTTTAGCCCATCATTCCTATGTTTACACAGAATGTCCGTGAGGCATACAAGACGTTAGGAGATATACGTAAGATATCCTGTGTATCAACCTAACTTTAAGTAGTGTTCTGTTTCTAAACAAGATATTTAATACAAATAGAACACTAGATTGCTTCATATTGCATAGTTAGTCAATTTTTGCTTTTGTTTTCTGTATAACAACTATGAATGGGGTATTTTTTTTCCCATTCTACAGGAGTTGTGTAAACAAAAGTGTATTCATTTTTACCTGTGGGACATTTTAACCTAAAAATGAGAGGAGTAGGTCTATTTCTCTTACTATTATGTGTCCCACATTTTTATCTCATATAGTATCTCCAGCAACGATTCTTATAATGGCTTAACTAGACATTACAGTAGTTTCATGGCTGCCAATGACAATTACTACATGTTGCCTGACATCTCCCCAATAACATGTAATAAAGTTGTGACAACATTGTCATCTTCAACATTTCCCTGCCTTGTGAATGGCATCCAATGAATGGGAATGAGTGTGTGTTAAAAGATAAGGTTGGACTTTGCATCATCTATTAAGCTTCTATACGTGTCAGCTATCTAAACATTTTGTTCAACTCCTGTTAATGCCTTGAAAAATGCTTTGACATTTCATTAGCAAAAATTTCACATTGCTGTGCACCAGTACAGGGCTAGATTACTAAACCCATTAAATGCTTCTCTCACACATTACACAGGGTACACTGGCTTAGGGGTGTACATTCAGATATACCCCAAGGAGAAATTGTATTTGAAATTAGCAGGGTTTGGGGCTGACTCAAGTATTTCCAAGCATTCCCAACATTCCGGGAATAACAAACTTATCTCTTGGAATTTCAGGAAGGCACAAGAGTGGGAAGTAGGGTTGCCAATCCCCAGTTGGGAGCAGGAGATCTCCAAGTTTGGACCCCCTCCCTCACTTCAGGACTATCATCAAGTGGGGGGGGGAATGGTCACTGGTCCCCATAGGGTATAATGGAGAATCAATCCGTGGGTATCTGGGGCTCCAGGGTGGGGTTTGTGGTAGAGAAGAAGAAGATATTTAATTTATATCCGGCCCTATACTCTGGTGCCTCTCATAACCCCCTCCCTCCACAAGATTACAAAAGATTGGACCATGGAATCCAATTCTATGAGCCCCAAAAGAAAGTGTCCCCATCCTCCATTACTTCCAACAGAGGGAAGGCATTTAAAAGGAACACAGTCCCTTTAAATGTGATGTCCAGAACTTGCTTCAGAATTCAACCTTGCTTCTTCCCTCCCTCTCCTGGAGTCTCCTGTTAAGGCTTGTCAGCCTCATCTGGCAACCCACATGGGGAGGGAAAGAGAGGAATTTGACCAGGAAAACTGTTCTTATTAGGTAAAAGAGATGCTGACTAACAACTGATGGTCAGGTAAACCTGACCTCCAGCCATGGCCCTGTAAATTTTAAACGGGAAAGGAATGAACTGGCTCTGTGTTTACCATGCCTGGATTGTCCCTGCTGGATGCTTTTCCCTGTCACCAGCATAGGAGACAGCAGATCAAGCCCTATTGATGGAAAATGGCAAGTGAGCTGGCAAGCTCCTGGACTTCTGCAAGGCTTCACTGTTGCAGTGGCCATTTCTTCCCCTGCCACTGTGGAGGGGCTTTTCATTTATTTGACATTTGAGTAGTGCTATATTGATAGAACAGTATAGTAATGTGTTTAGCAGGTTCTTTTGAGTTCCTAGCTTTCTTTTATTTATTTATTTGTTTGTTTATGCAACTTTCAGCCCCCCTTCTCCTTCAGGTAATACAGTTAAAATACAAATCTTAAACCCAATTTAAGCTATAAGATGGCGAGATGGTAATAAATAGGTCATAGGTATATAATTGTATGGCACTAGCAGGGTCAGCCCTAGATTATTTGGTACCATAGGCATGGCTAACCTCTGGTGTTCTCCCCCTCCCACGCTGATAGTCACTGGGTCACATGGAGGTGCCCAATTTTGTTTCCCCAGAAGGCTGGAGTCCTAGGCAATCAACCTTGTTTGTCTAGTGGCAGGGCTGGCCCTCGTTAGACTTCACCTACATTAATGTGTTCAGTTCTGGGCACTACAATTTAAGAAGGATATAGACAAGCTGGAACATATCCAGAGAGGGGCATCAGAGATGGTAAGGGGTTTGGAGACTGAGTCCTATAAGCAGCTCTGGCACTAGGGGTTCTGCCACCCCAGGCAGAATCCTGTGCCGCCCCGCCATGGGCTCCATCTGTGCGCTTTGCAATGATGTCACCTGGAACTGACGTCATCATGCGACATGCTTTTCTTATGTGTTCTCTCTCAGAGACATGTCATTCTTTCTCAGTTCCAATCGCTCAGTCAAGAAAGAATGCTCAGCACACCTCCCACCCAGCCCTCTCTGGGCTTGGAGGGAGCTGGACAGGGGGCATGTCATTCTTTCTTGGTTCTGAGCAATCAGAGCTGAGAAAGAACACTGGGCGCACCCTCCCGCTGCCCAGCTCCCTCTGAACCTGGAGAGGGTGGGCAGAAGGCGTGCCATTCTTTCTCTGCTCAAATTGCTAGGAGCCAAGAAAGAAGGACATGGAAGATCAGGGGCAGCGCGAGTAGGGATGGGTGCCCACTCCTGCCCCTGTGGCAAGGTGGCGCCCTAGATGGCTGCCTACTTCACCTATTCTCATGTGCAGGCCTTGGGCACTAGGTGGGCCACTGAGATAATAATTGGGTCTAGCCCTCCTCTAATAATATCAGTTGGTATACTAGTTCATATAGCTGGATGAGGAAGAAGAATTGCAGATTTATATATATATAGGGTTGGTAAAGTAGAGGAGGCCAGATATGGTGAGGCAACCACCTCCTCAACCAAAGGCTTGGTGGGACAGCTCCGTTTTACATGCCCTGAAGAACTGTAATAAGTCTCACAGGGTCTGATTCTCAACTGGGAGTGGGTTCCATCAGGCCAGAGCCATGGTTCATACCCAGTGTGCCCCCAAAGTATGGAAGGATTGCCTCAACTTTGTATTTGCATAGCATTCTGATATGCAGAATTGTGTCCTAGTTAAATCAAAAGAACAATTCTCACTGCTGTCTTGCAGTATAATAAAGTCATTTGCAGGATGCATTCATTCTCTCTCTCTCTGAAAATGTTTCAACCCAACTCTCCTCTATGTTCACAAATGTGTCAGCTTTTTTCAGGCTAAATCTTCAATATGGTTGTATACATCTTTACTCTGAACAACTACGTTCCAAGGGCAATGCTGATCAAAAAGCATTTGGGAAGCACCCCTAGTAAATGCTGACTATTACACTACACATTACATTAATAGGTGATACCTGGAGAGGCAAGAAATATTGATAAAAGTCACATTTCAACTACTTCCAGTTAGCTCCTCTTTTGCCAATATAATTTCACTTAAGGGTAATTAAGCATAAACTCTAGAACTCTCTCTTGGCATATGCTACTCAGCTGACTCTTAAATTAAATTAAAGATGCTACCCAATGGACTCTTTTACACAGGAGTACTGAAACGTCTGTATGAATACAGCCGGTGGCCACTGTCTCCTGTATATGGAGGATTTCCAGTCAAATTGCGCACATATCTAGGAGAACCAATTCCATATGATTCAAACATAACTGCTGAAGAGCTGGCTGAAAAGGTAAGCTGACACTCAAAAACCTTAGAGTACAAATCTCAGTTCAGGTATGGGAACACACTGCCTGCCTCTGACAGTCTCCTTGAAAACTTTAGAGCACAAATCCAGTGCAGGTATTGTCCCACTTGGTGCCCCTGGGCAAGTCTTTTTTTTCAGGCTGTTTCTCACCGGTCAAATAGTAATGTTGCTGTAAACATGAATTAAATAATGAATTTAAAGATCTTTGTAAAAACTGCTGATACATGTTGTATGAGCAATGGTATGCAGAAAGCACCTAGCAGCTGGCTGTAACTGAGGGCTGGTCTTTCTGAACGTACCAGAGAGGCTGTGGGAAGCCATTAGCATTGTTATGAGGATGGGTGGACTTTTTGTTTTTGTTTTAAAAGACAACTTTTTCATATGCTTTTCTTTTTCAAAAGAGGATTTTTTTCATTACACCACTGTACCTCCTTTTATAACCAGCCCCTGCACAGTTTGCAGATATCTGATGAAAGTAGCTTTGACTTTTGAAAGCTCAAACATACAAAATCCTGTTGGTCTTTAAGATGCTACTAGACTTGAATCTACTGCAGACCACCATGGCTACTCTCTGAAACTATTTGCAGGGGTTCTGTTGATGTCATACACACTAAAGGGTGTTCAAACAGCAGGGCAAGAAAGTCTGGGAAGATTTTGCCTGGCTCTGAGCATCTGCAGAATAAAATTCTGAAATCTCTGTAGACCTCAACTTTCTGTCCCTCCTTTCTTTGAATATCTCTTTTGATCAAAATGGAGAGAGAGAGAGAGAGAGAGACTAATAGTTGGATTTCAGGGAGAAATTGAGTGAAGAGTAGTTAATACAATTTCCCTTAACAACACTAGAAGCCATCAATTGCCAGCTACCCCTAGCCCAGCAATCAGCTGGCTGGTGGGTATGAGGAGAACGTGATTGGCTCTGCAAGAAATAGGCAGGAGGAATGGCTCAATCTGAACCATGAGAGCCACCTATGCTTCTTCCATGCCTTCAGATCTATCCTGGTGGACACTGCTGAAAAGAGACTGGAGGGCTTCAGTGGCCATAGGGGTGGGCATGAACCAGGAAAATGGAGGTTCATGCACACAAACCTTCACCTGAGCCTGTTTACAGCACCAGTTCATTTCATGAAGTTCATGATGTGCCAGAATACCACCCCATGGGATAGAGATACCAAAATTGCAGCAAGTCTCCAGCTGACTGTCATCTACCTGCCCTCCAAGGCTGACAGTCCTCCAATGCAAGGGTCCCCAGGTAAGTGCTAGTCACAAAGCCCAAGGGGGGATGTTTCCAGGGCTGCAAAAGTTCACCCCTCCCGGCAATTGCTTTGACAATTGTAATAGATTGGTGTCAGCATGTCTGCCATGAACACTGTCCCACCATGAGACACTCCAAAACCACGGGAGGTGAAGTGAGATTGCATGGATCTTGACTTGCAAACCATGACCCAAGTAATTTTAGTCACAAATTTAGGGTCATGGGTAGGTTTGTGCCCATCCCTATGAGACTGAGAAAAGCTAGGCTGCATGGCAGAACAGCACAGGGATAAAAAGGGTAGGTGTGAGGAGCTGACTGGGGTGGGGGTAGAGTAGAAAAGAGAAAGCAGGAAGAGGTGGGAGTGAAAGTGAAAGAAGTAAAGAAAGGATGGAGGAGAGAAGTAAGGAAAGGAGAGAGAGGGAAATGAATGGAAAGTGGAAGAAGAGGGGAGTGAAGCAGACCAGGCAAAAGTACAACTCTGATCATGGGAGCCCAGGGACACAGGAATAGTACTCTGGTGTAGAAAACACCTGGAAGTGTGCCCATTCTCCCAGAAAGGACCCCAGGATGGTGGTGATGGAAAATGGAGGTCAGAATATTCTCAGATATGAACAATTAGGTAGCAAAAATCATTCACTGCCAACTGAATACGTAGTGTCAACTTAACATTTCAGTTTGTCCCATTACAAATACAGAGCACAGTCCGGGGTGGGGGGAAGCATATATAAGTTCCACTGACTTCAATGGAAAAGATTTCAACATGAACAGCATGATTTCAACACTGAAATGAACACATTTAAAAGTACTTAATTTGGACTGAATTTTTTGAAACCAGTTATTGTACTTAATGAAATTCATACAGTAGAATAAAACTGTTGAAAAAATATAAACAGTAGATACAGTGGTGAACAAAATAACAGACAAATTCTTCCTGTTATAGATACAATGGTATCTCTTAAAAAGGTAAAGGTAGTCCCCTGTGCAAGCACCAGTCGTTTCCAACTCTGGGGTGACGTTGCATCACAACATTTTCATAGCAGACTATTTACAGGGTGGTTTGCCATTGCTTTCCCCAGCCATCTATACTTCCACCCCTCCCCCCCCAGCAAGCTGGGTACTCATTTTACCAGCCTTGGAAGGATGGAAGGCTGGGTCAACCTTGAGCCGGCTACCTGAACCCAGCTTTCACCAGAACTCAGGTCATGAGCAGAGCTTGGACTGCAGTAGTGCACTTACCATTCTGTTCCATGGGGCTCTGTGGTATCTCTTACAGGGGAGAAAAACAGAATGAGAAAATATATACCACAAGCTAACAAGGAATATGTAGTTTGCAAGGGAACTCTGAATTTTGTATGGGAACTCTCCATGTCTTACTCTCCATGTCGATTATGGGAGTCATCATGAATAATTTGAAGCAAAAAAAAAAGTTCTATTAAATCAATACAAAAAACTGGCAGAGTTAAAGATAACAGATTCCTGAATAAATCTATCAATAATAGTAATTCCTGAAGATGGTAAAGATCTGAAGGTATGCAGAATTGGTACACAAAATTATTGATATTTGGTGGTTGAAAATTAGTACAGTACTTTCCACTGACAAACTATTTGGCATTTTTCTTTTTAAAATTTGTTAAACCCTTTGCCAATATTTATTTTCACATTTTAAATATATTTTCTCCAACTCCCCAGTAATTTTAAAAAATATACTTCATCAACACAGAACATCCTGAAAGAGCAGTTGAGTATAATGCACATTCTTTGGTCAAATCTACAATATGTAACTGTTCAGTGATTATGGAAGAAAAACAATATTTATGCATTTGAGTAAACTGTATCTAAAGGTAGAAACTGTGCTGGTTCCTAAACATCAACTGTAATAATAGCAGAGCTTTTCTCTGCCTCAAGAAACCTTCCACTGGTATAAGGTTACTTATGTTCAATGAAAGTCTCAGCATCAGCAAAATCCATCTACAGTATTCTACACTTTTCATCCCTATATTGTATTCATATGCCTGTGCTTTAATTTGTACAATACACTTTCTTACTGGCAGGCCCGGCCTGAGCCCTCCCAATGTCCTAGGCAGCACAGCTCTGCCTGCCCCTCAGTCCCCGCGCCTGCTGCGGGCCTACTCGTGAGTAGACAGCAGGCGTGGGGGTTTTGAAGAGACCTCTTTCTTCGGAAGAAACTTCCTCCAAAGGTCTCTTCAAAATAGACCTCGGAGCTGATATAGCTGGGTGGCCTTGCGGCAAGCGGGGGTGGGGAGCAAGCAGAGCACGGGGGTTTGGGCCGGCAGACACAGAGCTACTTTTGAGTAGCCCCATGCCTGCTGCCTACTCACAAGTAGCGCCGAGCTTCTCGGGCTGGGCGGGAGCTGGCGGCAGAGGCAAAGTGAGGGGTGGGGGTGGGAGGGGTGGAGCTGGTGGTGGCAGCAGGACGAACTTCAGGGGGGACGGGAGGGAGCTGGCTGTGGGGGTGGCAGGGCAAGCTTCAGGAGGCGGGAGGGAGAGAGCTGGAGGCAGCAACAGAGTGAATTTCGGGGGGATGGGAGGGAGGGAGCTAGCTGTGGGGGTGGCAGGGCTAGCTTTGGAGACAGGCGGAGGCAGGGTGAGCTTCTGGGGGGGCCGGCGGGAGCGCAGTAGGCGAGAAGGAGCTGGCGGCAGCGGGGGGGGGGGAAAGGCAAATTACCGTATTTTTTGCACCATAAGACTCACTTCCCCCCCAAAAAAAAGTGGAGGGAAAAGTGTGTGCGTCTTAAGGAGCGAATACTGCAAAAAATTCACACAAATGCCTCTAAATTCACACAAACAGCTCTAAAAACTAGGTGCGTCTTATGCTCAGGTGCGTCTTATGGAGCGAAAAATACGGGTAGGTGGTTGTCTTGGGCACAGGGAGAGGGGGAAGCAACTGCCTAGTTTGCCTAGTGAGAGAGCCGGCTCTGCTTACTGGAAAGATTTGTGATAACAGGATATTTAATGTTGCTCTTTCTGGATCTTCTTCCAACTGAAGTGATATTGTTAACCAGATCACCAGCCTTCCAGGCTGTACAGTTTTGTTGCTGAATGCCCAGTCAGTCACAGGAAAAACGCCAGCAGCCATCAAGGATTTAATCCTGGATGATATGGTTGGCCTGGCACATATCACAGAGAGTTGGTTGGTGTGTGGGTGTATGGGGTTAACATCTCCCAAGTAAGGCCCTGGGTACTCAGTGATACATCAGAATAGATGTATGGTCATACTCTATCATTTAGAGAAAAACTCTATGGTCACCGGAGTCTATGATCACCAGTTTGTACCCAAATGCTAGAGCATTCCTGCATGGTGGGTGTAGTTCTGAGATGACAGAGTTGATCTTGGGGCTGACTCCTAGAGGTGGAAAGCAATCTTTTTTCTGCTTTTGCACTCCAGGGTACAAAAACAGGAAGAAAGCCCTGCCGGTCTTGGGGAGGGGGGGGTTCCAATTCTGCGCCCTGGGTCCAGTGGACCCCTAGGTCACCTAGTGGGAGGTCCGGCCCTGGTTGCCAATATGTAGAAGACACTCAGCTCTATCTCATGCTTCCAGCTGGTCCGAGAAGGCTGTAAAAATCTTGAACTAGTGTCTGAAGGCACTTTTGCAGTGGATGCAGACCAACAAACTGAAGCTTAATTGCAACAAGACAGACCTGCTACTGGTGTGCAGAAGGTCTGAGCTGGGATTTAAAATGTTATCCATTCTGGACATGGCTGCACCCCTCTTGAAGGAACAGGTCTGTAGTCTGGGGTGGTTGATGGACCTGCCTATTGCTGGAAAAGCAGGTGGCTGTTGTGGCCCAGGAGCACTTTTTACCATCTTATACTAGTTAGGCAGTTGTGACCTTTCCTAATGCCACTGTAGTGCATGCCCTGGTTTCATCTAGATTAATAGAGCTGCACTTAAGAACTGTTTGGAAATTTCAACTGGTGCAGAATGCTGCCACTAGGATGTTTACTGGATATCGTTCCAATCTTGGCCAATCTACCCGGGTTCCCAGTTTGTTTCTGGGCACAATTCAAAGTGCTGGTGTTCACCTTTAAAATCCTATATGGTTGGGGCCAACATATCTGAAGAGCTACTCCCTTATGAACCACCTGACCAATAGGGTTATCTTTGGAAACGCAGCTTTGGGCGCTTCCATCTTCTGACATTAGATGGATGGCAACCCAGGAGACGGTCTTCTCAGTCATGGAAACATTAATTGTTTCAATTATGTATTTTGGGTGGTAGGATGTTTCGTGAATGTTTTAATTTGTTAGTCCTCTTGATGGCTCTTGTGAGTGCAGAAAGGTGGGGTATATATTTTATAAATTAAAATAAATAAAAAAATAGATAACAGATGCTAACCAGGCAGGAAATACTGAACATTTTGTCTAATTAATGATCCAGAATCCTCTAGAATTCTCTCATCTTCCTCCTCTGTCAGGCACTGGTCCTGCATGTGGAATTCCTTGGAGGTGGTCCTCTTCAACTGTAGATCCCCTTCTGTGTTTGAACAGCTTAAATAGGTCATCTGCGCATATACAACAATACACAAAGAGTCAGATTCTACAATGTCCAATGCTATTCGAATTAACTGTGCCTTAAGCTCAACATGGAGCTTGCAGAGTGCTCCAAATCTCAACCTGTCTGCAGCTCCTTTCTTTTAAGCTTGCAGTGTAGACTAAATTGGAGACCTGCTAGCCCACCCACCCCCTCCAGGCTGAGCAACATGTCAAAGAGAGTAGTGCTACAGAAAGCAGTATGAGTCACCGGGCTGAGATCTAATGTTGGGCACAATTGTTTAGAGTCCTTCTATTTACTTCCCCTCTTCTATTTATTATTATTATTAGTCGTAGTAGTAGTACTAAACTTGCTTAATCATCCCATCTTGGCCTGCGTGAGGCTCTGGGTGATATACAACTGGCTGGGCTCTGGGCAATATTCTAGCCAGGCACAATAGGTACTCCTGCTTATGGCTAAGAGGTAAACTTCCTAATGATTCATTTTTTGTTGGAGCTTCTGCTGTCTTAAAGTTAGAACTAAAATATGGTACCTGTTCCTTGCAATTTACACTTTTATTTCTTTCCAGACAAAGATTGCCATCCAGGATTTAATATACAAACACCAAAAACTACCAGCAAATACAGTAAGAGCACTACTGGAACGATTTGATGGCAAGAGTAAGGAAGACTAACTATGCTGAACATACCATGTGCACATATTTGCTGAAGATATGATCAACACTGTAGTTACTGTATCTTGTTATACCCATTCTCTTTATTAAACTACTATAATGTAAGTTGTCAAGGCCTTTGCCAGATGTTTCCTAATAATTTATTTCGTATGGAATCAAGTTCTTCGTATAAACAATATTCTTAAGAGCTACTGTGATGTTGTGGTTAGAGTGTGGGACTAGGATCTGGCAAATGCAGGTTCAAATCCCCACTCTGCCATGGAAACTTGCAGGGAAATTTGGGTCAGTATCTCTCTTCTTCATAGAACTGTTGTGAGAATAAAATGGAAAAGGGGGGAAACAATGATGTATGCTGTTTTCTGTCCCCACTGGGGAGAAAAGCTCAGTATAAATATTTAAATAAATAAATAAATATCTTGGAGTACATGAAGTTATATCATTTGAAGATCAAGAATGTATTATCATCATATAGTATTGTTTCTTCCCAATCTCCTTTTGTCTTACTTTCTCTTATGATACAATTTTAGTAATGGATTTAGGGAAGGGGAAGAAGCTTGAAATAGTGCGGTACAGAATATTTTTGTTGCTTGTTTTTTGGGGGAAATAAGAAAATTCCACAATAAATTAAAACTACATCTGCATATGGGTTCTTAGCGTGCAGTGATTCAAACACCATTCACCAAAATGACAAATTACACCTCAGTACTGCAAACATCTGCAAACAGATGTTAGGAGAGTGTTGCCATCATATTTCTATTTATATATTGGAAACATGAGAATGGCAGTTGAAGTTCAATGTAACATTACTGATATTACTGATATGATAGGCCTTCAGGAAACCCAACCCATTGCTGATTTCAGAAAAAAATAGTTGAAATTAAAATATATTTAAGGTGGCTCAATATGTTGCAGTATCTGAGAAAGCAAGTTTCTGTTTACAAATTCATATCAAGTATATGTGTTAAAGAAATTTCACTTGAAAATACAAATGTAAGTTCTTTAAATCAGCATTTCTGCCTGGCATAGAGATATGATCTGCCCCTTCACCAACTTTAAATATTTCGTTTCTCATCAAGTTTGTTATGTACGTACTCTGATGGTCATGGAGAAATTTTAGCCTTTGCCTCTATATACCTTGACAATTTAGTTTGACAATAAGTATATTAAATAAAATTTCCATGCAATCTGTTTGCAGAATAAGTGGGCTACCACCCCACCCTGTACAAAGACTGGACATCCCCATCTCTGCTTCCCTGCCAGCAGATACAAGCCTAACATTCCCTTCTGACCCCTGCAAGGAACATAATTCAAAGGCTGGAGCAAATCATTAAATGACTCCAATTATCTTACATTTTTGCCAATAGTACAATACAAGTATTCCTCTCTGTTCCTGAGGAACATGTGAGCTGGCTTGTGTCACCAGCCAATCTTGCTGGAAGGGGCAAAATCAGGGAAGTTGTGGCATTATCCCCCTCCCCCCATTTCTCTTGCCTGTCTGCCAACAGTGTAAGCAAAACCTCACCAGGCTTGCTTAGCACACATGTAGGGTCAGATAATTGTAAGCACAAATTATTTCTAACATCTTGTGCCATTTGATAAAAGTAGCACCTTTCCCTCATCTATAGCTTCACTTGATTTAAAATAAATGGGAGATCAGTCGCCAGCATAACATGCAGTTTAGTCAACAGTGTTTACTGTCATTGCAAAACACTGTTGCAAATCACTTCCTGGCTTTGCATAACATATCAAACAGACAGGACCTACTATGCTAAATTACGAAATTTTAGAACAGAGATATAGAAGAACTTTGGCTTCAGGCCAGAATTTATGGCACCTTTAGGACTGAGGTGCCAGGGCATTTCTAGTATTACTTTCTATTGCTTAATAGCTATTGTTTACTGATATGGTTTGCTGTGCTGCACCTGCAGCTGCAGAATACTTAGACACACTCTTCTTCCCTCTGCTGCTCCCTGAGTTCCCTGAACACTGCTGAGGGTTAGGACCCCATCCTGAACTGTATGTAGTGATGGGGGAAGATGCATTAGGAAGGGGGAATCAGCAGATATTGTCCTCGCTCAGTTTTGTATAACTTTTTGCCCCGTTTACCTTCTTAGTCTGTTTGTGTCAAAGTAAGGAGCAGGACCAGATCTACATGTTTTATGAGAGGAGGCAAAATTAAAAAATGATGCCCCCTTATGGGCCATTCTATCTTATGGTCCCATAGAATACAATGGACTCCATACCCAATTTGGCGTCCCCCCTCCGTTGGCACCCAGAGCAAGCACCCTCCTCTGCCCCCCCTAGATCCGGCCCTGGTAAGGAGAAAATATTTTGCCAATTTCTTCTTTCATATGGCATTCAATACTGAAGGGGACTCCTGCTAACAATAGCAGAATTGTGGGGAAGATCCTGGAGGGAAAGCAGGAAAAAAAATTCCTACAACTAGCTCCATCCATGAAAATATTTGATCTAGACTTGTGCCTATTGAAATCCTTATATGCAAGTTTAACAGACATCCCTAGAAATTCAGAATCCAAATTTATATTCAGGTGGAAGTGCTTCTCTGTAACTTCATGCCTCTTCACGGTAGGTTCTGACATGGGGATGTCATTCAACTGAGGGATCTCCTCCATAATATTTGAACAGCAAGAAAATGAAGGGCCGCACCAATTGGAGCAAAGAGACGAAAAAGAAAAAAATATTGCAGTAGCAATCCCCCCCCCCCCCACATTGCACTATTGTTATTTTCTCCATAATATTCTAACCTATTCTCATATTGTCACCAGAACAAGCTCAACTAAAGGGTGATTAAGTGCACATTTCTCTTTATTTTGTCATGTTCCACTTTGAGTTTTTTGAGAATAATATTTGGGAAATATCCAACAATATTTATTTCAGAATGTTGCTTAATTTTCTGTACCATGAAATTAAATAACAGGTTGTAGCCTCTGGTTATCATATTATCTGGTATAAGATGTAACTCTGCAGATGGAGCAAATATGTTTCAATCATTAATACTGCACCACTCCCATTTGTTTCAACACAACTTAAATAGGAACATTTCCCTCTGTTTGGTATTTAATATGGGGTTTCAACCAAGTGAAAAAGGGAACTGCAAACTGTATATGTGTGTCAATAGAGCTAATTCTCAACATGGCCAAATCTATGGATACTGAAATCCAGAAACTGGAGCCATGAAAAGACAAGGCAGTACTTCCTATGACCAGAAAGAGAGGGGAAGAGAAACTAACAGCGCAATCCAGAGGTGAGGGGGCTGAAAGCACTGTGGAAGTGGACTTCCCGCTACACCGGCAGTATGGAGACCTAAGCCAGCGGATCCTTCTCCATGCTGGTGGAAATTGGATGTGCACCACTCTCCGGCTGCTGCAGTGTGCCGCCGTGGGCTGATGGCGGAGTGCCACCATGCCGCACTTGAGGTGCAGCAGAGGCACAGGGCAGCACGTTGGCGTAGGAGGGGGCCAACCCAGGGGCGTGGCCACTGCTGTTTGGTTCCCAGAGAGCTTTCGGTGTGGGAACATCCCCCCACACCAGGCGCAAACTTGTGCCATGCAAAATGCTGGCATACCCCATAGGCACTAGTGGAAGCAGAAAGCACACACCGGCACCGCCGGAGTGGCAGTGCAGAAACTTGTTTGGGAGCCGTGTTATTGCCCCACCAATCCCCTCCAGCTCCGGGCTGGGCACAACCCCCCTCTCGCAACCAATCAGTGCCCCCCTACAAAGGTTTCAACTCCTGCCACGCACAACACAGGGTGGGTAGGGCGCACGGCAAGGCACTATGCTCCGGAGGGCCGTGCTGTGTGAACTTAGTGCAAGGAGGGGTGCATTTGGTGGAGGGAATGGCACAGAGAAGGATGTTGGTTAAGTCAGAGATACTGGACTTGGGGGGAGGTGAGCTAAGTTTGGGCTGCCTGCTTAACTACTTGTGCTTCCCAGTCCTAACAGGTCTCGCTTCCAGAGCCGTATGGATGGGTAAGTCCAGCTAGGAGTCCCCACAGCCCCCTGCCCCCAAGACCGTCCAGCGTGGTTGGAGCTTTGGGCGGGGTGCTGGCCACCGCACATGTGGGGGTGCACCCTGGCCATCCATCTCGCTGGCGCCCCCCCGTGTCTCGGGCATCCCCATGCCAGGGCGAAGGGGGTGCGACACGTGTCCCGACTTTCCACAGCCCAGCTAATGACTCGCCATCTAGGGCAGGTCCAACTACTCATGCCGCGGCTGCTGTGATTGTGGGCTCGCATGCAATTCAGCTGGCCTGTAATGCAGGACAGCTGGAATTGTGTAGGATGGGTCCACCAGAGGCAGCCAGGATGCTCGACCTGCTCCCCACAGGCTCGCCCAGGAGTGGAGTCCTATGCCTGCAGCCAGCGAGGCTCCTCCCCTGTCTCTTTGTCTTTCAGGTGTGTGCGCTGCACTCCAGCCTCTGTCACTGCCAGAGCACAGCTGCCTGGCCCCATCAGCCCTGCAGCTATTGGTGCGTCCTCCGGCAACGGCATTTTGGAATGCGGAAACCAGGAACCTCCACGCACGGGCTTGCTCTCCCTGCTTGCAGATCAATAAACTTAGCCCAGTACGCCCATCTCATCTTCTGTGTCTTTCAATTTTCCCACCTTACCCCGGTGCCCTGTATCCCTCGTGCACTTTGTTCGTGGCCGTCCCAAGGGCATGGCTCTGTGGCCAGGGGTCTCTCGGGGCACCCACTTAGTGCAATTGTGTGGGAAATGCAGTGGGCGATAGCGGTGAAGGGCAGGGGCTGATAGGCGGCAAGGCAGACACTTGTCCAGTGCTGCACCATGTCTCCACACTGCCTGGGTCTGTGATGGAACTGATGGGGGTGCTACGTTCAGGGTGGGTGCCCACAGAAAAGCAGGGGCAGGCCAGGGAGGTGACTTGGCTGACCAAAAATAATGGTGACTGGCTGGCAGGCTCAATAAAGAGGGAAGCCAGCCATGTGAGAAGTCCTGCCGCAGGGCAGCCTTGAACCCACAGGCCCAGCATTATGAGGTGGGGGAGTAGCTCGCTAAGCCAAGCCGTCTCCACTGTGTTCTGAGGTGGCTTACAGCTGCTACATGCTGAGAGCAGGGTTGGTCCTGGCTGAGAGTGTCGGCATTTAAGAATTCTTATTCATTAATTCTCACAACATCTTTGTTGGTTACCAAACTTGACAGAGCAAAACACAACATAACACAGTAACATGCTGTATGGCCTGCAACTAGGCTTCCCAAACCTCCCGCCCTGGCTGGGGACCCCCGAATTCACAGCCTCTTCTCCCGCTCTCCAAAAAAACGGAAGCGGGGGGAAGGGAGGGGGGAACGGCGCCAAGGAGCGTGGTGAGCTGCAAATCCGGGTCCCTCGGAGGCTGCTGAGCCCGTCTCGGAGGAGCAGCAGCTAAGGTGAAGGCGAGAAGAGGCGGCAGCAGCGCAGCGGGTCGCCGGCTCCACTCCCCTCCCCTCTGAGGTAAAATTAGAGAAGGGGAGGATGGAGGCATTCAGGCGGCACTTCCATCGCCACTGCCTCTTTCCCCGGCTCCAGGCCCGGGGTGGGGGTGGGAGGGAAGATTGGCCGACGCTGCCAGTGCCTCGCCTTGACCTGGGGGTGGGAGGAGACAGCCTCCTGGCGCAACCTGTCCCCCACTCAAAGCAGAGGCAGCCAAACGCGCCTCCTCCTCGCAACAGGGCCGAGCTTTGCAACCCCCTTTTCCCGCCCTCCCCAAGGCCTGAGGAAATAGGTGGGTAAAGCAAGAAAGAAAAAAAGAGCATTGCAAAAAAAGAGGCGGGGGGGAAGAAGTGCCCTCCTCGGCGGGTCACGCCTTTGCAATGGCGGGGCTTTGCAAATGCAGGAGGAAGGAAGGCGTGTTTTTTTTTGTTTGTTTGCACGGAGCGGCTGGGGGGGGGGAGGCAGAGATGGCATTGCAGCAGTGTGTGTGGGGTGCAATGCCCGAAGGGGCGTCGCTCTTGGGCCTGTTGTGGGGCTGCCCCCCGTCCTCCTTCTCCACCCGGTCCTGTTTTGTTTTTTTTTTTGCAACCAGCAGCAGCTTGCCCGACATGATCTTTCTCACTTTGCTCTCTCGCTCTTCCTCATGGCTGCCTGCCCGAGGCGGGGTTTCAGATTTAAAGGACAAGCTGCCCTTTTCAGCTTGGAAGAGGAGGAAGGGGGTGGGCGATGTAGTGGACTGCCAAAAGGAACACTGGTGTAATTCTTGGGGCTTGGATGGGAAAGTCTAGAAACCCACTAATAAGCTGTTGTCATGTTAGTCTGGAACCTCCACCTTTGTTCTTTATTGTCCTTTTTTATTTTGCCATACCATTTTGTGTGTGTGTTTATTTTCTTCATACTCATGGGATTCTCTTTTGCCTGATGTCTGCCATACTTCTTGCCACATGAAAAAGGTGAAGAGAGTTGCAGCTCCGGGGCAGATAGTGTGAAATCTGATGGCAGTCCCGCAGAGTAGCATGAGAGCGGCATAAGGCTAGTAGGGAATCGGTCTAAGACTTTTTTTAAAAGAAAGGATAGTTGCTGTGAGAATGCAGTGCAGCCTTTCCTTCCTTAGGGTGATGGTGAGATGACACTAGACTCTATGACCCCATGGACCAAGTCACGCCCCGCACTGATAAAGTCACCAAGTTATATGGTGGGTGTCCCAATTTGTTGCCTCCAGAAGGTTGGCGCCCTAGACAACTACCTAGTTTGCCTAGTAGCAGGGTTGGCCCTGCCGAAGAACACTTTCCTGAGAGAACACATCACTGAATAAAATGGAATTACTTTTGAGTAGGCATGCTTAAGAGTATTCTCTTAGTTGCACTATGTTGAGTGAAAGTTTCCTATCTCAAGTTTTGTTTTTTTGCACATATCCTTTTAGCAATAAGGACATGGGAACATAAGAGTCCTGCTGGACCCTTCTATGGATGCTGTGTTCCATCTAGTCCAGCATCCTGTCTCACACAGTGACCAACCCAGGGCAATGAGGCTAAGATATTGATATTGCCTCCTGGCTCTGGGATTCAGAGACTTAGTGCCTCTGAACATGGAGGCTCCCCTTAGTCACCATGGCTAGTAGCCACCGATGGACTTATACTTCATGAATCTGCCCATCCCCTTTTAAAGCTGTTTATTCCTGCGGCCATCAGCAATGAATAACACATTTTAATCACTCTCTGTGTAAAGTAGTATTTCCTTTTGTCTGTCCTGAGCCTACTGCCCATCAGTTTCATTAGATGCTCTCAAGTTCTAGTTTTTTGGGAGAGAGAGAACAATTTATTTTGGGATCTTTTGCATGTAAGTATATATCAGACTACTGCGCTATGCTGTCCCATGTTGATCAAACATCGCATTAGAAACTAATGCAGTATCTATGCCAGTAGTGTCTATGTGTGTTTTTAAAGTCATTTATGTCTTATTCATAAACTGGAATCTTTCCTATATCAGGGCAAAGGAAAGCAGCCTGGCAACCATCATCCATACAGTAATAGCCTCTAGAATCAATTATAGCTGTGGGCTCTGTGTGATACTGTATTTGGACATAGTTGATGTTCTGCAGATGCAGATGCAGAATGTGGCTGCCTTTTTCTTATCAGAATATACTCAAGAAAGTCTATTTGTCCTTTCTATAAGCTTCCCTGGCTATGAATTCAAGTGTTCTGACCTATGGCTCAAGTACAGTCTTAGAAAGTACCTCGTCTCATGTAAGATTCCTGGTTTTTTAAAGGTCATCCATACAGTCAAGAGGAGAATCACTGATTTTTTTAAAAAGTTAGTTTTTATTCAAGAAAATTTATGACATAGCTAGGGTTGTCAACTGCCTAGCGGGGGTGGGCAGGGAACTGGCCTGTTTATGTAATAAAGGCTTAATGGCATGCTATTTACCAGACAGTCATTGGACAGTCATTGTTCTTTTGACCTATTGACAACCCTAAACATAACAAAGCCAGCGTTGTGGAATATCTAATATTAAATTATTATTAATTATGTCACAAGTGTTTCTGAAGATTAAAAATGATTGACTTAATTAGCAGTTAACTTTTATGAACATTTCATCAAGCAGGAAATGTCTGGGACTGACAAAATAGCTCAGAATTATTTAAGACTAGAGATGAATCCACTTACCACAGACTGGCTCCTGAATGCATAGATAGTCAGGCCAAAGCAAGGTCTTTGGTGTGTCCTAGACTAGAGCCAGTCACCAGGAAGTGCAGGGAGATGAGGATCCGCAGCAGGACGGGGATGGGGCGGGGGTCAGTCACCTGGCTGCGGAGGCTTGCCCGAGCTGCTCAAACAGGTCCTGGATGGCAGCACAGTCCAGGCAGAAGCGGTCCAGACAGGTGACATCCTTGAGACGCAAAGTGCTCAGGCGCTCCCGGTATCTGCATGCCCAACGGCATCTCCTCCGCCAACATGCAACCCACACATAGGGAGCGGGGAGGATGTGCAGTGGCTGCACCTGAGGGGGCTCTGATGGAACAATGAGTGGGCACTACCTGCCATGGGCCCCCATGGTTTGTGCGATGTGGCGCGGGCTGTGGTGCCTGTGCTGCTGCCCCAACGCGCTCCACCACAGCTTCCAGACACCGCTGAAGCTGTGCGGGGCCCTGTACGAGCGGTGGTGTGGGCCGTCGAGACCAACAGATGCCCTGCTGGTGTCCTGTGGGAAAGCTGGGCGGGGTGTCATGAGAGTGACCACTATCAGCCAGCTGTGGTCAGCAGTCCCCACATTTCACTGCCCGTGGGAGGAATGGTGGCAGACAGAGCAGCATCGACCAAGAGTAGCCACCAACCTAACTGGATTGAGGTGAAGAAGGTGCTCCTCTTTGGCTTGGTGGCTGAGAACGCAGTGGTGGCGCTCGCTGGCACAAGACCTGGTGGGGCAAACTCCCATCGGCGGGGTTTCTGGCGTATGGCGGCGAAGCGAGTGTCCGCTGTGAGCCAATTCCCCCGCACAGAGTAGCCCACCTTGAAGCATTGGAATGACTCATTTGGCCTTGCTAAGAAGCAGATCTGGCGTCTCATCGCTGAGGGCTTGACCTATGAGAAGGTGGTGGCCCTGGCCGGCTCTGAAGCAATCATGGAACCCCTCATCTGCCCGGTGGCTGTAGCTTTCCACAGCATTGAGGTGATCCGCGGTGTGTTGGCACCTCCCCCCCATCCTTACCACTGTGGGACTGACAGAATCTGATGGCAACACTCTTCCCCTCCCCCCCCCCGGTGACTCGCAGGAATCCTTGCGGGCTGGCACAAGCTCCACTGTGGACTCGGAGGTGGGAGGGAGCTCTAGCTGCAGTTTCCAGATTTGAGACATAGGCAGCCGCATGTAGAGGGCATTACAGTAGACCAGTCTTGAGGTGACTGTAGCATGGATCATGGTTGCCAGGTCGTCACACCCCAGAAAGGGGACCAGCTGTCTCCCCCGCCTAAGGTGGAAAAAGGTGGATTTAGCAGTGGCTGCTATCTGGGCCTACATTGTCAAAGAAGGCTCTAGTAGCACCTCCAAGCTTCTGACCCTGGGGGCCATTGTCAGTGGCACACCATCAAAAGTTGGTAGGAAAATTTCCCTAGCTCGTCATGACCAAGGCAAAGGACCTCTGTTTTCATTGGATTCAGTTTCAGTTGGCTCAGCCTAAGTCATCCTGCCACGGCTAGCAATGCCAGATTCAGATTTTCTGGGGCACAGGCAGACTGGCTGCCCATCAGTAGATAGAGTTGGGTGTCATCAGCATACTGATGGCAACCCAGCCCATACCTCCAGGCAATCTGGACAAGGGGGCGCATATAGATGTTAAACAACATTGGTGAGAGCACTTCTCCCTGAGGCACACCGCAATTAATCGAGTGTCTCCGGGATGACTGTCCCCCGATAGCCACCCTTTGTCCTCGACCTTGAAGGAAAGAGGAGAGCCATTGCAAGGCCAACCCTTGAATCCCTGTGTCGGCGAGATGGTGGGTCAGCAACTGATGGTCGACTGTATCAAATTCAGCTGACAGATCTAACATCAGTACCACCAAACTGCCTCGGTCCAGATGCTGCTGGAGATCATCCACCAGGGCGACCAGAAAGCCCCTGCCTCCATGCCTCTGGGGAGTCTCCTGAGAGGCGGGGAAGCGAGATCCTCTCCCTGCTTTTGAACGCCAGGGGTGCAAAGGCAGGGAGAAAACTCCTGCCTCCGTGCCTCTCAAGAAACTTCCAAAAGGCACAGGAGGAGGGAGATCCCCTCCCTGCTTCTGCACACCAGGGGTGTAAAATCAGAGAGAAAGCCTCTCAGGACACTACTGAGATTCATGGGGGGGATCTTCTCCCTACAGAGCCCCTGCCTCCATGCCTCTCAGGAAACTCCGAAGAAGCACAGGGGGGGGGGGCAGATCCTCTCCCTGCCTTTGAACCCCAGGGAGAAAGACCCCTCAGGCCATGCCTCTTAGAAGACTCCTGGAAGGTGCAGGGGGACTCAGAGAGGCAGCCACTGGGTAAACTGCCTCACCAGGTCATATGGAGAGCACCCAATTCAGTGCATCCAGTCTGCCGGTGTCATAGGCAACTGCCTAGTTTGCCTAGTGGCAGGGCCATTCCTGAGTGCCATGGACCTGGGCTGTAGTTTTCCCCACCAGAGACACTGAAGGAGGTAAAGTTGAAGAGAGCAAAGCATATAAAAGTAGGTTGGCTGTCTGATGGGAAGGAAAGAAGGCTGCAGGAAAAGGAGAGAATGTATGAAGGCTTTCAGGGAAGGGAAAGATGAAATGGTGTAGGAGGAGGTTTTATTGATTTGATTTTAAATATATTTCAGCTAGCTATCTAGTAGTGTAGTGTCATATATGAAAACGAGAAGGAAAAGGAATCACCTTTTTCATAAGAATTTACCACCTTCTAAGCAAAGCAAGATGGAGAATTTTTTGCCACAAAAATTTCTAATAGATCTCTTTCTCCTAGGGACAGAGGCATGCCCCCCCAAGTCCCTTGAAAATTTCTTCAGCCTTTGCTGCCAATTTTTCTGCAGGTTTACATTTCCCAGGCACCCTCCAAATCTCAGGAGTAGATGAAGGAAAATGGAAGGAAAGGTAGAAGCCAATTGCTCTTGGGATGATGCAGACTCTTGAGTGATGGTATATAAGACTACGGACAGGGAGGACAGAGGTCAAACCAAAAGGGTGTGGTTACAGGCAAAAGAGGGAAAGGTGATTGTAATGGTGGAAAAAAGTGGAGGGCAGCTTGTGTCTGAACCCAAAAGTGATGGCACTTCTGGGTGATTCTGTTAGAATTCCCAAAACTATGGCAAAAATTGACTACTACTCTATATGACATTAAAACACAAGCTGACCATAAACTAGATGAAAAGTTCTTCTTAGTCGAGTTGCCTTCAAACAGGCTAGGGTTGCCAAGTCCAATTAAAGAAAAATCTGGGGACTTTGGGGGTGGAGCCAGGAGACTTTGGGGTGGAGCCAGGAGACATTGGGGGTGGAGCCAAGAACAAGGATGTGACAAGCATAATTGAACTCCAAGGGAGTTCTGGCCATCACATTTAAAGAGACAGCACACCTTTTAAAATGCCTTTCTTCCATAGGAAATAATTAAGGATAGGGGCACCATATTTTGGGGCTCATAGAATTGGACCCTCTGGTCCAATCATTTTGAAACTTGGGGGGTACTTTGGGGAGAGGCACTAGATGCTATACTAAAAATTTGGTGCCTCAACTCAAAAAATAGCCCCCCCCAGAGCCCCCAATATCCACGGATCAATTTCCTATTATTCCCTATGGGAATCGTTCTCCATAGGGAATAATAGAGTGCCTAGTAGACATTTCCCTCCCCCCACGCTTTCTAAAGGGGGGGAGGACCTCCAAACTAGGGAATCCCCTGCCCCCTCCCTCCCTCTCACACACACACACACTTACCAGATCTTCCTCCGGACAACTCTACTTCCTGTGAAAACGAAAGCAAAAGAAAGGGAGGGGCCCTTCTCAGAAGCCCTTTCTGCTTCCTGCTTCCTGCCCAGCCTTAAAGAGGCAGACATTTTGCAAACGCCTCAGGAGCTCTACAACATGAAGCCTAAAGGTATGTTCTCCCCCCGCTCCACCCCCACCCCCGCTTCCAGAGTTTTGAAGAGCGGGAGATGAGGTTGCGAACCCAGAAGTCTCCCACCAGAGCGGGAGGTTTGGGAAGCCTAAAACAGGCCCTCATGGAAGGAGAAACTAGGTCTGCCCTTGAGTCCTTTCAGTCATAGGTTCCTGGATGGTTCAGCTGGGGATCCAGCTTCTATAGAAAAAAAGGACTAATGGAGAATATTATCCTGAAACATGACAGCAATTAGGGCAGGCCCCTCATATTTATAGAAGCCATCATAATTGTGTAAAAGAAGCAGGCACAGTTTCTTTCCTCTTTCTAGACAAGCTGTTCCTGCCAAAAATATCCTCCGCATCTATTCCATTTCCACAGCCTGTACCTCTCAATCTTGCTATTTATTGCCATGTGTCTTATTTTGTAATTTTATATTTGCAAACACTTGTATGTCTGCCAATACAGGAGACATCTTACATCTGGTGAAGTAGGCTGTAGTTCACAAAAACTTTATGTCACAAAAATAATTCTTTAGTTAGTTAAATAAGTAAGAAGTCAATTTCAGTTTAACTTGTAACTTTACCTAGCACAAAAGCAGGGGTTATATATTAGTGCTGGATGAGAAGTACTGGGACCACTGGGATTGATTTTGCTGACATTAAAAATATTACATCATTTGTTATATAGCAAAGTAGCTATACTTTCATATTTTGCCAGTGCAAGCCTAAGCAGGAAAGCCAGTTTGGTGTAGTGGTTAAGTATGCGAACTCTTATCTGGGAGAACCGGGTTTGATTCCCCACTCCTTCACTTGCACCTGCTAGAATGGCCTTGGGTCAGCCATAGCTCTGGCAGAGGTTGTCCTTGAAAGGGCAGCTGCTGTGAGAGCCCTCTCCAGCCCCACCCACCTCACAGGGTGTCTGTTGTGGGGGAGGAGGGTAAAGGAGATTGTGAGCCGCTCTGAGACTCTTCAGAGTGGAGGGCGGAATATAAATCCACTATCTTCTTCTTCTTGATGTCAATGAGCTTAGAAGGGTATAACTTCGCTGAGAATTGCTGAAAGCCAGGGCAATGTTGTTGTTAAAGTATCGGGCTAGGATCTGGGAGACTTGGGTTTGAATCTCCATTCTGCCATGGAGGCTTGCTGAGCAACCTTGAGCCAGTCACATACTCTCAGACTAGCCTATCTCACAGGGTTGTTGCAACTTTAAAGGGGCGGAAAGAAGAATGATGTAAGCTACTTCGAAGTCCCATATGGAAGAATGGTGGAAAATAAATAAATAAATAAATAAATAAATAAATAAATAAATAAATAGCACGGCTAGCCACTTCAGCACACAAACTGTAGTGCTGACCAATGACTTACAGCATTAGCCTCCTGCATTAACCAAAGAACTGCTGTAGTTTTCTTATGTCTAAGTTAGTAAATGTTGATATGGATGCCAGGAAGTTTTGTATTTCTATGCATTTCTAAAAGGCTGAAGATAGGAAAGTTGACTTTGATTAATATGGCAGTGAACACTGAGATCACACATAAGCATCACAACCACAGCAATCACAACTGGTCCACTTGGTTATTTCCTGTCCTTGTTCTTTAACCTCATTAGAGGTTTCCAAACATTTTTCTGACTCATCCAGACATTCCATCCCTGACATTCCTTTTATTATCTATTTTCATCAATCATTCCATCGTTGCCTAGGCATTATGCTAATCAATTTAAGTACATAGCACAGGACAACTTGAAGGTATTTTGTCTCCCCAAGGAAGGTTCAATTTTCACACATGCTCCATTAGTTCCTGAACTGCATAACATAGGCTCCTGGGATATAACTTGCAATATAAAGTATCTCAGTATAAAAGACCTGGCATTATCCCTCATTGCAGGTGAGATATGAGAGACAATAGCGTACCCAAGATCATCTTGTGAGCTCACAAAATGAGCAGCATTTGAATTGGGGCCTTTCCAAAACACACACAGCCACTACATTATACCTGCTTTCTTTGATGACATGAATCCCACAGTTTTAAGGCACTGCTAAACACATGATCATTACAGAATTTCATTCATATTTATTATTAGGCAAGGAAGCACTAGAACACTTATAATACAGCCAGTCAAAGATTAGCAATCTCTGTTTTCCTTGCCCATTCAAGGAATATACCTTAAATAGTTGAAAATCAGCAACTTTGACTTTCATCCATTGTGCCACAGGATGAATGGCACAATTAGGAGGTCCATGAAAAATGTTAGCAAGCAATGAAAACCATATACCATGAAACAGGATGAATGGCTGCATAAAATAATAGCAGTCGATATGTCAGATGGGAAGATTTCACAGTTCCACAAACAATACGTTTCATTAAAAACTTCATAGAGAAGTAGCTGTGGTGAATAACTGAATATCCCAAAACAGAACGGTTGATATAAATGGACTCAATAGCTATTGTGAGAAAACTTCCAAAATCCTGAAAAGAATCTACATTACTAAAGCCAGGTATGGACCATTTGGTTCTATTACATTTTCCATACCAATCTATAGGTTTGATCCAGAGCACCATCAGCAAAGCTCTGTTAACAGAAGTTTCTGATTTCTCCTTCTCACTGGAACCTACTGAGCTTTCAGGAGGAAAGGGTACACCAAGGAACAGTGTGGCAGTGAAGTGAAAATTTTTGGTAGGAGGGGGGAAATCAGAGAAAATACCCACCTATAAATTAAATACTCCGGTTTTATGACAAACCAATTATATAGGACAAAAGAAGGACTTGTAAGTACTTGTGAGGAAGCAAATGATGTCTCCTCCCCTTGTTTTCCTCTTGCCATTCAGCATTGCCCTGCTATCCCACTTCCTTTATCAAAATATCTAATTCTTAACAAGGTTAAATCTGAGGATACATAAATCCAGAAACTGGAGCTATGAACAGACAAGACACATGTTTCTACAAATCTGAAAAGCATCTCCAGTTTGCAAAAAAATCTGAGTGTTAACCCCCCAATAATAGAATTAGCACCTTTAAGGGGGGGAAAGTTCTCTGTGGCTGTTGCCAGGCAACTGTGATGGTGTTATCAGTTGAACCTTGGATTTCTTTCAGAAAAGGCGGGGAGGCAGAGCCTTTTCCAGGGCTCTTTTGACTTCTGAGAGAGGACTTATTAATGCCAGGCCCAGCAAAAACTACCAGATGACTTGAGGCCATGTGACTTGCATTACTCATCTAGGCCTGGCTGCTTGCTGTTGTTTCAACAGCAGCCACCATATGAAAGCCAATATGGTGTAATGGTTACAGTTTTTAGACTAGGATCTGGGAGAACCAGGTTCAAATCCCTTCTCTGCACAGAATCTTGCTGGGTGACCTTAGCCAGGCACAGTCTCTCAGCCTAACCCACTTCACAGGGATTTTGTGAAGATAAAATCGAAAAGAATTATGCAAGCTGCATTGAATTCTCCATTGTGGGGAAATGGAAGGTATAAACGTAGTAAATAATAAATATAGCTGAAGGCGGGGGACAGATAAAATGGGTAGGCAGGTGAGAATGAGAGAAGGAAACAGGGAAAGGTGAGAATATGGGAGTTACAAGGGAAAGGAAATGATGAATAGTGTTTATTTATTTGAAACTTATTTTAAATATCTAATTAATTAATTAAAATGACTATTGATTTCTTTAAAATATTTATATCTTCTGGATTTCAAGGCGGCTTACAATATAAACAGAATTAAATACTTAAATGAAATTACTCATTCAACTCAATGGCCATGAGCAGTATAACAGTAATAAAGTTAAAAACAAGACTGACTCAATCTCACTTATTTATTCATATTACATCTTGCTGTAGCCTGGGAGAAGAACTTTGCAATAGGCAAAGTGGCTTTTGTGTTCAGTACCTGCTGGGAGAATTCTCAGTTTCTCTTTAATAGGTATTTTTGTCCTCCCCCTCTCATGGAAAGGAAAGGTCCCCTGTGCAAGCACCAGTCATTTCCGACTCTAGGGTGATGTTGCTTTCACAACGTTTTCATGGCAGACTTTTTACGAGGTGGTTTGCCATTGCCTTCCTCAGACTTTTACACTTCCCCCCCAGCAAGCTGGGTACTCATTTTACCAACCTCAGAAGGATGGAAGGCTGAGTCAACCTTGGGCCGGCTACCTGAATCCAGCTTCCACCAGAATTGAACTCAGGTCATGAGCAGAGAGTTCAGACCACAGTACTGCAGTACTGCTGCTTTACCACTCTGCGCCATGGGGCTGCTATCCCCCTCCCATGAAGCAGCAGCAAAATCCAACATAGAAACACATTATATAAATTAAAAACCTGAACTAAAATCACAATATATTTATTATAATGTGGGACAAACCCTATACTAATGCTGTACTGAATAAAACTTTCTTCAGTTGTCTTCTAAAGAACAAAAGTGAGGGTGTCAAGGGCAACTGAAAGAGCTCTCTCTTCTGTTTCCACCAGATCAGCTTCTTTGGTTGATGGGACAGTCAGGAAAACCACTCAGTGTGATCTTAGTTTCCAGCAAGAGCATATGGAAGAAGATGGTCCCAAGCCTTGTAGAGCTATAATGGAGAAAATCAACATCTTGGAACACCTTCTCTTGGAGAGGAGGCAGCTAAGAGGTGATACGATCCCCATCTTCAAGTACTTGAAGGGCTGCCATATAGAGGACGGTGTGGAATTGTTTTTTATGGCCCCAGAAGGTAGGACCAGAACCAATGGGTTGAAATTAAATCAAAAGAGTTTCTGGCTCAACATTAGGAAGAACTTCCTGACATAGCGATTCCTCAGTGGACAGGTTTCCTTGGGAGGTGGTGGGCTCTCCTTCCTTGGAGGTTTTTAAACAGAGGCTAGATGGCCATCTGACAGTGATGGAGATCCTGTGAATTTAGGGGGAGGTATCTGTGAGTTTCCTGCATTGTGCAGAGGGTTGGACTAGATGACTCTGGAGGTCCCTTCCAACTCTATGATTCTATCTTGAAGAGGGCTTGAAACTGGATCAGTAGCTACTGTAATTGTAATTTCATGGTCACATGTTCCCAGAAGCTGGCCCTAACCATAGTCAAGCTGTTGCAGTCTGCAGGAGCTGCAGCTAGAGAATGCTCTTTACAGGGCTTTTGTTTGCAGAAAAAGCCCAGCAAGAACTCATTTGAATGTTAGGCTACACCCCCTGAAATCAAACCAGCCGGAACTGTGCTCCTGTGCATTCCTGTTAAAAAAAAAAAACCCTGGCTCTTTAAGAGTACATCACAGCAGTCCAGTCTAAATGTAACTAAGACATGGGTGACTATGGCTAGATCTGACTGAATCAGGAATGGGTTCAGTTGAAGCAGCAGCTGAAGCTGGTCAAACGCACTCTGGACCACCACAGCCATCTAGTTTTCTAAGGTAACTGCTATGTCATGACTATTATCTCAAGCAGCATTCCCATATGGTGAACCCAATTTTTCAAGAGAAAATAGCCTCATCCAAGACATGAGAGATCTTAAACCCCTTGTCTGCATTTCTACTAACACAGAGAACTTGATGGGACTAAGTTTCAACTTCTTTCCCCTCCTCATCCAGCCCATTACTAACCTCAAGTATTGGTTCAGAGAATCAACAGCATCCTCAGAGTTAGGTTGGAAAAGAAAAGTAGAGCTGTGTATCATCCAGGGCTTTTTTTCTGGGAGAATGCAGTGGAACAGAGTTCCAGAAACTCATTGTGGAAAGAAAATCCTCAAACAAAATATTTAAAAGTTAATGAGGGGGCACCAGTGTGTTTCTCCTTCATTTCCCTCTTGAGAGTTCTGGCACCTCTCTTTCCAGAAAAAAATCCTGGTATCATTTATGTATTGGTGACTCTGCAGCCCAAACCTCCTGATGAGTTCTCTCTGTCACTCAACTGGTATGATCGATACTACTTAATAAAATCATTTGTTCTTCCTAAACTTCTCTTCCTCTTCCGCTCCCTTCCTTTGGACATTCCTTTGTTTACACTAAAGCAATGGCAAAATACTCTCAATGAGTTTCTATGGCATCACAAAAAGCCAAGGACTGGCTTCAAAACCTTAAGATTATACCACACTCAAGGAGGCTTGAATTTTCTGGATGTGATACTTTACCGCAGAACTGCTATACTTTCAGTTGCAGTAAATATTATTAGAAATGTTGATTACAGAGACTGGACTCTAACTTTACTTCCATTGATCTATCCCATGTCTGTCCCAGAAATCATCTCCCTTATTGAGACCTAGAATAGTACATCAAAATCCACTGTTTTCCATTTTACTCAAAACATGGGACTCACTGAAGCACAAACTCTTACCAAAAATCTCTAGGCATACTACATTTCTGCAACAAAATTGGTTTCCCTCAACTTCGAATCCTATACCCATCTCAAAGTGGAGACAAGCCAGAATCACAAGATTAAAAGACCTGGCATCAAAGCAGGAACTTCTTCCAAAACAGATGCTTGAGCATCGGTTTAAGGTAAAAAATCCCACGGTTTTTTATTTTCAATTATGACATGTAGCTTCACGGACTCCTCAGACAGCCTTGAAAAACTACTAGATATGACTGATTTTCGGGGTCTGACTTCACAAATCTACAAAATATTGCTTACTAATACCAAACCAAAGATACTCCACTATCAAGAATCATGGAACAGAGACTGTGTTAAAGAAATTACAGAAGAGCACTGGTCAGAAATTTGGAAATCTGCTTTGGCCAGTTCATCATATTGTCATATGAAGCTGCAGAACTTCGAGATTTTAACCCGATGGTACCTAAGCCCCAAAGGACTTGCTTCAATTTCTTCATTATATTCCAATTTATGTTGGAAAGGCTGTGGGAATGTTGGTACATTTGCACATTGCTGGTGGCAATGCTACTAACAGAAGCTTTTCGAGACAGATTCTTGAACACATTAAGCACATTACTGGTTACAACATCCCACACTCTCCTGAAGTCTTTTTTTTTTTTTTTCAATATTGGCAAACTTTTTTTTGCAATATTGGCAAACTCTAAAGCTTTCTCGCAGATTGGAAGATTGGAAGTCTTCTTACAGATGCTAAAATGACTATAGTATCTCTATGGAAATACAATATCTTACCAACACTTGAACTCTGGTTTACAAAAATCTGGGACATTTTAATAATGGAGAAAATCACAGCACAACTTTCCTTGTTCGACATTTACCCCAAGGTCACATCTTTTGAAGAAAAATGGCTTCCGTTTCTGGAATATACTGAATCTAAAATCATTTTACCTATTAACACAATTTACCTTCAATTTCTCTCACTATAATTCTTTCTAACTTATGCTATCCCTTCTTTCTCTTTGTATTCAAATATTCCCTTTTGTTTGGCTTGGGATGGAGCAAGGCAGTATCCTTAGCTTAAAAGTAAAAATTCTAGCCCAATTACCAGTTAATTTATCCTTAGAAGATATTTATTTATTTCTTTAACTATAGATTGATTGATTGGCGAACTGGATGTTGTCTTAAATGCTAAATATGTTCTACAATGTTATATATACCATAGTACTTTATGCATAGTAAAATTTTATTATATATGGAATTAATCTACTTGATACTACTTCACCCAACAAAGGTCTGTATAACTTGAAATTTCTAATAAACTTATCATATGTTTTAAAAAAAAATCTCTTGAAAGCTGACAAGTTAACAAAGATAGCAAACTGTAACCCCCTCTCCAGATCACCTCCTTCTTTAGAACAATAGATAAAAATATTTGGTTTGCCAGCCTCCAGATGGGACCTGGAGATCTCCTAGAATTACAACTCAGCAGCAAACTAGAGGGATCAGTTCCTGGGACAAAAATGTCTGCTTTGCAGGGTGGGCCTAAGGCCTCTTCCCTTCCCCAAACTCTGCCTTCCCCAGGATCTCCCCAAAATGTCCAGGAATTTTCCACTCCAGAGTTGGCAGTGTGGGGAGGCTGTTCAGTGGACGATTAGGTGTCCCTTGTAAGTCCTCTGAAATCTTTTGCTATGGATCTGGGCCCAGCCTGGTCGCCAAAACCACACTCCTAGGCCAAACTTTTTCCAGGGAGATGCTGCCAGCAGCAGGGAAGGAGAGAAAAGTGAAGATGGGAGCAGGAGAATAAAGTCTGATGGGCTGGCAGATGGGATGGAGAGAAGGAGGTAGAAAAAGGGTAAAGGCTGTGGGGACTTTCAGCGATGAGAAAGAGAAAGCAGTGGAGAAGGAGAAAATGAGATACCCTCTGCAAGTCCCTGCAGGTCTCTGGTTGCCATTATCTAATGCTATAGATTGTTTTATATAAAATTTCAATACTCTGCATTTTGAATAAAACCTGGCCTTAAAAAGATTTCACTCGTTCCAAAAAAGCATAGAAGGTATTCTTCAGTACTCCCCAAATTTCCCAATTTTTCCACTAGACAAATAGAAAAAGTCATTAAGCCCTTTTATGCTATGCATGATTTGGGGAAAACAAAGCTTGCACTGGGGCAGAGCAAAGCTAGTGAAAAATTGATACCTGTGTTTAAAAGATTTCATTCATTTCCCAGAACTTTTTTTGTAGCAGGAACTCCTTTGCATATTAGGCCACACACTCCTGATCACTGCAGAGTCTTGTGAGCAAAAATTCCACTTTGTGAGCTACTGGCATTAAAGTTGTACATAAATTATTATGCTCTGGGGTCACCCTTCCTAAGCTAAGACAAAAATGTGTGAGCTAGAGGCTAAAATCTGTGTGCTAGCTCATACGAATTCAGTTTAGAGGAAACATTGCCCCTAATGTAGCCGATTCTCCTGGAGCTTACAGTAGGCCCTGTAAGAAGAGGCCTGTAAGCTGCTGGAGGAATGGCTACATTGGGGGGTGGGGGTGTAGCCTAATATGCAAAGGAGTTCTTGCCACAAAAAAGCCCTGTTCATTCCAAAACATATATTATAATTTCCAATGCATTTTTTTAGTACTCCTCTAAATTTCCCAATTTTCTCACCAGATAAATTGAACAAGTTTTTTTTAGTGATATACATTTGAAATGAAAAAATGGTCATCTTAAGAAGTATGTCACTCATTCCAAAGAAGACAGTTCACAGAAGTTCCCCCCTCCCACTCAGGGACCCCTCAAATTTCTTTGGGGAAAAAACAGAAATAATTTCCCCCCCAACTTTTCTATTTCCCCCTAGGTCACCTCATCTCCGTTTCCACAACCTCAGGTGGCAAACACCTTGAGTTAGAGCCACTGCCATTCTGAGTAGACAATACTGACTTTGATGGACCAAGTGTCTGATTCAGTATAAGGCAGCTTCATATGTTCAAATATATTAACTATTAAAATGCTTCTTCTAGAATGTTCCAAGCTACAGTGCTTCCTCAGAATCACAGATAACAATATTGATTATCCCCACATTAAATGAAATTGATTTTGTGGCGCTTCCTGTTTCAGGGTGCTTAACTGTTCTATCATCAAGCTTGTATGCATTTATGCTTCATGCTGTATACTTTCTGTTCAGAGATGCCTACAGTTACTGCAGTTAGCCAGCAGGGGGCAGCAGAATCTCTCTGCAGAGTATAGAATGAACAAAAACAAACAAACACGTGTCACCTCTTTGGCACAGTTCATTGCCCTCATTCCTGCCATTGCTACCAGTTGATGTAATAACACAGGTTAAAAATATACTTTTTTGGTATGTTTTGTATTTTTAAAATGTGTGTTTGTGCATGCGCACCTGGAAGTGATCTCTGGTGACTGCCCCTACGGGGCGCCTAGAGTAAATTCAGAGAGATGGCTGAATAAAGCCTGTCTAAACATCCCACCTCTGGTATTTCAAGGAAGTCTCTCATCAAGTATTTCCCAGAGTTGATCCTGCCTAGCTTCTGAGATCTGAGGAGATCAGGTTTGCCTGTGCTATCCAGGTCAGGGCAGTGGGAAAAGATACTTTGTCAAGTACACAATGGTACTCTATTTCTGCATCTAGTCATACTACCCTAATTTGCTAAGCAACGAGCATTTTTTACTTACCAAATTGTTTCATATGAGATGATCCGTGGAAGAGCCATAATTTGAACTCCCACTTTTGTTTACATTAATTAGCATCTCTAATTTGCATGGTATCTCTTCCTCCCATCCCTACATGGCTAATTGATGTTTACATTGGAGACATCACAAATACCAAGCAACAGAAGTATGTAAAACCATAGAAGAGGTTTAGAACAACAAAGAAGTTTAGTGTGCTTTTTTTTTTAACCTACTCAGTTATTGCTCATATGTTAGGAAGTCTGAAAATCAGTTATAAGCAATTTTAAATGTGGAAAATGTTCAGTTTGCTCTTTATCTTTGGAAAGGGGGTACTTTGAACAACTGCAGGATCACAGTAGGTTTCAATTACATCATGTTTCAAACTGTACTACCAAATGAGTTGTAATTATACATTCCTTGTAATTATATATCCATGTGGATCACCCATAGGAAAAGCTACTTGTACTTCCTGAACTTCTATTGCGGAACATAGCTGTAAATTTAAGGACATGCTAATGGAAGCACATTTGGTTGCTGTTTTCCTATAGAATGGACATGTTGTGGTTAACAAAATACAAGTAAATTCTGAACTGAGGTAATTATGTTAATTTATTGTGCACAGGGAAAATGGAGTGGGGGGGGTAGAATTTTTTTTAAGACTATTGACTGTTGCTCCTCTGGTCTTCATTTTAATCTAGACCTTAACTATTATAGATGAATTGGTATGACTAATAATTTATAAGAAATCAGGTTCCTGTCAGGTTTCTAATGATTAAAGGACATTGATTTGACTTACAATGGATCAGCAATAAGTTTTTTTTAATATAATTGAATGATTGTTTTGTAAGTATTTAAGTCTACAAGTGATTCTTTACAACTAATTCTCTGGTGTAGCAGGAGCATGTTTCTTTATGTGAAGGTACATAAAAGCTTCATCAGAAGAAAATATGCTCACCTATTCAGTTGTTTCAGAAAGGAATTATTTTGTAGTTTATGAGAGCTAAGCTAATAAGGGTTGGCATTTTTTTTTACATCAGAGCCCTTAGGAGGATAAAGTTTTATATACCAACCCTTTAAAAACTAAATACGGAATTGTTTTTTCTGCTTTCAAGGTTTTCTAGAGATAGACTCTTAAGTTGTGAAACATAATTGAAGATGTCTAGTGGTCTGATATAACTGAATGGAAGCTTCAGAATTAGGGAATTAACTGAAGGTGTGTGTTATTGAAACTGCATTTATTGAAACTGCATTTAGGCAATGTCTGCTTTTAGGTTTAAACTGCAATCGGGCAAGTTTAGGATTTCTTTTGGTTGTAAGTGCTAAATCATCACTTGATGTTGTCAAACCTTTCCACTACAGATTTAAAAGTTTTCATGATACCTTTGTAATGTTGGAATAAAATGTCTGAAGAAAAGGTTCTGCCTAGAAACAGGAAGCTTTCTGGACTCCTGTTATAGACACATGTACAAATAAATCAAATGAATCCTACTTTAGGCTATAAAACGATGCATAGTTTATACCATAATGCAAACAAATCTTATTTAAAAGCATACAATTTTGGTGCCACAGAATAAAATAATTTAATATACCTTTAGTGCCACTTCCCCAGTATTCAAATATGTGTCAAGAGTCCAGGATTACCTTTAACAAGTCCCAAGAATCTGAGAAATGAATGAATAAATTCTGATACAGCTTTAAAGGATGTGACAGACTGAGAAGGAACCAGCAGAAAAAACAGTGAAGGGTTCCCTAACTGAAGTACACTATCAGCTTTTTCGCCTGGAGCTGACTTGGTATTACTGTATAGGAGAAAACCTCTCACTGAAGCTAGAGGCAAGTAAGAAAAGTCCCGGGATATGAAACTAAGATATTTTCTGCACCTTAGCGTTACTGCTGTTTCCTAGCAAGTTGAATCTCCAGCTGATGTTCTGACTTTGCAGCATCCCTTCTGCAAAAAGGCATTTATTTGAGGGAATTTTTTCTTGAATTCGGATGACCTTCCTCAAGTGTTCCACACTTCCTCTGAAAAGAGGTTGTGTGGCCATATCGTCATGTACTTTATCAGTGATGGAACCTTCTTTTTTTTCAGCACATGTTCAATAACATTATAACATCATAACACTGTAAAAAAAAAAAAAGGCAGGATACATTGTGGGGAACAACATGGTTGATGTCATTTCATAGGTCCCCACTCCTCTTTAGACAGCAACCAAGAATATTGCTGGTGATTGTCAAAGTGGATACACCAATTCATAATAGCGGGCTAAATATCCCTCATGTACTTCATCATTGATGGGACCTCCCTTTTTTGGAGATGGAGTATGTTATAACATCATAACATTGTTAAAAGGACTGGATGTATAATGGAGAATGGCATAATTGCCACCATTTCTTTGTTTTGTTTTTAAAAAACAATAGGGGTACAGAAAAAAGCCCGGATATATTTGCGGATTTCAGGTAGTATTATTCGAGGAGGCCTTTTTTCCATAGGTGATAAGGCACTACAACAAAATGGTTCAGAAAACTGCTTGGCTAAAGAATTAGGGACTATGGTCTATACCAGGGTGGCCAAACTGCGCCTCAGGAGCCACATGTGGCTCTTTCACACATATTGTGTGGCTCATAAAGCCCCACCATCCCATTTGCCTCTTTAAATCACTTCTCCAAGCCAAGCCAGCAGGCAGCTTGGAAAATGCATTCAAAGTTGCTTTCTTTACACCTCTCCCTCCCTTCATCCTCCTTCCTTCCCTCCCTCCCGCTATCAAGCATCTGACGTTTATTCTATGTGGCTCTTATGTTAAGCAAGTTTGGCCACCACCCTGGTCTATACTACTATGTATAGTTCATACTGTTGTTCTGTAGGTAGGATCCTAGTATTTGATTTCTTTATTTTTTAATGTGCCATGTTAATACCTATGCATTGCTTCTGCTCTTTTTCAGATTTTTGTTTGGATCCGGATTTCTTTAATCCAAATCATATTACGTTGTTTATTGGATGTCTCATCCTGTCGACTGAATGGATTTACACTGTGTAATCCACTTTAAGTGAGAAAGGAGAACCATAAAGAACAAATCCTAAATTAATTTAAAATAGACTGGGGTAATATGGCAGACACCAGGGTCCAATCTTAAAGCATTTCAATATACATCACTTCTATAAACATAGACCCTTACATGGACTTCTCCAACTGCTCCTACAAAGAAGAGTTGTAAAGAGAAATGGTGGAAGAAATGTCTAGCCAGGTATGGACAGAATTTTGAAAGTTATATCAGTATTCCTGATTAATGTTTACAGAAGACTGTGCTGCTTTGTTTCATTAGATAATAATTGTCATTTTTCACATTTAACTTTGTTTTTAGCCCTTACATGTTTGTCTTAGTTTGCAGTAATGGTCTTTATCTTACTTTTCTGTTTTCCATGGGTGTCTCTCTCTAATCATGCAATATCTTTCCTGCTATTATCAAATATCATCAAGATTTTCAGTGTTTTCTATATATGGCTTTCATACTAACCAATAAAGCACTTTCACATATGTGAAATACTTTAATTTAATTTAATTTTTCAATTTATACCCACCTTATCCTGCAAGCAGGCTCAGGGCAAATTAAAACATTAAAACAGCATTAAAATGAATCACTTCAAAACATAGGGTTGCCAAGTCCAATTTTAAGAAATATTTGGAGTGGAGCCAGGAGACTTTGGGGGTGGAGACAGGAGACATTGGGGGCGGAGCCAGGAACAAGGGTGAGTCAAGCATAATTGAACTCCAAGGGAGTTCTCGCCATCACATTTAAAGGGACAGCACACCTTTTTAAATGAAGGATAGGGGAACCTTCTTTTGGGGGTCATAGAATTGGACCCCCTGGTCCAATAGTTTTGAAACTTGGGGGGTACTATGGGGAGAGGCACTAGATACTATACTGAAAATTTGGTGCCTCTACCTCAAAAAACAGTTCCCCCAGAGCCCTCGAAACCTCTAGATTTCTCAGAACCTCCTTGTAATCCCTGGGCCAAAGGAGGCCCGTCTGAAAGTGACCAGGGACAGGGCCTTCTCGATTGCAGCTCCCTGTTGGTGGAATCAGCTCCCGGAGGAGGTGAGGGCCCTGCGGAACCTGGAGCAGTTCCGCAGGGCCTGTAAAACAACCCTCTTCCGGTTGGCATATAATTAATTGTGATCAGAATGCCGAATACTAAATCTCAAACATCAGATTACTGAATATTGGAAATTGAAGGACTGATTTAAGGAAAATGTAGCATAGTGTATACCGATGTGAGTTTTATGTATTTTTAGGTTTTTATGTTTTTATTGTATAATTTTAATCATATTTAAACCGATTTCTGTTAGCTTTTACTGTTGTAAGCTGCCCTGAGCCCACCTCGGTGGGGTATAAATAGAATTAAATAAATAGATAGATAGATAGATAGATAGATAGATAGATAGATAGATAGATAGATAGATAGATAGATAGATAGATAGATAGATAGATAGATAGATAGATAGATCAATTCCCCATTATACTCTATGAGAATCTCCACATAGGGAATAATGAAGTGCTCAGCAGACATTTCCCTCTCCCCCCTCCCTGTTTCTGGCAACTCTGAAGCGAGGGATTGGCCTTTCTACTCATGAGTTGCTGCCAACTTCTTCAAAGTAACACAGATACACCATCCCAAGAGGAAGCCTTTCAATCGGAGACTGAAGCCTCCGGAGGTGGAAAGGCACATGGTCCTTTGGGGGCGGGGTTCCCCCCCTGCAGGCCAGCTGACTGGGGATGGGAAGGAGCCTGGGAAAGTGGAAGAACCCCCGCTGGGACCTGGGGATTGGCAAGCCTATCAAAACATCATCACCATTGAAATGTCAATCAGATTTGAGAGCAGTAATCAGAACAACAAACCACACAACATCACATAGGCTGGAAGCTTTCAACCCAGCTTGATCACCTTGATGGTAGGGTACTGGGTGCTGGGAGAGCGATGACTTCATAGGATATTCACTGGATCAAGTAAAAGCCTGGTGGAAAAGCTCCATCTAACAGGCCCTGTGGAACTTGGATAGGTCCTGCAGGGCCTGAATATCCAACAGAAGTTCATTCCATTAGGTAGGTGCCCAGATCCCTGACCCTCATCAAAGCTAGACAGGTGTCCTTAGGCCCAGGAATCACAAGAAGATCTTTTATAATGAAGTTTTATATAAGTTTTATAATGAAATTTCAATCCACTTCAGTGACTGCAGTGGATTTTCCCATTTCACACAGTAAAATCCATTTGCAAAGTGCATTGAAAGTAGATTTCATTATTCATTATTTAGTGAGTGTGAAAGTGCCCCAAATGTCAAAGGTTCCAGATTTACAAGTATTGCTGTACTTTATAAATGTATAAATTGTTCTGTTATTGTCAGACCAAAAAACTCCACCACAGTGGATAAAGTGCTCCCGCTGCTTTCCTCAATTTTTCAGCAAAAGGGGATCATAAATGGCCCATATCCTAGTTAATTTGGAGGTTGACAAATAAAGTAGGGTGACCATAATGTCTGAAGGCCAGCCAGGGACACTGGGGGGGGGGGGGGGGTGCGCGCGCGAAGCGTGCGCGCGCCGCCGGAAACAGGAAGTGACGTCACTTCCGGTGACGTCACTTCCGGTGATGTCATGCCACCACCGGAAACAGGAAGTGGCATCACTTCCTGTGACATCATTTCCCCCGCGTCACCTGCCGGAAACAGGAAGTGACTTCACAGCACTTCCTGTGACGTCCCCAAAAATCCCCCAAATATCACCGCCGGAAACAATTTTGTTCTCAAATCCTGTATATACTTCATCAGTATATGGGATAAGGCACTTTCTCAACTGTGCTGCATAATGCAGCCTATTTATTTTGTCCTGTTGGCTCTATCTGCGCCACCTTCATCACTTTCGGGGTGTGGATCCCCCAGTGGGGTGGTCTCCTGACTCCCTCCGCTGACTGTTTCTGATAGCCCTGCGCCCCCTCTTTCATTTGATATGTGTCCCGTGCGGGTGCCACCCTCCCGCCGGGAGATGCCGCAAAATGAGCCCCCTTGAGGCTTATGGCGGCAGGGCTCGGGGGAAGCGAGCTAGACTGCTGTTCTTTTGAGGGGTTATAGAGTGTTTCGAGCCCGTCCCTGTGGCATCGGTCCCATCGTTGTGGGACCAAGGGGGCCGGCGCAGCGGCACGCCGAAGCAGCCTGTCACTAATAACACCGGTCAAGATGCAGGACAGGAACCTGGAAGTGACCGACAGGCTGCTTCAGCGTGCCGCTGCGCCGGCCCCCTGGGCCCCACAATGATGGGACCGATGCCACAGGGACGGGCTCGAAACACTCTATAACCCCTCAAAAGAACAGCAGTCTAGCTCGCTTCCCCCGAGCCCTGCCGCCATAAGCCTCAAGGGGGCTCATTTTGCGGCATCTCCCGGCGGGAGGGTGGCACCCGCACGGGACACATATCAAATGAAAGAGGGGGCGCAGGGCTATCAGAAACAGCCGGCGGAGGGAGTCGGGAGACCACTCCACTGGGGGATCCACACCCCGAAAGTGATGAAGGTGGCGCAGATAGAGCCAACAGAGCCAACAGGACAAAATAAATAGGCTGCATTATGCAGCACAGTTGAGAAAGTGCCTTATCCCATATACTGATGAAGTAAATACAGGATCTGAGAACAAAATTGCACTAGAAGACACAAACGCAAAGCTCCCTTACACTGAATCAGTGCTTGGGTCCACCAAAGTCAGTATTGTCACATAAGAGAAGCCCTGTTGGATCAGGCCAGTGGCCCCTCCAGTCCAACACTCTGCGTCACATAATAACATAAGAGAAGCCCTGTTGGATCAGGCCAGTGGCCCATCCAGTCCAACACTCTGCATCACATAACAACATAAGAGAAGCCCTGTTGGATCAGGCCAGTGGCCCATCCAGTCCAACACTCTGCATCACATAACAACATAAGAGAAGCCCTGTTGGATCAGGCCAGTGGCCCATCCAGTCCAACACTCTGCGTCACATAACAACATAAGAGAAGCCCTGTTGGATCAGGCCAGTGGCCCATCCAGTCCAACACTCTGCATCACATAACAACATAAGAGAAGCCCTGTTGGATCAGGCCAGTGGCCCATCCAGTCCAACACTCTGCGTCACATAAGAACATAAGAGAAGCCCTGTTGGATCAGGCCAGTGGCCCATCCAGTCCAACACTCTGCGTCACATAAGAACATAAGAGAAGCCCTGTTGGATCAGGCCAGTGGCCCATCCAGTCCAACACTCTGCATCACATAAGAACATAAGAGAAGCCCTGTTGGATCAGGCCAGTGGCCCATCCAGTCCAACACTCTGCGTCACATAAGAACATAAGAGAAACCCTGTTGGATCAGGCCAGTGGCCCATCCAGTCCAACACTCTGCATCACATAACAACATAAGGAGGGAGGGAGGGAAGGAAGGAAGGAAGGGAGAAAGGGAGGAAGGGAAGAAGGGAAGAAAGGAAGAAGGGAGGGAGGGAAGGAAGGAAGGGAGGGAAGGGAGGGAGGGAGGGAGGGAGGAAGGAAGGAAGGAAGGAAGGAAGGAAGGAAGGAAGGAAGGAAGGAAGGAAGGAAGGAAGGAAGGAAGGAAGGAAGGAAGGAAGGAAGGAAGGAAGGAAGGAAGGAAGGAAGGAAGGAAGGGGGAGGGAGGGAGGGAAGGAAGGAAGGAAGGGGGAGGGAGGGAGGGAGGGAAGGAAGGAAGGAAGGAAGGGGGGAGGGAGGGAAGGAAGGAAGAAAGGAAGGGAGGAGGGAGGGAAGGAAGGAAGGCAAGGGAGGGAGGGAAGGAAGGAAGGAAGAAAGGAAGGGAGGGAGGGAAGGAAGGAAGGGAAGGGAGTGAGGGAAGGAAGGAAGAAAGGAAGAAAGGGAGGAGGGAGGGAGGGAGGGAGGGAAGGAAGGAAGGGAGTGAGGGAAGGAAGGAAGGAAGGAAGGAAGGAAGAAAGGAAGGAAGGGAGGGAGGGAGGAGGGAGGGAAGAAAGGAAGGCCGCCCCCCGCCCCCCCGCTTTCGGCCCCCTTACCTTATTCCAGGGCGGCGGATCCAGCGGCGGCGGCGGCGGGGAGTCCTCCGGCGGCGGCCTCGCGGCGAGGGAGGGAGGGAGCTGCCGGGGCTGGCCTCTGGAGGCCTCCAGGGACCAGCGCCGGGCCTCTCCGCTACCGGCGCTGGCCTCTGGAGGCCTCCAGGGACCAGCGCCGGCTGCTCCGCGGCTTCCCCGCGGCCTCCGCTGGTCCCTGGAGGCCCTCCAGAGACTCTGGAGGGCCTCCAGGGACCAGCGGAGGCCGCGGGGAAGCCTTCGCTGGCCGGCGCTGGTCCCGGAAGGCCTTCCAGAGCCTCTGGAAGGCCTTCCGGGACCAGCGCCGGGTGCCCCGCGGCTTCCCCGCGGCCTCCGCTGGTCCCTGGAGGCCCTCCAGAGACTCTGGAGGGCCTCCAGGGACCAGCGGAGGCCGCGGGGAAGCCTTCGCTGGCCGGCGCTGGTCCCCGAAGGCCTTCCAGAGGCTCTGGAAGGCCTTCCGGGACCAGCACCGGGTGCCCCGCGGCCTCTCCGTGGCCTCCGCTGGTCGCTGGAGGCCCTCCAGAGTCTCTGGAGGGCTTCCAGCGACCAGCGGAGGCCACGGAGAGGCCTCCACCACTGCCGCCGGGCCCCGCGCGCGGGCGGGGAGTGAGGGTGGGAGCGGTCCTGCGCAGGCGCAGGGACGCTCCCTCCCTCACTCCCCGCCTTCCCCGCCCGCGCCCGCGGCCCACCGGCTCCGGGGCTGCCTAAACCGGGACCTTTAATGGTCCCGGTATAGGCAGCCCGGGATCCGGGATTGGGTGGCCAGATCCGGGAATGTCCCGGGAGACCGGGACGGTCTGGCCACCCTAAAATAAAGATAACTGCCTTAGGTACACTGAAGCTAGTGAGTTTAGAAGGGTGTGATTCTGTCTAGGATTGAACTGTAAAGTAGCTATTGCATTATAACAATTTTCCCTCTAGCATAAAGCATTTTTTAATAATCCAGTGTATCTATATTTTCAAAATCTTGAAACATATAGGAAAACCTGCCTTTACCAAGCATGTTTTATAAATGAAGAAAGAACTGAAAATCCTTCTTTCTCTCCTTCTTTTCCCATACTAATGAAGGAATATTGTGTCTTCAAAGGATGGCTTCATAAGATTCATCCATAAAATGAACCCTCAATAGGGTTGCCAAGTCCAGTTCAAGAAATACCTGGGGACATTGAGGGTGGAACCAGAAGATATTGGGGTGGAGCCAAGAGCAAGTTTGTGACAAGCATAACTGAACTCCAAAGGGAGTTCTGGCCATCACATTTAAAGGGACCACACACCTTTTAAATGCCTTCCCTCCATTGGAAATAATGAAGGATAGGGACACCTTTTTTTGAGGCTCATAGAATTGAACTCCCTAGTCCAATCTTTTTGAAACTTGGAAGATGTTTTGAGGGGAGGCACCAGATGCTTTGCTGAAAATTTGGCTACCTCAAAAAAACAGCTCCCAGAGCCCCAGATACTGCAGATCAATTCTCCATTATACCCTATGGGAATTGGTCTCCATAGGGAATAATGGAGTGCCCAGCAGACTTTTCCCTCCCCCTCCCCACTTTCTGATGACCCTGAAGCAGGGGAAGGGCCTCCAAACTGGGGAAACCCCTGCCCCTATCTGGGGATTTGGCTAAAACAGAATAAACCGTATGGCACTATTGAAATTTCTGTGAACAAATTATAATTAAAGACCAAATAACAAAGAAGCAAAAATTCATGTAACAATTATACAAAAATCTCTCTGTGAAAAGTCTCTATGTTCAATGTAAACACAAATATACTTGAATCCAAGGTGTAATCATAAGTAGATGCCTTCAATGGATCAAAGCCAAAGGAGATATGCCACAAATTTAGTGGAGACTGGTTTTGGTATTACACCTTCCTCAGTCGTAGACAATTCTTCATATAGCGTCAACAACCATTCTTCATATAGCGTCAACAACCATTCTTCATATAGCGTCAACAACCATTCTTGAGAGCCAGTTTGGTGTAGTGGTTAAGTGTGCGGACTCTTATCTGGGAGAACCGGGTTTGATTCCCCACTCCTCTACTTGCACCTGCTGGAATGGCCTTGGGTCAGCCATAGCTCTGGCAGAGGTTGCTCTTGAAAGGGCAGCTGCTGTGAGAGCCTCTCCAGCCCCACCCACCTCACAGGGTGTCTGTTGTGGGGGAGGAAGGTAAAGGAGATTGTGAGCCACTCTGAGACTCTTTGGAGTGAAGGGCGGGATATAAATCCAATATCTTCTTCTTCTTCATATAGTGTCAAACCCATACTGGTTGTGATTGCATGTTAGAAGGGATGCTACCAGCCAGAGAACCGATGGAACGTTTGTCTTGCTAAGGAGCCAGACTGGGGTCCTGATTAATATATAATTTTTCTATACTGTTGGAGAAGTTGTGATGCATTGAACTAAAAAAAGCCTATGACTGAGGAAGGTGTAATACCAAAACCAGTCTCCACTGAATTTGTTGCTTATCTCCTTTGGCTTTCATCAATTGAAGGCATCTACTTATGACTACGGCTTCGATTCAAATCTACTTGTGCTTACATTGAACATAGAGACTTAATTAGAGAGATTTTTGTATAACTTTACATGAATTTTTGCTACTTTGTTACTATGTCTTTAATATAATTTGTTCACAGAAATTTCTATAATGCCACACAGTTTATTCTGTTTTTGCCATATCATTCCTGTGTTTCTTCTCTGCTTGCTACCCACCTGGGGATTGGCAACCCTAACCCTCAAGGAACTTACATCCATGTTTAATTGTTAAATTTTTATTAATAAAATGATATAATACACACATAACAGCACAATACCAGCAAACATTTAAAGTAATATATATTTTTTTAAAAATAGGTTTTTTCTTACTTTACAATTCCAAAACATAGCACTATCCAATGTTTATTAAATTTACCAGTATTTTGGAAGTGATTTCTTCAAATTCCCTAGCAATATAACAGTTTTACCAGTAAAGCAATGCTCCAGATTTTATTAAATCCTTATTTATTTAGACCAGGGGTATCAAACTTATGGCCGCAGGCCACAACCGGCCTGCCAGGGCTTTAATCAGGCCCATGGTTCTTTTCTCCCCCTCCTCCCCATCCTGTCTTCACACTTTGACGCTCCAAGGCTGCCAAAGCTCCCAGCTCCTTCTGCCTTGTCTTTGCCTGCTTTAGAAGGAAGCTCTTCTGGGCTTGCAAAGCTGCAAAGAAAATGCAGAATGGATTTTCCATTAAGGTCTCTGCATCCAGATAGACTATTTGGGGAGAAGTATCTGGGCCCAGAGACATTAATGGAAAATCCATCCCACATTTTCCTTGCAACTTTTTCTGTGCTGCAATGTATTTCAATGGAGTAGAGCTCAAGTAGTTTCACTTTTCAGTGTTTGTATGGCCAGTTGAAGCTGTGGTCTCCTTGTAAATAAAGGGTTGTTGCTTTGAGCCAGTTTGTCACTGCAGAATGGACCTGAGAATTGGTGCCTAGTGAGTACTCTAACCTAGGAACCCATAGTCAAAGGAAGTTATTACACTGGAGAGCCATTGCCAATGTGAGTAGACCGGTGGAGGGAGAAGCTTGCAATGCCCAGCTATTTCATGTTTTCCTAGGCTCAGAGCATTTTATATTTTTCTTTTCTGCTGTGATCGTTGTCCTTTTTTTTCAGTCTGCATTGACAAATCCCACTATTCCCCCGCTCCTTTCCATTTTAAACAAAATATCACAAGAGTTTTAAGAATATTTGTATTTTAAGTATGTATGTATATATATATTTGTGTTTGTCTGTATCCTTTATAAAGTTTATCTCTCTGCTACTTGCAATTACATTTTACGACACACATGGCCCAGCCGCATAATGTCCCCTTTATGTAAAATCTGGCCCTTGTAACAAATGAGTTCAATATCCCCGATTTAGATAATATTTAGGTCATCTCTTCAGAGTCCTGCTTGAGGCACTTTATAGTTAGAATAAGTTATCTATGTAAGAACAAACCACTAGAATAAGCCCAAGGCACATACAGAGCATAAAACTATAGCCTAAGAGATAACAGAGTATGTCCATATTCTCAGATTGAATAAACTGAAAGACATCCCATACTACTGGACTAGGTAGTGCACTGGCACCAGTTAATCCTATCAGTGTTAATCTACATCCAAATCCATATGGATGCAAGTATTTTATCTGTCAGGAAATAGCCCAGGCAAGCCCAGATCTTGGAAACTAAACAGTGCCAACCCTAGCAAGCACTTGGATGGGAGACCTCCTTGGAATACTGTAGAGTTGTGGTTTTAAATTGTGATAGTTTTAAACATATTAGTTTTGAACAGTATATTTTATTGTTTTATTAGGGGTCCCAACCCTCCCGCTCTGGCGGGGGACCCCAGGATTTCCACCCTCTTCCCCCGCTCCCCAAAAAAACGGAAGCGGGGGGAGGGGGGAAATGGCGAGCCGCCCCATACCGGAGGGTGTGAGGCCGCCGCGCCGCTGCCGCCCCCTCCCCGCCCAGTGAGGCCGTAGGCGGCGGGCCCGCCGGCGCCCAGCAGCAGGAGGAGGCGGCGGTGGCGGCAGAGGAGCTGTCGGCAAAGCGGGCGCAGGCCTCAGGCGTGACGTGGTGGCAAGAGCACAGGTCGATGAGGGAGAGGCGAGGGCAGCGGCGGAAAAGGGGCAGACACTGATCTGTCAGCCGGTTGCACCATGCGAGGAAAGGACGGAGCAGATGAGTCAAAAGTCTGTCACAGTCATGTAGCCGCAACTGTGATTCACCTCAGAGGGCCCTGCGTTATGTGGAAGGAGATGGTAAGCTCAGCATGAGGGAAGCCCCCGTCCCTCTCCACACAGGCTATCTAAGGCAGGGGTGTCGAACTCATGAGGGCTGAATTTGGCATAAATGAGACCTTGGCGGCGTTGGCGCAGCAGAGGGGCAGCAGGAGCGCGGCGAGGAGAACGGGAGCGCCGGAGCAGCGGAGGCGGCGGAGCCAGGCGCGGCCCAGGGCAGTGAGGGACCTCTTGAAGGGGTGCAGCACAGCCCCGCTAGCACCAGCGCAGCAGTGCCGGAGGCTGAGGAGGAGGCCCCCAGCCCCGCTCTCCATGCCTGCGCCACCGCCCTGCTTCACCCAGGCCTCCAGCCTCAGGCGGCCGCCGAGGGGCGGGGAGGACGAGCGGGAGGAGGAGGGAGGGACAGCTGCTACTGCGGCTGCGGCGCGGGAACCTGCAGCTGCGGCGCTTGTCACAGCCTTGATATTGGTTCCACCCCTAACATCTCCTGGCTCCACCCCCAAAGTCCCCAGCTATTTCTTCAATTGGACTTGGCAACCCTATGTTTTATGGTTATGCTGTAGCCTGCTCTTTGCCTGTTCATGGGAAGGGCGGGCTAGAAATCCACTAAAATCAAATCAGGCAGGCTGTTTCAAGCTACTTCTCTGAGCAACCTCCATGCCCCAATAGGGGTTGCCAGAAGTTGCCATGACTTCCAAGCTTGTGCACACGCACACAAAAATGGTAACCAGTGGGTTGCTAAGAAGTCTATCTCATCCTACAGGCCAGGATCCATGACCATCTAGAATAATTCTACAGGCCTACGATAGGCAGATACAATGGTGGCAGAGAAGCACTATTTCTTTGGCTCCATCACCACCATGGAATAGTCTTTAAAATGAACTCTAGCCAGTCTTGTTGGATTTGTCATGAGTTTTTCCTCACTATCTCTCTAGCCGTCTCCTCTGTCCTATCAAAGCTTGTAGTCCCTCAGCAAACTAAGAGGCTGCCTGTGCTTTAAGACTCAGAAGGGGTACCTAATGGCAATTATGTCAACAGCCTGAGTACCTTCCTCATTCCAGAGGTCTGGGGAGATCCAGCTTTTAAACTATTCTCTATGGCTGAAATATGATCTCAAACATTAATTAAGTATAACTGTTTAGCTTTTTAAAAACACAACAGGGTTGCAGTTATCTGTAACTATTGTTCATTGAGTAGTCATCTGTGCAGTCACACATAGATATTGTACACATGCAGGCCTCCAGAGGAGAGGTTTTTGAAGCTCGAAAACACTTCAGGGCCTGCCATCTCCTTCCTCCATGCTGCAGCATGATAATGAGGGGTAGAGCATCTCCCTGTTGTTCTACCCCAGGACTTCTGCTTTCGTTGGATCAAATGACTGATTCCCCACCAGTTGCTGCACAGGGACATTTTGACCCATGACCAGTTCTCCCCGTACCTTCCCAGTCTTGTTTTTTAGAGATTGGGAAGGTGCAGGGAGAATTGGAGGGAGCTGCAGGTCAAAATGTGCCTGCACAGCAACTGGTGAGTGGGGAATCAATCTCTTGATCAGAGGAAAGAAGAAGCCTGGGGGCAAAGCACCAGGGACTGTGGAATCAGTGTGTGTTTTTGAGCTTCAAAAACCGTTCTGTAGTAGGTCTGCACATGTGCAAAATCCATGTGGAACTGCACAAGTGCCACAACCATAAAAATAGTTTAATCATGAGTTTTGCATGCTCTACAGATTACTTTCAGTACTCTCCTAATATTTGATGACTTGCACTAATTTCCAATAAATCTCATTTAGTAAATTAATATACTTACAAATATTTTTCTCCAGGGTTTTTTTGTAGCAGGAACTCCTTTGCATATTAGGCCACATCCCTCTGAGGTAGCCAATCCTCCAACAGCTTACAGGGCTCTTAGTATAGGGCCTAGTGTAAGCTCTTGGAGGACTGGCTACATCAGGGGTGTGTGGCCTAATATGCAAAGGAGTTCCGGCTGCAAAAAAAGCCCTGGCAGTCATGCTTCTCTTTGACTACTAGAATCACTGTTACAAGGCAGCCAACGTAGCATAGAGTGAGATAAGGAGGTAGGGGTCCCAAATCCCCCGCCTGGGCGGGGGACCCCCGATTTGGAGCCCCCTCCCCCCGCTCAACAAAAATCTGGAAAGCGGGGGGGAATGGTGGCCCTTCCCACCAAGACGAGCCGAGCGCGAGCGGGCCTCTGGCTGGGTTGGCTGCCCACCGAGGTCTCGCGCCGCTGGAGCTGGGCGCTCCTTCTCGGAGCCCTTTTCTTTCTGGTGGCGCAGCTTCCCTTCCCGCCTCAGCTCAGCTGGCTGGGGGCTCTTCCGCGCCCTGGTGGTGGAGGGCCGGCTGTCCCCGGAAGGAAGGAGGGAAGCGCGCTTCTGGGCCTCTTCTGCGGCGGCAAAAACATCAAAGCTAACTAAGGCAGGCAAACAAATGAAAGGAAAGTGAGTTCCGTTGCTGCTGGCCGCGCTCGCTGCCTTGGCGCCCGCAGCCACTCAGCAGGCGACGACGGCTCCAGCTGCATCACCACCCCACGACGAGCCGGTGGGTGAGCAAAGGCCCAAGAAGAGAGTCGCTGCTGCCGGGGTCTTCCCGAGAGGAAGGGCAGCTTTCCCAGCGGGGCCAGGGCGACTCGCCTCCAGCCCTCCCCGTCCAAGACCAAAGGAGCGGCGGCGGCTGCAAGCTGCGCGCTCGGCCAGCCGGGCTTGGGTTTTTTGGGGCTTCTTGCTCCGAGTGGGCTTTCTTCTTTTGCTGCTTGGTCGCCGCTCGCCTGCCGGGTAAGAGACTTGCACGTGGACAAGATCCCCGGAGAGGAGGCGGGCGGTGGCTGAGGGGGGAGAGGATCGCCGTCTTCAAGTCCTTGAAGGGCTGTCCTAGAGACGATGGGGTGGGATTGTTTTCTCTGGCTTCGGAAGGCAGGACCAGAACCAGTGGGTTGAAATTAAATCAAAAGTTTGGGCCTTTGCTCACCCGCCTTCTTGGGCCTTTGCTCACCCGCCGGCTCGTCGTGGGGTGGTGATGCAGCTGGAGCCGTCGTCGCCTGCTGAGTGGCTGCGGGCGCCAAGGTAGCGAGCGCGGCCAGCAGCAACGGAGCTCACTTTTCTTTCATTTGTTTGCCTGCCTTAGTTAGCTTTGATGTTTCTGCTGCCGCAGAAGAGGCCCACAAGCGCGCTTCCCTCCTTCCTCAGCTCAGCATTAGGAAGGATTTCCTGAAAGTTAAGAGCGGTTCCTCAGTGGAACAGGCTTCCTCGGGAGGTGGTGGGCTCTCCTTCCCTGGAGGTTCTTCAACAGAGGCTAGATGGCCATCTGACAGCAATGAAGATCCTGTGAATTTAGGGGGAAGGGTTTGTGAGTTTCCTGCATTGTGCAGGGGGCTGGACTAGATGACCGTAGAGGTCCCTTCCAACTCTGATTCTGATTCCTCAGTGGAACAGGCTTCCTCCGGAGGTGGTGGGCTCTCCTTCCTTGGACATTTTTAAACAGAGGCTAGATGGCCATCTGACAGCAATGAAGATCCTGTGAATTTAGGGGGAATTTGTGAGTTTCCTGCATTGTGCAGGGGGTTGGACTAGATGACCTTGGAGGTCCCTTCCAACTCTATGATTCTAAGATCCCTCCTTCCGCTGTCTCGTCCTCATCGGGTTGCCAGTCTCCAGGTGGGGACAGGGCATCCCCCGGTTTGGACGCCCTCCTCCCGCCTCAGGGCCATCAGAAAGCGGGGAGGGGGGGAAATGGCCGCTGGGCACTTTATTCCCTATGGAGACCAATTCCCATAGGGTATAATGGAGAACTGATCTGCAGGCATCAGGGGCTCTGGGTGGGGTGGGGGCTGTTGTTTTAAGATGAGGCCCCAAATTTGCAGCATAGCATCCGATGCCGCTCCTGGAAAGACCCTCAAAGTTTCAAAAGGATTGAACCAGGGGGTCCAGTTCTATGAGCCCCCAAAGAAGGTGGCTCCGTCCTTCATTATTTCCAATGGAGGGATGGAGGGAAGGCATTGAAAAGGTGTGTGGTCCCTTTACATGTGATGGCCAGAACTCCCTTTGGAGTTCAATGATGCTTGTTGTAACCTCGCTCCTGGCTCCGCCCCCAGAGTCTCCCAGCTCCACCCCCAAAGTCTCCTGGCTCCACCCCAAAGCCCCCAGATATTTCTTGAATTGGACTTGGCAACCCTATAAGGAGGTTCTGAGCTTTCTTGCCTGACTGCAAGCTGTAGCCACGAGAAAGATACACACATGTGAGGTATTCAATTCTGAAGGATTTGGGCTAGCACTTTTTCCTTTCTCTTTCCTCCCAATACTAGGCCAAATTTCCCCTTGCAGTTTGCATCTCCTCTTTGCTTGCTGTTCTCCAAGCAAATCTACCTCAGTGTCCTCCTGCTACTCCCTGCTTGCCCAGATGCTTTCTTGCCTTGTGTCCATGCCCTCGTGTCAGTCTGTCTCTTCCTTGTGCCAAATTCCCTCTCTGCACACTGCTGTCTGTTTTACTGTGTGCCTGAAATCTTTCCTATCAATTCTTCCATAGACTTTAATGTTAAACAAAAGCACATTAATTGCCTCAAGATTTCCCCCCTATATTCTATCTATCTGAAATATCTGAAATATTTGTGGTTGTCCTAGGGAAATACTGCAATTCCCCTGAGTTTTCCCCAATGTGGGTGGACAACCATGATGGTACAGATTCAAAAAGGTCCTTAGAAGTGGTAGGGCTTTCCACTGAAACCTATGGGAAATAACTACAAAATAGAGTAACAAAAGCAAAATGATAGCAAACAATGAAGAAATAAAACCATATGAAACAACCCAACAATGAAAAAGTCTCTTTAGGAATTAGCAACAACAATGAAAGAAAGGAAACAAACTTCCATTAACAAGTCTAGTAAAGTGTTCTTCATGTATCTATAAGTTGATGGTGATGCAAAGACTTTAAACAGGCTTTAGTAAGAGACTTTGCTTTGAGATTTGTAACTGACCTGTCTGTTTTAAAATTAATAACACCATGATCATATGAATAAATTTTAAATGCATTTTTCTTCTCTTTTGAACAGGAAATGATAAGTAGAAATGAAACTTTTACTTCAGTGCCAGTTTTCACATCCTATCTATTAGGAGAATGGACAAATACTGCTGATATCCTGATTCTTCGTATGGCTGTATATTGGACAGTGACCATGGCAATCTTTACAACTAGTGTCCCCATTATTCTAACTGGTGTTTGTTATACTTGTGCACTTATGGTACTAATATATCAAAAAGTAAACAAACTAAACAATGATTATTCTAGTACATTGTGGGACAATGCCAGACTATATATTGCTTACCTCCTCACTGGATTTGGAAAAATAATGCATGGTAAAGTTTAAAATCTTTACATTCCTGTTTTTAGTTAGAGCCAATAGTAATTTCCAGATTTTTTTCCTAGATATAATTCCCCACACCATCTTTTGCCTTTCAATATGAAGTAGCAGGAGGGTGCTTCAGAGAAGGCCAAAATATTTCCATGGGTTCAATTTTCCTTGAATAATTCCTTTCAGTGGGGATTGGTTATTCACATGCAGGGTGGAGTAGGATCACATTTTCTTCTTCTTTCAGCTGCTGGGCTTCTTTTAACCCCGTGGAGAAAAGAATCACCATTCACTTCTCTTAGGGTTGCAAGGTCTGACTCAGGAAATATCTGGGGACTTTTGGGGTGGAGCCAGGAGCAAGATTGTAACAAGCGCAACTGAACTCCAAAAAGAGTTCTGGCCATCACATTTAGAGGTGTTAAATTTAAAGGCGTTAAAGTTAAAAGGTGTTAAAATTAAACGCATTAAAAGTTTTCCTTCCCTCCATTTGGAATAATGAAGGATAGGGGATCTTCTTTTGGGGCTCATAGAATTGGACCTCCTGGTCCCATCTTTTTGAAACTTTGGGGAGGGGGGGGGTTGAGAAGAGGCACTGGATGCTATGCTGAAAATTTGGTGTCTCTACTTGAAAAAACAGCTCTCCAGAGCCCCAGATACCAGCAGATCAATTCACCATTATACTCTATGACAGGGGTCCCTAACTGGACCGTGGAGTGAGGCAGAGCAGCCCTGGACTAAAGAGGCAGCATGGCCTCACTCCATGGCTTCCTTCCCTTGCAGAGTCCTGGACCAGTAGAAAGGGCAGCGCTGCTGTGACTTTAGCGTACTCCTCATTTATAGACTCTTTAAATGGGTCTTTAAATGGGAGAGGGAGGCAGAAACAGCCTCAGTCACCCCCCATTTAAAGACCCCCATGGGGGGCAATGATGTGACGTGGGTGGGGGAGAGCCTGGGGTGGCAAAAATTGTCTGTGGAAAAATTGTCTTCCACAAAACCGGTCCCTGGTGCCAAAAAGGCTGGGGGCCACTGCTCTATGGGAATCGGTCTTCATAGGGTACAATGGAGTGCCCAGCAGACGTTTACCTCCCCCATCACTTTCTAATGACCTTGAAGTGGGGGAAGGCCTCCAAACTGGGAGATCCTCTGCCCTCAACTGGGGATTGGCAGCAACTGGGGATTGGCAACCCTAACTTCTTTCTCTACATCAGAAAGAGAAAATGTGCACTTAGGAACACATTTTCTTTATCCTGGGGGCACTAGGAACGCTGTTGATGGTAGGGTTAAGCCAGTGGCAGTCTGCAGCACACGATTTGTCCCCCACCCTTTATATTGCTGTCCATCAGAATAACTTTATGGAACTTAAGTATTGTTACATTTTTCTAATTTTAATGAAGACCTTTCAAAAACTGTGCATTAGATCCAAATAGCTTTTCAGCCAGTGAAAAAGATAAGAGTCCCTTTGACCACTCAAAAAGGCTATGCTGTGGTTCATTAGATCTGCATGTACAAAGCACGTGGAACACAAGCTGCAGTAAGGAGGGATATTAGACAGGATGGCGTGATCCAGCTCATACATAGAAAAATAATTCAGACTTGTTCAATATCAGTATCAGATTTCCTGGCTACAACATTATGTGTTATTCTTTCAACAGGATATGAGATTCATGGCACAGAAAACATACCACAAGGGCCAGGTCTCATTGTTTACTACCATGGAGCTATCCCTATTGATTACTCATTTTTCTTCGCTAATCGACTTGTTTTCCATGGGCAACGCTGTTATTCTGTAGTTGATCACTTTCTCTTTATGATACCAGGTGAGCTTTTACTGCTAAAGGATCACAGATTAAACTAAAGTTTTGTGCTTTTTTTCTTAGAGATTATCATTTTTTTTAAAAAAAAAGTACCAACAAAAAAGGATTGTCTGGCCAAAGAAAAACTAACTAAAAAGTTTATACACATCCAAATTTAGGCAACACTGAATTCTACAGAAAATATGTTACACATCTGTAGTGTGTATACATACAGAAAATATGTTCCACACAACTACCTTGCTCATTGACCAATTAGACAGATAATGTGTAGAAGCATAGCTCTGAATGGGGTGTGTGTGTGTGTTAGGAAAGATGATTCTTGCCATATAGAATCATAAATTCATGAAGCTGCCTTATACTGAATCAGGCTATTGGTCCATCACAGTCAGTACTGTCTACTCAGATTGACAGAGCTCTTTCCGTATAGAAATCTGTATAGGACTATTTCAAATAAACTTCTGCAGAACTTAATGTAGTCTTCAGACATCAAGGGAACACGTGGCTCACCTTCTTCTGAACTAATTTAAAAGATCATATTTCATGAGTCAGCTCCAACAGTGTTACTGGGCAAATTTTTGTAATTCCTCATAGCCAAGTATTACCACACAATAGGACACAGACCATTCTCTAGTCTCTATTCAATGCCACTCTGATAACATATTTTCTACCCGAGCAAAGCTAAAATTGTCACTGAACATGCATTCCACAATCAAATGGTTTCTAATCTATTCTTTTTATAAGTATGGCATACTTAGGCTCTGCTTGTTCCCTTAATACTCTTTCTGGTGGTATGCCTTATTGTGTTTTAACAATTTATTGATAACATATAGTTACAAAACTTAATTATACATTTTCTGTACTAACCCATATGGAATTTCAATCCCCCCTCCCTCCAATGTTGACTTCCCCGAAGTTATAGATTTAAATTCAATACTAAAGGTACTACTAACCGATCAAAGTTCAATATATTTTTTTCCTCATTAATACTAAAAAATTGTCCAATGTCTTTTTACATTCCACTCTTTTCCATATATTCTTTAAATTTCTTCCACTCCTTTTTGAATATATCTAAATCATAGTCTCTTAGAGTTCTAGTTAGTTTGTCCATCTCATTCCACGATAAAACTTTCTTAATCCAGTCCCATTTCTCTGGTATTTTTTCTTGTTTCCACAGCTGTGCATACAATATCCTGGCAGCTGAGAGCAAGTACCAAATTAAAGTCCTGTCTTCCTTTGGAAATTTTTCTAATTGTAATCCAAGCAATAAAGTCTCTGCAGTTCTCTTAAATTCGTAACCCAAAATTTTGGAGATTTCTTGTTGTATCATCTTCCAGTACTCTTTCACTTTTTCACAAGTCAACCACATATGAAAGAAAGAACCTTCATGTTTTTTACATTTCCAACATCTATCTGACATCTTTTTACTCATCTTGGCCAGCTTTTTCGGAGGCAGTTCTCTTTGATACTCTGACAAGTTGAGATCTTCATCGAGTTCTTCCAAAGGTGCTCCCACGTATCCATTTGTATTTCTCTATTCACATTTATTGCCCATTTGACCATTTGAGACTTTACTACTTCATCTTCTGTAGACCATTTCAATAATAATTTGTATACTTTCGATATCAATTTTTCATTATCTCCAAGCAGGACCCTTTCCAGTTCTGTTTGTTCTCGTCTAATTCCCTCAAATTTAATATCATTTTCGATCAAGCTTTTAATTTGCTGCATTTGAAACCAATCGTACTTATTACTTAGCTCTTCTGAGGATTTTAATTCAATTTTGTCTCCTTGGATCTTGAAGAAGAAGATGATATTGGATTTATATCCCCCCCTCCACTCTGAAGAGTCTCAGAGCGGCTCACAATCTCCTTTACCTTCCTCCCCCACAACAGACACCCTGTGAGGTGGGTGGGGCTGGAGAGGGCTCTCACAGCAGCTGCCCTTTCAAGGACAACCTCTGCCAGGGCTATGGCTGACCCAAGGCCATGCTAGCAGGTGCAAGTGGAGGAGTGGGGACTCAAACCCGGTTCTCCCAGATAAGAGTCCGCACACTTAACCAGTTGAGTATATGACATCTCTCTTTCTTCATCGGATTCAGCTGTTATTTTTATTACTCCTGCTGGCACTATCCACAGCGGTTTTCTCTCGTCTCCATATTTCTTATATTTTATCCAAGTATTTAGTAAACTGTTTCTGATATAATGGTGAGAGAAAAAACTGTCCATTTTTTTCTTCCCATAACACATATACGCGTGCTAGCCAAATTTATTCCCATGGGCCTCTAACCACAAAGGTTTTTTATCTAACAGCATTATCCAATCTTTGATCCATGTCAAACAAATCGCATCATGATACAATCTTAAGTCCGGGAGTTGAAAACCACCTCTCTCTTTGGCATCTATTAAAATCTTCATCTTAATCCTTGGTTTCTTTCCAGCCCATATAAAGTCAGAAATCTTCCTTTGCCATTTGTTAAATTGTTTGGCATCTTTTACAATCGGGATGGTTTGGAACAAATACATTATTCTTGGCAAAATATTCATCTTAATTGCAGCTATCCTGCCCAGTAAGGACAAGTTAAGTCTGTTCCATTTCATCAAATCCTTGTCCATCTTACACCACAGTTTTTCATAATTATTTTTGAATAGATCAATATTCTTCATTGTTATCTCTATTCCAAGATATTTGACTTTAGTAGTGACCTCACAGCCCGTCACCTTTTGCAATTCTTTTATTTTATTTGGTTGCATGTTTTTACATAAGAATTTTGATTTCTCTTTATTTATATATAGTCCTGCTAACTCTCCATATTCTTTTACCTTGGCTAACAGCAATGGTGACACTTGAATCGGATTCTCTAATATGAACACTATGTCATCTGCAAAAGCTTTATATTTATAAGAGAATCTTCTAATTTTTAGTCCTTCTATTTCTTTATCCTTTTGTATTTGTTGTAACAAAATTTCAAGGGTCATTATAAACAACAATGGTGATAATGGACACCCTTGCCTTGTTCCTTTACTTACTTTCAATTCTTTGGTAAGATCTGCATTTATGCACAATTTTGCTTGTTGATCCATATATATTGCTCTCGTCATTTTTATAAATTGTTCCCCTAAGTTTATTTTTTCCATTACCGCAAACATAAAGACCCAGTTCAAATTGTCAAAGGGTTTTTCTGCATCCACAAAGAATAAGGCCGCTTCCTTTTCTGGATGTTTCTCATAGTATTCCACAACATTAATAACAGCTCTTACATTGTCTCTTATTTGTCTTTTAGGAAGAAATCCGGCTTGGTCTTTGTTTATAAAGTTGATCAAATATTGCTTCAATTGTTCTGCTAAAATTCTTGTATAAATCTTATAGTCATTATTCAACAATGAAATTGGTCTATAATTCTTTACATTTGTGATATCTTTGTCTTCTTTAGGAATCAAAGAAATTACAGCTTCCTTCCAAGTATTTGGAATTTTCCCTTCTTCTCTTATCGTATTTAACAATTTCATCAGTTTGGGTGTTATCTCATCCTTAAGAGTTTTGTAAAATTTTGATGTAAATCCATCTGGCCCCGGGGCTTTGCCTTCTTTCATTGCTTTTATTGCTGCTTCTATTTCAATTTTCTCTATTGGGCCATTTAAAGTCTTTTTCATATACTCAGTCAAAGGTGCCACTTGGATATTCCGTAGATACTCTTCCACTTTTTCTTTCCTAATGCTCACCCCTTTAAATAAATTTGCATAATATTTAAAAAATTCTCTTTTGATTCCTTCTTGATCTACTATTGCTTTCCCATTTACCATAATTTTATTTATGGTTTTATTTTCTTTCTTTTTCTTCAATTGCCAGGCCAAATATTTTCCGGGTTTATTCGCACTTTCAAATGATTTCTGTTTCAGACTTTTTAAAATTCCATTCTAATTCTTTGTTCAGTAAATGCTTAACTTGGGATTGTAATATCATAATTTCTTTTATTAATTTCTTTTTTCCTGGCCTTTTTTTCAAATCCTTTTCTTTTTTATTTATTTCATTTTGCAATGCTGACAACCTTTCTTCTTTGGCTCTTTTATCTTTATTGTTCAATGTGATTAATAGTCCTCTCATTACTGCTTTATATGTGTCCCATACTGTTTGAAATTCCATATCATCAGTTTCATTTATTTGGAAAAATGCTGCAGTCTCCTTTTCTAAGAATGCCACAATGTCTTTGTCTTGTAGTAAGTCCTCATTAATTCTCCATCTTCTTGTTTTCTTTTGCAATTTTGTAGACCAACATATTGGATTATGGTCCGCCCAAACCTTTGGTAGAATCTCAAATTTTTTTGTTATGAGGCCTAAGCCTTTGGAACCCCATAACATGTCTATTCTAGAGAAAGAGTTATGTCTCGCTGAGAAGAATGTATAGTCTCTTACTTCAGGGTTAAATTTTCTCCAAATGTCTTCTAAGTTCTCCTGTTTAATCAACTCAAAGAAAGAATTTGGTAGCTTTCCTTCTTTGTCATTCTTCTTTTGGCTTGATCTGTCAATATTATTTTGTATTGTACCATTAAAATCACCCATCATCAAAACCTGATCATATGTCTTTTCATCCAGTTGCCGATTTATATCTTTAAAAAATGTATCTTTCGCTCTGTTGGGCGCATATAATCCTAATAATGTTTTTTTCGCCTCAATTGTCACTTCTACAGCGATATATCTTCCTTCTTTATCTTTAAATATTAGTTTTGGCTCAAGTTGTTCTTTGATATAAAAGACTACCCCTCTTTTCTTTTGTTCTGCTAATGAAAAAAATTCCAGCCCAAAATTTCTATTCCACAAAAATTTACTATCTTTGCGTTGTATATGAACTTTCTGTAAACAAATTATGTTGCATTTTTGTTTTTTAATCCAATAAAATGTTCTTCTTCTTTTCTGTGGTGAATTTAGTCCATTTATATTCCAAGATAGTAGTTTGTACTCCATTATGATGTTGATTCTTTGTTCTCTTCAAAAAAGCTATGCATCTCTTGTTCACTCCTTATTGTGATCCTTTTCCCATGTTGTTCAAATCCAAGACCTTCAGGTATTATCCATCTATATCTTGTGCCCTCTGCACGCAGCTGGTCGGTTAACTTCTTGTATTTCTTCCTATCACTAATCACTTGTCTTGGTAACTCTTTCATTATTTTAATTTTGCTCCCTTCTATGGTCCAAGCTTTATGGAAACCTTTGCTCAAAATTTTTCCTGCCAAATCTTTTGATCTTAATCTTATAACAATGTCTCTTGGCAGGTCTTTATCCTTCGCATATGCTGAGTTGACTCTGTAGGCACCATTCAGCATACTCCTAAATTTGTCAGGGTCTTCCTCTAAATATTCAGTGATAATGCTCACCATATATCCCATTAAATCTGCCTCTTCCTTTTCAGGTATCCCTCTCAGACGAACTTGTGTTTCCATCATCTTGCAATCATGTATTATAACCTTCTCTTGAAGTTTTAACAAGATAGAGGCATGTGTATCCACTTTTCCTTCTACCTCTTTAACTCTATTTTTTATTTCATCTTTGAAACCCTCTATATCTTTTCTAAGATCTCCAACTTCCTTTTTGAATTCTTTTTTCATTGCCATTTGCATTTTTTCCATAGCTTTTAACATTTTCGATTCCAGAGAGTCAAATTGGGATTGCATCTTGTCAAATGAGTGAGCCCTTGCACGAGTTACTCTCCCTTCTGACATATAAAAAGTCACCAAACCTTAAAAAGTTCGCCAATTAAAATTCAACACCCAGTCCAATAGCTTAGAACATGCTTTTTCAAATGAGACTAATTTCGTTTTCCTCCTATCTTCCTAGGCAGAGATATTGATTTTTAACAAATTTGACAGTTTTTCTCCCTTTTAAAATGGCAATCGTTGTTTCTCTATGGTTATGTTCAGTTCCTAGAGAGGTCTTTCTTGATCTTGTTCTTAATTCCTTCCTAGTTCAAATGTCAAATGTCACAGCTTTTGTAATCCTTACAGACTTTGTATTATTGGCCAGTCCCTTTTACTTCCTGGTGCAGATCGCTCTTATTTCGTGTCTAGTATCGCAGCCTTTGAAATTTGTGAAGAAGCCACAGCCACAAGTATTCAGAACAATTTGTCCTTTTCTCAAATATCTTTTGAGGCTATTAAGTTAACAACATCCAGTTTTCACAGGCTGAATTTTCTTTCAATTATGCCTTAGTTCAGTTCAGTCTGTTTAGATTCCAACTGTTTGTAGGAGTGAATACACAACAAGAAGCGATCTTCTTTACACGTCACCAACCGCAGACCACAGTCCGTCACAACAACTCCCTCTTTTATTTTCAGATTCTGCTACAGCCTTTTTACTTTCAAAGTTCAAACTTGACAAGGTAATTATCTTTATTCAGTTACGCTTCAACTTCATCTATTTATATTCCACACAACGTTTAAATAATGTTCAAGGACTTTTGGAGTAGAGATAAGAATAGATCCAAGTACCTTAACCAGATGTTCTTTCTTTCGGACTTCGGCTTTGTTATCTTGCAATTAAAGTCAGTCAGCTTTTAAGTGTTTGGATTCCGACAGGCTTAAGTCAAATTAATGACTTTAATTCCACTGCAGACGTATGGCTGACAATCCCTCTATCACTGGATCTCAAGATCTGAAGAAGGCAGCTCCCTGCCTCCTCCTAAATCGAAATCAACAGCTAAAGGAATTTAATGTCATCTTGGATTAACCTTTGACAAAGATTAATGGGCACAGACCCCCCTCCCCCCAGAGAGGTCTTTAATACCCTGAACAGTGAAAAAAAAAATCCCCCTTGCTAGGGAGCTGCAGCCTGTCTTCCAAGCCAAACAGGAAGTCCTGGTGGTATGCCTTATTAGTCATTTTGTTTTCAACTTGTTTTCTCTATACATTCATATCTCCTTAGTATGTAATCCATTTTACTAATGACATCCTTCTTGACTTCTTATAAGATCTCTGCTTCTCTTCTCCCACATCAGTTACTGCTTAGTCTGCCAAGAGCCACAGAGGCAATCCAGGTAAAATCAGTCTTGGATCCTTATTTTTATATGCCTTCTATACTGTCAATAGATAAGGTCCGGCCCCTTCCCAGCCGAGCCGGCATCGCCGGCGTTTAGACTGGGGGCCGTCTTTGCCCGCGCGGAAGGAGGGAGTGGAGGTTGACAGCTCCGGTGCATCCAGGTGCTTCTTCTGGCCGCGGCGTCGGGGCTATATAAGCCCCGACCCCGCCCAGAAGTGTGCAGTTTGTTTTGGGCTCTCTGCCCGCCTGCCCTCCCCTTTTGGCAGTACAGGTGTTCACCGGTCGCCTTATTAGGGGCCAGGTAGGAATTTTTTCATCTTCACAGAATTGGCACATGTGGAGCTGTTTTTTGCCTACCTTGTACTGCCTTGTAGTGTTAGGGTTTGTTAGTATGAGTTTTTGTTCGGTTGCAGGCTGGAGGATTTATTGGCTACAGTGTTTTCAGGGGAGCACCTATGGCTTAGCACCAGGTGTGCGGGTGGTCTGTATGAACCACAGATGGGCTACACGGCTCAGTGCGAGGAGTGCAGATCACGGAAAAGCCTCACCTGGGCGGATCTTTCCATGGGGGATTGATGCTAGCCCAGGTGGAGAATGGCTTGGGGCCTGGCCGCTCAGCAACAGCCCGAATACGGTGGGCTTGTGCTGGGGGCCCTCTTAGGACAAGGCGGGGTCAGGGGGTGACCCCAGGGCTTGTCCTGCTAGGCCTTATCCCTGCCAGTTTTAGGTTTGACAAGTTTCTTTCAATAAAGCGGCCCAGTTTTTTATACCCAACATATTGTGTCTGCCTCTTCATTCCGACTTGGGGGGGGGGGGCAACAGAGTATTGTATATGGAACAGTGAGATAATAAATCAATTGTACAGTTCAGTATTTAATAGTATTTAATAATTATACAATCATCATCATTATTATGCCAGTTCACTACATAGGCAAATGAGCTTTTTATGTAACTCTAAGTCACTGCCCTGAAACTGAAAGGCCAGATGGCAGCAATATTGTTTGTCCGATAACTTAAGGCTACACAACCAGTACTGTAGGTCTTTTAGCAGAATGGCTCTTTGCCCCCAGCACCACACTTAAGGCCATAACTTAAAGAAATTCATTGCTTTGCTTTCGAAACAGAAGTTTCCTTTCCTCGCTTCCAGTATTATTTAATGGATTAAAGTTTGGGGTATGTTAAAATTTATCTTTAGACTCATTACAATTTTTTCCTCACAGAATAACCCAGGCTTAACCCTCCCTTCACACTATGTTGGTGTGTCCTAATCAGCAGCTGATGTCTTTCCTTCCTTCCACATTTCAGACATGTTAGTTGCCTTTAACCACTACCGTCCTAAATAGAGCTAGAAGGGTGTAGGTCTGCTTAGGATGGTACTGTAAAAATGCCACATGACACTAACACAGAACCTTCCTTTCTTTCCCTTTTAAACAAATAAATAAAATAAAGGTGATTACTGGATATAGCTATGACAGGAGAGGGGAAGTTGACTTGTAACCTCACAAGTAGTACTAGTAAAAATTATGCACAGCCAAGTTTTGCTGTAATGTGGCAGAGTATATTTTCTTGAAGCACATCCCTGGATGGGTATAGATGTGCTTGTACAAGATGTAGTGAATGCATATTGAGAGCAGCCAGCATGAGTATAAAAAGCTGGGTTGCCAACTCTGAGTTGGAAAATACCTGGACATTTTTTTTGGGGGGGGTGGAACCTGGGCAGGGTGGGGTTTGGAAAGGGGAGGAGCTTCAGCAGGGTATAATGCTATACAGTTAACCTTCCAAAGCACTCATTTTCTCCAGGAAGGCTGATCTCAGTCATCTGAAGATCACTTGCAATAGTAGATCTTCAGGTGGGATTTGGAGGTAGGCAATAGGGATGTGCAAAAAAAAAATAATTCGGAATTACACGGATTCGGAAGTACACGGGGAAAAAAAATTCGGATTCCCCATGCACTAATGAATACCGTATTCGTAATAGCCGCATATACGGTAGATGCACGGCTATTACCGAATATACGGCCCTATTATACCCTATGGGCCATTGAAATCAATGGCAAATAGGGTATATTTGAAGCCGCATGGAGGGGAGGGGGTTTGAGATAGAGCCCCCAAATTTGCAGGGGACCTGCAGGGGACTCTCCCCTCCAAGCCCCCCAAGTCCCAAAAAGATTGGGCCAGGGGATCCCATTCCAGGGGCACCCAAAGAGGGTGCCCCTATTCCATCATTATACCCTATGGGCCATTGAAATCAATGGCAACATAGGGCATAATTAGAGGCTACTGGGGGGCAGGGGGTTTGAGGGAGAGCCCCCAAATTTGCAGGGGACCTGCAGGGGACTCTCCCCTCCAACCCCCCCAAGTCCCAAAATGATTGGGCCAGGGGGTCCCTGTCTTTGGGCTCCCCAAAAGGCCCATTGCTAACAATGATGGGGAAAGCCCAATTAGCCACTTCCTCACTGTAATTGTCGTGGGAAAAGTGGCTCTGGGGAACAGGGGGTTTTGAGGAGAGCCCACCAAACTGCTGTGCAGCTTCAGGGCACTGTCCCACACAAAACCCACAAGGCCAAAAAAAAATTGGACCAGGGGGTCCAATTCCTGGGGCACCCAAAGCCAAACCTAACCACATCAGAGAATCTCTATAGGACCCACATGCACTACATCCCTCTATCTACTCTAACCCTGCAGGGCAGGCCTGGAAGCAATATAAAACCCAGTTGTAAGTTGTAACATCACTGCCACACAAAACACAATCTGCTCAAGGTCTGCTCTGCAGACCTGGCTGCAGCAAACCCAGATGCCAGCTCTCCAGCCCTGCCCCAAACAACACGGGGAGACCTGGCCAACCACAACAAACCTACTGGTTCTGGGTCTCTCACCCAGGTGCCAGCTTCCCTGCCACAGAACACACAATCTACAGATGCCAGCTCTCCAGCCCTGCCCCAAACAACACGGGGAGAGCTGGTCAACCACAACAAACCTGCTGCTTCTGGGTCTCTCACCCAGGTGCCAGCTTCCCTGCCACAGAACACACAATCTACAGATGCCAGCTCTCCAGCCCTGCCCCAAACAACACGGGGAGAGCTGGTCAACCACAACAAACCTGCTGCTTCTGGGTCTCTCACCCAGGTGCCAGCTTCCCTGCCACAGAACACACAATCTACAGATGCCAGCTCTCCAGCCCTGCCCCAAACAACACGGGGAGAGCTGGTCAACCACAACAAACCTGCTGCTTCTGGGTCTCTCACCCAGGTGCCAGCTTCCCTGCCACAGAACACACACAACCTACTCTATAAAAACGTGACCCAGCCCACACACACCCTCACCAACCCCCACACCAACCAGAGGCAATTTAAAAAACCAAAACAAAACCAGCAGAATCACAAAAGGCCAAGTGTTAAAAAAGTGGCCTTTTCACCAACAAGAAAATTAGGCCAAACAGCACCCCCCCCCCAATAACCTGAAGATAAAAGTAACACAGCAGCAAAACAACACAGCAGCAACAAATCAAACAATGAAACAGTAAAAAACTCAACTTTTAATAATACAGGAACTCCCCCCCCCCAAAAAAAAACCCTTCACCCTAACCGCAAGAAATCCAAGCCACCCAAATCAGGAGAAGTAAAAGGGCACTGCACTTTAAAAAGTCCTCTCACTAAATTAAGATATGGGCAAATTAGCAAAAAACCCCCACCCCAGGCCCACACCCCCAGCAGAACCTAACCCCCAACCCCAAATAGGCTACTCACCCACCCAAATCTGAACAAGTTAAGGGACTCTAGTCCTTTTACCAACAAAAACTAAAACAAGAACCCCAAAACTCTTACCTTGTCTTCTCTGAGTCCAGGGAGGTCTCTGGTAAGGCAGTGAGACAGCAGCAGGCAGGAGCTAAAGCCAAAGGCAGCAGCACACAGCACAATCTCTCTCACACCAACTCACACCACATACACCAACACAGCAATGCAGGAAGACTCCTTAAAAAGGTTCTCTGGCCCTACAGAGAGCAATTTCAAAAAATAGCACTGCTCTCTCTGATTGGCCAGAGAACATTGCTTACTTGGATACCCAAGTAAGCAAAAGATCAAAATAACAATGTAGCTGATGGCTGGGCCATCAGCTACACAGTACACAACAACTGCCCTGCAAAGCATGCATTTACAATGCATTTTGCAAATGCATGCTTTGGATTGGCTGCTGGGGCTCCTCTTCCCCCTCCCCCCCTCCCTGTTCGCCACTAAAGGCGCCAAAGAAAGCAGCTCCTTTGAAGCTCCAGAAGCTAATTGCCGCCTTTTGAATTGACAGCCGCGTGTGCTGCTTACGAATAGCTATTCGTAAATACACAGCGAGTCTATTCGGCTGCTGTATAATGGGCTCTTATGGAAGTCGGCTGCAGGCTATTCCGTATGCGGCCGAATCAACACTGATTCGGCTGTAAATACAGCTTGGCCGAACCGAATGCACATCCCTAGTAGGCAACCCTAATAAAAACTATGCATTTTGGATTTACCGTAGTTAGGGTCCATATACTATCTCAAGTATTAACAACTGCTGGTGGATTTGTGCAGAGCATTTCATAAAATCTATTCAAAAATTCATTAATCATGTTTAGTGGATTAACTGCATTGCTAATTAATTTGATATTAAGTTAATGAAGACTTCCCCAATGTTGTGCCTGCCAGTACTACTCTTGGTGCCAACCAAACTTTTCAGAAAATAGATGAGGCCCTTGTACGGCAGGCTTCTTAGTGTCTTCCTTTATTCAAATGAAATAGCTGCAATAGTGCTATAGTTACTGAATGATCAGGAGGACTTCAGGCTTTTCTTCTTTTATTCACCCCTCCTCCACCCCCAGTTCTTTCTCCATCCCTCCCCTCAAGCTTTCTTTCTTTTTATTTCCTTTCTGCAACTTTTTTTGCAAAGTGAAGAGGATTCACCCCCTTAGATGGCCATTTTGTATGGCCTTGTTTTCTGTAGAAGCCGTTTGGGGTAATACTAACCCCTCCCAAAATTCCAATTGTGTCTCTAGGCTGAAAACAGGTTGGGGACCCCTCAGTTAGTTTATCTTGACTTTGGGCCACCCTTCTTGTGTATTATCCATTTGACAGCTGAGTGCATGAAGACATTGTACTTAAGGATCTATATATAAAGGCAACACTAGAGATCCAGGATCAGGGACTTCTATTGATTTTTCCATATTCTTTTCCTCTTTCCCTGAATGGGAATTAGCCCATCTGAACTGGAAAGACCCCACTAAAGATTCTCCTTGGGAAAAATAGCCCTATAATAGATTCATTAAGAAACAGAAAGAGACTTGCCCCCCTCCCCAATACATTTAGAAAATATGTGAGATCAGTGATATGATTTAAAATCAGTCACAGAAAGGGAAATCAGTACTGAAGGCTGCCAACTCCAATCTTGGAAATTCCTGGAGATCTGGATGTGAAGCCTGGGGAGGGCGGGGTTTGGGGAGAGGAGAGATGTCATTCAGGTATCATGCCATAGAGTCTGCCCATCAAAGCAGACATTGTCTCCAGGGGAACAGATAGCTGTAGTCTAAGTTGTAATTCTGCCCTGACTTGGATGTTGGCAACCCTAACACAAATGAGTACATGCAATTATATATATAAATATATTTTAAACAGGGTGGGGGTATAGTGGTCCTATTTTCCCACTGACCCCCAAAATCAATGCACAAGAAAGGGAAGATAAACCTGCAACCCCCCTGCTTTACTTAATTGTATTCTACTGTTTGAAGCATATTCATACAGACTGATAATGGATTTTGATATTAACAAAGCTAGCAAACTGAGTTGTTAGATTTGGGTTTGGAAATTTCCTGAGACTTGGGGGTGGAGCCCGGGAAGGATGGAATATAGGGAGGGGAGAGAACTCAGCAGAGATGTGATACCAACCTCTTAAGCTGCCATTTTCTCAAAGGGAACTGATCTCTGCATTTTGGAGACTAGTGGCAATTCCAGGAGAACTTCAGGTCCCATCTGGAGATTGATTATCCTAACAGCAAGGCAAGACGGTGGTGGAAGGAAATGTTTACCTTTCCTTGCCACATATGTTTGATCTTTGTTTTAAATATATACCTCTACATCCAAAATGTTTGGTTAAAAAAGAAAAATGCCTTTCCTATTGAAAACAATGGCACTGGAAACAAAATATGATAAATGATACCAAATAGCCTTAACAGCAGTATGAAACAAACAAAGGGGGAGTAAAATGAACAACATGCCCTAAATTTTTAAACACTGCAAAATTAACAGAACAATCCTAAACAGAGTTATAGCCTAATTCTAAAGTGGGTACTCATTTTATTGAACTGGAAGGGTGTAACTCTGCTTAGTATTCCATTATATAATAATAAATAATAACAGTACATTTAATAATTACAGTACATTTAATTTCTATCCCACGCATTTCAGAAATTGGGTTCAGGACAGCACACAACATATGTCACAGTACATAGAGAAGGAAAAGGAAAGGAAAGGTTCCCTGTGCAAGCACTAGTCATTTCTGACTCTGGGGTGACGTTGCTTTCACAATGTTTTCATGGCAGACTTTTTACGGGGTGGTTTGCCATTGCCTTCCCCAGTCATTTACACTTCTCCCCCAGCAAGCTGGGTACTCATTTTACCAACCTCGGAAGGATGAGTCAACCTTTAGCCGGCTCCTTGAAAGATCCAGCTTCCAACGGGGATCAAACTCAGGTTGTGAGCAGAGCTTAGGACTGCAGTACTGCAGCTTTAACACTCTATGCCACGGGGCTCATAGTGAAAGCATACAATAAATATGAATAAAATAAACAATAAATATATATAGATTCCAGCATCATTAGATGGCGTCACACATCTCTCCTGAAAGCAACTGGGATGGCTAGTATAACAACATATTCCACTGATGGAAAAGTTCTTATCCAGAGAAGAATAGGAATAAAAAGGGGGGGGGGGAGAAATGTCTGGTCTAAGTAAGTTTTTGTTTCTTATTATGTGCGTAGTGTATTATTTTTTTGCATTATAAAAATCCATGCTGTATTTATTTCTTTCAGGTTTAAAAACATTATTAAGGATAATGAATTTTACAACAGGTTCAAGAGAGGAATGTCTGAAAATTCTCAAAAATGGCAATTTGTTGGGTATCTCACCAGGAGGAGTTCGAGAAGCTTTGTTTAGTGACAGCAGCTACAGACTTCTATGGGGTAATCGTACAGGCTTTGCTCAGCTAGCTATTGATGCTAAAGTGGTGAGTTTTTGCATAAAGACACATTCTTGCAGTAGACATATTTTACTTAATTATTTATTTTACATCTACTGTCATTTGTCTGGAAGAAACAAAATGAAACTGCCCAAGACAAAGGCCACAACCCAAAGATCATCCCTAATTTGGAACTCCTGGTTTCCTTAAATAAGCATCTTATGGTAGAATATTGAATGAGAAAAGTTAATTTTTTTAACAAGTGGCATGAGTCAAGCAATATGAGACTATCACTAGTCTCAGTTTGCTAAATTAAAAATTAAAACAGGGAAAGGTTAAAAGGAGCTGTGTGAAGTATTGACTGCTGTTATTGACTTGAAAGGGGGATTGGAGAGGAGACAAAAGACAACGTCCCCAGTGGGGGGTGGAAATAAGGATTTCAGTGCTGCATGAAGAGGAGATCATCAGTGCAGAATGAAATTGACATGAGATGAAAAGAGAGAGATATATTGAGATGGAAAGGCTAAAACTTTGAAAACATTTTTCCCTTTAGTGCTTCAGTGAACAAAGTTTGAGGGGGGAATCATTTCAACAGTATCTGGAAGACTAACATTAAAATGGCAGCTAAGTCACATGGACCTTCTGCGAACTGCCAAGCTTAAGAATCACTTGGGATCACCCCATTTGGAGGAAGAGTGCAATCTGCACTCCAAAACTGACATGATTACAACCAGTGTGCAGGATCAAATTAGAGAATAACAAACGTAAGAACATAAGAACATAAGAGAAGCCATGTTGGATCAGGCCAACGGCCCATCAAGTCCAACACTCTGAGTCACACAGTGGCAAAAAATTTTATATACACACATACACTGTGGCTAATAGCCACTGATGGACCTGTGCTCCATATTTTTATCTAAACCCTTCTTGAAGGTGGCTATACTTGTGGCCGCCGCCACCTCCTGTGGCAGTGAATTCCACATGTTAATCACCCTTTGGGTGAAGAAGTACTTCCTTTTATCCATTTTAACCTGTCTGCTCAGCAATTTCATCGAATGCCCACGAGTTCTTGTATTGTGAGAAAGGGAGAAAAGTACTTCTTTCTCTACTTTCTCCATCCCATGCATTATCTTGTAAACCTCTATCATGTCACCCCGCAGTCGACGTTTCTCCAGGCTAAAGAGTCCAAAGAGAAAACCATGCACATTTTCAAAGAAGGGCAGGAAATTAGCATTGTTATGCAGCTGTGCTAGGGCATCAACAAAAACACCCTCCCCCATTAAAAAAAAATACATTGGCATAAGACTAAAAAAGCTCTCTATAGCTTCAGTCAGAGGACTGCTTCCCTGTTACAGCCCTGTGCATAGCATGGTCGAGTTGCAGCTGACTTTGAAATGTCAGTGTTCCCTCATATTCTGAGATTGTGTGACTTTTTCCCATTTTTCACAGTGGCTAATAACACAGCAGAGAATCCCCTAGTGCTTGGCAATATGGAAAATGGGGCTTCAGAGCGGCTTGTCAGTTTCAGAAAAAGTCTGGTCAGTTTCAACAGTGAGTTTTCCCCTTTGCCTGCCTGCCTTTGTTTCCTTTCACACAAGGAACTAATGCTAAAATTCATGCACAAAATCTGAACCATGAGGCTTTAAATGAAGGTGCAGCTGCGATATGGCAGTAGCATAAATTTTTTAAAAAAAACTTTGGACACTACCAATGATCCCTCTAAGCCATGGAGTCTTCTGAGCAAAAATTCTACTTGGTGAGCTACTGCCATTAAAGTTGTGAGCTACTGCATAAATTGGTTTGTTCTGGGGCAAAAATGTGTGAGCCGGAGGCCAAAAATCTGTGAGCTAGCTCACACTAACTCAGCTTAGAGGAACAAGTGGACACCCCCCCCCCCATACATCACAAGTTCCAACCTGATTTATAAAAGTGCAAGTTTTAAAAACTGTAGCTGCAGAATAAATACATCAGAGGAAAAAGAATGGTGCTTAAGGTGGACACAGAAGCTGAAGTAAAGATTAAAGGTCTATCTGCAGTAAAATGTGTGTGTACAATGGGCCTAAGCCCTATTTAATTGACCTGTTTAGGATAACACTAAGTTTCACAATAATCTTCCATGTGTAATGTAACCATCCTGTTCCCATTCCCCCATGAAATCTGAAGACAAGATCATGTGATTGATATGAGCAGGGCTTTTTTTGTAGAAAAGGACCAGCAGGAACTCATTTGCATATTAAGCCATACCTCCTGACACAAAGCCAGCCAGAACTGTGTACCTGTGCATTCCTGCTAAAAAAAAAAAGCCCTGGATATGAGCAGTATATAGACGGATACACATACTTTCTTCTCAAATTCCAGAAATGGCTGCTAATCTCAATCTGAAAATCTCTCGCTGCATTTAAGGCACCCATTTGCCAGTAGCCAGGGGCAGCACTACCGATTCTGCCACTCGAGGCAGACCCTGCACCATGCCACCCCCCTCAAGCTCCCTTGATGGAGCTCATTGTGTGTGCAAAGTATGTGCACGGCATGATGACATCACCAGAAGTGATGCCATTGTGCAGGGCGGCAGGGGATGAAAGAGTGATGGGTGGCGAAGAGTGCTGCCACGCTGCCGCTTTCCCCCAGCACTAAGCTCCTCAGAGGCTTTCAAGGAAGCCTCCGAAGAGCACACTGTTTTAGTGGCATTGGTCGCTTTCAGGTTGAAAGTGGCCAAGCAGTGCCTTCGGAAGGTGCCACTTGGCCGCTTTCAACCTGAAAGTGACCAGTGCTGCTAAAACAGTGTGCTCTTCGGAGGCTTCCTTGGAGGCAGGCTCGGAGGAGTGCTGCACAGTGCTCCAAAGAGCTTAGTGCACTGTGCAGTGTTCCTCCGAGTCTGCCTTGAAGGCAGGCTCAGAGGAGCACTCTGCATGAGTAAGGGGATGCCTGGTAGTGCCCCAGGCCACTGCCTGTCCCACCGACTACCACACGCTAGCCCTGCCAGTAGCTATAACCATAATAAATGCAAAAAACAATATTTTCAATCATTTATTCTATTTTTATGAATAGCAACAGCTCATTTGTGGCACCAGCTCAGAAAAAGGAACATATTAATATTCAACATCTTTTATCAAAACAATTGTGCACAGGACTGATTTCAGTTAGCAAACATTAGCCACTTAATTCCATGTCAAATTTATAACAAAATTCCATGTTTAAGAAGAACTAGAGCACATAAACATAACTAAACAGTAATAAACTAGGAATCCGAGTCAGAACCTGATAACATGTGGATGAATAAGGACAAGAGCCAGAAGGATCAAGAAAACATGAGATGATGTAAACTCTTGGGAAAATATTAATGTAGAATGATGTGTATATGAGAAGGGTGTGACAAAATGTAATTTGGATAGGGAGAGGTAGCAAGGATTACTTTCCTTTGGTCAGGTATATGGTGAAACTAACAGGCATATCTGTTTTACCTCCAAACATCAGCATAATGGAGCTTTGCTGGGAGGAACTGTGACTAGTCCAGCATCCTTCATGAATACAAGGTCAGGAGCATTTGTACTAGATAATCATAAAGGAGAAAGGAAAACAAGATATAAAAATCAGAATTGAGGCCTGAAGTAAAGGTGAAAATTAATTGGGAGTTTTATGAATAAATACCAGCCTCATTAAAAGAAATAGAACTAGAGTTTTAACAGCACTAAAAGAAAAATTGTTTTGCAATATCAATCTAAAAATTACAGCCAGCCTGTGGAAGGATATGAACAAGCAAGCAAATGTTGCATTGTTTGAGTATAATGTAATCAAACAACATAGTAAGCCTAAGAAGTCTAGAAGGAATACAAAGAGCATTATCACAGTATCTGATAGTCAAGCTCTAGCCCCTATGGAATATGGGGATCCCTCAGGTTAGCAGAAACATCTTTTTAAAATCTTTATAAAAATAAACATGTCTGTTCATGCACAGATGCAAAAATAAATCCCTGACTAGCGTTTGGCATTATGGGTTGCCATAGCAACTGTATAAGAATGTAAAAAGATCCTGTTGGATCAGACCATTGGTTCATCTAGTCCAGCAATTTATTTCCCATTGCAGCCAACCAGACGCCCTGGTGGGCCAACAAACAGAGGCTCTTGCTCTGATGCTGCCTTCAGTCACTGGTCTTTAGAGATTTGTTGCCTCTAAATTTGGAGATCACTTTTACTCATAGTTTATAACTCATTGAATAAAATAGTATTTCCTTTTATCTGCCCTGAATCTAGTGCCCATCAACTTCATTGGTGCCCCCAAGTGCTATTGTTATCATTTCAGGAAAGGGAAAATCTTCTCTCTCTTAGCTTTCTCTACCCTATATATAATTTTACCAACCTCTATTCTGTTCCCCTCAGGTGACTTTTTTCTAAACTAAAAAGTTCCAGACTCTTTAGTCCAGGGATGTCAAACTCATTTGTTATGAGGGCCAGATCTGACATACATGAGATCTTGTTGGGCCAGGCCATATGTATCATAAAATGTAATGCCAGGTAGTGGAGATATAAACTTTATAAAGGACACAGACAAACACAAAGATTTTTTAAAAACTTAAAATATGCTTAAAAGATTAGCAGAGCAATCCAGGGGTGGGGTGGGGGGTGTGTGGGCGAAAGAGCTATGGAAGTGGACTCACGCCGGTCTGGAGACTTACGCCGGCAGATCCTCATCCATGCTGGTGGATATGGGACATGCGCCACTCTCCGGCTGCTGCAGCGTGCTGCCGTGGTGGGCTGATAGCTCAGTACCGCCGCACCGCATTTGGGGCACAGCAGAGGCACAGGATGGCATGTCAGCGTAGGAGGGGGCTGACCCAGGGGCGTGCCCACTGCTGGTTGGCTCCCACAAAGCTTTCAGTGTGGGAACGCCTCCCCCTCGCCTGACAGCGCAGAAACCCCTTTGGGAGCCGTGTTATTGGTCCACCAATCCCCCCCTGCTGCGGGCTGGCCACGGCCCCCCTCCTACACCCAATCAATGCCCCCCCACCCTACAAAGGTTTCGACTCCGGCCATGCACAACTCTCCAGGGAGGGCAGGACACATGACACTCTGCTCCGGAGCACTGCGCCATGCGGTCTTAGCACGAGGAGGGGTGCACTTGGTGGCAGGAACGGCACATAGAAGGATGTTATTTAAGTTATAGATGCTGGACTTGGGGGGAGGTGAGCTAAGTCTGGGCTGCCTGCTTAACCACTTGTGCTTCCTAGTCCTAACAGGTCTCGCTTCTGGCTAGGAGTCCTCGTGGCCTCCAGCCCCCAAGACTGGCCAGTGTGGTTGCGGCTCCGGGCGAGATGCTGGCCCCCGCACATGTGCGTGTGGGGTTGTGCCCAGGCCACCCATCCTGCTGCTGTCCCCTGCACCCTGTGTCTTGGGCAGCCCCATGCCGGGGCCAAGCGGGTGCAACACATTTTCCAGCTTTCCACAGCCCAGCCAGCAACTTGCCATCTATGGCAGGTCCTGCCACTTGTGCTGGCCCCTGCAGCGGCTGCTGTGATTGTGGGCTCGCATGCGATGCAGCTGGCCCATGATGCAGGACAGCTGGAAATGTGTGGGATGGCTCCACTGGAGGCAGCTGGGACGCTCGCCCTGCTTGCCGCAGGTTCACCCAGGGTTGGAGTCCTATGCCTACAACCGGTGAGGCCTCCCCCACCGTCTCTTTGTCTTTCAGGTGTGTGCGCTGCATACCAGCCTCTGTGGCCGCCAGAGCACAGCTGCCTGGCCCCAGCAGCCCCGCAGCTGTAGGTGCATCTTCTAGCAATGGCATCTCGGACTGCGGGAGCCAAGAACCTCCAAGCGTGAGCTTGCTCTCCCCGCTAGTAGATCAATAAACTTAGCCCGGCGCGCCCATCTCGTCTTCTGTGTCTTTCAGTCTTTCAGTTTTCTTACCTCGCCCTGGCCTCCTGTATCCCCCGCGCACTCTGTTATTGGCCGTCTGAAGGGCATGGCTCTGTGGTTGGGGCACCCACTTAGTGCACATGTGTGGGAACTGTAGTGGGCAATATTGGTGAAGGGCGGGGGTTGATAGGCAGCGAGGCAGCCACTTGTCTGGGCCTGCACCATGTGTCCACGCCGTCTGGGTCTGTGATGCAGCAGACAGGGTGCCATGGTTGGGGTGGGTGCCACAGAAAAGAGGGGGCGGCCCAGGGAGGTGACTTGGTCAACCAAAAATAATGACGGCTGGATGGCAGGCTCAATAAAGAGGGAAGCAGCGGATACCCTTGGTCACCTGTGGAGACAGGATAGATGAGGACAGGGATGGGAGGGGCGCCCCACGCTGCCGCCTGGTGGTCTTACCTAGCAACCACCCCTGGCCATCTAGCCAGGCTGCCAGGAGATGATTGAGGTCTGAAGACGTGAAGATCTGGGCGTTGTGCACGCCACCAGATCTGTGAAGACTCCCTGGTGGTCGCAGGATGCCTGCACGTTGAGGCTGTAGAAGTGGTGCCTGTTCTGGTACACCATGGGATCCTCCCACAGGGCCACCAGGGTGACATGCATGCAGTCCACAGCCCCCACGATATTGGGGAACCCCGCGACCGCCGCGAAGCCAACTCTGGCAGTCCTCAGCTCCTCCTCACCTGTTGGAAACCACACATGTTGCTGGAAGCGCTCAAGCATGGCGTCTAGGAAGGAGTGGAGGCAGCAGCTGGCCAACAACTGACAGATCTTCAGGACCTTGGCCACCATGCCCTGGAAGGAGCCAGTCACCAGGATTCACAGGGATATGAGGATCTGCTGCAAGACAGGGATGGGGCGGGGACCAGCCACGTGGCTGCAGAGGCTTGCCTCGAGCTGCTCGCACAGGTCCTGGATAGCGGCGCAGTCGAAGCGGAAGTGGTCCAGACAGGTGACATCCTCAAGACGCAAAGTTCTCAGGCGCTCCCGGTATCTGCACGCCCGATGTCTCTGCCGCCACCGTGCAACCCACACAGAGAGCAGGGAGAGTGTGCCCCCGCACCTGGGGGCACTCTGGAGGCAGGATGAGGGGGCACCACCCGTCATGGGTCCCCATGGTTTGTGCTATGTGGCGCGGGCTGCAGTGCCCTGGCTGCCGCCCTGACGCACTCCACCACAGCTTCTGGACACCGCTGGAACTGTGAGGGGCCCTATCCGAGTGGAGGCATAGGGCTCTCAAGACCTCCGGATGCCCTGCTGGTGTACCGTGGGAAAGCCGTCTGTCCACAGATGATGAGCGCCCTGAGTCCCCTCAAGGTGCAGCAATGAGCACAGGGCGTGGGGCTTCCGCGAGTGGCTGTTCATGCCAGCATCTGACCCCTGTTCCATTCCACAGGTAGCTGCACCATGACCCGGATGGCCGATGTGGTGGAGGACCTATGAAGGGCATCCCCACTCAGACAGTTGGCCCTATCTGCCCCCCTCATGCTGCGAACCCTGGATCTGCCCACATCCCCTCCCCATGCCCCAGGAATCCGGGGGGGGGGGCGGCCATGACAGACTCGTCTCTGGTCAGCGCCAAGGGGGCTATTCCTGTCGCTCCCGAGGTGGCCCCCTCCAGCGAGGTGGGCGGGGAAATGCAGCATGTGGGCTTCGTCGGGGATGATGTCTGGGATGCTGCACCCGACCCTGATGGGACCGGCCGCCTTATGGCTGCACCCTTTGGCTGGCCGCCTCTGCTCAACACGGATGCAGGTGGCTTCCTGCGAGGGGTCCGTGCGGCAGCCTCTCTGGAGCCCTGTGCTTCAATAAATCTGATTCCTGCACATTGCGTTGAGTCCTTATTCAAACGTGATCTGGGAGTGGGGGCGGTGAGTGCAGCACACGGCCACTTCAGCACTGTCGCATGCCCCTCATGGATGTCGGATTCTCTGCGGGGGGCTTGATTGGGAGCTACCACGGGGACTGCTTCTGGCACCTTTGGGGCATGGGTGCCTGCAGCAGGTGGCCTACTGTGTCCTGGCAGGGGCCCCCCCACGACATCTGGGAAGCCATCTGCCCATGCAGACCATGGGGGGGCACTAACGGAGTCTTGGCTTCACCCTTTTGACAGGTAGCCTGCTTCATAGAACTAGTGGTAAGTGCTGATCGGATGCTCTTGCAAGGATTACACAGCCACACCATGGGGTTCAGTGTGTGCTTGAGGGGGGTGGGGCATGCGCCCATCCTATCACCAGGGAGCGCTCTCTCCGGCGGCAGGCATCAAGTAGGCTGGCTCCCTGGCAGCCACCAGCCAATCCCTGCAATCCCCGCAGATGCGCCCCCTCCTGCCCCCGCCCTCGCGCTGCTCAAGGAGGCCACGCTCCAGCATATCATACACATCTACTGGCGGTGGCTGCTGCTGGGGCGCGCTGCGCTCCGGCACCCCAAAATGCTTTGGAAGCTTACTAACGGTGCCGTAGATCCGCCCATGCCTGAGCGGCCGCCCGCCATGTATGTCTGGATTGGGCTGCCCCACTCTTGCAATATTTTGTTTATTTAACAGTCCCTGATAACTGACACCTCTTGCTCTAAATTATTGCATCAAAATCTGGAGACAATGTCTGCTGTAGCAATCTTGAGTATGCTGTTCAGGTGTGTGTTTGTAAGTTGAAAACTACTTTCAGTTTATTGACATTCATTATAGAAATCTCATCATCAATGCTTTGAGCCTAAGACCCAAAGGAAAACATGAAAAGGCTGGCATTGTGAGCTTTTGTACATAAGTTGCTTCATGTGCTGGTCAGCCAATGGAGAAAATAGAAGCTTTGCTCTGTAGTTCTTGTGCAATTGAGCAAGCTGCAATGAAGAAGGGAAGCTAGAGAGAGAAGGAAGCAGATGATACTGAGGTTTTCGTGGGCCTAATAAGAGCCCTCCGGGACCTGATCTGGCCCTTGGGCTGCATGTTTGACACCCCTGCTTTAGCCTTACCTCACAGGAAAAGTGCCTCAGTTCTTTAATTATCCTGGTTGCCCTCTTCTGTACGGTTTTCAGCTCTGCAATATCCTGTTTGACCAGAACTGACATGGCATTCCAAATAAGGCTCTCCATAGATCTATTCAAGGAGATTACAGTATTGGCAGCTTTGTTTACAATTCCTTTCCTAACAATCCCCAGGCACAGAGTTTGCCTTCACTGCTGCCACATACTGAGACAAAAATTTTATTGTCAGACTCCAATGATAATTTTTACATTACATTACATTTATGGTAGAATTTAAGGTACGGTTTAAAATAATATTTTCAATATAATAAATCCTATAGCATGTTTGTATTTTTCAGACACTGGGTATGTTATGGAAAATTGCTATGTAACATACTAAAATATAAATAAGAATTATAGAAAATTAAATAAAACATTTAATAAGAATTTTCATTGTCCATTGCAGCCTTAAGATCTCTTTCCATCAGTCTCAGCAAGTTCTGACTAGGGATGTACCGCCCCCCCCCCCAAAAAAAAGTTCGGTAAAATTTGGATTCGGGGTTATTTGCAGGGGGGGGGGGATATTTGGAAATCAGATATTGATTCAGCAGTCGAATCTGATTCGGGAGATATCCAGATATTCCTGAATATATGGCTCCACTATACACTAAGGTCGTTTTCGCACTCACCTTCCGCCGGCGTGACCCCCCTCTTCACCGCGCAGGATCTGCGCGGATTTCGCACTAAACGCTGCGGAGCAGCCAGAAAAGCCGGAAGCTCCCGGCACAAAAGCCGCTCAAACTGAAACCGCCAAAAAGCAGTTTGGCGTTTGCGCGGCTTTTGCGACGGGAGCTTCCAGCTTTTCTGGCTGCTCCGCAGCGTTTAGTGTGAAATCCGCGCAGATCCTGCGCGGTGAAGAGGGGGGTCGCGCTGGCGGAAGGTGAGTGTGAAAACGACCTAAGAGTCATTGAAGACAATGACAAAATAGGGTATACTGAAAGGTGGCTGGGGGACAGAAGGTTTGAAGAAGAGGCACCAAAATTGCAGGGCACCTGCAGGTATCTCTCTCCCACAGAATCCCTAAGTTTCAAAAAGATTTGTACCAGAGGGTCCAATTCAAGGGGCACCCAAGGAAGTTGTATTCATCCACCATTGTTCCCTAAGGGCCATTGAAGTCAATGGCAAAACATAGGGTAATGTATGGGTGCTGGAGAGGAGGAGGTTTGAGGGAGAGGCCCCAAATTAGCAGGGCAGCTGTAGGAGCCTCTAATCCACAGAACCCCCAAGTTCCAAAAAGATTGGACCAGGGAGTCCAATTCTTGGGGCACCTAATAGTGACCAGCCCAGTGGCACAACCCTACCAACTACTGCCCAATGCTCTTGTGGCCTGGGTAGACCGAAATATGAATGGACACAAATCTGAAATCAAGATTCACAAAGCTGAGCAAAATGTTTTAAAGCAATATCATTTCAGAAACAGACTGGAATAGGAGATTGCTGAATTACAATCATTACAAAACTCAAGGCAATGGAACATCAGGGCCCAACAGAGATTTTGGCTTCTCCTCCCACTACAAAAGCTAAGTCACTCAGTTTTTGCTTATATACATAATTTTAACTTTGTTGGTCTTAAAGGGGTCACTGGACTCAAACTTGATTCTCACACATGTTTTTTTAACTCCTTTATTATCTGAATGTCAATTTGCTGCCTTTTACATGTCCTAGAAATGTGTTATTCCAATCTTGACTGCGTTTATTGCTCTGTTACTTATGCATCTTGACTCTACTCAGCTCTTTCTGGCTACTAACCCACCCCTACTTACATGAAATACTTGAAATCTGATTTACTGTGTGAACTTGGGTACCTGCCTTTTTTATTACAATGTATTAGAAGTGTGCTTGCACACAGAAGCTCATACTTTAAATAAAAAGTTGTTTGTCTTAGAAAACTGTAGGAGGCCATGGAGGGAATGGGGGGCAGCCTCTTTGCGTGCCAGGGAGTTCCATTGCCCTGAGTTTTGTAATTAGTGTAATGACTTTAATTCAGGATCGGATCTACATGTTTTTTGAGGGAGGGCAAAATTAAAAAATGGTGCCCCCTTATGGGCCCACAGAATAGAATGGACTCCATACCCAATTTGGCGCCCCCACCCCTCCGGTGGTGCCTGCAGCAAGCACTCCCCTCTGCTCCCCGCCCTGGATCCGGCCCTGCCAGTCTGTTTCTGAAGAGAAAATCAGGAGGCAAGTTAGATTTCTCCCTCTCTTGTAAGTCTTTATGGGTCCCTTTCTTGTTGCTATACTATATATTGAAAGATTTTGTAAGAGGTATGATATATTCAGTTCAGACCACATTAAGTTTCAGCGTGTGTTGCAACATCCAAGGTAAGAGTCTAGTTAAGCATTTTGTTATATTAGCAAGAACAGAAGGAAGTAGTGGGTGCAGGAAAACAAAAAGATCAGCAGACAGCAGCGTGAATCTAGTAATAGAAAGTATAGAAAATTCTGTTAGCTAATACAGATTTGTTCATTATCATAAAAATAATACTTATGATTGCATTATGCTTCAGTTATGTGCTGTAACAAAGTACAATGCCTTCCTTCCAGAGTGGGGTACACACTGGGGTTTGCTAGACAATTGCACAGCATATTGATGTCACTTCTGGAAATGCTGCCATCATAAGGTGACAGTTCTCCCCCCCCCCCCCTTCCTTGCTATGCCTCCCTAAGCTCCCATTCAGACCATGCACTGGCCTGGCAACCCCTACTTGGCAATTAGATGATGGATATCATCAATCAAGCTGAAAAAAACAAAATGCTAAGTAAATCCAGACCATTTCTCAATAGTGTTGCTCCGCCCCAATCAGGCAACACTGTTCTCTACTGACTATAGGTGCTAACCTAAGTTGGCAGGAAAAACAGGACTCTAATCTTATGTTAGCCTTTGTGCAATACTTTCACAAGTCCCCTTTAAATTACAATGATGTGATATCCCAACCTAAAGGATAGGAAACACTCATGTTTGTTTGAAGAGTGAACAGAACACAAACAACAAAATATAACAGATCTATTTTACTGATAATGGCTAGCTGAGCATTTCCAGAATTAAAAAGTTACACAAAATATAGTAAGAGCATATCAACAGGGACTGCTGTGTTGTTCATCACTAACAATGGCAAAAAAAAATCCATACAATAGGTACCTGTGAGACCTACAGTTACATTCCACAGAACAATCCAATGTGCACCTGCCCACACATCAAGATTATTACAGGGTTTGTTGAAGGTGCCTCACCTGTGAGAGTACTGCTTAACAGGCAGTCAAAACTCTACTAGCGCTGGTTTTTCCATCCATCCATTCATCTCTCCATATGCAGGCTGTTTTATTGTATATGCTTATCATTAGGGGGGTTTTTTTGAGAAGGAATGCAGTTCCGGCTGGCTTGGTGTCAGGGGGTATGGTCTCATATGCTAATGAATTTCTTCTGGGATTTTTCTACAAAAAGCCCTGTGTGATGTCAGAGGTGTGTGGCCTAATATGCAAATTAGTTCCTCCTGGGTTTTTTCTACAAGAAAAGGCCTACTTATCATACAATACAGAATATAACCACGCAAAACAAACAATTTTGAACAAGCATAATTGCAATAGGTTGGATCCAGAGAGACTCTTGGATAGGTGGAAGTAGGGTTGCTCATCTCTAGTTGGACCCTGAAAACCTACCAGAATTACAACTGATCTCCAGACTTACAGAGACTACAATTTTGAAAGATGTATTTTGTGACATTACACTTCCTTCCCCAAGCCCCACAATCCCCAGGCTCAACCCCCAAATCTTCAGGAATTTCCCAACCTGGAGTTGGCAAGATCAGGTGAAAGGCACTGCCACATACGGGGGGGGGGGGGGAGACATCCATTTTTCCCTCCCTCCCTTCCATTCATAAATTTATTAAAAGTAGAAACATGATGAGTTCCCAACAAACAAGTCCCCACAAAAATAAATCAACCCAAGGCCTATCACTGCAAGATATTCATCCAAATATTCTCATGTTTCTTTTATGCATCTCTTCTGGAAAACACTCTACATATGCTGTTTTATAGCAAAGTCCAACATAGCTTCTTGACAAAGATAGACATGGAATTGTGTTTCCAGCCCTGCAGAACGAATATTTTAGGCTATAGTAGGGTTGCCTGCTCGCTCCCAGTGGAAGTGGGTGTCCCTACACCATCAGGTCCTGCTCCCTGTCACCGATCAGCTGGTTGTGGGGGAGACTTACCAAGACAGAGCAAGATGGCCAGGCTATGTAGTCAGTGGTGTGGTAACATTACTTCTTGGCAATGCTCTGGTGTTTGGGCAAAAACTCCAAAGCCATTTTTATGACAGAGTTCTTGCCCAAACACCAGAGCATCACCCTGACATCTCAGTGTGATGATGTCACTTCCCTCCCCATCATCTGCTGGTAAATCCCCCCATCATCTGCTGGTTGCCAGGAGGGACCTGGCAACCCTAGGCTGTAGCTGTCACCCACAAGGTGAAAAAGATCCCAAAACAAATACACTGCTGACCGGTCTAAAAACATAGCTGAAACAAAGTGTATTTGCTTTTTCACTTTACATCACAGTGGGACTGCCCCTGGACAGAACCACATTGTATGAATACAATTGTATGATATAAGGTCCCTCTTTCCTTGTTGCAGTGTAAGCAGCAGGCCTGTAATATTAAACCTGATTTTACCAAATGGACAGGGAAACACTATACTTGTAGGTAGGATTGCCAAGACCCTCCTGACAACTGGCTGGGCATGGGGGAGGGGACTTACCAGGAGCAGCAGGGAGGCCCAGAAGATGTACAGCAACATGTCTATGTCACTGCCCATGTGACCCAGAAGATATATCATCATGTTTGCAATGCTGGGGCAATACTCTGGTATTTGGGCAAACAATTGTATGGTAAATTTGGCTTCTACCATAGTTTTTGCCCAAATACTAGAACATTGCCCTAATGTCCCAGATGTGATTACATCACTTCCAGGTCATGTGGGCACTGATGTAGACACACTGCTGCACATTAGATAGTTCTCCCTCTTTTTAAAGATATGTTACCCCTCTAAGAAAATATGGGAACCATTATATAGCTGGTTACAGTATAATACATGAACTTCTAAGATAAGTTAATAATGTGATTTATGACAATTATTGCCATGTAAAAATATATTCTTGTCTTAGTAGGAGTTTTAAGAGATATTAATGATTAATGAATTAAAAGATGTAATTGCATAAAATGTTATAAGATGACTGATATTGAGGATATAAAATGAATAATGCATAAGTAGAAATAACACAAAATTTTAATTCATGTACCCCACCTTTTTCCCTTCCTTTCTACCCCCCCCCCCTTCCTATTTTACCTGAAAACCTAATAAATCTATTTAAAACCAAGATATGTTACCCCTTCCAGCCAGCTGCTTAGGGCCTGGCAGCAGGGGACCCTTGCCTCTGTGGGTGGTCTGGCTATCCTACTTGGAAGGCTATTTTATATTGCATCACCTGTCAGTGGAAATCTAATAAAGCTTAATATTTTCTATTAGAAAGCACCAAATTCAGTGTCTTTTATCTTTTCTCTGAGCTTCATGGTTGTTCAGAAATGTACAGCTTAGTTCCAAATATAGAAATGCACATAGCACTTTACAGATTTGTGGCAGAGATTCCATAGTACTTAGAAACATGAAAAGCTCAGGAGTTTTGGAGGCCATTAACAGTTCTGGACTACACCCTGATTGTAGTCTATGCTTGGGGTTGACAGCTCTGAGTCTGGGAAATTCTAACCTGGACATTTGGGAGTGGGAGCCCAGGGAGAGTGAGGTTTGGGAAGAGGAAAGACCTCAGTGGAGAGATGCAAAGTGCAAAAATCTCAAGCTAGGGAGTGTTGTAACAGGAAGAGATCAGAAATATAGGAAAAGCCTTCCCCTGATGTAGCCAGGAGGCAAAATCAGGGGAAGTCCTTGGCCTCTATGCCCTATGGTTAGCCATTGGCCACTATGTGAAACAGGATGCTGGAGTAGATAGACTGATCTATATACAATGCCACAGAATTTACCCTTCAAGGCAGCCTTTTTCTCTGAGGGAACTGATCTCTGTATTCTGAAGATCAGCTGTAATACTGGGAGATCTCCAGGCCCTACTTGTAAGTTGATAACCTTATCTATGCTTCAAGTTGTAAACACTTCCAATCTCTGCCTGTTAGCCACTCCCTATCTTCAGATTCTTGCACTGCATCTTCCACCATTCTAGTGAATTCCCTCAGAAGTGGCCTCAGAAAACCATGTTGTACAGGCAGACCTCTACTTTTACTTGTCTTCATCCAAACTGATAATATGTCAGCAGTGCAATCCTAAGAACATTTCTTTGGGAACAAGCCCCACTAAGTAGACTTGAGTAAGACAATACTGCAAGTATTGATGTTCTCAGATTATCTTCCTTGGAAGTGGTGGAATTTAGCTTCTTGACAACAGCAGTTTCAATGTCTAGGCCCTGTTCAGTTTGATTCTTTCTTGCAACCAGTTCAGTTCAATATTTCCTTTTGATGTACTTTCATGATTAAAATAAAGACACCTGTTGTACATGAACCTTCTGTGTGATTTCCTCTTCATGACACCAAGTTCCTGTCTGTCTGTTTATCTGTCTGTCTATCTAGTACTGCTCATGCAGCTATCGCCTTAAGCAGAAAAAATGCATGTTAACTGAATACCCCTACAATAGAAAAAAACTTGAAGGAAAGATTGAGGCCAAGACACACTTATTATGTGTCTTGCACTGGGATCCTAAAATATTCTGCTCTCCTTCCCAAGAAGAAAAAAAAAGGGATGTAAAATGTGGGCACAGAAAGTATTAGCCAAGAAAGCTACAGCATATGCTCAGTTAAAATACTGAGTTATGTGGGAGAAATGCAGGGCTTTTTTATTATTATTATTTTAAGCAGGAACACACAAGAATGCAGTTTTGGCTGGCTTGGTGACAGGGGGTGTGGCCTAGTGTGCAAAAGAACCCCTGCTGGGCTTTTTCTACAAAAAAGCCCTGTGTGAAACAATGATATTGTTGGGTGTGGCCTAATATGCAATTGAGTTCCTGCTAGGCTTTTTCTACAAAAAAAGTCCTGGAGAAATGGAAGTCCTTGTGAACTGCTTTGTTTAGGAAATGCTACTTGTTGAAATTGCCCCAGGCTCACAGGCTGATTTTTTTTGCATTAAAATATACACATACCATATATTTTATATACAGGCAGTCAAACTTTGTGGTGTGTCTGCTTTATAATGAAAATAACAGTAAACTAGTTAATTTTTTGTGTAGTAGCACAGTTAGAGTTGATTAATGACCCTAGTTTATTTAAGAAATATTTAAGAAATATTTCACTGGTTTTTTTTTTTAATTTATCATTTTAGGCCATCATCCCATTGTTTACAGAAAATATCCGTGATGGGTATAGGACACTTGGAGATATATGTAAGTGTTTCAAACTTATAAGAATCTTGGCTTTGACTAAATATTCAACTTTTCTCAGTTTTGTGATAAACATTTTATTTAGAAAATTCTATTATTTTTCTGGCTTCTATATTAGTAGAAAACTATAATCCCAAATATACATACATAGGAATGCATATAATTGTTCCTAGTGATATGCTTTTACAATTAAAAATGCCCAAGATTGGCCTGAAAGGCTGTCTAAAAAGTTCACTCTCAAGTAGCCTGTGAGGACCACATACATATAACAGCTTGTTTTTAGCTGCTGCAAAACAGCTATTTTTGCAAAAATCTATTTTTTGCAGATTTCCATTTGTGGATTGCAACTTTCTCAATCACCCCTACTACTGAAGCCCAAATTACACCCCCATGAACAGCATTTGAGGGAACATTTGGAGCCACAGAAGGGACAACAGTTCAGAAAACTGTGTTCCATGCTTTCTGCTTTCATCAGCAGAAACACTCTGGTGATCCAAGCCTGTATGTATACATGAATTGTATGTTAACACTTCTGCTGCCTGGTGTGAAGCTCCTTCACATTAATGGAAGCGAAGGCATAATAATGTTTTAAAAGCAGAGCTGCAACTAATTAGATCACCTAATTCAAACTAATATAAGGCAAATTAAAGTACTGACCTGGATGGCCAGGCTAGCCCAATGTCATCAAATCCGGGCAGTTAAAATATCTCTAAAAGCATCTGGGTTAAGATCATAGAAGCATCACAGAAAAACATTTGGAGGTAACTTCAATCAAGGTTCCCCAGACAGATGAATTGCACATATTCAAATAGTAGAAAAATTTAAAATTAGTTTTTTGTTTTTGAATACCTACAAAATACCCTATTTTATACTACACAAGATGTTACAAATAAAGGGAGCCAGGACAGCCACAGATTCCATTCACAATTAGATTACCCAATGCTCTTCCTATATCAGTGAGAAGCAATAACTTATTCCAACCAACCAAGGAAAGACGAAATTTTCAACTCCATAAACTCCAACTGAGTGCTAGATTTGATCTCCAACTGCTATCATATTATGAAACAAAGATACTTAGACATGGGTAGGGCAATGATAGTTTGCACTACAAAGCAGTCTAAGGACGCTGGACTCCCTGGTTGGGGCTGTGATCTCCTATGGCCAGGCGCCACCTGTCTGCATTAACCCTCCCCCCCCCCCCCCCAAAAAAAGAAAAGAGTGGAATGCCAGGCATTTCAGTGATGTGCCTATGTGACCCAGAAGTGATGTAGGTAGGTTGGGGATGTTGGGGGTGACACTCTGGTTTTTGTGCACAAACTAGGCTTGTCAGTCCCCAGGGTTAGCTGATTATGGGCTGGAGGAAAACTCCAACCCCTAGGGCCGCTCTCCTTTCCTGTTCCTGTCTGAAGAAGCTGGTTGAAATACAGCAGGTTGTTACATTAGCAGTCCTCATGAATAAATTGCCCCAATGAGATCACAAAAGTGTGGGCTTGCAAACTGTTTGTTTTGGCTGCTTTGTGAGCATGTGTGCAAGTTCCAAAGCCATGCTTGGAAATGCTTCCAAAGTCTGACAAGGGAACCTGTGGGGATATGACAGATTTCACTTTCATTTAGTGGAAGTGCAGCTACCAGAGTAGGCAAAAAAGAGGATATGGAAATTAAGACTGTATTCAGAGAAACTGCACTGTTGTATTTCATTTCTTTATTTAGAGAATGGGAAAGTCTTCTGACTCCACCCCCAAAGTCTCCTGGCTTTACCCCCAGAGTCCCCAGATATTTCTTGAGTTGGAACTGCAGCCCTAGCAAAAACTTCATAGTAGAAGCTTCTACCATAGAGTTTTTGCCCTCAAACCAGAGCATCACCTCTGACACTCCCAACATACCCATGTCACTTCTGGGTCACAAAGGCGTATCACTGAAATGCCAGGCATTCCTCTCTGCTCCTGGTAAGTGCACCCTCCAGTTCCCCACTAACTGCTCAGAAAGACTTGGCAACCCTAAAAAAAGAGAGGAAACACAAAATATTAGGATGGCTGAAATGTCCATATACATTGCAAATGCACTCCTCTTTTATTCTCTTCTGTGTTTGCAGCTATCAGATACTAATATAAACAGTGTAAGAGTAAATTTGAGACACATTAAAATGTTTAGAACTGTTATGCACTAGGGTAGCAGGAAGACAGTATACTTAAAAAAAGGGACAATATTTAACTGGCTTCTAAACAGCAGCAGCCATCTTAGGTGGGCATCCATAGGACTGAGTACTGAATCAGATATGTTATACGCCAACTACATCTTTGTATCCCACATTAAGACTTGGAAAAATAAAAACTGTGACTGAGCGATTCCTGTTGACATCTAAAGCTTCTCTTATAATATTTCCTTCCTTATGGTTTTTTTTTGCCTCTAGCTCTCAAAATATGACTCCAATTGTAATTCATTACACAGGGCCACTGAGATGTCTGTATGAGCACACTCGATTACCACTTGTTCCTGTTTATGGATTTTTTCCTGTCAAGTTCCGTGCATATGTAGGAGAGCCCATAGCTTATGATCCAAACATAACTTCTGACGAACTAGCTAAGAAGGTATGGCTTTAAAACAAAAAATAATTTGAAAATATCAGCTATCTTGACATGCTGGGCATTCCATGCAGAAGGTAAGAGAAAAAAGAACTGCTTTCACAGTTAGTGTTTTTATATACAGTAGCTCCATCAATTGCCAGTACCATTACAATGGAAGAAATGCAGTCGGCTTGATTATAGGTGAGAGTGACATGCTACTGCAGAAAATTTTCTAAAGGAAACAGTAAACCATTACTATTAACCTTTTAGGAAAAAAAAAATACCTTACGAAGTTCAGGACTAGTCTTATAAATAACAGGTAGAGACATTCTATTCCACATACTTCTTGTTACAAACTGTTAAGACTCGAAAACTGTTAGACTCGAAAACTCAAACTGTGCTATAAAGCCTACACTAATGTCAGCAAAATGTCTATATACCACAAATGGAATACCTGCTTGGCTTGAGTGGTAGTCCATTATTTTTTTTACAAATGGATAAACAACAAATAACATAGAATTAAAAACACCAAACAAAAGGGACACACAACAAATGTAGGGTTGTTGTGGTAATCAGGAAGCAAGCTAAGTACAGGGCATGACACTATGCTCTTCTTGCTTCTTCATGTGCCAAAGTTGTCTTCTACAGCCAAGTCCAAAATTGCCCATCTGGCAGCTTGAGGTACACATTGGTAGGCAGGGCATTTTGCCTGGCCTGTCTAGGGCACTGAAAGCTTTGTACTGAAATGGCTGTCCGGCTGCTTGTATAGCTAGGCAACAAGTAAGCAAACTAAAATACAGAGCTGAGACAATGGCCATGAAGAATACATTTGGGCAGTGCTTTTTAAAAAAATTGTAGAAAAAGCCCAGTAGGAGATTATTTGCATTTTAGGCTACACCACCTGGCCAGGGAACACATGGCTGCCACATGGTGGGTCTGGCCAGCTGGAGTCCTGGCCAGTCCAGCTGGAGTTCTACTCCTGTGGGCTCCACTAGAAAAAAAAAAGCCCTGCATTTGGGAAATTCTGAAACTGGAGATGCAATTCTGACTTCATAGTTCCTTTCTTCCTGCAGCCTTAGCCCTAACAGAACTTAACTGAAAGGTTCCTTATGAAGGAGAAGGAGTAAGATGAACTCCTGCATTCTGGCTAGCGGCTGTTGAAATTTTCTTTTCTAAGGATGACTCTGTGGGATCCTGTACTAAAGTGCACACAGTGAGAAGATATCATAACTGGCCACAGTTTTAACCTACTACTCTGTCTCCTTCTATTAAAGTGGCTACAAAGGATCACATATTTCAATTTCTTCCTATGAGGGCATTGTTTAACATTTGCTGAGGCCATTGTTTAACAATATGCTGAGGCCACAGCATATTTAATGGCTAGCTTGTCCAGTCTCCGACAGACACTGAATAGGCTGAACAAAATAATTCACAATAAAATCAGTTAAAGTGACACTAAATAAATCACATTTATCCGTTTTCAAAGGCATGAAGTGATGTTCTAGATACTGAAACTTTCTGTACTTAATAGCTTAATGTGCAGTTTTGCACTGCTAATAAGAAGCCAATGTATCTGTGGTACACCTGGAGGAACATTTATCCGATTGGCAAGAACATCTAACTTGTAAGGGCTTCTGCCACTGGCTTTAAAGCTTCTGTTCTGCAGGCTCTTGTAGTGCTGATTTAGCTACAAATAGGGAAGGCCCTCTTCTGCACATTTCCATAGCACTGCAATCATTCTTTGTCCAAAATAGTTAGAGCATACACCACTATATTTTACAATCCAAGTTACATAGGAATTGCTTTCAAGGAACAGACACAAATGGTTCAGTTACAGCCTCTTTTGATGGGGGGAGCATGGGGCATCTTAGGATCAAATAAGGTATGACACAGAGTTTGTGAACACAGCTTCTGGCATTTTTTTTTTGCATCGCAGGCATGTGGGAGGCAGATTCCAATCATAGCTGCAGTGCAAAAGAGGAGGCTGAAGCCATCTTTTCTGGCTCTCAGGCACAATTCCAACCACAAGTCCTACCATGCTAGGGTTGCAAACTCTGGGTTGGAAAATTCTTGGAGATTTAGGAGTGGAGCCTGGAGTTTGGGAGAGGCAGGACCTCAGAGGGGTATAACACCATGCAGTCAACCCTCCAAAGCAGATATCCCCCTCCCATCCCCCACCCCCCAGAACTCTGGAGATCACTTGTAATTCCAAGAGACCTTCAGGATCCAGTGCAGATTGCAACTCTATATCGTAATTCCTACCAAAATCCCCTTCCAGCCCAGGGAGTCAGCTTTCCTCACACTATTGAAACATTCCATGCCAAATGAGGCCCCCCTCCCTGCCCGCAATACTCCACATGCCAATTGCCGATGCATTTCTAGAATAAAATCATGAATTCACATCACAGCCTGGTTTAAGCACAAACTGACTAAATTTGCATGTGAAAATATCCATATATCAAGGCCACTAATTTGAATATTTAATTAATGTTAACTTGTATTAGAAATGGAGACACTAGTAATATAGCTCTGTCATATAGCTCACTGAGAGATGCAGGGTCAGTTACTCTCTATCAGTCTAATCTTTGTTCAGGTTGGAGGGTTAAATGAGTGACAGGTTGCAGCATAATGCCATTCTGAACTCTTTGAAAGAACAAGAAAGAAGTGATCTGTTTATTCTGTTAAGAAAGATGAACTAAATATGTTCATTTCTTTTTTCCTTCTTGTAGACAAAAATTGCAATAGAAGCTCTAATACACAGACACCAAAAAACTCCTGGAAACATAATAAGAGCTATTTTGGATAGATTTGATAAGCAACAGAAACCAGACTAAGGTAAAAATAAAATAAAGTAATAATTGAAAATGTGTCAGATATCATGAATATTCTTAAAATGTCACTAAAATATATCAATAGGATTTAAGATATGTGGAACGGACCAGACTCAACAGTGAAAATGGAGTTCCAAGCATTGTTCTTTAAATAATAGTGGGTCCATTTATATCAGAACCATGATATAAGGGAAGGGCTGCTAAAAACCCAATTTAAATTGGGCCAGTGAGTTGCTATTTAAATTTTTAGAAATGCTTGGAGGTTTATTCTCACAACTCCCAATATCATGAAAAGTATGACTTGGCAAGAGTTTGTGTACAGGTTGCCCAGTGTTAATCCAGATTTGCTTATCAAAATGTTTGCTTCACCCAAGATTGCTTCATCTTTATATTTAAACCATTTGGCAAACTGGATAAGGACTTCAGAACAGCTGTAAATGTTAATGATATTATTGTGAAACAATTGCATGCCATCTGTACCAGATATGCTTACCAATTAAGCATTTATTCTCTAAACATGCTTTGCAATTTTTCCTTTTGTACATGATGACACCTGCTGGTTTACAAGAATATGACAGCCATTACACAGTCTGGAGCCAGTTTGTCGTGATTCAAAAATATTTTCAGTTGTATCTTGCCTAAAATTTCTAGGGATGGAAAGGGGGAGTAAATTTTTGCCAATTATTGATCACATTTGACATATGCTGTGTATTTCACCTTGAGTCTCAGTGATCAAGGTCAACTATATCTAATGTAAATAAATAAATTCTGCTCTTCCATGGAAGATCTCTGACCGCCCCCCCCCCCCCCCCAAACTATTCCTAGGGTTCCCTGTTCACCAGAAACAGCATTTGGGATGATTGGGCTGAAGTATTAGTAGGAAGTGGGGAAGCTGTGATGCAGGTGCAATGTAAACTATAGTCTTAGATGTTTATGACTTGCCCTTACTATGTAGTGTAGTACCAAATTAGTTTACCTCCTTGCTGTCCCAAATACTTATCATAGAAGGACTTAAATCAGAAATGCAGACTCTTCTAAAATGTGAACTTTGCATAATTTGACTTTTAAAAAAAGATTTAGTGTATTGAGAATCACATTTCTGCCAGGATTGTGAAGTTGCCCATTTCTGGATTATGAAGATTCTGTCTAAAAAGGTATCAAGATATAAAAATAAATGAGGGTATCCAGGTGAATAGATATGCAGAGATATAATGGCTCAAATTCTTATATAACAGAGGAGGAACAAGGCAAGGATGGAAAAAGGGGTAGCATGAGACATCTGCACAGAATAATCATGAAGAGGTGGTGGTCATCAGTGATGGTGTTACATTACTAATAGGAGGGAACAAAAGTGATGTAATTTCTCTCTAAGAATCTCTGGAAATTCTTATGTTAAATGAAAGCAAATGAAAACCTAGATGTGAAAGATCATCCAGGAACACAATCTGATAAATGGCATATTATGGACTGTACCTTCTCTGCCCTATGTGACAATTACAAACAGATAATTAAAAATAACAATCCATTGGTTTAGAAACACCATTATGAACTGAAAATCAAGAAAGCTATGAGTTACCCTAAAGCAGGTTGCATATGCCACTTTATTTTCTTCTGAAGTTCCTCAATGGAATCCTTTTATCAGAGTAACCTCCACTCATATCCCATAAAGGAAAGTCAAGGAGAAAACAAAAGACACAACCATACTTTAGAAGCCAATGAAATCCTAAAGAAGTAAAACAAGTAATCCAAATAACAGGAAAGGAAATAAAAAACAACGAAGTAATACAAACAGCAGAAAAGGAAAGGGAGAGAGGAAAATCAGGTCTTGATTTGAGATAAAGTTTAAAAACTTGAGAGGAAAATCAGATTCTGGTGTGTTCCATTCCATGCCTATGGCATCTTTTATGCAACCCCCCCCCCCCCTTCACTGATCGGAGACAGTCTCTTCTGTTTTTAGAAGTGACAAACTTTCTGTGCAAAGCCAATCTTCAAAACATTTTATCCAATTACTTTCTTTTCTTTGGTCAATATAACTAGTATCTTTTTTAAAAATCTTCCCTTCCTTATCTATCACATTCTCAAAAAGCTAGATCCGGATGGGTAGCTATGTTGACCTGAAACAATAAAATAAAGTTAGAGTCCAGTGGCATGTTTAAGACCAACAAAGTTTTATTCAAGATATAAGCTTATGTGGGGCACTTCTTCAGATACAATGATATGGAAGAAAGCCATTCAAACTTATAAATAGGGTGAAAAAAACAAATTAGCATTCAACATGATGCAAACATTTTGCGACAAAAGAGGGACAACAAACCAATTGTACAGGGTCAACAGCTGTATGGATCCAATTAAGGGGAATTAATTGGATCCATACAGCTGTTTTGTCTCAAAATGTCCATGTTATATGCTAATTTGCTTTTCCACCCCGCCTATAAGTTTGAATGGTTTTCTTCCATTTCATTGTATCTGAAAAAGTGTGTGTGTGCGCACGAAAGTTTATACCTTGAATAAAACTTCATTGGGCTTAAAGGTGCCACTGGACTCTTAACTTTATTCTCAAAAACAAGCCCTCTTCATCGCATGGACATGGACAGGTCAGTGTGCTGATGTTTGGTTCATTATACAAGCACCTCTTCTGCTTGTATACTTACCAGTTATACAGAGAGACACAACACTTCTGTCATCTAGTTATATAAACTGTTGAATTATCTTCTTCATATATCCTTCACCACACCTCCATGCTCTTGGAATCACATACTAAGGTACTGTTGCCAGACCTGGTCTGACAAGCAATGTAACACCAGGTGCAGTGGAAACTTGTAGGAGTAGTCATAAGTAATGGCAAAAAAATTGGAAAAGCCCAGAAGTGATGTAATGCCTATCTAGGAACCTCTGATAATTCTATGGTAAACCATAGAGTTTTTAGTGACTCATAGAAAGGACTGACATCACAGCCTAGAAGTGATGTAATACCACCTTCAATGGCATTTTTAAAAATTTCCTTACTCCAGCTAGCTGCTGGAGTTCCAACAGGCACATTGTAACCCTATGCTTAGGCTACTTCCACTTACAATATATTTGTCCATCACTGCATGGCCTGAAACAGGCCAAACTCATGGTTCTTCAGAATAGTCATACTGAACTTCTTTGGAGTTCAGAGACTAGGTTTGAGGGACAGATTAGCACAGAAATTGTGACCCAGAATACCAAATGCAGCCCATGAATTAGTGGGACCCAACCAGTGCTTGATGATGATGATGATGATGATGATGATGATGATAATAATAATAATAATAATAATAATCTTTTATTTATATCCCGCCCTCCCCGCCAAGGCAGGCTCAGGGCGGCTAAATAAACCATCTGTGATTTGCAAAACATGTTGCATACATAGTTGTGCAAGTTTGATTAGTGCTGTCTTAGAGTTTGATATATTACCTTAGAAACAGCTTGATTAGTTTTACCTCTCCTTCCAGCTGCAATAGGGAAGCTTATGTAAACATTTAAAGACAATGAGGTTATGAAGGCAGAAGTTCCAGAAAATTGCATTTGCATTTCCAGAAAATTGCATTAAATTTCTCATGTATGAGTATCTGCCTGCTATTGAAAGTTGTAGGTGTATTCAGTTACTTTAGAAAAGGATATTATGGACAAATGGAGAAACAGAGAGTAAAAGAGATTTGTAGACCCATTCAGGGTCATTCTAGTGTCATCTCACACCCATGCAACGGTACAGCAGTAGATATTGATGATCACTGAACAGGAAGAAATCATTTTAAGTAAAAGGAAATTATCCTTTAGAAGAAACTCAGTTCTTTAGGTACTGAACTGATATCTCCTTGAAACAAGGATATCCTTAGAGTCAACACTCTTGATAGCTGGAGATTTGAAAATAAGAAACACTGACTTACAGTGGGTACTTTGACTGAATAGTAAGTAGTTGCCTGGTATAAAAGCTGTAGACTATACAGATAGACTTGTTATGGTGTTGGTGTTAGCAGGCTTGGCACACATTGGAAAAAGTAGCACTGTTGGTGTCAACTTGTAAAAAGTAATGCTGCAGAACGGATATTGACATTGTCGTCTAGGTGGGCATGGATCCATCCTGTGCTGCATGAACTGACTGACTGACTGCCTGTTGCTTACTAGATCAGGTTCAAGGTTCTTACCTTTAAAGCCATATATGACCAGGGGCCAGCATCTCTGGGATCACCACTCCCCATATGAGCCCCATTGGACCCTATGGTCAGAGGCCCAGCATCTTCTGGTAGTCCCTGGCCCCATGGATGTCCAACTTGCCTTGACAAGAGCTTCCGTCAGAGATCAGGGTTCTGTGGGATCAGCTACAGTTCCACAGAGCCTGCAAAACAGAGCTGTTCCACCAGGCCTTCAAACTGAGGCAGTGGGTGTTTCCTTGTTATTAGGCCTCCTCTAGACCCCAGGGCCTTGATTGATCATCTGTATATGTTAAGGCATAAACTATGGTTGCTAAATTTCTGGATGTTTTAATGTTGCATTTTTATTATTGTGCATATATGATGGAACCCACCCTGAGCCTGCTTGTAAGAAAGGTGGGAAATAAATTCAACAAATAAAATACCAAAAGATTTCAGTTACTAAGTAGATGTCAAAATTCAGAGGCTGTATTTAAGAAATTCTACCTATTTTACACACAGGGATTAAGGGGGTGAGACAATGATATGCATAGGAAGCCACTGCAGAACAGCTTAGGAAAAGCAAAATATGTACAAAAGTGACTTGTCCAAAGTGAAATAGAACAAGATGAACAAAGTTTGAGTCCCATTGTACATTCAAGACTAACAAAGTTAAGAACATAAGAACAAAAGAGAAGCCATGTTGGATCAGGCCAATGGCCCATCCAGTCCAACACTCTGTGTCACACAGTGGCTAAAACAAAACAAAACCCAAGTGCCATCAGGAGGTTCACAAGTGGATCTAGAAGCCCTTCCACTTTGCCCCCCCGCCCAAGCACCAAGAATACAGAGCATCACTGCCCCAGACAGTTCCAATAATATTCTTTGGCTAATAGCCACTGATGGACCTCTGCTCCATATTTTTATTTAATCCCTTCTTGAAGCTGGCTATGCTTGTAGCCGCCACCACCTCCTGTGGCAGCGAATGCCACATATTAATCACCCTTTGGCTGAAGAAGTACTTCTTTTTATCTGTTTTAACCCGACTGCTCAGCAATTTCATTGAATGCCCACGAGTTCTTGTACTGTGAAAAAGGGAGAAAAGTACTTCTTTCTCTACTTTCTCCATCCCATGCATAATCTTGTAAACCTTTATCATGTCACCCCGCTGTCGACGTTTCTCCAAGCTAAAGAGCCCCAAGCATTTTAACCTTTCTTCATAAGAAAAGTGTTCCAGACCTTTAATCATTCTAGTTGCCTTTTTCTGGACTTTTTCCAATGTTATAATATTCTTTTTGAGGTGCAATGACCAAAATTGTATTATAGATGAGACTGCACCACTGATTTATACAGGGGCAGTATTATACTGGCTGATTTGTTTTTAATTCCCTTCCTAATAATTCCCAGCATGGTGTTGGCCTTTTTTATTGCAAACGCACACTGTCTTGACATTTTCAGTGAGTTATCTACCACGACCCCAAGATCTCTCTCTTGGTCAGTCTCTGCCAGTTCACACCCCATCAACTTGTATTTGTAGCTGGGATTCTTCACGCCAATGTGCATTACTTTGCACTTGGCCACATTGAACTTCATCTGCCACGTTGACGCCCACTCACCCAGCCTCAACAGATCCCTTTGGAGTGCCTCATAATCCTCTCTGGTTCCCACCACCCTGAACAATTTAGTGTCATCTGCAAACTTGGCCACTTCACTGCTTACTCCCAACTCCAAATCATTAATGAACAAGAGCACGGGACCCAGTACTGAGCCCTGAGGTATCCCGCTGCTTACCGTCCTCCACTGTGAAGACTGCCCATTTATACTCACTGTCTGCTTCCTATTAGTTAGCCAGCTTTTGATCCACAAGAGGACCTGTCCTTTTACTCCATGACTCTTGATCTTACTAAAGAGCCTTTGATGAGGAACTTTATCAAAAGCTTTCTGGAAGTCAAGGTAAACACCATCTAATGGGTCCCCTTTGTCCACATGTCTGTTCAACCCCTCAAAGAACTGTAACAGGTTAGTGAGACAAGATCTTCCCTTACAGAACCCATGCTGAGTATTCCTCAATAACTTGTGTTCATCAGTGTAGGCACAACTTTCCCGGTATTGAAGTCAGACTGACTGGCCTGTAATTTCCCGGATCTCCTCTGGAACCCTTTTTAAAGATGGGTGTGAGATTTGCTACCTTTCAGTCCTCAAGAACAGAGGCAGATTTCAATTAAAGATTACAGATTTTTGTCAGGGGATCCACAAGTTCATCTTTGAGTTCTTTCAAAACTCTTGGATGTATGCCATCCAGACCTGGTGACTTATTAGTTTTTAATTCGTCGATCAGTTGTAGGACCTCCTCTCTTGTCACCTCAATATGAGTCAGGTCTTTCAACACCCCTTCCAAAATTAGCTGTTCTGGAGCAGGCAAACACTTCTCATCTTCCACAGTAAGACGGAGTCAAAAAATGCATTCAGCTTGTCATCCATTTCCCCATCCTCCTTCAGCAATCCTTTGACCCCTTGGTCATCCAAGGGCCCTATTGCCTCCCTGACTGGTTTCTTGCTTCTAATATATTTGAATAAATTTTTATTGTTGGTCTTTATGTTTTTTGCAATATGCTTCTCATAGTCCCTTTTTGCCTGCCATTATCACAGTCTTGCATTTGATTTGCCACAGCATGTGTTCCGTTTTATTAATCTCACTTGGACTAGCTTTCTACCGCTTAAAGGAATCCTTCTTACCTTTTACAGCTTCCATTACTTTGTTTGTTAACCATGCAGGCCTTTTCTTATACCTGTTTGTGCCTTTCCTAACTTGTGGTATATATTTTATCTGAGCTTCTAAAATTGTAGTTTTAAATAGCCTCCAAGCTTCCCCAAGCGTTTTGACTGTATTTACCTTTCCTTTCAATTTCCTCTTCACATGCCTCCTCATCTCAGAGAATTTACCCCTTTTAAAGTTAAATGTGGTTGTGCTGGTCTTTAGGGGCAACTCCCTATTTATACAAATGGTGAAATCAATAATGTTATGGTCACTGCTCCCAAGCGGTGCAATCACATTTACATCTCTCACCAAATCTTGGGCATTACTTAGGATCAAATCCAGGATCGCCCAACCCTTGGTAGGTTCGGTGACCATCTGCCCCATTGCACAGTCATTGAGAGCTTCTACAAACTTAATCTCTTTCTCTCGACCAGAACACATATTGACCCAATCAATCTGCGGGTAGTTAAAATCACCTATTATAACACAGTTTTTATATTTAGCCACTATCTTTAATCCTTCCATCATATTATAATCATCCTCTATATTTTGATTTGGTGAGCGATAACAAACTCCCATAGTTAAATTTCCTTTTGGGCCCTCTATTTCGACCCAAAGCATTTCTAGAAGGGAATCTAATTCTCTGACCTCAGTCTTACTGGACTGTATACCCTCTCTGACATACAGAGGCACCCCATTTCCAACCCTTCCCTCCCTATCCTTCCGATATAGCTTATATCCAGGAATCACCGTGTCCCACTAATTCTCCTAATTCCACCAAGTTTCTGAAATTCCCACAATGTCTGTGTTTTCCCCCAACACTAAACATTCCTCCTGCTGCCTCAAGACTTTGGCAGACAGTCCATACTGTTTGTCACTATCTCAGTGAACAACTCTGATCCATTACCCTATAGAAAAGTTTTATTCTAGGTATAAGCTTTCATATGTATACACACTTCTTCATGAAAGCTTATATCCTGAATAAAACTTAAAGGTGCCACTGGACTCAAACTTTGTTCTGCTGCTTCATCATCTCTGACCTAGATAGCCAAGGCAAGCCTGATCTTGTCAGATCTCGAAAGCTAAGCAGGGCCAACCCTGGCACGTACTTGATGGCAGTCCTCCTTGGAATACCAGGACCAGGAGTAAGAGGCAGGCTGTATCAAGCCACTTCTCTGAAATGCCCTCCATGCCTCAGTTAGGGGTTACCAGAAGACACCATGACTTCAAGGCATGCACATGTTTGCAAATGCAATGCAATGCAAAAAATGTAAAAAAAAAATGACGCATGATCAATGAAAAGCTGTAAATACTCCAGATCATGTCAGTGGGGCTAGGCTACAATTGTTAATTGATATGCAGAAGGAAATGGCAGCTACCTAAAAGTCAGAGGAAAATGCACACAAAAAAGGGCATTCAGAGGGGAATGTAACACAAAAGTATATTCCAGGGGTGGCCAACGGTAACTCTGCAGATGTTTTTTGCCTACAACTCATCGGCCCCAGCCAGCATGGCCAATGCCCAATGGCTGATTGGAGTTGTGGGCAAAAAACATCTGGAGAGCTACCATTGGCCACCCCTGGTATATTCTACTGCTTAAAGCTTCCAAGCCACGTTTCTTGGCACTGAATGGGAAAAAAGATTTAGTGGGCATTTTGGAAACCTAATGATCAGAAACAATCAGAGAAATAGGGATGTTTGTGGACATAAACTCTATAAAGAGGACAAAAAAGGATTCCTCATGATGGGACTGTTCTGAATTTTGAACTGGGTACACAACAGTTCTCAAAGTAGGGTAGGATGCCATTCCTCTTCTTTTCAATGGACCATGTCAGGATGGACTAGTCACACTTGGCCTTGTTGGTTTTTCATAATTCAAGAGTCATGTTTTGTCCTGTTAGCAAGGCTTGTTGAAAATTGGCTCTGCTGTGCTTGGGTTTCAGCAGATGGAGAAAGGATGAAACTGTCTCTGAGCAAGACTAGACAGATGGAAAAACCCTTTCTATTTCTTCTAGGCTTGCCCATGCCAGAGCTATTTAGAGAGCTTGGTTGAGGGAGAAAGGAACTAAGGAAACAACTTCCTGGTCCTCTGAGGACTCATGTTCTCTGAAGCTATACCTTAAGTGCCTCCCTCTGCAATGCTTGTCTGTTTCTCCCAGTTCTTCAACCAGCTGTGGCCTGCCAAGGCAAAACAATGGGAACAGGCTCGTGCTGACTACATTTCTTGTCCTGACCCTGAAGTACTAAACTGCACCTACTAGAGAACAATATCTTTTTGAAGATATGAAATGTCTAATATCTAGGGTTGCTAAGTCCTCTTCATCCCCCAGTGGGGGACATTTGCATACGCAATGAAATGATGTCATCAAAACGGGGCCACTCTAGGCATTTCCAGGAAAACCACAGAGTTTGCCTGGAAACACCTAGAGCGGCCCCGCACGGGCACCGCCATTTTGATGACGTCACTTCCAGGTGACATCATTGCACCAGCGATGCAGGTGGAGGTTCCCCCCGCCTTGGGCTGGCGGGTTGAGAACCTCCTGGGTGGGAGATTCCCCGCCCAGATCGGGGGCTTGGCAGCCCTACTAATATCAGGCTACATCCATTAAAATTTATGAATTTATAGTATCTTTTTTCTTGATAATGACTGGAAACGGATTTCCAGTTCTGAATATTTAACTCACATTTTTTTTCAAATGCTTTTTGCAGCAGTTATCTATGAATTGACCAGAGGCTAAATTGAGTCTGGCGTAATTTGAAGCAAAAGCATGCCACTTCCTTCCTTTCTCTCACTTTGGACACTAGCAGAGAGTCCAGTAAAGTCCAAAACTGAAAAGGGGCCAGTCCCTCCACAGAATGACTTTGAATGGAAATACCAGGGTCAAAAAGGCAATTTAGTGCTGCAGTCATATTACTATTCTTTTTCTTAAAAGTCTGAGAGTTGCATAGGAAGCTGAAACAAAAAATGTTGCAAGTAATTATGGGTAACTTTTATTTTCACAATGTCTGAGTAAACTTATATTTAGGTAACAGCAGAAAGACAACAATATATATTTTAAATTGATATTTTGTTGTTTTTACTGATGTAATCCACCCTTAGCCTGTCCTATGGGAAGGGCAGGCTAAACATAGAATCAATTAATCAAACAAACAAACATATAAAGTCCCTGGGATCTTTAGTCAAGGAATCAGACAGAGACAGACACACAGAGACACACACATACACATTCAACCAATCAAATGAAGAACAGCAGATTTGTCCACGATGGCCAAATACAATCCGTGCAGTCAGATACCATGTATTTCTGAATACTACTTCCTGGCACATGTAAGAGCAACAGCAGAAAGCGCCTATTGTCCTCATGTCCCATTTATGGTTTGCAGAGAATCATCTAGTTGGCCACTACAGAATAACGGATTAGAGGGGCCTTTGGTCTAATGCAGCATGGATCTTATTTTCACAAGAACAGCGAAGTAAAGGGAAAGGCCTACATACAATAGAACAATATTTAATGCACACTTGCTGAAAATCTTCCTAGTAAAAGGACTGAAAACATTAAGATCACTTTCAGCCAACTAAAATATTCCTTCTTTTGAAAAGCGTCCAGTATCTGCTCTAGAACATATTATTGTTGTCAAAACTGTTATTTTACTTTTCAAGCTTATTTGACTCCAAATCATGAAGGAATCAGCCTAAAAGTGGAGCAGTTATACGGGGTGGATCATATAATTAACTTTCCCTAAGTGTTGATAATTGCTTCAATAGGAGGAGATTTGTTTACCTGGCAGAAAGGAGTCATAGGATCTTAGTTCCCAGACTGAACTACTTAAAAGTCATTGCACTACACAATTCAACCCTTCTTATGCAACTACCTTTTCCCTTTTTGGTAATAATTTTTCTGTTGGGTCCTTAGATGGATGTCACAGTCAAAGCAAAGAAAGAACATGCATGCACATAATATTTGTGATTTGGACCTGAATACTCTAGTGAATTAACACAAAGGCAAACAGGCAAATTGGGGTATAACTAGAATCAAATGACAACCCACTTAGCTCCTGCCACACGCCCAACAGGATCAAAATGTTTTTGTTTTATTATGTTTAACATACAGCATACATACAGAGGGTATAAGGGTGGGGAATAGGGAAAGTATTGTGAGATTACATGTGAACAACATATTTACTATCCAATTTAAACTAATTTTGAATGTTTCTCAAGTGTTGATCACAACTTGTAACAACAGAGGGGAGATCAAGTAAACAGTTCAAAATATAGCTGTCATCCAGCTCTAACTATCTTTTCATCAAATCCTAGGAAACACCAGAGGCTCTGAATCAATGCCTGAAGTCAGTGATAAGGACTAATGAAGACTAACGGACTGTGCTAACAAGTTCAAATGGTGTTGGTCAGAAATGAATGGGATGGGAATTAGCCTGTGTAAATCTGGATATATCACTTCAAACAGTATTTTTCAGAGAAGGCAGTTCATTCATATAGATAACAAGCAACTGGGTGATAAATCTGACCTCTGGTTTGGTTTGAATAAAATCACCTTGTAACTCAGTCCAATAAAAATTTGTCTTTAGTATCTCAAATTAGAGACAGATCTTCTACTATTGGTTTGGTCCCTAATAATCTCCCACTACCACAGTCCTTCAGCTCAGGTAAGAAACACACACCAATTATGGGGTTCCAAACAGGCATTTGCTGAAAAATGCTGATGGAACTGAGGTGAGGGAAGAAGTAGCAAAGCTTATTGTTTTCCCAGAGAATACAAAGGCAAACTGCATGAGAGAAAGAACAACTTTGCTTCTTTCCCCCCACTCCCATCAGTGGAAAGTGCTGTCAAGTCACAGCTGACTTATGGCAACTTCATGGGGTTTTCAAGGCATGAGACATTCAAAGGTGGTTTGCCATTGCCTCCCTTTGTGTCATCACCCTGTTATTCCTTGGAGGCCTCCCATCCAAATACTAGCCAGGGCCAATCCTATTTAGCTGCTGAGATCTGAGGAGATGAGGCTAGCCTGGGTTTTCCAGATCAAGTAAACAGGGAGTGTTTTCGACTCTGGGGTGACGTTGCTTTAGCTACATCAAAAACAAACCTGTCATTTTTTAGCAGCCAGTAGATGGGGCTATGAACAAGTCACATATTTTCTGTTCCTGTTTCTCATACTATGGCACTCCTATACATGTTAATAGAGTTACACTTTTGAGATTCATACTAGCATTCCCCCCCCCCCTTTTCTAAGTTTACATTTTATAATCTGGGACTGCTATGAAAAGTGAAAAAAAAAAATTTCCCATGAAAATGGTTTTGATTATCATGCTCCTGTGTTACTCTGTATGTATTTTCTTAAACATAATGATTTGGTATAGGGCAACTGCTGTAAAGATTTTGTTCCTGTTGCTATTAAAAACAACTGGTCATAGGTTGCCAATCATTTTATCAAGAATAAATTTCTGGAAAATTGATGGAACTTTTTTTTTTGTCATAAACACAGAACACACACTTTATTAATTTTTACCTTCCTTTCCCTGAACTAGCTCAAAGTGATTTTTTTTTTAAAAAAACATTAATTATAGCAAATCAGAATAAAATAAATTAAACTAAAGAAAGACAAACTTAATCACTATTTAAGATCAGTTTAGCCAAATGCCTGCTGGTAAAAAAAAAAAAAAGATTTTGCAGCATTTCCTAAACCCCAAAGAGAGGTTAAACTTCTAACTTCTTCAGGGAGGAGGTCTCAGAGTTTGATAGCCATCACCAGAAAAGTCCAACTTCTAGTAGGGTTGCCAATCCCCAGGTGGGGGCAGGGGATCCCCCGGTTTGGAGGCCCTCCCCCCGCTTCAGGGTCATCAGAAAGCGGGGGGAGGGGAGGGAAATGTCTGCTGGGAACTCTATTATTCCCTATGGAGAATTGATCTGTGGGTATCTGGGGCTCTGGGGGGGGGTGTTTTTTGGGGTAGAGGCACCAAATTTTCAATATAGCATCCAGTGAAGCTTAAATTGAAGTGCTCTGAATGAATTGATAAGCGTCCCAACTGATTTTTAAATGCTGGCGGATATTTTATACTGATTTATAAGATATAGCAGGATCTCTGGTTGGAAGAAGAACACTTCTGCAAATTGCCAAAGTGGATTTTTACCTATTCTTGTTGGATGATATGGATATAACCCTTTAACCTTGTTTTTATTTTTTATTTTCCTCCCTTTTATCTGTGGCTGGAATATTTTTGACATGGTTTAAATATTTTTGGCTTTGGATTCTTTTTTAATTATTATTATTCACCCTTCTTTCTTTTGCATTACCAAATATGGAAACTTTTTCCTATTTTCTATTACTTTTTGCTTTTCCTTTTGGGAGTGCCTGGTTTCCCCCCCTTTTTTTCCCTTTGGATCATTGGCTTAATTTTTAATGCTTGCTTTCACTCTTGGATTACAAATAGGGCATTCAGCACTGGATTACAAATTTATACCTTGAAGTTCCTGAAATCTGAAGTTGTTGAAAGTCATTGTAGTGACTTGGATTTCAACTGAATCAGCATTGCTAGAGGACTTGTAATAGTGAATTGTTTTTGTTGCTGTGAACTGAATTGTTTTGCCTATTGACTATTAAGTGTGGTTGGCTAAAAAGTTTTGTTTACTATTATTCTTACTATTGTTTTGGCTGCCACAAATTGTTGATAGAAGCTAGAAGGCTGTTTTCTTTTTAAAACTATTCCATAATAAGGGCATTTCTTGGTGGAGATTAGTTTATCAGTTATAAACAGGAACATAGAGTTTCAGAACAAACTCTGAAGAGGCATTATTGGACTTGTGACTGTGAGTGTGTTTATTCTAATAAGAATGGAAAATAAAGCTGGAACTGGTTTCAAAGAAACAGTAAAAAAGAAAAGAAAACAGAGAAGGAAAGCCACCAATTCCTTCACCTAATTCTCCACCTGGGCCAGGGAAATTTATGACCATGCAGGGAGATATGAAAGAAATGCAAAACACCTTAATGACTGCTATAGCACAGCTGACTGGTATCCATCATCCAGACCTGCTGCTTTGGGGATTGGGGTGTGAACTGGCAGAGACTGACCAAGAGAGAGATCTTGGGGTTGTGGTAGATAACTCACTGAAAATGTCAAGACAGTGTGCGTTTGCAATAAAAAAGGCCAACGCCATGCTGGGAATTATTAGGAAGGGAACTGAAAACAAATCAGCCAGTATCATAATGCCCCTGTATAAATCGATGGTGTGGTCTCATTTGGAGTACTGTGTGCAGTTCTGGTCGCCGCACCTCAAAAAGGATATTATAGCATTGGAGAAAGTCCAGAAAAGGGCAACTAGAATGATTAAAGGGCTGGAACACTTTCCCTATGAAGAAAGGTTGAAACGCTTGGGGCTCTTTAGCTTGGAGAAACGTCGACTGTGGGGTGACATGATAGAGGTTTACAAGGTAATGCATGGGATGGAGAAAGTAGAAAAAGAGGTACTTTTCTCCCTTTCTCACAATACAAGAACTTGTGGGCATTCGATGAAATTGCTGAGCAGACAGGTTAAAACAGATAAAAGGAAGTACTTCTTCACCCAAAGGGTGATTAACATGTGGAATTCACTGCCACAGGAGGTGGTGGCGGCCACAAGCATAGCCACCTTCAAGAGGGGTCTAGATAAAAATATGGAGCAGAGGTCCATCAGTGGCTATTAGCCACAGTGTGTGTGTGTGTGTTAGGGTTGCCAAGTCCAATTCAAGAAATATCTGGGGACTTTGGGGGTGGAGCCAGGAGACTTTGGGGGTGGAGCCAGGAGAATTAGGGGTGGAGCCAAGATCAAGGCTGTGACAAGCATCATTGAACTCCAAAGGGAGTTCTGGCCATCACATTTAAAGGGACGGCACACCTTTTCAATTCCTTCCTTCCATAGGAAATAATGAAGGATAGGGGCACCTTCTTTTGGAGCTCATAGAATTGGACCCCCTGGTCCAATCGTTTTGAAACTTGGGGGGTATTTTGGGGAGAGGAATTAAATGCTATACTGAAAATTTGGTGCCTCTACCCCAAAAAACAGCCCCCCCAGAGCCCTGGATACCCGCAGATCAATTCTCCATGATTTTCTATGGGAATAAATCTCCATAGGGAATAATAGAGTTCCCAGCAGACATTTCCCTCCCCTCCCCCCGCTTTCTGAGGACCCTGAAGCGGGGGGAGGGCCTCCAAACCGGGGGATCCCCTGCCCCCACCTGGGGATTGGCAACCCTAGTGTGTGTGTGTGTGTGTGTGTGTGTGTGTGTGTGTGTGTATATATATATATATATATATAATTTTTTTGCCACTGTGTGACACAGAGTGTTGGACTGGATGGGCCATTGGCCTGATCTAACATGGCTTCTCTTATGTTCTTATGAGAGTTGCTGCATGGGCCCAGCCTGGAATCAGCTTGCCAAGCCAATACTCTACCTTCTCCTTGCACTCAGCAGTAGGCAAATTTAAGATGATGATGAATCCTCCGTAGAAAGAGAGGTGAAGAGGTATAGCAGCAGCAGAAAGCAGCCTGGCTCCGTCATGCTGCAGAGGCAGGGACGGGAAGCAGGGGCAGGAGAAGGGTCTGGAGCCTTGCGCTCCAGCACTGCAAGGAAGGAAGGAAGGAAGGAAGGAAGGAAGGAAGGAAGGAAGGAAGGAAGGAAGGAAGGAAGGAAGGAAGGAAGGAAGGAAGGAAGGAAGGAAGGAAGGAAGGAAGGAAGGAAGGAAGGAGGGAAAGGCCATGTGGCACCAGCTGCATTCTGCAGCATCCAACTTCTCCTCCACTATCATGGAGGAACCTCAAGGCTCCACCTGGTCTGGGAGCATATGGCTGTCGTATTGTGGGTCGAACCAGCCAGAGCCCTGACCAGCCCAGGTGGAGCTCTGCTCTGGTGGGTTCCAGAAGAAAAAGAAAAGAAAAGCCCTGGATGTCATGGAGCGCACCCTTTCAAGCCGCCATTTCCTCCAGGCCAACTACTAGAGCTAGCCCTGAGAGCACATGTAATTCCAGGCCCCATCTAGAGGTTGGTATCCCTGTACTTCACAAATTGAGGCTGCAGCTGTGAGGCACTTCCTCTCCCCATGGCAGAAGCAGGAGTGAGAGTAATCACACATTGAAAGTCACATAAAAACAAGCACTGGCCAGATGTTGTAAAGAAAGTGCCTTATAATCATGGTTTCCATGTAATGATCTGTTGGATGTTTCATTGCCACAGAGAAGGAGGTAGCTGCAATAAAGTGTCCAAACCACCAGAGTAATGAGGTTGTGACATAGCAAATTATTGATAAATTATTAAATCATTCTCCTCCTATCCTTGAGAACAATTTCCAAAGGAGACTTATGGCCATTCAGAAATAACAGCCAGAACTAGCTTATAGTCCAAGTGACCCAAACAGACTCTAAGGGTGCAAGCCTACTGATGAGGCTCATCTTGTGTTCCCAGCTAGTGCCAGCACAGAAGAAATAACCTTTTTCATTTCAAATTGATCACAAACATGTCTGTTCAGAAAACAAATGAAGGATTAGTCTCTTAATCATTCAAACTGCTTTCTATGTAGACATATATAGACACACACATAAAGAATAAAAGGAGTACACATCAAAATCACACAGAAATGAAAACGTATGTTCTGACCTGGGAATTAACTTCACAGGAAGAGGCCCTCCTGATATCCCATCAATCAAAGAAGCTAATTTGCTATGTACATGAGGTAGGGCTTTTTCAGTGGCAGCACAACAATTAATTGACACTCTCCCCAGGCAGGCATGCCTGGCCCCTTCGCCTGCGATGTTTAGGAGGCAGTTGGAGACAATTCTATTTAGTACTGCATTCAATTAAGTTACTAGTAGTCCTAAATTCTAATTTGTTTTCTTATGTGTTTTATCTGTATTGTAAGCCACTTTGATCTCCATAAGGAAGAAAAAGTGCTAATAAATGGTTTAAAATAGATAAACATTTCTGTATGCAGAACAAAAAATTGCAAAGACTCCAGAAGCTGCACGGGCTCTTTTGGCAATTATCTCCACCACATGATATCACTTTCTACTGACTTTCCTGTTGCCCTCAAAGTACCATTATTCCAATCTCTTCAACTGGGGAGAAAAGAAGTACTGCAGGAAAGCAGCAAAAATGTCAGGCATAGGAAAACCTGCTCAGGCCAGAACAACATGTTCTAACCATTAAGAGTCAAATAAACTAAAATAAAGGCAGACACAACAAACTGACCATTCACCAAGGTTTTTTTTTAAACTCTCAGAAGGATGATTAATGAACAAGCCCAAATAATGTAGCATTTTCATAGAGTCTGGTGGCATATGTCATATATTTTCTGATGGAATATAATTTAGCCATTCATTTCCCAGCAATCCAGGATACGAATTTTCATAATAAGTCTGCACTTGTTTTGTTAAAACACATCTCATTTTAAAACTGCTAACAGTTTTCAATCCATATTAAGAACTGAATTAATATCCTGCTCCCACTTAAGTCCACCAACCAACAAGAACAGCTGGCACACAAAGCACATATTTTTAGCACATGACAGCATTCATCTTTGTTGTTCTCTGTGTATTAATCCCCCCCCCCCCCCCAACAAGCATTTACACAAGTTGAGAAGTGCACTATATTTTGAATGGCTCTGCTTTTCTTCTGCTTTTTAAAGTCTTGAATTAAACATTCACAAGAACATAAGAACACAAGAGAAGCCATGTTGGATCAGGCCAGTGGCCCATCCAGTCCAACACTCTGTGTACAATTCCGTACTGTGTACAATTTTGGTCACCACACCTCAAAAAGGATACTATAGTATTGGAAAAAGTCCAGAAAAGGGCAACTAGAAGGATTAAAGGTTTGGAACACTTTCCCTATGAAGCAAGGTTAAAACTCTTGGGGCTCTTTAGCTTGGAGAAACGTTGACTGCGGGATAACATGATAGAGATTATCAAAGATTTCAGGTTTTCACGGCTGGTAACATCATTAGGGTTTGTAGAATCTTTTGAGCTCAAGTGCCGTGTTCTACTGGAGAAAGTTTTCCTTCCAGACGTTTCATTCTCAGCTGTGGAGAACATCCTCAGTGGCGTTGCAGCCGGAGCAGGCGCTCTGACCTTCTTGGCTGCTGTGCATTCCACTCAATGCACAGCAGCCAAGAAGGACAGAGCGCCTGCTCCGGCTGCAACGCCACTGAGGATGTTCTCCGCAGCTGAAAACGAAACGTCTGGAAGGAAAACTTTCTCCAGTAGAACATGGCACTTGAGCCCGAAAGATTCTACAAACCCTAATGATAGAGATTTACAAGATTATAGCCAGGAAAAAAAAAACAAGAAGGAACTCAAAAGCACTGTGTGTTATGCTTTTTACACAAATATACAACTTAATCCAAAAGGATGTGAAATCAGAAGCGCAGCTGGTTTACTATCCACATGGCATAGGGGGGCACTTTGGGCAACAAGAGCACCAGCATACAAGAGGTCCCATCTGCTCCCAGATGGCAGCAGCTTGAGAAAAGGTGATGGGTATAGCTTATGTGGATTGCTTGCTTCCCTTCTTTTGCCTTTAATACATAAATCCACCCTTGTCCAAGCCACATTCCAGAGGTTTTGTCAGCACCTCCAGAATGCTTCCTGGAGCAAGCTTAGAGCAGCAAGGGAGCAGACAATCAGTACTTCTCAAAACCACACTGCTGCCACCCAGATCTACCCTGGATGGCTCAAAGTATATTATCCTCTCAAGTGTCCCAAGGTATTTTTCTGCCATCCTATTACAGACCAGGGTGGCAGAAAAATACCTTGGGCCACTTGGGAGGGTAATATACTTTGAGCCATCCAGGGTAGACCTGGGTGGCAGCAGTGTGGTTCTGAGAATGGCAAACCACCCCGTAAAAAGGCTCCCAAGAAAACGTTGTGATGTGACATCACTCCATGGGTCAGTAATGACTCGGTGCTTGCACAGGGGACTACCTTTTACCTTTATCACAGACCAGAGCAACTCATGCTCATCTTGGATAATGGTAATGGACATTTCATGGCCTGGGAGGTGGCCATTGCCTCATCCCATACTGCTGCTAAAAGGTAGTTCCCTGCGCAACACATCAGAACGTTTTCTTGGCATACTTTTATGGGGTGGTTTGCTATTGCTTTCCCCAGTCATCTACACATTATCACCAGCAAACTGGGTATTCATTTTACCAACTTCGGAAGGATGGAAGGCTGAGTCAACTTTAAGCTGGCTACCTGAACCCAGCTTCCACCAGGATTGAACTCAGGTCGTGAGCAGAGCTTGGACTGCAGTACTGCAGCTTACCACTCTGCACCACGAGGCTCCTACCATACTGCTGCTAGCCACATCCAAAGAAAGCTCGAGAAGGGTTGCGGTTGCAACCCAATCACAACTTTAGAGCATACAATCTACGAGGGCACTGGTATGCTTCTGAGACTTTGAGGATGGGCTCATTTACGATTTGATTGTGGGGTGGGATGAGTTGATGGGCATGGCTTGTTAGTTTCTTCACACACCCATGCCAAAATTGCCTCAACCCAGATTCAAAGATGAGTGCCAAAGATACTGACAGTCAGCACTTCTGGAGGTTACTTTGGAGCCAGCTGACATAGCAACAAATAAACTGCTTTTCTGTTTGAGCCAGGTAGCACCATGAAATACGTGCCCACTCTCACACCTCTGCCACCTGGGTCCACTGTCCAAGCCAAGTTCAATAACTGCTGGCAGCTAGAAAGCGTGGCCAATGGTGGAACAGGAGGCAGCCCAAGATACCTAGGACTGACAAAATATCTTCCACCACCAAGTGAGCTCACTGACTCACTGAAGCTTATGCAGGAATATATTTTGTTAGTTTTAAAGTGTCACTAGACTCCCATTTCAATCTGTTGCTAACACAGAGCCCCAGGGGATTATACTGAAACAGTTAGGAAGTCTGTTAGTTTCAGGAATAACTAGATGGGTAGACATGGGTGGCACGTGGGAATAAGCAAGGCAGGCTGCTGTCTGAGGTGCCACCTTGCCTAAGGGGTGCTGCCAGGCGCCCTCTCCCCACCCCCAGCCGCTCTCAGCTTCCTAGGTCACAGATCCAGGAAGCTGAGAGCCAGGGCTGTAGCCAGGATTTCATGTTTGGTGGGGCGCACAGGAGAATTTGTTGTTTGGGGGGCCTGACTGGGCCATCCAGTTTGGTAGCCCTGGGCTCTCAACACTGTAAACTGCCTTGAGTTCCACAAGCTAAGAGTAAAGGGCAAAGAGTAAAGATCGGGGGCTCTCCAATGCAGGGGACATACAGTTGAAAGCAGCGCCAGTGCTGGGGCTTTTGCCGCCTCTGGCAAGGCTCTGCCCCACACCTCTCCAGTGCAGGAGGGCGCCCAGCGTTTGCTCACATGTGGGCCTGTTTTCACAGAGAGCTCCTTGAGAAGCCCTCTGTGCAAACGCCCACACCAAACACAACCTCCCCGCAGCATGCGGAAGCCGAGTGAAGCCAGATGGTAAACGGCCACACCCTTCTTGACCTCCCCACGGTGTGAGGAAGCTGAGTGGGGCCATATGGCCCAGTTTGCATGCAGGGCTCCTCTTGAAGAGCTTTGGTGCAAACACCCACATTTCCGCAGGGAAGTCGAGAAGACGCGCAAAGGAAGCCGTGCAGGGAAGTTGTGTGAAGTCCCCCCCTTCGACTTTACTGTAGCATGAGAAAGTCTCGGGCGGGAAAAAGAAGCAGCATTGGGCCTCTGCCTTGCTTTCAGGCTGTCTCCCTCTGCCCGAGTCTCAGGCGGGGGAAAATTGTTGCGAGCCAGCTGTGTGGGGAGGGGGCGCCTAATGGTGCCCTGTAGGCCTTGCAGCACCCTTGGCAGCCTCCTACATGGCCTACTCCAACGCACCAGCCTTGGTTGGAAGGGGGTTGAAAGAATGGGCCTGTCCCGCCCCTGTAGGTAGGGGCCTGCCAAGAGCAGGAGGATGGCACATCACGTGGTCTTCTCTGAGCCAGCCTTAATATCTGCACAGTGGGCTCTCAGAGGTGCTCCCAGAACACACTGAGCAGGTGCGGCTCACCTGGGGCCCACCCAGCCCTCCCCTGCTACATCACCGCACCTGCTCTCTCCGTGGGCGGGGGTGCAGCTGCAGAGCAGGCGTGGGGGGGGGGGGGTAGGGCAGGTGCTGGCCTGGACACCAAGGCCCTAGTGCCTGGCCTGTGGGTAGAGGGAGGAAGTCATTAAACTGAAATATACAATCCCAATTAAAGACGAGCAGTCGGATGATATGGTACACCCACCTAACTCACTCTTCTTCCATCGAATTGATGGCTTGGTTCTAACTTCATGCCTGCTGGTCCAGCTTTTTGTGTTACTTACAAGGTTGTCTTCCGGAAACTGCAGGTTTTGCTACGACAGAAACCCAAACAAGCCTCCTGTGATGTCTGTAACTGGTGCTTCTCGAACCATTTCCCAAACGCCAGGTAGAATTGGCCAATAGAAACCTGGGGCTCAGCAAGTTTCGTTCGCGTGCTTGCGGGAAAGGGCTGAAATTGCGTTGGCAGGCTGGGTGCGGAGACCAGATTGGTTTGTAGCGCGCAGGTAGGAGGATCTGTTTTTCTTCCTTCAGCCTTCCAGTGCGGCTCCGAACTGGGTAAGCTCCTTCTCTCTCCCCCTCCGTCCTTGTGGCAAGACTTGGGAGATGAACCAGGAGCGGGGGGGGGGGGGGAGGTCTCAGGGAGAGTCGCCGGTGAAGCAAGAGGACGCGGCCTTGAGGTGTTTTGACTCGTTTGGAGGGGGCGGAGCCGCGGAGGGTTCTCAGACTGAGACTGGCAGACGAGGTGCCTGGAAAGGCAGAGGGGCTGGGAAGGCGTTGGGAACGTGCCGAACCTCGGCCTTTGCCAGGAAAGGACGGTAGGGCGGGCACAAAACTTAGAAGATGGTAAAGGTGGATCGTTTACTGGCCGAGAATCGTATCGGAGCGAATCCCCTCTTTCTCCGCTTTTCCAACTTCTAGTATAATGCCACCTACCCAACATACAGGGTTTGTGTTAGAAGGTAATGGTTGAGGGGAGAACTTTGCACTCTAGACAAATGCTATTATTGGTTTGGAGTGGACTTATATGGCCATGAAAACTGGGTGTCAGATGCCTCTTTTCTGCATCTGTAGGAATGAGATTGCTTTAAAGCAAAGCTTTCAGGTGGAAACAAAAACTTTTCTGCGGCTAGCAGAAACCACTTGTAAGAGGATCTCGCTTGGTGCGGAAAAGTGGCAGGGCAGCTTGTGCGAAAACCAAGAGAAGCATTGGGAGCAAAAGGGCTCTCTGCCCGGAACAAGCCTAGTGTGAAATCAGTCTCAACATATGAAAGTGTCACCAAGTCACACCCAATTTATGGCGGCATCACCAAAGGGCTGTCGAGGCAAGTGAAACACAGAGGTGCCATGCTCTTCCTCTGTAGAGCTTTCCTTGAGTGGTCTCCCATCTAAGTGCCTCTGCTGTTTAGCCTCTGAAATCTGATGAGAATACCACCCTCCCTTCCCCTATTCTGTAGCAAGTGGGCTGATAGTGATGCTTCTGCTTTCTTTATTTAGTGCCACATGGCGGATTTTCAGCAGTTTATGGGTATGAGGGAATTAATGAGCCATTCCTTAATTTTAGATTGTGCTGGCATATTAAAGCTTATATGTACACATCCCCAAACTCCTAAGTAATGCTATGCACTTCAGTTATGGAAATATCATAAAACCTGTGTGAGGTTAACATGTGAATTCTGGACACTTTATATATTTTTAAAACAGCATCATTCATACAGGAGTGGATTGGCCATAAAAGGCACTGGGAAAAGCACACCAGGGCTACTCAGTCCTGAGGTTTACCCTCCTCAAGGTGACCCCAGTTCCCAAGGAGGGGTGGGCGCTTTAGTGAGGGATGGGGCCACCCTGACTGCTGCAAGGGATGGGGTTGAGGCCCCATGCCCAAACTCACATCTCCTGGCAAGGGATGGGATGGAGCTACCTGACCTTGCCATGACAAGGGATGTGGCAGTCCTGCTTGGCCTCAACTCAACCATCCAAGGGATGGGGCAGGGTTACCCTGGTCTCTTATCACCCAGTGAAGCATGGGATGTGGCTGACTGGCCCAGCCTTGCTTTGGTGAGAGATAGGATCATATTGACCAGCCTTGGTGCAGCTATGGATAGGGTCACCTACCCACGAAGCCTTTCTTCACAACACCTGGCACACCAAGGCATGAGATTGGGCCACTCCACCTGAATTTACCTTTCCTGATGCATCAGGGAACGGGGCCACCCTGTTTAGCCTTGCCACAGTGGAAGACAGAATAGGGTTGCCTTGCCCAGTGTCATCTCTCCTGGTTAGGGACAGGGCTACCCTGCCTGCTCTTTATGCTGGAGGAATGGAGCCACTCTGCCTGGCCTAACCTCCTCCAGTGTGATACAAGAGAGGACTGCCCATCCAGGCCTCCCTGAAGACTGGGATGGGCTACACTACCTGGCCTGACCTATCCCAGCAGTGGCCAGAATGGGGCTACCCTACCCAACATTTCTGTGTTGAGGGATGGGAGGGGGCCACCCAAGAAGAAGAAAAGAGATTGGATTTATACCCCATCCTTCACTACCCCAAAGAGTCTCAGGTGACTTACAATCTACTTTCCTTTCCCCTCCCCACAACAGACACCCTGTGTCTGTTGTGGGGAGGGGAAAGGAAAGTAGATTGTGAGGTAAGTGGAGCTGTGAGGTAAGTGGAGCTGGGAAAGCTCTGACAGAAACTGCTCTTGAGAGGAACAGCTCTGAGAGAGCTTGTGACTTACTCAACGTCACATCAGCAGGTCCATGTAGAGGAGTGGGAAATCAAACTCAGTTCTCTCGGATAAGAGTCTGTGCACATAACTACTACACCAAACAGGTTCTCTAGTCAGCTTCACATTTGTGATCAGGGGACAGGATAGAGCTGGCCAGCCCAACTTCACTGTGTCAAGGGATGGGGCCACCCTGTTCAGCCTCACCACAGTGAGGGATAGTACAAGGCCAGAAGGTCTAGCCTCACCTCTCCCAGTGAGGGACAGGGCAGCCCTGCCCAGCCTCACTATCATGAGGGAGGGGCCACTACACCTAGCGTTACTGTTCCCAGTGAAGGCTGGGATGGGGCTGCCCCACTTGGCCTCACCATGGCAAGGGACAAGGTCATTCCATCTGGCTTCACCTATTCTGGTGGGGGAATGGGCTGGAGCTGCCTGGCTCAGCCTTACTGCCCCATTCAGCCTGGCAGTGGTAAGGGATGGGATGGAGCCATCCTGCCCATCCTTACCTCTCCGAGTGAGGAATCCGGCCACCCTGCCCTGCCTTGCTGCAATGAGGGACAAGGCTGCCCCACCCTTGGATGTTTGGACAGCAAAATTAATTGATTCTTGCCATTGGGAACAACATATTATGCTCAAGGCACCGTGCAGAAGGAACTGCAGGTTGCCATACTAAGCAGAGTAACAGCCTTCTAAGTATGTAGAAATCAGTGGGCTTAGAATAATGTAATTCTGCTTAGGATAGCACTGATAAGCTATTAGTTCAATTCTTCCTCCCTAAGTGACCCAGTGCATAAGTGTATTTTAATTTCTCTATTGCAAATTTTTATGGGTTGAGGTGCAAAAACAATTTTGTGGAGGTGCAAATACAACTTGTGACTAGGGTCTAGCTGTTCAGTGGTTGTTTGCCTTACCAGACAGAATATAGCCACTGTATATACCATACTGATAGAATTCCCTCTAATGCTGCCCAAACTACAGCTTCCTCCACAGATAAAACATGCAGTGTGTGTGTATGTACTGTGTTTGCTCGTTCCATGAATCTGCATTAGTTCAGAATTTCCCATACAAATGAAACACCTTTCTTTGAGACTATTGTGATAGCCTTGGGGAATACATGCGATGCTGACTGGCCGGTTTAAATGTGTCTGGGGTAGGTGTGTCAGGGTAGGATGATTTGCATCAATGGGACTTCACATACTTATTGTAATCTTTGGCAGGGCACCTAAATCAGTTTACAGCTTATTGCAAATTATATGTCATGGAACATATGTCACAATACAGTGTTCTATATTATTTGGAAGTAAGACATACTGAGTACAATAGGATGTACTCTCAGTCAAACTGTAGACTAGCATAGTGTTTTCTGAGATTAAATGCTGGAATTTAAATGGAAATAATTTATTCTGCTTTTATTATCTTTTAAACAGGTAATGATAATATAAACTAAAACCAGACAGCAGATCAGGCACCTATGACTTCCTCAACATATTTTGCATCCCTGTTGGAAGAATGGATTTTTTTTAAATACCTGGAGAAATATTTTTTATATGTGCTTATCTATTCAACAATGCTACTTGTAGTGATCCTGACACCTTTTATCATTCCTTTGTGTATCCTCTTCTTCGTTTACCTTTCTTCTTTCTTCTTCCTGATCTATCAGAGGACTCATAAACTACAAGAAGATTATTCCAGTAATACATGGGATAGTGTGCGACTAACTGTAGCAAACAAGTGGGATGGATTTGCAAGATTTTGGAATGGTAAGTACATTTAGAGTTAGGCTGCACTATAGCCTATCCTTGTAGAATCTAATTAACATATATGTGGGTGGGTGGGTGCATGTATAGGGATGGTTCACAGTACTTGATATTTGTTGAATTCTATTCTCTCCATCTTATGATGGTTGGCACTTTGCTTTCTTGTTTGAAGGGAAAATACAAATAAGTTATCAAACCATCATGTCAAACTATGATTAATGTCAAACTTAAGCTACTAGAGAGAGCAAAGAATGGAGTGCCTAAACCATGGTTTATATTAAACCACAGAGTAAAATTCAATTACTTAATTTTCTTTAAAAAAAATTATTAAAAAAGCAGGGAAAAAAACCAAAGGGGAAAAACAAATCTAGCAACTAAGTAAGATTTTTGAAATAAAATATATATATTTTAAAAATACATAAATACCGGACAAAATTATAACAACAATAGTGGTGAATCTGCACATAAATTTCTATAAATGATTTCTAAATATCTGAAAATAGCTCCATATACACTTGTTTTCTATATGCCATAAATTCAAATGTTGATAAAGTTCTAAGTTCCTTGATTCACTGATTTACCAGAGGTGGGCTTTTTTTCAGTGTTGTAATATGAACCTTTTAGCTGTAATAAAGGCATGGAGGGTCAATTTCCGTTGACCATTGGTTAGCCTCCAGGAGATGGGCAAATAGTTTAAAAGTAGATAAGAATCCTCAAAAACAATTAACATTCTAATACAAAATTGATATAAACATTATCTTCTTCCCAAAAAACCAAATGACTAGACATGTCCAAAGCATATGTTTAAGGGGTGTGTCCTGTAAGTTACAACACCAACAATTAGACACTTTACTCAGTCCATTGCTGAAAAGTCACTGTGGTGTCCAGTATATTTTAAACATATCTTTTTTGCTGAATGAGTGTCAATTTAAGATCCATAGAGAAAATAAGTATAGACTTTAAGGCCATATAAAATTGCTTTGGCAAAATAGGGTGATTTATACCTTATTCCATTGATTTCTAAGATTCTGTACATCATATTTGTTAACACATCAAATATTTATAAACAAATATTGTAGAATTGGTTTTCTGCCTTGATTTGATTAGAGTTTCAAGGAGCAAAGGGTATTCTGAGATACTTGATGCCACCAGGCCATATTTAGATACCAACAAATGTTGCATCTGTAAGTATTGCTATTTGACAGAAGATGGCAAATTATATCTAGACCTCAGTTGAGAAAATGACAAAAACTCATCTTCAGAATCTATCAACTGATCCAATATAAAAATTCCCTTATCTATCCAAGCCTTCCACACACAAAAAGATTTCTTTCCAATTTTTAGATCTGGATTGGCCCATAATGTTAATTTAGAATGTGAAAATGGATCAAACTGATATTGCCATGTCAGTATGCACTAATGGTTTCTAACTGTAGAAATGGCAGGAGGAATCTAGGGTTGTCAGGTAAAATTGGTGCATCAGTTGGGGGATTCTAGGAGTGGGCAGTGATGTCATGAGAACATGCTGAAGTCATCATCCAGAAGTGATGTCATTGCCTTGGTGACATTGAAGGCAACAGTCTGATTTTTGGGCAAAACTTTATGGTAAAATCAGCATCAGAGTATAAACCAGAGTGTCACCATGTAACATCCCTGACATGAAGATGTCACTTCCTCATGACATCAGTGCATCAAGGATGTCACATGGCAGCATCACTGTTTGGGAGCATGGTTTTCCCTGCCAGCCAGCTTGCTGGTGGCAGGCAGAAGCCCCCCAAAACAAGACCTCCCACCCAGAACTGGCAACCCTAGTAGACTCTAATGCATCCCACATAGAGAGGGGCACCAGAAAAGAGGCTTCCAAAGTGGCCCAAGATGGATAGTCCAACTGCAAGGACCGATCCCAATAACTAGTGCAAGTTATATGCCTGATTATATAAACTAAGATCAGGGAAACCAAATCCTCACTCATTTTACGGAAGTTGCATCCTTTAAAGAAATCTGAGGCAGTGAGGAACCCTACATAAATTTCTGGAAAAAAGTATTAATTTTATTAATATATCTGCAAGGTATATAGAAAGAAATTGCTCATAAAATATAAATAATTTTGGTATAATATTCATTTTGAGTTTATTTACTTTGCACTATAGAGACAAGTTTAAAGTTCCCCATCTGTCCAAATCCAAAGATATATCAAAAATTAATTTAGCATGATTATACATGTAATATCTCTAGGAATCAGTATTCCAAGATAAGTAATGACATCTGGGCACCACTAAAAATGTCTGTGGTCAAATATGTTTTGTGATATATTGTCTGCCAGTGGCATCAGATCAGATTTTTGCCCAATTAATTGACTATCCAGACAAATCTCCAAAGGTATTAATCGCGGTCAAATCACTTTGCCCTGAGGCTCAGGAGTGTCCCAACTCCCATCTAGTCTGTAACTGTATTTCTGCTCACCTGCAGAGACTTGGGTTCCAGAATGCATGTTTCACAGCGATTTATTGGATGAGCTGATAGAAGATTGGAATTCCCATCTTTCTGAAGTAATTGATGTAATCACCCCCCCCCCCCAAAAAAAATCCTCTCCATCCCTACTCACAACTGTTCCCCTATTATAGTCTAGATCTCTGGGGGATGAAGTGGGAACTGTGGCAACTAGAGTGAGTTTGACAGTGATCTTGCAATGGAGCTGCAATAACATCTTATAGGGCTTTTGTGAAAATCTATGAGATGGCAGTGAAGGCAGTAAAGGAGTTCTATTCAGCTTCCATCACATCCACTAGCTCATGCCCAACTCAGTTATTTAGGTTAATTCAATCCCTCACTGTGAGAACCCGAAACAGTAAAATTTGGCTTTAAACTGTGAAACTTTTGCAAGCTTTTTTGTGGAGAAAGTCTTGTCACTCCACCATGACCTTCTGGCCAACTTTGACACAGTAAATGAACTGGAAGCTCCTTGGCTGTCTTTGGTTTCAGTCTTTGAATTCTTCAACTGACTCTCTCCTGCCAATGTCAATAGGATTATGGGTGCTGTTAGGCCAAAGCCAGGGGCAACCCTGGGGCATCTAGAGCCCTAGGTGAGGCCCCACCCCTGCGATCCCCGCAGGCAAATCCAGAGGGTGTGCATGTTGGCATGTCAAGGCTCTGAGTGGCGCAGAGAGACTGCGCGCCACCTGCCTGTCATAGCTCCGCCTTCTGAAAGTGGAAGTGGAGCAATAGCAGCTGTGTGGCATGCAGCCTCTCTGTGTTGCTCAGAACCTTGCTACACCACCGCACATTCCCTCCCTGTCCTCCAATTTTGCCCACAGGAGCACAGAAAGATGTGGGCTGTGGGGTGGGGTGGACGCCATAGAGGAGGCCAGGCAATGTGCAGCCTCTTCCTGGCTCCCAGAGGGCCTCTTCTCCTGGATGAGATCAATCGCCCGGGAGCCAGGTGGAAGGGCGGGCCCAATTTGGTGCCCCCTGGCCTGTGCCCTAGTGGACTGGCTACCTCTGGACCAATCACACACTTCCTGGGCCTGTGTCCCTCCTAGTTGGTGAAAGCTGGTGAGGTGAAGATGCAGGGCCCTCTATTGGATCTGATCAATCTGTGCCTTGAATCAGGAGTTTCCCCTGAGGGTTTAAAAGAGGCTGTGGCTGTTCCACTCTCGAACAAGCCAGCCTTGGGTTTTTTGGATCCACCCAGTTTCAAACTTACTGTTTCTGGGTAAGGCAGGCAACTGAAAGGGTGGTTGACAAAAAGCTCCACAAGTTCCTAGATGACACATCAGCACTGGACCTGTTCCACCCTGGTCATGAGACAGAGACTGCTCTGGTTGCCTTCCGCTGGACTGAGGCAGGACAGTGCTGCTGTTGTTACTTGACCTTACAGTAGCGTTTAACATGGGCTACTTTGTAAGAATTCATGGGATTGTCCTGAAGTGATTCTCCTCGTTTCTCCAGGATTGGGAACAGAGGGTAGCACTGGGAGAAAGGGTATCCTCTAGGCAACCCTTGATGTGTGGGGTGCCTCAAGGGGCTGTCCTGTCTCCAATGTTGTTCAACATCTACATATGCCCCTTTGCCCAGCTGGCATGGAGATTCGGGCTAGACTGTCATCAATATGCCAATGACACCTAGCTTTATGTGTTTATTGCAGCCATCCCAGTTAATCTGGTCGAGGGTTTGGAGATTGCAGTGGGATGGCTAAACAGAGCTGGTTGAAACTGAATCCCTCAAAGATGGAGGTTCTGTGGATGGGTCAGAGAGATACAGTGTGGAGCCAGCAAAACTGGTACCTACCATTCAGAGTTTGGTGGTGATCCTGAATGCCTCCTTGACAATGGAGGTCCAGGTCACCAATATTGCCCAGGTGGCATTTTACCAACTGCACCAAGTCAGGCAACTGGCTCCCTACCTGTCTCACTCTGACCTAGCCACTGTAATCCATGCAACAGTCACCTCCAGACTGGATTACTGTAACTGACTCTTTCTGGGCCTTCCCTTGAGACTCACCTGGAATGCCATCATGAAGTGTGCATGAAATGGATTGCCATGGAATTGTGACTTTGGTGAAATCATAATGTATATAGTTAAAATAAATGGTTCAATTTATGAAGCAAGAAACCTTTAATCTGAACAGTTTATTTCAAGTTTATTTACTGCATCTAATATATGGGATTTTAGAATAAAAATGTAGCCAGAAAAAGAATCTCATACAGGACTATACTGTGTTTGGCAATGGTAAAATGAATAGAACTTACATTCTAATATAATCACTCAGTTAATCACTATTACGTATTTTGAAATAACAACTCGTTTGTGTTTTGTATTCCAAACAGGTTATGAGCTACATGGCATAGAAAACCTGCCAGATGGACCAGGTCTAATTATTTATTATCATGGATCGATTCCGGTAGACTACTTATACTTTTTAAATAGATTGTTTATTCTGAAACGCAGACTTTGCTACTCAGTGGCTGATGAATTTGTCTTCAAATTACCAGGTGATGTATTTTTTGTTAATATAAAATTATTCTAGATATTGAATTATATGTGAGATAATAATACACTGTTTAATTCCCCATCCACTCCCCCAGCTTGTAGGAAGTTTCAGGGGCAACCTTTTCTAGTAAAAAGAGAATACTAGAGAATAAGGGCAACCTGCAAGAAACTTGCAGGGTGGCTATTCCATTTCCCCTCACCTTTGCTTCCTGTCTTCTCCCCTTACCTCCCTCACACTCTTTCTCCCTTCTGCCACCCTTTTTCTTACTCTCTTTCCTCCATGCGTGTCACTTCCTCTCTCTCTCTGCTCCATCACTCTCCCAGACTCCCGCCTGCTACCAGGAATCACAATGGATCTCCCAGCTACAGAGATCAATGCCCCTTAGGGTTGCCAGCTTCAGTTTGGGAAATTCCTGGAGATTTGGGGGTGGAACCTTGGGATAGTGAGGGAAGGAACCTCAGCAGGGTACAATGCTATAGATTTCACCCTCCAAATGAATGATTTTCTCCAAAGCTACTGCTCTCTGTCATCTGGAGAGTAGTCATAATTTTGGGTGATCTCTAGCCCTCACCTGGAGGTTGGCGATGGTTATTCTCATGGAGAAAATGACTGGTTTGGAGGGTGGGGTCTATGGTATTATACCTGTCTGATGTCACTCCTCTCCTGAGAGCCAGTTTGGTGTAGTGGTTAAGTGCGTGGACTCTTATCTGGGAGAACCGAGTTTGATTCCCCACTCCTCCACTTGCACCTGCTGGAATGGCCTTGGGTCAGTCATGGCTCTCGCAGAGGTTGTCCTTGAAAGGGCAGCTGCTGTAAGAGCTCTCTCAGCCCCACCCACCTCTGTTGTGGGGGAGAAGATATAGGAGATTGTAAATCGCTCTGAGTCTCTGATTCAGAGAGAAGGGCGGGGTATAAATCTGCAGTCTTCTTCTTCTTCCTCAAACCCTCCCTTCCCCAGGTTCTACTCCTCAAATGTCCAGAAATTTCACAACCTGGAGTTGGCAACCATATCTCCTTCCCAGCCAACAGCCAACCTTTATCTGCCTCTCTGTCTTCAGCTTTCTGTCTTCCCTCCCCTGCAATCTCTAGTTAGAAAAACTACAGTCTTTCTCCACAGTGGGGACCAAAGCAGCTTCTCCTCTCCTTTTTATCTTCACAAGAATCCTGTGAGGTAGGTTAGGCTGAGAATATGTGACTGGTACAAAATCACCCAGGGAGTTTGCACAGTAAGATGGGGATCTGCACCTGGGTCTTGCAGACCCTACTCTGAAGGTCCACCTGCTCCACTGCACTGGCATTCATAGGGTGGCTGCCAGGCCTAGTTGAGTCATGCAAGTCAGGTGATATCATGTCACACAGAGGGTGCTTGGCCTAGAGTTGCCAGCCTCCAGGTAGAGCCTGGAGACTCCCCCAGAATAAAATATATTCTGCAAAATGGCATTGTGTTGAGTCTCATGGGTTCACAAAAGCAGTTGTATCCTAATTTGTTATAACTTTATGATCTAACATAACCCTTATGAACTATTCTGAGAAAACATATCTATGTCTCTGGGATTTTGCTAATGATTCTTACAAGTCTTAAGGATATGGAGAGAAAATGTACTATCAGAAGTTGCCTAAGTCTTAATAAAGTGACACCTTGACCACTAGCTCCAATTAGATACACGTGTAAAGACAGAGGTTTTCCTATTAAAACATTCCTTCTATATCTTCTCTCCTTATTCATCATGGATTTTTGAGCCTGAATTATATAGTCCAGACTCCAGACACCTGAATCTTTCTTCTCTTTTTGCTGCATCACGTTTCCAGGACAAAATAACCCTAAGAAAAGGTCAAGGCAACACTGAATGCAGATATTTAGCACTTGTATATTATTGCATTACTGACATGATACTTAATTCTTACAGGTCTTAAACCACTAATAGATTTTATGTGTGTTATCCGTGGTACAAAGGAAGAGTGTTTAAATATTCTGAAAAATGGTCATTTAGTGGGACTTTCACCAGGAGGAGTTCGAGAAGCACTCTTCAGTGATCAGTCATACAAGCTTTTGTGGTGTAAACGGAAGGGCTTTGCTAAAGTGGCCATAGATGCTAAAGTGGTAAGTACTGTGCAACATGAATATATGTACAGATATATGTTTTTGAACAAGATGTGTTCAAAATAATAACAGTTCCACAGTTTATTAAATAAATTAATCAGTCAAATTACTGTTTTCATGTACATGGATTCCTGGTCTTTATTAATAGGAGTACAGACATCTATCTAACCAAATAACAGTGGAATAGGAGGGCTCTTTCTCCCACTATGACCTCTGGGGCACCATTTCATGGGTCCTCATTGGGTTGTAGCAGAGACGGAGGCAGGGAAGTTTCATTCCTCTGCAAAGGACTCGTTATAGCACTGCAAAGAGTCTAAAATATGAAGCCTCAGTTCTGTATCTCTGCAGAAAAGAAGCTCTATATTCTCTCACACATAATTTACTCTGTATTTATCTTCACAGCCACTCATGTGCTTTGTGATGTACAGTAACTCTTTATATAATATTTAATTTACATATATCCCAGTGGCTCCCTCCCCGCAAAAATGTTACTTCTTCCACTGTACATAAACTCTGTAGATTTTCTACCATTATAAAATTTAGAGACAAAACCAGTGGTGGCCTATGTTTTTAATGAAATCAACACATAAGGAATTAAACAGAATAGCAAACCATAAAGGTGAGGGGGTGCTGAAAAGTGCCATCAAGTCACAGCTGACTTATGGTGACCTCATAGGGTTTTCAAGGCAAGAGACGTTCAGAGGTGGTTTGCCATCACCCGTCTCCATGTCACGACCCTGGTCTTCTCCCATCCAAATACTAGCCAAGGCAAGTCTTACTTCACTTCCAAGATATGATATTGAGCTATCCTGGGCTATCTGTCCTGGTCATGATAAAGGTAAATTTTATTTGATTTTTAAAAAAATGGCATTTGTGAAGAGGGTGTTTTTTAAAGCAATGATAAGGGGTTACACAACCACTAAATGTTTGATAGGAAAAGTATTATTTAAAGTAGAATCCAACAAAAATCTATCACTTTGGAGTCCCATTTCAACAGTAGAAATACATATGTTAAGCATTAAGTAGAGTTGCACTATTCTAAACAGAATTCTCTTTTTTGGTTGGTTTTTGTGTGTGTGTGTGCGTTCACATGCATGCACCTGGAAGTCATGGTGACCCCTGCTGGGGGAAGGAGAATATACCAAGAGGTAGCTGAATAAAGCCTGCCCCTGCCCTCCTGAATGCTGATATTCCAAGGAGGTCTTCCATCCTAGTAATTGCCAGTATTGACCCTGCTTAACTTCTGAGATCCGATGAGATTGGGCTTGCCTGGGTTATCCAGGTCAGGGCCACTTAAGTCTCTTAAAGTACTATTCTTTCTTTCTAGCTTAATGTATCCTAGATTTCACAGTATCCTCTGATTTCTGTGCTTATGTCTCTCCATACATCTGTTTTGCTTCTGAAAAATTTCTTCTGCCATCACAATTCCTAGTTTGGCCCAGCTATGCTACCAGGATAGTCTTATGACAGGAAATTGAGTGGGGTCTAGGCACTACAGAAGATGCTTGGCTGATATTAAAAGCAGCAGACCCATTTTTTCTTGCTTGTTTCTAGTAACATCCCTATATAAATCAAAACATATGATGCTACATGATCCTGCTGTGAGCTCACCTACCCCAGTACTTCACTGGATACTACCTGCAAAGGTGATGAAATGAACCATGTGATGTCACATTACACATTTTGTTTTTCTTTAATGTCAGTTCATGAAAGCTTGGTCTTGATATCCTGAAGGCAAAGAACAAAAGAAAACAAGGATAGAACTTTTTTTTTTCCTGAAGAGAAGTAAGCGAACAGTGAAGTCAAAATAAACTATGAACTAGATATAGGATGACCAGAGGGATCTAGCATATTTAATTCTTTTTGCAGTAATTAAGAAACACTTTCATAGATGTCTTTTAAAATGCTTGAACAGTATAATCTTGAATTGTTTAATTTTGGGATCACATCAGAACTTTTAAGATACAAAAGATCACCTACAGTGAACTTTATAGTAGCAGAGCAAGCTGCACAGGGTTTCTATGCATGACTGAACATGAAGTTGTAGCATTCATTTGGCAAGACAAGGCACGTACAGGCTGTTTTTATGTCTTAATTCCATCAGGCTTTAGGCAAATTACACATAAAATAAGTGCAGTGAATATTGGCCCGACACAGGTACACTGGAATGTAATCTTTTCCCATTCAGTTTCTTTTTTATGCTACCTTCTTCCTACTCTTCCTACAGGTGACAGCTGCCACTTATTAAGATATTTGTTTAATTCCAGCTCTGAGGCTCATGAAGATAACTGGCAAGACTTTCATAAAACTATGCTTTCAAAAATGCAGACACAGATAATTATTACAGTATTATAGTTAAGCTCATATCAGAGATTTGGTAATGCCCAAGAATCCACCTGGTATGTGTGTGAAAAATCATAAGACATCGAAAACATTATATAGGTTTTATTTGTTTATGATATGAATATTGTAGACAAGTAGATGTCTGAAAAACTAATAGGTGTATTTTCCTTCTGACTTCAGCCAAGCAGCTGACTTCAGTTATGAAGGTATTGTTTGATCTCTAGGGTTGCTTCCTGGTTGCAGGAGACATCCCACCTCCTGCCAATATTGTTGTTCATAGCTCAGCTGGGTGGTGGGAGGAAATCCTCTGGCAAAATGGAGGCCCTGATTTCCATCCCTAGTGGGACAATGATGCTTCCCACAATCTGGAGGTGACATCATCACACTGGGAGGTGCCCTAAAATGTTAAAGCATAACTCCTTTTGTGATGTCATGTCTGGTGTGACCTGGAAGTGACATCATTGCTCACCAATTGTTCTTGCCTGTCCCATCTCCTGCCAGTTACCAGGTCATGTCTAGCAACCCTAATACTCTCCTTTGTGTATGTGTGTTACTGTGCTCCCTCTGGTAGTAGGGTTATCATCGGCATTAACTCTTTGCATGATGCAGCCCATTGTTGGAGGAGCCACAGTAGCTATTCTGTCTCTTGGCCATTTTGAATATTCTGGTGCATACTTACCCAAGGACCTACAGGCTAGAAGTTCATCAGGGTCAGATCAAGATCCAATAGGGCATGAAAATAATGGTTTTCTCCTGCTGTCTGTTCCTAGCATTTCTATGCAAAGGCATACCACCTCTGAACAAGGAAGTTCTATTTAGCTATCATGGCACATAGCAGCAGCTTCCATATGGCGGGCTTAACAGGTCGGTGGGACTTGTAGGACCCTTATTTTTTGAAATCAGTATTCACCATAGTGGAAAGAAAGGTATACATAAATTACACAAATTTGTTCAAGGAATGTGTATTTGATAGACTTTAGAAGTGCTACATTAAATTACCATGTTTTCTTTCCTTAGCCTATAATTCCAATGTACACCCAAAATGTACGTGAAGGATTTAGGACCTTTGGAAGTCTCAGTAAGGAATACTTTTTATGTATTGCTATTTTAATTTGTACCCCCAAAATTTAACTTAAAAGATTTCAAAAAACACCTACAATTTTGATGGTCAGTGCTATCCTAAGTAGTTACATCCTTCTAAGTTCATTATGGGCTCAAAGTATTTAATTCTGATGTTTCCCACACAGGAATAGGATTTTGCAGTTTCCCTGTTACTGGTAGGGGTGCAAATAAAGCACAGAAGGAATGGGGCTTCCATGTGGCATATTTTCCCAGTTTCCCTGCCCCGGTCCCCCAGAAGCAGGCCTGTAGCCTTTGGAGGGGGGCTCATGAGACCCTGCCTGAGTCACCTTCAAGGCTTCCACACTTACCAGCCATCCCTTGTCCTCTGACTTCTGAAACAAAATTTTTGCTGCTGCTGCTGTGCCTTGTGGTACCGCTTGCCCTCTTACTCTGTTGCCTGAACTGGACCCTCTCACTTGGCTGCTGCCACTTCCACCAAGCCCTTTCAGTGTCCTGCAGCTGCCAGCAACTCTCCCAACATGTCCTGTGGCACCCATTCCCTCATTACTGGGCAACGACTGGCCAATAAGATAGCATGGCCCCTTGCTGCCAAGAAGGTCAGAGCACCTGCTCCGGCTGCAACGCCACTGAGGATGTTCTCCGCAGCTGAGAACGAAACGTCTGGAAGGAAAACTTTCTCCAGTAGAACACGGCACTTGATCCCGAAAGATTCTACAAACCCTAAAGACAATTATTTGTTTGCGGAGGGTGGTATTTCTGTGTGTGCATGCATGTGTATGCCTGGAAGTCATGACTGACTTTTGGCAACCCCTGGGGCTTGGATGTTTCAGAGAGATGGCTTGCTTTCTGCCTCTGCATCCCAGCCCTGGTATTCCTTGGAGGACTCCCATCCAAGTACTTGCCAGGGTTGGTCCTGCCTAGCTTCTGAGATCTGATGAGATCAGTCTTGCCCTGGGCTATCCAGGTCAGGGTTATTTTTTTATTAACTTATGGCGAGAGAAATTTATTTTAATGCTGTTGTAATATATTTCTTCACAAAAAGTAAGGTCTATCTCACTACAATAAACTGCTTTGGGAAATTTTGCTATTGGTTTTTGCCTGTCTTTTGTTAAACCATTTTGCCTGGTGTAAAGACACACTAAAAATTTAAAGCTTACAGCTAAACTCTTAAAGCAAATGCGAGCTTAAACCCGAATTTGTTAAATATACTATTGCCTAAATCTGTAGAACATAACAATATAAAAATATTTGTTGGTATGAGTGTGCAGCAGTTCAAATGCTCACAAATACGATTGAAGTCATATTTCTTAAAATATTGATATATATGTGTATGTCAGGGGTGGCCAAACTGCAGCTCAGGAGCGCTTCCTGTGGCGCTTCCACACATATTGTGTGGCTCTCGAAGCCATCCTGCCCCATCGTCTGGTTTGGAGAAGGCGTTTCTCTCTTTAAATCACTTCTCCAAGCCAAGTCACTTGATGGCTTAGATAATGCATTTTAAGTTTTTCTTTCTACCTCTCCCCTTCCTCCTCTGAGAGCCAGTTTGGTGTAGCGGATAAGTGCGCGGATGCTTATTTGGGAGAACCGGGTTTGATTCCCCACTCCTCCATTTGCACCTGCTGAGATGGCCTTGGGTCAGCCATAGCTTTCATAGAAGCTGTCCTTGAAAGGGCAGCTGCTATGAAAGCACTCTCAGCCCCACCTACCTCACAGGGTGTTTGTTGTGTGTGTGTGTGTGGGGGGGGAAGGTAGAGGAGATTGTGACCGCTTTGAGACTCTGAGATTCAGAGTATAGGGCGGGATATAAATCCAAAATCTTCTTCTTCTCTCCATCTATTTCCTTCCTTCCTTCTTCCTTCCAACATTCACGTCTTGCAGCTTTCAAACATCTGACATTTATTCTATGTGAATCTTATGTTAAGCCAGTTTGGCCACCCCTGTTGTATGTCTTTAGCATAGTCTAAAAAATTTTGTGTTTTAATATGTACATCCAGTTGATATGTATTCTAGTATTTGCACTCACCTTATTTCTTCGCTACCTCATGCATACTTTCACCATAGTTAAAAAGAACAGAAAAAACCTTGCAAACACAAAGCTAAATACGTACCTTTAATCCCTTTCACATACTTCTGTATTTGGCTGTTTCTATCTTAGACTACAATAGCTTGTGTCTACGAACAGAAATTACTAGAACAGATTTATTATATTTTAACTACAGCCATATATGCCTGGCATTAGAAGCAAGTTTTAACAAAATTCTAAATTCAAATAAAAGTTGAAGTCCAGCAAAATCCTTCATGCATATGTTAATTTTCACATGTGCAAACAGATGTTTCTTTTGGTCCTGAAGGACAGTTTCTTTGCACTGGAATTGCAGTTTTCTTTAGGCTGAACCAGTCCTTCTCTAGTGAGCTTTTGAGATACAGGGTCTCCAGCCCATGAAGAATTCTCCATGGATTTTAACAATAGAGGCAATCTGCATGAAAGGAAATGTATGTGGAGATCTCACATTCACAGAAGTGACAGCTCTTTTTTTAATGGGATATATCTGTGTGTATATCACAGAGGACTACAGATTGTATCTCCATATTCTTATTAGTGCAAGATAGGGTCAAAACATATACTTCATTTCAAAATATTTTGATATTTTTACTTATTTCTTGAAATGTAATTCATTTGCATTTTTATAGAATGTAAACTTACATTTCTTTCTTTAACAAAACAGCATTAACAAGGTGGTTATATGAACATGTAAAAATACCAGTCCTTCCTCCATATGGTGGACTTCCAGTCAAATTTCGGACATATATTGGAGAACCCATTCCATATGACCCAAATATAACTGCTGGGGAATTAGCTTATAAGGTAAGGTGGTTTAACAATATAAAGTATCTTGAATAGCTGCCTTATTGTAGTGGCACTTGAAAAATGTTTCTGTTTAATAAAAAGGCAAAGCAATCATCCATACTGAGGTGGGGGTGGACTTCAGACCAAAGATTTGGAAATGAAAGGTTAATCTACCCCCAAACCCACTTTTCCATTGTTGGAAACAGTCTACCTCCTGAGCTGCTTATTTCCTGATAGAGGAAAAAAAGATAAGTACCTGGGTTGTGCCTGTCTTTTTTTCTTCCCAGGGTTTAACACAGCCCATTTGGGGGCATTTCCAGCCATAAATGATATATAGAAAGAAATAATAACTCTTATAGATGAACTAAAATTAGGCAAAGCTTAGATGTGATAATTCCTGAGGAACTGAAAGCTGACCCAGAGTGGTGGGCCTCTCCATTAGCTGCTCTTTTTACCCTAGTAAATAAGACTGGCCAAATGCCAGCAACCTGGACTAATGCAATAATTGTTTCCATCTACAAAAAGGGCTGTCATCTTAATCCCTCTAATTTTAGACCAATTAGTCTTTTATTTGTTATTGGGAAACTATATGCAAAATTTTTGCAAAATAAGCTCTGAACCTGGATGCTATCTAGTAAAATTTTAGGACCAGAACAGGTGGGTTTCTGCCAGGGGAAGTCTGTTTTGGATCACTGTTTAGTCCTTGCTCATTTGATCAATAAATCCATGAGAAGGAAAAGGTCCCAACTGTATATTGTCTTTTGGGACCTTAAAAGGGCCTTTGACTCAGGGCATTTTCGCACTGACCTTACTCGGCAGCGACGTTCCTCTTCACCGCGCAGCGTCTGCGCGGATTTCGCACACGTTGCTCCGCAGAACCCGGAACAGCCGCAAAGTCCCGCGACTTTTGCATTGCAAATGTAAACTGGCCAAAAACCATTTTAAATTTGCAACGCAAAAGCCGCGGGACTTTGCGGCTCTTCCAGGTTCTGCGGAGCAACGTGTGCGAAATCCGTGCAGATGCTGTGCGGTGAAGAGGGACGTCGCTGCCGAGTAAGGTCAGTGCGAAAATGCTCACAGTTTCAAGGGAATTTCTCTGGATTAAGCTTGAGGGCATGTCTTTGGATAAGAGGTTATTGTTTCTTATCAAAAGACTTTGATAAGAAGTGGTTCAGCTGCAGTAGAAGAAGCTGTTTGGATCTAGAACAGAGCTGCTGGTAAGGTGAGTGAGACTTGATTTGCTTTTCTAAAACTGCTGAGGAGCATTACCTAGGGTTGCTGTGGGAGGTAACTGTGGAGTGCTTGGTGCCTGCTGGAGAGGAGTTTCTGATTGCTTTTGTGTGTCTTTTGTATAGCTGTTGCTGAGTGAGGAGAGTTTGTTTGCCTGGGGGTAATTGCTGGCCCCACCCTCTGCTGTTGCTCTGGCTGTTAAGTCAGAGATGGGTGGGGGCTTGAGCCTTTAATTTGCAAGGCTCATCCTTGCCAGAGGCGTGAGCCAAAGGGCTCTTAGCCTGGGGGTCTAGCCTAGGGGTTCTGTAGAAAGGTGGGTAGTTACTCAAAAGTAGTTTCAAGTGGCAGTTGGTAGTGAGATTTAAAGAGAAGTGAAGATAAAGAAAATTCTGAAATGGACTGCAGCAGTATGGCTGGTGAGGGAGCAGAAGCAATGATGTATAAAGACTGTGGGATGTTTGTATTTTTACCTGAGAGTAGCACGAATTACACTTGCAGCAAGTTATTATTATTAATTTTATTTATATCCCGCCCTCCCCGCCTAGGCAGGCTCAAGTGTAAGTTAGTGGCCCTGCTGGAGGAAAAGATACAGGGACTGGAGGCACGATTGTCCACGCTGCAGTGTATAAAGGAAGATGAGGATTTTCTTGACAAAACATTTGAGGTGCTATTGAAAGGACAAGAGGAGGGAGAGGAAACGGTATCTCCGGTATCTCAGTAATTAGAAGAGGACCCAACACAGGAGGAGGGTTCCTGGAAAAATGTAACTTGAAGGAGAAAGAAAATCAGGAGATGTTCTGAGTCCCTGCTGCTCAGCAGTAGGTTCCAGGATCTCCCCACAGTAACTGATCCTGAGCCACTGGAACAAGGGCTACTTCCCCAGACTCCATGAAGCTTGAAGAAAGTTTCTCAGGATCCTGTGGACAAGAAGCCTGGAGCTTCTGCTCACCAATATAGGAAGAGGAAGGTGGTGGTGATTGGAGACTCCTTGCTCAGAGGGGTGGAGCCGATCAGACTTGTCATCCCAAGAGGTCTGCTGTCTGCCGGGTGCACACATCCAGCACGTGACAGAAAGGATTGGAAGACTTATCAAGCCCACTGCTTACTATCCTTTCATGCTGATCCACGCGGAAACTAACGATACTGCCCATCATAGCCCTGAACTTAGAAAAGACTATGTGGCTCTTGGTCAGAAGGTGAGGGAGCTTGGCACACAGGTTGAGTTTTAGTCAGTGCTTCCTGTTGAAGGCCGTGGCTTAGGACGAGAAAGAAGAATACTTCAAATAAACGACTGGCTACATTGATGGTGTCGTCAGGAAAGATTCGGATTTCTGGATCATGGCTTACGCTTTTGAGATGGTGGTCTTCTATCGGGAAATGGTTTGCACCTTACGGTGGTAGGGGAAAGGGTGTTTGGTAACAGCCTTGCTAACCTAATAAGGAGGGCTTTAAACTAAATTGTATGGGGGAGCGAGACAATAATTCAAAGCCTCATATGATGGCAGAAACTGGGGATAAGAACGTTAAAGATTTGCATAGAGTGGCGCATATGCTAGGTAATGTGAACTTGCAAGCTTGTACGGAAATGTCTCCCTCAGGATGCATAAAATGTGGATTCCGATGTCTTTACACTAATGCACAGAGCATGGGAAACAAACAGGAGGAACTGGAAGTCCTTATAAAGGAAGGAGACTATGACATAATAGGCCTTACTGAAACGTGGTGGGATGACACTCACAACTGGAATATTAGGATTCAGGGGTACAACTTATTTAAAAGGGACAGGCAAATGAGAAAAGGCGGAGGAGTAGCAGTATATGTGAAGGAGGTATATAGTGAGGAAATATGTGAATCTGAGCATGGCAGCTCAGTTGAGAATCTCTGGGTAAAAATAAAAGAAGTAAGAAATAGCAGTGATATTATTGTGGGGGTCTGCTATAGACTAGGGATGTGCATTCGGTTCAGTGGAACCGAACAGATCACCAAATACCCCAATTTGGACGTACAGGACGTCATATATTTCTGAATCCAATTAGAAGGCATTATGTGGGAGCCATATACGGCTCCCTCTATACTTCCGAATCAATATTTGGAAGTATACGGAACTCAATGTAAAAGGCGGGAAAGGAGTGTCTGCAGCCTCAGGGAAGCTGCTTGCCTCCTTTCTCACCTTTGGAAGCCTTTTCAGGGAGGGAGAAAGAGGGGGAGAGGGAGAGGAGCCCCAGCAGCCAATACAAAGCATGCATTTGCAAAATGCATTGCAAGTGCATGCTTTGCAGGGCTGTTGTGTAGCTGATGACTGGGCTAATCCCCCAGCCATCAGCAACATTGTTGTTCTTTTGTTTACTTGGGTATCCAAGTAAACACTGTTCTCTGGTCAATCACAGAGCAGTGGTATTTTTTGAAACTGCTCTGTGTAGGGCCAGAGAACCTTTTTAAGGAGTCTACCTGGCTGGACTCCATTCCATTGCTGCTGTGTTGGTGTGTGTGAGAGATATTGTGCTGCGCTGGCCCTTGGCCTCAGCTGCTGCTGCTCTCTCTCGGCCTTGCCTGACCTGCCCGGAGAAGACATCTAAGGTAAGACAGTCTTGGGGTTCTTGTTTTTATTTTAGTTAGGATAAAAGTAAAAGGACTTTTTAAGACTCAGAGTCCCTTTACTTATCCAGATTTGGGTGGGTGAGTACTGGGTAGCTTATTTGGGGTTAGGAGGTTCTGCTGGGGGTGGGGGCCTGGGGTGGGGGGGTTGTCAATTTGCCTGTATCTAACTTTAGTGAGAGGACTTTTAAAAGTGCAGTGTCCTTTTACTTTTCCTGATTTGGGTGGCTTGGATTTCTTGGGGTTAGGGTGAAGGTTTTTTTGGGGGGGAGGGGTTGGTTAAGGATTCTGTGTTTGATTTGTTGCTGCTGTGTTGTGCTGCTGTTGTTCCTTTTCTCTTCTTGTTCTTTTTTTTGGGGGGGGGGGCTGTTTGGCCTAATTTTTATTGTTAAAAAGTTCAGTTTTTAACAGTTGAGTTTGTTGGCCTTTTCTCAGTTGGATTTGTTTGGCTCTGTTGTTGGCTTTGCATCCTGTCCTGTTGTTCCTTTTCCTGGTTCTGGGGTTTTTTGGGGGGTGGGGGTGTTGACTGATTTGGCCTGAGGTTTTTTATTGTTAAAAAGTTCAGTTTTTTAACAGTTGAGTTTGTTGGCGTTTTCTTGGATTTGTTTGGATCTGTTGCTGTTGGTTTTGCATCCTGTCCTGTTGTCCCTTTTCCTGGTTCTGGCTTTTTTGGTGGGGGGGGGGGTTAAAAGTTAAGTTTCTTTCTGTCACGTTTTGGTTTTTTTTAATTACCTCTGGTTAGTGTGAGGGGGTTGGTGTGTGGGCTGTGTGGGGTGGGTCACTTTCATGTTTCTATAGAGTTATTTTTGGAGTCTGAGGGTTCCATGCACTTTGGGGGCTCTCCCTCAAACCCCCTGCCCTCCAGGCGGCTTCCAATATACCCTATTTTGCCATTGATTTCAATGGCCCATAGGGTATAATGGTGGGATAGGGGCACCGTCTTTGGGTGCCCCTGGAATGGGAACCCCTGACCCAATCTTTTTGGGACTTGGGGGGTTTGTAGGGGAGAGTCCCCTGCAGGTCCCCTGCAAATTTGGGGGCTCTCCCTCAAACCCCGTCCCCTCCAGGTGGCTTCCAATATATTCTATTTTGCCATTGATTTCAATGGCCAATAGGGTATAATTGGGCCGTATATTTGGAAATAGCCCTATATCTCCAGTATATACAGGTATTCAGAATATTTTGGCCCCGTATATTTCTGAATACGATTAATTCCGATTTTTTTCCCACACCCCTACTATAGACCACCAAGTCAGGCAGAGGACTTGGATGAGATACTTCTACAGCAGATTGCAAAGTTCTCCAAGAGAAGGGATACAGTGATCATGGGAGATGTCAGTTACTCGGACATCTGTTGGAAGTCCAACTCTGCTAAAAATGAAAAGTCAAATAGATTCCTGACTTGTCTTGCTGACAACTTTACGTTCTAGAAAGTGAAGAAGGAAACCCAAGATCACAACAGCAGCTGCATGTGAAGGGGCAGGGAATCAAACCTGGTTCTCCCAGATTAGAGTCTGCACTTTTAACCACTATACCTCTTAACCACTGTCTCTCAAATGAAGGGGAGGGTAACAAGCACACCCAGGACACTAATCCAGCCACTCACTCTATCAAAATAAATTTACAAACAAAATGAACACTCACTCCAACTACTCATGCTGTTCAACCACCTTAAACAGAAAACCAAGTGGGGGGAAACAGATGACTATTGAAGCTAAGCTCCAGCAATGCCTCCATCTCCTTCTGCTGCAGGTGACAAAAAGCTGCATCACAAAGCAGAGACAATATAGGGCTTCTCTCTACAGCATTCCCATTGGATGGCAGCGTTCCATTCACAGCCTATTAGGTCTCATGTTTTATTCAAGAGGGACTAGGGCAAATCAGTCCCTAGTTTACTGACCAGGAATGCCTGTTTTCACATCAGCTGGATGGGTGTGAATAGTTTGCCCTCCAACAGGACCTGTGGGTCTCCCTGAAGTGGACCCGGGCTTGAGAAACACTGGTCTTAGAAAGTTACTTTTAAAAAAAGAAATCTAAAATTGCAGGCAGGACTTCAAGTATCTTTGAGGGAGCCAGCATCCCATAGAACCTTAAAATCCTAATGCACATTTCACATTGGGTGTTTTCGCACTTACGTTTTACTGGCGCGAAGACCCTCCTCACGCCGGCGGATCTGCAGTGATTTCGCACTAGAAGCGCCGGCGCAGCCCATTGCGCCGGCTACTTCCGTCGCTAAGCCAGCGCAAACGGAAACCGCCAAGAAGCAGGAAAACGTTTTTTGAATAGATTGACACGTGTGTCCATTGAACTGTATTTTGAATGTGTTGTGATGCTCAGTTTTCTTTTCCTCTTTTATTTTCAGACAAAGGCTAAACTCCAGTCGTTAATACAAAAGCACCAGCAAATTCCTGGAAACATCTGCAATGCTTTAAAGGAAAGATTTCATGAAGAAAAGAAAAGCGATTAGAATTTAATTGTCAATTGTAAATTTGTAATGCTATGACCCAGTGCTTTTCTCCAGGTATAACTTTTTGATCAGTGAAGAGAACTACCCTGTATGCAGGATCTGCACCATCACTTCAGTTGAGAGGTTCCCCCGTGTCTGAAGGTGGGGGAGGTGGTCAGACTACTGATGTGAGGTGGCAGCCTGCACACAGGAGAGCTCTGTTGCATACCAAACAGTTAACTTTCCTCAAAACTATTAAGATTTCAATTCCATAGAAGGTAAAGAAGTGCAAGCTATTTTTTTGTAAAAACCCCCCTATTATGTGGCTTTCAAAATCTATTTTTTTCATGCAGCATACCACAACTGATTTCTTATATCTTGTGGAGAGAATATTATTTATGTATTATAAAAAACACATTTTGCAATCAGAAAATAACCACTTGGTGACTATAAACTTATGTGGCTGCACTTTGCTTTCAACACTGTAACAGTTTTCAGTGATGAAAAAACAAAACCTTAATATTGCATTTTCAGTGTTATAACTTTGAATGAGAAAAAGACTAGAGCTATAACTTTTTGTTGATTAACCTGTTGATCACTTAATAAGTGCCTCCAATTAATCTGGAAGGATATTTTTAAAATGTATTTTAAATACAAATATTTATAGCAGTTGTGGATAGCAGGTATAGTAGGGAGTGGTATACATTAGTATGGTAATAGAATATTTCTATGCAATATGCATAAAATATCTAAAATAAGAGTAATATGCTGTTTATTTCAGAATTATTATACTGCATTAAGATGTAGCTAATTAATTTATTTAGCCATTACAATTCTTGCACTCAACTAATTTGTCTTTATTCAGATTGTAACCTAAAAGTGGTTCCCGTGAAGCTGATTGCACTTTAGCAATTACAAAGGAATTCATCTTGCATCTATCCATTTATCCTGTGTTCCGATTCCCTGGCAGCCACTAACTAAATTTTAACTAGATAAATGTTTCTCTAGAGGCTCTTTTCTTACAACAAAACAGCATATATTTAACTTCCTCTGGCCTCCATAAGCTTTGTGTTCATATTCATAGTACAAGCCTGACAAAAGAGGAATTATTGTAGAGGCTCCTTGTGTCCTGGTCACAGATGACATTGTTTCCCCATGAAATCCATTCCTCTTACTTTATAATCTATGGATTTTCAAATAAAGTTGGGATAGCTTTTGTATATTTGGGTTAGTAGGAAAAAATCAGTTGCACAGAACTTTGAATGCTAGAAAAAAAAAGATTCTTGCTCTGTTGAAATCTAACCACGTAAAACTGCATTGAAATGTTGAAAGAATGTCAAACCCTCTGTGGTGGGACAGTGCTGATCTGACCTGCAGGCCCAACACCGGAGGGGCTTTGCTGTCTTTCTCTCTGCTCAGCTGCCTCCTGGCCTTTGTAGGAATTGCCCACTGTGGGGGCCAGGACTCCCAGCTTCCCTTTCAAGCTCTGAGGCTTTGCCTCTGTGACTCCTGCTATCCAGTGTCTGGTTATCACAGGGACAATGAATTGCCTTGTGTACCACTGGGAAAGTAGTCACTGTCTGCCCCTCTCCATCCTCCTGGCACTCCTTTTAAACTAGCATATCCAAAACAGAGAACCACTACTACTAGTATCAAAATTTATAAAATATTTATTAAAGAAAAAATGTTCACGAGCATAATATTAGCACAGCACCAGCCTGAGCAAGGGATTCAAAAGAAAAAATGTTATTTGTCTGCCCCTCCCTCTATACATGCCCTATCAGATGTAAAATATAAGGTAGGCTCCATAGTTCAGATGTTTTACAGGAGCTCCATTATCTTCAAGCCTCTTTCAGGTGTGCAGGCCAGCACATGACAATGGCTGCTTCCTCCAGACCTCAGTTAAGAGTGCTATCTGCCTCAATGGAATCAGCACAAAGAGCCCTTCTCCCATGTTCCCAATTTTATCATTCCTCTTTCTCCTCCCACTTTCTCCCAGGTCAAATAATATTTTCCTGAAGTCTCCAGGAGTTTCTTCCTGAAGTCTTTCTAGTACTTAATTCCTCCCTCCAAACCTCTGTTTCCTGCTTGGTGGTGAAGAGGCACTTGACCACCCCATTGTCTCTTGCAGTACCTATTGGCATTTCTAAAAGGGTGGCTGAGATGAGGCTGAAAAGCAACTGAATTTACTTCCTCCTGCCTGTTCTGTGCCCAAAGAGAAAAACTTTCAAAACTTATGGTGAAAGATTTGCTCAGTTCAACCCTCCCCCCTCCAGTGCATGTCTTCAAACCCTGTATAAATTTATTTTCTTCTCTTCACCAACATATGTGGTTAAGGAACTTGCCATTCTTCTGGCTTAGGGCTATCCCTTGGAAAATGCCTGAAATACTTGGTTTGCAGGAAATATAGAATTAATAAACGTTCATGTGCTTTAACTATTAATCAGACCACGTATGCTTTAGATAAGAACAAAGGAGATAGCATGTGTATGGTGTGCACGCACAAAGAGTGATTGGAATAGCTCCAACCTTTCAAAGATGTTTCTTCTTGGCCAGACATAATGCCTTACCCCTTAATGAATTTTTGGCAGATTCTCAGGTAAACCAAATGAACAGAGAATGGAAATGCAAAGATGGAAACATTTATTATATAGTGTTTCAGAGGGTAGCCATATTGGTCTGCAGTAGAAGAGCTAGATTTGAGAGCACTAAATCCAACAGCCATTTTGTACAATGTGAAGCAGAGGTTGTTGTTGTGCATGGTTGCATAGGAAGGCCAAAAGGTGAGCAAGACCATGTCAGGGTTGGCTTTTTTTTTTTTTTGCAAGCTCCTTTATCATAAATCTATTTCCATTCTAGTATTCATTCCATAACATACTGAATTGCTATTTTCTTTTCAAAGGAACAAGCACTGGATGCATCATTCTAGTGAAATGACAAAGTCCAATGATGAGATAATTCCATAGAAAGTGTACATAGCAGACCATTCAAATAATTTTTGACACACTAATTTAAAAAAATTAAAATTTCCCTAATTTTTTTTTGGGGGGGGGGATCATAACATGAGAGGTAAGGTCCACAATTTTTTTTCCTGGTATTTTTTGGTTTGGGTCTATTGGATCAGAAGAATTTCAGGATTCCCCAAAAAACTGAGCCTGTCCAATGAAGCCCACCCAGGAGCCAATCCTGCGGGGAGAGTTCTCCCCACAGGTTCTGCTGGGTAGCCTGGTTTAGACTAGACTGCCCAACAGAGCCTGCCTTGGAGCTGATCCTGTGGGGAAAACTTTCCCTGCATAACTGAAAAGTGCATGAACCACACAAGTTGCTTATCTTGCAGAGTAGGATCACCATAATTATTCTGAGCAGCAGCCATGCAACTCAAGTGATATGATCATAAGCAAGCCTAATTGCAAACAACAGAAAAATGTATAGATTTGTGGCTGCTATTGTTGTCTTTTGGCTAAGAAATATTTTCAGAATTCACAAACTATACACTTCCAGGAATGAAGTATTCTAGCAGTCTCTGTGGTAGAATCATTAAACAGGTCGCATTTGTGAATTAAGTTTAGAGCATATTTCTGATCAACATGAGCCATAATGGTCAGATGGGAGAACTGGCCCTAAGTGAAGCTTAGGAACATCGGAAAATTTAATTCAGCTTGTGGTAGTTTATTAATTAGAAGAAGACACAGATGCAGAATTTACCATTGGCTGTTCATTGTAACATAACTATTAACTGTGTTAGGTGCGTCATTTAGTTTGCCTGCATTTTATTTATTTGCTTTGTGCTTCAATAAACTTATGTAATTTGTCCTGGTTGACTATGAAGTCTGTGGTTGTGGTTAGATGGCCAATTTGTCCTGATACACCTACATGGATTTAAAGGTCTCAATCAGATGCTAATGTCTGCCTTTTGTGCCCCAGTTGTTGACAGCCCATCCTGCTCCACTTTGGAAGTGGAATAACTAGGCACCAGGGAAAGTCCAGTATTAATGAAGAGTAGCACTTTCACTCAGGGCCAGCTTCAGGGCATCTGGCACCCAATCTGAAGCCCCACCCCACTGCTCCATCCCCTCCTTCCACCCTCACCCCTGGTGAGGGCGAGTACCAGGGTAGCAGTGTGGTGTGGCATGGCTCCTGTGCCTCAGAGCACACACACAGCCTAGCTGCTGTCACTCAGTTTTCCCTGTGCTCCCAGAAGTGCAGCTCCAGGAGGCTGAGCGATAGCGGCTGGGTGGCATGCACACTCCGAGGTACAGGAGATGTGCCACATTTGCCTATTTCCCTCACCACGGAGGCGAGGATGGGTGGGAGGGCCCTACACGGTGCCCCCCCCAGGGCCATGCCCCAGATAACCACCTAGGGCTGCCTAATGGACGGGACAGCCCTTCTTCCATTCCATTTTTTCTGATGTCTGAACTTTCCTGGCACAAAAGGAACTTGGAAGGGAAGTGTGAACAGGCACTTCAGTCTGCCAGTCATGGGGGTTTTTTGGCTGCCACTGTGATGGCACTCTGTGGAAGGGTTATGGAGCTAGCAAATGGAATTGTTTGCTTAGTTAGGTGCTTATGCATATGCTCAATGGTGATCTTTTAAAAAATCCCACCAGCACAGCACATCCCGTGGCTGACATACAACACTGATGAGAATGTTTGACCAGGGGATGGCCACATGGGTAACCCACAGCAGGGTGTGCTGTCTGGTTGGTATGCCCTGAAATACTTTACACCAGTACAATTAGAGATGCCGCCATATTGCATCATGCTGCCAGTGTGACTGCAGCCTGGGTGTTCTTACTGGTTAAGCATTTCCCACTAGAGTGATAAGGGACTCAGGTTTCCACAGTTAGCAAGTCTGCCTATTGCAGCCACTCACCAATGCTGCACTGAAGGTCTTGGGGTATCTGATCTCTGCAACTGCACTCAGCCTCCTCTCAGAGCTGGCTTTAGACTGTCTGGCACCCTAGGCAAGGCTAACTTCTCGTGCCCCCCTGCATTGATAACATCACTGAGACACATAGGGGGCGCCCAATTCAGTGCCCCCCAAAGGCTGGGACCCTAAACAGTTGTCTAGTTTGCATAGTGGCAGAGGGTTAGCCCTGCCTCTTCCCTTGTGTCTACATGTAAGACCTTTCCTCATAGTAGCTTTCCATTGGTGATCTTGTTAAATTGTATGTCTAGCTAAAGGATCTGAGGCAGCATGTGTTATGAAAGTTTCAGTTAATGTAGGCAATACTTAACTAGATGCACCAACATGCTGACTTAGTATAAGGCAGCTTCCTATGTTTATACATATAAGAGGACTGTCCCAGAAACAACCATTTCAACTACCTCAACTGTAGGAAATATTCTGGTTTGCTTGAGACTGCCATGATCCTGTATGATGCCTCAAGTAAGTGGCATATTGCATGGAACTGTTTTCAGCAGAAGTTTACAAATCTGTCTCAGACTTTTGGATTAAACGAAATCTTTGAAGTCTACAACAATATGCATATTTAAATAGAAAAAGCAGAAAAGACTCCACAGCATCACTAAAATGACCACAGTGTACTTTATTTAATGATTTGGTACTTTGTGTTGCAATAAAATAAAAAAAAATCTACAAAATCCAAATATATAAAATTTTCAAGTTTTTCTTTGAAGTTTTACAAGAAAAAATCAAGTTGTAACCAAAGAAATTTGTTAGTATGAAGCACTACTTTCAACTTCATTTCATCACAAATTGCAACTTACTGAACAGACCAAAAGAACTATGGTACTGTAGTACACTAAATACTTCACACACTGCGTTCTTTACTATAGCACATGTAACCACTGCCATTAAAAAAAGCAGTCTCTAGTCAATAAAGACACTCTTCACAATCGGGACTCTAAAGGAATGGTTGTATACATGGACTCTGATTATATCTATTTACAGGAAGGATTTCTCTTCATAACTATTTTGTGTCTTCATTTCAAACAAAATACCAAATACATTTGTACAATGTTTACAAGTCGAAGCACAAGTACTGTCATGAGTATCGTTCAGCTCAAGTCACTGTGCTTGTACTGAGAGAAATATCTACACTTTTCCATAAACACAAAGGTGATCTCTCAGAACTCATTTCTGACAATGGCAACTATTGAGTAAAAGCACAGTAACGGTTAATTAGCACAATCAGTTTATAAAGCAACAGTTTACAACAGGAGCCAAGAATTATTGGTCCATTCTATTCCATTTGCTAGTCTGCTCCTAATAGTATCTTTTTATTTTAAAAATGTTTTATATATCTATACATCTGATACAGAATAGACAAAAAAAGGGGGGGACTGTGAGTAGGAAGGAGCACAGATGTTTTAAGGCAAATCAAACATATACAAGCAGCTTATGTGTTTTTTGTTTCTGGATATTTAAACTACGCATAACCCGATCCAGCTATGCATGCACCTAGCAGCACATGTTCCCCTCCAATCAAGATGTGGTCTGCTCTGGTCACATTATTCCTTTGTTCAAAAGCACTGAATTATCCTCCCTGTCACTGAAAAAGCAATTGGCGATATCACTTCTAACTGTCTTATCAGATGATGGGAACCACATACATCAGCCTTGAGATAACTCCCTGGAAATGCACAAGTAACTCCCATTTGCCAGCATGTTTTCCAGTGAAAGACAGGATACATGCATGGAAGCCTGTTTCTATGCATGCAGGACCCTAGCTGGATCAGGGCAAGGGTGCTCTGCAGTGGCCAGCAACTATAGGCTTTTCAGTGTTTCATAAATTAATCAGCATGGCTTTAAAACAGGCTTTGTTTTCCAAGCTGGAAAAAGAAAGGAAGAAACCCTGATAAATACAAAGTGCATGCTCTAATATGCTTGAAAAAAAATGAAAGGCAGCTGAGGTAGTTCAATGTAAAAAAATGCAATTTTTCAAAACAGGGAAGCAAAAAAAAAAGTATTATTTTAAAAGGTTATTTGAAATTTATTTGTTCAGCAATTTAATTCTGTGCCTTTATTCTATCCATTGTTACTATCTAAAAATGAGAATGATCCAGTGAGAGTTAAATGCCTTTAACTTCCACTGGGTCAAGTTAAAACTGGTGGGTTTACTTTTGTTTTTTTACTGGATTATGTCTATTGCTAAGGTGTGATTAATTACATACATGTAGTCTCATTTGTTTCAATGGTTCTGTCTCAACATTCATCAGAAGTTCCCTCTTATAGTGTTGAGGAACATAGGTATTTGATTTGCAGATACTGATGTGTTTTCATATATGCAAGTTTTCACAAGTCTTTTTATATTTTATCAGAACATTATATTTGTGCTAATATTATCACTTCAGTATAACAAAAATGGCTCATTTACAGCATTCTTAATAGTCTATTTAGAGGTAACAGTGTCCCAGGAATTCCATTTGAACCAGCTACGTCACATGCATTTTCTCCACTGTGGATAGTCTTTTCTTAAACTGACTTAATATTAAGAAGGGCAACTCAATCCACAATCCAATTTTGCCTTAGTTTTTTTCTTGTGTGTGTGTGTGGGGGGGAGCTAGTTCAACCTATTAAAATTAGGTTAAAATGATACCCACAAGGTACTGTATTTTTATGGAATCGAAAAGACATGAGGACAAAGAAAATACATGAATGTGTACGAAAAGATTTTGTGCAGTGCAGTCAAGACAGAGAAGTTATTTTGGCTCCCTGTCGTTTATTCCCCCATTTTAAAAAGTCACTGTTTATGGCAAGACTGAGGCAAGAGACAGGAACCATGGTGCTGCGCGTAGGGAAAAAGAAGAGCAGGTATGATTGGTGAGCACCAGAATGCCGTAGAAACACAGGAGAGTATACTGTATAGGCAGACCCATTTTAATGGATAAAACTACAGATGGCGCTATGTACCTGCTTAAAAATGAACACTTCAACTTAACAGGGCAGTGTTCCCTTTAAGTTGAGTTAGTGTGATCTAGCTCAGTTTTTTAGCCTCTGGCTCACACATTTTTGCCTTAGCTCAGGAAGGATAGCCCCAGAGCAGACTAATTAATGCAGTAGCTCACTTTAATGCCAGTAGCTCACGAAGCAGGATTTTTGCTCACAAGACTCGACAGCTTAGAGAGAGTATGTGTCTCTGTTGAGATTGCACTGATCTTATAAACTCATAAACCACAGAACAAACTTAATCACAATGTTATAAAAAGTCAATTGTCTATCTTTGGGTCCAAATGCTATTTAAGAAACAAAGAAGATTATAAGAAGTATTTATATGCGTATTTGCTAAATGCTACCTTTCCTCTGCCAATGAACACCCTTTGCTTTTTTCTGTAATTATGCTATTTTATAACGACTATGCTATATAAAAAAACTTTCAAGTTTATTTGAGAGAATAAATCACAATTTATATTATAAATCACAATAATTTACTTTAGCACATTTTTCTGTCCTAGCAGGAAATTCAGTATTGAGTAATGGCTAAATTAAAGGAACAGGCTATAGAAAACCAGTTTAACTTCTTGCTCAGTTATGAAGATCAGTGGGTTTTCTGGGCATTTGATTATCTTATATATTGGACCTTAACATCCTTGGAGGCGGAGTGAAGAACAAACATTCAGAGTGGATGTGCCAAAAGTTGCAGATACTATTGCAATTGGATTTGCCACCATAGGCAGAAATTGGGAAAGTGTGATATATGTGTCTTAAATAAATCTAACAGAACTGTAATTAGATATATTGGTTCCAGCATTTATAATTAGGATGCTACATCACAATTCTAAGGAAACACAGACTTCTGGGTAATTGACATCAGGATAATAAATACCTTTATTTGAAAATAGAGCCCAGCAGTTTTTGTGGCTTAAAAAAAATCTCAGGGGTATGCTTTAGGGGAAAATGAGCTAGATGGTCAGGACTACAAATATTTCTGAACAATAGCTGCATGAAACAGAACAGCTAGATTTGTGTTTCCAAGAAAACAGAACAAGAGATTTCATATACAAAATGAATAAAAACACAGAAATCTCCTTTCAGAGTGAAGAAATATTCTTGCAGTAATGGAAGTATAAGGGATAAAATTATCAGGTTTCAGAGCAGTTGTCTCTGCATGAAATGGGAAGGAACTGGCTGAGCAGACAAGCCGTATAAGAAAGAATCTGCAGTGGCTCCTCATCCTCTAATATGGTCTGCTGGATGGAATGCAACATCCAAAAAGCACCATCACCCCGGGTGTGGTTTTGAAATGTCAATACCTTTGCTTTTCTCCCTTCCTGAAAACTGAGTACTTTTCTGTTTCATAGATAACAAGCAATGCAAATTTATTATATAAATTAAGCAGTTTATAATTTGGGAGTGATCTCAATGAAACTATAGAGACAGTAATGGCCACACTGGATTATGACACAATAAATCCATGTTTAGGATTTATTTGCACTTGACTGTGAATTAAACAAGCCAAGCTAATGAATTAGGTTAAGGAAACGTATGCCTGATCTAGCTAAGGAACTTTCTGACTTTAAACTGTAAAAGTATTCAAGGAAATAAATTCCCAGCTGTAGACCTCTGACTTCACCATCGTAGTTACAGGAAAAGTAACATGGGGAGTCAACTCAGGTTGCAGTGGCAGTGAGGAGGCAATGAAACCCAGTTTTGCTGATGGAAATCCCTTCCGTTGGAAGCATTTTAGTACACAATCCAAGCCAGTAGTCTAAGCAAGTAATATATTGTTTACTATGTGAAATATCTCAGAGAATGCACCAATGATTTGTGGTTGCATAGATGAAGAGGCCTTTACGATTATAGTGAACTAAGCAAGAACTTGATTGTTTTGTTTACCTGTTTTTTCAGCTAAATTAGACACACTGCAAAATCACATCTTAAAAGCTAAATTTAGGGTACACTTTCTTAATTCTGAAAGAAAAAACCCCCACCAGATTACAAAAAGTAACATTCAATTTTCATGTCTGGTTAAAGTTTGAAATTATCTTTCTTCTTCTGTGGAATAGATTCAGTTTTATAGCAGGCAGATAAATTTAAAATAGCTCCATGTTGATTGATGCTGGGAAAATAATAGTTTGGTGGAGAATTATATGTAATAAGCCATTGACATAATGCAGCCAAAAGCAAGGAATTCTATAGAAATACTGAGGTATGTGCTTTTTAGTATAATTCTAAACAGATCTATCTCCTTCTAAGTCCATGCACCCCAGTTTAGGAATGCACTGTTAGTTCCCCTGGTTTTAGCAATTAGGACTGCAGAATGTTGGCTATATCATACTTTACAGTTCCAATACTCTTGACCTACAAATATATGTCCAAAGATTAGCAAGAAGAATGATGACAGGATGGGGCAGTCATGTGTGAAAATAGAAATGTCGGTAAAATTCCCAGTGTCTACCAATTAAAATGTTCTCAGCTGAGCTATGATGTAGAAATGTTTAATTAAAAACATGTGAAGCTAAGTTGTGTACTATAGAAAGTTATTAAACATCTATTCTTAAATGTGCCACCTTAAGCAGAGTTATACTGTTCTAAATCCACTGAAGTACATGGGCTTAGAAAGGTTTTGGTCTGTTTAGAATGGTCCTGTGAAACTCCTAAACTGCATAGACCTTTTTGCACCTCAGTATTGCCACTGTTTCATGGCAAGTTGAATCCCCAGCTGATGCTCTGACTTTGCAGCACCCATTCTGAAAAAAGGCATTTAGTTTGAGAACTTTTTTCTTGAATTTGGATCCAACCCTACCCATGTGTTCCACACTTCCTTTGACAAGGGGCTGAGCCATCATGTACTTCATCAGTGATTGAACTTTTTTTGTGCATGTGCAGTAACATTATAACATTGGCCGTTTTCGCACTAGCGTTTGCTCCGGCGTAGTGCCCCATTTACCTCCGGATCTTCTCTTGGATTTCGCACATGTTGCTCCGGCGCTGCGCTTTGCTCCGGCGCTTCAGGGATTTTACGCTGGAGTATGTTTTTCAGCATGCTGCCGGAGTTTCCGAAAACCTCCAGATCCACTCCGGATCCGCTCAGCGGAGTTTGCTGTGCGAAATCCATCCACGCCGGATCGACTGCTTTGTGGGCGTCACCCTCTCCCTTTCCGTCCTCCCACCCCATCCACCCGCTTGGCCAATCATCAGCCTTTCGCGGCGCTTCCCCAAAGTGCCGGCACGGCCATTTTTTTTTTAAAACTTCACTGTTTTGCGTAATAGCGATATTTCGAAATTAACAAATAGAAAAAAAAACCCCTCCTGGAATAGCCTCAATTGCCACTTCAATTGGTTTCGTTAGAATTTTTTTTATTATTATTGACTTTAGTTGCGTTATTTCGCTGTTGCGTTATCTCGATAATGCGAAAACGACCATTGTTGGGGGGGGGGAATCTAGTGCCGGTGCGGGCCAAAGCGTTCATGTGTGTGTGTTTTAAAAAGGGAATGCCTCCCTCAGCTGTGCCACCAGGATTTCGGGACCTGCACAAAATCGCCATGTATAAAATGGGAAGTTGGAGTCCGGCATTCTTCTCCCTGGCTACATTCCGCTCGGTTAGAAAGTAGACGCGAGCGAGCTCTTCACACGCACCACAGAAGGGGAAGGAGAGAATGGAGCGGGGGGGGGGGAGCTCTGGCAGCAGGAATCAGTCAGGTCCCCGTTGCAAGCGCCAGCCGGGGAGGGTAAAGAGAGCGGAGGAAATTTGGGGGGGGGGGGGATCTAGTGCTTCAGAATTTGGGGGGGGGGGAATCTAGTGCTAGGATTCTCCACTGTGAATGCTTCCGTTAATACATAAAGGGCTGTGGAGGATTCTACAGCTGCAGCCAATCCATAAGCAGCAGCAGCACACGTGATGCGGTTTGTCCAAGAAAAGAAGGGGAGGGAACAGCTCGATGTTACGTTAGTACGTTAGTACGTCATTACGCAACCAGACTTGCGCTTAAAAAAAAAATGATTGACAGGGCATCGAACTCAAGCCGATGCCAGTGGGAAAACGATTTGAGCCGGGGCTTCAGGGAAGGCGACTCCGCAAAGAGTCACTAGTGGGAAAACGAGAAAAATGATCCGGACATAATTGCGCCGCGGAATAAGGGGAGCAAACGCTAAGTGCGAAAACGGCCATTGTTAAAAAAGCTGCATGTATCATGGGGTACAGCCTGGTTGCTGCCATTTCAAAGGTCTCCTGCACCTTCTCAGTCACCAGCTAAGAAAATGGCTGGTGACCATTAAACTGGACACATCAATTCATAGCAGTGTTATTCAATAATTATGAAGCACACTAAATGTGTCACCATGTACTTTGTCAGTGACAGAACCTCCCTTTTTGTATATGCAGTAATGTTATAGCATCATAACACCATATGAAAAGAAACACACCTGGACCTATAGGCAAAGTGAAGGCAGGGGGTGGGAGAATGAAGAAACAATACAAGTGCATGGTATCAAAAGCTACCCACCCCAGAAAATATGAAAAGAAATTAAACGAATAATTGCACTTCATGACTACATGAAACTCTGCTACCCACTTTGTCCCAATGTTATAATCATAGAATCATAGAGGGTCATCTAGTCCAACCCCCTGCACAATGCAGGACACTCACAAATACCTCCCCCCAAATTCACAGGATCTTCATCACTGTCAGATGGCCATCTAGCTTCAGTTTAAAAACCTCCAAGGAAGGAGAGCCCACCACCTCCTGAGGAAGCCTGTTCCACTGCGGAATCGTTCTAACCGTCAGGGAGTTCTTCCTAATGTTGAGCCGGAAACTCTTCTGATTTAATTTCAACCCATTGGTTCTGGTCCTACATTCTGGGGCCACAGAAAACAATTCCACACCATTCTCTATATGACAGCTTTTCAAGTACTTGAAGATGGTGATCATATCACCTCTCAGCCACCTCCTCTCCAGGCTAAACATCCCCAGCTCCTTCAACCTTTCCTCATAGGACTTGTTCTCTAGACCCCTCACCATCTTCATTGCCCTCCTCTGGACCCGTTCCAGCTTGTCTATATCCTTCTTAAAATGTGGTGCCCAAAACTGAACACAATACTCCAGATGAGGTCTTACCAGAACAGAGTAAAGCGATATCATCACTTCATGTGATCTGGACACTATACTTCTGTTGATACAGCCCAAAATTGCATTTGCCTTTTTAGCCACTGCATCACACTGTTGACTCATGTTTAGCATATGATCCACTAAGACCCCTAGATCCTTTTTGCACATACTACTGCTAAGACAAGTCTCCCCCATCCTATAACTATGCATTGGATTTTTCCTACCTAAATGCATAACTTTACATTTATCCCTGTTAAAATTCATTGTATTGACTTTAGTCCAGTTTTCCAGCCTGTCAAGGTCATCCTGTATCCTGTTTCTGTCTTCTATTGTATTTGCAACCCCTCCCAATTTAGTATCATCGGCAAATTTAATAAGCATTTGCTTTATTCTTTCATCCAAATCATTGATAAAGATGTTAAACAAAACAGGTCCCCGGACAGATCCTTGAGGCACTCCACTTGTCACTCCTCTCCAAGAGGATGAGGAACCATTCAAAAGCACTCTTTAGGAGCGATCTGTCAGCTAGTTGCAGATCCACCTAACGGTAACAGGATCCAAACCACATTTTACCAACTTGTCAACAAGGATAGTATGTGGAACCTTATCAAAAGCCTTATAATATTGCTATATTATAATGAAAAGAATCATGTTGTAGCATAATCAACATTCTGTTTTTTTAAAAAATTAGTGGATTGCTCAGGGGACAACAGGGAGGCAGGGTCACACAGCACTGACAACACAAAAGGGTAATGGAGATAAAAATTCAAAATTGGGAATTCCTCACTGGAAAATTATGAGTTCAGATCCGAGGAGCGGGGGGGGGGGGGATTGAGGGAAAAGTTGATTTGGAAAACATGAGGTGATGGAACACTAAAATTGGACCTACTCCTGGGGAAAGTTGTGCAGAAAGTTTTATAAACTTTAATTATTTAAGAACATCAATGTGGAGGTTTGCACTTGTGTGGAAATGGTCATACTCAGAGGCTATGTCCAGAGCTGAATGCAACTGAATGGGATGACCCTGATTAGAATTGTAGCATTAATTGATGCTAATTTGGTCAGTTAACAGAACACAATGGGTCCTTCAAACAGCATTCAGTTGAAATAATGCATCGGCTGTGACCAAGATGCCTGTTCATTTAATTTGATTCATTCCACAGGTTAAGGGTTAGCTAGTTTAGTTTCCAAACAAACATTTCACTATAGATTTCTGAATTCCTAGTTTGCTGGGTAAGCATTTTATTAACTAATAGCACATTTACTAGTCTGAAAAGGAGGTGCACTAAAATTATTCAAAAGCTCCTTAGCCTTATCTTGATAGACCAGGCATATGTTTTTTTGACTCCTTTTAATTAGATGTCCCAAGTGCACGCCTTTTGACAACTCTCAAAATATCTCCAAATTTGTCCATATTCTATTTTGTCCAAAATTTATTCTGTTTCTGCACTATTATGGTAACGCAACTGTAATTATGCTTTTTCTTTTGGGTAACACAACTGTAATTATGCTTTTTCCTTATCCAGCTGGCTTCTTATATGTCCCGGAGTTATATGTACCTCTTCTTTGAGGACTGTTCTCTGGGTGAAGAGGACAATGGGGAGATATAATATATCATGCTCAAATTTCCACGTGAAAGATTGAGGAGAATGAAGTATTAAGGCCCTCAAGATGTATTTGTTAGCATAGTAAATATAGTGAATATACTTGTCAAAGTCTTGCAAATGCTTATCTATGTTCGATGCTACAATGAACGTTATGTAGAGTTTGAAAGCATAAGGAAACCAATGCATATAAGTGCATATTGTACATGGAAAAAGAATCAAATATTTTCAGGATGCTTAAAATTTATGAAACTCACTCCAGTTTAGATAGATGGAACACTACAGACGAAGAAAGATATCAAAATTAACGGGATGAAAGCAGGCTATAAAGGCAACAAGACTTCCTTTAAAAGTGTAATGTTCCCAAATGATGACAAAGCAAAGGAGCACAGGCTTTGGCAGAACAGTAAATTGATAGTATAGAAACCAAAATGAAATGCTGAGAAACATACTGATAAAACCAGACAAACAGAAAGAATCATCCAATAAACATCCAAAGCAGGAAACCAGGCTGGGAGGTGATCGGGCTGTTAGATGAGGAAAGAGTAAAAGGAAGATACAAAGATTCTTTTTGTTTATCTTCATTGTTCAAGATGTAGGATTGTTATCCATGCTTTTTTTGGAAACATGTCTGAAGTCAGAACAATTTATAGAAGTGACAAGGAATTAAGTTCTAGGACCAGGCCTCACTTGCCCAGGGATCTCCTTTCTTGCATCAAGTTGCTTTTGGCTAGGGTGGTGGCATATGCTAATGAGTTATGCTAATGAGCTCCACCACCTATTTTTCTACAAAATGACTCCTGGTTATCCTCATGAACTCTAAGTATTGCCAGCCAGCATAGTTTTACTGCTAATAACTTAAGTGTTAACTTAAGTACAAAGAACCTCAGTATAGAGATGACAGGTGTGGATTTAGAACAAAGGGATAGGCTAAATATTGTCTCTAAAAGTAGAATGAGGCTGGGTCTGTTACTTGAGTAGCCCTGATTACAGGTGGACTGTGGGGCCAAAACACTAATGGAAAGGTCCCACTCCACTTCCCCAGCCACAATGCTACTTTTCTTAGTTGGAAGAAGGGAACCCTCCAACCACCAGGTCATCTCACCTGATGGTTAGCCATCTTTCTCAATTTTGTACTTTTATTTTCTACACATAATACTAATAAACTTTGCAGCTCATTCTCCTTTCAGGCATTCTGTTTGACCCATTCCCTTAATTTTTGTAGTTTATTCCTTGTTTTATTTGTACCTCTGAGATTGGAAGATTCTGTTCACTTACCGTGAAGTCTTCCTTCTCTGTGGTCCTGGAGTGATCCAGTCCTCACTCTTGGGATCATAGCTCCTCCTCTCCAATTGCAGGGCTGACAAACTTGACCCGGAGGGGAGGTGCTTGACCCTTGGACTCCAGTCTGTCAGTAAGCCATCACACCTCCCTAAACATAACTCAACTGGAAACAGATGAATAACAAGAAGGATTCCCTTCCGTTGACCACCACCCCATGGACCTGCCCATCTAGTGTACACAGATGTTCTGTCCCGATCAGTAAAGAGGAAAAGAAAAAGGGCGTTTAGAACCTGGACCAGACCCCAAAGCTGAGGCCCACGGACAATAGGTTGGGCAGGACTGGGCCACTCCAGGACCACAGAGAAGGAAGACTTCATGGTAAGTGAACAGAATCTTCTGTTCTCCAGTGGTCCCAGGGACCAAGAGCAGTGTCCCAGGGCAGGTCTCATCAGCTTTGAGAACTAGACAGTGTGCTGAAGGACCCTTCTGCCAAAAGCAGCCTCAGTCGAGGTCATTTTGTCAATACGGTAATGCTTAGTAAAGGAATGGACGGACTTCCAGGTCCTTGCAAACTACTTCCATAGAAGGAAAGGAACTATAGGCTACAAATGTAGCCACCCCCCTAAGAGAATGGGCTGTAACCCCCTGTGGTGACTCTAAACCCTTTGCCGTATATGCCTCAATGATGTATCCCGTGATACACCTGCTGATAGTAGCAGAAGAGACTCTTCTTCCTCTACCTGAAATCCTGAAGGACACAAATAGAGACTCCGTTTGACGTACATCCCTAGTCCTATCTAGGTAAAAGCCTAGGGCTCTGCGCACATCCAGGCAGCACCACAGTTTTTCTTTCTCATGAGTTGGTGAGGGACAAAAAGATGGAAGGACAATGTCCTCCAATCTATGGAATTTAGAGTTAACTTTGATGGCTGGATCAGGGCGTAACACTACCTTATCTTGGTGAAAAATGCACAAGTCCTTGTGAATGGACAGGGCCTGAATTTCTGAAACCCTCCGAGCTGAAGTAATCCCTACCTAGAACACCGTCTTGAAGGTAAGCAACTTAAAGCTGCATGATGCCATGGGCTCAAAAGGTTTACGACAGAGGGCATCCAAAACCTTATTCAGGTTCCAGAAAGGGAACCTGTGCACTGGGGGTGGATTGCGAAGTGCTACCCCTTTCAGAAAATGCCTAACATGAGGGTGCGACCCCAGGGATCTGCCTTTTTAGACCCTCTAATGGCTGCAATGGCTGCCACCTGCCTACGAAGGGTGCTAGTGCCAAGGTCTTACCCAGGCCGTCTTACAGAAAAGCTAGAATAAGCGATACTGGGGCCTTCAGGGGATCCTCCCTCTTTCCTGCGCACCAGGAGCTAAAGATTTGCCAAGTGATATTATAGGTCATATTAGTGGACGGTTTTCTTGAATTGAGCATGGTGTCCACCACTGCCTTGGGGTACCCTAGGCTATTTAACTGTTGCCGCTCAACCTCCAAACAGTGAGCTTGAGAAGTTCCGGCTGAGGATAGTTCAGGTTGTCTTAAGTTAGTAGGTCTGGTCGCATCGGAAGTCTCCATGAAGGCCCTACTGCCAAGCTCGAGTTCCTGAAACCAGGCTCTCCTGGGTCAAAACGGAGTCACCACAATTACTTCTGTCCTCAGATCTGGAATCCTTTGAAGGAACCTTGGAAGTATTTGAAATGGAGGAAAGGCATAAAGAAGTGCCACGGGCCAATCTGCATTCAGTGCATCTACTGCCTTAGCCCCTCTGCTCCTGGTTCTGGCAAAATACTGGGGCACCTGGTGATTGTGGTCTGACACAAACAGATCCACTTCCGAGGTATCGAATCTGATGCATATCTGATGAAAAGCCTTGGGATGGATGGTCCATTCCGCTTGGTCTACCGATTGACGGCTTAGCCAATCCGCTACTACGTTGTCCCTCCCTGCCACATGGCTGGCCTTGATGGATAACAGGTGGAGCTCCGCCCACCAGAATAACCTCTGTACTTCAGCCTGAAGTTCCCTGAATCATGTGCCCCCCTGCCTGTTTACATATGCCTTCGCAGTCATGTTGTCCGTCTGGGTGAGGACGTGTGAGCTTTCCATTTATTCTGCCATCCTGAGGAGTGCCCTTAGTTCCAAGAGATTTATGCTTTTCTTGGATTCCTGGGCTGACCACTGACCCTCCACTGGCATCGGTTGTCAGCACCTGTCTCTTTGGCTCCCTCATGAACTGTCCAAGGAGAAAGCGGTTGGGGGTTAGCCATCACTTGACGGCTTGTTTCAGACTTGCTGGTATGGGAATCATCATGGACCTCCTTACGCTGATGTCTTTCTGGAAAGGGCATAGAAGGCTCTGTAGGGGCCATGTATGGAAACGGGCCCATTGGACTACCTCCTGGCAGGACACCATCAAGCCCATCAGTTGCACAAGGATCATCAGTTTCTCCTGCCATCGTCAGATGGTCTGGGTCAGGAGCTCTACCAACTTCGTCCGCCTCTCCTGCATCAGAAAGACCCTGTTCCCAATGGAGTCTATTTGAACCCCTAAGTGGACTAATCGCTGACTCGGCTGAAGTAAGCTTTTCTGGATGTTGATGACAAAGCTGTGCGATGAAAGCATTTCCATGGTCTGCCCCAGGGCTTTCCTGGTCAGCTCTGCTGATGGGGCCTTGATGAGGGTATTGTCCAGGTACGGGAACAGGGACACTCCTTGAAATTGAAGGACTGCCACAAGGGTCACTAGCCCTTTGGTGAAGACTCTGGGGGAGCTCGGTATTGGTAGTGCTGTCCGTAGTAGGCAAACCGAAGAAATTTGTGGTGTGCGGTTGCTATGGGTATATGTAAGTAGGCCTTTGAGAGATCTATTGAGGCCATGAAGTCCCCTTGTTGGACTGAGGCTAGAATGGACTTCAGAGTCTCCATCCTGAACTTCTTTGTGATGATCCTCTTGTTTATCCACTTCAGGTTGAGAATCGCCCAAAAGTCTCCATTCTTTTTGGGCACTACAAAGAAGATTGAATAAACCCCTTGCTCTCTTTTCATCTGAGGAACAGGTTCTATGGCTGCTATCTGTAGGAGATGGTCGAGCGCTAGAAGTAGAGTCCGATGTTTCTCATCTGACTGGGACCTGGACCTTTCCAGGAAGCGATCCCGAGGGGTAGAGTAGAATTCTAGAGAGTGGCCATTGGATACTGAGTCCAGCACCCATCTGTCCATTATTGATTGGTGCCATCTGTGGGCAAAGTGTTGAAGTCGCCCCCCTACCCCCCATGTGGTTGGTGCCTCGACCCAGTCAGGTGGAAGCAGGCTTCTTTGGTCCCTTGGTGGATTGGTTTTGGTTTGGGTCTGCCCTCTCTAGCCTTTGGCTGTCACTTTGCTCTGTATGACTTAAAGGAGGACTGTCTGGAATCCCTCCTGTTATCCCGAAAGGGCTGGGACCTCCTTTTTGATCTGTTATCCCTCTTCTTAGAGGGCAGGATTTCCTTCTTATCCCTATCCTCAATGAGGAATCTGTCCAGGGCTTCGCCAAAGAGGACCCCCCTTTGAAAGGGACCGCTGCCACTTTAGATTGGGCTGATGGGTTGCGTCCCAATTGTGCAGCCAAGTGTTCTGCTGTGCCGTGACTCTAGATGCCATAGCTCTGGCGGAAAGTTGGACTGTTTCCAGAGTGGAGTCCGCCACGAAGGCAGTTGCCAGGGTAATCTTTTTTAGAGAGTCTTTCACGTCTTTAGGGAGATCATCCCTCTTGGCCAGCTCTGCAAGCCAGATGCAGGAGGCTCTACAGAAAAGGGAAGTGGTGATAGATACCTTTAGGGCATTAGAAGAGGCTTCAAAATCCTGTCTGAGGGCCTGCTCGATGCACTTATCTATTGGATCTTTAGGCATCCTATCGGCGTCCATTGGCAGAATGGAGTTAGAGGCCAAACTGTTAACTGGGACGTTCACCACTGGTAGCTTCAGACGCTTGGTTGCCTCCGGAATGAATGAATAAATTTTTGAGAAGTTAGAGGATATAGCCTTGGGCTTTGCCGGATGCTTCCACTCTGACTGACTTAATGAGTAAAAGCCAGCTGAGAGGGGGACCTGAAGTGGCTTGAAGTCCGATTTGGGAATGATATTGTCCATACCCACTGGCAGATCTACTTCCTCCTCTTCTTTAATTTTAGGGATGTATTGTAGTTATAGAGTTCTAATCACCTTAGGGAGGAGGCATGAGTATACATCATGGGAGAAAAGCTTGCAGTGGGTGGTAGTAACCACCTCCTCCTCTGACAGTTCCCTGGTTTCTTTGAGCACTGAAGCATCAGAGAGATCTGAGTTTTCCTCCCCTTGATCTGAGGGCGAAGGGCTGTGCTCTGTCCTGCTTCTCTTGTGAGTTCGGACAAGGAAGTCCTCCTTGTCCCTATCTTCCCTGTGCTTTAGCCTGGAGGTTCTTTGAACTGGCTGCACCGGATTGTTGATCGGGGTGGAAGCAGCCTGGACCTCCCTCTTAATTGCTGTATCAAGGAGAGTAGGTTGTTCTTAGCCTCATCTCCTGACAGATCTATAGGATGACTATCTGCCCTATCTTCCTGTGCTGGTGAGTCACAAAGCTCCAGGTCACATGTTTCCTTCAGTACTGATCCCTTAGGGAAAGTAGAGAGGGCAGCCATCTTGTGGAAGAAGCTGAAAGTGAAAGTAAAAAACAAGATGGCTGCTGTTCCCACCAAAAATCCTCAGCCCTGGGCCAAGAAGGGCTTAGATACTCCCCCCCCCACAGGCCTCCCATCTATGTTTGGGCAGTGAAGACTGTGTGAGGAAACCCCTTGTCGGCCAGCCTAGGGGATGAGAAGGGGGGAACCCCATGCTGCTGCGACGTCTGCAGCTCTGTAGGCAAAGGAGGGAAAGGGGAGGGGAATCCGGGGTGAGGGGGACGACATGAGCGACTGATGCCCTCTCTACCTCCCCTGGAACTTCCTCGGCCATGTCCTCCCCGAAGGGGGCATCTTACCGCGGTTCCAGTAGCATGCATTGCTTCGCTGGCGGTCCTCCTCGTCCCTTTCTGTTTTGAGGGAGGGCCAATTCCAATGGTTCAGGAGGGCTATGCGGCTGGCGCGAGTCCTCTCCCAGCCAGCATGATTGTCGCTGCTGCTCCAGAGGCCCCCGGGGTTGCCAGGGTGCCTGGGAAAGGGAGCACGGGGACCGTCGAGCTCCCGTGGCTTTCCTGTTGCTGCAAGCTGCGAGAGAGTGAGTGCGAGTGCCTCCAATTCAGGGGCTACTTCGGCCCCGGCGGGGATGGCTTCCCTGCTTCGAGTATCAGTGAGCTTCCTAAGTTTTTTGGGTTTCTTTAATTCTCTGGGCCAGAGCTAAGGCTCTGTCAGCATGTTTTGCTCCGATCGCAGGGCTGAACAAACTGGAGTCCAAGGGTCAAGCCCCTCCCCTCTGGGTCAAGTTTGTCAGCCCTGCAATCGGAGAGGAGGAGCTATGATCTCAAGAGTGAGGACTGGCCAACTCCTGGGACCACTGGAGATGATGGAAACATATCAATTGTCTTCAGCTGCAAATAGTGAGGTGGGATAGTGAGGAGGGAGCTGGTCGGCCCCTCATTCCTCAAACACGTTGCAGAAGTCTGTGTACTGCACCGGAATTTCTGGTTTGCTTTGGCAGGGTCCTGCCCCAGGAAGCTAGCTTCTGGTGCAATGGTGGCAGCATGTCAATTGTGTTCAGTTGCAAATGCTGTTTGCCAGTGGCAAGTCTGCAAAAACATCAGGCATTTGCTGCATTAAATGAATAATCCTGAGAATAGCTCAACAGATTTGCTACCTGCCAAACACATTCATGGTGAAGATCATGGTATCCCCCTAATCCTGTTGCTAAAATAGACCTCCCTATCACAGGATTAGAAATAGCAAAGGTAACATTATTATAGAACAGGCATCCAGGGATACTCAGAAAACAAGCCGACTAACCTACATAGTGTTCTGGTGGAAAACATTTTTAAAGATTGAATTATTAAGTATATAGAAGAAATGCCTTATTAAGAAAGAAACTCTTCTGTGAATAGAAATCATGTCTTACCACTTTTTAGGAGTATTCTAATAATTACGTAGATTTAGTAGAAAGTACGTAGATATAGTAGAAAGAATATCCTTGGATTCCCAAGGACTGTACATTTGAGAGTCAACGTAATTATAAGGCATTCCCAGCTGTGGATGAATAACTTAAAAATAGAAAGCACAATGAAGAGTAAATGTACACCTCACAATGTGGGATGGGTGGCAAAAAGTGGCCAATTTTGTAACTGACAAAAAATTATTCAAGATGGTGGAAACCAAAAAAGATTGTGAATAGCTCCCCAAAAGTGTAAGAGGGCAACAGTATGGAAAAATGAAATTCAGTGTTAAGTACATGCAAAGTGTAAATTCATGAAAGACAGTCCATCAACAATTAGCCAGGATGGCTAAACAAGTGAGGAGCAACAGGGAAGCAGCTATTTAAACTTCCTTGTTCTTGCCAGCTCTGGGCTGGGAAGTACCTAGAAATTGGGGGGGGGGGGGGTGTTAGCCTTAGGAGGGCGGTGTTTGAAGAGAGACTTCAATGAGGTCTTATACACATCCAAAGTGAGCTATTATATACTTCCAAAGTGGCCATTTTCTCCAGGTGATCTCTGTCATCTGGAAATCAGTTGTAATCGGGGCTGTAGCCGGGATTTCATGTTTGGTGGGGCCCACAGCAGCATTTTTTTGTTTGAGGGTGCCAGGGGACCACCCAGTTTGGCCCTAAACACTTTCTCTGCTTCTCAAGTTAAGTGACAGCCCCTACCCCTCATTTGTCTAACTCAGTAAACCTTCCAGGGGGATCAGGCTGCACGTAGGCTCCCCCTCCCATGCCGATCTGAAGCCCATCCCTGCTGATCTCTCTAGCCAGGCAAAAGCAAAGCCTTCTTCCAACCCTTTCAGAAGGAACTGCCCCCCCCCCCCCGGATTCCAAGACCCCCACTGCCTCTGGTTGCAGCTGCTGCTAGTTTTGAGTGACACGGCAGACAGGAGACTGTAAGCAATGCTACAGTAGTAATGCTGTATTTGTTCAGAGCAGTGTGCGTGGCGGTGAGCAAAGGGGGCAGATTGGAGGCCACACAGATGGAAGGGGGATTTGAATGGAGTGTCTTGCCCTTCCCTCAAGCCCCACTGTAGCTACGGGCCTGGTTGTAATCCCAGGAAATCTCCAGCTACCAACTGAATGTTTAGTGCAAACTGAATTGAACAAAAAGAACAGAACACTGAGTATACAGTATGAATAATGTCCCCACAAAGTCTTTTCATAGCCTGAAAGTCTGCTTCTTCTAATAGACACAAGGGCGGACAAAATCCTTTTAAATCAGCGTTCAGAAATCTTTCTCTTCGGAGAGGGGGAACTGTAGAAGATATGGTTTCCTAAAACCTGTTGGACAGATGTGAAACCCAATCCTAACATCAAAAAATTTACATTCCTAAATTTTGACACATTGGTGATTACAACTGCAATCCAGAAATTGCTTCTTTATCTTTAGCTCTGTGGCTACATTGTAAGATGCTATGGTAAAACACAATAAAACAATAAAAAGAAAGTATGTTTCTGGCAATGATGGCTTCTTTATGCATCCCACCTTGACTCCTGCTACGCAAGGAAGTAAAAGAAAAGAGGAACAAAAAATTTCAGCTGCCTTGTCCCCAATTCAGCAGCAGACATGCAGCAGCTACTTCTTTCAGTTTTCATGTGCCAAACGTGAAATTATGCATGGATTAACAAAAAGAGAGGGAAAGACATCCAGTTATCTGATAAACTAGCATAGTCAGTACAGAGGGGAAAAATGTCAACATATCATTACACCAGTGCCTTAAATAATAATTTACAAAGATTGAGTCCAATGGCACCTGCAAGATCAACTAAATTTTATTCAAAGTATAAACTTTCAGATTTATTTCCTCAGATATATTTATTCAAGCTTATACCTTGAATAAAATTATGTTGGTCTTAAAGGTGCCACTGGACTCAAACTTTGTTCTGCTGCTTCAGATTGACACGGCTATCCATGAATCAATTTACAAAGCTGAAAGTTAATACAATGCAATCCTGAAAATCTTTTACACAGGCAACACAAAAACAAGGCATTTTTGAACTTAAAGAATTTAAGTCTTAAATGTATTCAGAGTTCTGTAACTAATCTTTTCCATTACAACTTCTTGTCTAGAACATGAATTCCAATGGGACACAGAAATGTACCAGCAAAAATATAATTTCTCCCAGAAGTGACTAGTTTCATTGCTCAGGCTGTCAGTTGTTTCTTTATCATTACTTCCCAGATTTACTGTCTCTTCTTTTACAAAGATATGTAGCAGTGCTATTTAATAATGGTGGATCATTTGGAAACTCACTAAGATTGATGTGAATTACAAAGTACTAAAGATGTGTATCTAACCATGCGGTACTAAAGACTTAATAACATTTACGTATTTGGAAGAGAGGACTGTGATTTCCACTGATTTTCCACCCCTACCCCCATTTTAAACTCTTCACTTTAACTCTTGTGCTGTTCCTGAGAGTCTGATAACTCACAATGTGGGGGGGGGGGAATTAGGGGCCTTAGTGGACTGCAGTGGGAGAAGGAAGCAGAAAAGTTCCACTTTGCAAAGTCCACAGATGGTTCGATACACCCCACTATTTTAAAGTGTTTACTGATTGGAAACAAGAAACATATGTGCCTAAGAAGCAGGGAAAATGAACTGTTCTGTTTATGTTAAGACATAAGCATCATGGTATGTTGATACGATTTTTTTTCTTTCTATGCTGGCTGCTTAAGTACATCTTAACTAAAAGCTAATCGCAGTAGTCAGCAACAATGTGGATGCTTCATTTCAGACTAGTTAGTGTCTTGCATTTTTGACTAGCAACAGAGAGATTTAGGTTCAAATCTCTAATTTGTCAACAATCCCACTAGATGACATTAGTCTTGACACTGGGTGCATTCACACACACACTAAATAATGCACTCCGTACTGGATTTTTAGTGTTTAAGAACAGCAAAATCCACTTGCAAACAGTTGCCATGTGAAAGCACCCGCTATCTCAACAAAATCTATCTCACAGGGTTGTGTGAAGAAAAAATGAAGGGGATAATATATTTCAGCCACAGCCACACACACTACACCACAGAAACTTTAATCATGGGCTGCTTTGTGAGTGCTGTAGATATTTACTATATATTCCAATTCAAAGTTCACCACTTATATAATGGTAATTTATTTTCAGGACTTGGTAGAACAAGAGATAAACATTCAATCAATAAAACATGATTTTCCATGTTAACAGGGGCGGCCCAATGAACCATGACACCCTAGGCAGACTCACTGTCTGATGCCCCCCCCAAGCGTTCCCTATGCCTCCCCCCTGCGGCTCTGTGCTTCCCCCATGGCTCTGCGCCCCCTCACTTCCCCCCTCCCTGCCGTGCCTCCTCCTCCTCCCTCCTTTCCCCACCCCATGTTAATAATAAATTAATAATAATAATAAATTTTATTTCTATCCCGCCCTCCCCACCTCAGCAGGCTCATGTTGATTTCAATGCCTGACTGGCTCCAGCGCCACGTTCAGGCTATCTAACCACCCCCCCCCCCGCCAGCAATGACTCGCTCGGTGAGTAAAACCGTGCAGCGTGGCTTCGCTCACAGTCTGTCAGGACCAGCATCCTGAAAAGGTGACTCCGCTGCTGCTGACTCCTCTCCTTCCCACTTCTTGGATGGGAGAGGAGTCAGTGACAGAGGGGCCACCCTTTCAGGACGCTGGTCCTGACAGACTGTGAGCGTGGCCTGGCCCTGTGGTGCAGTTTTACCTGCTGAGTCATCGTCAGCGAGGGGGCCTTTAGATAGCCGGAACGCAGTGCTAGAGCTGGTTCAGGCATTGAAATAGACATGGGGTGGGGAAGAGAGGGAGGAGTTGAAGGCACAGTGGGGAGGAAGGGAGGCATGGAAGTGGAGGCAAAGGGAAGGGAATAGAGGAGCGGGCGGCGGCGGCAGTAGCGGCCAGCAGGTGGAGGAGGCAGGTAAACTACATGCTTGCCTGGGGCACCAGGAGGGGGTGGGGAGTCCAATTTGGCGCCCCCACCCTCCTGGCGCCCTAGTTTACCTAGTGGCCGAGCCGGCCCTGCATGTTAATATTGATCAGAACACCTATAATTGTATTACAAAGAATGTAATGTATCAGCAACAGTATCTAGTTTTTATTAAGATAGTTTCACATGTATTTGAGATGTACTATTTCAGAGTTCAGAAGAATGTTCACATGGTAAAATAATCTCCAATGAGAGAATCCTGAACACGGACAACAGGGCCTCTGACATCTAGCTTTATATGTGAAGAATTTTTGTTTTTGTTTAATAACAGAGAGATGATCACTTGCAAATGTCACTTGTAGTCTGAAGTGGTACAACTCACTGGCCTAAGCTTAATATGCTTGATGATGAAGATTAATATATCAAAACCACAACCACTTCTGTTCTTCAGCAGTCTCCTTTATTCTGCCTAGCATAGGAACATAAATTTGCTTCCAGACTAGTCAGTGGGTTGGAACCAGCAATGCACAAGCCACAAAACAAATCTACTTAGCATAGTTACACTTGGAGGAATTGCATAAGATCTTGTGTAGCATCTTCCATCCAAATTAGCAAACTTGGATATGCACAATGAAATATAGCTGCAAGATCTTGTGCAACAATCTTCTCCCTCTCCCATACTGTACCACCTTGAGAATGAACAAGCTGCTAGATTCACCTTCTGAGACCCAGTTCTGCAATATTTTGTGCAAATAGAAATGCAAGTGGGGAGTACAATAAGTTTTACTGTGCACAAATGGCTATTGTGATCTTTTCTTACTTTCCCACTTGTGTGAGAGCTCTAGCACAAGCAGAAATTTAGGCTGCATAAGACCCATTGTTAGTGAAAAGAGGCTGGTGTGGGGTCAACATGCTATATTGTAAAGCAAAAATTTGCTACCAAAGTCTGTCTTAAACACAGTCCAGTAACCAGTATTTCGTTTTCAAGAGGTTCAAGATGTTTTTGGCTCAGTGTTGCTTCAGTGTTAGATATCCACGTGTGATCTAGTCTTTGAAATTGAATGTCTTTTTCATGGAACAAGCTGATTACCTGCAAGTCACCTGTGTAACGTAATGCTCCATGTATTTTCTTACTTCAACTGATTGTACAATTTAACAACTGGTAGACATTTGTCAGTAGGGGTGGGCTGAGATAAGCATTGTGCTGGTGAATGACATGGTTAAACCACCATAAAGCAAGTATTTGTACATTATTATTTGAATGGTCTGACATATAATTTACATAGCAAGATTTTGGCTTGCTGCCATCATGACAATATATTCAGCCAGAAACTAGTGATCTGAACATGTATATTATTAGTCACATGGGTGGCATATTTCTTAACCAAAGAATATTGTGCCTCTAGTATTTTTACTATACCAGTAATAATTGAATTTCATTAGCTGAACACACTCTAAGACTTTATATTACTTTCCTAATATTTCCTATTATTATACTTGAAACACTCAAATTTTTCACTGTTTTCAGAATATTCTAAAAGTACCCATGGATGCTTTCCTATGGCATTGTATTGCAAAATAAATAAATATGGTATCAAGATTCTATCATTTTATCAATTTACAGAAAGCAGATAATATATTTTGTGGACTAATTATTCACCTCTAAGTTAAAAAAGAGAATGACATACGTGAGAAAAGATTTGCGGTCTATAAAAGTAACACCTTTGTATACTGTGTTTTGGCTTTATAAAAATATTGACATAATCCATGAGTTATTCCACTTTGCACCAGGTATTTTTCCTAAAAAAAATACTATCAAATTTTGATTTGCACCTTTAATGCAACTGAAAGCACCTTTCAAGGGATACTTTTAACATAAGGAAAGATACAATTAGCTTGACTAAGGGAGTTATTTCATACCCAGATGTTTGCAAGCAAAATCAAACTTGTACACCTACGTTTTGATAGCTAAAGGAACAGAGTGTGGCCAGTTCAAGAAAATCTTGCACAGAGTTTGGTTTCATTGTATGTTACCTTAGATATTTACAGACAAATGGTTGATTTTTGCCTTCAGCAGGACCAAACAGTATTGCCTGTAAAGGTGGAAAGTACAGTTGTTCTTCCCAGCGTCTTGCTTCTTTAGGACTTGCATCACCCATTCTCTGTCCCTCCAACAACAATCCTGCAATTACACAATGTTTGGCACTAGAAGGGTATGACATATTGTGGTCACATCTTCTGCATACATTCACACATAGAGCTATGCACCCCAGGTCCTGAAAAAGATATAGATCACAAGGCTATTCATCTCCTGATACCATTCAGAACATAGACCTTGAAAGGTTCAGAATATGGAACCCACACTTGCCTTGTTATTTTTGTCCTCTTTTTTTGCAACTGAAAATTTAATCATGATTATCATTTAATTTACAATGCTAGAGCTTCTAGTTCTTGCTTTATGCTAGGAGGGGGTGGTTATCTGCATAGAATTTCTGTAGAAAACACTTAAAACCCTGAAATTGTACTTACAATATTATCTTTTGTTTAAAAATGAACAGCTCTTTTGATTATAATACTCATAACTGTCTCACTTTGAACTTAATTAGGATTAACAAAAAATTTTTTGCAAATGTTTTGTGATTTATCTAGATGATTTACCAAAATGAGAGGACTATAACTTCATAATTTCCTTTGTATAAACAAGAGTTCACATAACAGTAACATTGCCTTTAACAAAATAAGCTATATTTGACAAGTAATTCCCCTCCAAACTGTTTCTTCTTTTTTAAATGACTGTGCAAACATCAATAATTCAATTTCTCTATTTTTTTTTAAAAAAAAATTGCACAAATTGGCATGTTGATGTCACTCATTCAAACCTTCCTGTTTTAAGTACTGTGCATTGCACTTTGAAAGTAATTAGAAGTCATTGGATTATCAGTCAAAATAACTAATTCTTTGAGGCTATTGACTACTGCTGCTTTATAAGTATATCGCAGACAGACTGCAAACAGTGGATCAAATGATAATCATGATGGTACCCAACCTAAGGACAGTAGTAGAGCTTGCTGTTCTGTTGCTGAATGCAGTCAAGTTATTGCCACGGCATACTATTACCACTTTATTTGGATTTGTATCACAGCACTGCTGTTGTTCTTCCAAAATTGTGTTTATAGTGTTGTCTCATATTCCAAGCGCTCCTGTATAAGGGCATCATCTTTATATTGTAGCCGTGGAGGAGTAGGAGAACATTCAAAAGCTAAAATGGCCTTTCTTAGGCTCCTGTCCAATACATGTCTTTCCCAAGCTGGATACCTGTTCCTGAACAGATCAATTTTAATGACAGATTCTTCAATCCTTGGTGGTCTGGATGAAGGAGTAGAAGGGGCAGTAGGTCTCACCTGAAACACAGGCACGCACCCATCTCTCTCTGCAAATTTCTGATCCCGATCACTTGTGACACTTCTGTTATTAGAAATAGACCTTAATGTACTTGATGCTACTTCTGGAGGAAGTGTAAAGGCAGCTACAGAATCCTCACAAGCACAGCTTGGTGACTGCCCAAACCTTGGTCCATTTGGATGAAAGAAGGCATAGTACATCAGCATAAAAACAATGCCTGTTAAAAAGCTGCTGAATACTACACATAGGGCTGGGATGGCAAATGCATCAGAAATCAGAGGAGCCTTGTAGAGGTACCAAAGAGCACTCAAGGCAGTATTTTCCAAAAGGATCACAAAATAGTAAATGAAAAGCCTACAGCGTGTCCTTCCCTCCTTGACGTTGAACCAACTAAAGATATAGATTATCCCAACAACCATATCAAAGACAATCTCTTCCCATTTAGTGATGCAGAATTCCGTCTCACAATGGACAATCCAGAATGTCATGATACACCAATGGAGGACAATAAAGATCCCAAAGTACAGTTGGAAAACAGAGGCAAAAAGAGCAAAAGTAATCACTCTGGCTGCAATTGTGAAGAAGTGCCAGCAAAACTGGATTATTACAGCCATGTAACTGATAGGTTTCTTGTCATCACGGGAATCACGAAGAGCTTTTTGGTATGAAGCCAAAGCCCATGCCAAAGACACAAGAGATGCTGCAGCTGTAAGGCCTAGAAGGAAGGAAGAAAAGAAACAGTTATATGGTCAGTAAAGAATACACACATTGTACAGTTTTTATAAATGAGACTCCATTAAGCAGGATTAAGCCTTTGTCTTTTAACCTTATTATGCAACTAGAATATGACAACACAATCACTGGTAGCAGGCTTAATAGCAGTCTATCAGCTGTGGCTATTTTCCCTATTGCCCTTTCAAATTGCAAGAACTTCAGTGCACTCATGCACTGCCTACCCCATGATGGTAAACAGATATAATTATATATGAACAAGACACAGTTATCCATATTACAGCATTCAATTGTGTAGCAGTTTTATGTTTTAAATTAATTAAAATGAATTTTAAAATGCATGACTTGCAAAAACAAATGTTAACATCCACCCCTGACTCCCAATGGACAATCCAGAATGTCATGATGTGCCAAATAAAAAAGATACAAGATTATATTGCATTTCTCTTCTTATTCAACCTCAACCAAATAAAAATTAAACCATTTTATTTCTCAGAACAGCAGGTACATCGAAGAACACTGCAGGTTAATTAATCTTGACTGAGATAGCATTTTTTTTCATTTGTGACATATCTTCCTTCCTTAACACTATCCTTTGAACACTGATGGAACTGAAATTGCATTTACTTCCTATCTATCTATACATAAAAGCAAGTGTCCTGACTGACTCATCAACACCCAGCCCAAACCCCTGAGACCTAGAATCCCAAAATTCAGGGAGTGCATTCCTTTCATGATGTAAGCACCCACTAAGAATGGGTTTTCAGAAATTCCATACCTAAGTGGGTGAAAAGGGGTAAAATGTGTTTTTGCATAGGGGTAATGCTGTGCTGTGTGCCCGGAAGGCTCCTGCTTGCTTGCACACCCCTCTCTCTGATTGGTCAGCTGTGGAGCTCTGTGTTCTTAGGTAAAAATCAGTTAACAGAGATTGCAAACTGTTGAACTGGTGTTCTGACTGGCACATCAATGCCCAGCCCAAACTCCTGGATCTGTGTAATAACAGTGCTTCTGCTGCTACTGCTGCTGGGAAGGACATAGGATTGCCAATGCCAACATGGAGTTGGCACATTTGAGGGGTGGAGCCTGGAGAGGGTGGGGTTTGAGGAGGGGTGGGACCTTAGATACAATGCCATAGACTCCATCCTGCAAACAAGTCAATTCCTCCTGGGGAACCATTGTTGCCGCTCTCTAGGTGAGGCTGGAGATCACTCAGAAATCAGCTCCCCTGGAGAAAATGATTTATTTGAAGGCCGGACTCTGTGTCATTATACCCTGTTGAGGTTGCTTCCCTCCTGCTTTGGTCCCCACACTGATTTCAGACCACTCACAAACTTTCAGCCTAGCCTACCTCACAAGGATGTGCAGACCAAAAAAGGAAGTCAGTTCTAAACCAGAGTAGGCATTATTCATAACAGTCGGTATGGTGATTGAGTTTATAAATCTTCCAAAAACAAAACACACTTCCTACCTAAACAAACAAACTGTTTTAAAGGTAGTTAAAAGCTGCAGTAAAGCACAGGTTTCAGGCTACTCTGAAATATTTCCATGCAGCTAGTACAGCAAGAAGAAGGAGAAGGAGGAGGAATTAAATTTATACTCTGTCCTTCACTTGGAGTCTCCTTCCCTTCCTCTTCCCACAACAGACATCCTTGTGAGGTAGGTGTGGCTGAGAGAGTTCTTCAAGAACTGCTCTTGAAGAGAACAGCTCTGAGAGAACTGTGATTGATCTAAAGCCCCCAGCTGCTGTATGTGGAGAAGTGGGGGAATCAAACCTGGTTCTCCAGATTAGAGTCCACTTTTCTTAACCACTACACCAAACTGGCTCTCAAAGAAGTCATTTGGGACATCTGTTTAAAACTCTAGAGCCTCAGCTTGGCTTGGGATTGCAGTACAGGGGAAGGATGTGGGCTGTTGCTTTCACTCCTAGCTCCCTGATATGCTTCAGGGGGAGTGGGGGGGGGGAGCCAGTGTACATGCATATTCATTATTGGGGGTGGGTGTCCTCCTGGCTACAGTAGGAACAGGAGGTTTCCTGGAGTCTGGCAGCACTTTAAATGTGAACATAATTTTACTCCAGTATCAGTTTTCTAGTACAGATTTTTTTTTTTTACCTTGGAAGGGTTAAGTTCTTTACTTTGCATTCACTGATTGTCTTTTGAATCAGATATTCTCTGGGAGGGACGGTGGCTCAGTGGTAGAGCATCTGCTTGGGAAGCAGAAGGTCCCAGGTTCAATCCCCGGCATCTCCAAAAAAGAGTCCAGGCAAATAGGTGTGAAAAACCTCAGCTTGAGACCCTGGAGAGCCGCTGCCAGTCTGAGAAGACAATACTGACTTTGATGGACCCAGGGTCTGATTCAGTATAAGGCAGCTTCATATGTTCATATGTTCATTTGTATTATCTCTGATCTAAAAATGGATGAACTGACAAAATACCTGCTAAATGCTTAATTCTTTAATTTATGGTTGCCTACTCTGGACTGGGAAATAACTGTAGACACTGGGGAACTGATCTCAATCTAGGGTTGCCAAGCAGAGGGCTCCTGAGGCACTTCTGGGTGACCAGAAGTGACATTGCATGACTTCCAATAAAACCAGAAGTGCCATCCCTGCTGTGATAATGTTACCCAGAAGTGGCATCATCATGTCAGAGGTGTTGGGGGCTGATGTTCTGGGTTTTGGACAAAACTCCATGGTGAATTTGGCCCCAGGTCTAGACTTTTTGCCCCAAAACCAGTCCATTGCCCCTGATGTGATGTCACTTGCGGGTGATATCATGTTGGGGATGGTGCTTCCGGTTTTACTGGAAGCCACCCAAAAACATTGGTTGAGGGTGGGATTTCCCCTGTTGGCCAGCAATGGGCAAGAGTCCACCAAAGTGGGGTTTTCCCCACCCCTAGCAGGGGACAAAGAGCCCTATCTCAGTCATCTGGAGACAACTATAATAGTGGAACATCTCCAAGTGCCATCTGGAAGCTGGCAACCCTACTTTAATTACATGCATCCATGTGTGTTATAAATGGTGGTAAATGTGTGAACTGCAATACTTTCATATGTTTGACCAAAAACAGTCTTGCTCAGTCCTCAAAGAATTATCTGATCCCATACTACATATATAAGGCTGGAAGGTAGGGTTGCTAACACTGAGTTAAGAAATTCCAGGAGCTTTGTTGGGTGGGACCAGGAGAGGGCAGAGTTTAGAGAGGGGAGGGACCTGAATGGGCTATAATGCCATAGTATTTTTAGTGGACCATAACTGTGATAGTGGTGCTCATCTCAACATGCCACCCTGCAAACAGGTAATATCACCAACTGCCCATTCACATGCATTCAACTGAATTGAATAGCAAAAGTAAAGATAGAACAATGCAGTAGGGATGAAGAACTGGTGGGGGGGGGGGGGGAAGGAAGCAAACAAAAAACTATGTAAGGCATTAAAACAGCCAGTATAGACAAAAAACTGTCTAAGACAACAAAACTGGTTTAATATGCCATACTGAGGAAAGGGTTACAACAGTGAACTGCAGTAAAAAGGGGCTGGTATGCAGGTCCGGTGCATGGGGTTCTGCCACCTGAGGCAGAACCCCAACGTGCACCCACCCCCAGTTCATTTTTTGTGCATGCACTTTGCGTGCGGGTGGCCTGATGTCATCCAGAGGTGATGTCATCATGCTGGCACTCCATGCATCCCCCCCACCCCCCGCAGTGCTTGCTGAGTTCCGTAAGCCCTGCAGACAAGGAGTGCTGTTTTTTCTTGTCTTTAAGGGGTCAGGAAAATTTCCACAACCCCTTAAAGTCAGGAAAAAACTGTCAGGTCAGAAAGTGCTGCAGACGGGCTCGGGGACAGCACAAGAGGGAAGGGGGTGCCCGCCCCCCAACCCATGCTGGGAGCTGGTGCCTACTCCCATGTGCCAGGCCTGCTGATATGTACCTTAAACATTACAATCAAGTATATCTAATTCTCAACATGGCCCCATCCAGGGCTTTGTTTGTAGAAAAAGCCCAGCAGGAACTCATGTGCATATTAGGCCACACACCCTGATACCAAGCCAGCCGGAACTGCATTGCTGTGAATTCTTGTTCAAAGAAAGCCCTGGCCCCATCTGTTAATACTTAAATCCAGAGATTGGGAGCTGTAGCTCCCAAAGGAAAATTTTTACGGCTCTCTGGCTTATGAGGAAGCTCAGATATATTTCAGAATCCTCTAAAAAAAGAAGTTAGAGCTTGCATTACCAAGAGCTTCCCAGAGCAATCCCAGAGCTTGCATTAACAAACTCTGAAAAGCTTCTCAACCTTCAACAAGAAATTATCTAGGGAATTTATTGTTTTATCTTCTTTTAAGTCTGTTGCCTTTATTTCCGTAATAGTTTAAACTGAGAAGGGGTGTGTGTGGGGGAGAGCTTCTCACAGTATGAAATATATTTGCCTTATGAAAGTGCATTCTACACTGAGGCTCTGGAGAACAATATATTCTTGATTAGAAAGCAAGGGGTTTCTTTTATTTAGTGCTGCTGCTCATCACTGGCAACCCAATACAATTCAAGATGGAAAAGGGAACCCATCAATAGCATGAACCCTGACTTAGGGCGTTTTCATAGCTATGTATGTCTTCTCATGCATCTAAAAGACCACTCCTAAGGAGGTTTATTCAGAATCCTATAGAGGTCTATTCAGTGGGATTTAGTCCCAGGAGAGTATTCTTAGGGTGGCAGTGCAGAAGTCTGAGGTGCTACTATGGCTTTTCATATGGCAACATTTCTGGAGAAGTACAGCAAAGAGTAACATTTGCAGCAAATGTAAGAAGTACAGCTGATTATATTTTACGAACTCATTTAAACAAAATCTGCCCTACATATGTCCTGTGAAAGTACCTTTATATTTTCTGTGCAATTTCTTAATCTTAGGCAAATTCTGAAGCCTGGACAGATCTTCTTGAAAAGTCTGTTAGTCTGTGTTCAATATAATCCCTAATTAGTCTGTGTTCAGTATAACCCTAATCAAAAATTTTGTCAATTTCTATGTCCAATGTGTAGCCAGGATTAACTGCGATTGCTCCAAAGTAAGCATGAATAAGACTACTGACTGTGTCACAGGAGGGCTGCTGCTCAGAAGACAGCAACAGCACTTGAATTTTAAAACCTGTTTCTTGTGCACCCAGTGATCCAGAAAGAAAAAAACATACAGGCAAGCCTTAAGGATACTGAAAATGGATAACATTACTAGCACTCAAGCAATACTGGAGATCACAAAATTATCTAACTTACCATGTTTTGCTTTTCAGTTCAAGGTCAAGCACTCTTTTGGTGTCCTGTGTCCCAATACCAACCATGAAGAGGCAAGCCTTCCTAATTTCTTAATTTATTTCTTAATTTCTTGATATATACTCCCCTGTTGCCTTATTTTACCTCTTTGAGAGTTATCAAGTGACTTGACAGTGAAAAAGCACAAATAGTTTGCCAATTCACCCACTTTACAGAAGAAAGCTGCTGCCGCCTACACAGCATTTTGGAATCAATCCATCAAAGAGAGAAGGAAGAGTCTGAACAGTTTTCTGAGAATCCACAAGCAGCTGCTTGCTGCTTTCATGGCAGCCAGCTGTCTCTTACAACCTGATGCCATTCAGTGGCAACACATGTAATTGGATATTTTCCAGGGACAGCCAAAAACTGACCAATCAGATTACTAACCCAAAACCAAGGATGCAAAAATACTGTTCAGAAATGCTACTGTTCAGGTGGAAAGCAGTATTGCTAGCAGATGTACTCAGGAAACAGGTTAGATCAAAGCCATCAGGTAAAAGTTAGAGCTTATTTACTACAGGCAGATCAATAGCAGAAATCAATGGGTCAATAGACTGTTTTCTTAAGTAGTTATACCTTTGGCAAACAAAAAACACATGTTCTACAGTTTCAATAGCGCCAGATCCACAACCACATAATCTCTCAGAATAGGGCTTTCTCATGTAGCACCCACTAAGAACAGCAGTAGGGAGCACATTAAACCTGGCTAAAAGGAAGGCTCTGCTGTAGACTGGCATGGTCAGAAAATCTACATAGGGACAATAGGACTTGAAATATGTAAAACCAAAGAAGGCAGGAGAGCACACGCGAACGGCACAGGTAATAGTACTATTTAAGTCCCACTGAAACAGTCTTTTTTTCATCAGGGATCTAGCTTTGGAACAAGACAAAGACAACAAAAAGCATTATCCAATCCCAAGGTCTGAAGTTTAGAATCTACAAATTCAGACCAAGGGTTAACAAATGAGTCACTTTGTAGTACAGATAAGAGACTGTCTTCAGCGAGGGCCAGAAGAGATTTTAACCGGGATCCAAAGATTGCAGCCCATGCTTTAGCTTCCAAGGATCAAATCTCCAGCTCAGCTCAAAGTTTTCCACTTTTTTTTTTGCATTTCCAAAACTACTTTCAAGTGCAATACACCTTGTGAGAAAACAAGAAGTTCACCCCAACAAAATATGGACATTTTAAACAAAGCAAATGTGAATGCTTTTCAAAAGTTCTCAGAATCCTTTGCTCAAACTTCTTATAATTTTAAATAATATATACCCTTTCCTTTACCTAAAGGCATACGAAATTTCCCCAGGAATCCAATTAGGTCTGAGTATGTGTCAACAATAGCAACTGATTGGCTGTCTACTGTGCTGATGAATGAGGAATGCAGCTGACTGCACAGATGCAAAAGCAGCACAAGCACAAAATGCACTTCATTTAATCTGTGAATTTATCAGCAATTAAATGCTATGGGGGATCCACTCAAGAGATGTGGACAAGAATTACCAACAGGGAACTTTGTATGTAATCTGCTGAAGGGGACCTCTGAATAATTAATGAATAACCCTATGATAATGACTAAAAGCATGCTTCTGCCTTTAGAACTAGGATGTCTGATGCAACTCTTCGTTAGAAGCACAGACAGCCCCAAGTGGGTGTGAATTCAAGGTTTTATATTAGATAAAACATTGAGGCCTCTGGATGTGTATTAAATAACAAAGGGGCCTCAGAGAAGCTTCTTGCTGGAGCTGATAAAGCATGGAGACAGGAGGAATGGAAAAGTACTAGAAAGAGTTACAAGGGGGTGGGGAATAGGGATGCGCAAAAAAAATTGGAATTACATGGATTCGGAAGTATACGGGGGAAAAAAATTCAGATTCCCCATATACTACTGAATACTGTATTCGGAATAGCCGCATATACGGTAATGCACGGCTATTTCCGAATATACGGCCCTATTATACCCTATGGGCCATTGAAATCAATGGCAAACAGGGTATAATTGCAGCCGCCTGGAGGGGAGGGGGTTTGAGGGAGAGCCCCCAAATTTGCAGGGGACCTGCAGGGGACTCTCCCCTCCAATCCCCCCAAGTCCCAAAAAGATTGGGCCAGGGGATCCCATTCCAGGGGCACCCAAATAGGGTGCCCCTATTCCATCATTATACCCTATGGGCCATTGAAATCAATGGCAACATAGGGCATAATTAGAGGCTACTGGGGGGGGAGGGGGTTTGAGGGAGAGCCCCCAAATTTTCAGGGAACCTGCAGGGGACTCTCCCCTCCAACCCCCCCAAGTCCCAAAAAGATTGGGCCAGGGGGTCCCTGTCTTTGGGCTCCCCAAAAGGCCCATTGCTAACAATGATGGGGAAAGCCCAATTAGCCACTTCCTCACTGTAATTGTCGTGGGAAAAGTGGCTCTGGGGAGCAGGGGGTTTTGAGGAGAGCCCCCCAAACTGCTGTGCAGCTTCAGGGCACTGTCCCAAACAAAACCCACAAGGCCAAAAAAAATTGGACCAAGGGGTCCAATTCCTGGGGCACCCAAAGCCAAACCTAACCACATCAGAGAATCTCTATAGGACCCAAATGCACTACATCCCTCTATCTACTCTATGAACCCTGCAGGCCTGGAAGCAATATAAACCCAGTTGCCAACGTCACTGCCACACAAAACACAATCTGCTCAAGGTCTGCTCTGCAGACCTGGCTGCAGCAAACCCAGATGCCAGCTCTCCAGCCCTGCCCCAAACAACACGGGGAGAGCTGGCCAACCACAACAAACCTGCTGGTTCTGGGTCTCTCACCCAGGTGCCAGCTTCCCTGCCACAGAACACACAATGTACTCTATAAAAACAAGAAAGTGACCCAGCCCACACACACCCTCGCCAACCCCCACACCAACCAGAGGTAATTTAAAAAAACCAAAACAAAACTAGCAGAATCACAAAAGGCCAAGTGTTAAAAAAGTGGCCTTTTCACCAACAAGAAAGCTCAGTCCAAATCAGTCAACAACACCCCCCCCCCCAATAACCTGAAGAGAAAAGTAACACAGCAGCAACACAACACAGCAGCAACAAATCAAACACTGAAACAGTAAAAAACTCAACTTTTAACAATACAGGAACTTCCCCCCCCAAAAAAAAACCCCTTCACCCTAACCCCAAGAAATCCAAGCCACCCAAATCAGGAGAAGTAAAAGGACACTGCACTTTTAAAAGTCCTCTCACTAAATTAAGATATGGGCAAATTAGCAAACCCCCACCCCACCCCAGGCCCCCACCCCCAGCAGAACCTAACCCCAACCCCAAATAGGCTACCCTACCCACCCAGTACTCACCCACCCAAATCTGGACAAGTAAAGCGACTCTAGTCCTTTTACCAACAAAAACTAAAACAAGAACCCCAAAACTGTCTTACCTTGTCTTCTCTGAGTCCAGGGAAGTAAGGCTGAGTGAGAGAGCAGCAGGCAGCAGCAGGCTGAAGCCAAGGGCCAGCCACCAGCAGCAGCACAATCTCTCTCACACACACCAAGCCACACACCAACACAGCAATGGAGGAGTCCAGCAGGAAGACTCCTTAAGCAAGAGATCAAAATAACAACAATGTAGCTGATGGCTGGGCCATCAGCTACACAAAAGCCCTGCAAAGCATGCATTTGCAATGCATTTTGCAAATGCATGCTTTGGATTGGCTGCTGGGGCTCCTCTTCCCCCTCCCCCCCTCCCTAATCCCAGGGAGGCTATGGAAGAGGCGGGAAGAGGCCCCTAAAGGCGGGAAAGCAGCTCCTTTGAGGCTGCAGAAGCCATTCCCGCCTTTTGCTTTGACAGCTGTATACTTCCGAATAGCTATTCGGAAGCATACGGCGAGCCGTATTTGGCTGCCGCATAATAGGCGGCAATGGGAATCGGCTACAGCTGATTCCGAATACAGCCGAATCAGTGGTGATTCGGCTGTATATACGGCTCGGCCGAACCGAATGCACATCCCTAGTGGGGAATATTGAATCAGATAAGCCTGTGTGCCTGTGCTGTTGGGTGTCTGTGTGAATAAAACGGTCTGTATGTAGAATGATTTTAACTAAGTCATTTTGGGGGCCCATGGCCGACTAAGTTCTGCTCTTGGTACCAAAAGTAAACCTTGTTTCATACCAGTAATGTGTGCGGACCTCGTTATTTCTCTGCTTCATTTTGGTGCATTGGCCAATGGGAAATGAACGGGGTTAGGATATTTCCTTCCCCTTGTCTAGTTGTATAGCCATCTGCCTTCCACCCTCGTGGCGGGAAGACTGGACTAGGCACCATGGTCACATTTTTTATTGAGTCCGGCTCTCTCTGTCCCGGTGGGAGAAGGTGTCTGGTTTGCCAACCAAGATCCCACGCCTGGTTGAACTGACATGTGCAGGGAATTGGAAGATCTTCAGGATTGTGAGTATGAACTGTCTGGGAATTCTGATTACCTCTCTATAACAGCGCCTGCCTCACGGCCTCACCGGATCTCTTTATTTCAGTCTCTTCGGGGTATTTTACTTGTTTAATTGATGGGACCACAGCAGCTTTGTTTGTTCTTCCCACAAAATATAGGCTCTTGAGAACTTTAACATAAACCACAGATTTATTATAACACAAAGTTCTTAACTTGGGGATATGGGAGATATTTACATGGGCTAATACGTTGTTCAGTTGTTTCAGGCTTTACATTCACTTTTACTTTCTTGAGTCTTTCACAATTACACAGTTCACAGTTTCCCTTTAACTCACTCTCCACCTCTAGCCAAGGTCTGGCCTCTTGGGATTGATGTGTCTAGTCTCACCCCTCGACTGGAGTCTCTCTCTCAGCCCTTCTTGGTGTCTCAGACCCACATCCACTCCCTCATCCACCTCTCTAGATCTTCAGAGTAGTCCCTAGGTGTCTGTGACCGTTCAGGTCTTAACTGACTCACACACACACAGCCCTCTTGGCTGGTTTTGTCGAGCTTGCAGTGTCTGGAAGACTTCCCCGTCTCCGCCTCAAGCTCCTTCACAGGATCAGCTGTCCTCTCAGCCTCTCTGGCAGGCTTGAACTGATCCTCTCAGTCTCTGTCAGGCTCCAACACTGACAGACTTCTCTGACAGGCCTCCACTCTGTCAGACATCAACTTGACTGACCTCCTGCCTCAGCAGCTTCTCTCCTTCAACTCCTTTCCCTCCCTGAGAGCTCCGAGCACTTTGCCCCCACCCTCAGGTCACCTGACGCAGGCCCTGTGCGTCTTCAGTTTATGGTTAACCCATTGCTTTCCGTCACACTCTCCTTAGGAGAGAAGAAGAGTCTGATCACCCCTTAAGTACTGTGTATTTGGAGCTGAAGCACAGAAGCTAGGATCTGGAAGGATTTCTGTGGTGTGTGTGAAGGAGAGGAGACGAAGCCTCTAAGTGAGGGATTTTCTCTTGTGTAATTCCCAGTAGGGCAACCTCACTTGGTCATGAGAGAGAGGGAGTGAAAACCCCCAGGGCTCCCTGGCTGCCAGACCCCTTACTGGCAGCTCCTGTTTTCTGTTTTTCCTAGAAGTGTCTTGTCTAAACGTCTGGTGCCATGGGGAACTTAAAAGCCAGAATTCTGGGGAATGTCAGAAAATGGTAGTTCCACATGGGCAGGCAAGGCTCCTTTGTCCCTAAACCTCCCCTTCAAGAAAAATCTAACTTTTACATTTGAATATCTCTTAGAATAGAGAAACCTGGCTTTGTAAGGTAACAAAGACCTCTCTCCCCTTAACAGAATAAAGAAACAGAAAAGCAATGATTTGGACTAAAATTAGATGAGGCCAGTTCTCAAGGATGAGGCCTGGAGATCTCCTGGAATCACAGCACAAAGTTCCAAGCTGCAGACTCAGTTTTCTCTGCAGGGTAATGGAAGTTTGGTGTGAGTGAGAGCTCAGAGCCTGGTTCCCTTGGGATCTCATCTGTCTTTAGATTTCCATTCTAGATCTCTAGCAATCTGTCATGTCTGGATATGGCAACACCATTCAGGAAATAAAACTAAATGCAGAGAATGTGGCCTTGCCCAAAAGATCAGGTCTCTGTTAGTGTGACAAAGTCTGCTACCTGTCTGGCTGAGGTGGGTCAGCAGACTTGCCAACTGATAGTCCAACACAGGTCCAAAGTCTGGCATTTCTCCCAGAAACACCAGGAAGGTAGGTTGCCACCAGACTGGATAAATCCTTTAGTACAGAGGCCCCAGTCAAGTCTCTGCCTATTAGAAATACTCTAGAGCAGAGGTGGCCAATGGTAGCTCTCCAGATGTTTTTTGCCTACAAATCCCATCAGCCCTAGCCAGCATGGCCAATGGCTGGGGCTGTTGGGAGTTGTACGTAAAAAACATCTGGAGAGCTACCATTGGCCACCCCTGCTCTAGAGAAAACCAAGCCACACCACTGCACCAAGGGGTTCCCCAAGTCAGTTTTCATAAATTGGTAGTAGGCACTTCCAAAGGCTAGTGGGTAAGTTTGGCTCGGATGGCCATGAAAGCAAATAACCACACAAATAAACTTAAAGTTTATTTTACAAAATAGGCATGAAAGTATTGGTTTTAGTGATACTAAAACCATAGCCATACAAAATAACGTCGGTCAATATAACTAGTTAACTGGGTATAAATTCAGAGAGCTAGATATTATCATACAGAGTCCAAATGTCCAGATGGAATCCAAGGGTTTCCTCGAATGGAATCATGTCAGGAGGCTGTTCAGCATAATAGGCTCTAGTCTCAGTTAGGCTAGGCAAAGAAATGTACTCATTATGTTATTTTTATGCCTCCCAGACTCTCGTGGCGTAGCCAGCTATCCAGCTATCACAGCACTAAAATTCAGTTGGTGCATGAAGAACTTAGGTTCACCTATTTTAAAATGCAGCCAGGATGCAAATTAAACATACAATTTATTGCCATGATTGAGAGATTCAAAGAGTTGTACCCTTATTTTCACTTTTAAAATGCCAGAACCAATACCTCTGAGAAAGAGAGATTAAACTAGTTTTGTTAAATATTTACTGCTTCAGTTCTATAAATTTCAGGCTCAAGGAAAGGCCTCTGAGCATGTACAGAGAGTGCCTAAGATCAGCCTCAAATTGGAGCCTGGCCTAGGAAAGTTAAAGATTGCAAATATGTAGTCCTCCTGCCCTTCCCCCATTAGGGAAGGAATGCTAATCCTCTTCTCCTTACTCAATCTGAAATCTTTAACAGAACCAGAAAAGGCAAAAGGAATAATAATAATTATTTTTTTTAGAATGCAGTGCCCTGAGACATTAAGAAGGAAAGAAAATTTTCACCTCAAGTCTCTCCTCTTAAAGCACAAGCAACCAGGTGCCTTTAGAGAAAGAGACCCGTCTTCTTTTATAAATCAGATCCATAACTAGCCAGGGAAGAAGAAATTTGGTCATTTGAAAATCTTAACTATGTGACTAAGTTGATGGAAAACTCCAGGTATCACCTTTTTCACATGCAAATAAGGAAACACCCAGAGCTTGAATTTTCTCCTCTCATAATCAAAAAGAAAATCTTGTCTCTGATACAAAGCAAATCCAGTCTCCTTAAGAGAAGTAAATTGCCAACATCTTTGCAAAGAGTCAAAGTTTTCTCTTTTGCAAGTAACTTTTGTCCTAGCAACTTTCACTAGATATTGGCAAGGAAAACTTTTGCAGACCCTTTTTAGGAAAGAAAAGACACTTAGCCAAATTTAGTCTTAATAATAGAAATAAGAAGTGTAAAATCTGAACCACCAGGCAGATATCTCCACTCTTAGCCTCAGGACAGTTTACAGGCAGGGCCTTTTCTCTAGCAGAGAAAGATTAGCTTAAGTGGAACCACCAGGCAGATATCTCATCACCTTCCCCATCTTGTGTTTAAAAGCTGCTTAACCTGGAAAAAAACCCAACTGTATCCTGGAAAATTTATCAAGATCTCTTTCTATCTTTTGTTAAACCAATTTTCTCTCTCCCAGTCTTAGAGAGAGAAGGATCTTTTATATATATGCCCCATGGTGTCTAAGGGGGGAGGCACAATTGATATATTTTTCTGAATTCTCATCTTTTCCTGATTTTGGGTCTAAAGATACAAATTCAAACGTTTGAAATTTTGCAAGAATGTCTCCATAAACAAAATGAGTAGTTCTAGGTGACCACTCCCAGCCAGGAAGATGCCTGGAAGGAAAGATGTGCATATGTTGAAAGAAACAAGCCAGTTTGAAAGCTCCTTGGCTTGCTCAAAACACTACTGTGTTTTGCAAGGGTGCCAGTCTCTAGGTGAAACCTGGATATCACTTCCAAAAATATAATGGAATGCCCAGAATGCCCAGAACATTATAATGGAATGCCCAGAATATAATGGAATGCCCAGAATGCCCAGAACATTAAGGCCAATGCCTCTGGGAGAGAAAGTGTCCAAGAAAATGGACTGCATGCTTTGTAATCTTCAAATTTAATTCAAATATTCAGAAATATCCAGCCTGGAGCTGGCATCCCAAAGTTCCACTTACAGCTAATATTTCTCTGCTAGAGAAAAGGCCCTGCCTGTAAACTGTCCTGAGGCTAAGAGTTTTCCTAGATTAGAAGCTTTTCCTCTGATAATTTATTTTTTGCTTTACCTTTTGAGTCTGAAAATATTTTTCTAGTGGCTGTTATCAGTTTTTCTTGTACTTAGATTTTGTAGCTTTAATTTTAAGGGGAACACTTTTAAGATATTCAGCTTGTGATCTCCTTTGTTTTAAAGAAATGGTGCACCTAACAGATCTTTTGTTAAGTTTTAAGTGAGACAATGGGTTAAAAGTTTATATTTGCAATTTTGGGTTTATATGGAACATTTTTTTCTGCTAAAGCAATACAGTATCAAACCTTTTGAAAATTTTATTTCTCTTGTGATTTTTGTTAAGTACATCTCATACCAGAAGCATGTGGTATTCAAGTGTTACATCTAACACCGTTTTCTATCTTACTTTGAACTGCTTCCCAATTTTTCATTCATTAAAATCTGAAAATTCCTTTTGTTGTTGGTACTGAATTTTTATTTTCTGAAAAGAACAGTGTTTTAAAATTCTACCTCACAAATTTTGGTTTCTGCAAGACCTCTTTTCATTTGAAGTTATAGCATGTGTTACAGAAGAACATCTGTACCCTTCCTTGGGTAAAACTACCCTCTCACTGTGCATCTTCTCCCCTAAGTCTTGAGAAACTTTGTTTTACCAGGGATCCAGTTATTCTCAGTGTCATGTTTCCCATAGAAATACCCTTTCTAGATTTGTTGGTAATTCACAAGGCAGAATTCCTGAAAACTCTTGGTCTTCATTAGAAATCTGGGCTTTAGTAATGTTCTGCATTCCTCAAATGAATATCTTCATTTGCTCTCTTAATGTCATTTATAGTTATGTTCCATCTATGAACTGCGCATATCAATCTTCCTATTCAGCTATTTGGTGAGCCTCTTACCTGTGGAAAGAGATTATCTTATTTTATGTCTCCATCTATAGTATCTTGTTAGAGCTTGACCTTTTCTGAGTGTTTTGTTTAGAAAATCCTTTCTATCTTTCATGTTCTTACCATGGTAGGACTTCAGTTCTGCTTGATTTTGTGTTTCAATCCAGTCTCCAGTCCTGGCCAGGCTTGCTACTGGATAACACACTTCCATTTGCTTGTTTTAAGTTTCTGCCTCTCCATTATTTCAATCTTTTTTTTGTCAAGGTGTATTAATCAGAATTTGCTTTCCAGGATTGTTTTGTTATATATAAAGGAACCCGGATCTGCAATTCAAGTTTAGCGCATGCTCATTATTATAAAGTAGTTTTAAGAATTGCTGGTATGTCTGTTAAGAACTGTTTGTTTGAAGATTAACTATTATTTGCTTTTAGGATTTTGTTGTTAAAGTTCGTTGAAACCCACTCTCACACCTATGTGAGACCCACAGAACAAATTTTGGATGCGCCGGCACAGAGGAAAATGGGGTCAGTGGGACTTGAACACCCCACTGATTTCCAATGGTTTAAATTCTCTGATTCAGTTCTGTAATCATTTTGGGTCTGATCCCTCACATACATGTATGTTAAAGCTGGCATTGTTCTAGTGAGACCTCAGTTTTGTTTTGTGTGTTTGTGTTTGAAGTTTTTCTTATTTTTGACAATTTCATATATTCCAAAGCTATAGCAAAAGTTTTTTCTTCCCTTTTTGTGACCATTTTCATAATCCAGGGATAACCCCAACTCTGGTAATCTCTCCTTGGAGCTCCCAATTTTGTGCACAATTTCATGTTTCTTTTTTAAAGATTCAAATCTGTTGCAACAAAGTAAAAAGCCTCTCATGAACCTCTAAGTGCTCGCTTTATATATGGATGTGCACTAGCCTGAATCATGAGAAGTGATGCATAGGTTTATATTGTGGATTTGTGTTCTGCATAATGTATGATGTATGAAAACTGCCTTAATACTGGCAGGATAGAGACCTTGTCAAACTGAAACTCCATGTGAGGAGGAGGAAGTCTCCACTCCAAAGCAAGTGTGGTAATTTAGCTAATGTGTGCAACCCTATCTCCACAGGGTTAGACTCAAGTTATGGCAATTTGTGGACAGCCAAGGAAAACTTTAAAGGGGAACAGCACCTGTTATTGTTTTGTTTGTTATTTCTCTGCTTCACTGCTAGGATTGTATTTTAATTAGATAGGGACACCATGATAAAGATTTGTTAGACATGGGGGGATATTTTGGGATTATTTTAATTTACTTCCTACTTTTCTCAGCAAAGGGACCCCCAGAGCAGCACACAATAATAAAACAAAACACACAAAACAATTTAAATAAATTTTAAAAGAACTCGCTATATCTTGAGTTAGCTCAAAAAAGGCATGAGCCATGGCCAAACAGGGTTTTCACTCTTGCCCCTCAGCTTGCCACCTGTAGCCCAAGTCAAACTTTATATACCTAGAAACAGAAAGGGAAAACAAAAGTGCACCTCAGAGGTTACAGCTGGCAGTTAAGTTCCTCCTTCCATCCCTGCCTGAGCTTGTTCAAAAGATAAGGGCTGCACTTGATCTGTAGTGGGACCAGATTCCTAGTGCTTGACATTACTGAGGTCCCACAGCAGCTTTTAACCTTAGTTCTGAGACAACAATGACAGAAGCCAGGAGCATTCACTTCAGGAAAGCTTATCTCTTGAGAGTGGTAATGTAAATGTTTCAGGTTCTCAAAGCAGAGAAGGGTAAGAAACACACAGGACAAGGAACACAGAGAAACTAAAGCAATGAGGGGGGATTACACTTAAATTACACTCAAAGTGGCCATCTGGACACAATATATATACATTTGTATGCTGCCACCCAAGCTAACAGGAGAAAACTGGAAGCCCTTGTACCAAAAGGAGATATAAATTTAATGGGCATATTTGAAGCACAGTAGAACAGTAAGTGGTATATGGACATCCCTGGATGACAATGAAATCTGCAGGACAGTATATATTGTTGTTTTTCTGTGTATAAAATCCAAAACATCACAGACATAAGAGAAACATGCTCTTTTTACTGAGTCACTGTCAGTTCATTCCTAAAGAAAATTATAGCTTTCTGAGCTCACTGACTTCAATGGATTTAGAACTCTGCTTAGAATTCTGCTGTGTGGTGGGCACAGAATTATAAAAAAACTAGGAGTAAGGCCCGTGAAGAAAAATACAACAGGCTCTAGAAGGAGGCTCTGTGCGAGTTCTTCCCCACCCTTGCTGTCTTCCCACCCATCCAAGTGAAGACATTTACTCCCCCCACACACCTCAAGGAGAACTGATCTCTGCCATCTGGAGAGCAGCTGTAATTCTGAGTGACGGACTTTCTTCATGGGGGGGGGGGGGAACCAAAGCAGCTTACATCATTCTCCTCATTCCTCTCCCTCGCTTTTGATCTGAACAACAACCCTGTGAGGCTTCACTATTTCCTTCTCAGGCAACCACACTGGGGCGAGGCTGAGGAGAGGACAGAAAGAGGGAGTGACAGGAAAGAGGCAGGAAAGACAATAAAAGTGGGACAGCCATGCCCTCTGAGGAAACGCCTGGCAGTGCCAGGTTCCCTGGCTATTTCAACGACCTTTGGAGGCTGCATGTGTGGGACCCTGTCTCTGTGGTCATTGATAGGATGGCAGAGGTCTGTTGCTGGCAGTGGCCATGATGCCTTTTGTGAGGCTCCAGTAGAGTGGCAGGCCTTTTTGAGGCCAGTTGACAAAGAAGATAGAGAGATACATCTGAGGTAAGACTGTTTTGATGGTTTGTTCAACAATGTGGGCCTGCAGTAGGAGGGGGCAGGGAAGTCAGCCAATGGAAAGCCAGAAACAGTAGCAGTTCATTAGCCAATAGTGGACACCCCACATAAAATGAGTGAGGGAGCTGTGATTTGCCACCATGCCATGGGTTTTATTACTAAAAGATTAGTACTAGAAACTGTACTATTGTCCTACCCTCACAAAAGCCTTGAGATGGAGAATGCGATGAGAGAGAAAATCAAAAGATGCCATCATATTGGGAAAAGTAAAGTACACCAAAATTATCACCCTCTCAAAGGAGAAAATCTTCTGTTTGGAGCTTTTTAGTTTAGAAAAAACAAGACTAAAGGGGAAGTTTATAAAAATACATAACACCATAACTCAGCTCCCTGTTGACTGATTGGACAGTCCAACAAGGATCCTTCTTTACAAAAGGCATAATTAACTTAATGATTGTGTTGCCACAAGGTGTTATGATCAAGGACTTTAAATTCATGGAAGACAGGCCTCTGAAAGCTACTAGATGGCTGGTAAATGGAACTTCCACATCCATATGTGCAATGGTATGCAGAGTTACTGTAGTTTAAGTCCAATGAAATCAATTAGCTTGGAATGAATTAATGCCATTCATTTAAATATTTATATACCTCACCTTTCTTCCAAAACAGACAGAATCCTGATAGGTGACAACAATAGCAACTATCTTAAAAAAATATCTATTACAACAATTTAAACAGATGACATCTCTGCATAGGCTTGCATTATAAGAATATCAGATGTGAAAAGCAAGCAACAGGAGGGTTGTTTTATATTCACATGCTTCTTATGAGCTTGCAGGAAGCATCTCTTTGTCCACAGTCATAAGTAAAATGCTGGGTTGAATGACATTTTGGTCGATCCAGAATGGTTTTCCTTACATTTAAATCAGTGATAGCAGCTGAAAGGCTCTGAGCTAGGACAGGACCTTGGAACAGCATGCCTCAAACTACTGAGAACAACCATTTGCCACTCAGAATAGAAGGAATACATAGGCCATGGGTCTGATTGCGCTTCTGCAGAGAAAGGCCACAGAGGTAACTAACAGAGAGAAGGAAATCTTGAGCGCTCTTTGAGGCACTATGGAGCTGCCTAAATCACCCAACCAGGATGTTTAGAGGGGGGGGGGGAAGCCGGAGCTCCCTTTGGCTTCTCTCCACCTGGCAGGGAGAGGATAAAGGCTGGCGATCTCCCCGCCCCATTTAAACACCTCGCTGGGGTGTTTAAATGGAGAGGGAAGCCTGGGAACTGCTTTTGCTGTCTTCCCGCCTTACAGGGAGGCTGCAAAGGCAGGTGATTTGCCTCCGTCCACATTCAAGCACCCAGTCGGGTGTTTAAATAGGGAAGGGAACTCCGTTGCAACCTGGCGTCCAGAGGTCCGTGGCCCAGGGCCAGGTTGCGACCCTGCAGATGGGAAATGGTGGCCTAAATCATTAGCCTAATCTGTAAGAAGCTGACAGTACCTGTCTTCCTTCTCCATTTTATACTTACAACTTTTTTGTGAGATACTTCAGCTTATAGAGTGTGTCTACCACCAACACAGCAGTTACAGACTTAAAGGTAAAAAAAAAAAAAAAAAGCAAGCACCAGTTGCTTCCAACTCTGGGGTGATGTTGCTGTCACAACATTTTCATGGCAGACTTTTTATGGGATGGTTTGCCATTGCCTTCCCCAGTCATCTACACTTTCCCCCCAGCAACAAACTTGGTACTCGTTTTACTGACCTCGGAAGGATGTAAGGCTGAGTCAAACTTGAGCCGGCTACCTGAATTCAGCTTTCGCCAGGATCAAACTCAGGTCATGAGCAGAGCTTAGGACTGCAGTACTGAAGCTTTACCACTCTGCAACATGGGTTACAGACTTACATGTTTCTAATTCCATAGACGGTTGGAAGGGTGTAGCTCTGTGAAGAACTGCACTATAAGTAAGCCAGTGAGTGCATGGCAGTGTACAGATTTGAACCAGTTCTAATAAAAGGACCCTTGGCACTTACCGTGAGGGGTCCTTCTCCTAAGAGGACAGGAGGACATCTTGGGTGTTTCCCACCATCCAATCAGGGAGGCAGGAATCTTAAAATCTTCCTCTTCCTGCGGCTGTGGGAACCACCCCTCTCTCAGTTTGGGTGACTCTGAGCAGCAGTAAGCAGAATATTGTACCTAGAAAACTCCTAATGTAAAAAACTAATAGTCAGTCAGTAACAATGGCATTAGACTGAAAGACCGACAAAAAAAAAAACCTTTATGGGAAAAAACAGGCCAACAGGCCACAGATAGTAGCATAGAAAAAACCCTCAGACGAAGGTTGATAGATGAGATACAGACAAAACAGACTGCCCAAGGTAGGGCGAGAGAAGGGAGGGCAAGATGTCCTCCTGTCCTCTTAGGAGAAGGACCCCTCACGGTAAGTGCCAAGGGTCGTTCTCCCTAAGAGGCGGAGGACATCTTGGGTGCTCCCAGAGCAGTATGTTAATCAGGGTGGGGTCGCCCTACTCAGGCAGCACACGTTGCAGGATTCGTCTACCAAAGGTTGCATCCGCCGATGCATATGCATTCAGCTTGTAGTGGCGAATAAAGGTGGAAATAGACGACCATGTTGCAGCTTTGCACATCTCCTCGACAGAGGCGTTCTTATTGAAGGCTGCATTGGTGGCTGCACTTCTGGTCGAATGAGCCGTGATCCCTGATGGTACCTTGAGATGTAATGTTTTGTACGCTTCTGTTATACACGGTTTAATGGCGTAACTAATAGCCGACTTGGACATTTTCTGACCCAATCTGGGTGCTGCTATGTTAACAAACATGGAATCTGACTTACAAGTAGATTCAGTCCTAATCAGGTAAACCTTGAGTGCCCTACGTACGTCCAGAGTATGCCACGTGCGTTCCTTGGGATGCTTAGGATCCGGGCAAAAGGATGGCAAATTGATTTCTTGGCTTTGGTGGAACCTAGACGAGACCTTTGGTTGAAAAGTAGGGTCCGGATAAAGAACGACTTTGTCCTTGTGGAACACGCATAACTCTCGCTTAATTGACAGAGCTCCAAGTTCGGAGACCCTTCTGGCCGATGTTATCACCACCAGGAAGATAGTTTTCATGCACATCATCTTTAAAGGCACAGACATTAAGGGCTCAAAGGGAGGATTTGTTAAAGTTGAGAGCACCGGATTCAGCCGCCAGGTAGGAAAGTGATGAGATTGTGGTGGAGAACTCATAGAAGCCCCTCTAAAAAAAAATGATGGATATGAGGATGCGATGTCAGATTTATGCTGCCCACTTGCTGGAGTACTGATGACAAGGCTGCAACCTGGCGCTTGAGGGTAGCTGGCTTCAGTCCCGACTGAAGACCGTCCTGAAGGAATTGAAGAATTCTAGGAACAATGGGATGTAGTGGGTCTACAATCTTTCTCCGGCACCACCTGTGAAAAGCTTTCCATGACACGTTATAAATCCGAGTAGTGGATTCCTTTCTGGAAGCTGGGATGGTATTCGTCACTTCGCTTGTATATCCCAAGTCTAACGATGATTTCCTCTCAACCTCCAGGCGGTCAATCTCAGCCATTCTGGATGAGGGTGCCACACCGGGCCCTGCAATAGCATGTCTGGCCAGGTTGGTAGATGAAATGGTTTCGCTACAGACATCTGTTGGATTGATGAGAATCAGGGACGTCGAGGACACCAGGGTGCAACCAGGATGACCTCGGCCCCCAACAGACTGATTTTTCTAAGAACCCTCGGGATGACCGGGATTGGAGGAAAGGCATACAGAAGGTCTTGTGGCCAGGGAGATGTTTGAGCATCCTTGGCCTCCGCCTGATTGTGGAAGTACCTCGTGAAGAACCGAGGAAGTTGGTGATTCTGATAGGACGCTATCACAGCACCCGCCTCACGGTCCCACTGGATCGTTTCTATGTGCTGTTTATGGCTACCCCAGCCCCTCAGTTTCTCCTCAGTTCTTCCTGTTCAAACTTTTACCTCAGGAATATATAACTCAAGGGGTGGGTAATATATGGATTTCTCTGTACAAGTCTCTTCAGGGTATTTGGTTTCAGATGGATATATATGCACTTCGTAGGGGACCACAGCAGTTTTGACAGTTTTCCCAAATTATAGGCACCAGTGAACTTCAAAATAAACCACAGATATTTATTGTAACACTAAGTCTTAAACTGGGGATATGGGAGATATTTACATGGGCTATAAAGTATCTCACTCTGTTAACAAGTTGCTCAGTTGTTTCAGGCTTTCTAATAGCTTTCTTTTTCTTAGGTCTTTCAGGTTCACAGTTTATAAATAATACACTCTCCAACACTAGCAAAGGCTGGCCTCTTGGGTGTAATGTGCCAAGTCTCTCCAGTCGACCGGAGCGTCTACTCCCAGTCCTTCAAACTTTTAGACCCACATCTGTTCCCTCAACCACCTCTCTAGCTCTTAAGAGTCGTGTATATTTGTCTGTGACCGCTCAGGTCTTCACAGTGACTCTCCTTCTCACACACAGCCCCTTGCTGTTTTTATAGAGCTAGCAGTGAGCTTTTCTTCTCTCCTCAGCCACTGTCTCAGCTCTCTCCCAGAATCAACTCCTTCAGATTCTGTCAGACACCAACTCTCTCCGGCTCTGACAGGCACTAACTGACTGCCTCAGCCGCTAGCTGTCAATCTCCACACTCACTGAGAGTTCCGAGCACTCTGGCCCCCACCCTCAGGTCACCTGACGCAGGCTCTGTGCATCTTCAGTTTTCTTGGTTTTCTGTTAACCCATACCTTACTGTCACAGATGCAAAGAGATCCAACATCGGCAGGCCAAAGCGTTCCACTATCTTTAGGAAAAGGTTCTTGTTGAGAGATCACTCCCCCGATTGAATGTTCTCTCGACTGAGCCAGTCGGCCTTGGCATTGTAAGTCCCTTTGATATGTTCTGCCCTTATCGACTTCAGGTGAAACTCCACCCACTCGAACAGCTTCCCGGCCTCCTTGTGGAGGGAACTGGACTTGGACCCCCCTTGATTGTTTAGATATGCTTTCACTGCTATATTGTCCGTTCGAACAAGAACATGCTGTCCAGACACCTGGTCTTGGAAGTGCAGCAGAGCCAAGCGAATGGCCCGGAGTTCCAGGAGGTTGATCGGGAGGCCCGACTCCTTGGTTGTCCACTGACCCTGCGTGGGGATCTCGTTGAGGGTCGCCCCCAACCTGAGAGGCTGGTGTCTGAAAATAGCTGTAACTCTCTCTTTGCAAAGTAGATTCTCCCCTGATGCAGGTTGGCGATCTTGGCCCACCACAGAAGACTCTCTTTGATGACTGTGGGCACCGTCAGTGACATGGGACGCCTTTCCATAATCTGGAGTTGATAGGGGTGTAGAAACATCTGTAACTGCCTGGTATGATAACGACCCCACTGCAGTGCCTCGAGGTTCGAGATCAGGAGACCCCTAAGTCTTGCCAGAGTCTGAAGAGTCGACGATGACTCCCGCACCACCTTTTGCACTAATCTCATGGTCTTTAACATCTTGTCTTCCGGAAGAAAAATAGAACTCTGGTTCATGTCGATGACCATGCCCAGGTGCTCCAGTCTCTGAGTCGGGCACAGATGACTCTTGGGCAGGTTGATTATAAAGCCGTGTTGTTGCAGACACCTGATAGTGCTCCGAACGTCCTGCTCTGCCTTTTCTCTTGACGAGGATCTTATCAACAGGTCGTCGAGATACGGATGCGTGTGTATTCCCCTCTGCCTGAGGTGTGCAATCAGATTCACTAAAACCTTGGTGAACACTCACGGAGCTGTTGCGAGGCCGAATGGTAGGGCTCTGAATTGGTAGTGGGCCCCGTTCACACAGAAACGAAGGAATTTGCGGTGTGCGGGTAGAATCGGAATATGCAGATAGGCCTCTGTCAGGTCCAGCAATGACATGCAATCCTGATGATGCAGCACCTCCGTTATTGATTTGATGGACTCCATTCTGAAATGACGCAGCTTGATATTTTTGTTCAGAAATTTTAAGTCCAAGATTGCCCTCCAGTCCCGGTTTTTCTTGGGGACCATGAAAAAAATAGAATAAACACCTTGATATCTCTGTTTCAAAGAAGGGACTTGTTCTATCGCCGCGATCTCTAGTAGATGGTGTATCGCTTTGAAGGTGATGTCTCTTTGCCCCGGGTTTGAACGAAGGAGGGATATAAGGAAAGGATCTGGAGGCGTTCGTTTGAACTCTATCGGGTAGCCCCGAGCCACAATTTCCAGAGTCCAAGAATTGGCCTGCGATGCCGCCCAGGCTTGGTGAAAGTGTAGCAGGCGGCCCCCTACTGGGATGGAATCCCAGTCATGCTTTATTGGGCTTGGAGCCCTTCTCGAACTTGTCTGATCTGTCGGACTGGTTTCTCTGAAAACAGGGATTGGAGAAGTTCTTACGGAAATTCTGTTTGGGTTGCCCCCAGGAAGACTTTCTGTACTCCTGTTTAGGCTTGGAAATGCTGTTGGAGGCACGAAAGGAATTAGAACTGAACCCTCGTCTGTCGGGACATCTCAGATATTTAGGCATGACCTTCTTCTTGTCCAGTGTCTCCACTAGGATCTTACCCAGGGTGTCCCCGAACAGCTTTTCTCCTTAAAAGGGATAGGCTGACACGATAAACTTTGAATGGATGTCTGCCGGCCAGGCCCTGAGCCACAGACCCCGTCTTGCTACGGTGTTTGAAGCCATCGCTCTAGCTGAGAAGGTAAGGGCATCCAGGGAAGCGTCCGCTGAAAATTCAGCTGCCCGAAGAAGTCTGTCGGTGCCCTCCAGGATCCTCTTATCTGCATCTGGTAACAGTTGGGTTAAACGCCTTATCCAGACTATTGCTGCCCTAGAAACTATCGAGTTGGTGGCAGATGCCTTGATGGCCAGGGCTGTAGCTTCGTGGCACCTCTTCAAGGCTAGGTCAATCTTTCTGTCCCAGTTGTCTCGGACCGAGCCATGGCCATCCTCAGCTAGCAACCCATGGGACTGCAGGGCAGCGACTGGAGCATCCACCAATGGCACCCGTAGCATGTCATTAGCAAAGGAAGGCAGTTCATACAACTTCTTAACTACATTGGGCACTTGTTTGTTAGCGCTTGGTTTGGCCCACTCAGATTTTAACTGGAGCTCAAAGAATTCTGGGAAAGGAAAAACCTTATCAGAAGAGCAGTATCTTGGGAAGAACTCCGTGTTCCCCTTAGGTTTATTTTTGGGGTTACTTAATGGGCTGGAAGTCTCCTGTTCCTCAGGAGACACCTGGAGGTCCAGGGCAGACAGCACCTTAGCCAGGAGGGATTGGAACTCTTCTGCCTTGAAAAAACGTGAGGAGGGTTCTGGAACAGAAATACTATCTATCTCCTCATTAGACAAGAACTCGCCCTCCTCCAGGTCTCCCCCATATGAATCCTCAGACTGACCCCCATAAGGTGACCTCTCACTCTCCAGGTGATCACTAACTAGAGTCTTCTTTTGAGCCTTAGTAAGGTAGGCTCGATCCCTGGATCTTTGGGGGGATGGTGATCTGGAGGAAGAGCATGAACTAGAGGGCCCTGGCCTTTTATGGCAGCCACCCTGACAGCCGTACCCACAGTCTGTCGTATTCATTCTAAAAACTCTGAAATAAAAGAGGACCCCATCATGGGTATATTACCCGAGCCCCTCTGGGGCTGGTAGGTCTGCGCTGCTTCCTGCTCAGGCTGGGCGTTGTCAGAATCGAAGTCTCCTGCCTGGAGGTTGCCATCGGTGGGCCCTTGCCTCTGGAGGCTGCAAGGTTGCTGGTCTGCCTCTTTTCACGCCTTTTTGCACTCGTTAAGATGGCCGACAGGGCTGAGAAGGAGCCCTGAAGAGGAAGCCTCCTCCGCGGCTGATGACGACCAGTGCCGCTTCCGTCCGCTCCTCTGCACTTTGCCCCTACAGGGCATGTTGCCGGCAGCCGAGGCAAGCCCCACGGTCATGCCGGCTCCGGAAAGCGGCCTTTTGGCTCCGCGCGAAGTGCCAGGGGCCGAGTCTTCATCCATGAAGGTGTCCTTCGCCCGACGCGACATCCGCGCTCCTCTTCGTTCTGCAGCTTGGATTTTTGGATCCAAGGTCGTCGCAGTGCCGCTCCTCTCAGGTATTGAGGGGGGGAAGAGGGGGGGGAATCAGTTGGATAGATACTATAGAAAGGCTGGAAGGGATAGCTGGCAGAAGTTGAAAGGGAAGAGACAGCAAAAAAAGGTAAAGAAAGAGGGAAGATTTTTTTTTTATAATAGACTACAAAGAAAGGGATAGGAGCCTATCCTAAACACTTGCTCTCCCTGTCGAGGCAGGAAATAAACTGAGAGAGGGGTGGTTCCCACAGCCACAGGGAGAGGAAGATTTTAAGATTCCTGCCTCCCTGACTGGACGGTGGGAAACACCCAAGATGTCCTCCACATCTTAGGGAGAACTGTACCATACTAGTTCTTCCTAGTCTCAATCTTATGTCCTTTTCGGCTCAGTTACCTGAGATTTTTTTAATGAGAGAAGCTGGGAACTGAACTCAGAGCATTATGCACCTAAAACAGGTGTTCTGGTACTGACTATACCATTAAGTTGATGGAAGTTGAAACATACACAAAGTTTTATCTGTGTCTTAAGAATAAGAACCTTCAGTAAAATATTCTGGCAGAAAGTCTCGTCTCTGAGACTTTGGTTGGCTGTGTGTATGCTTTAAGATTTGGCAAGCCTGCTAGGGTAAAACTAACAGGGGATGTTCTTGGCAAGTAGCAGACTGTGTTATGAAGTAGTGATCTATGAAGCTAGAGTAACTAAAAGCTGACACCATGAAGAACTTTAAACAACATGAATTAGTTTGAACTGTATTCTTAAAAAACAAAGTGCAAGAAATATCCATACCTCATTATGAAGACTTCCCTTTGCTAAGTACTACTAGAGTACTACTAGAGCCACATGGCGCAGAGTGGTAAAGTTGCAGTACTGCAGTCGGAGCCCTCTGCTCACGACCTGAGTTTGATCCCAGCAGAAGCTGGTTCAGGCAGCTGGCTCCAGGTTGACTCAGCCTTCCATCCTTCCAAGGTCAGTAAAATGAGTACCCAGCTTGCTGGGGGGAAAGTGTAGATGACTGGGGAAGGCAATGACAAACCACCCCGTAAAAAGTTTGCTGTGAAAACATTGTGAAAGCAATGTCACCCCAGAGTCAAAAACGACTGTTGCTTGCACAGGGGACTATCTTTACCTTTTTTTACTAGAGTGATTTCCCAATGTTTCAGACATTTCATTGGCTACCCATTTTGCCTAACAGAACAGGATGGTACAATCCTAGCCTTAGAAAGTTCCACTACTGAAAACTATGTCCATTTTGTTAGTTTTCAGTAATTACGCATTTATGGTACTATTGGAGAATACTGAACAAATACATTTGTTTCAAGCCGAATGCTAGGTAGGTGTTATTATGTTCCTGTTCCTCATGCAACCTTTATGCTCAAGAGTATATCTCTGTGAAGAATCGGTCAGGGTCAGCTTGGGAGGGTGATCACTATAAAATTTTCCCCAATCACCTTCCCTCAGGCACACACACAGAAATCCTGTCAGAACTAAAGTAAACTAGGCTGCAGACAGTTTAAAAGTCAAAAACCAAAGAAATATTTATTGGATTACGAAAGTCAAGGGAGAGGGATAAAAATAATATTAATTAGATCTGATTAAATACAATGAATCAGTTGGCAGGCAGACGGTTACTGGAATAACTATTTACTATTTACTAGAGGTTTGTCAGGATGAGATAACAAAAAATAAATATAACACTGGCAGGCTTTAGAACTATACAATACCCTAGGACAGGCAGGCAGTGCCTACTGAGCACTAGGAATGCTTTGCAGTTCAGATGATATAGCCCAGGGGTGGCCAACGGTAACTCTCCAAATGTTTTTTGCCTACAACTCCCATCAGCCCCAGCCAGAATGGCCAATGGCTGGGGCTTATGGGAGTTGTAGGCAAAAAACATCTGGAGAGCTACCGTTGGCCAACCCTGATATAGCCCTCTGCTCTGGCTTCTCAAAATCTAAAAATAATAAACTGACAGTCACTCTTTTTCACACACACTGAAAACTCCTAACAGGCGCCAGATTAATTCTCCCACACAGACATACACTCTAGCTTCCAAGACTCACACCTCTGAGAGCTAGTACCAGCCGCTCACTCCTGTGTGTCTCAGCCCCAGCTAGATTCCTTGTCTGAATCTTGAGATTCCCTTCTAGCCACCAGAATCCAGTCCTCCCTCCAGAGTGTCTGAGTGATCTCAGTTTATACAAGGAGTCTGCCTAGAAGTGGTGGCAGAACTCCCACAAAGAGTTTCCCTCACAGAAGGTGCCTGGTTTTGCCCCCTTCTAACTTCAAACTCTCTCTCAGACAGAAGCTCAGTCCAGCTCTATCTCCACAAGGAACTCAGCCCCATTGGCTGTTCTCAACTCCTTTCCCAGTTGCTTCACACCACAAATGACCAGCCTAAGTCCCAGTCTTCACACTCCAGACTTTCACTGAAGACTTCCTCTGGAAGACTAAAAAACTCTCTGAGGTGTTTTTATCCCCCCTGCAGCCCCTTATTTCACAAAATTTTTGTTATCATGGCTGCATCCCAGCCAATCGTTGCAAGGCTATTCTCCAGCTTTCAGGCTAACTTGCCTGAGTCTGTTAATCTCACAAAAGACAAACTGCATAAAGTAAAAGTCACATGATTATATCCAGAATCTCCCCCTTTCTAGTGGAGATAGTTTTACTGTGAATATTGCACCAGGAGCAAGAATATGTACTGCTTTAAATGGGATTGTTCTTGCTGGTGCATCACTCTAATTCTTGCCTCATTTAGAATGAACATTCACAATTGCAGTAAATACAGTTTGTACACGTATAATCCACATGTTATAGTTAATGTACATTAGAGTTGCTGGGTCCCCTCGCAGGGATGTCTTGTGACAGCCTCAACATGATGACATCATGTGGAAGTGACACACACCATCATGTCAGAGATGTTGCATGGGGGATACTCTGTTTTTGGGCAAACTCTATGGTTAAATTTGCCCAAAAAACTAGCGTGTCCCCTGTACAATATCCTTGATTTCATTTGATGGTGACACTCCTGTTTAGGGGTGAGGTTTTCCCTGTTTGCCAGCTGGTCCTATCGGAGCGGGAGTAGCAGAGTGAGGGAGATGACTTGCCCGACACAGGGCTTCAGGAAAGAAAATCAGGCAGACACGTGCAACTAGTGCCAAAAGGTGTATTAACATATATACACAACAAGTGCTCTCTTGTGCAGTCTATACAATATCACCTCCACGGACAAAGTGCTTCGCCTAACCACCATCTCACAGGGAGAGACCTGTGTGATGCACACACAGATCATATATAGTCCAAGCAGCCAATCCTGGCCATGCTGACTCAGCAGATTGCATCACTTGGCTTCTGCCGGCTCAAGCCGGTCTGCTGATCAGGTCACTGTGACCTAGCCTGGCAGCTAGATCACCAGCTGTCATACTGTAGCTGTCAGACTGGGTTTATGTAGATTCTTGCTCCAACACACCTCCTAATCTATTTAAACCCAGTGCACCAAAACACTTTACACAGTTTACATACATGTCCACCAGCAACATTACAGTTCATATTTACGTAGTTCGGAACCCTTTCCGGAATTGGTTCAGGAACTCATCATGATTGTAAAACACATCATCGTGTTCCTGTTCAGCCAGCTCTTTCAGACGCTTGGCTTCAGCCTCCTTCTCCCTTGCCTCGCACTCTGCCACCCAGGCTTTCCATTTCTTAGCCTTTTCTTTTAACATTTCCTCAAATCCGGGTGGGTCTGGATTGACAGTCAGAGTGACATAGGGACACTTGTACCTAGCGGGACGTTGGCCTTTGGTGGACCTGGCAGACACCCGTGGCCCTGTGCTTGGACCAGCTTTGTCTTCTTCGGGTTGCTCTGTTCCCACCTCCTGGGCTGGTTGCTCTGCCCCTGTAATTGGGTGTTGAACCTCCTGACTCTCACACTTTACCTCCAGTTCCTGCATTTGAGGCTCTGCCTCCTGACTCTGCTCGTCAGGCTCTGTGCCAGCATTCGGCTCACCTTCTCCAGCCCCACTGGGTGCCACCTCCTGGGCTGGAGTTCTGGGCTGCGCTCCAACATCGTTATCGCTACTTGGCAGCAGGACAAATTGTTTCTGCAAGGAGTGCAACCTTGGCCAGCTGCTTTCTTCATTGAACTGGGCACTCTGACTAAGTGTTATCTTGCTTTTGCTATTGCAGAAACGATAACACCTGGCCCTTGGCTTGTAGCCCAGAAAAATTAGGCTCTCTGCCCGGACATCCCCCTCCCCGCTACTCGTGGAGTGGATGCCAACCCGAGCCCGTGACCCAAAGACTTTTAAAGAACTCAAATCTGGGGTCTTGTTCAGCAGTAACCTGTAAGGCACATTTTTCACAGTATTACACCAAACCCTGTTTTGCAAAAAAACAGCTGCATGTATGGTTTCTGCCCAATAGGTCATTGGCAGTTGTGCATCCTCTAACATGCAATACATCACATTCTGCAATACAGCCCCATGCCCATTTTCTCGGGGCGTTGCCGGGTTCGTCAGACGGTGGGCAATGCCCTTGTTCTCCAGCCAACGTTTCATCTGGTTAGATAAGAATTCCCCCCCTCTGTCGGTTTGTACAGCTAGGAGATTAACCCCTAATTGTCTCTCCGCTGCTTTGACCCACTTGGTGAATGTCTTATACACCTCAGACTTATGCACCATGGTGAAAACCCACGCGTACCTCGTGTGGTCGTCGGTGGCCACCAAGCAGTATCTCCTCCCCGACAGACTCTTTGGCAATGGGCCAATAACGTCTAAATGGACTAGTTCCAGGGCTCGTGTGCTTTCCCTTGAGCTTTCTTTAGCAACAGCACACGCCTTGCTTTTGGTCTTCTTGCAGACCTGGCAATCCAAGTAACATTTGCAAGGATTTACTTTCAAACTAGGCACAAGCTCCAGGGTTTTCTTTAACGCCCTAAATCCGCAGTGCCCAAGTCTCCTATGGAGCAAATGTATACAATTATTGTGCACAGGCTCATTCGACACCTGAGCCACCTGGGCACAATCACTCTGGACCACATACAGTTTACCTTCCCTCTTTCCTGTCACAAGCAACTTTCCCCCACCTCCCAGGATTTTGCAGCAGGTTTTCTCAAATCTCACCTGGTATCCCTGGTCAAACAGTGTGCTAACACTCAACAGGTTAGACTGCAGTGAGGGTACATACAACACATTTTGCAACATACATTTCAGTGCAGGAAATTCCACATTGCCTGAGCAAACAGAATTGGCAGTGATCCCATCAGCCAATCTCACATACTTATGCTCAGGACTGTCAATGTTTTTCAACAACTCCTTCTCGCAGCAGAGATGGCTCGTTGCCCCGGAGTCTAAAATCCAAGCAGACCCTGTGCTCTCTACTGCAGACGTGACCAGCCGGGTTGCTTCCTCACACGGGCTGGCGGTCCTCTGCTCTCGCCGCACACGCCCCCGCCTCTTCTCCCTCTCAGGGCAAGCTCGGAGCAGGTGCTGCGACGACCCGCATCCATAGCAGCGACGGACTGCGAACGCAGTCGGCTCCACTTCCTCCACCTTCGGACGCCTGCCAGCAGCAGAAGCTGGCTCATTCTTGGCTGTCTTCCCGGACACACCGATAACAGCACGCTGCCCGGCCGACACCCCCGGACAGCTCACGGCCGCAATTCTCTCTTGGAAGTCAAGCAGGTGGGCACAGACGTATTCCATGGTCAGGGTCGCTACGTCCACCGTCTCCAGAGAAGTTATCAGGGGAGTGTACTCAGGTGGCAACGACGACAGCAAAATGTACACTCTGTCGTCTGGAGCTACAGTCTTGCCTCTTGCCTCCAGCTCAACGAAACAGTCCGTTAGCCGTTTGATGTGATCTTTCACACACCCTCCAGCCGGCATAACGGTGCGGAACATCCTCCTTGTCAAGGCCATGAGGGAACCAGCAGTGGTGCTAACATGCACCGCACTCAACGCGTCCCAGGCAGCCTTGGGAGTGTCCTGCCCTCGCACATAAACCAGCTGGTCATCTCCTATAGATAGCGCTATGTTGGCCAGTGCCTTATCCGATAACACAGTCTCGGCAGGAGATAAGTCAGCAGGGGGGTTACTCACGAACAGCCATTGCCCTTCACGCTTGAGGTAGTGTTGCATTCTCAGGCTCCACACCGCGTAGTTGGCTGAGGTGAGCTTCTCAACGGCTACTCCAAGCTGTTGCTGAGCCATCGTGCCGACTCCTCCTCACGGCTGGCTGCCGACGTCCCTCTGGCTCTCAAACAGAGAACGGTGGTGCTTCTGTGTCCTTCACCGGCGTTCCTCGCCTCCGGCTCTTTCCAAACTCACAGTCAGCTCAACTCTCAACTCTCTCCTCCGCGCAGCGGAACCGCCCTGGGCCCATAACCCTGTCGGAGCGGGAGTAGCAGAGTGAGGGAGATGACTTGCCCGACACAGGGCTTCAGGAAAGAAAATCAGGCAGACACGTGCAACTAGTGCCAAAAGGTGTATTAACATATATACACAACAAGTGCTCTCTTGTGCAGTCTATACAATATCACCTCCACGGACAAAGTGCTTCGCCTAACCACCATCTCACAGGGAGAGACCTGTGTGATGCACACACAGATCATATATAGTCCAAGCAGCCAATCCTGGCCATGCTGACTCAGCAGATTGCATCACTTGGCTTCTGCCGGCTCAAGCCGGTCTGCTGATCAGGTCACTGTGACCTAGCCTGGCAGCTAGATCACCAGCTGTCATACTGTAGCTGTCAGACTGGGTTTATGTAGATTCTTGCTCCAACAGGTCCATGGTGGGGAGATGCCCCCAAAACCGGGGGATCCTCCACTGGGACCTGGCAACCCTAATTACATATAGCTGAATATGTGAAACAAACCTCATATTTATCCTTACTTGTTCCTGCTTTCATTTGTAAACAAGTGTATGCTCTTTTTTTACAAACAGATGTGTGCATGTATAGGCAGAATGTACATGAGTTCATTGCAAGATCTGGGGCTGCAAAGCTACTTGTGGTGCAAGAGACTCTCTAGTTCCTGTTACTTGCTGCTGAAAAGCTGTGTTTTTAAAAATGTAGCCTCACTGGGACTTCTTATTGGAAATGACAAAGGATAGTTCTAGGTATCGCTGGAAACTTTTTGTCTACTCTTTGTCACTTCCAGTAAGAACTTCTGGTAAATATGTAAGTTTGCTAACAACATCATCATAGACATTTGAAATCAGCTGTTAACCTAAACGAGTTCGATAGCACTTTTTAAAGATTGCAGTACAAGGTTAACATGGATAAGTGGCACCTTCTCCTTTTCTTTCAGATTCACAAAGGAGCTTCTCATATAGTAAAAGACACACATGCTGTCACTCATAATTAAAAGCCCAAATTTCTTAATGCAGTAATTAATCTCCATGTTATAAAAAGCAACATGTAAAGCATCTTTTAAACATTTTCCCTTCATTTAGTACTTAATACCTGCTTTATTAACTCATTATGAATCTCAAAAGTCTGCCACACTCCCTTTTATGCTTTAACCTTTAGATAGTATTACTCATAGCAAATACTTCGCAACAAGATTGTTCATTAGTTCTTTTTTTGAAGTCATTTTAGCTTCTGCCTATGTATTCTTTGTGATACAGGAAAAAAGAAAACATAGTCCATTGCATCAGTGTAATAATATAGCATTTTCTTCTGAAATAATCTGCATGGTGAATGCAAGCTTGCCTCTAGTCTTAGAAGCAAAATAAAGTGAAAAATGCTAGAGATCAACAATACAAGATTGGTGACAATACCAATTTCCCACTAGATGGCACTGCAGCTTTGGATTAGATGAGAGAGAAAAACGGAATTCTTAACTTTGGTAAATATTTTTATATTTTTTATTATTCAAATTTGTTAACAACCCATTCCTAATTCATTAACAACCAGGTAAATCTGGATAAATGGACATGATAATTCATTAAGCACTCTTCCTCTGGTAAAAGCAGGTTAATGTCTACATTTTGCAACTGCAGAAATACAGCTGCCATGTTGTACCTGTGAAAGAACCTGCTTGGGTCATAAGGGAGAATGAAAAGAATGTGATGCTGCACATCTGTTAGTTGTAGTAATGGAACTCAGAGCCTTGTCCTCAGTACCATATTTATGATCACCATATACACAAGTGTAATTAATAGAGAACTCCTATAATCACATACAACACAGAGAACGGCCTTAGAAAGGTACAGCTCTGCTAAGGATGACCCTGTACATTTGTTTAGACATGTTCCAATCAAGTGATTTGGAACAACCCTTCCACATCAATTTATTAAACCTGCTTTGCTCTACTTAAGTTACTGATCTCTCATATCTTTTGTTTAGCATGCTGGGGTAGTACCTATTTCCTTTTATCTGTCCCCAATAAATAATTACTCCCATTTATTTCTGAATTTGCTTTCTGGAAATGTTAACATGACTTGTTTCAGTTGTCATTCTTCCTTCTTCAGGGTTCAGTCTCTCTCTCCATGATCTGTAGAAGTTAAATATTAGAGTGGCAAGGGGTTTTCCTTGACTCCAGTGAACATGACATAGAAAGTGGGTCTCGGGCAGAATCCTTAATATGAAAACTGAGATGTAACTTACAAGCATATTCTGCATTGGTCTGTAAGATGTTATTTCATTGCACTACTGCAGTGTCCAAGACTTGTATAAGTCTATTTCAGTGTTCAAGAATTTTCTTACACAACATCATTGGGATCTTTTTGATTTCTACAATGGACTACTCTGTTCCTTCCCCTCTTGTTAGTGACCTAAATCTTCCTTTATTACACCACTGAACATTCATTTTAAGCTGGTAAAGAATTGTTTAATACAAACCTAGACTTATTTAATGCATCATGGCATAGGATGCCTCTAGTTTACTGATTCATTAGTGTTTTCTAGCAATCAGATCTGGAGCTGGCTATTTCATTTTGCAGATTTAGTTGGCATTAATAGCCATCTTTAAAAAAAAAAAAATCTGTCAGGAGACAAAAACTCATGAAACTGCATGCAAGTGGCGCCAAAAAATTGTGAGCAGGAGATAAATCATATAGCTTAACTCCCACGGTGGCCTTTCCATGCATATCAAATCTCCAGAAAAAATATTTAGGTGGTTAAATATATCAATATGTCTCTGCATATGCTGATGTCCAAATAAAACCAATATACAAAAAGAAAAAAAAGTAGCAATCAGCTACGGCAGGGAATGAATGTGTGGAGTTGAGGGGGAGGAAACAAGGCAATCAACAAAAGGATTAAGGTGTGGGAAGTGCTACCCTGAGACCTTGTATGTGGCCATTCACACATGTGCCCCCAACTCCCAATTCTGAGCTTCTTGGGAATCTGAGCTTTTGGTATATACGTATTACAGATTAGTGCAGTATTTACCCCTAAAATAATGAGACCATTGTTTTAAAAGGACTGACATTTATTACAAAGAGATAGACTGAAGGAAAGACAGAAAGGAAATTTAAAAGGCAGCTAGCAATCAAAACATTTGGCAAGTCAAAGTACTTAAATACCTACTTTGGTCAGTCCTAATTTAACAAGTATTTGATAAATAAGATGCCCAATTAGGCCAATCCATGATAAATAAGATGCCCAATTAGGCCAATCCATGAGAGAGTTGTGTGGATCTATGCATGTTGCTCAAGAACACAGGAGAAAGAAGTCTAAATTACAGAGGCAGGGCCAGCTTGCCCACTAGGCAAACTAGGCAGTTGCATGGGTGCCGGGAAGGTGGGGGTGCCAAATTGGGCTCCCCACCCCCCTCCTGGTGGCTCAGACAAGCACCTAGTTTGCCTGCCTTCCCCGTCCACCGGCCGCTACCGCTGCCCGCCACCACCACTGCTGCCACCTGCCCCTCAATTCCCTTCCCTTTGCCTCCCCCCCATGGCTCCATGCCCCCCGCGCCTCTTCCTCCCTTCTTTCGGACCCTTCCCCACCCAATGTCAATTTCAATGCCGGAACCGACTCTAATGCCGTGTTCTGGCTATCTAAAGCCCCCCTCCAGGCTGATCACTCAATCATGGGTAAGACCGTGCCACGGGGCCAGGACGCGCTTACAGTCTGTCAGAATCAGCGTCCTGAAAGGGCGACCCCGCTGCTGCTGACTCCTCTCCCATCCAGGAAGTGGGGAGGGGAGGAGTCAGCGGCAGCAGGGTCGCCCTTTCAGGACGCTGATCCTGACAGACTGTAAGCCAGTTTGGTGTAGTGGTTAAGTGTGCAGACTCTTATCTGGGAGAACCGGGTTTGATTCCCCACTCCTCCACTTCCACCTGCTGGAATGGCCTTGGGTCAGCCATAGCCCTGGCAGAGGTTGTCCTTGAAAGGGCAGCTGCTGTGAGAGCCCTCTCCAGCCCCACCCACCTCAGAGGGTGTCTGTTGTGGGGGAGGAAGGTAAAGGAGATTGTGAGCCGCTCTGAGACTCTTTGGAGTGGAGGGCGGGATATAAATCCAATATCATCTTCTTCTTCTTGTGTGCCTGGGGGTGGTGGCTGTGCCTCACATTCACTTGCTTCAGAAGAGGCTCTGGAAGGGTACAGTCTTAGTCTGACAGCCTAACCAGGGGCTGTAGAGAAAAGAGCAAAAGTGAGGCCATGACCAGGGGTGTACCAGCAGCAGCCTCAGAGCCTGGCAGGGCCAGTACATACCTCAGAAGGCAGGTATAACAGTTCCTGGCTTCCTTTTTTATTTTCTTAGCTGAGCAGCCCCTTTTTCTTCTTCTTTGTTTTTCTGTCTGTCTCCCTAGTTGTTTAAATGTATACAGATCTATTATGACAACCTAGGATGCTGAGAAACCAAAAAATCCTTCATTGATATATGTCTGATTATGGCATACAAAAGGCTGATATTAATTCACAACAAATAAACTGTTTCATTCATAAACTGTTTATGGGGAAATGGTCGTCAGACTGTCACCAAGGTTTCAGATTTAAACTTGGCAGGTGAAAAGGCAACAGGAAATTTTATATAACTATATACAATATATTTTCACACAAATGTAGCTGTAAATAGGCGTAAGTTTATTTGTCACAAAATTTCTATAGTCTGTGGAGGCAGGAATATATATACGGGTTCCAAATTTTCCTTCTTCAGGGAAGGACTACCACTTCCCTATTTCAGGATCCTCTGTGATCCTTCACTCTTAACTGCTACTCTCAACTGCCACTCCCTCAGGTCAACAGTAGAATTCCATCTGAACCCCCTACCAATCAATCAGGTCTATTATATTCAAAAGACCAGAAAGATTCAAAACAGATAAAGGCCCTACCAATCAAGTTCTCATATTGGCATAATGCATCTGCCATTAGCTGTATGCAGGCCCATAGCCACGGGGGGGGGGGGGGGACAGCCCCTCTATTCAACCTCCCCTAAAGCTCTGTGGCCCCTCAGTTGTGCTGAGACCCCAGGCAGATGCTGCTGCCCCCCAAAATTGCTGCAGTGGCTGCCACCCCTCTCCCCTCCTCTTCTGCGGCTCAGCAGCCTGCCCCCCCCTGTGGTGCCTCCTCCCTCCCTTCTTCACACTTTTAAGGCCCAGGGAAGGGGTGGTGAAGCGCTGCTCCAGGCTCTTTAAAAGGCACCCCCTGCCAATCAGCTGATCGGTGGGAGAACCAGCATAGAAGGTTGGCCACTCGGCTCCTATGCCCCTCTGGCATGCTCACGTTCAGCGCTGGGAGCAAGGAGGCAAGGGCAGCACAGCTTTTTCCATTGGTTGCTCGCTTCTGTTATCCCCAGTGCTGATCGTGAGCGTGCCAGAGGGGCATAGGAGCCGAGTGGCTAGCCTTCTATGCCGGTTTTCCTGCTGATTAGATGATCAGTGGGGGGTGCCTTTTAAAGAGCCTGGAGCAATAATTCACTGCCCCTTAAAAGTGTGAAGAAGGGAGGGAGGAGGAGGTGCCATAGGGGGGTGGAGCTGCAGAAAAGGAGGGGAGGGGGGCAGCAGCCACTGCAGCAGCGTTTTACAGCCCCCCTACCAAAATTTTTCTGGCTGTATGTTACAGGAGGCAGGGCTCAAGCTGCAGTGCTGAGAACAGGGCAGAGGATGGTGATCATGATGATATTGGATTTATATCCCAAGAGTCTCAGAGCGGCTCACAATCTCCTTTATCTTCCTCCCCCACAACAGACACCCTGTGAGGTAGGTGGGGCTTAGAGAGCTCTCCCAGAAGCTGCCCTTTCAAGGACAACCTCTGCCAGAGCTATGGCTGACCCAAGGCCATTCCAACAGGTGCAATTGGAGGAGTGGGGAATCAAACCCGGTTCTCCCAGATAAGAGTCCGTGCATTTAACCACTACACCAAACTAACTCTCCCAGGAGGAGGCTGGCAGTGGCTTGGAACTCCTAGGATCTGTGCAGGCTGATATAGCAGCCTCTTAAAACCTCAGGGGAGAGGGGACAGGAAGGCCCAGTTAGGTAAGCTATTGAACCTGTCAATCACTGTGGACCTGAGCCTGAGAAGAGGGCATTGAGGGAGTCCAGGGTGAGTCCAACCCCAGACAATCGTTTATTAGGCCACCCCAGAGAGAGCCAAGGAGGAATGGCCAGCCACATCTTCACTGCAAAAGATCTGGTACAAGGCTGGAGACAGAAGGCTCATGGTGCAGCTGAATCTCCCTCCTCTCCCTAAACTGAGGCTCAGCCCTTGGGCCTGCTGAGGAAAGGACACTGGAGTGTGTGTCTGCCCTGGATTCTGGCCCACAGGAGTCAGAGCCTGACAGTGTGATTTAACAAAGGGGGCTGCTAAATCAATTTGTGTTAACTTCAGCAAAAACTATTATAAACTGATGTACATTATATTAAACACCATATAAATTAAGTAAACTTTACCAGGATAGTTATTAATAACTTTTCTAAATAAGCCAAATTAATTTCCTCAATGTACATTGTGCTTGTCAGAAGAAACTATCTTTCCATCCACTCACCCACAGAAAAGCTTATACCTGGAATAAAACATGATTGGTCTTAAACCTGACATGGGATTCCCAACTTTGATATATCTCTCTTTCCTCCCACTTTCTTCCTCCTCAAAAGAGAAGCAGCAGCCCTGGAGAAGAAAGCAGAACCTGTGTCTGTGTCTCTTTGAATGTGTGCGTGTGCAAAAAAAAGGAAGGAGGAAGGGAAGGGCTTGTTTTTGTATCTCTCCTACATGAAGCAGGAAGCAGCCATGGAGTTCTGTGTGTCTCTCTGTGTGTGTGAGGGGGGGGGGAACATAAGAGAAGCCATGTTGGATCAGGCCAATGGCCCACCCAGTCCAACACTCTGTGTCACACAGTGGCCAAACACACACACACACACACTGTGGCTAATAGCCACTGATGGAACTCTGCTCCATATTTTTATCTAACCCCCCCACCCCGCTTGAAGCTGGCTTTGCTTGTAGCCGTCACCACCTCCTGTGGCAGTAAATTCCACATGTTAATCACCCTTTGGGTGAAGAAGTACTTCCTTTTATCCGTTTTAACCCTACTGCTCAGCAATTTCATCGAGTGCTCACGAGTTTTTGTATTGTGAGAAAGGGAGAAAAGTACTTCTTTCTCTACTTTCTCCATCCCATGCATTATCTTGCAAACCTCCATCATGTCATCCCACAGTCAATGTTTCTCCAAGCTAAAGAGCCCCAAGTCCTTTCTTCATAGGGAAAGTGTTCCAACCCTTTAATCATTCTAATTGCCCTTTTCTGCACTTTTTCCAATGCTATAATATCCTTTTTGAGGTGCAGTGACCAGAATTTTACACAAGGAGGGAGGCAAGAGGCTGGAAACAGAAATCAGGAAGTAAAGAGCCACTAGGGAACTGGAAAAAAGCAAGCTATGGTCCAGCTGCAGTTTCAGACCTGGAAAGGAAGCAGGAGAAGGAAAGGAAAGGAAGAAGGGATGGATTTGAGCCCTGCGCAGGCTGGGTGCAGCCTGTGGACCACATGTTTGACACCCCTGAGTTAAACGCTTTTATGCTATCTATCCTAAGTGAAGTATACTCTTATTGTTCTCTCATCAACATCAATAGGAATTCAATGGTATCTCCAGGGCTTTTTTCTTTTTGAGCAGAAACGCACAGCAGTTCCAGCTGGCTTGTTGTAGGGTGTGTGGCCTAATATGCAAATAAGTTCCTGTTGGGCTTTTTCTACAAAAACAGCCCTGGGTATCTCACTGGAATCACTGCTATCAAAGCACTGGTTAAAGCCCAAAGTCAATAAAGCCGTAATTATATGAACATGTGTTAGAGAATAGACATCCTTGAATGTAATGGACTTTTTTCTGAGAAATGAATGAATAAGATTAAACAGCAAGACCAGATGAGAGAGGTAGTAGGACAAAATTAATTTGGGTTAATAGTTCTTACAGCTTTTCACTCAATTAATTAGAGCTATTGGTATAGTGGGGAGGGAAGGTGGCATTGTGTAACCTGAATTCATCAGACCTTGGAAGCTAAGCAGGTTCAGTACTTGGAAACTATCAAGAAAGACTGCAGAAGAAGGCAATGGCAACCACATCTGCTTCTCACTTGCCTTAAAAGCCCCTTATGGGGTCACCATAAGTTGGCTGCAACTTGACAGCACTTTGCACTTACAGTTATTTGTATAGGACAACACATGAGTATCTTACAGTTGAAGTTAATTACAGAAGATATTCTGGCTATGAAACTTCATGGTGCCAGCAGGAAAAAAGTATTAAAGCACATTTTGTTACAGTCTGTGCTTTCTGCATTCCAATTCCAGTTTATCTCCTTTAGTTGTTCTTCTTCAGTAGGAAAGCAACAGAAAAAGTGAACCAAAGAAAATTAATTCTGCTCTGTAGGTTCAAACTGAGTTTCAAGTGTTTCAGTCAATTTTAATTTATATTCCCCAATGAAATCTAGAGACTGACTGTGACAGTGGAAAATGCTGCTTACAACAATGAAGAGGTAGGCCTTTATACCACATGCACAGCTATTTTAAAATGCTATATTAAATCTGTAATCTGTTCCTGCAATCCACTAAATTAAGAACCTGTGGAGCAATCTAATTAGCATTTTGAGTAAACCAGTTTTATAATATGAAAAGATCAAATTTCAAACACAGCAAATAACAAATCAAGCTAATCACAGCATACAGAGCAAGGCAGTATAATCAGTGTGAGGGCCCATCAATGGCACTAACAATAAAGTTCCAGTATGGGTTAACTTGCTAGTGTGATCTTAAAAGTGGTTTTTCTGTGGTCAGCCTGTAAGCTTCTTGGTGGTACCTGGTTGATCACTGTGGGAAAACAGCATTCTAGACAAAATGACCTTTTGTCTGATACAAAAGAACAGTTCTTAAAGTTCAAGAACAATGGAGTATTCAGGAGAACATGCACAGTGCTTTCTAACAAAATTAGAAAACAAACGAAACTATTGAGAATTCCTAATTCATGACTCCAACTTTGGAAAGGCACGAAAATGCAGAACTTCAAATCCTAGGGAGAAATTTCAGAAGCAATTTTAACCTCTGATACAAATGATGACAAGTAGCATTCGTCACATTTTTTAATTTTCATTTTCAAAAGACAGATTTTATATTTTAGACAAGGTTGATCACATTTATCTAATGTTTTCAGTCTTAAAAAAAATGACACAGCAATACTGCCCTATTAGGGAGGGAGTCTCTCCCTCACAATGTCTGCCTGTTGCCATTCAGATAGGCAGCAGGAGGAAAATGAGGAGACACTCAGCATTGTGCCAATTCTATGATGTTACTTCCTGTGTAACCTGGATATGATAGCATCATATCTGTCAGCACTGTCAGCATTGCTATAGCATCATCTGAATGTATTAACATCACTGCAAGTGATGTAACTGCATTACTGGCAATGTCATGAAGTCACCAGTGAGCTTCCTACCTATAACTAAGCCTCACATCTATGCCCCATTCTCTGCAAGAAGACTTTCACCGTTTTGTGAACTTTTATTTGCATCTTTGAGGCCGTTTTCCCACTCACGTTTTACTGGCGCCACGACCATCCTGACGCCGGCGAATCTGCCTGGATTTCGCATCAGAAGCTCCGGCGCTCCCAGAAGCGCCGGCTACTTCCGTCGCTAAGCCAGCGCAAACGGAAATCGCAAAGATGCAGGAAAACGTTTGCGCTGGCTTAGCGACGGAAAGCGCCGGCGCTTCTGGGAGCGCCGGCGCTTCTGTTGCGAAATCCAGGCAGATTCGCCGGCGTCAGGATGGTCGTGGCGCCAGTAAAACGTGAGTGGGAAAACGGCCTGAGTTAATCTCAAATCCTCACATACATATCTCCCCTGACTTCAAATGGAAAAAACCCCCCTGCATTTAAAACTCATCTCACTGCTAGGCTGTTTATTCCTAATATCATTTTTGAGGGTAGCCATGTTGGTGTGAAGTAGAACAGCTAGGTTTGAGTCCAGTCACACCTTAGAGAGCAGCACTTAAAGGTATGCACTTTCAAGCTGCCTTTATCAATACAAGTAGGAATGAAGATCCCTGAGCCCTTATATCCCATACAGAAGGCGGGGAGAAGTGTTGTAAACAAAGGAGTCAAAATGCATCAGTACAATGCATAATGTAATCAGCTTAATCAGAGTTGGGGAGAAATGCTTATGGATATTAAATTAGCATCTGTAATGAGTGAAGAATCCTATGCCCCTACTCATCCCTGGAGGGGGTCCATTGCTCTGCATTTTTAAATCAAGTTCAGCAGTCTCACACTGTAATCTTTTGAAGCTCCTCTGGATGAAGACTGTCACTCTTAGGTCAGCAACAAAATGTGTTGGAAGATTAAAATGTTCTCAAATTATTTTTCAAGTGTTGTGATTTTTGATGTCAGATTTATGCCCCTTTATTCTTTTGTGTAGGAAATGACCTATTTGTCCAATTAGATGATGGACACTTGTTGGCATATACAGTATAACACTGGGTAGATGAGTGAGTGAATGAACCTGAGATGGTCTGGTTGGTGTTGTTAGGTCCAGTGACTGTGTTGTCAAAGTGAATATCTTCACATTTTCCTGCATTGTGCAGGGAGTTGGACTATATGATCCTGGGGGTATCTTCCAACTCTATGATTCTATGAATATGGAGACAGAGTTGGCATCTTGGTTTTTCTGCAGGCCCTGACCCCAGAGTCCGTGTCTGCGTTAGGCAGTGGATTACTGTAGGTGAGAAGTTACTTAAAGTTATGAGGCTGTCTGTGTGCAAGAAAAGTTTTGCCTCCCTACAGCAATGGTGCCTGTACCTGAGACAACAGGACATCTTGGGATGCCAGACTTTGGACAGAAGATAGAAACTGTATGGTTGAAGTTCTTGTGGTGTGTCCATATACAACGGTTCCTGTATGTGTGAGGGTAATTCCTTCATAATCCTGTCCAGTTCTTTTTGGTATTCCTGAGTGGGGTCTGACCCAAGAATGGAAGTCCTCAAACAGAAATGGGCTCAGGAGGCATTTAAGTGCCTTTAAGTGCCCCCTGAGCTCTCTTGCATGGACTGCTCCAACACACCAAACAGACCATCCTCAAAAAATTGTGATCTGTGGGTGGTCCATCAAAACTGCAAATGCATGGACTAGGCAAATGGAGCTTGAACTGGCCTCTGGCCCATGATGAAATTAAGCCTGTGGACTGGTCCACGTCCATCCCATAAGGATTCAGGGCTTTCCATTCCTACTTGCATCAGACAAAGGGAGCTCTGATTCTTGAAAGCTCATATCCTGAAAATCTTGTTGGTGTCTAAGGTGCTACTGGACTCAAATCTACCCATTCCTAATCTCCACTCCCAGTTCACTGCACAGACATCATACTGCACATCTATATTTATATTTTAAACAGGGTTGGGTTGTGCATTAACTGTTTAGTCAGAAAAACTCTTAGTGTTGATTAATATCTTGGCAGGATAATGTTGGAGTAGGTGCTATACTAAAACCAGAACAGAATTGTCACTTTATATCTTAAAATCCAGAGCTAATTTACATGGTAACACTTGTGGGTAGGTGCTAATGAGGATATATATAGACATGGAACAACATTAAATACTCAGCACATTAAATACTCAGTATTATGCTCTGTGGGTTAAAGTTACATTATACCCATCCAGTTTACCACTAGGATATTTAAACCAATTAAGTAATATAATTTTAAAAACCAAATCATTTTAATCGAGTGTGTGTACACAAACACAAACACACACCCCAGTGAGAGACACCAAACTTTCAATACATTTTAAAAAGCACCGGGCATCCAAATTCCATTCTTGGCCTTCCCTGCTGACAGCCCTAGCCTACTGGTTAGTGACTTGATACTCCACAGCACTGTTCAGAAGGTTTCCAGCCAAATGCCACTACTGAGGTGACTTTTACTCTGATTTTGTTTTGTATAATTTCTGAAAAATTTAAATTTTAATTGTTTGAGTTTTGTCTTTCTGTCACAATATTTAAGTGACCTTGTAAGCATATCTGAGCCTGCTTGTGGAAAGGGAGGGATATAAATTGAAAATAATAATAATAATAATAATAATAATAATAATAATAATAATAATAATAATAATAATAATAATAATAATGAAAGACAGCAGTTCCTTGTAAGAACTTACTACAAGTGGTATAAATGAAGAGATCCATTTGGCCAATATTAAATGATGTTGGGATGGGAAGAAATAATTATCCCCTACATTTACATTCAAGCATTATCCACAATGAAATGAACCATAATTAGGGAATCTATGTATTGAGAGGTGACTGTTATACATTTAATGATGTGTATTGTTCCCCAGAGAGCACTGAGATCTAGCTCTCAAAACCTCTTAAAAATCCCTGGGCCAAGAGAGGCTAGACTGAAGACAACCAGAGAGCAAGCCTTTTCAGCAATGGCCCCTCGATGGTGGAATCAACTTCCAGAGATGGTGCGAGCCCTGCGGGACCTGAACCAGTTCCGCAGGGCTTGCAAAACCTCTCTGTTTCAGCTTGCTTTTGGGACAGAACCTGGCTAAACGGATCTGTAGCCATCCAGCCATCTTGTGCATGATTGTGATCTATAGCACTTTATAGCACCTGTTTTATCCATTTAATTAACTATGTAATTGAATTGTAACTGAATTGTATTTTAAAATTGTTTGTTTTATATTGTATTTTATTTATATCATGGTCTTCCATGTCTGTGAGCCGCCCTGAGCCCGCCTTTGGCGGGGGAGGGCGGGATATAAAAATAAATTTATCTTATCTTATCAGCCCCGTGGTGCAGAGTGTTAAAACTGCAGTACTGCAGTCCTAAACTCTGCTCACGACCTGAGTTTGATCCCTGGTGGAAGCTGGGTTTTCAGGTAGCCGGCTCAAGGTTGACTCAGCCTTCCATGCTTTCGAGGTTGGTAAAACGAGTACCCAGCTTGCTGGGGGGGGGGGAGCATAGATGACTGGGGAAGGCAATGGCAAACCACCCCATAAAAAGTCTGCCGTGAAAACGTTGTGAAAGCAACGTCACCCCAGAGTCGGAAATGACTGGTGATAGTACAGGGAACCTTTCCTTTTCCCTATTAGATTCCTATGTTTTGTATTTCTGACATATGTGGATTGTCAAGGGCAGAGTGACTGTTCAGCAGAAGATGAGAGACCCCCAAAGTTTTCAGACTATTTGTTTTATTTTTTTCTCACACTATCACTTTCTGTCTGTTTATTCACTAACTGTGCTTTTGTGCCTGCTTTCCTGAAATATGTGTGTGACCAGATATTCTGGAATCTCACAGATGTGAATAAGACTGTTTAAATGCCCTTCGGCTTTTCAAAACTGACAAGACCTCACAGGAGATGCTCAAGCTTACTTGTCACTCCCCCACCCAAACACACTCTCTCACGAACTTGTCAGTCAGATTCAAGTGGAGTGACCTCAGCACAGCACTGTTCATACAGAATCTGAGTGGGTAGAGAGGGTGAAGGCTTACCTTTCATCTCTCATAACACTGCTAGTCAGGTCTAAGTTGAGAAGGGGCAACACAGGCTGGATGTGGAAGATACTGGGCACAGTCTTCTGCTTCATTCTGCACAACTCCTGGCCAGGTTCAACTGAAGCAATTCTAGACACAGATGATGGCAGTGTGAGGGGAGGTGACAAGTGACAGTACCTATCATCACTGTGGCTGGTTGAGTCCAACTTACTGGTCCTGAGCCCAGCTGATGGTGGCATTGCGAGAAACACCACCACGCTTGTGGGAAGGGCAGGATATAAATTAAATAGAATATAAAAGTAGTCTTTCAAGTTCCCACCATGAACCTTCCCAGTCAATCTAGCTTCATACAAAAAAAATAAATACACTAGGAATAAGGCTTGTTGTGAAGAAAAATTCAACAGGCTCTAGGAGAAGTCTGCGCGAGTACCCCACCCACCCCCGCAATCTTTCCACTCACCCAAGTGAAAGCATTCACTCCCTCCCCACCTCAAGGGGAGCTGATATCTGCCATCTGAAGAGCAGCTGTAATTCTGAGTGATCTCCAGTCCTCACCTGGAGATGGCAACAGTGGTTTCCTGGGAGAAAAGGCCTCTGTAGCAATACCTCAGGAATTTCCCACCAACCTGGAAAAGTATCACTAAACACCTCTGGGTAAGTGCCCCCGCCCTGCTGTCTTCCCACCCACCCAAGGGAATGCATTCATTACTCCCCCCCCACCTCAAGGTTTCTCTGCCATCTGGAGAGCAGCTGTGATTCTGAGTGACAGTCTTTGTTAAGGAAGGGGGGGATCAAAGCAGCTTACATCTTCTCATTATTTGAGTGGTTCATTTGTGTTGTTATAGGTTTGTCTTTGCAGACAGCTTTACACCGAGGCAATAAATATCCAGGCAATGCTGGAGATGGACTTCTTGGAGTCCTGGAAACACCCATAGCAGCTGTCCTGAGCTTGATGGGCAGGTCTGAGAGCCGATCATGGAGCTGCTATTCTGCTCCACAGGAGCAGATCCTACTTATAGCCCCACCCTGACTCAGCTGAGTTCATTTTGCAATCTGCTGCAGGCAGATATAGTCTTAACTCCTGTTGCTTAATAATGATTTCTTTTGTCTTTCAGCCCTACATTGTGGGGCAACAGATACCTCCTCCAGCTGGGAAGGTGTTGCTAATTTCTCCTCTATGGCTAAAGAGATGTTAGCTTCCAGAGGAAGCTGTCTAGCCCCCTTGGGGGCTGTTCCACCCCTTCTCAAATCAAATGAGCCAACAAACCATGAATCATTTGGGAAATTGGGAAAAACACAAACAAACCACTGACGGGGTGGGGGGGAGGATGAACCATGAAACAAAATGAATTGACATTTTCCCAGTTCATGCGCATCTCTATTGAGAACTCAGCTAAAAACTAATTGTATCAAATGCAAGAAGATTAGTTATGGCCCCTGCAATCCTAAATAAAACTATATTCAGCTGCCTCCTGAAGACTGAAAATGAGGGTGCACCTCTCCATGGAGGTTGTTTCATAATAATGGGGCTGCTATCGAAAAGATCTGCTCTCATGTTTCCACCAGATGAGCGTCTTTGATTGATGGGACAGTTAGGAGGGCCTCTCCCTGCAATCTTAATTCTTGGGCAGGAACATATAGGAAAAGACAGTCCTTCAGATAACCTATGTAGGGCTACTGTCCAACTCAGTTTAATTCTCAACTATGATTGCCCATGAAGAACAATGAAACTGCAGATTTATACTGCACCCTTCTCTCTGAATCAGAGACTCAGAGCGGCTTACAATCTCTTACATCTTCTCCCCTGTGAGGTGGGTGGGGCTGAGAGGGCTCTCACAGCAGCTGCCCTTTCAAGGACAACTCCTGAGATAGCTATTCCAGCAGCTGCAAGTGGAGGAGTGAGGAATCAAACCTGGGTCTCCAGAGACGAATCTGCACACTTAACAACTACACCAAACTAAGTTCTAGGGCACATTGTATGGAGAAAATATTCCTTTTTGATCAGTTTTTAACTTTCTTTTTGGCTTCCTGAAACTTTTTTTTTTCAGATTGTTTTCCTTTTAAGAATCTGGAAGGTAGAGGCTATTTTGTGAAATACAAGAGAAGTTCATGCCTTTTCTTCCTTACATCATTCCATCTTCTTGTGTTCTTTCTTATTGATCTCTTCTATTTTAAAAGCATATCACATTTCAGATTGGGATTTTCCTTACCATACTTCTCATCCATCTTTGGATCAATTGATTTTTATATAAAAGATATATGACAGGATATTATCAATGTAAGAAGAGTCTCACAGAGACACTTTCTGCTGATCAAAACAGAAGCTACAATCCCCCCACCCATATAGATAATACTTTTTAATGTACTCTGAGCCTCAAAAATCTTGATTTTCTCAATCTTCCAGAAGGATTTAAAAAAAAAAACCCACCATAACCCAGATGTTAGAAGTAATTGAAAACTAGCTGGGAATTACAACGCTGACAAAAACGATATCCTTGGCAGTGCTTAGCAGGCCTTGTGGTACTGCAATCAGCTCTGCATTGTAAGCCTGTGTCTGCCTGTGAATCTCTTGGATTTTAAGCTAACAAATGTTTAGATATGAATTCAATTCTATCCATTATGTGTCCCCTGAACTTCCATCTGGAGCCAAGGCATAAAGAGCTTGAAAAGAATATTATCCTTTCAGAAAATTATAAATCTGAAGTAATGTCATTGAATTAAATAGCACTATCCATGCTAACCAGGTGCATGAAAATGCAAAGAATATGACTAAATAATATTCTCAGAGTCTTTTTTCACATTTTATTTTCATAGTCATCACTATGGTGCAGATTCCTAGAGGAAGTATAGTGGTTCAAAGTTGTTTTCCTCCCCCTTAAGAATCTTTAAAACCTAGAGAGTGACATATCTTTTAAAAACTCATGTAAGTGTTAACAGAAAAGAGAATTCTTTCTTCTACATATATAGGAAGACAAAAGAAAAGAGGAATTAAATACTTACATTTTAGATAAAAGATAGATATCTGAAAATCATTTGGAGAGGAAATTGATTATAATATAAATTATTTCTTTTGTGGTGTGCAGGGGCATAGCCAGGATTTTAAAGGTGAGGGGGCTTTTTAAAAAGTCAGGGGGCACCCTTTGCCATCCACTGTCGGGCTTGCTGCTTCTCAGAAGCTTTTTGGAGTAGCAGGCAAAAGCTGGAGACTCTGAAAGTGGCCAAGTCAAGGCAGCCAACCCTAAAATTTTGGAGTCAAGAAGGGACTACACCTTCCGTGCAAGCAGGGGGGTTTCCTTCTACCTCTCTCTCCCTCACCCCAGCACATTGCAGCCAGCACCTCCATCCCATCCCCCACTTCCTAGCCCATTCCACACGGCTTCCTCTGCCTCCTTCTTTTGCTGCTGCAGTGCACTGTGCCCTGCTCAGCTATCCTGGCTCTGGCTGCCGCTGCTTCACTGTCTCAGTGGCAAAAAAGGGGGGGAAGCAGGCTGTGCCCTGGAGGGCCCCTTGAAAGTCAGGGTGCCCTACCTGGTAGCCAAGGGGCCAGTGCCCTCACAGCCCCCCCCCCCCCCGTGGTTACAGGCCTGGTGGTGTGCATATACCAAAGTTGGAATTAAACCTTAGATTAGCTTATTTTGGGTTAGCTCAGAGTATCAGAAATGACCTCGAATCCTTCTGACATTCGAGGAGTAATAATAATTTATCTTCTGGAATTTCAGGAGTATTTTGGGTTTCTGGGAAGTGCAGGCATGAAAAAAACAGGACAAAAGACAGTGGAAAAACATCCAGCTCTCATCTGGTCTGTAGCACATGGTCCAAACTGAGGAGGCCAAGTTAACCCCCATTAAAAATAATGGCTCATTAAAGGAACCATGTGTCACCAAACAGCTGAGAACTAGGTATATGTCCTCTCCCTCCCTCCCCATTCCTGTTACCATGGGGGCAAGAAACACATGAAAACTTGTCTTAATTTTGAGTTGGGTTTTAAGGACATGATTTTCAGGTGCCAAAATTCTGAAAACTGAAAACTATTACAACTTCATTTGAAATTTTGCCATACCAAAAATAATGCCCGTTTTTAAAATCCACAATTAAAACAAAAGGCTTTTTTTTTTTTTGGAGTGCACATTTCCAATAATTATGGCAGTGTGGTCTGGTAGAAAGCAGTTAATGGTTGCTCTCACTTAGTGACAACGAAGGGTCATTTATTTGACAACGAAGTTGTCATTTATGACTGAAGCTATTTTTTAAAAATGCATGGGGTCCAAATGAAATTGCAAATTAAAATGCACTAGTTAGTTTGACCTTTTGCCAAACAAGACCATACTCAAACAGCTGAATTTTCTTGTCCAGACTTTTAACTTTACTGCTCTACTTTACAAGTACTAAAAATAACTGACAGGAAAGGTATCAGGAGTTTTTACAGCATTTGCTGCCAGGAAGAAAGAAAGCAATCCAAATGATTCATAGTTGGAAACAGCTTACTAATGCAGACTTTTCCTGGCCACTCTTGTGCTTGCAAGAAGGTGCAGGCTGCAACCAGCAGAAATCAGCAAATAGCTGATGCCACTACATGTAGGCTTCCCAATCTCCAGGTCCCAGTGGGGGATCCCCTGATTTTACAGGCTTCCCCCTGCCCCCAGCCAGAAGGCCGACGGGGGGAAGCCCTGACCCCACAGCCACCAGTACCTTTAGATCTCCCCCAGGTTTACAAACAAGTCCGGTTTTAAAATGCGTGTTTATGCACGCTTTTAAAGTTGAGCAGGAAGTACTTCATGGGGAAGGGTCAGCAGCAGCCTCTGGGAACACAGTCCCTCCGTTTGTTTTGCTTTCATTTCAGAGCGTGTGTGTGTGTGTGTGAGAGAGAGAGCAGTGTAGCCCCTGTAATTTTCAGACGTCCTTGTGGAGGAACCAGACCCTCTGTGTGTGTGTGTGTGTGTGTGTGTGTGTGAGAGAGAGAGAGAGAGTACATTTCAGAAGTCTTTGAAGGGGAGGCAGTAGTAGTGTGTGTCTGTCTCTGCACTAGTTTTGCATTGTTTTCAGAGTCTTTGTTTAGGAGCCTGTTTATGGGATGGAGGAAAACTCCACCTCTCTCTCTTTTTATTTGCCTGTGTTAGCCTGAAAAACAGCAGTTCCTGTGAGCCAGCCCCCTACCTAACCGCCTCCAGCAGATGCAAGTCAGGACGGGCACAGGAATTCTTCTTTTTGGGGTCAAATTATGGCTTTTTGATGAGGGAATGTGTTGAAACAGAGTTTACCCCCATTGAAAGTAATGTCCCATTAAAGACTATTTATCAGCACACAGCTGAGAACCAGGCATCCCCTGCTGCTTTGGGAGTGTGGAATGAACTCCAAATCCCCCAGTGCTACTCCCCTTCTCTTTCCCACTTTTATGATTCTGATGATTTTTTTTGGGGGGGGGGGCACAAAAGTTGAGAGAACAGGGAGGGTATTTGTTGAAGAAACATCTTGCTATCAGGACAGCATTTCAGCTTGCTTTTGTCCCTGCCTGAGGATATTAAAAGCCTGGGTATGGCCACAGGCGCAAGCATTTCAGAGGGAGCCAAAAGACTCTTGGCCTGTAAATCTTAATCTATGGCAGCCTGAAGTTACTGGATTCAGAAGAATGTGGTTTTGTGTAGGTATTCTGTAAGTTTTGTTTACATTTTGCTTAATTATTTAAATGCGTTTTTTAATTTGGTCCCTGTTGGGGAGAAAAGAGGGATAATAACTAAATGAATAGGGTGTCATGATAGTGCCTCCATTAGGTTCTAGACATTACCACGGATATGAACAGCAGCATTCAAAATTACCAGGAATAATGGGAAATATTCCCTTCGGTCCTGGTGTTACATCTAAGATAATGTCAGGTATGTCTGTTGTGTGCAGCTTTTAAAAGGAATGTTGCAAAGTTGGTTTCAAGGAGTTGTAATATAATTGGGGAGATCTCCAGGGTTGCAAGTGGGCCTTCACATTGTGTCTCTTTGAGACTAGGGATGTATGAATATGTCATTTTGAATTTCTTTCTGGTTTCTTGTACTGTCTTTATCAGCATTTTCATTCTACTTATTATTGTTGGTGCTCCCAATTTGTTTTTGACATTTTACACAATGTATATATTGAAACGGGACAGGAAAGTTGGGGCAGTTGCTCACATAACTGAGTAACATCCCTTTCTTACAGACACATCTTTCAGGAAAGCAACAAATTCAGACTTAATTCTTGTTATACATGTGGAGTTTGTAAGAAAGGTAGTTTTGCCAAAAAAAAGTGTGTATGATGAGTCATTAAGTTGCTTCCAATTTATGGGGCTCCTATGGATGAATGACCTCAAAAACGTCCTATCATTAACAGCCTTGTCCAGGTCTTGCAAACTGACGGCCTTGGCTTCCTTTATTGAGCCAATCCATCTCATGCTGGGTCTTAACTTTTCCTATTGTCTTTTCCAGTGAGTTTTGTCCTCTCATGATGTGACCAAAGTATTACAGCCTCTGTTTGGTCATTTTGCCAACAAATAACAAAGTGACGTTGTTGAAACTATTCATTATGACGTTTGCTAGGTAGAGACCTTGCAACCCTTTTGTGAATCATTGCAGCATAGAAAAGAGGAAGGCAATGGTAAACCATCTCTGAATGTCTCTTGCCTTGAAAACCCTAAGGGGTAGTCATAAGTCAGCTGCAGTATGACAGCCTAATAAATAACACAGAAAACAATTTCAGTAATCTTTAGTACAAAGATTGAGAACCAAGAGAGAGAGAGTTGGGGGCTCATCCAACATATAAAATGCTTTCTGGTCATCATTCTGTAAGTTAGGGGGGAATAACATCTTGAGTAATGCAAAAAGCAGGAAAACGGGGTTGAACTTATCTGTAAATGTTGTTCATTGCATGGTCATCTGTGCAGGCACACACGGGACCGCACAGTCATAAGCCAGCCATGGAGAATCTTATGCTTGCAGACTGCAGTGTAGCTGCTAGGCTGCATGAGCAGAGTTTGCTTCCCTGGATGGGAAGAGTCAGGGGGCGCCCGTTTCGGTACGCAGAGAAAAAGGCAGGCTCCTCGTCGGCTCCTTCATCTTGGCAGAGGCTTTTCTTTTGTTTTTGGTTGGACGTCGGGGTTTGTTGGGGCAGTTGACTGGGCAGCGGCGGGTGAAGCCGCTGGAGCGTCGGCTGGAGCGTCGGCTGGAGCGTCGGCTGCAGTGCTGTGGGCTGGCGGCAGCATCAGAGGCGGTGGAGGATGTGGTATTTTTCCTTCTTGTTGGCTGAGTCTGCCTAGGGTTTGGGGTCTGCTGGGGCAGGGGTTGTGGAGCCCAGGGGTTGGTCTTTCCCCTTTTAAGTTTTGAGGGTGTGGGCCTGTGGGGCAACCTGGGTTTTTTATTATTGCCCTTGAGGTTGGCAGGTGACCATTTTGGAGAGCCTCCCCCTCCCCCCCATTTTTCTCGTACTGGAGACATTGGTGTGCAGCAGAGGCTTTTGTGGCCATTTTGAGTTCCCTTTCTTCTTTCAGGGGGAAGCCATTTTAGAGTGAAGCTGCAGGAGGCCATTTTGTGGTCTTGTGCTTGCTATTTAGATGGCTGATGGAAAAGGGTTGGGCAAGCCCAAAGGAAAAAAGCCAGCGCCTAAGGCGCCCAAGGCTCCTGCGAAAAGGCCACCACCGCCGTTATCCTCTTCTGATGAGGAGGGTGATATGGTGGTTGATTCCAATATTGCTTGTAGATTGAGAGCATTGGAACAAGCAGTGGGCACCCTTTCTCCAGGTGGGGAGGAAGGTGTGAGGCAATCTAAGAAGGGTAAGCAGGCGAATATTCTCACCAGGCTGTCTATTCTTGAAGGCAGGTCTGGTGGAGTCGTGCCTGGCAGGGACACTGGCCTTTGCGGTCCAGATGTGGATTTGATGGTGGCGGCTGGAGCATTGGGGGTCGGTTTGCCATTGGTTCCTGCTGGATTCGGAGGTAGGTCAGGTGATAATTTACAGGCGGGGCCTGGGCAGGTTTGGCCATGGGGAGCATGGGGGCCTGCTTCAGCAGCCGGGCAGGGCGCTTCCATGTCAAGCGGCGGGGGGGGGGGGGGGTGCCTGCCTCCTCTGCGTTGGGCGCGTTTCAGAATTGGGCTTGACCATGTGGGCAAGGCGTTCCTAGTGTGTACCTGGGCGCAGGGCATCCTGGCATGGCTGGTTCCTTTATGGGGCACTCTCAACATATGGGATGGTGCCTTTTGCTGCTTTGCCGTTTGGGGAGGTTGCCTTGCCGCTGGGGGACCACTTGCTTCTCGCTACTAGGGAAAAATATTAAAAGGGGAGTACGTGGATATTTTTTCTCTTCTCTTTTGGGAGGTTGAGAAAAAAGACAAGGAAAAATTGGATGAGAAAGAGAAGGAAAAATTGAAAAAAACGGAAGGTGGACAGGACCTGGGCTAATTGGCTTCCTGGGTTCTGTATTTATGCCGGGGTGATTGCGAGGGCGTAGCCGTGGCGGGCAGCATCCCTGTTCCAGTATTTGGACATAATTTATAAAGGCTATACACCCTTTAGTGGACCAGCCTGGTTACAATATGACCAGGAATTTAGGATGAGGGCTGCCCTGTATCCGTCCCTTCAGTGGGATCGGATCCATCAGCAGCTTTGGCTGCAGGTTATGTCCCCGGCTATGCCTAATCTGCGTGATCGCTCTGATAGTGGTCACTTGGTGAGTAGGTCATCCATATCCGCTGCTGGTTCATCAGGCTCTCCCCGCGGTGCAGCGGGGCAGGCAGTTCAACCCCACATGTTCTGCTGGGAATTTGGATCCCTTGGGGTATGTAATAGGAAGGCATGCCTGTTCAAGCACGAGTGCCCCATGTGTGGTGGTTCCCACTCATTTGACAACTGCCCTAGAGCCCGTGGGTGTAAAAATATGAAGAAGCCTGGCAGGAGCGGAGGTGCCTTTCCAGCTAACAAAAGGGGCCCAGCCCGATAAGGGTGGGATCTCTTGAGCAATGGCTGTCGAGGTACCCTCGAAGGGTTGACAATTTGTATTTGTAAGAAGATTTTAAAGTTGGGTTTAGGATCCCTTTTCAGGGTCCTCGAGTTCCGTTTATGTCAGGAAACCTTAAGTCAGTTCAGGGCTTGGAGCAGGTCGTTAGGGACAAGATTGCAAAAGAGCTGGCTGAGGGAAGGATACTGGGTCCTTTTTCACATCCTCCAGTGAGTACTCTTAGAGTCTCACCTTTGGGTGTGGTGCCAAAAAAGGAGCGTTGTGCTTGGGACCCTGCAGCTATAGAAAGGGCCCGGTATAAGGCTAATAAGGAGATCAGGAAGGTGCTGGAAAAGGGGTTGGGCCACTATATGCCCCATCTGGACATTTTGTTGAAATTTCCTGAGACTTGGCCTTAGTAGTGGCAGGTTTTTGTGGTTTAGGGCACTATGCGACTAGGGGAGGACTGTGAAGCATCCCCCTTTTGGGGAATTTGGGGTCTGGCTTGATCAGCCTTCAGGTTTGAAGACCTGGGTTTGGAGAATGTAGACTGTCCAGGAGGCTCAGCTAGAGGGTGCCTTTCTGGCGAGATGTGCATCTGGGTTTGGGCCCTCTGGTGCGTGCCACCCTGCTGGGCCTGCCTGGAGGGAGCTGAGTAACACTCAGCTCCGGCTGGGGGGCTGGGTCTCTCGCCTGTTAATGGCAGGGGAGCGGTCGCAGTGACCCCTAGCCCTGGCCAGGCCGCTGATGGGGTACCCTTGCTGTTTATTAGAATATTGAATAAAGTGGCCCAATTTTATACCAATACTCTGTGTCTGACTCTTTATTTCATCCTTGGGGAGCAAAGAGCCTTTGAACTTCGTAGAACTTTTCAGAGCCTGAGATGTTCCCTCTCCCCTCCATCTCCAGTAATTCCATTCCTGTCCAAAGGGACATGTGACTGACCTCAGTTCTCCCTTCACCACCATAACCTGTGCCCCTGTTTGTTCACATAGAACTTGGTTGTATTGTCTGTTGCTAGCGGAACATGGCATCCTTGCAGCAAAGCTGTAAAAGAAGCAAGAGCATGCCTGAGCTCTAGTAGGTTAATGTGAAGTCTGGGTTCTTGTCCAGACTATTTGCCCTTTACCTGGAGCACTCAGTTCACTCTCTCATTTAGCTGATGTAACAACAATGAGAAAGGCACTTCAATTGATAAAAGTGGAAAATAAAAAATGGCCACAGTTTGTTTCCATAAATTTGGTGTAGTGTCTTGTGCTTAAACAAAGCACCACACAGCCCCACAGTAAAGGGCAACCAGGGGAAGTCCCTTGGTCACCCTGTGCAGCGCGGGAAAAGACTCCACCTATCAAGATCAGCGGCGGGAAGTTTGACTGGCCAGGATTGGGCTGGCCAGCTAGGGGCTGTTCCGGGATTAATGTATATAAAGCGGGTCCCGGCCCGCGTGGGCTGCTCTGTGATGTACCATCCATTAAAGCATGTTGCCTTCAGCACGTCTCGTCTCTGAGTACATTACACTGGCAACGAGGATGGGATCCAGCTAGGAAGGTTTCCCTGTGCGGAAAGCTGCTGACCTGGCTGGAGACGAGGAAGGCACAGGACCGCAAGAAACTGAGACGCCTGCTGCCACAATGGCGAACTCTAGCGTAATGACAGGCCATCTTGCTGAGTTCAATCCTGACCACCCCGAACGATGGGAGACCTACACCGAATGGGTCGAGTGCTACCTGCAGGCCAACATGATCACGGACAACAACCGCATGAGGGACGTCCTGTTGAGCGTCTGCGGGGAGGCAACCTTCGAGATCGCACGCGGTCTCTCTGCCCCCGCGAAGCTCACCGAGAGGACATACGGGGAGGTCATCAGGCTCCTCACAGGGCATTTCTCGCCCCAACTGTCCATCGTAGCCCGCCGATTCCTCTTCCATAAGAGGGATCAGAAGCCCAGGGAAACGGCGGCAGTCTACCTGGCCGCTCTCCGGCAGATCGCAGGGAACTGCAGTTTTGATAAGCGGGAGGAGGCCCTGAGAGACCGATTCGTCTGGGGCCTCCGAGACGAAAGGCTGCAGCAGAAGCTCTTCGCCAAGGAAGAGCTCACCCTCCAACAAGCCTTCAACGAGGCGACGGCCTTCGAGAGAGCCACCAAAGCATACAGCCACCCATGTGGAGAGACCGTCCACCAGGAAGAGATGGCGCCCGGCGGCTTGGAGGACAAAGAGGTTTTCCAGCTCCGGCGGCCACAAGGGACGGACCCAAGGGCCCCCACGAGACAGCGAGCGACGGAAAGAACCTCCGCCATCAAATGCACCAGCTGCGGCGACCCCCACGAGAGGAGGGACTGTCCATACCGCAACATGGACTGCCGAAGCTGTGGAAAGATGGGCCACATCGCTCGGGCTTGCCGGGCCAAGAACAGCCGCCGGAGACCGACAGCGCATCACGACTTCACCGAGGCCCACACGACAGCGTCTACCAGCCTACAGGTATTGAACCTGCCCCTCTCCGCCCCCGACAAGGTCAAAATGTTGGTCCTCATCGAGGGCGCCCCCTGTCTTATGGAAGTAGACTCGGATTCCTCCATCTCCATTATTTCGGAGGAAACCCTACGGAAATTATGTCCCCGCCGCCGCATCCAACTGAGGCCAGCTGACTTTGTTCTAAGGTATTTCCAAAAAAACCCGGTATGCATCGCGGGCTGGGCCTGGGTACGGGTAGAGAGAGGAAACTTCAGGGGACCATTAGATATTCTGGTGGTAAAGCGCCAGCTCACCACCCTATTGGGGCTGGCCTCGTTCCAACCACTCGGGATCCAGTTAGTGGGGGTGGAGCAGGTACAGGCGAGCAGTTTTGAGGACGTCTGCCGAGAGTTCCCAGCAGTATTCGATGGGTCCCTGGGGAGTTACAAAGGGCCGCCCATCACGCTGCCGCTCGACCCCATGGTCAGACCGATCCAGCTCAAGGCGAGGCGGGTCCTGTTCGCTTTGAAACCAAAAATCGAGGTGGAGCTGGACCGCCTCACAGCCCAGGGAGTTCTAGAAACAGTGTCCTATGCGACCTGGGAAACCCCCATAGTAACACCGGTAAAGCCCAATGGGGACGTGAGTATCTGCGCTGACTATAAGTGCACAATCAACAAAGCGCTCCAGGACAACCCCTACCCTGTCCCAGTGGTCAGCCACGTACTGGCGGTGTTAGCGGGGTCCAAAATTTTCGGGAAGTTGGACCTGGCACAAGTGTACCAGCAATTGCCGGTCGACGCCAAGACCGCCGTGGCTCAGACCATTGTAACCCACCGGAGAGCCTTTAGGGTTCGGAGGCTACAATTTGGGGTTAGCGTAGCTCCGGGGATTTTCCAGAGTATAATGGACTCTGTTCTTAAAGGGATTTCTGGAGTACAGCCATTTTTTGACGATATTCTAATTGCCGCCCCAGACGCAGGAGAGTTCAGCTGCTGCCTGAGAGAGGTACTCTGCCACTTCCAAGCGGCGGGACTGAAAGTCAAGAAAGAAAAATGCTTGCTAGGAGTACTGCGGGTGGAGTTCCTGGGGTTCGCCGTGGACATGGCGGGAATCCACCCGACGGAGGAAAAGACCAGGGCCATAGTCCAGGCCCCAGCCCCCATGTGCAAGGCGGAACTACAGAGTTTTTGGGGGATGTTGAACTTTTATCATTCGTTCTTGCCCCACAAAGCTGCCATAGCGAAACCGCTCCACCGGCTGCTGGACAAACAAGCCCCGTGAGTTTGGGCAAGCGGCAAGCTGCTCATTCCAAGCGGTGAAAGACCTCCTTGTTTCGAACGCCATGCTTCACCACTTTGACGAGGGCCTGCTGCTGATTCTGGCTTGCGATGCTTCCCTGTACGGAGTGGGTGCAGTTCTGGGTCACCAACTCCCGGATGGGAGGGAAGTTCCGGTGGTGTACTATTCACGGACACTGACCCCAGCAGAACGCAACTACGCGCAGATCAACAAGGAGGCGTTGGCAATCGTGGCGGGGGTGCACAAATTCAACGACTATCTATATGGTAGGCATTTCACCATCGCCACGGACCACAAGCCGCTCCTAGGCCTCCTCGCCCCTGACTGTCAGACCCCCCAAATTTTGTCACAGTGAGTCCTAAGGTGGAACCAATTCCTGAACTCATACACTTACACCCTAGTACACCGCCCAGGCAAAGCCATGGGGTACGCGGACACCCTCAGCCGCCTGCCTCTTCCCGCAACGGACCCGGATCCCGCCCCGGCCCACTTAGTGATGCTCATGGAGTCCCTGCCCGAGCGGCCCCTACACGCCGCTGAGGTGGCTCGGGCAACAGGCAGGGACCATATCCTCGCACGGGTTTTGGACTGGGTGAGGAGGGGGTTGCCCATGGGCAACGTGGACAGTGAGTTCAGGCCGTTCGCATCCCGTAGGGATGAATTGTCCACCCACAAGGGGTGCATTCTGTGGGGCAGCAGGGTGGTGGTTCCCCCCCCATGGGCAAACAGGTACTATAGGCCCTGCACGAAACCCACCCGAGGATTGTGAGAATGAAAGCCCTGGCACGAAGCTACGTGTGGTGGCCAGGTATGGATGAGGAGATAGAAGGGTGGGTGAGAAGGTGCCAACCCTGCCAAGAGTCCAGGCCCGATCCGCCCTTCGCACCAGTCCATCGGTGGGAGTCCAACCGGCGGCCATGGTCCCGTCTCCACTTAGATTTCGCCGGGCCATACCAGGGGCAAATATTCTTCATACTGGTCGATGCCTACACAAAATGGGTAGAGGTGATCCCAGTAGCGTCTACCTCCACGGCAGCAGCAGTCAGGGCCTTGCGGAGGGTCTTTTGCACGCATGGGATCCCCGATACCCTGGTCATGGACAACGACACCGCATTCACCTCCCGGGAGTTCCGGGAGTTCATCGGGAGATACCTAATAAAACACATTAGGTCCGCTTTCCATCTGGCCATTAACAGCCAGGCCGAACACATGGTGCGAACCACCAAAGAGGCTCGGGGTCGCATTGTTCAAGGGGACTGGGACCACCGCCTCGCAGCCTTCCTGTTCCATAACAGGATCACCCCCAACCCAACAACAGGGTCCAGTCCCGCGGAGCTGCTCATGGGGAAGAAATTGACTACCAGGCTAGACAGGCTACACCCAGACCGAGCCACGGACGTCCGCGGTTCCCCAGAAGTCAGGGAAGTGGTGCGGGGGTTCTTTCCGGGCGATCCCGTCTATGTGAAGAATTTCGCAAGCGGTCCAGAATGGGTAGCCGGCCGGGTCCTGAGGGTGACGGGGTCCCAATCATACGAGGTAGCGACCGAGGGGGGCCAGGTTCTGAAGAGGCACATCGATCAGCTGCACCACCGCACCTTGCCGGAGGAACTATACGAGGCGGAGTAAGCGACGAGTGAGGGAGAGCCAGCAACGGAAACCTCGGAAGCGGCCCCGCCAGCACCGAGCCTGCCGACGTACGATTCCCCGAGGCTGGCCAATCCTGAACTGCAACCAGAGCCGGCCCGCCAGCCACCGAGGGAGAATCCCCAAGAGGCGGCCCCCTGCAACCCCGTGGCGATCCACCCGGGAACGCAGGGCGCCAGCCTACTTGCAGGACTATGTATCTTAGACTAGGGGGGTAGGAGTGTAGTGTCTTGTGCTTAAACAAAGCACCACGCGGCCCCGCAGTAAAGGGCGACCAGGGGAAGTCCCTTGGTCACCCTGCGCAGCACGGGAAAAGACTCCGCCTATCAAGATCAGCGGCGGGAAGTTTGACTGGCCAGGATTGGGCTGGCCAGCTAGGGGGCTGTTCCGGGATTAATGTATATAAAGCGGGTTCAAGAAACACCATTCAAGAACTAGCTACAGAACTGCTGTGAATATGAGTATCTCTAGAATAGACGCCATAGATAACAGGGAGCTAGCAGATACTATAATTGATTCAGTGGGACAGATGGATAAATGCACTTCCACCATAATGGATCTCATGAAAGAGAACTTTAGAACATACATTCACATATTATTACGAGCACACAGAGCAGCTGAGAAAACACTAGAGGAAGTCAATGGGTGACCCACAGCAATAAATAAATCCATGCAGGCAGCCATGTTGGTCTGAAGCAGTTGAACAAAGCAGCAGTCAAGCTGCACCTTTAAGACCAACCAATTTTTATTTAGAATGTAAGCTTTCGTGTGCTCTTAAGCACACTTCATCAGACGAGGAATCCAGCACAGTGAGCAAAGCCATACATAGCTGAGAAAAGCCATACAAAGCTGGTAGGAAGTGACCCAGAAAGCAACATGGTACAGATGGTCCCATGTTGCATTCTGGGCCACTGCCTACCAGCTATGTATGACTCTGCTCAGCTATGTATGGCTTTGCTCACTGTGCTGGATTCCTCATCTGATGAAGTGTGCTTAAGAGCACACAAAAGCTTACGTTCTAAATAAGACAATTTAAAAATACATGTATTATTTGTTTCATTTATACCTCAACTTTCTCCCAAACAGGGATCTAAAGTAGCATCATTCTTCTCTCCTTCATTTTATCTTCCAAACAACCCTGGGTGGTAGGTTAGGCTGAGAGTGTGTGACTGATCCAAGGTCACCCAGAAAATTTCCCTAGTACAGCAGGGATTCAAATCTGAGTTTCTTCAATCCTAGCCGAATACTTTAATGACTACATTACACTGGCTCAAGACAAATTCAGGGCAAAACTTATATGATACTCCTGAAAATTGCTGGGGTGGGGGTGGGGAATCAGAAGTCTCCCACAGGAGGCAGTCATTTAAAACTGAGCACATTGATGTTTTATTATGTATATTCTTTATGTACATTTTTCATGCATGAGAGAATACAAAGATCAATGAGCTATTAAAGATATATATGAGAAATCTTTAATGTTTACCTAGGATGAGTCCCAAATCTGAAGTTAAGCTACTACTTAAGTCTAATCCTATTTACGTGTCTGAAGTCAATCTTCAGCAATCATCTCTGCAATCCCTCCCCTCCACCCACAGGAGAAAAATCTTACTGTGCGGTGGATCATCATGTGGGTGATATGAGCAAACTAGAAAAAGCGGACATACAGACAAAACCTAAAATAGTTTCCAAATACTTAATAATTCAGATGGCACACTTCATTAACACAGTGATATGAAATTCCAGAGACAGATATTCATATTTTAAGCCCGATCAAGAGTTCTAAATTTAAACTTATTAAAATGGCAGCTAAGCGCAGCCTGCAATCTTAATGTCCCATTTGTCTTTTGCAAAGTGAGTGTTCTTATCTTCTCAGGAGCTCAGTATTATTAGAATGACATATGGAGCTGAAAATGCTACGTTTCAAACAACAGTTAGAAGGATATAACCAAGAACATAGCAGCTGGGGCAGCATCAGTTAGTACAAGAGCTGCATTAGTCCATTACAACTCTAGATGGAGCACTTTTAAAAGAAATGACGTGTTAATGCTTGCATATGTATGTATCAACCTCTCACAAACTGTAAAGCAATTCGGAAAGAAAGGCTCAGAAAGAAGGTAGTAATTGCAATATTCCTTAGATTTAAATGATGTCTTAAACATAGGTATTTCAATACTTGGTAAGTACTGAAAGTAAAGAGCCCTATGGTGCAGAGAGGTAAAGCTGCAGTACTGCAGTCAAACTCTCTGCTCATGACCTGAGCGGATGCTGGGTTCAGGTAGCCAGCTCAAGGTTGACTCAGCCTTCCATTCTTCCAAGGTTGGTAAAATGAGTACCCAGCTTGCTGGGGGAAATGTGTAGATGACTGGGGAAGGCAATGGCAAACCACCCCATAAAAAGTCTGCCACGAAAATGTCGTGAAACGACTGGTGCTTGCACAGGGGACTGACTACCTTTACCTTTTTATTGAAAGTAACGAATTCTCCTGCTCATGTATCATTTTAAACAAACAGTTTTATGTAAAACAAAGTTTGAGTCTAGTGGCACCTTATGTAAGCAATACTATAGTTACTTTTCCTCTATGGAATGCATACTATATTTTAGCTTTTCTCTATGAAACACAATGTAGTTTATGCAAAATTTCAGGTTCTCTTCAGTGCCAACCGCGTAGTTCAAGATTCAGCAATCCACCTCACCCCACTTCAACCAGTGAAAACAGAGTTGGATGAGATCCCCACCCAAGAAGAGACTGTTAAAGCCATCAAGCAACTGAAAAGTGGCAAGGCAGCGGGAGTTGATGGAATCCCACCAGAGATCTGGAAGCATGGGGGCACAGTACTACATAGCACACTTCACAAAGTACTTGTCACCTGCTGGGAACAAGGCAAACTACCACAGGACTTTCGCGATGCAATCATCATCACTCTACACAAGAACAAAGGGGAAAAGTCAGACTGCTCCAACTACCGGGGGATAACCCTGCTCTCCATCGCAGGCAAAATCCTTGCCAGAATACTCCTGAACAGACTGGTGCCCACCACTGCAGAAGAACTTCTCCCAGAGAGCCAGTGCGGCTTCAGAGCTAACAGGAGCACCACCGACATGGTGTTTGTTCTCAGGCAGCTCCAAGAGAAATGCAGGGAACAGAACAAGGGTCTATATGTGACTTTTGTCGACCTTACCAAAGCTTTCGATACCGTTAGCAGGAAAGGCCTGTGGCAAATCTTGGAACGTTTAGGATGTCCCCCAAGCTTCCTCAGCATGATCATCCAGCTACATGAAGACCAGCGAGGCCAAGTCAGACACTGCAAAGACCTCTCGGAGCCCTTCCCAATAGGCACAAGTGTAAAGCAAGGCTGCGTTCTCGCGCCAACTCTCTTTACGATCTTCTTTAGCATGATGCTTCAAAGAGCCGCAGTAGATCTAGATGATGACAATGGTGTCTACATCTGCTATTGCACCGATGGCAGCCTGTTCAACCTGAGGCGATTAAAGGCTCACTCCAAGACAATGGAAAAACGTATCCGAGAGCTACTGTTTGCTGATGATGCTGCACTCGTCTCCCACTCGGTATCAGCTCTGCAGCATATGACGTCCTGCTTTGCAGAAGCTGCCAAGCTATTCGGCCTAGAAGTTAGTCTGAAGAAGACAAAAGTTCTCCACCAGCCTGCACCCCAGGAAGATTATCACCCTCCCTGCATCACTGTGGGTGAATCAGTTCTGAAGACAGTCCAGCAGTTCAGCTACCTGGGGTGCATCATCTCCTCAGATGCCAAGATTGACAAGGAGATTGACAACAGGCTGGCAAAGGCAAACCGTGCATTTGGCCGACTGCACAAAAGAGTGTGGAGCAACAAGCATCTGAAAAAAGGCACAAAGATCAATGTTTACAAAGCGGTTGTGATGACAACCCTCATCTATGGCTCCGAATCGTGGGTTTTATACCGTCATCACCTGCGACTCCTTGAGCGCTTTCATCAGCGCTGCCTTCGCACCATCCTCAACATCCACTGGAGTGACTTCGTGACCAACACTGAAGTCCTCAAGAGGGCGGAGGTTACAAGCATCGAGGCACTGCTGTTGAAGACGCAGCTGCGCTGGGCAGGGCATATTTCTAGGATGGAAAACCACCGCCTTCCCAAGATTGCTCTGTATGGCGAACTTTCCACCGGCCATCGAAATAGAGGGGCACCAAAGAAGAGGTACAAGGACTCCTTGAAGAAATCCCTTGGCACCTGTCGCATCAACCATCACCAGTGGTCTGACCTAGCCTCAGATCGCAAAGCATGGAGGCACACCATCCACCAGGCTGTCTCTTCCTTTGAGAACGCACGCATAGCTGGTCTTGAGGACAAAAGGAGATTGAGGAAGAATCGCACTGCTACAGCACCAACCCCAAATCAGACTTTTCCCTGCAGCCACTGTGGCCGGATCTGCCTGTCCCGCATTGGTCTTGTCAGCCACCAGCGAGCCTGCAGCAGACGTGGACTACTGCACCCTTCTTAAATCTTCGTTCGCGAAGTCAAGCCGAGAGAGAGATGAAACACAATGCAGTTTATGCAAAATTACCAGGGGCTCCCCCGTACAGACACTAACCAGTTTCTAAGCTGCCTAGCTTGAGTGAAGTGGTCACACCATATGTCAGGATCCTCTTTAGATAAGGGGAACAACATATCTGACTACCCTGGGTGGTTTTTTTCAGAATGGCAACTCCATGGTTAAGATGAGTGAGTTGCTTGACTCAGTTCCTGTTAGAAACTGAAGTATTTTGTTCCAGTGCAAAGGCTTCAGTGAAGGCCAAGTAACTAAAAGTCCTGACAACTAGGATTGCCAATCCCCAATTGGAGGCAGGGACTCCCCTGGTTTGGAGGCCCTCCCTGCTTCAGAGTTATTAGAATGCAGAGAGAGGGATTGAATGTCTGTTGGCCACTCCCTATCTGGTAGATGTTCTGATGTCCAATGTGAAGCTAACATCAGTTGAGCAATAGTGATTAATAAAGAAATTATTTCTTTCTTATCATTTGAGATTTCTTTATCTATAAGAGCTATTAGAATTACTTCAGGCTTCAGTAGTACTTTCACTTGAGTAAGCTTTTCAATTTCTTCTGTTATTATAGTTCAGTAGACTTGGGTCTTTGGACATGTCCGCCAGTTATGGGAAAAGGTGGCTTTTTGATTACATTTCTTATGACACCAGGGGTTATATAGCATACCTTTATGAAAATATTTTGTTAAGATTTTCACCGTTTGCTATCTAATATTGATTATCCTTGAGGATTATGAAGGGGATTTCCAAACCGACTTCCAATTGCCAAGGGTTAAATTTAAATTGAGGTCCATATTCTATTGCTTTTGGTAATGTTCTAATGTTTTTGATTTCTTGGTTATTAACATCTCTATATAGCTGAAATCAGTCCTGTAAAGTTCTGATTTTTCCTCTATCTTTTTAATCAATTTTTCAAAATCTGTAAGAGGTCATTCTCTAATTTTCCTAAATTGAGCAGTTGATGGATTTGGAGGTAATTATACCACTGTATTTTGGTTCCTATATCCTGCTCTAATTTGGCTTTTTCCTTTATTTTTTTATCCAAAAGATGGTTTAGAGCTCTTATACCTGCAAGCATTCCATGAACTGAAACCCTTAGAACTTCTGCCTGGCTCAAACAATTTCTGATTGGTTAATGAAGTAAGTATAGAAATTTTAGGACATAATTTAGGATACTTTACCCCCATATTTCTTGTCAGTGAATTTGACAAGAAGCTATTGGCCTTTTAAATTTCTTCCATGCACAATTGTAAATTCCAAAATGAATCAAATATATTATTTAGGGTGGTACATGATTGTTCTATTTGAAACCAGTTGGTAGCTTCTAACATATAAATTCCTTTGATCAAATTTGCCAAATGGGCCGCATAATAATATTTCTCCAGGTTAGGGAGGATGTACCGCATTTCCATTGATTCACTACAATATTAAATCTTATTCTGTGTCCCCCAACTTTGCAATTGCTGACATTTCTTGACCTCTCAGCCTAGGCAGGGAAGCCTCTTCCTAATCCCAGTGATATTCCCTGGTGCCCCTCCCTTAACTCTGAGGGGCTTGCAATTGCTAGCCAAAGGAGTGCAAATGAAGTATTTCCCTGCTGAGGTCTGGGGAAATGAAACTAACTCTGCCAGGTCTCTAAGAGCTCTCTGTCAGGAATCCAACGGCAGCAGGGGGGACAGCGATCCCTGTAAAGAGGGTGGTGGCGGCAACTTAAAGGGAAAGACTGGGGTGGTGGTGTTGGAGATTAGATGGGGGTGCCACCTGTAGTGCCCCGCTGCTGGCTACAGGCCTGTCCCCTTCCCTCCCAGCCTTTGCCCATTTAGCTGCCCATGTTTCCGGTCTTTGGATCTTTGGACATGTCCTCCAGTTATGGAAAAAGATGGCTTTTTGATTACACTTCTCATGACACCAGAGGTTATGACACCAGGAAGGCAGCCAATGATGGGGAAGAGGGAGAAGGGTGTGATCAGACTAGAAAGAAAAACAGGAAGCCAAGGAGATGAGGTTGGGGAGGAAAGTAGCTGGGAGCTCAGCGACTGTGAAGCAGAGCATCAGCAGGGGGGAGGGGGAAGGAGGAGGTGGGATGATGATTGCAGGACGGAAAAGATCCTTGGATGAGCATGATCTGGCCTGCAGGCCATATGTTTGACACCTCTACTAGAAGCTACCACCCAAAGTTAATTTTTATTATCATTTTTAGCAACTAAATGGATTAGGTGAAATTATAAAAAAATAGATGTGAAATTTGTTTCCCAAGCTTGAAGAAGTTTTATTTAGTTTTAAACCCAACTAATTTAACTTTGAGCCTTATAAAACACATCTGTGAATGATAAAATCTGACTTTTTGCTTCCTTCCCTTGCAAATCTTTCAGTTTTCCTGTTAAATCTACAATTCGCTGTAGTTTAAATTTGTTTTTAATTATAATTTGCATTCCTGTACTAAATTTTGTTCTATCTTCGCATTTTTAGAAGAATGTGACTTGGTAAACACCCTTGTAAAATGTATCATGTGACTTCTCTATTATGAAGAAATCCTATTGCTTTTTGCTTACCCTATAAATTTATTATTTGTGAAGTAAATTACTGAGTCCATGGTCTCTACCATAGACAAGTTATTGCTAATGTCTCAGCAGCAAAGAACAAATAGCTAAATGTTTATTGTTATGCTACAAATCTCTAAAGTAAATTAAGAGGATGTGTATCGATCACTGAAACAATCAGGATAGCCAAGCAGGTCTGTTTTTTGGAGGGATCAGTTAGCTAAATTGCAACCCTACAGGCTATTCTGTGGGATTTAAAAATAAAATCAGCTGTAACAGAGCACAGCTGCAAGAAATTATGGTTCATTTACACAGCTCCCTGGTGTTACTGTCAACTTCCTAAATATTACATTAAGGACTGTGCTGAATTTTCAAGTTGTTTAATTCCTAGGTAAAAATCTGTGCTTTTAACAGGAAAGAATTTTAACAAAGTAAATTGGTTTCCCAAAATGTTTGGAACCAATTTTTCCCTTCCAGTAACCTCAACAAACTCTTTATTTTCAACCTTTTTGATTCACCAAAGGTTGTTCATATGAGAAAACTCTTACGCAACTGAAAAATATACCCAACAACATTTTCTCCTTTTTTTGTTCTTTTTGATACTTCAATGTGGTTCTACATAAACTGATCTTCAACAGCCAGCAAGATAAATCCATCTGCCTACCATTCCAATTTATAGTTCTCTGATACATTGATTAGACCAAATAATTAGATTAGATTAGATTAGATAATTTTATTTATATCCCGCCCTCCCCGCCGGGGCAGGCTCAGGGCGGCTAACAGTAACAGTAACATTCCATTGTATAAAAACAAGGTTACATTCAACATTAAAATTCTAATAGATTTAAAATTAATTACAGTTATAAAAGTGCTAATGCTATTGCTATTTGTTCTTTATTATGATGGCGGTATCATTAGTACTTAATTTTCTACATCATCGAAAGCCAGTCGGAAGAGGAAAGTCTTGCAGGCCCTGCGGAATTGTTCAAGATCCCGCAGGGCCCGCATTTCCTCTGGAAGTTGGTTCCATAAGCTCGGGGCCACAGAGGAGAAGGCCCGATTGCGGGTGCATTGCAACTTCACCTCTCTTGGTCCGGGGATAGTCAGCAAGTTTTTTCCAGCTGACCTCAGTGCTCTCTGGGGTTCATATAGGGAGAGACGGTCCCTGAGGTAGACAGGTCCTCGACCATATAGGGCTTTAAAGGTAATGACCAGCACTTTGTAACGAACCCGGTATATAACTGGCAGCCAGTGCAGCTCGCGCAGCCCAGGCTGTATGTGCTCCCATTTAGGGAGCCCCAACAGTAGCCTGGCCGCTGCGTTCTGCACCAGCTGCAGCTTCCGGGTTCGGTACAGAGGCAGCCCCATGTAGAGGGCATTACAGTAATCCAGTCTCGAGGTGACCGTTGCGTGAAGTACCGTTGCCAGATCTTGGCGCTCTAGGAAGGGAGCCAACTGCCTTGCCCGCCTCAGGTGGAAGAAGGCTGACTTGGCAGTGGCTGCAATCTGGGCCTCCATTGATAATGAAGGCTCTAGTAAAACTCCCAGACTCCTAACCCGGTGCGCCGCTTTCAGCGGCGCCCCGTCGAAGACCGGAAGAGGTGTTTCCCCTTCCCGGGCGCCCCGACCCAGACAAAGGACTTCTGTCTTCGCTGGGTTCAATTTCAGCCCGCTCCTCCTCAACCACATTGCCATATCCTGCAGGGCCCGGTCTAGATTCTCAGGGACGCAGTCAGGCCGGCCGTCCATTAGCAGATAGAGTTGGGTGTCATCTGCATATTGATGGCACCCAAGTCCGTATCTCCTGGCAATCTGGGCAAGAGGGCGCATGTAGATATTGAATAATATTGGTGAGAGAACTGCCCCCTGAGGCACTCCACAGTCCAGTGTGCGCCTCCGGGACCGCTCGCCACCAATTGCCACCCTTTGTCCCCGATCCTCGAGGAAGGAGGAGAGCCATTGTAAGGCAGACCCCCTCACCCCTATATCGGCGAGGCGGCGGGTCAGTAGCCGATGGTCGACCGTGTCGAACGCGGCCGACAGGTCTAACAACATCAGCACCGCCACACCGCCCCGATCCAGATGCCGTTGGAGATCGTCTACCAGGGCGACCAGTACTGTCTCCGTCCCATAGCCCGGGCGAAAGCCGGACTGGCAAGGGTCTAGGATGGAAGCGTCATCCAGAAAGCTCTGCAACTGCGACGCCACTGCCCTCTCAATTATTTTACCTAAAAACGGTAAATTAGAGACCGGTCGGTAGTTTGCCAATTCGGCCGGATCTGCTGTAGTTTTTTTCAGGAGGGGTCGGACCAAAGCCTCTTTCAGGGATGATGGAAAACGCCCCTCTGAGAGGGATCTATTTATGATGTCCCGTAAAGGACATTCAAGCTCCCTCAGGCAAGATTTAATTAGCCAGGAGGGGCATGGGTCCAGATCGCAAGTTGTAGGGCGCGCAGAGGAGAGGATTCCGTCAACTTCCTCCAGGCTGAGCGGGTCGAAATGATCCAGAGTTAAATCAGAAGACAGGCAAGGGGCCTCGGGCTCATGTACTGTATCTAAGGTGATGGGCAGGTCCTGGCGGAGCGACGTGATTTTGTCTGCAAAAAATTTCGCAAAAGCCTCACAGCCTATTTCTAATTCTCTTACGTTTGGTCTGCCTTGGGGCAGAGTAGTTAAGTGTCCAATTATTTTGAATAATTGTGCCGGGCGCGAATTTGCAGACGCAATCTTGGCCGCAAAGTACTTCTTCTTTGCGGCCTTGACTGCCATCTCATACGACCTCATAAGCGTTCTGTAGGATGTTCTCGCCGCTTCGCCACGAGTGCGCCGCCACTGCCTCTCTAGTCGTCGGAGTCCTTGTTTCAACCGGCGTAGCTCCAGGGTATACCAAGGAGCCAGCCTTGAACGAGGGCGCAGAGGACGTCGGGGTGCGATCTCGTTGATTGCCCCAGATAGCCGGTCTTGCCAGGCATCAACCAGGGCGTCAAGGGAATCACAAGGGGGCCAAGGATCCCGAAGAGCCGTTTGGAACCGTTCCGGGTCCATCAGGCTCCGCGGGCGAGCCAAAATAGGCTCTCCGCCCTTACAGGGTTGTGGTAGCGTCTCCATACGAGCCTTGAGGGCTAAGTGATCCGACCATGGTATCGCCTCCGTTGCGATTTCGTTCACTTTAATCCCGGCCGCAAAGATCAGATCTAATGTGTGCCCCGCCTGATGCGTGGGAGTCGTAACAAATTGGGAGAGTCCTAGTGTCGCCATGGAAGACACTAGGTCCATCGCCTGAGTGGAAGCCGCGTCATCGGCGTGGACATTGAAGTCGCCCAGGACCAGAAGCCCCGGGCACTCCAACGCCCAGCCGGACACCGCCTCCATCAGGGATGGTAAGGCGCTGGCCGGTGCGTTAGGCGGACGGTACACCAGCCAGATCGCCAACCTCTCCCCGACATCCAACGCAAGGCCGACACATTCAACACCATCGATCTTTGGGGCCGGGAGGGCCCTGAAGGAGTAAGCCTCCCGTATGAATATCGCCACCCCGCCCCCCCGCCCGCTAATCCGCGACGGGTGGAAGACCGAGTAACCTGGGGGGGTCATCTGGGAGAGTGCCATTGTCTCTCCCTCTTGAACCCAGGTCTCGGTCACGCAAGCCAGGTCTGCATCCTGCCGAAGCAGGAAGTCCTTAATGGTCTCGATCTTATTATTTATAGACCTGGCGTTGCATAACACCAGTGTCGGACGCGGGCAATTTCTCTTGGTCCCCCTACTTGTCACCGTTGGGATGGGAAGTAGACTAGAAGGGGGCCGAGCACTGTTTTGTCTCTGTCTCCTTCTCTCATATATCCGTCCATTCCCACCGTCGTATCTTCCCCTCCCCAGGAGCACTGGAATCCCCTGACCAGTCATCCCGAGCCTATTCTTTGATGGTTATGTTAGATTCAGCTGGCTAATTTACAAGCACAGCACAGATCCCCAGCACAGATCCCCAGCCCACCCCCGTCCTCAGTTCCTAACTGTCCAGATCACCAAAACTTTCCTAATTGATCAGTAGATAGATAATTCTTACTTAGCACAGTACTGAAAACCTAATTCTTAAATTTAAAGTGCTAACATGCGTAAGTAATCAATAAATTAGTTAATCCTATATGCATTTAAAATACACAATAATTCTTACTTAGCACAGTACTAAAAACCTAATTCCTGAATTTAAAGTGCTAACATGCATGAATAATCAATAAATTATTAATCCTATATGCATTTAAATACATAAAAGTACAAAATAATAATCCAATTTCAAATCAATTCAAATTCCTAATCCAATTTCTAATCAAATTAAATTAGTTCATCGTTGGTAAAATCTAATAGGTGATCAATAGTTAATTAGGCAGTATAAATGAAGTTAAGGGGGTGGGGTAGGGTATAGTTCTTAAAGTGCTGTTAGTTGGTGTAAAAGATTTTTTGAAAAACGAATGTCCAGGTTTTAGGCGTCTTCGGGGCTTCGTGGCCGCTTTAAAGTGCAGGTGCTGTTCCCTGATAGAGAGACAGTTTTTGGGTGCTGTTCTTAATGCAATGTTTTGAGGCATGGGTGGGAGAGCTTCTTGGCTGATGGCCGTGCCTCGGGTGAGGGGCAGGGGGTGGAAGAACACGGGAGCGGGGGGGGCAAGAGGGGAGCAAGGAGGAAAAACAAGAAGAGGAAAGGGGGCGGGAACAGAGACCGGGGTGCCTGTCGGGACCTACGTCCCGGAGACAACCCACTCCTCCGCTCGCTCACACCCTCTCAGCTCCGTCGCCCTCCACAGCTACCCCACTCGCTCGACTCACCCCTCTCCCTCCTCGTTGTAACAGTTCCGTGCCCCAGTCCTCTTGCAAAGGGCTGCTCCAGCTGCTCGCCTGTGGCCGCACCCACTCCTTCTCAGTCTCGGCGTCGCCCGACAGTAACGATGTTACAGCAGCTCGGAGCAGCCACGCTCCTTTCCTGCGCTCAGTAGAACCAAGTAAACAAAAGCCCCGCCACGACCTCCGTCGGCTTTGCACTTCGTTCTCCTCGCGCCTCCGTGTCCTCCTCCCCCGGCTCAGTCTTTCCTGGCCTCCACTGGACGCCGGCCCGTGGCTGCGTCCCGGCCCTGTCTCGATAAATCCTGCAACTCGCCACACACACCTCCAACTTCGTCGACAGCCTACAGCTGCCGCCCAGACCTCGGTTCTGTGATGTTTTGTTGTTGTTTTGGTTCGCTCGCAGTTGTTATTGTTGTTGTCGATAGTTGCTATAGTTATAACAGCTATTGTAGCAGCTGTTATAGTTGCGTTGTTATCAATCTGCGGGAGCCCTAGCACAAGGCTTCTACCGCCGCCGCCATCTTTTCAGCCAGTCTTGATAAGTAACACCTAATACAGGGTGCAGGGGCATAGCCAGGATTTTTTAGGTTGGGGGGATTTTTAAAAATTTTGGGGGCAACTGCATTTTTAAACAGCTCCATGACCTAAAAAGGCAGGGCTGGCAGGCTGGTCTAACTGCTTCCAGCAGCCAACAGGCTGCTGGAAACACAGAAACCCTTCCCCCTTTCTTTCTCCCCTCCTGCCTTGCAAGAAAGAGGGATTGGCAAGCCTGGTCTTCCTGTTTCCGCAGGCTGGCTGAAGACATCTCCAGCTGGCTGCAAGCAACAGGGAGACCTTTCCCCTCCTGCTCTGCGAGAGAAAGAGGTGGGGCCAGCAAGCCTGGTCTTCTTGTTTCTTGCAGCCACCAAAAACATCTCCAGCTGGCTGTGAGAAGCAACCAGATCCTTCCCCTCTCATTCTCCCCTCCTGCCTTGTGAGCACGTGGAGAGAGGTGGGGCCAGTATGCCTAGTCTTCCTGTTTCTTGCAGCCAGCTGAAGAAACCTCCAGCCAGCTGCAAGAAACAAGGAGACCCATTCCCTCTTACTCTTCCCTCCTGCTCTGCGAAGTAAGAGGAGAGAGATGGGACAGTAGGATAGGTCTTCCTGCTTCTTCAAACCAGCCACAAAACTCTCTGACCAGCTGTAAGAAGCAGGGAGACAGTCTCGACTCCTAGCCTTCCCTCCTCGCTACCTTTCGTGGGCAGCCCCCTCCCTCTCTGGCAATTCAAATCACACTGGATGGACAGCAGCCAGCCTCTCCACGCTGTTTCAGCACACCCCTCCTACATGATTTGAATAGCCAGGGAGGGAGGAGGCTGTAGTGGAGGCCGCAGTGATGACAGGGGGGCAGACTGTGGGTTGGGGACCCTGACTTGGGGAGCACCCCACCCAGAAGTGGCCTCCACAGTCCCCCCATGGCTATGGGCATGCAGGAGTGTTGGACTCATTTGTTACGAGGGCTAGATCTGCCATAAATGTCACTCTTTCAGGTTGGGCAAAGAGGCACTGCCACAGGAGGTGGTGGCAGCTACAAGCATGGACAGCTTCAAGAGGGGATTAGATGAGCATATGCAGCAGAGGTCCATCAGTGGCTGTTAGCCACAGGGTATTGATGGAACTCTCTGTTTGGGGCAGTGATGCTCTGTGTTCTTGGTGCTTGGGGGGACAACAGTGGGTAATTTTAGCTTTTGGGGTAAAATTATTGAGAAGGCAGTAGTGCTACAGCTACAGAGTTTTCTGGATGACGCTTCCATCCTAGACCCCCACCAGTTTGGCTTCCGCCCAGGCCATGGGATGGAGACAGTACTGGTCGCCCTGGTGGATGACTTCCAGCGGCATCTGGATCGAGGTGGCTCGGTGGTACTGATGTTGTTAGACCTATCGGCTGCGTTCGATACGGTCAACCATTGGTTGCTGTCCTGTTGCCTCACCGATGCAGGAATTCAGGGGTTGGCCTTGAAATGGCTTTCCTCTTTCCTAGATGGTCGGGGACAAAGGGTGGCAATTGGGGGAGAGTCGTCCCAGAGGTACGTGCTTAATTATGGGGTGCCTCAGGGGACGGTGCTCTCCCTGATGTTGTTTAACATCTACACGTGCCCCCTTGCTCAGATTGCCCAGAGGTACAGGTTGGGCTGCCAGCAGTATGCTGATGACAACCAGCTCTATCTGCTGATGGACAGCTGGCCTGGCTGTGTCCCAGAAAATCTGGACCTGGCATTGCAAGCCATGGCAGGATGGCTTAGGCTGAGTCAATTGAAGCTGAATCCAACGAAGACAGAGGTCTTTTGCCTGAGTCGTGGCGGTCTGGGCAGGGAAATCCCCTTACCAGCGTTTGACAGTGCACCACTGACAATGGTGCACAAGGTCAGAAGCTTGGGGGTACTGCTGGAACCTGCCTTGACAATGGAGGCCCAGATAGCAGCCACTGTTAAATCTGCATTTTTCCATCTTAGGTGGGTGAGGCAGCTGGTCCGCTTCCTTGAGTGCGGAGACCTGGCAACAGTGATCCATGCAATGGTCACCTGGAGATTGGGCTACTGTAATGCCCTCTACTTGGGGCTGCCCCATCTCGAATTTGGAAACTGCAGCTAGTGCAGAACGTGGTGGCCAGGCTGCTATTGGGGCTTCCCAGGTGGGAGCACATACAGCCAGGACTGCGGGAACTGCACTGGCTGCCAATAGTATACTGGATTCGCTACAAGGTGCTGGTTATCACCTTTAAAGCCCTATATGGCCTAGAACCTGCCTACCTTAGGGACCGTCTCTCCCCACGCATTCCCCAAAGGGTACTTAGAACTGGATTTCAAAATCTATTAGCAATCCCTGGGCCGAAGGAGGCCAAACTAAAGACCACTAGAGAGAGAGCCTTCTCAACAGCAGCCCCCTACTGGTGGAGCCCTGTGGTGCAGAGTGGTAAAGCTGCAGTACTGCAGTCGGAGCCCTCTGCTCATGACCTGAGTTTGATTCCAGCGGAAGCTGGTTCAGGTAGCCGGCTCCAGGTTGACTCAGCCTTCCATCCTTCTGAGGTCGGTAAAATGAGTACCCAGCTTGCTGGGGGGAAAGTAGACGACTGGGGAAGGCAATAGCAAACCACTCCGTAAAAAGTCTGCCGTAAAAACGTGAAAGCAACGTCACCCCAGAGTCGAAAACGACTGGTGCTTGCACAGGGGACTATCTTTACGTTTTTACTGGTGGAACTAACTGCCAGTGGAAGTGAGGGCCTTGTGGGACCTTGTCCAGTTCCGCAAGGCCTGCAAGACCACTCTCTTCGGGTTGGCTTTTAACTGACGCTGAGCCTTGTACTGTAGGGAAATTGAAGAAATACTGTTGCCATTCAAACTATACAACATCAAAGAAGCTAGCACCAAATAATTTTTGACTGTTTTAATCGCTGAATATGAAATTTTATAATATTGTATGGATTTAAAATTGTTGCGGTGGTTTTATGCTGTGAGCCACCCTGAGCCTGCTTCAGTGGTGAGGGTGGGATATAAATCAAATAAAGTAAGTAAGTACGTAAGTGGGAGGGCTTCTAATGTCCTGGTCCCACTGATGGACCTCCTGATGGCACCTGGTTTTTTGGCCACTGTGTGATACAGTGTTGGACTGGATCGGCCACTGGCCTGATCCAACATGGCTTTTCTTATGTTCTTATGCATTGTTACATCCTATGATGTCATATTCTATAACCATTTCCAGTGCATCATGCCATCAATTCCAGTTCATGCCTTCTACTATGATGTCACTTCTGAGGCACTCCCATCAAAACATGTCTTCCTGTGTGCCCATCCCCCCCCCCCAAACTATGAGGGGAGAGAATTTTAATTAGTTTATATATCTGCTATAACTGTTCACTTTATACATCTGATAAAGTGAGAAGTAATGAAAACCCATGCTGATCCTGTTTATCTATTCAAATATTCCTGGTATTCTACAGAGGATGTTTTCAAAAGACTTTACCTACAACATTTCACCCCTCCCCCCTTAAAATGCAGCCTGTTACAGAATTTGATATCTTAACTTGTACATTGCTTTGTAATTTTGGTTGGTCTTAATAAAAGTAGGACATGGTTTTTTGTGTTTTGTACCTCTGTGTTTCCCTTAAGCTCAGAAGTTTGTTGGTTGCAGTTCCTGGTGTGGACTGAAAGCATTTAGAATGTTTCTTTCCCTCTTGCAAGGCACTGGAAACCAGTCCATTCCCTTTACAAACTGTGGACAGGCAGAGGGGAAAAGCGAGTGAGTAGCCACTCTGTAATCCCTTATAAATTACAAATACAGTTGATGCATTAGGAAAAGAAATCCTTACAGGCCAATTTTATGACAGCTTACTTGCAAAGTAAATTCTACTGAACTCAAAGGGACCTATTCCCAAGTCAGTACACTGAACTGCAGCCTAAATACCACACACTAATAAGTATGAATACATATATAATCCCTATAACACAGGGGTGGGAAACCTTTTTTCTGCCAAGGGCCATTTGGATATTTATAACATCATTCACGGGGCATACAAAATTATCAATTTAAAAAACAGTGCTTCGGCGAGGGATAACAATTCAGGCCAGCAAAATTAATGCAAATAATTGTTTTTCTATTTGAAGTCATGGGGGGAGAGCCTAATTTGACACACACATACACAGCTCGCTGCCCTAGGCAAATGCCTAGGTCCAGGGCTTTTTTATAGAAAAAGCCCAGCAGGAACTTATTAGCATATTAGGCCACATCCCTAATATTAGCATATTAGGCCACACCATCTGGGATAATCAAGTGCAAACTGAACTGGTGGTAGCTGGCTCCCACATCCCATTCCTGCCACCCCTCCCTCCATTCATGTGGAAACTCAGCTGCTCCTAGCATTCTTTAAAGGCACCCACCCACCTAGCAGCAATCCTTCACAATGCCCACCACTCAGGGCTCCACAGAGAGAGAGAATGGGAGAGAGAGACAGAGAGAAAGGAAATGGGGGAAGAAAGAGAAATGAAATGAAGGGAAGAAAGGGTAATAAAGGAAAATAAAGAATGGGGGAAGAAAAGGAAATAAATGAGAAGAAAGGGGAATAAAGGGAAATAAATAAATGGGGGAAGAAAGGGAAAGAAAGAAAGGGAAATAAAGAAGAGAAAATATGGAAATAAAGGAAAATAAAGAAATGAGGGGAAGAAATAGAAAGGAAAAGAAAGAAATGGGAAGAAAGGGAATAAAAAAAGGGGGAATTAAGGGAAACAAAGAAATGGGGGAAGAAATAGAAAGGAAAAGAAAGAAATGGGAAGAAATTGAAAGAAAGGGAATAAAGAAAGGGGGAATTAAGGGAAACAAAGAAATGGGGGAAGAAATAGAAAGAAGAGGAAAGAAAGAAATGAGGAGTTTGCAGAAGTCTCTGTCCACACTGGCTCACCCATTGGTTTACAGGTAGGGTTCCTGTAGGTGGAGGCAGATGCCTGGTTGGTTGCTTTAGTAGCTGCAGCAAGACTGTCTCCCCTGCTGCTGGCTGTGGTCTTAAGGTGTCCTGCCCAAACTTCACTGTGTCTTTCCAGGCCTCAATCATCTCACCCAACCCTGCCAATACCTGCCTGCATGTTGGTTTTCTAGTAATGGCAGTAGACTATCTACAAAGTTCTTTCTTTAAAGAAAAAAAGCCTTCATTTCTCAAATGGAAAGCATTCACCCTGATTCTGTGGGTTAGGGGTATCAAACATACAGCCCATGGGATGAATAGCAGGCCCTGCAGGGTTGATATCCTTCCTGTGGCCACTGATAATCCATTGGAGCTTCCCTTTTATCCCTCCCAACCTTCCTAAACTCAACCTTGTCCCTTCCTTTCATTGGCCAGGCTTCCAGCTTTCCAGCCTGTGATGGAGCTGCAATCCTGTCTCTGCCACTGACACTGCTGAGCCCTGCCCTGAGCTCCTCAGCCTGGGGCAACTCATCTATGCCAACATGTTTGGGGCAGAAGTATCTGGTTTCTTTCTTTTGGGCTCCAATCCGTGGTTTTAGATATCCATAGATGAGGCTACACTCGAGAAATACAGATAGTATATATCTACGTGTGGCATATTGCTTATTCAGTCTATAGAAGGTATGTCTGCTTTTTGTTTACACATGTAATTTAATGAAATGTTGTTTTGCAGCTTTTAAAGGTAACATTGGTTGAAGTGATGGAAGTTTTATTCTTTAATCTGGTTCCTTATGTGGTTCCATATTCAGCTCATGAGGAGCAGTTCTCCTCAAGCAGCCCTGACTACGTCCGTAAATGTTTGAAGGTTTACAAATGAGGCTGGCCTGATGCCACCTGGCTGGATGGTAACTAGGGGCAGGTGGATCCAGTTGGAAGGCATAACTGTGCTGTAAGAAACGTGTCCAAGCTTGCAGACCCCTTGTAATAACGCCATGCCCCCGAAGGGTTCTGCAACTCACAGACTGGGAACCACTGTATCAGAAAAAATTTAGAAAGGAGTTATTAACTTCTAAAATTAACACATTTTCAAAGAACATAATGTAGGTCAGAAACAATAAACAATGAAGGAGGTATACTAAGGGAAGAAGACTGTCACTGCTGTTTCACTCTCATATTCCATGCAGTCATGAATTCTGTATGCACCAGCACCTAGGAGCATGGACAAATGGTACATATGTAGGCATACAGAGGGCCACGGTCCTATTACGCTTTTCATTGCATTATTTTCAACCACGTGAAGATGGCTATGATTATTTCCTTTAAAATGGTATTGTGAATGGTTAAAAATGCCCAAGGGTAATGAGAAGTCTACAATTGCATTTAAGAAAAAGAAATTAACTGATGTACAGTATAAAAGCAAAGGAATAGATAGAGTATTGCTAGGGGCATCACTACTACAAAGGCACTTTTTTGTGGTAACAAAGTATGCTACAAAGAGAAAGAAATTATGGTATTCTTTGTAAATCTTTCAAACAGTAGAATACACAATTTAAGAGACAGTACTACTTCTAACAGAGCCCATTATATCTGTGCTTTTTAATGCTCATGCAATGTCAGGAAATGTTATTAAATGAAATCCTTGAAGATGAGATTTGGGGAATAAAAACGAAGAAAACATATACTGAGGTAAAATTACTCAATTTTCCTGAACAAGGATTATTTGAAGGTTGTTATAACCAGAGCTGAGATCAAAATGTTTCCAATTTCAACCACAATCTCAGCAAGAGCAATTTAACTTAAATAATTACAAGTATTCAGGTTCACCAAAAGGATTTCCTCATCTCAAGTACAAAATGCAAACTACAGATTCAATACACTGTATAGTAGGAATGCATTGTTCTTTTTCTGGATTCAAAACCAAGACAACATATATGACACTGCATTTCATTTTTATAAAAAATCTTTGTACTATAATGCTTCTTTTTATATTATCATTATTAGGGCCTAGACCTACATTTCTGAAATCATTTTAAGTTGATTAACTGAACTGACATGGCTCTTGCCATTTGGATTAGGCCCCCGGTTCACTCAAGAAATAAATCAGTAGCTAGATTTATATTTCACATGTTCTTAGGACTCACAGACAACTAGGGTGTAGATTCTGTACTAGGGATTAAACTTGGTTGTATATGAACAGAGCATATGGATTCCAAACAACTTAAACATAAAGCATATAAAATCCATGGTGACAAAAAACACTCTATACGCCTCCTTCTTTTTCCCTACGCGCATGTTTATGACCAAGGAAGCCCTGCTCTACCCTCCCTAGGCTCTGCCCACCAAATCTCAATGAATTTTTTAGGCCAGAGTTAGGGTTGCCAACTCCCAAGTCCAGGTGTGGTTCCCCTGTTTTGGGGAGTTTTGGCCCACCACCAACTGGCTTGTGAGGAAAACTCCATCCTCAAACAGTGATGTTGCATGTGATGTCCCTGCCATGATGATGTTACTCCCGGGTGACATCATCGCATGGGGATATTGTGCTGTGACACTCTCGTTTTGGGGCTAACTCTGAAGTAACTCCCCCCCCCCACCAAACAAAACAGAGCACCGCCTCCAACGTTGCAATGACGCCACTTCTGGGTGATGTCATCATGGTGGAATGCCCCCCAAATCCCCCTGCTGTGCCAAAGAGGGGATCTGGCACCCCAAGCCAGAGCTGGCAACTATATGCTAAAGTCAACATAATGATATCAGGTTTTATACAGACAAAAGTATTTTTGAATATATTTAGAATGGTAGAAGACAATAAAAGAGTCCTTACTTACCTTGGAGGGCCTGAAGAGTATGTGTCTGTACAACAATGCAGAGCTGCAGGACTAACTGTGGAGCACTTTCCAGGAATGTGGCAAGCAAATGCAGCATACTCACATCTGCATATTCATAGACCATTTTCCAATAAAAACGCCATCTGTCATTTTCTCCACTCTGTCGACTACGGATGCCCAAGTATATGGTGTGGAAATATCTAAAAAAAAACCATATATATCTATTTAAAAATTACCAGAACTGTATTCTCTAAAGTGCACCATATTAATTGCAGAATTATGGGGAAAATAAAAAAAATGCACAAGAGAATTTAAATATTTTGGATAACTACATATCATTATAATGCAAAGGCACAAAGTACGTTTCATACAGAATTAGCTTCATTTGACTTTCATTGAAATTAATATAAGAAGGGCTGTAATGCTTAAACAGATTATGGGTGGAGCCACTGCAACTCCTACTCTGTTCTTCTGTTGGCACCCACATTCACCCTTCCCCCAAGTCTGCAGAAACAGAGAGAACTCCATTTTTCCACCTTAGCATATGGTGAGATTGATAGATGAAGGAACAATAATAAGGAAGGAAGCATAATGGGGACACCCTCTGCTTTTAATTCAGAACATGTAACAAACTGGGTTATCATAGTGTAATCCTAAACAGAGTTACACACTCCTAAACCCACTGAAATAAAAACCATTGAGAAATTCCTGGAGATTTGGGGAGAGAGCCTGGGGAGGGTGGACTCTGAGGAAGAGAGTGAGCTCAGCAGGAATGTGAAGCCATAGAATTCACTCTCCAAAGTTCCTGTTTTCTCCAGTGGAAGTGATATGTGTAGTGGAGGACGGTAAGCAGTGGGGTGCCGCAGGGCTCGGTACTGGGTCCCATCCTCTTTAACTTGTTCATAAATGATTTAGAGTTGGGAGTGAGCAGTGAAGTGGCCAAATTTGCGGATGACACTAAATTGTTCAGGGTGGTGAGAACCAGAGAGGATTGTGAGGAACTCCAAAGGGATCTGTTGAGGCTGGGTGAGTGGGCGTCAACGTGGCAGATGCGGTTCAGTGTGGCCAAGTGCAAAGTAATGCACATTGGGGCCAAGAATCCCAGCTACAAATACAAGTTGATGGGGTGTGAACTGGCAGAGACAGACCAAGAGAGAGATCTTGGGGTCATGGTAGATAATTCACTGAAAATGTCAAGACAGTGTGCGTTTGCAATAAAAAAGGCCAACGCCATGCTGGGAATTATTAGGAAGGGAATTGAAAACAAATCAGCCAGTATCATAATGCCTCTGTATAAATCGATGGTGCGGTCTCATTTGGAGTACTGTGTGCAGTTCTGGTCGCCGCACCTCAAAAAGGATATTATAGCATTGGAGAAAGTTCAGAAAAGGGCAACTAAAATGATTAAAGGGCTGGAACACCTTCCCTATGAAGAAAGGTTGAAACGCTTAGGGCTCTTTAGCTTGGAGAAACGTCGACTGAGGGGTGACATGATAGAAGTTTACAAGATAATGCATGGGATGGAGAAAGTAGAGAAAGAAGTACTTTTCTCCCTTTCTCACAATACAAGAACTCGTGGGCATTCGATGAAATTGCTGAGCAGACAGGTTAAAACGGATAAAAGGAAGTACTTTTTCACCCAAAGGGTGATTAACATGTGGAATTCACTGCCACAGGAGGTGGTGGCGTCCACAAGCATAGCCACCTTCAAGAAGGGGTTAGATAAAAATATGGAGCAGAGGTCCATCAATGGCTATTAGCCAGTGTGTGTGTGTGTGTGTGTGTGTGTGTGTGTGTATATATATATATATATATATATATATATATATATATATATATATATATATATATATATATATATATATATATTTGGCCGCTGTGTGACACAGAATGTTGGACTGGATGGGCCATTGGCCTGATCTAACATGGCTTCTCTTATGTTCTTATGTTCTTAGTTTGGAAATCAGTTGTAATTTCAAGAGAACTCCAGGCCCCACCTGGAGGCTGCAACCCTAATTATTTGTTCATATGTTGGGACAACTGTAATAATTAAACATTTCAGGCCCACTGATCTCTTTCTTCAACAAACTATGCATGAAAAGGTGAATAAGGTAGGTGTACAACTATCATCACCTCACTTCACCTAAAAAATGTAATTTCCATCTATTAACATCGCCACACTATACAGTGTTACACATTTCTAAATCCACTGAACGCAATGATTTAAGTCTGCTTAAGATGAGTTTGCTTACAAATTTTGAAAAAAAAAATGGCATTTTAGGAGAAAAGGCCACCTAACATTTATTGTACTATTTTAGAATTTTATTTGGTCTGACATATACAATAAATGATCAAATATGGCAAATATATTCACACAGAAGTATTTTAAATATGTTCTCATTGTTGTACTCCAAATATTTATTTTCAGCGGCTTTGTATACCAGTAAATAATTGTTTTAAGCTGGCTATGCAATACCACTTAACAGCATGAAAAGTGTCTTTGATGTATAGAAGTAATAATGGAAGATGTGGTTTGTGCAAACTCCAAGAGTGATTGAGAGAGCAATCCTCTATTCAGAACAAAGCCTGATGTTATTCAATGGGGCTTATTCTGGGGAAAGTGTCCTCTATGATTGCAGCCTTATTCTATATTTGAGGTTATGTGATAGAACTGTACTTAAGAACATAAGAGAAGCCATGTTGGATCAGGCCAATGGCCCACCCAGTCCAATACCCTGTGTCACACAGTGGCCAAAAAACCAGGTGCCATCAGGAGGTCCACCAATGGGGCCAGGGTACTAGAAGCCCTCCCACTGTTGCCCCCCACCCAAGCATCAAGAATACAGAGCATCACTGCCTCAAACAGAGTTCCATCAATACCCTGTGGCTAATAGCTACAGATGGATCTCTGCTCCATGTTTATCCAGTCCCCTGCTGAAGTTGTCTATGCTTGTAGCCACCGCCGCCACCTCCTGTGGCAGTGAATTCCATGTGTTAATCACCCTTTGGGTGAAGAAGTATTTCCTTTTATTTGTTCTGACCCATCTGCTCAGCAATTTTATTCAGTGTCAAGTTATTGTATTGTGTGAAAGGGAGAAAAGTACTTATTTCTCTACCTTCTCTACTCCATGCATAATCTTGTAGACCTCTATCATGTCACAACGTGTCTCCAAGTCAAGGAGCCTCAAGGGTTTTAACCTTTCATCATGTAAAATGGTTTCACCAGAGCATGCTTTTTGTACACATCCAGCTTGGTCTATGGCTGAGGCTTCCTCCCCCTCCCAACACCACATTAGAATCATACATGGTATGAATAAACCACATCTTAGGGTCTATGTTGAGCTTCCTTTTTAATGGAATCTTGATTTGGTAATCACCTTTAACACTAGCGGACACTTTGCTGGTGTGCACTGATGCTTCAGGCACCATGGGATTTGGCATCTGGTGTGCAAAATGATGGCCCCTGCACTGAGCAGGTTCAGGTATCCTCAGAGACCTCAGATTTTTGGAATTTTCCCCATACTAGCAGTCATCTGCATGTGGGAAGACGATCAGTGACAAGTGGGTGTGACAATTAAGCAGTAATTAGAGTCATTAACCACCAGTTGTCAAACTCTGAGTGGGTTATGTGTTTAGGATGCAAATCTGTCTTAAACTGCTTGATGTCTAACATCCTTTTCTCAGATAGATACATTGTAGACACCAGTAATGACATCACGGGGGCACTGTCTCAGTTTCAGGATGATATTTTGGATCCTGGCCTTCAATGTGAACCAACACCCAGATCGCATCCTGGAGGATCTCTGGACTCGGAATACCTTTCAGTCCAGCATGTAACCCTCCAGGATTCTCCTGGTTCATGCCAAGGTTCAGTGGTTACTCTCCAGCCATAATTCTTCGCTAACTGCTAAGGTTACCTACTTTCTCCAGTTTGCAACTTTAACCAGGGAAGCCATTATTTGATGTATTTGATGTATTTTGTCCCTTTCTGTACTGTTATCATAGTTTATATATTTTGATATGCCAATGAAGGTTGTCTGTCTGTTTGTCCCAGTCCATGCTTGATGAGTCATAGCTGCTGGCTTTCAAACCCTTCAATCCAGGATTCCTCATACTTCAGTGTTCTAGTCTGGACTGCAGGAATGTCACACCCAGACATCTCATTCAGACAATTTGTCCTTTTTAGGACATATGGGGTGCACCTCTCAGTATGAGGCACAGACATCTGGTTGCATGATATTGTGATGGTCTGCTGAGTTGGCTCCAGAGATAAAAGCATTGGTAAGAGTGAGGTATGGGGTTGCCGCACCCTATGGTGGTTTTTGGCATGGGGTTGTATCCTTTGTAAGGGGGGGGGGATGAACTGACATGCTCGCCTGCTTTGTATTGGAGCCTCCCTTATAGGGTCTTGGGGGTGGAGCCACTCAATCCACATACCCAGATCAGGGGCTGCCAGCTAGCTTCCACCACCAAGTGACAAGGGGACCATGAAGTGGCCAGCCCCCACATGGATCATGGGTCTTGTCACTTCATGATTTTATTTCCCAACAGGTGGATTGGGGTGTGTGTTATCGGGTGGCAGGTGGGTTACCCAGTGTTTGGATCCATCCCCATACTGTGACAGTGCTCCTTTTGACTGTAATCAATAAAGCTTTAGCCACATATTTTATCCAAAATTGGTTTATCAGGATTTTCTTCCACTGCATCACCCTCCCTTCCTCCTGAGACCCATAATTAAGGATTATGCTAAAGGCATCATGGAAAATGTTAATTCTGACAAAGAATTTGACATACAAAACTACTAAACCTAGGTTGAAATTCTCTTAATATGCCCTAAATGTAAAATAACCACCTTAGAAATGTTACACATAAATATATTTATTATAAGACATCACTGTAATTTGTATAAATTTGTAAGCACTCTTTTTGATGGCACACCTGTATTTTTTTTGGGGGGGGGAAATCTAGTATTGGATTTGAGCAACTTATATGTTATACTTATATTTTGCTCTTATATTAGGAGCATCCAAGACAAAATGTTAGAAAGAGCTCTCTATCATTTAGGGCTTAGCTCCCAGTACAATCCTGGAGATCCTCCATTTGTGAACTTCAATATAAGTTATTAAAGGACTGCAGCAAATGTGCTTCCATGGCACTCCCAAAGGAACCCAATTGATCTCTGGGTCTTCTGGGACTATTTTTCTAAGTCCCAGAGGAGCTTACATCAACCTCCTTGGAGACTAGGGGAAAATGGGTATAACAATTCTGATTTTAGACTGCTGGTCAGAAACCTGTGGATCAAGATTAAGCATAATAAACAGTTAAGTCCCCCCTTTCCCTGGTTTATGTAATCTGTCCTAACTGGACTTCACAAACCTTACTAATTTTAAAAAGTACAAGCTGAACAAATAGTAGTAGTAGTAGAAGAAGAAGAAGAAGAAGAAGAAGAAGTTGGATATATATCCCACCCTATACTCTGAAACTCAGAGCGGTCACAATCTCCTTTATCTCCCCTACACACACACACAACAGACACCCTGTGAGGTAGGTGGGGCTGAGGGAGCTCTTACAGCAACTGCCCTTTCAAGGACAACTCCTACGAGAGCTAGGGCTGACCCAAGGCCATTCCAGCAGCTGCAAGTGGAGGAGTGGGGAATCAAACAAGAAGAAAGTAGCGTTAACAGGATTTATTGTTAGTGTTTTAGAACCAAAATCAAGATGTTTCCATCTGCTCACCACTTACTGTTTTATAATAATTCTAATATCAATACAGAGAATTGCAAGACAAAATTTCAATAACATTACAGACCACAAGCTGAGTCACCCTATAGCTACAATCTAAAACAATAAATAACCTTGGAATTTGTTCTTAACTGTATAAACATAATGAATGATGAGTATTACATCAGCTTTCCACCAGAGGATTGTTCCCCACTTTCCTTCTTCCCTAGCAACATGCTGTAGCCCTTGTCATGCAAGGGGTCACAGAACTTTCAAGAATAAGAAAGTCAGGGGCTGAAATGCAGAGCGGAATCTGTTAAGATCCCTCATCACCTTCTTCCATCAGTGGAACATGACACTGTAAATTTAGCACAACCTTTCCTGTCACAATCTTTCCTATGATTCTCTCTCACCCATCAGTTTCTGCTTTGCATTCCAACTTCCTCATGTACTTGTCTCTCAACTTAATTAATTTGTGGTTTTGCAATCTCTGTGAGAAGTAATGTTGAAAGAATATTCACCACTAGGAGTGATGTGCCCCTTTTGGTAATAATTTATTTTTATTTTCTTCTATTTTTATCCTCCTCTCCCTGCAAGCGGGCTCAGGGCAGGTTACAAGTCACACAATATCCATATAATTTAGTTAATTGAAATTATGCTACTATTAAAACAACAATCAGATCTCTACATTGCTTTATATGTGACCAGTAAAGGTTTGCATTTAAGGAGATGAATCAGCTAATTAACCCTGATTTTCCAGGAGTTGGACCCCTTTAAAAAGGTATTTCAAATCTTTATTCACTTTTCTGTTCCAGAAGCCTTTTGGAGATGGCAAGCTGTAAGATTTTCCATGGATCCAACCCAGATGTTTACTGATATTTACATTCTCTACTAAACTCTTCACTCTGTGATAGCATTTTTTAAACTTAATGTATAATCCCGCTTTTCTCCCCAATGTGGATCCAAAGTGGCTTACACCATCCTCCTCTCCTCCATTTCCCCCCTCACAACAACTTTGTGAAGTGGGTTAACCTGAGAAAATGTGATTGACTGAAGGTCACCCAGCAAGCACCCATGGCAGAAAGGGGAATTAAACAGGAGCTGCCTAAATCCTAGTCTGTCACTGTAGCCACGATGCCATACTGGCTTCCAGCTGTTCGATATATACACAACTGGGTAATAATAAAGTGTGTGTGTGTGTGTATAATATAGGTATAAATGAAGAACAGGTCTTCCATTCTGTGTACCAACGAAATGGCATAGTATGCTAATGTGCTTGATTTGAAATATCCTTATGAAGAATGACATGAGTGAAGCAATGTTCTCATTTTTGGAAATGTTATCATTTCATGCCTCATATAGTTTACTATTTATTACAAATCAAAAGAGGGCATTTGCTATTATTTACATAATATATTGAAAGTTTATAAAAAATCAAAAATCACTAATGGCTGGTTACAGATATAAAGGACATTTATTCTGTAGTCTAATTTGCCTCCTGTATCAAACAGTACATTAAACAATTCAGCTACACTTTAAACAGTCACTGTTTTTTACCATCTCATAAGTACATAGAATAAAAATTTCTACAGCTGGGATTTAAAAATAAAAAATAAAATAAACAGCAATTCAGGTAAATGGTATTTTCTTCTGTTACCTAGCTACCGAAGAAAACTTGCTACATTTTTAGCTCAATAAAGAGTAGCTGTTAAATAACAATATACTACTCTGTTTCTGAAGTACTTCTTAATTAGATATATCTGATGTATTTTTAGTTGTAAATAGGAATGGGGGCGAAGTCATTTTATCTTTCCATATTAGGAATATACAAGTGGGGACCCACAAAAAACATAAGAGTGCATTTCTTCCCTCTCTTTGCTCCCTTCCTTCTTCCTGATTCTCTTAACAATCTTCCCTGTCTCTCATACTCCCCTTCTCTATCAACCTACCCCCATTTCTTTTGCCCCATCCCTTCTCTGTCAATCTTCCTCCCATCTCTGTGAACCTACCTGTTTTACCCCTTTCTCCTATTCCCCTTATCTGCCAACCTATGTCCATCTCTTTTGTCTCCTCCCCCTTTCCTCTATAAGTCTACCCAACCCTTGCTGCTCTCCCCACCTACCACCCCCATCCTTGGCACTCTATTCACTGCCACTCTTGCTGTTCTCCCCACCTATCCCCCACACTTTGCAATCCACTGACCCCAACCTTTTGCAGTTCTCCCTATCCCCCTCCCCCATTCTTGGCACTACACTACCTCCCACCCTTAGCACCTATTCACCCCTCACCCTTTGCATTCACTCACCTCCACCCTTGCTGTCTTCTCATCTACTCCCCCCCCCCCCCTTGGCACTCCACCACTCCCACCGTCGGCTCTCCTCACCTACCTTCCAGATGGCCAGCAGTAACCAGCTGGCTTGGTGGGGGTCAGCAGAAGTTGCAGGAAGGGGAATCATATCCCTCCATCTGCTGCGTCTCCTGGGCTGTTTTGTTGCGCTGCTGCTGAGCCCAGTACAGCTCTCAGGTTGTTCAGCTGCTGATGCTAGGTCCACTGCAGTTCCTGGACTATTGGACTGGCACTAGCACAGTTCCTGGGATGCTGCACTGCCACTGCCAAATGCAGAGGGGAGGATCTCATTTCCCCCTCTCCTACTATTTCCCCTTTCCTTTCCATGAAAGCCCCCATGGCCTCTCTCCTTTTCCTGCCTCTTTCTCCTTCCCACCCAGAAGACAAGCTAGCTTTATCTATCCATACACACACCACCTTCAGCTTTCCCTCCCTCCCCTGGCAGCCTCTCCATAGGAAAAAAAATGACCCAGTTGCATGGCTCCAGGTGAATTGGGCCCACTGGATCTGGAGGTAACCTGCAAGGACTTACAGGAGCCACCTCACTTTCTCCTGCATCCCCATCACTACACTATTTCCACTTTCCCTCAGCTTATATTCCATATCCTCACCATTCCCTGCTTTCTTCTCTCCTTCATACCCATCCACCAATCTACTTTTATCTGCCCCTCACCTTAAGTACTTCACTTCTTCCACAATGGGGGTACTCCACTTCCTTCACAATGCCTTCCTCCACAATGGGGACCCAATACAATTGGCATCATTCTCCTCTCCTCCATTTTATCAGCAAAACAACTTTGTGAGATAAATCAGTGTGAGAATTTGTTACTGGCCCAAAGTCACCCAGTGAGCCTACACAGCAGAATGTGGAATCAAGGACTCAATCTGAAGTTCTAAATACTCCAGATCTAACTACTTCTGAGTTCTAACTACTCAGTCTGAAGTTCTAACTATTTGAACTCATTTGTTAGGAGGGCCGGATCCAACACTTTGTATGGGACTTTGTAGGGTCAGGCCATGTGTGTCATAAAATGTAATGTGAGGTAGTAGAGATATAAACTTTATAAAGGACACAGACAAACACAATTAAAGATATTATGTTTTTACTTAAAATACAAACATCCTTAAAACTCTTGCAATATTTTGTTTAAAATGGAAAGTTGGGGAACAGAGGCATGTGGCAATGCAATTTTAAAAATAAAACATCAAGAAAAAACACAAGGATCACAATAGAAACTGAAAATATAAAATGCTTTGAGCCTTGAAAAAACAATGAAATGGCATTGCGAGCTTATCCCCCCCCCCCCGGACCTGGGTCTACTCAGGGCAATAGTAATGGCTCTCTGGTGTAATATCTACCTTTGGATGTGAGTTTCCAGGTTATAGTACTCACTAGGTCAGGTCCATTCAGCAGAGACAAGCTGGCTAAGAGAATCAAACCTTTATTTGCAAGGACACAACTCCAGGAAGCATGATCTTCACCTTGCAATAGGAACGTTGAAAGTGAAACTGATATTCACTCCATTGAAACACATTACAACACAGACAAAGTTGCAAGAAAAATGTGGAATGGATTTTCCATTAAGTTCTCTGAGCCCTATCTATCTGGGCACAGAGACCTTACTGGAAAATCCATTCCATTTTTTCCTTGCAGCTTTGCTTCCTGTTGCAGCTGGCAAAGAAAAGAAAGAAAAAGCAGGGAACGTTGGCAGCCTCAGAGCTTCAAAGGTGAGGACAGAAGGGAGATTGGGGGGGGGGGGGGAGAAAAGAACTCTGTGGGCCTGATTAAAGCTCTGGGGAGGCCGGTTCTGGCCTGCAGGCTGGACATTTGACACCCCTGTACTACACCATACTGGCTTTTATGGAGTGGCTGTTGTTTAAAATAGAAGCAGCTCGAGTGAGTCATGCCAGTCAGGTGGCATTAGGTCACCTGGTGATTGGCACCAGGCCTGGCCCCAACAAGCCCTGCCTCAAAGGTCAAAACAGCCCCTGAAATGGCCCTTCCCTTTCCCCTGTCTTTTACTGAAACTATGCAGAAACCAAGCCTGGAATGCTGGCCAAACTGTTGTGGTCACCTAGTAGCAACAGCCACTGAAGGCATTCAACTTCATAAAGCTACAGCACTCTTTTATCATATTCAGGATCTTCTGACACCCCCCAACGTTGTTGGGTTTTTTAGATTACAGATTTTTCTGCATACCTGAGGCATTTTTCAAGTCTTACGCACACAGGGAAATGCTGATGGTCACTTTGGGGTCAGGAAGCAATTTCCCCCCTGGCCAGTTTGGCCAGGAGTCCTGGAGGTTTTTTTTTGAGGAGGCAGGCAACTTCTGGGCATGGAATAGGGGTCACTGCGTGTGTGTTTGTGTGGGGGTGGGTGAAGGTATTTGTAATTTTCTTGCATTGGGCAGGGGGTTGGCTTAGATGACTCTGGAAGTCCCTTCCAACTTTATTATTCTATGATATGATGTTCTGTGCAAACACAGAAACGATCTTGCTGGGGGAATTAACCCCTCCAGTGTATTTTTTCAAAGTTTTCAGACTTTTTGTAAACAAGGCATGTCCTTCAATTTTGCAGAAGTCTCTGTTTCTTTCAGTGTTGCTCCATTCCACAGATTTAAGTGTCAACAGATGGGACCACAATTCGCTAACAGAATACAATGATAATCAATTTTGACTAGCATTACAGGATGATATAGAAGGATGATCAATCATCTTTGTGTTTACTTTACAATTTATTTACAAATTATAAACAGGCCTAAACCTTAAATCTAAAAAAAAAAAAAAAGTTTTGGCATTTCAAAACAAGAAACAGGATTGAATGTGTTGTGCACAACCTCATTCTCATAAAGCTTCCCCCACCCCCATATTTCATTTTGCTTAAGTATTTGAGTTCTTCTTGCAATGGGAAAGTTGTGCTGTTTGTCTCTCTATTATAGCCTTGCCTGCTTTTCCTAGCTGACTCAGTGTTCATCAGATCCGGGTCACAAATGCATGTATATTGGCTAATGTTCATTGGGTATAGGCTGCAAATTCTTTGCTGGGGCTATCCCTATTTTCAGCTACCCACTTATTCACCCAATGCTCCTGCAAAGGCCTTGACAGCAACTAAAGGGAGGGGGGAGAATCTCAAGTTACAACCAAGCTGATTTCCTTGCTTGTCTTGACCCCACTGTGATATGATCAGCAACAAATCAACTATAATTTGAATGATCAGAGATTACATAGGGATTTTTCCTTGCAATTAAACATGACAAAGTTGTGCTTTCTCCTTCAATTAAAATGTTACAAAGGAAACCAACAGCAACAACTGCAAGCATATGACCATACTTAGCATACCAGCTACTCCTCACTTTATCAGGCTAAAATTCGTGCAACAGAAGAGTTCTACCAAAATTTACAAGCTTTAATTTCCTTTATCAATTTATTTGTGTTTATATTTATAATTTTTAATTTTAATCATAAATCACTCTGAAGAAGGGGCATAGAAATGTTCTAAATAAATGAATACTTCACAGAAATTTTACCATCATATTTTTAAGAGTTGAATAATTTTTTCAGGTACTGAATAATGAAAAAATATATTTTGGCAGTATTGGTCTTAAAGGGTTAGGTTACATCATTCAATTCAGAAATGAATTTACATGGTAAAAGCAACATATATGCTCCTTAGCAGATTAATCAAAGAACATCTTGGATGTAAATTTCAACAATGAACTGTAAATTCTTTGTTTCATAAATTATGAATGTTCCCCTACCCCCAGCTATGTGCTTCCGTGATTAACTCTTTATGATCTCTATGGTGGATTGCCTCATCCTTGGAATCAGCTATAAGGAGCCAATCATTGAGGTAATGAAAAATACTGCAGCCTCTAAGACGGAGATCCACTACCATCGGGGTCACACATTTAGAAAAGACCCTTGGTGCAGTGGCCAACCCAAAGGGGAGCACAGTATACTGAAATAATTGTCCCTATCAGAGGAAACTGTGGAATTTGCAATGCTCAGGGTGTATCAAAATATGAAAGTAGGCATCCTTAAGATATTGTTTAATCGCACAGTCGACTCCGACTCTTTGTGACCCCATGGACCACGTCACGCCAGGCCCTCTTGTCTTCCACCATCCTCCAGAGTCTGCTCAATTTCATGTTAGTTATATCAGTAACAGTAAAGCTGTTCAGCCATCTCATCTTTTGCTGTCCCCTTCTTTGCCTTCTGTCTTTTTCAGCATCAGCGTCTTCTCTAGTGAGTGCTCCCTTCTCATTTGGTGGCCAAAGTATTTGAGCTTCAGCTTCAGCATCTGACCTTCCAGGGAACAGTCAGGGTTGATTTCCCTTGGGCTGATTGATTTGATCCTCTTGCAATCCAAGGGACTCTCCAGTATCGCAATTCAAAAGCATCTATTCTTCTGCGCTCAGCCTTCCTTATGGTCCAACTCTCACAGCCATACATTATGACTGGGAACACCATCGCTTTGACTATAAGGACTTTTGTAGGCAGGGTGATGTCTCTACTTTTTTATTATACTGCCTAGGTTTGCCATAGCTGTCCTCCCAAGGAGAAAATGTCTTTTAATTTCATGGCTACAGTCACCATCTGCAATGATCTTGGATCCCAGGAATGTGAAGTCTGTCACTACTTCCATGTATTCCCCTTCTATTTGCCAAGGAATGATGGGGCCGGATGTCATGATATTTATTTTTTTGATGTTGAGTTTCAAGCCTACTTTTGTGCTCTCCTCTTTCACCCTCAACAAGAGGTCCTTTAGGTCCTCTTCACTTTCTGCCATTAGAGTGGTGTCGTCTGCATATCTGAGATTGTTTGTGTTTTTCCTGGCAATCTTAATTCCAACCTGTGATTCATCCAGGCCAGCATTCCGCATGATGTAGGACTATAAACCAAGGATATTTCTTTAATAATTCCTACAAAGTGATCACAGAAACCCTACAAAATTTGGCAATAATGAGAAACCTATTGAGCCTGTAGGTCTAGTATGGGACAAAGTCCCCCATCTTTCTTCTGGATCATAAACATCCTGGACAGAAACCTTCCCACTGACTGTGCATTGGGCGCTGGTTCAATGGCTCCTTTCTGAAGGAGGGAGTCTAAGGACTTGATGCAGTCCAGGAGGAGATGGGGAAGCTGTACCCTCATGAGTTGAACAGGGTGGCTTAACTAAGAACTCCAACCTATAACCAAAACATACAATCTGATGGAGCCAAGAATCCAAAGTTACCCTAGCCCAGGCCTCAGAAAGGGAGCTAGCTTCTCTTCAAAAGTGACCATACTTCAGTAATTGCCCCTTCTATGGTTGGGAGGTATCCCCCATGGGTACTAACTGGGATGGAGGCTGGGATCTGTTCCCTTTATGCTTGTGATATCCCTTCTGTGAACTTGGGGTATAAGTGAGAATAGAGCTCCCTGATAGGGTTCCCAATAGTGCCTGCAATAGGGATGATGCTTGTAGGCCTGAGAGCCCTGTTGGGGACCTCCAGTGACCTAGCAGTCTGCTTGTTATTTTTTATAGTGGTCAGAGTCTCATCCATTTTAGCAGGGAAGAGTGTAGCCACATCGAATAGTAAATCCTCTATCTTAAGTTTCGTATCATGTGGGGTGGCACAGAGTGATAGCAGTTTCCATAGCTTGAGCTACTACATCTGCTGAGTGATGGCCGACACTAATTTGTTGCTCGGACAGGCGTACTTCTGTGGTTTGCAGAATCTTGGCAAGAGAATGTTTCACCTTTGGAAGAAGCTCAATGTAGGGCAACATGCATTCCCATAGAAAAAGCTGGTACCCAGCCATGATCACTTTGTAATTTGCAATCTTGTATCTGAGTGAGGCCAAGGCATGCCCTTTTCAGCCCAATGCATCCAGATTGCAGCCCTCTTTGTCAGTGAGGGTAGCATCGTAAGACTGTTCTTTGGTTTCATCTTTTTGACTACAAGCGGAAGAAGGAGGTGGATCTGTGGAGAAACAGCTGAAGGGTTCTTTCTAAACCTGATACAACTGCTCTACGCTCTTCAGTCTTGGTTGGGTTGAAGTTGGGCACTGCTAGAACTGTTGGGTGATATCATCTAGTCCTACTAGGACCGGGAAAATATGGCAGCAGGCAAATCTGAATATAGCTTCTTGAGGATCTTGTTCTGTGGCTTGTGGTCATTGGTAGATACCTGTCTTTCAAGTAATTGTGCCATATGGGTAATTTCTTGCCATACATTATGAAGTCCTCAGTAGGCAAGGAAGCAAAGGTGTCAGCTACTTGCTCATCTGGGCTTGGATCTGAAGTTTCAGAATACAAAGTTCTATCCACCTGCAAGTAAAGCAACCCTGAAGCGTAAGATAGCTCAGGACTCAGACCCAACTCCAGTGGAACCAGATGCTTTCCTTGTTTTAAAGAATTGTGTAATGATGCTACTCACAAGACAAAGCTGTTGAGCAACATCCGTTCCTTTAAATGAGGTCCCATTATTGGACCTGTTAATATATGTATTTAATCCTAGCTGTGTGCCATGTAGGTACTGTTGAAATAAATGTAGATGCACAGCAGTAGCGCTGTGATTTCATTCTGCAGAACCTTCTAAAGGCTCTAGTGCTAACATCAGGTAAAGCTTCCAGAATAAATACATTGAAGCTCAAAATGCAAACATGTGGCATAAAGGATATACTGCTACAAAGTAAAGCAATCCTATCTTCAGTGCAGTACGTGTTCTTTCTTTCTCCCTCAATCCTGATATTTTTGAGGACTTCCACTTATTCATGCTCTGCTGTACAAAGGGATATTTAAAGGAAGAAAAAATGGGCAAGATTCACATTTAGCAAAAAAAAAAGGGGGGGAGGCTCTGCCCTTGTATGCAAAGATACTGATACCATTCCTTGAATTCACAAGTAGTCATTGACAATTGTTCTTTTTATCTGTTCAGGCAAAAAGGACAGCATTTTTTTATCAGCTTTTTATCTTCTGTATTTAAAATGTTGCCCAACATATTTAATTTAACGAACATTTTTGCTTGCAATGCTCCCTTTTCTGTTTTTATGTGATATAAGGTTTTTTATACATAAGAAACTTTAATTATGTCTGAACATATGCAGAGTCATTTGAAAAATACCATATGCAAGAAGATAGAATCTTTCAAACAAATATGCTCTAATCCAATTCTGGTCATACTTACAACAAAGTGTTTTACATGATTAGTTGTACAAGAGTGTGGATGCACACCTCCAATTGAAACGTAGAATCCATCCCCCCCCCCCCCCACATTGTAGCAGAATTTCTGATGTTATCTGTTTTAGCCTAATGATATATCTTACAGCATAATTGATCTGATTAAGCACATTGCAAGCATTTAAACTGATTGTATTATATTCTTTTCTGGATTTTGATCAGCTGAAACAATTGAGACCATGCTATTCTTAGGAGTACATCCATTAAACAGCCGCCATAATCTTTACTGTTTGAACAGACTAGTCCCTGTAAAGATTGATAGCAGCTAAGGCTTCATCTTCACGTCCTTGCAATAATGTGAACAAGAGCCCATTAAACAATAAAATGTGTGAAAATATATAGATCAAGATATGTTCTAAATGTAACATGAGATATTTATTTAAGTCCCTTTCTGTGTGTTTAAAGTGTCATAAACCATAGACCACTTATGGCATCCTGTAGTGTTTTCAAGACAAGAGACTTACAGAGGTGGTTTGCCATTGCCTTTCTGAGCATACTGAGTCTTGAATCCTATGGTGGTCTCTCATCCAAAAACTTACAGGGACAGCCTGGACCCCTGCCTAGCTTCTGAGATCTGCTGAGATCCAGCTAGCCTGGGCCATCCAGGCCAGGATATGAGAGACTTTTTAAACCTTCTTTAAAGGCAAACATTTTACAAAGTTTTCATACACCTAAAAGATAAAGTGCAACAACAACAAAACTCCAGATCAAGACAGGTTTTGGAAAACCTGGATAAAGGCTTCATGGGTTTTATCCATAAAATATGTAAAAACTTCTTAAAAACTCTTTGCCTTGAGAAGCCTATGAAAGGCAGTTTTGACTTGTGTCCCTCCCAATCCAAACATTCTGGGTAGTAACAATAAATAAAAATGAACATAACAAGGCCACATTTAAAAACCATTTAAGTGGGGATCCAAAACAATTCATAGGAGAGGGGAAAGCCCTGATGGTTGATGAAGAAACTGAAATTGTTCAAGATTTTCTGTTTCTTAGCTCCATCATCAATCAAAAGGGAGACTGCAACCACAAAATCAGAAGGAGGTTGAGACTGAGAAGGGCAGCCATGAAGAAGCTAGAAAAGATCCTTATGTGTAAGGATATGTCACTGGTGATCAGGATTGAGTTAATTCACATTATGTAGAATTTCCCATTCATTACATGTGGGTGTGAAAGTTAGACACTGAAGAAAACTGACAGGAAGAAATTGATTCATTTGAAATGTGGTGTTGGAGTTTTACCATAGATTGCCAAAAAGACATATAAGTGGTTTCTAGATCAAATCAAATCTAAACTCTCCCTCAAAGCTAAAATGACTGAACTGAAGCTATTGTACTTTAGTTATATACATTACGAGAAGCCAAGAGTCACTTGAAAAGACAATAATTCTAGAAAGAGTTGAAGGCAGCAGAAAAAAAAGAGGAAGACTGTCAAGAGTCTACCACCTCCTTGTATCCTCTTAACATAAACTGCTCAGACAATACTATCAGTAGCTCTGAACACTGGTGTAGCTTTTGTAACCGATGAGTGAAACTGTCTTCATTCCAATCTGAACTATATAATTGCTGCTTGTGCTTGCTTTTGCTTTGCTTTGGGAATGCATCTCCAAATGCTTATCTTAGAGACATGTTAACATGGTAACCAAGGTCACACTGGAGGAGATGGAGAAGCTTGTAGATAGACACCTGGACTGAAGGGGGGGGGGAAGGGGAAATAGAGAGCCCACCAAATGTACCCGCTTTTATTTGCCGTGCTTTGCTTGAAATAGTAACGGCTCACTGAGGGTATATAGGTGGTGCCTACTGGCTGGAACCCCAGTTTCAGCAACTTCTTGTACTGCCTTAAGAATGCTTGGAATTGACTCAATCAAGGAAACCACAGCCCTCAGTTTGAAAGACCTCAGGAAGTTTGTTAACAATAGGACATTTGGGAGGACATTAACACATAGGGTTGCCATAAGGTGAAACTGACTTGACAGAACTTGGCACACACATATAATGGCTTCCAAAATGCCATCTAATTAACAACTTTACTCAGCTCTTCAAACTGAAGGTCTGGTCTTCCTTTATTGAGTAAATCCATCTCATGGTGTGTGTCTTCCTCTTTTTCTACTGCCTTCAACTTCCCTGGGGAAGGAAGAAGCCAGAGCTTCCTTTGCCCAGTTCCCTGGATCCCATGGAAGAAATACAAAGAAAGAACCTTTAAGACTGAGTGCTAATGTTTTAAGGGTTTTTTTTTTTAAATGTTTTGTTTGTCAATGTTCTTTATAAAGTTTATATCTCTGCTACCTTATCATAAATAGGTACATACATGGCCCGGCCCAACCTGACATGGCTCGGCCCAATTTGGCTCTTGCCAAATTTTCACTCTATCTGGTTGGCTACCATCCCATGATCTGTCAACAAAAGCCAGTACATCACACATAGGTGTGACACCACTTCTGGGGAAAAACTTGGAAGTGATGTCACTCCTGTGGAGGAATTGTAGAAAATCCTATGTTAAAAATCATAGTTTCTGGTACTTCCTGGAGTACTTCAGGGCTTTTTTTGGAAGTAATGTCACACCTTTGCCTGAAGGCTTATTCTGCCACTGAGTGACAGCAGGAAACAGGAATTGGGAGTAGGGGAGTAATAACTCTGATTACATCCCATCATCTTTTGTCTAGAGTCTCCCTTTCAAACTGCTGAAATATCCTTGCATCTACTATTGAATTTCTAAGAAGATGAAATATAAAAACAAAAGCCACTTAACAGCTTTTAAGACAAATAAAAATGACACAAAAGTGTGTGCAAGGTTTCATGTTCTCCACAACTCTGACTCTAATTTAGCAATGGGTTAATATTTATCTTTAAAGAAAAAGGTTTTACACTTACAGGTATTGTAATGTAGTGAGTTACGAGACTTGTAGAAGGCAACATGCTTATTTGGCGCGTATATCACAAAGACAAGATGGTAGGGCCGGGTCCCCGATTATATACATCTCCTGGAAAAACCCACTTACCTGGCCAGTTAAACTTCCCGCCACAGATCTTCATAGGCAGAGTGTATTTACGTCCTTACATCCAGTGCCCTGCGGTCTCCCACTGGTCACCTCTGCGCACTGTGTTGTGAATTCAGGGACCAAATTGCAAGACACAACAGGTATAATCTATATGGGAGGCATATAGTATTGCTTCTAAATACTACAGATGTGATATTTTTTATTTATATTTATTTATTTATTTAAAATATTTATATCTGAGCGCAGAAGAATAGATGCTTTTGAGATGTGGTGCTGGAGAACAATCTTGAGAGTCCCTTGGACTGCAAGAAGATCAAATCAGTCAGTCCTAAGGGAAATCAACCCAGACTATTCCCTGGAAGGTCAAATGCTGAAGCTGAAGCTCAAATACTTTGGCCACCAAATGAGAAGGGAGCACTCCCTGGAGAAGATCCTGATGCTGGGAAAGACAGAAGGCAAAAGAAGAAGGGGATAGCAAAAGATGAGATGGCTGGACAGCGTTACTGATGTAACAAACACGAATTTGAGCAGACTTCGGAGGATGGTGGAAGACAGGAGGGCCTGGTGTGACTTTGTCCATGGGGTTGCAAAGAGTCAGACTCAACTGTGCGACTGAACAACAACAACAACAATTTCCTTAGACAAAATGGCTTGGTGATGATAAAAAAATCCCTATACATATGACCAGCTGTACGTTCTTTATTATTATTTAACTATTTTTTTCTGCTTAAGGCGTCTTTGCTATGGATACATGGATTGATACTGACCTAAACACAAAGCTGTGTCTCAGTGTTCCTCAGTTCTCCAATGGGACCAATGTTGTCTAAATTATATAAATATACTCAATACATGTGTGCATGTATCTGATTTGTCTCACTGTTGTTGTTTTTTTAAATCATGTGAAGTTACTAGCTTGCAAGAAGTTCTAGTGTCATTCAGTGACATAGTCATTCTATACTATTCTGCAGCAATAGTTCTCTGAAAGCTGCAGCCACTCTTTTTTTTGGGGGGGGGGACTTTTATCTCACCCTACCCCATAAGTTGGATCTGTTGATAGATCATGGGGCAGCATACTGTCCAAAAATAGAACATTAATTAAATAGGACAGTTAATTAAAACAGTAATTTAAACATTTCAGGTTTTCACGGCTGGTAACATCATTAGGGTTTGTAGAATCTTTCGGGATCAAGTGCCGTGTTCTACTGGAGAAAGTTTTCCTTCCAGACGTTTCGTTCTCAGCTGCGGAGAACATCCTCAGTGGCGTTGCAGCCGGAGCAGGCGCTCAGACCTACTTGGCTGCTGTGCATTGAGTGGGGCCAGGGCTGCTGGAGAGCTGCTATTTGTAGGCTGGAGGGGGTGTGATGAAAGGGCAATTGGTTTGTGGATGTGCCCATTGTTTGGTGGGGCTTCCTGGAAGGGTAGTGATAAGGAAACTGGCTGTTGAATGTGACCATTGTTCTGTGTTAATTGCTGGGAAGGTTGGAAGGGGTTTGAAGATAAGGAAGATGGTTGTTGACTGTGCTGATTGTTCTGTGGAATTTGCTGGTTGTTCTGAGACTTTCTGCAATTTATAGTCTGTAGGGTGTTTTGCAGAGCTGGGTACCAAGATTGGTGGATGAAAATGCCTTCTTCCTTTCTGTTAAAATTGTGCTGGTGTATGTAAATCTCAATAGCTTCTCTGTTCAGGTGGGTATGATAATGTAAATCAGGGAATCAGTTGCCTGGCCATCTATAGATGACAAAAGGCTGATCGGGCAACATTAGCGACCTGGGCCTCCATGGAAAGGGAGGTATCCAGAATCACTCCCAAACTTCTCACCTTTGGCACTGGTGTCATTGGTGCCCACCAAGGAAAGGGAGTCAGATTCCTGAGCATATTCCCCCACAACTCAGGAACAGGACCTCCATCTTAGCTGGATTAAGTTTTAGCCAGCTCTGTTGTAACCATTCAGCCACACACCCCAACGGCCTAGCCAAGATACACCCACCTAGAAGAGTCCCTTTTGTATCTCTAACATTTTGGAAGCCATAAGGAACCTCCCTTCAGAAGTTTTAGAAAGTACCCGCAATGTGAAAATTCATGTCAAATTTAGATGGGCCTTTGTTTGTTTACTGGGTACAACTTAATATTTCTTACCTGGCATTTAGTTAATGAGGGATTCATATAAAAATGGGCTACACTTGGTGCTACATTTCTACATTATGATTGTTTTATTTTCTTTAATCAAAATATTAAGTACCCTATCCGTGAAGGAGGATGTAAGCTTAACAGCCAAGTTAATTACAATGCCATGTTTTTCTACCAGAAATGTGCTGCATGCAGACTGGAAAAGATAGCAAAAATGCTCATATCTAGCACAAATTAAGGAACTAACAAGAGCAGTCTACTGAAAATCAAACTTAGGTCTATTTAAAGGGGCTATTTAAAGGGAAACATTCTTAGAAAGTGAATGATAATCACATATTTAATTTGCTTCTGAAATCAGCTTTTTAAAGGGGAAATGCTGCTCTTGCTTGATCACAACTTTAATTAATTTGATCAGACAGTTTGATCACAACTTTAATCAACATTTCAATAACTGCATTTATCTCTCCACTTACAACCCCCCCCAAAAAAATTACCCCTCCCCCTGTCCCGCCCAGCCCGGGCGGGGACTGCACGGAGGAGACCCCCCGGCGCCTGCTAGCCGTTCCAAGCCCTCGTCGTCGCCCCAAGAGCCTTCCCCACCTCTCCAAGCCCCCGTGGCGGCCCCACCCCACACCTCGACTGACGGGGTGACAGCAGCCACCCGAGCGACGCCTCCCAGACGGCGAGCCCGGCTTCGAGTCCGCGAAGTCTGGCCAGGGCAAGACGCCAGGGAGCAAGGGGGAGAAGCTGAGCCCAGCACCGGGCCAGGAGGGGGAGAGCTGTTCGTCTTGTCGCAGCGCGAGACGCTCCATCGCAGCACGCAGCCGAGGGCTAGGACGCCTGAGGCACGCCCAGTCAGCCCAGCCCCGGCACGCCTCTCCCGGGCGTCTGGGGCTTTGAAGGGGGGAGGAGCCAGAGAGGGGCAGGACCCGGGAAGGGGGAAGGATGGGTCGGGAAGCATAAAAGGAGGGAGGGAGGAGGTCGCTGAGGAAGCTGGCTGATGCGCAAAGAGGCTGCCTCGCGAGAGAGAGGGACAGGAGCCACGGCACAGCCAAGAGGGGAACGGGGGCCTGCGGTGAAGTAACCCAGCACCCACCCCCCTGTTTCTGAGACCTCCGGGGAACGCCCCAGAGTGCCTGGGAGGGGCAACGGCTACGCTGGGAGACCAGGAGGGGTACCGAAGACCCGACACCCCCCAAAAAAATTACCCTGAGTTTGAATGTATGGGTCAATGTTCTTAAAATATCCTTGGGAAACATTAGATGCAGGAAAATGGCATTTGAAAATAACATTGGGGGGGGGGGTGGAATGTCTGGATAACCTGGCAAAATTGATGAACTGTTTTCTCCAAATCCCAGCCTAGTTGCTGTGGCGTACATTTTAATTTCCAGGTGGTACACAGAACAATCTAACAAGAACTTAATCAATGAAGTAAAAATGCTGATCTGTGTAACACAGCAAGATCTTGAACATGTAAATCCCATGGAATTAAAAGATTAAGGCCCTTTTCACACTTACCAGTGGAAACCGGAAGGGAGTCGGTATTGTGCCGCTTGCAGTAATCCGAGACAGGGATGGGAGTTTTCAGACGCATGTTTTTTTTTTCCGGTAGGGTTCCGTGATTGAAGCGAGCCATTTCACACTGTTCCGCTCTTATCTCGCTTCCACCAGCGCCAGCCGTTTTTGCCTGCCGGCTCGCGATCTCCAGCTTATTATTTATTTTTTTTGAACGTCGGGCTAAGATCGCTATAGCGCTATAGCGACGTATCACAACAGCAACACCATAGAGATGGCTAGGCTCTATTGACATAAGTTACCAGGTTTCAGCGGTGGCGATATCTGGCATCTTAATGGAGCCCAGGCATCCCTATGGTGATGCTATTGTGATACGTCGCTATAGCGCTATAGCGATCTTAGCCCAACGTTCCAAAAAAAAAAAAAAAAAGCCGGAGATCGCGCGCGCCGGCGGGTGAAGAAGGGCGTGAAAACTGCTCCCGGGTTAGATACTGGACATTTCACACAGCACCCATAGCGATTTCAACCCGGAAGGAGGGGTTGAAAAGTGGAAGAAGCTGCTCTTTGTTTGTAACGACTCAGGCATGCCTCACTACCGGGACAGCCGCGGGAGTGTGTGAAAAGGTGAGAGTATTCCGGTAGCAGCCAGTTACTGAATCGGGTCTGTCTGAAATGCCAGCAGAAACCTGTTACTGTTCAGTAACTGACCAGCTTCCATACCGGAATACATAGACTGTGTGAAAAAGCCCCAAGTCTTTGTTGAAAGGCATAATATTGGTAAAGAGAAGACACCACTCTGTTCTGTTTCTGTCAACAGTCATAATCTATATTCTAATAGCCAAGTTGACCAAATCTGAGGATACTTACATCCAGGTACTGGGGCAGTGAAAAGAAAAGAAAGATCTTTCTACAAACCTGAAAAACACCCCAGATATACAGAATTAAAAAAAAAAATCAGATGGCCAATTTGGGCCAACACAAGAACAACCCAAGTCCAGATCAAAAAGGAACATTCAAATGCACACATTTGAGTCCCACTTCACTCCAGCCATTACCTTGTCTTCCGTCATCACTCTGCCGCTTCAAAAAGCTACCAGGGAGGAAATGGTAGCAAATTGCTAAAGTGCTTCTGGGGCACTTTTCCTGGCCATCTGAACTCCAGGGAAGCATCGTTCAAGCACTTGAGCAGTGTGACTATTCCTCTGGGGCATACACAGCCTGTCCCTGTTCCAGCAGCAGTGCTCTGTCTGATAGCCCCAGGAGCGCTTTTCACTAGGAGGGATGGATTCTGACATAAATGGGAGTTTGTGGGGCCAGGCCATGTGTGTCATAAAATGTAATGCTATAAAATGTAGCAGAGATATAAACTTTATAAAGGACACAGGCAAACACAAAGTTATTATTTTAACTTAAAATACAAACATGCTTAAAACTATCATTAGGGTTTGTAGAATCTTTCGGGATCAAGTGCCGTGTTCTATTGGAGAAAGTTTTCCTTCCAGACGTTTCGTTCTCAGCTACGGAGAACATCCTCAGCCTGCAACGCCACTGAGGATGTTCTCCGCAGCTGAGAACGAAACGTCTGGAAGGAAAACTTTCTCCAGTAGAACACGGCACTTGATCCCGAAAGATTCTACAAACCCTAATGATGTTACCAGCCATGAAAACCTGAAATCTTTGATGCTTAAAACTCTTGCAATATTTTGTTCAAAATTGAAAGGTGGAGAAATAGTGAGATTTGGCAGTGAAATTTTTAAAATAAAACATCAAGAAAAAGCACAAGGATCACAGCAGAAACTAAAAATATAACATGCTTTCAGTCTGGGAAAACATGAAATGACTGGGCATTGCAAGCTTCTCCCCTACTCCCCCCTCCAGGTCTACTGAGATTGGCAATGGCTCTTCAACGTAATATTCACCTTTGACTGTGAGTTTCCAGGGTAGAATACACACTAGGCTCCAGTTCTCAGATCCATTTAGCAGAGACAAAGCTGGCTCAAAGCATCAACCCTCTATTTTCAAGGGCACAACTCCTGGAAGCTTCAGCTGGCCACAGGAATGCTGGAAAGTTAAACTGAATTCCACTCCATTTAAACACACTGCAGTACAGACAAAGTTGCAAGGAAAATGTGAAATGGATTTTTCATTAAGGTCTCTATGCCCAGAGACCTTAATGGAAAATCCACTCTGCATTTTTGTTGCAGCTTTGCTTCCTGCTGCAGCTGCCAAAGACAAGGTAGAAAGAGAAGGGAAGTTCAGCAGCCTCAGAGCTTGAAAGGATGAGGACAGGAGGAAGAAGGGGGATAAAAGAGCCCCATGGGCCTGATTAAAGCCCAGGGTGGGCCAGACATTTGACACCCCTGGTGTAGACATCTCAATAAAACAGGGAAGGAGTTCTGTACCCAGGAGCTCTGAATAAAACCAGATTTTGCTGTTCCATGTTTCTCAACTTCCCGTTTACAGTTCTCTTTTTATTTTAACATGTCTCTGGTAAATCACTGTCCTTATTTTGTCTCGGCCCACTATAGTGCAAATTGTTAGCGTCTTTAGGATCCTACTTTTTTCCCACTCCCAGTCTATAGAAGTTAGGAGACTAAGGCATTTTGTGCACATGTGTGCATGCTTTAGTGTACTCTTATAAATTGCATATGAACAGTAAGGCCCAGTATACAGTATTAATATCATACACGGTAGCTGATGAAGTGCATTTTGAACTATTAGTAAGTTTTTTTATTATTATTTATTTTTATTTTATTTTATTTTATCTTATCTTATTTTATTGGATTTATATCCCGCTCTCCCTGCTGAAGCAGGCTATAAGACTAAGACTATTATATTTTACTTCTGTATTTTAAGCTATTCTGACTTTAAATCATTGGAAGACATGATATTATAAATAAATGAATACTGTGGTCAGAACTTTCAGCAATGTGTAATGGAGGGCCTCCTCAAGCAAGCACTACTGTTTATGAGAATGGACGTGTTATATAAGTGTCCCTATTTCCACCTGTGAAATACTGGACGGCATGACCTTATTTTGCTCTATTCACCAGCAGGCATTTAACAGCACCTGTGCTAAAAACAAGTCAGTCACTGCTGACAATTCTAAAATAAGTTACTTCACAGAACATGCTACTCAGTGCTTTATTTAAAAAAAAAAAATGGAACACAATCTTGAAAGCTGCCTGGAAAGTGTATACAATGCTTTGAAAGTCCCCCACCTAAGCCCAATTATACAGGGAATGGCTACAATTACTGCATTGTGACAGAGAGATCTTCTACAAATGCTCAGCAACTCTTTTTATAGTATTGCTTTATATATTTCAGTCATGATCCCTGACATTTCAAAGTGGGTGGGGGCTGGGCCCTGGTGAGTCATGGCTCCAATTAAATCCTGCTGGGATGACATAATTCAGGAAATCATTGAACAAAGTCTCATCAAGTCCATGAAAATCTAATCAATTTCTAGTAAAGACCATTTGTACAACACACCAGCCCTTAAGTCTTTCATTTGCACAGTTTCTCTGTTCATTACTTTCATTTATTGCCTAGATATTGAATACTTATTAAATATATCCTGCTAGTTGGTTTTTTTAAATTATTGAGATTTGGTATCATTCTGCAATTCCCCAAGATCCTTTCAAACAATAATCTCCACTCAGTATTGAATTAGAACCACAGAAATAAACTAGCTGCAAATTATGAAGGGTTTTCTTTATGTATTGTTCCAGGTCATTTAGCCAAATCCACTGCAACTCCTGTTTACTGCAAACTTATTAGCTTTTCCCCAATAAAATCAATTGTAAAAGAGAAAATGGAGGGGTGCTACATTAGTCAGCTACAGCTTGAATCCAAGCAAACCCACTGTCTTAGTTGCCCTCTAACTATCTGACGTGATTGTAACCAGTTTCCTGATAACCTGGCTTGTTTTCTTTTTAAACATCTGGGCATGTTGAAAATTAGTCCAAGGGTACATACTACAATAACCAGCATTTATTTTTATGTGAAAAAGACAATCCTAAACACTGAAATGAAATGGAAGCATTAATACAGAATTGTACATCAATGCCAATGATATTTCATCTGAATGGAGGGAAGTGCTCGGTGCGGTGCCACAGGGCTCGGTTCTTTGCCTGGTACTTTTCAATATTTTTTTTATCAGTGATCTGTATAAGAGTGTGGAGGGCCTACTCAATAAATTTGCAGATAACACCAAATTAGGAGGAGTAGCAAACACACCAGAAGATAGAACTAGAATTCAACGTGATATGAACATGCTGGAAAAGTGGGCGGATGTGAACCAGTTGCAATTTAACAAGGATAACTGCCGAGTTCAACACCTGGGTAACAAAAATGAGGAACATGCATACTGGATAGGTGACACACTTCTGGGTAGCAGTGTGTGTGAACAAGAATTCGGGGTATGGGTGGACCACAAGTTAAATATGAGCAGCCTGTTTGATGCAATGACAAAAAAGTTAATGCAATCTTTTTATTTATTTATTTTATTATTTTATTGGATTTATATCCTGCCCTCTCCGCTGAAGCAGGCTCAGGGTGGCTGGTACATCTTGGAGTGTACCAACAGAGGCAAATCACAAAATGTCATAGTCCCATTGTACACTGCATCGGTCAGCCCACACCTGGAGTATTGTGTGCAATTCTAGAGGCCTCTCTTCAAAAAAGGGTGCAGACGGAATGGAGCAGCTACAGAGAAGAGTGATGAGTTTGATCAAGGGCCTGGAGTCCAAGCCCTATGAGGAAAGGCTGAGGGACTTGGGAATGTTCAGTCTAGAGAAGAGGAGGTGGTGGGGGGACATGATTGCTCTCTTTAAGTATTTGAAGTACTGTCACTTGAGGGAAGGGGCATGATTGCTCCCTTTAAGTGAAGGAATGTCAGAGGAGGGCAGGGAGCTGTTCCTGTTGGCAGCTGGGGATAGGACTCACAATAATGAGTTTAAATTAAGGAAAGAAAGCTGCCAGCTGGATAGTAGGAAAAATTGTTTTACAATAAGAGTTATTTAACAGTGGAATCACTACCTAGGGAGGTGGTAAGCCCCCCCCCCCCACTGGCAGTCTTTAAGCAATGGCTGGACAAACACTTGTCAGAGATGCTCTAGGCCAGGTGTCAAACTCATTTATTATGAGGGCCAGGTCTGACATAAATGGGGCTTTGTGGGGCTGGGTCATGCCAGTTAGTGGAGATATAAACTTTATAAAGGACATAAACACAATTAAAGATTTTTTAAAATTAAAAATACAAACATGCTTAAAAGTCTTGCAATATTATGTTTAAAATGGAAAGGTGGTAGAATTGTGGGATTGGGGAATGCAATTATTAAAATAAAACACTGAGAAAAAGCACAAGGATCACAGCAGAAACTAAAAATATAAAATGCTCTCAGTCTAGGAAAACATGAAATGGCTGGGCATTGCAAGCTTCTCTCCCCTGCCCCCCCCAATCTACTCAGATCAAGCCGCCCTGAGCCACTTGTGGGAAGGGCGGGATATAAATCATGAATAAATAAATAAAATAAATTAGCAATGGCTTTCCAGTGTAATATCCTCCTTTGACTGTGGGTTCCCAGGGTAGAGTACTTACTAGGCTCCAGTTCTCAGATCCATTTAGCAGAGACAAAGCTGGCTCAAAGCATCAACCCTTTATTTGCAAGGGCACAAATCCAGGAAGCTTCAGCTGACCATAGGAATGCTGGAAAGTTAAACTGAGTTCCACCCCATTTAAACACATTGCAGCACAGACAAAGTTGCAAGGAAAATGTGAAATGGATTATCCATTTCTTGCAAATCCAAGCAGAAGTTCCAAGATTAAAAGGGTAGATTATAAATGTAAGAGAAACATACCGCCAGGCTCTGACTCCTGAGGTACACAGCCTGGGCTGCTTCATCCTCTACCACCCTTTCTCAGCAGGCTGCAAACAAAACCTTGGAAAAGGAGAAGGGTTCTGTCACAGCCTGGCCCTTTCCCCTTGCTCTGCTGACTGCAAAGTAGAAGTCTAGGCCATCCATCTTGACTACTCCACTTCCTGCCTTTTAAAAGATTTCCTGTGAGCATGACAGCCCTGGGTTCCTTTGAATCCCCATGCAAAAGATCATGGTCCTGCTGGGTTTGAGTACTAGAGGTGGCTCAGGTCTTTCCTTCCATCACCTATTTTTCCTTAGCTATCTTTGAGGGCCACTCTTCTGGCATGTGCTGGCCTGAGAAGGGTGGGAATACTGCCAAGCCACAGTCTCATCTGCTGGATTCAGGGCTGTCGAGATAAAGATTCCATCTATGCCCTCTTGTGACCTTCATCAAAAGCAAATATTATTGGCTTGCTGCTACCATCCATTAAAAGAACAATTGTTTATGAACATTAAAGGGAAATGGGCAGAATTATTAAATAGCATATTTTACTTGACTTATTTGCACACTGCACATTGCAATGAGGCATAGTGTAATGCTCCCCCCCCTTTCAAATAACACACCTCCCCTCCTGCCCCTCTGGAAACTTTTCTGCCTCCCTGGCATCACAATGTGAGTCTTAAGAGCCCTACCCCCCTTCATCATATTCTTCTCTGAAGCATAACTGAGATCCCCCTCCCCCCATCTCTCTCAATACTTCCAGGTAGGACCTCATTTACCAAATGACAATTGGGTTCTTGTGGCAGAGAAGCTTCTCTACACAGCTCAGAAAATTGGACAGTGAATGGGCCTAAAGGTGGGCTTTTTGCATGGAAGATCATGCAAGCAGGTTGACGACAGATAAAGGACTGGCTGCTGCCATGAAGATTATCATACAAGGGAGAAGGAGCACCACATGCTGCCTTCCTAGAGCATAGAGTGTGAGGTTGGCTGGCTACACAGGCATAGGAAGGAGGCAGGCAGAACCTGAGTCAGCCCCCAGCATCCATCTCTCACTCTGTGTCTGGGGTGGGGATATGTGTGTGGGAGAGACAGATTCCAACAGAAAGGGCAGAGCACAGCTATTCCAGGGAAAGCTAAACTCTATTGTGTTGGCTATCAAAGAACGCAAATCGAGGGTCCTCAAGTTTTTTGTCCTCCACAATCCCCCTCTCTTGGCAGCCCTGGCTGGATTGCCTGAGAACCCTGCCTCCTCTCTGAACTCTATCCACTCCACCCTTCCTTACCTGCTCTTGTGTGGGGCTTTTCCTGAAGTTGCTCTAGCCACCAGTGGGGCCTATGCTACCACCCATAACCTCCCACCCACCCAGGCAAGTTGGGGGGGGCAAGACTCCCACCCCCAGACACATACCAACTACTAATAAATTCCTCAAAACAGACTCCAAAGCCCACAAAATTACATGTCCTTCCAAGATCACAGAAAATGTATAAATCCTGTAGTCCCTTCAGAACACTCCTAAAGCAATATTACTACATATACAAGAGTTGGAGATCTGCAGGTTATATCCCACTGAAAGGAACTTACAGATGGTGGGGCTTAAGCCTTTTAAAACCTAGACTTTTTCTGTCAAAAAAGCTTTGATCTCCCTGGATGAAATGTGCCATGGCAGAAAGAAAAAATGAGGCCATCTAATATGATAGAGGTGCAAAATGGAGTGCATTGTGGACAATGACAGTGATATGATACAGTGGTAATAGCATTAGCACTGGGAAGACAGCACTAAATGCCTTTTATGTAGTGAGGAGACAGTATCCAATGAATCTTTGTATCGTCCTGAGTAGCCCTTCAAGCTAGAAAATAAGTAAATTCTGATACAAAGGCTCACACAAAAATAATAAAGATATATTTCAAGACACAAATTGAAGTAACATGTTTGATAAGAAATCCTTACATTTTTAAAAATGCTTGCTATGCATTTTCCTTGTGTTCTCCATAGTCTAAAAACATGTAGTTGAATTTTATTCTCAGAGATGGTATATTTTAAAAAATTCAGCAAGCAAGAGCTGCATGTAACTGAAACCTGATCTTCCTGTAGCGCTGACATTAAGAGTGTGTTATTTGGTAACAAGCAAGAATGTTAAAAAGGCTAATACCACCAGAGAAAATAATGCAGCTAAGGTAAATAAGCATGCTAATCCCAGTATGCTCCTCTAAGGGCACTTTCACACAGTAGAATTCAGTTGTAAAGTACGTTGAAAGTGGATTGAAAGTGCATTATTCAGCATGTGTGAAAGCATCCCCATGGCTTGATGCACCAGGAGAAAGTGGTAATGTGGTAGCAGACTGCCGGGGTGAAAAAACAGATTGTACTATTTTGGAGTGAAAAAAGGACTAAATTTCTCACATTTTACATCAATAAAGAGAAGTCAAAATTGTTATGCAAAAACATGCAAGTGAGTAAACAAAAAGAATTGCAGAAGTTGACGGGATGTGAAGTTACCTCTAAAGCAAAATATCTGGGTGTGGAGATTACAATGAAAAATACTGATTTATATAAAAACAACTATGAAAAGCTATGGCACAAAATGAATGAAGATATGGTAAAATGGAATAAACTTAACTTGTCATTGCTTGGAAGAATAGCTGCAATAAAAATGAATATTTTACCAAGAATTATGTATTTGTTTCAAACAATTCCGATAGTGAAAGACAGTAAACAATTTAATAAATTGCAAAGAAAAATTTCAGAGTTTGTACAGTCGGGAAAGAAACCAAGAATTAAAATGAAATCTTTAACAGATGCAAAAGAAAGAGGAGGATTTCAACCACCAGATTTAAAGTTATACCACGAAGCAGTATGTCTAGTATGGATAAAAGAGTGGGTGGGTGATGTTGTTGAATAGAAAACTTTTAGCATTGGAAGGTCATGGAAATATATTTGATTGGGACGCGTATATGTACTATGGGAAGAAAAAGATGGATGGTTTTTTCCTCTCATCACTATATAAGAAGTAATCTGTTGAATACGTGGATGAAATATAGAAAATATGAACAGAAAAGATCTGTACTCCCGGTCTAGACATCATCTTGTTATTGGATTACTATCCGGTATTTTCCTCTGTCCCTTTGGGACTTGCGATCTTGTCTTCATTCTTTCTTTTTTCCTTTCCTGAGACTCTTTTTTCTCCGGACTTCTGTTATCAGAATCTTCTTCTTGGTCTTCTGCTGAATCCGATTCCTGGGGGTGCCTTTCTACATGCTTTCCCCAAAACTCTTCCAACTTTTCTATCGATGTTATATTGTACCTACTGGTCTGATAGGTAAAAAAAAGTCCTTCTGGGACTAGCCACCTGTATTGTATGGAATGCTTCATAAGCCAGTTTGTCAGCTTTTTATATTCAAATCTCCTTTTCCTTGTAGACCAGGGGATATCTCTCAATACCTTGATGTCCTTATCCTCCCAGGTCAGAGGTTTTCTTTCGGCTGCACTCAAGATGTTTTCACATGTCACGGTTCGGGTAAATCTTACTTGAATTTCTCTTGGGATGTTAAGTCTCTTCGTGTACGCCGATGCAACTCTCCTTGCCCATTCAATTTCTGCTCTGCCCTGTTGCAATAGTTCTTCTTCTTCTGAGTTCAGTAGATCCACAATCTTGTTTTCAACACTTTCTTCCTTTTCCTCAGGGATGTTTTGGAATCTCAGAATATATGCTGATTTTTCCATTTCAAGCCTTGCCAACCTGTTTTCTAATTCTAAGACACTAGCCTTGTTTTCTCGTGCATTCGCAGATGTCAGTTCTTCTTGGTCTTGCAGCTCTCTGACTTTTATGGAAAGTTCATGCACTTGCTGAGTGTTAACTAGCAACTGTTTTTGGAATTCTGTAACTTGTTCGTTTGTTTTCCTGATTTCGCCCAATAGCTCTGTCTTGACCTCTTCCAGGGCTTCCTGGTTCTGTTTAAAGCCGGCTATCATTATATTTTGTAGTTTTTCTATTGCGTCTTGGTTGACCACTGGAGGAGCTGGCTTACTCCCACCTGGGGGAGTGGCTTGCCCCAATTTTTTAATTTTAGTCTCCATTACTAATTTTTCTCTGCTGCACTTGTCTGGGGTTAGTTTCCTTACAACAACTAACAGTTATTCTAATGTCCTGCAATCAAAAGCAGTTAGTTTGCCCAAGGTTTAGTGGCTTTGACTCTAGTACATCAATTTCCTCTGCACTCTAAGTTCCATCTGCAGTTTAAATTCACCTAAATTACCCAACAGTTGTTTCACAATTTATCACAATTCATTCACTCAATTCAATCAATAATCAACTTAGCCTCAAATTATTTATATTACCAATCAATTTCCCCCTTAGTTCATTACTTGTTACCTTCAGTTCCCTCTACAGTCTTGTTTAAACAATATAACCAATTAATCACTTAAGTGTCTAAATACAATTCATTCATTCATACAAGTATAGAACCTTAAATCAGTTAATTAATCAGTCAGACCCACTTAATCAGTTATACCCCCACAAAATTAATTAATAAGTATTTTAGAATATGTAATCAGATAAACTTTCCCCCTTTTATATTCCCAGCCTTAAAATTGCTTATCAAGTACTCTAATTGACAGTGGTTAGCTATTTTATATGCTTTAATACAGTTACCAGGTGAGTTTGTTATTATAGTCCCGTTTTCCTTTCTTTCCCTTTCTTCTTTCTTCCTTCCTTTCTTCCTTTCTTCTTTCTTCAGTCTTCTGTTCTTCTTAAATCTTCCAGCTGTAAGTCCTGACTCTTATTTCCTGTCTCCGGTGTTTAATCCCGGTGCTTGCCTTTAACACTGTCCTCTACCACTCTTCGGGGAAGAGGTAGCCGCTATATTGTATAGCTAAAAACTGCCTCTCCCCCCTTTGAGCCGTCCAAACGCACCAAACACAACGTCTGATGGGATTCAAAATCCTGTGCCTCTGTAAACACTTCTTTCGGGACAGTCCTGTCTGTTACTCTCACCCTCGCAAACCATCTGCTACTTACTTTCTCTGTCCATATAACTTTCTATACTACTTGTTTCCTCATGTCCGTCGCCATCTTAGTTCTCTACCCCTGCCAAGAAATCCTTCTCTACTGTCCACACTTTGCCTCCGCCATCACTCAACTTATCGAAATTTCGGTTATTGTATCTTCTAGGGTCTCTAATAATCCTTGTTTATGCTTTAGACCCAGCTTCTTTTTATTATTTCCTCCACCGCGCCTTCTTTCGCTCACTGCACTTCAACCTCCCAGTTTCTCGCGAATCGGCACTCTGTTTCAACTTCCCCCACTCCTCCTTCTATCCACCATTCCACCTCCTCTCTTCTCTCATTTAGTCTCTCTCCCTGGAAGGTATCAAAGAAAAGTCCAAACCTTTTACTTCTTTCTTTCGCCCGAACGAGCTCCGTTTCTCAGCCACCGCTGCCGTTTCTCAGCCACTGCCACCCATGCCGCCTCTTTTTCCCTTCCTGTCTTCCAGACGCTCCGTGGCTCGGCTTTCCAGCTTTCCGGTTAACTGCTACGCTCGGGAGTCTGTCTCGCAGCCGCTTGTCATCTTCAGATGTCTCCTTTTTTTTTTTGTTCCAAATGGACTAGTTCTTATGAGGGTCTGTTGCCCTGTCTGCTCCTAACCGGTGGCCCAGTTGCACACACCAGCATTAGAAGGCTCCAGTCAGAGGGAAAGGCTGAGTTCTCAAGGTAAGCCTCCACTCCCCCCTAGATTCTCTGCTAGCCCCCCAGACGCTTCTTTAGGAGGTGTACTGCGAAGTACCCTCCCTGGAGCCTACTAAAACGGAGTGTTCACCGGAGCACCGTGAACAAGCTCCGCTTCACAGTGCCATCTTGCCGGATTAAATGAACCAAAAAAGAGAAAAAAGATATTTCTGCAACTGCAAAAGACTGGAGCTCAAATAATCTGTCTACAAGAGACTCACATAAAAGAGGGAGACACAAAATATCTTCAGAACCAAAAACTAGGACAACTTTTCTACTCATGTGACCTGAAAAAAAAAGAGGCGTTGCTATCTATGTGAAAGCACATATACCATCCAAACTGCTATTCAAAGATGAATTAGGCAGAGTTATAGTGATAGAAACAGAGATAAATGGGAATAAGATAATCCTGGGCAATATATATGCCCCGAACAACAACCAAGAACAGTTTTTTGCCAAATTGCATGGAAAGCTGGTAAATTACAACTTGCAAAATTTGTGCATTGTGGGTGACTACAATGCTGTATTTGACATTGGGAAAGATAAAAAAATATGAGAGAGCTAAGGCAAAAAAGAACCGATCCCAACTTCTGAAAACCTTCTTCAAGATGGCTGACGAATTCAACCTAATCGATGCCTGGAGGATGAAGAATCCACAAACAAGGGACTTCACATACTTCTCCCATGTACATAAATGTTGGTCCCGACTGGATATGTGTTGGCTGTCGGCTTCCCTGGGGTGGTCGGTTACTGAAGCCAATATCAATCCTAAAACCTATGCCGACCATAATCCAATTCAAATTATTCTGAAAGATTGCGTACGCAAAACTCGTTGGACACTCAATCTGCAAATTTTAAAAGAAGAACCATTTATCAAGAAAGCAAAGGAAGATATTAAGTTGTTTTTTGAGCGCAACTTGAAAAAAGATACCTCAATGCAAATAATCTGGGACGCTTTTAAGGCCTACGTTAGAGGGTTGCAATTAGCTACTCTACTAAAAGGAAAAAAGAGCGAATGAAAGCATACAATGATTTAATCAGAGATTTGGAGAAACTCGAAAAGCAACAAAAAGATAAAAGCTCCAGAGAGGTTGCAGTCAAAATCTATGCGATCCAACATGAAATAAACTTATTATTGATGGAAGAATTGGAGAAGAAATTGAAGTGGACCAAACAAAACTATTTTGAAAACGCCAACAAACCGAGCAGATGGCAGGCATATAAATTAAGAAAAGAAAGGGAGAAGAAAGCCATAAGATCGCTTAAAAATGAAGAAAAAGAAGAAACCACAGAAAAATCTCAAATGAACTCAATTGTTCAAAAGTACTATCAGAATCTCTATAAAAGACAAGAGATAACATCACAATCCCAGGAGGAGTATATCAGAAAGGTTGGGATCAAGCGAATATCTGAAGAGCATCGTGATGGTCTAGAAGGCGCAATCACAATGCACGAGATAACAGAAGCACTGAAAAAACAGAAAAACAATGAAGCTCCAGGCCCAGATGGTCTACCCATCGAACTCTTCAAGACATTTGAGGAGGTTCTGTTGATGCCTTATAAGTCCCTGATAGAGGAGATCCAGGAAACAACCCATCTTCCTTCCTCGTGGAGTGAGGCCTCGATATCACTAATTCATAAAAAAGACTCAGACCCTACAGAAATACGTAATTACAGACCAATATCGCTTTTGAACGCGGACTATAAGATATTTGCAACGATCCTGTCCAATAGATTGAAAAAGATTATCCCCACAGTTATCAAGGAAGACCAAACAGGGTTTGTCCCTGGCAGAGCAATAAGGCAGAACACAAGATTTTTCATGGATATTTTGGAATACTATCGGTTACACCCCGGGAAGCAATTTGCCGGTATTGCCTTAGATGCCGAGAAGGCGTTTGACAACGTCAATTGGAACCTCATTGTGAAGACATTAGAAACTATCGGATGCGGCCCGAACTTTACGAATCTAGTGGGAGCTATCTATTCCAAACAAATGTGTGTAAAGGCCCAGATGGTCTACCCATCGAACTCTTCAAGACATTTGAGGAGGTTCTGTTGATGCCTTATAAGTCCCTGATAGAGGAGATCCAGGAAACAACCCATCTTCCTTCCTCGTGGAGTGAGGCCTCGATATCACTAATTCATAAAAAAGACTCAGACCCTACAGAAATACGTAATTACAGACCAATATCGCTTTTGAACGCGGACTATAAGATATTTGCAACGATCCTGTCCAATAGATTGAAAAAGATTATCCCCACAGTTATCAAGGAAGACCAAACAGGGTTTGTCCCTGGCAGAGCAATAAGGCAGAACACAAGATTTTTCATGGATATTTTGGAATACTATCGGTTACACCCCGGGAAGCAATTTGCCGGTATTGCCTTAGATGCCGAGAAGGCGTTTGACAACGTCAATTGGAACCTCATTGTGAAGACATTAGAAACTATCGGATGCGGCCCGAACTTTACGAATCTAGTGGGAGCTATCTATTCCAAACAAAGCGCAAAGATTAGCATCAATGGAGATCTCTCCGAAGCGATCAGAATTGAACGGGGGACCAGACAAGGATGTCCATTGTCCCCCTTACTTTTCATCTTAACATTAGAACTTTTAATAACAAAAATAAGGGAGGATGATGGAATACGAGGTGCTAACATCAGGGGGGGGGGAATACAAAGTTCGCACTTATGCCGATGACTTGCTTCTTATATTGAGGCCCAACGGCCTCAATAGAACATTTAATGAGAACATTGGAAGAATATGGAAAAATTTCTGGTTTTAAAGTCAACTTACAGAAAACGAAGTTTCTAGCCCAAAATATGACTAAGGAGGAAATAGAGCTGTTGGAAATGAAATCAGGGTTCTGTTACGAGAAAAAAACCAAGTATTTAGGCATTCTCTTTTCAAATGACTTAAAAACTCTTCAAAGAGACAACTATGACAAGATTCTAGCAGAAATCCAAGCAGATTTAAATAAATGGAGAGATTTACATATCTCACTACTGGGGAGAATCGCATCCATTAAAATGAATATTCTGCCTAAAATCCTATTTTTATTCCAGACAATACCAATCATCCTTCCCCAATCCTTTGAATAAATTGACTACCATATTTATATGGTATAATAAATTGACTACCATATTTATATGGCAAAACAAAAAACCCAGAATTAAATTAAAAGTATTGCAAGATAGCGTATCTAGAGGAGGGCTTGCTCTGCCTGATTGGAACTTATATTACAAGGCTTGCTGTTTAGTGTGGCTTTCGGACTGGTTCACACTGGAAAACAAACGATTACTAGTATTGGAAGGTATGGGTTTAGTTAGAGGCTGGCACTCTTACTTGTGGTACTCCCCTCCCCCCAGAGAAAACATATTTCATAGACATGAAGTTAGGAAATCGCTATACAAAGGGTGGACAGAACTCAAAAACGTGATTTATTCTAAAACGCCCCTCTGGTTATCTCCAGTAGAAGCCTCCACCCATCCTAATTTATATAGTTGGGATACCAGTTACAGCTACAGAAGCTTACTAGATGTGGATCTCAACTTAAATCTGGACGACAATGTTAAACTGGACTGGTGGCTGAAGAACCAAATTAAATCGAAATTCCAACGATATAAAGAAACAGGTTTCGTTAAAACATCCCATGAATTTGATATTATAATTGATGAAAAACAGAAGCTTATCTCAAAATTTTATAATTGGCTTTTAAAAGTTAAATTGCAGGGCGAAGTCGTTAAGGAAAGCTGGGTAAAGTGGTTGACAGATTTTGGATACAGCATCGAAATGGAACAATGGGAAAAAATATGGAATCAAAACTTAAGGCTTACTAAATCTGCTGTGTTTAAAGAAAACATATATAAGATGATTTATAGACGGTATTTAACGCCGGAAAGGTTGAGTAAAATCTATCCTGATTACTCCAACAGATGTTGGAAATGTAGGAAAGTAAAGGGGTCCCTATATCATATTTGGTGGCATTGTGAAACAGCTAGAAAATATTGGGCCCAAATTAACATGTGGATACAGAAAATACTAAAAATTAAAATTCGGCATACCCCTGAAATGTATTTACTAAATGTGTGTAAAGATAATCTACCTAGACACGAAAAAAAACTATTGTTATATGCAATAACTATCGCGAGAATTCTTTATGCAAAATATTGGAAAGTATCAAAATTACCAGATAGAAACGAATTTGTACAAAAATTGTTAGAGGCCGCAGAGATGGACACTCTTACTGTTAGACTAAGAGGAGGCAATTTACAAGATTGCAAAGACTTGGAATAATTTATATATATGGATAAATAATGTGAACTGACAAGGAAATAAGTTGTATATCGTGAAATTACCCTCTATGCTCCTTGGGTTGAGGGTGGTGTTGGGTGTTGGTTTGGTGGTGGATAGGTTTTATGACTTATTGCAATAAAACCTGTTTTTGTTTAAAAAAAAGAAAGAAAGAAATATAGAAAATATGGAGATGAAAGGAAGCTGCTGAGGATAGTGCCAGCAGAAGTAATTAAAATATCGGCGGAGACTGGTGAAGCAAGATGGTTGTCATATAATCAATTATTAAAAATACAAGGTGGCAAGATAGAATTGAAAACAGCTGAAGAATTGAATAATAAGTACTTACTCATTTTATTTATTTATTTATTAACGTTCAATTTCTATCCCGCCCTTTCCACAAGCGGACTCAGGGCGGCTAACAATCAATACTATAATACAATTTAAAACCAATAAAATACAATTTAAAACATTTAAAAAACATTTTGTGGTGCTATACAACTTTGGTATGGCGGGATCTTTCTTTTTCCTATAGTGTATAGGGATCTAGTGATCATACAATGTTTGTAATTTCTCAGCGATGTGAGATGGCAGTTCTTTCCGGTTAAGTGTTGAAGGCCTGTTGGAACAATTCGGTTTTACAGCCCTGCAGAATTGAGAACGGCCCCGTGGGGCTCTTATGGACTCCGGTAGGGCATTCCTGATTTCTGGAGCTGCCACTGAGAAGGCCCTAGCCTGTGTAGAACACAGCCTGGCTTCCTTTGGTCCGGGGATGGACAATGGGTTTTGTGTCCCTGAACGCAGTGCTCTCTGGGGAACATGTGAAGAAAGGCGGTCCTGTAGATAGGAAGGCCCCCAACCAAAAAGGGCTTTAAAGGTCAAAAACAACACCTTGAAGAGGACTTGGAACACAATAGGCAGCCAGTGCAGTTCTTTCAGCACAGGCCAAATATGCTCCCATCTAGGGAGCCTCATTAACAGCCATTCTGCAGTGTTCTGCACTAGCTGTAGTCTCCGAGTCAGGTTCAAGGGTAGCCCCACGCAGAGAGCGTTACAATGATCTATTCTCGAGGTGCCATACCCACCGAAGATGGAAAAAGGCGGATTTGGTAGTGGCTGCTACCTGGGCCTCCGTTGTCAAAGAGGACTCCAGGAGGACTCCCAAGCTCTTGACCTCTCTTTCCACCCCCACATCTGCATGCACCTGTTTGTGTATTCCTCTTGCAACCACTCCTAATGCCCATGTTCAATTGCCTGCACCACCTACACATCCCTTCCTCAACAGCACTGGCCAGTGTATGCAGTTAGGAATGCTGTTTCCATTGTCATCAGGAATGCCAGCACTGTGTACCACCCACATTGGGCCCTGGCAGCTGCTCTACCTCAAAATATGCTGACACATTTAGTAGGTCCTTCCTTCAGCTGCTACTACTGGAACCTTGCCTCAAGCTACAACCAAGCTTGCTTGGTTTCAAGAAAATATTTTGACAGCTAATTTTTCATACCTTCCCTTGGCTGAAACACTGGGAAACTGCTGTGAAAGGCAGCAGAAAATTGTACTGCAATTAATGAATTAATTTCAAGTTCAAGCTTTTCTGCAGTTATCCCCAAAAGGATATTTATGAGGGGCTTGCAGTTTTTTACTGGCTGAGTTTCCCATGCCTTTAAAAGCAACCTGTTGTGCATATACTTAGCCAGTGAACTTCTTTCATCCATTTTAATATCTACAGGAGAAGCTTAATTTTGGTGTCAGACAGCTGTTAAAAACAGGATCAGTAAAATGGTGCCAAGTTCATAGTACCATCGCTTCCATTACTGCTGTATATCTCTGATAATCTCTTTCTGCCCCACACCTCTCTCACTCACACAGAAATCTCATAGAAAGGCCAGGTGGCTACAACTGGGGGTGCCAACTTTTCACTGGCAGAGCTCCTATGTCTGCACTAGCTGCCTCTTTTTTAAAAAAGAGGACAGAGCTAGGAACATCATTTGCCCAGCAAGGGTTCTGATTGGCTACTGAAGATCTGATTATCTGTGCAGGATCAAAGAAATACTTCTTCAGCAGAAGCTGCCACCATAGCACAAGGATCTTCACTGCATTGCTGAAGGTAAGCTGTGTGAGAACAGAAAAATGATCAATATGTTCATTTTCAAAGCATCTTGTTGAATGGAGCTTCTGCCTGAATGTTGAAGAGTTACTATGGTCTCAGGTTTTTTTATGGTGTGGTTTGAGATAATAATTTGGGTTGTCCTCTTCAACATGTGTTCTGCATTGGTGCCTTAAAACATATTTATCTGCAAAACTGGCGTTCCTTTAGTTTGTAGAACATTATATTTTAACTGTGGTTGGTTCCAAACCTTCTCACCCTTAAAAGATGCCTCCCTAAAATGGAGAGGTCAGGAAATAGTGAGATTTGGCAATGTAATCTTTAAAATAAAACATCAAGAAAAAGCGGAAGGATCACAGCAGAAACTAAAAAATAGAAAATGCCCTGAGACTAGGAAAACATGAAATATTTGGGCATTGCAAGCTTCCCCCCACTCTCATGTCTACTCAGAGTGGCAGTGGCTCTTCCTGTAATGTTTCCCCTTTTGCTGTGAGTTCCCAGATTAGAGTATACACTCAGGCACACGTTCTCAGGTCCATTCAGTGGGGACAAGCTGGCTCAAAACATCAACCATTTGCTCCCCAAGGACGGAATAAAGAGTCAGACACAGAGTATTGGTATAAAATTGGGCCACTTTATTCAATATTCTAATAAACAGCAAGGTTACCCCACCAGCGGCCTGGCCAGGGCTAGGGGTCACCGCGACCGCTCCCCTGCCATTAACGGGCGAGAGACCCAGCCCCCCAGCCGGAGCTGAGTATTACTCAGTTCCCTCCAGGCAGGCCAAGCAGGGAGGCACGCACCAGAGGGCCCACCATATGCATGTCTCGCCAGAAAGGTACCCTCTAGCCGAGCCTCCCGGACAGTCTGCATTCTCCAAACCTGGGTCTTCAAACCCGAAGGCTGATCATGCCAGACCCCAAATTCCCAAAAAGGGGGATGCTTCACAGTCCTCCCCTAGCCACATAGTGCCCTAAACCCCAAAAACCTGCCACTAAAGTGACCGCCTATTTAACAGCGCCTCCCGATAGCCAAATCCTCAATCGACTGCATTGCTATGTAGGGTAGGCAAAAAACGCACCCCAGCCACTGCCAATCAGCCAAGGTATAAAAAATTCCTACCCGGCTACCCAAAGGAGGCAACCAGCAAATTGCCCACATAACATGCAGGACGGGCGGGAGGGCTGATCGTCTGCCAAGACGAAGGAGCCGACGAGGAGCCTTTTTTTCTGTGCACCGAAATGGGCGCCCCCTGACTCTTCCCATCCAGGGAAGCAAACTCTGCTCATGCAGCCTAGCAGCTATGCTGCAGTCTGCAAGCATAAGATTATTTGCGAGGAGATAACTCCTATACCCAACAACTACAGCTGACATACAAAACTGGAAACTGAAACAAGAGCTCCACCCAATAAGACCAAACTAAATCACACAAATATCGGGGAAGGGGGAGGGGGGAAGCAGACTCTTCCATTACATATATACATCTATACAATAAATATACCACACTCCAGGTTTACAGGGTGGTTCAAGATGGGAGAGACTTGAAGGCCCATTGAAGATAACTAGAGCCAAGAATGCCAACTGACTTTCAGGAACTCCATTAATACATTGCAGTACAAAACAAGTTGGAAAGAAAATGTGGAATGGATTTTACATTAAGGTCTTTTTGCCCGGACAGATTACTCTGGGAATGAAAAATCCATTCCACATTTTATTTCCAACATTTTTTGTGCTGCAATGTATTTCAGTGGAGCCCAGAGGAGCTTCCTGCTGGAGGAGAAGCCACAATGGCAAGCTGGGAAGTTCATCAGGTCTGCCGTCTGCTCTCTGCACTCAGCTGAGCTCGGAAGAGTGAGAAAAGGCAGGGGAGGGAGAAGCGGGAGAAGAGAGCTGCAGTCTGAACTAAAGTCCTAGGTGGGCCATAGGATTGACACGCTTGGTCTAGACATTAAATGCTGAACTAATATACAAGGTTTGATTTCCTCATCTAACTCTATCATTGATTTATGTTAGAATAAAAATTATTACCTGGATACACAAACTCTTGTGCGTGCTGGTCAGATTAAAAGAAAAAGAAAAAAAATCCTTGTCAATTTGGCCTGTATGTTTCTTCAGGGATAAAAAAAAAACCCTACATGCATAGAACATGTTTGGAATAGCAAGAACATTCATTCAGAGCACTCTTTCCATGAATTCCTGAAAATATAAGACAGAAATTCAGAAATTCCCACATTCCTGCCTACACAGAACTACAGATTCTCTTTCATTAACTCAGGACCGAGGACATTAATTGCAGCTTACTGGTGTCACAAGGACTACTCTTTGATCACTGTACCATATTACCCATGTTAAAAATACAACTAGTAGTGTGCTCACAAACCAATACAAGGAGACAAAAGCTGTCACATTAAGTCAGATAAATTGCACATCTGCCTAAGCTTCCCATATTTTTTTTTTAAAAAGGTAGCAAGAAGCCACTAGGGAGATTTTAAACAGACTACAAGACTGATATTAGCCAAAGTGACATATTGTCAGAAGAGTAGACTCAGATTCAAATCCACTCATAAGCCATTATGCTTACTAAATACTCTTGGGCTAGCCACTCTTTCTCTATCTTAACTCTACCATCCTCACATACTTTTTATCAGGGTTTTTTTTGGTAGCAGGAACTCCTCTGCATATTAGACCACATAGCCCTGATATAGCCAATCCTCCATGAGCTTACAAGGCTCTTAGTACAGGGTCTGCTGTAAACTCCAGGAAGATTGGCTACATCAGGGGTGTATGATCTAATATGCAAAGGAGTTCTTGCAACAAAAAAAGCCCTCCTTCTTATGAGGATAAGGGCAGAACCATATGTACTGACCTGGACTTCTTGGAAGAGGGGGGGGGGGTGAGATTAGATAATAATAGACTGGTATTGACCCACAAGAACTGCTAGTGTTTTACTGGCTTTGAACCTTGCGCTTGATTTCTAGCTATGAAACATTTTATTTGTATTACTGGGAATAAGGCTGGTTGTAGAGAAAAATGCAAAGGGCTCTAGAAAGAGACTCTGGGTGCCCCGACATGTTTGCTGTCTTCCCATTCGCCCAAGTGAAGGCATTCACTTCCACCCCACACACACCTCAAGGGAAGCTGATCTCTGCCATTTGGATAGCAGTTGTAATTTTGAGTGATCTCCAGACCTCATCTGGAGCTTGGCAACAGTGGTTTCCTAGGAGGAAATGGCATTGTACCTGTCTCAGGTCCCACCTCTCCTCAAGCTGCACCACTTAAATATCTAGGAATTTCCTAACCTGGAATTGGCAACCCTATCTCCTTCCCTTTATCTGCCCCTCTGACTTCAGCTTTCCATTGCTTTCCCCCTTCCTGCAGCCTCTACATAGGAAAAGAAAAGTTTTTCTCCACAGTGGGGGGGAGGGACCAAAGCAGCTTACATCATTCTCCTCTCCCCCCTTTGATCTGAACAACAACCCTGTAAGGCAGGTTAGACTGGAGATCTGTGACTGGTCCAAAATCACCCCGTCAGCTTCCACAGTATAACCATTTAATGCAATGGCCGCCTATTGCCCGCCTTTTCCCGTAACTTAGCAAGGACGTATAATGATATTAGTCACTTCGGGGGTCCTGTTGATAGCTAATGAGGGGATCACTGCTGAATAGATGTCTCTCCCAAAGACTCAGGCACCGAAGATCGAAACAATCAACCACAGTCCTTTATTTCTTGATAGGCTTAAACTGGGGGTGATGGGATGTTTATACAGAGGATAGTTTGTGTCTTCTTATGAATAACAGTTTATATGCAGGCTTGACATATATGTAGGCTTGACACCTTCAGTAGGGCACCGAGGTTTTTCAGGGTTAACAGTCCTTTTATTATTCCCTTCTCCAAAACTTTACTCAGGCTGGCCTTTTGGGCTTTATGTGCCTGGTCCCTGGAGTCATCTGGTGTGACAGCCCACAGCTCTCCTGACTCCCTCAGACCTGCGGCTCTCTCTCCGCCACCTTATAAGTTCTTAGGAGCAGTGTAAAATATGTCTGTGACCACTATTGTCTTCCACCTTGACACTCTTTTGTCACCCTCCTCTTTCTCTGAGGGCACCTGCAACCAAGAGATATGCCCTCCACAGCCACCTGATTTCACCGAGCCGACCGAGAGCTTTGCTCCCCACGAAGTCTCCTTCACAGCACTCTGTCTCCAACTCCCCATTTTTGACCGTTTTCTGACCGTTAACCCCCCACTCCAGACCTGAGAGTTCTGAGCGCACCTGACCCCCACCCTCGGGTCACATGACTCAGTGCTCTTTGAGTCCTCAGCTACTACTTTAACCCTTCGATTCCGTCACACACAGCAAGAACCTGTGTCCTTGTCAGAGGAACTAAGCAGGAATTAATCTTCTTTTCCACAGAAGAAGAAGATTAATTCCTTTGGTTTGAAAGGGAGTTTCCACACACTACCTTTTGGTTTGAAAGGGAGTTTCCACACACTACCTAAATCACTTTCGCCAAATCACAATCCCAGTTCTGGTTTCTGTGTTAAATCATACTTCAGCTTAAGCTGACATTTAATTTGTTAATGAATTCTTCCTCAGGATAGGAATACTACAGTCAAGGCAAAGGAATCTTCATACTTCACCCTAAGATGAACCTGTCTGACTTTTCCTGTCAAACTCACAGACTCCAAACTCTGTCAGAAACCAACTGACCTTTAAAATATTTGGTTGTTCTGACAAGTGTCTAATTTACAAATAGCAATTAATTTTACAACCTGTTTTTCTGATTGCATTTTTTTCCAGGATGATTTCCTTTATTCATTGTATCTCGTAAACAAGTCAGTTTTGCTTGATGCCAAACTGTTGTTGTGCCAAAATCATCTTTTTCAACTGTTATGTACAAAGTTATAAAAATAAAGTCAAAAAAAGAGAAAGAAATCAACTGACTTCCTTCAGAATGCTTTCAACTGACAGAATCTCTGGACTGGAATGAACTGAATTCTCTTAAACACTCAGCTGATCATATAGGTTTTTTTTCCGCTGGTGCTGGCAAATCAGAAATGAGAAACAGCCTGTCACTCAAGCTTTCCATTCCAGTGGAATGTTAACCTTTCATCTCCCATAAACCTGATTCTGCTACACTAGGAATCTGATTTTTTAAGTGCAGTCCATCACAGATGCATTGCTTATACAGCAGCCTTAGTGGATTATTAGGATTTAGAAAGTGTCAGAGGAAAAAAAATAAAGGTCCTTGTTCTCAAAATAATGGAGTAAACAATCAACTAGGAAGAAAAAGACAATAGTAGCAAAGGAACAACGTGTGCATGTGACTATCAAATCTGACCAAATACAGCTATAAATGCACCTTAAGTGTGTGATTTCTCAGATTGCAAAGTCTAACTCCAAACTACATTACCAAATTGGAACTAGCTCTTTACAAAAATTTGCTCCTGTATATATGTTCAAGTGTTGTATGAATGATTTAATCTAGAAACTACACATTTTGCACATATTCTACAAAAAGTGTTGTAATGTTGTCTTGAAGATGCAAGTATTGCTGTTTATTTCAGTCAGGCAAAGACTATAATGAACTCATTGTGGTGAAATCAATAAAGCGCTAAACAATTTCATCTATAGTTGCTTGTAAGCATAAGTCATTCATTAGTTTGCTACTAATATGCTGTGTTGGTTTCAGCAAACTTACAATATAATGATAGCTCACAATTAAGAACTAATAGGACTTCACTACATCAGAAATGTGTTCCTTATTAGTTCTTACTTAAACCATAGTCCTTGCTTTCTGTTGAACCAAAACAACTGGGATACTGACAGTGCAATTCTAAATGGAATTATGTCCTTTCCACTGAAATCAGAAGGCTTAGGAGAGTGTGGGTCTGTTCAGATTGCCCTGTTAGTGAGATGGTCTCAATCCTGTTTACTGCTTTATTTGTAGACCCACTGAGTGATTGCCCTTGATGATTACTTGGAAATTTGGCTTTATATAGGAAGCATAAGCATTTGGCTTTATGTAGGAAGCACTGTTATGATCATTACACTAATGCTCCATGGTTTCTACTAGCCTCCTAGTAGCCTTCTGAATACAGTTTCTCCACCATCATCAAACTGGTTAATAAAGAAAGACTATTCAGCTTGCTCTCCACTTTTATCCTGTTGAGTTGGACTGTAAGTGCACCACCTGCTGAAATAGGTTCATATTTTCAGTTTTACAAAGTATGCAATAGGCTGATGGTCACCTCCCAGTTTGACTCTCACAATTCAGTAACTGCCTGAATAAAGTTTTGTGGTGACTCTCTCAAAAGGATCAGGTTAAACAGTAATGATCACGTATAAACAACTACTTTTAGTTACGTGTTTCTCAACCTTTGGGTTAGGTCCCGAAAGTGGGTCATAAAGCCTCAGAAAGTAGGTTGTGGGCCAGCCCTCCCTAATAGCCACCCCTGTCATTTCCATTGCTCTCTTTTGTATTTGAGAAACAAAGATATAACCCTGGAAACAGTATCCTTCACATCATACATTAGTTGGTATTTTTTTCGTTGCATATACATGTTCATAAAATAAAACATATGATGGTTACCAGAGTGAGTTTCTCAGAACCCTATAGGACAGGGGTGGCCAACGGTAGCTTTCCAGATGGTTTTTTTGCCTACAAAAAAGCCCCAGCCATTAGCCATGCTGGCTGGGGCTGATGGATGTTGTAACCAAAAAACATCTGGAGAGCTACCGTTGGCCACCCCTGCTATAGGAGATTAAAGGGGATAAAGGAGAAGGAGGGGTGGTTGGAAGCTGGAATGTAACACCCATATGCTAAAGCTGTGTATGTTGGAATGCCAGTTGCTTGGGGTTCATAATGGAGGCAGCTGTGCCCTTTGTGCAATGTTAATTTTCTCAAAAACATCTGATTATCGACAGTAAAAAAAAACCCAGAATACTGAACTAGATGGGTGGCAAAAACATTGGGACAACCCTGAATGGATCACTATGACTGGTTCCTGATGGGTGCTTTGAGCTGCCCCAGGGATGCCAGGCATGCATGTCCTATCATGTACATCTGCTTGTCAACCTATCCCCACTCTCAACCCGTCCCTACCAGAAGTGCAGCCAGCTCAAAAAGATACCACTTCCAAAGTGGTACTACCTAATCACTGATGGGTGGTACCAAAACAGCACTACCTAATCACTGATGGGTGGTACCAAAGTGGTACTACCTAATCACTGATTAGGGAGTACCAAAGAGGAATTGTTAAGGTCATTTTTCCAACTATAGAGCTCAATAATTCTCATCCAGGAAAAAATAAACATAGTACAATGTAAGTCATATGTGACAGTAGCAAAATAGCTACAAATGTGATCATAGGGTTTCTGTTCACAGTACCTTTCCAGCTGTCTGGACAGATGGAAAATGACCCTTGGCACTGTGAGGGGTCCTTTTCCTAAGAGGACAGGAGGACATCTTGGGTGTTTTCCCACCATCCAATCAGGGAGGCAGGAATCTTAAAATCTTCCTCTTCCTGCGGCTGTGGGAATCACCCCTCTCTCAGTTTGGGTGATTCCAAGCAGCAGTAAGAAGAATATCGTACCTAAAAAACTCCTAAGGTAAAAAACTAACAGTCGGTCAGTAACAATGGCATTAGACTGGAAGACTGACAAAAAACAAACCTTTATGGTAAACAACAGGCCAATAGGCAATAGATAGTAGCATAGGACAGACCCTTCAGACGAAGGCTGATAGACGAGATACAAAGAAGAACAGACTGCCCAAGGTAGGGCGAGAAAAGGGAGGGCAACATGTCCTCCTGTCCTCTTAGGAGAAGGACCCCTCACGGTAAGTGCCAAGGGTCATTCTCCCTAAGAGGCAGAGGACATCTTGGGTGCTCCCAGAGCAGTATGTTAATCAGGGTGGGGTCACCCTATTCAGGCAGGACATGTTGCAGGATTCGTCTACCAAAGGCTGCATCCGCCGACGCGTATGCATTCAGCTTGTAATGGTGAACAAAGGTGGAAATAGACAACCACCTAGCTGCTTTGCACACCTCCTTGACAGAGGCGTTCTTATTGAAGGCTGCATTGGTGGCTGCACTTCTGGTCGAATGTGCGGTGATCCCTGATGGCACCTTGAGATGTAACGCCTTGTATGCCTCCGTTATACACTGCTTAATGGCGTAACTAATAGCCGACTTGGACATTTTCTGACCTAATCTGGGCGCTAATATGTTAATGAACATGGAATCTGACTTACGAATAGGTTCAGTTCTAACCAGGTAAATCTTGAGTGCCCTACGCACGTCCAGAGTATGCCACGTGCACTCCTTGGGATGCTTAGGATCTGGGCAAAAAGATGGTAAATTGATTTCTTGGTTTTGGTGGAACCTAGACAAGACCTTTGGCTGAAAGGTAGGGTGTGGATAAAGAACGACTTTGTCCTTGTGGAACACGCACAGCTCTCGCTTAACCGACAAAGCTCCAATTTTGGAGACCCTTCTGGTCGATGTTATCGCCACCAGGAAGATAGTTTTCATGCGCATCATCTTTAAGGACACAGACATTAAGGGCTCAAAAGAAGGATTTGTTAAAGCTGAGAGCACTGGATTCAGCCGCCAGGTAGGAAAGCGATGAGATTGTGGTGGAGAACTCATAGAAGTTCCTCTAAGAAAGCGACGGATATGAGGATGCGATGTCAGATTTACGCTGTCCACTTGTTGGAGTACTGAAGACAAGGCTGCAACCTGGCGCTTGAGGGTAGCTGGCTTCAGTCCTGACTGAAGCCCATCCTGAAGGAATTGAAGAATTCTAGGGACCGTGGGATGTAGTGGGTCTACACTCGTTCTCCGACACCACCTGTGAAAAACTTTCCAAGACATGTTATCAATCCGAGTAGTGGATTCCTTTCTGGAAGCTAGGATTCCTTTCTGGAAGCTAGGAAGCTTCGCTTGTATAACCCAGGTCTAAAAATGATTTCCTCTCAACCTCCAGGCAGTCAATCTCAGCAATTCTGGATGAGGGTGCCACACCGGGCCCTGCAATAGCATGTCCGGCCAGGTTGGTAGATGAAATGGTTCTGCTATCGACATCTGTTGGATTGATGAGAACCAGGGACGTCGAGGTCACCAGGGCGCAACCAGGATGACCTCGGCCCCCAACATACTGATCTTTCTGAGAACCCTCGGAATGACTGGGATTGGAGGAAATGCATACAGAAGGTCTTGTGGCCAGGGAGATGTTAGAGCGTCCGTGGCCTCCGCCTGCTTGTGGTAGTACCTTGTGAAAAACCGAGGAAGTTGGTGATTCTGATAGGACGCAAAGAGGTCCAACGTCGGTAGGCCAAAGCATTCCACTATCTTTAGGAAAAGGTTCTTGTTGAGAGACCATTCCCCCGACTGAATGTTCTCCCGACTGAGCCAGTCTGCCTTGACATTGCAAGCTCCCTTGATATGTTCTGCCCTTACCGACTTCAGGTGAATCTCTGCCCACTCGAACAGCTTCCCGGCCTCCTTGTGGCGAGAACTGGACCTGGACCCCCCTTGATTGTTTAGGTATGCTTTTGCTGCTATGTTGTCCGTTCAAACAAGAACATGCTGTCCAGACACCTGGTCTTGAAAGTGCAGCAGAGCCAAGCGAATAGCCCGGAATTCCAGGAGGTTGATCGGGAGGCCCAACTCCTTGGTTGTCCACTGACCCTGTGTGGGGATCTTGTTGAGGGTCACCCCCCAACCTGAGAGGCTGCCATCTTAAAATAGTTGTAACACTCTCTCCACGAAGTAGATTCTCCCCTGACGCAGGTTGGCGGTCTTGGTCCACCACAGAAGACTCTCCTTGATGACTTTGGGCACTGTCAGCGACATGGGACGCTTCTCCATGATCTGGAGTTGATAGGGCCGTAGAAACATCTGTAACTGTCTGGTATGATGACGACCCCACTACAGTGCTTCAAGGTTCGAGATCAGGAGGCCCATAAGACTCGCCAGAGTCTGAAGAGTCGACGATGACTCCTGTACCAGCTGTTGCACTAACCTCTTGGTCTTTAATATCTTGTCTTCCGGAAGAAAAATAGAGCTCAGGTTTGTGTTGATGACCATGCCCAGGTGCTCCAGTCTCTGAGTCGGGCACAGATGACGTTTGGGCAGAATGATTAAAAAGCCTTGTTGTTGCAGACAATTGATAGTACTCCGAATGTCCTGCTCTGCAGTTTTCCTTGACGAGGATCTTATCAACAGGTCGTCGAGATACGAGTGCACATGTATTCCTTTCTGTCTGAGGTGAGCAATCAGATTCACTAAAACCTTGGTGAACACTCGCGGTGCTGTTGCGAGGCCAAATGGTAGGGCTCTGAATTGGTAGTGGGCCCCGTTCACGCAAAAATGAAGGAATCTGTGGTGTGCAGGCAGAATCAGAATATGCAGGTAGGCCTCTGTTAGGTCCAGCGATGACATGTAATCTTGATGATGCAGCGCCTCTGTTATTGATCTGATGGACTCCATTCTGAAATGACGCAGCTTGACATTGTTGTTCAGAAATTTTAAGTCCAAGATTGCCCTTCAGTCCCCGTTTTTCTTGGGGACCGTGAATAAAATAGAACACCTTGATATCTCTGTTTCAAGGGAACTTGTTTTATCGCTGCAATCTCTAGTAAATGGTGTATCGCTTTGAAGGTGATGTCTCTTCACCCCGGGTTCGAGCGAAGGGGGGATATAATAAAACGATCCGGAGGCGTTCGTTTGAACTCTATCGGGTAGCCCCGAGACACAATTTCCAGAGTCCAAGAATCTGCCTGCGATGCCGCCCAGGCTTGGTGAAAATGTAGCAGGCGGCCTCCTACTGGGATGGGATCCCAGTCATGCTTTATTTGGCTTGGAGCCCTTCTCGAATTTGTCTCCTCTGTCGGACTGGTTTCTCTGAAAATGGGGATTGGAGAAAAATTCTTATGAAAATTCTGTTTGGGTTGCCCTCAGGAAGATCTTCTGTACTGTACTGTATAAATCGAATGAAATAAATAAATAAACTGTTTAGGCTTGGAGACACTATTGGAGACACGAAAGGAGTTAGAACCGAAGCCTCTTCTGTCGGGACGTCTCAGGTATTTGGGCATGGCCTTCTTGTCCCGTGTCTCCATTAGGATCTTATCCAGGGTGTCCCCAAACAACTTTTCTCCTTGAAAAGGATAGGCTGACACGATCGACTTTGAATGGATGTCTGCCGGCAAGGCCCTAAGCCATAGACCCCTTCTTGCTACGGTGTTTGAAGCCATCGCTCTAACGGAAAAGGTAAGAGCATCCAAAGAAGCGTCCGCTGAAAACTCAGCCGCCCGAAGAAGTCTGTTGGTGCCCTCCAGGATCCGTTTATCTGCATCTGGTAAGAGTTGAGTTAAACGCCTTATCCAGACTATTGCTGCCCTAGAAACTATCGAGTCGGTGGCGGATGCCTTGATGGCCAGGGCTGTAGCTTCATGGCACCTCTTCAAGGCTAGGTCAATCTTTCTGTCCCAGCTGTCCCGGACCGAGCCATGGCCGTCCTAGGCTAGCAACCCATGAGACTGCAGGGATGCGACTGGAGCATCCACCAATGGCACCTGAAGCATGTCATTAGCAAAGGAAGGTAGATCATACAACTTCTTAACAACATTGGGCACCTGTTTGTTAGCGCTTGGTTTGGCCCACTCAGATTTTAACTGGCGTTTGATGAATTCTGGGAAGGGAAAAACCTTATCAGAGGACCGGTATCTTGGGAAAAACTCCGTGTTCCCCTTAGGTTTATTTTTGGGATTAGCTAATGGGCTGGAAGTCTCCTGTTCCTCAGGAGACCCCTGGAGGTCCAGGGCAGAAAGCACCTTAGCCAGGAGAGATTGGAACTCTTCTGCCTTGAAAAAACGTGAGGAGGGTTCTGGAACAGAAATGCTATCTATCTCCTCATCAGACAAGAACTCACGCTCCTCCAGGTCTCCCCCATATGAATCCTCAGACTGACCCCATAAAGAGACGTCTCACTCTCCAAGTGGTCACTAACTAAAGCCCTCTTTTGAGCCTTAGGAAGGTAGGCTCGATCCCTGGGTCTCTTGGGGGATGGTGATCTGGAGGAAGAATGTGATCTAGAGGGCCCTGGCCTTTTATGGGCAGCCACCCTGACAGCCGCGCCCACAGTCTGTCGTATTGAGTCTAAAAACTCTGAAATAAAAGAGGATCCCATCATGGGTACGTTACCCGAGCCCCTCTGGGGCTGGCAGGTCTGCGCAGCTTCCTGCTCAGGCTGGGCGTCATCAGAGTCGAAGTCTCCCATCTGGAGGTTGCCATCGGTGGGCCCTTGCCTCTGGAGGCTGCAAGACTGCCGGTCTGCCTCCTTTCACGCCTTTTTGCGCTCGTCAACATGGCCAACGGGGCTGGGAATGAGCCCTGAAGAGGAAGCCTCCTCCACGGCTGACGACGACTAGTGTCGCTTCCGCCCACTCCTCTGCACTCTGCCCCTACAGGGCACGTTGCCAGCAGCCGAGGCAAGCCCCGCGGTCATGCCGGCTCCGGAAAGCGGCCTTTCAGCTCAGCGCGAAGTGCTAGGGGCCGAGTCTTCATCTAGGAAGGCGTGCTTCGCCTGACACGACATCCGCGCTCCTCCTCACACCGTGGCTTGGATCCTTGTGCCCAAAGCTGTCGCAGCGCCGCTCCTCTTAGGTATTGGGGGGGGGGGGGAGAATCAGCTGGAAAGGCTGTTAAGGTAAGGCTGGAAGAGATAGCTGTGCAGAAGTTAAAAGAGAAGAAGACAGTAAAAAGGAAAGAAAGAGGAAGATTTTTTTTTTAATAGACTAGAAAGAAAGGGATAGGAACCTATCCTGAACACTTGCTCTCCCTATCGAGGCAGGAAATAAACTGAGAGGGGGTGGTTCCCACAGCCACAGGAAGAGGAAGATTTTAAGGTTCCTGACTCCCTGATTGGACCATGGGAAAACACCCAAGATGTCCTCCGCCTCTTAGGGAGAACACCTAGGAAGCAGCAGATGGGCACATGAGTGCTCTGGAAGCTCCTCCAGGGTGCCCACAGCCCATTCCTGTTCTGGGGGGAGACCTGTGCTGCCTGGATGCTCCAGGGCGCTCCTGTTTTTGCCAGCTCACTTTCGGGTCTGCATGAATGGGGTGAGCCAGAGGTGTGGAACCAGCCTATATAAAATAAATTTGCGTTTGTGGGTTGCCACACCAAAAAGCTTGAAAAATGCTGTCTTAGGCGACAAAAAAGCCACATTCTCTTTGTTATACCTTACTCACAGAAGAAGACTTCACCCCATTCATGTATTTTATTGCACTTTTAAAAACTAGCAAAGGTTATACAGTCTAACAAATAAGACTGAGGGAGGGGGAACTAGCAAAATCCCTTAAACCCTTTAATAAACGTGACAAAGCAAAGGCTGGATCAGTTTCCAAACAACAAAAGAAATGACTGTAAGCTAAAGCTTGCTGGATACATGATAACTCACTGCAGAGCAACAAATCCTTTAGTAATGAGCACAATCCAAACAGCTCTTCTAACATTCAGCACATTAACATTCAGAAGAGTTATGCTTTCTCTTACAGGTACACTGGTTTGTTTGTATAGAATATTTATTATTGTTTGCTTGTTCATGTTGGTACACTGAAATCTCCCAAAGGATAGGTAGGCAGCAATATATTAAATCAAAAACTATGCATCAAACATTACAATCTGCTTGCACAATTCCAATTAACTGGATTCCCCAAATACAGACTAGAGTGGATTCATGCTTGAGAAATAAATAAGCTCAGGTCACGAATTTACCCTTCCTTTTTTGCATCCAAAATTAGTGATCTCTCCCTGCAGGAGACTGAGTGAACTTCCCCTGTACAAGAAACCGAAACCCCATGATAACATTTGTAGCTATTTTGCTACTGTCAAGTATGACTTACATTGCACTATGTTTATTTTTTCCTGGATGAGAATTATTGAGCTCTGTAGTTAGGAAAACGACCATAACAATTCCTCTATGGCAGGAATAATCACAAATAATAGTTTCTGGCGATTATTACCATAGAGGAATTTTTATGACTATCTATCTACCTTTATAACCACAGAGTTTCCAATGATTACTAGCATGGGCCAAGGTCACTTACAAGTTTTCTCTGGAAGTGATGCCATGCTCTTGCCCAACAGTGGTTAATTTACACTATTTTTATCCCACAAGCTACAGAAGTCATGATGGGAAATAGGAGCTAGGCATGGGAAAGGCGGTGTAGATGTCTTGGTTTGAACTGAGGCAATGTCCTTTAACCCTTTGTAACTGCAGCATTTCCCTGATGAAAATCTCCATTGCGCAGTCCGGTTATTAATGCATCCATAGATTGAAAGAGGAGGATTTGCAGCCAGGAACAACAGGATGAAAAACTGACAAGGTAAATAAGATTTTTCCAAAAAAACACTTTATAAATCCATAGACTGAGGGAAGATGGCTTTCCAGTGGCAGCAAGGAGTGTACTGATATTTTGAGAATACTGTCTGTATCTTGTAGTGCCTTTATACACATACACAAAGCAAACAGAGCAGTTAATTCTTTCAGGACTGATAATATAGTACTACTGTATAATTCTCTGAGACTTGATGGTCAAGTTACTTACCCACTTCCAATTTATTTTCTAGTCCTAGTTTATGACCAACATATTTTAGGCACTGGTAACTTCAGTAACAATCTCTTCACATTTCTGGCTGGGTAAAGAATGAGGAATGGGCATGAACCTGCCCATGACCCTAATTTCACCACAAAAACTGCTCTGTTGTGATTTGTGAACTGAGGTTTGTGCCATATTGCCGCAGTGACCCTCCCATGACCATTCATATGGTTATCGGGAGGTTCATACAGCTCATGGTAGGAAGCAGAAGGGGGGCAAGAGGGATTGCTAATATGGCCAGTATCTATTGCAGCCTGAAACAGATGTTAGGCTGAAATAGATGCAAGCCATTTCAGCAATCCCTCTCATCCCCCCCCCCTTATTTCCAAGCAGGGGGGAGTCAGACTGACAGGTTTTATGTCTCACAGCCATTTAAACCTAAAAACTAGGTAGGTCCACCCATGTTGTGAGCCATTAACCCCCACCCCATTTCTCCCCCCCCCCGCCAGCAAAAGGAGTTGCTAAAATAGCTTGCAGCTATTTCAGCCTAACAGCTGATGGGCACACCAATTATTCCTTTCACTCCTGCCCCACATCCAAGACAAAGGAACAAAAATGATGGGTCTAATACCAGCCAGGCCCTTAGCCAGAAAGTTTATCCAAGGGGACACTGAGAGCATTGGGGTGGGGGAGGCAGAGATGGTGCTGAAGCGGAGAGGATGAGGCGTGCCTACTGGAGCCATGCAGCTGAGGAGAGACTGCCCTGCTCACTTCTACCTTGAGCAAGCAGTGCCTTCCCTGGACTGAATCTGTGCCCCACACTGGTCATGCTGCCAGAGAAAGTGCAACCCACCTGCCAGCTGCTGCCACTGATGCTGCAGCAGCTCCTCCTGCCATTAATACCAGCAAGCTGCACTGAGTTCCCCACTCCCTGGGTGGGGGACTGCCCAGGATCCCATTGCAGCTTGGAGCTCAGGAGCTGCCAGCCAGCCTGCCCCAGAACTGCAGCAGCATGCCATGTGCCCATGCAGCAGTGCAACCTCCTCCTCCCAGTCCCACCGAGTCCTTCTCAGGCTTCTTCCCCATTGACCTTTCTGATCAGCTACTCACCACTGCCAGCAGGAGCACCTCACCAACACCCACTGAGGTTGCCCATTGTCACCTGGCAGCCCCAACCCTGGGCGTGTCTCCTACAGCTCATCTTGGGTTGGAAATGGGGGTGTAGCAGATTTGGGAGGGGGCCACTGCATCTCCTTGCCTAGCGCAGGCCTGCTGTTAGCCATTTCAACAGTCAGTTTTGCTTCCCCCTGCTTCAAAGTGGGGAGAAGCAAAATCCACCAGTGAAACAGCTGGAAGCCATTTCAATGCCCCATTTTGCTTCCCCTGCTTCTAAGCAGGGAGAAGCAAAACTGACCAGTGAAATGGCTCACAGCCATTTAAACCTAACAGGTCAGCTGTGAACTTGTGCCACTCAGTTGTTAGGTTTAAATGGCCCAAACAGCCAAACCAGACAAAAGTCCAGTAAATGTTCAGGGAAGAACCAGGACAAGTTCATGCCAAATTTTGTGCCCATCCCTAATATTCACCATTGGTTTATTTAGCTCAGCACTGCTTGACTTGCAGTGATCTACCTGAGATATTGAAGATGTCGGAATTGAATCTGATACCTTTGGAATGCAAAGCATGTACACTATCCCTGGGTCATAAGTCTTCCCATGTGCAACCTGAAATGGTAAAATCAAGGGAAAATTTCTGCCACTTAGATTCTGCTGACCATATGAACTGACTTAAAAATCTTCTATAGAATCACCTCAAATTCTAGTTACCAACTAAACTGTATTAGCTAAATACAGAATGATAGCAGGATTACTCTGTATTTTCAAGCTGCTTTATTTCTAATAAGCATGTTTTATGGATATAATTTTAGGGTGGTTAATGCTGTTTTTACCCTGACCTGGACAGGACAGGCCAGGCTGACACGATCTTGTTAGATCTCGGAAGTCAAGCAGGGTTGAACCTGGTTAGTACTTGGATAGGAGAACATTGAGAAAGTCCAAAGATGCTGCACAGAGGCAGGCTGTGGCAAACCACCTCTGTTCATCTCTTGCCTTGAAAACTCTACTGAGTCACTATAAGTTGGTTGTAACTTGCTTGCATTTTACACACACAATGATGTTTTTGTGCTTTTTAAGTCCCAAAGGGCTCTTGGCTTGTTTTAACATGGATAATGTTATGAAGAAGAAGAAAAAGAAATTGGATTTATAGCCCGCCCTCCACTCAGTCTCAGAGCAGCTCACAATCTCTTTTATCTTTCTTCCCCCACAACAGACACCCTGTGAGGTGGGTGGGGCTGGAGAGGGCTCTCAAAGCAGCTGCCCTTTCAAGGACAACCTCTGCCAGAGCTATGGCTGACCCAAGGCCATTCCAGCAGGTGCAAGTGGAGGAGTGGGGAATCAAACCCGGTTCTCCCAGATAAGAGTCTGTACACTTAACAACTATACCAAACTGTTAACAACTATACCAAACTGTCTCTCAGTTATGGTGGTTGTTTTTATCATTTTAATTGTATTGTTTAAATTTTGTGAGTTACCTCTAGCAAGTCTCTGGAGAGGAAGAATATATATTTCCTAAATCTATCAATCAACAAGCAAATTAAATGTTTATACCAATACAAGCAGATGGCCTGCAAGACTAGCATGAGGGGAGGAATATCATCTTCTCCCCTATCACCAAACCTGGTATGGCTTCAGGCCCACAATGGAGTCTGGCCACAGCAGTGGCAGTTTCTGGGAGCCTCTCCAAATATATAGTAGCTCTTGGCGTCTGCTGTGGCCAGGCCCAGAATGGCTCCTAGTGTCTGTCGCAGCTCAGCCTGAAGTGGCTTCTAGCATCTGCCATAGCTAGGCCCAGTGTGGCTCCCAGCCTCCACCACTGGAGGCCTGGAGTTGTCCCTGTGAATGGTTCCCAGTATTTGCTTCAGCTGTAGCTAGGGTCAGAGTGGCTCCCTGCTTCCACCACCACCAGCTCTCTTAAATCACAGTAAGAGTCTTGTCTCTGCATGCTCATACAACACTGTTTTATTTGAGGCAAATTTAAACTCACTAATATATATTTTTTTAATATTTCAGATTCTTCTTCAATGCTGAGGGCTTCTCCAAGTTTTCAGGAAAACCTGTCTGTGTAGCACCAATCCATGGATTAAAATATCCACAGATGGAGGCCACACATCACTATTAGATACAGAGATAACACAGGCCAGAAGGAACATACACAAGATATTTAGCATCAATTCTAATGAAGCTCTGATGTATATTTTTCCTATTCCATGATCAAGCTTCTCTATTCCTCTCAGGATGGAATTGCATATGGATCTTCAGCTGTAACAATGGCTGTAGGCATGAATTTAAGGTTGATAGTTTGCAGTTATAATGTTGCACAAGAACTATATCTGTTTAGTTAATCATTAGCAGACAGACTTGGCAGTATTTTCTATACATAATATTTTCTAACTGGTTAGGGACCACGTGGGCACAGTACCATGTTAAGTGTCACTAACTAGAGAACTGATCATGGAAACAGAAGATTGGAAGCTCTTACCGTGAAGCTTCCTTCTCGGTGGTCCTGGAGTGGGACGGTCCGAAACTGTTGGGAGTAGGCTCCTCCTCCGGAACAGGGTCGTTGATCGCTTGATCCGGCCTGGGGGAGGGGCCGCTCCCTTAGAAACTCTCCAGTCCATAGAACAGCCATGCTCCCCCATCGACATAAATCTATAAAACAAAACTCTGCATCATGGTAACAAACCACACGGAGACCATAATGATGCAACTCCATTTTAATAACTGCAAACAACAGAAGTAGCGGCAACCAGGCAGAAAACCTCCGCTACCAGTGCCCCAGTACCTCCCACAACCAAGCTCTCATAGCTATCCACCTAGAGCAAGGTACCACACCAGGTGGGATGGACCGTCCCACTCCAGGACCACCAAGAAGGAAGCTTCACGGTAAGAGCTTCCAATCTTCCGTTCTCCGGTGGTCCCTGGTAGTGGGACGGCCCAAAACTGTTGGGACATACAAAAGCAATATGTACCCTGGGTGGGAGCCTCTACCTTCAATGTATGACCTGTTGTAGCACCCTGCGACCAAAAGCCGCTTCAGCAGATGCCCACCTATCCACCCTATAATGCCTGGTGAAGGAATGGACAGAACTCCAGGTGGCTGCCCTACAGATGCCTTCTAGAGATGAGAAGGACTTGTATACTGCAGATGTGGCTGCTCCCCGTAAGGAATGCGCCGTGACTCCTCCTGGAGGCTCCAACCCTGACGCTGTATATGCAGATGAAATACACTGCCCCAACCACCTGCTCAGGGTTGAAGAAGAAACTGGTTTTCCCAACGAGGGAGAATTAAAGGAAACAAACAAGGACTCTGACCTCCTAAAGTCCTTGGTTCTATCTATATAAAAACTCAAGGCACGCCTCACATCTAACCGGTGCCACTCCTCTTCCCTCTCGTGCTTGGGATTAGGACAGAATGAGGGTAAAACCACATCCTGGGATCGGTGAAAAACTGAATTTACTTTAGGAACAAACGTCGGATCAGGTCTCAACACCACCCTGTCCTTATGGAAGGTACAAAGGTCTTTATCCACGGACAGGGCCTGCAACTCGGATACTCTGCGGGCCGAAGTAATCCCCACTAAAAACAACGTTTTAAGGGTAAGATCCTTCAGACTACAGGTGGCCATGGGCTCAAAAGGTGCATGACACAACGCCTTCAGCACCACATTTAACTTCCAGGTAGGAAACCTATGTGCTGTAGGGGGATTCAACAAGGACACTCCCCTTAAAAAACGTTTAACGTGCGGATGCAGTGTCAAAGAACCCCCTTTCATAGTTCCACACACTGCCGAAATAGCTGCCACCTGCCTATGAAGTGTACTAATGGCCAGCCCCTTATCCAGGCCCTCTTGCAAGAACAGCAACAGCTTCCGGACTGGTAACTTTAAGGGATCCCAGCCCCTTTCTACACACCAACTGGAAAAGACCCGCCAAGTGTTATTATACACCCGAATGGTAGAACCTTTCCTAGATGCCAGCATAGTGTCAATCACGGTTGAGTCAAACCCCAACTTAACTAACTGCGACCGCTCAACCTCCACGCAGTTAACTGCAACATGTCCGGTTGAGGATGGCGTACTGTCCCTTGTGTCAGTAACATCTCGGATACTGGAAGACGCCAAGGCTTCTCCGTCGACAGCCGCAAGAGGTCCTGAAACCACCCCCGGCTCGGCCAGAAGGGAGCAATCAGCACCAGCTCCGCGGATTGTTGAAGAATCTTGTGCACCAACCGAGGAATCAGTTGCAGTGGCAGGAAGGCGTACAGAAGCCCGTCCGGCCAGTCGCAGTTGAGAGCGTCTACGCCCTCCGCATGATTGTCCTTCTGTTTGGCAAAAAACCGTCGCACTTGACGATTGTCCGCGGTTGCAAAGAAGTCCACAGCCACTCTGCCATATCTGCGCTGAAGAGACTGGAAGACTGCCGTGTCCAGTGACCATTCCGTCTGATCCAGCCGCTGTCTGCTGAGCCAGTCCGCCAGCCCGTTGTCTTTCCCGGCTACATGAACCGCCTTTATGGATAAGAGATACCTCTCTGCCCAATCCAGCAGGCTGTTGGCCTCAATGCACAGTTTCTTGATTCTGATCCCGCCTTGCCGATTGACGTAGGCTTTGGCTGTCACGTTGTCTGTCTTCACCAACACGTGACGCCCCTGCAGCGTCGTCTGAAAGCGTAACAACCCTAGGCGAATCGCCCGCAGCTCCAACAGATTGATGCTCTGTCGAGACACCAGCAGGGACCACTGACCTTGACTCATCGCCCCCTGAGAATGCGCTCCCCAGCCGGAGAGGCTGGAATCTGTTGTTACCACTATCCTCTGTGGTTCCTTCATAGCGACTCCTTGTTGAAAGCGGGATGGTTCCAACCACCACTGAAGTTGCCTCCGCAGCTCTGGTGGAAGAAACACTAGCCTGTGCAACTTGCGAGCTATCACATGCTGATAAGGAAGCAGAAAGCATTGCAGGGGACGTAGATGGAAACGTGCCCAAGACAGCACATCCTGGCATGATACCAGAACCCCTAACAACTTTGCCAGAGTCATTACAGGAACCTGAGTCAGGGCCAAGACCTCCTCCAGCAAGGATCTGAGTTTCACCTGTCGTCCTTCTGACAAAAACACTCTGCGTCTCTGAGTATCGATCAGGACACCCAGATGCACTATCTCTTGCGTGGGGATAAGGTTGCTCTTTGTCCTGTTGACCACAAACCCGTGGTCCTGCAGAACTTGAACAGTCCGCTCGGTGTCCTCCAGACTCTGCTGGTGCGAAGAGGCCCTGACCAAGAGGTCGTCCAAATATGGATGAAGAGCCACGCCCCCCATCCGTAAATGAGCAACCAACGCCACCAGGATCTTCGTGAACACCCGCGGGGAAGACTTGAGCCCGAACGGCAAAGCCCGGTACTGGAAGTGCCTCCCATCGTAGGCGAACCTGAGTAACCGCCTGTGACTTGGTCGAATGGGCACGTGCAAATAGGCCTCGGACAGATCGATGGACGTCAGATACTCTCGCTCTTGCACTGCCAAAAGAATGGAACGCAACGTCTCCATCCGGAACTTTTTGGTTTTGACAAATCGGTTTACCCATTTCAGGTCCAGAATGGCCCGGGTATCGTCATTCTGCTTTGGCACCAGGAACAAAATGGAATACACCCCTTGACCCCTCTGGGTCACGGGTACGGGTTTTATAGCCCTGATGTCCAGTAGATGCTGGATAGCACCCAGCATCCCCTGGTGCTTGATCGGATCCTGCTTCCTCAGGACTGGACGAAACCTCCGGCGTGGGAAGAATTCCAGTTCTAAAGCGTAGCCCTTGGATACCGTGTCGATCACCCTGCAACCGATGCCCTCCATTGAGCCGCAAAAAACTGTAGCCGCCCTCTGATAGGAAGCAGCTGCGGCCTTGTGGCATAGTCATTGTGACCCTCCCTTTTTGGAGTCACTCTTATTTCCCTTGTCGCTATGGCTAGAGAAGGGTTTGGCATCCCTACTGCGAGACTGCCAATTCCCTCGGAAAGGCTTAAAGGACGCAGGCCGGGAGAATTTTTTAGAGTCCCGAAAGGGCTGGAAGGGTTTCTTAGACTTAAAATCCTTCCTCTTAGAAGGCAAGACTTTCTTCTTGTCCTTCCCCTCAATCAGGAAGCGTTCCAGTTCGTCCCCGAAGAGACTAACACCCTTAAATGGTACAGCTGCCAGTCTAGCCTGTGCAGCTGCATCGGCATCCCAGGTCCGAAGCCAGACGTTCCTGCGCGCTGCCACGCTGCAAGCCACTGCCCTAGCGGACAACTGCATAGCGTCCAGAGTCGCATCTGCGATAAATGCTGTGCCCAAGGCTATTTTCTTGAGCTCATCCTTGAACTCTTTTGGCACATCACTATCTGCGGATGCCAAATTAGAAGCCCATGTATATACCGCGCGTGCAAACAGCGAGCCCGCTGAAGAAGCCTGGATGGACCAGGCCGAAGCTTCAAAGTTTTTTCGTAATGCCTGCTCCATCCGCCTATCACAGGCATCCTTGGGTAGGCCATCCGCATCCATGGGCAGCACAGATGTGGATAATAAACTATTCACAGGATCGTCCACTAGGGGCAATTTCAGACGTTTAGTAGCCTCTGGACTCAACCCATACAGTTTAGAAAACAAATGTGGGTTAGATTTTGGCTTAGCCGGGTGTTCCCACTCCGCCTTAATCAAACTAAAAAAGGGGGTGGGCAAGGGCACGCCAGTCTGAGAAACCCCCACTTTTGGCATCATTTTTCCTGAACCTGCAGGCAAGTCAGGATCTAACTCTGCCTTCTCTCTGGGTGTGGTAGTGAAATCCAGTTCCTTAAGGACCTTAGGAAGGAGTTTAGAATAGTACTCCACTGGGAAAACCCTAGACTGCACAGAGGGAGTAGCATCCTCCTCCTCAGAGAGTTCTCCCTCCTCCTTTGCAGAAGAGTCTACCGAGGAGTCAGCCTCCTCTTCCTCCTGAGAACTATCACTAGGAGAATCCAAGCTCATACTCAATCTTGCTTTCTTTGGGTCCGTAGGAGCTGTGGCAATGTCTAAAACTGCTTGTCTCTTCCTCTTCTGAGAGGGAGCAGGCGCAGCAGCGCCTCGGGCAGGAGCAAAATCCTTGCTCAGTTCCCTTTTTAACCAAGCGAGTAAGTTAAGCTTGGCATTCTCTCCAGAATAACACCGCCAAAGGTCCTCTGCCGGACGAGCCGGACCCTGGTCGTCTGCACTACGCCTACCGGCGCTGCGTGGGACCGGACCGTTGGACTTGCCGCTCTCCCCACCCCCGCCTCAACAGGCTTAGGAGGGGCCACCTCGCTCTCCGCAGCAGCCGCTGGTTGAGCCGCCTTTGTTAGGCAAAACCTAACGCTGGCAGCAAAAACTCTCTGCCCGCCGCCATTGCGGCTGAAGAACCAGAAGGCAGAGACTTTCTCACTAGGAAAAAACTTCATCTTTCGGATCAATGTGCTCCAATGCACAGCGAACACGTCCTGTCTCTCAACAGGACCGTTTGGACTGGAGAGTTTCTAAGGGAGCGGCCCCTCCCCCAGGCCGGATAAAGTGATCAATGACCCTGTTCCGGAGGAGGAGCCTACTCCCAACAGTTTCGGACCGTCCCACTACCAGGGACCACCGGAGAACAGGTGCCGCATGTGTGGTTCTGCACAATTATCTAATAACACGTGTGTAACTTAAAAAAAAAAATCCTGTCAAATCAGCTCTTTGGGAAGGAACTGATTCAGTCCATTTCCCCCTTACTTGACAAACAACTTGGTGAAATTTCAGCTTTTAAAGAAGGCTTGCATATGTGAAGCCCCAGCTGCTGTGTGTGAATGTTTTTTTAATCAGAACAAATATTTATGTGCAATGACTAATTAATATGCTTTTTTTTCTTCTTTTATTTGGAATGTGAATTTGAGAGAATTCTGTAAAACTAATAAAGACAAATTTACCGGTATCAAGAAACTGCACTCATAGCACTCCAAAACATATCTTTATCCAAATTTAGGCAATTTCATGATGGGATATGAGTGTTCTGAAGACCACCTCCTCTTTCTCCAAGTTTATTATCCTCCCAGGAGGGGATGTCCAATCAAAGTACGGATAATACCAAGCTTGGCAGATCAATGGCTCAATTCTAAATAAGGCAACTTCATGTGTTTAGCATGGTTGCCATGTGATTCTTTTTCAAAGTCATGAGGGGAGAATTGTGTTTGGCTTCATGTCCTGCAGAAGACATTTTGGCATGGCACTTACCTCTCTCTCAATATTCCAAAAGTTTGTGGACTTGTGTACTAAATGATTAAGATGAAGATATAATAGAGTAGTTGTTAGAGAGCAAGTGAAGGAAAACTCAGAAGTGTATGTCATCAAAAACACGTGAGAAGCATTAATGCTCCTACTCTGGTGGTGGTGAAGTAAGTTTACTTCTCTGCCACCACTGTGTCATTACAGTTCTTTCCAGGGGAGATTTTCTTGTTGTGGTGGGGCTCTTATGCCAGAATGCTGAGGATCTACACCTGGAAAACATATACGCCTACAGTTATTCTTTTGCAGTACAGTTTCCAGATAAAATTGCTTGCATCCACTATGAGTTAAGATGACTGGGTTGATTCAGTACCATTGACGGTTACTGGAGTACATCAGTTAGTAAGGCCTGATGAGGTGGACATAGCATGTGGTTCATCATCATTTCTAGGCCCTCATGGTTTATGATGAGAATCTGAGTTTTCTCAGTGGTGGTACCTCATCTCTGGTATGTCCTCTCTTTGAAACTCCACTAGCACCTACCTTACTGTCCATTAGGTGCCCCACCAGAACATTTTATTTTAGCCCAGGCTTTTACCTGAGAGGTTTTATATTTTTCAAACTGCTTCATTGTCTATTTCTATCCTGAGAGCTATTTTATGACAATCATTTAGGCTGCTGACTATTCTTTTAGACTGGTTTTAAAGCAGTTTTTCTGTTTGAGCTGGGGTTATATCGTTTTACACCCTGGCTTGTTCATGGTGTTTATGGGATTTTATTGTTTTATTTTACTTTTGGAATTGACTCAAGTCTTTAGAAAGGTGGCATATGCATTTTCTAATAGATTATTCAGGGGTGGCCAACAACAGCTCTCCAGATATTTTTTTGCCTACAACTCCCAGCCCCATCCAGCATGGCCAATGGCTGGGGCTGATGGGAGTTGTAGGAAAAACGTCTGGAGAGCCACCCCTGGATTACATAAATAAATACAAATGAACTGTTGCAGTGATACTTACCGGCAACACTATACTCCCAAATGCACTATGCACTTGAACTTATTGCCATACTGGAAACTTGCCTTTTCTAATGTTTATGTAGTTGTTTCTGAACAAGCCCTTTGATAATCAGAGAAACAATTCTGAATTAATTTGGTATGCCTATAATAACCTGACAAAATAGTGGAAAGATATTATTCAAATAGATAGATGAGGGCAATGAAGAAGATACAAATAGGCTGAGTTCAGACCGCTAGCTCAGAGCAGCAGTGTGCTGACCCAGAAGTGAGCCAGCAGAAAGAGGAGAGCCCCAGAGTGTCCGGATGGCCCGCAGAACAGGACAGGCTGCAGGTACCCCAGGGGAGCATCCAGAGTGTTCATGCACCCATCTGCTGCTCCCCGGGCACTTCTTGGCCATCCAGACAGTCAGGGAGGGTCCTTGGAGGTGCCCCAGTGATTAGGTACACTTTTAGAAACATTGGTAAGAGCTACGACTACTATATGCTCATCAGGAAAGAAGAGCCCGCCTATATTGAAGTTGTGCAGCACCATAGAACGTTTTTAATTGTAATTGTATTTTATTGGTTTTAAATTGTAAATATAAATGTCTGAAATGACTGTTAGCTGCCTTGAGTCTGCTTGTGGAGAAGGCGAGATAGAAATTTAAGGTAAATTTAAAAAATGAAGGTAAATAATAAAATAAAATAAATTTGTGAGTGGTACCTCTTTGGGCCAGCCCCACTGCTGGTAGGGACGGGGTAAGGGAGGGACCAGGATAGCAGGCAGATGTGCATGTGTAGAGGTGATTTTTTTTGTGTGCACACTAGCCATCTCTGGGACAGCTTAAACTGCTTGTCTGGCGCCAGCCATAATGAATGTAGTCCCATCTTTAGCTTTTCTGTCTTCCCAAACAAGTGCTAAAGATGGATAAATTCAGAGTTACAAAAATATAACAGCAGTAGGGATGGGCACAGACCAGAAAATGCTGGTTCAGTTCACGAACAGAACTGGACCAGTTCCTGGAACAATTCACGAACCAAACCACAGCCTGGTTCGCAAACCAGTTTGTGAACTGGTCCGGTTTTTAAAAAGCTCCCCACAGGGCTTCAAGGCTCTGAAATGGCAGGTTGTCTCCAGACCACTCTCCTCAATGTACCCACCAAGCTTGGTCCACAATGGACTTCGGGGGGCTGAGTTACAGACCCCTAAAAAGGTCATTCAGTGCAATGCTTTTCAATGGGATGTCACCTCTGCTGGTTCAGGAGTGACAAAAACTGACCTGGGTGAGCTAGAAGCCTTCAACTCACAAAGTTTCTCCTTGGGGTGACCCTCCATATGCCCCACATGTTACATGCATGTCAGATTTGGGGGGATCCAAGTAGCAGACCACCAAGCAAGTTGTCTCCAGGAACCTGTTTTGGGGGGAGTCCAGCGCCATTTTGAGATGCTACCGGTTAAGCTACAGGCATCAGACTCCCACAGTACCTCCCCAGGGACCACCCACATGGCTGCAGATGGCTGTGTCTTCCTGGGACCAGCCACCCAGCCCTGGTAACATGATGACTGATTGGGGCCAAGCCTCCCATCCTACCTGGGAAGGTGACAGGGACAACCAAGCCTGGTGACTGGGACTCACTGTACAGCTGTGGAAGGGGGTACTGGTGGACTAGCTAAGGGAATGTATGGGAATATGTGGCAGAGGAGAAAGGATGCTTTTGGAGGAGCAGAAGGGGTACCCCATAGCCGGGGAACAGGGCAGTTAGCCAAGCCCCCCAGAAATCTGTAGATAGTTTGGGTGCCTGAGTGGGAGAGGAGAGAGGAAACCCCCCAGGCAGAGACTCAAGCAACGCAGGAGGAAATGAGGTTCTTTCTGGAGGAGCAGAAAGGAGACCCCACAGCCAGGGAAGAAGGCAGTTAGCCAAGCCCCCCAGAAATCTGTAGGTAGTTTGGGTGTCTGAGTGGGAGAGGAGAGAGGAAACCCCCCAGGCAGAGACTCAAGCAATGCAGGAAGAAATGGGGTGCTTTTTAGAGGAGCAGAAAGGGAACCCCACAGCCAGCATGCAGAGAAAGGGCAGTTTTCAGAACCCACAAAAGTGAACAGTCCACCCCCAAATCAAATCAAAAACATTTTAAAAGAAAAAAAATCTATCCATGTTTCCCACTCCTCACAGCAAAGAAAAAGGCGGGGGGGGGGGGGAGGAAATGTAGCTCTGAACACAAGGAAAGGAGAAAAAAGAGAGAGGTGATGCTTTTACTCTGACAGTTTGTATAGAGGCCAGGAGATTCAACAGGCTTCTCCACCCACCCCAGTAATTTCCTCCCCCTCCCCAGTCCACCAAAAGATATTCTTTCACGCACAAGGAGAACAAGATTTGCAAAAACCAGATGCAAACAGAGGACAGGAATGCGCATCCAGTGATTATATACATTCCATCCCCCACCCTGAGGAAGTCAGATTGATGCCTGTCATTGGAAATCAGACTTGCCTGTCAGCTTCAAACTATCACTACTGGTCTCTCGATGCCATACCCACTTTTCAGCATGAAACTCCATGGGTGGAGTTTCTTTGCCAAGAGTGCACAAGAGGTTCTGAACTGGGGAGAAAGTTCGGAGACTTCCTGGTCCAAACATGTGACTTTCGAACCGAACTCCCTGAATCTTGAACAAGGTAAAATCCGGGTCAGATTTTGTTTGGTGTTCGGGTCTGTGCCCATCCCTAAAAAGCAGTGTATGGATGTTCTGCCAGTCATTCTGGTAGATATACAAGTCTTCAGTTTGATTTGATTTGATTTATTCAATTTTTAGCCTGTTGTTTCTGTGAACAGCTTTGAGAAAATGCACCACATATATTGTGATATTTCAAAAAGAAGATATTAAAGATAAAAAAACAAGAGGAGACAAGCTGAAAGGTGACAGATGGAAGTGATTAACGCTGCATCTGTACACATTTTATATTGGTATTTACTCTGAAAATGAAGAATTATGAGCCCAGTTATTCTTGGGGAGTATAGTTTTAAGTACATCTACTATATGAAAGGATACAAGAAGCAAAACCCAATCCATTCTTTCATCTATTCTGACCAGTGTCAATAAGTAAAACTGTTCAAATAATAATGACTGTTCTTCTGATTATGATTAGCAACACAGTAAGAATTAACACATGCAATACATCTGCATAATAGTGAGCATAATTACCATTTTCTAGCTGATATTTTGCTATTAAAAATAGATAAATCATTCGCAGTCTTGTAATCACAGCCATGTACGAACAACTACAAAACAAGAAGTTCAAGAACAAAAGGCCACAAAGAGCAAATTATTCACTAAACCCATAACCCTGAAAAGAGGAACATGGCTTCCCATCTTGGTAAAACCAAAGAGCATTCTAGGCTGCACAAGATAGGAGAAGGCACTCTGAAGCAATTAGGTCTACCAATTGAGTCACCTTAGCATTCCACAGAGCTGTGACAGAAGCACCAGTCTAGCTGACTGAAAATATACAAGAAATATCACAAAACCCTCTGGATTTATCAGCTTCTGGGAAGGAGCAGGCTGCACACCCTTGCATATGTTGCAACTGTCTAAACCTCCCCAAGTAAGAAACTGAATCCAGAAAGAGGCTTTAGAAGGGGACAAGTGAGAACCTGCGAGGACTTGTGGAAGGCAACTCATGCCCCCCACCCTCACTATTTCTGCTTTGCCTTTCCTAATAGCCTCTTCTAGAGTTGCCAACCTCCAGGTGAGAGAAGAAGAAACAATAAAATCACTGTGGAAAATTAACGAAATACATTCACCATACAAAATCTATGGTATTGGAATCACTTTTTAAAAATTTCAAAATGCAGTATCAAAATAGAAAAATGCAATAAAGTCTTAGCGAATTCTTGAGCAGTTCAACATTTCCAACAATGTCACAGTCTAGACTTCTGAAGCTTCACAAATATTCAAGGTCAATCCACACACTCCTGTGGGGGGATTTAAAGTGCTAGTGCTTGAAATTAACTCCATTGTGCATAGTTTGTTCATAAACACATTTAACTGTATTTCAAAGATGTAATTTACAACTTTCCATCTTCCAAAGACATAATTTCATAAAAATGGGAAACATCCACAGCCTCTGACGGGAACGCTTCAATCTGTGCTGCCGTTTCCGGTCTGCCCATTCACAAAGAGGCGTTTCCCCATGTCAACATTCAGTGGATCATTCACCATGTCTAGTGCTTTTGTGAATGTGAATTCTCCATGTTTAGTGCTTTTGTGAATGATCTGTTGAATGTCAATGTGGGGAAAAATTTCAGGGGCTCCAATTCACCAGTGGGAAAGCCCCACCCCCAAACAGGCCCCTTCTGTGTCAACATCATCAGCATGATGACATCACCCAGAAGTCATATCATAACACTGAGAATGCAGAGTGGGGATGTGTACAACATGCCCTATATGATGACATCACTTCTGGGTGATGTTACTGTGGCGCATACACAAAGCACAAGAGGAAACATTCAGGAATGTTCTTCAGTGAGAGGGTGATTAACACATGGATTTCATTGCCACAGGAGGTGGTGACAGCTATAAGCATAGATAGCTTCAAGAGGGGATTGGATAAACATATGGAGCAGAGGTCCTTCAGTGGCTATTAGCCACAGCATATTGTTGGAACCCTGTCTGGGGCAGTGATGCTCTGTATTCGTGATGCTGGGAAAGGGAGCAGTGGGAGGGCTTCTAGTGTCCTGGCCCCACTGATGGATGTCCTGATGGCACCTGTTTTCTTTTGAGAGTGTTTTTGGCCACTGTGTGACCCAGAATGTTGAACTGGATGGGCCCTTGGCCTGATCCAACACGGCTTCTCTTATGTTCTTATGAATGGACACAGGAGCCCCCTGCTGGAAACCAGGTAGGACCTGGAAACCCTACTCAGTCACTGAGTCCTCCCTCAAAGGCCAAAATAGATTTGGAAAAGACCCTGCCCCCTCACTCACAGAAACCCAGCCTGAAATACTGTGGTTGCCTTGCAATAGCCACTGAGGAAACCATTGCTTTCAAGGTACAAATGCTTCCTTTATCATTTTCAGGTTTTTTAAAAAAAATGGTATGTGTTTTTTGTTTTGTTTGTTTTAAAAAGATTTCAGGTTTGTAGAAAGATCTGGCTTGACTGTTTAGAGCTCCAGTCACTGGATTTAAGTATTCTCAGATTTGGCTGACTTCACTATTAGAATATATGATTGATTTTAAAATGTAAATAGACAGGTGGTTCCTTGATTAGCATTTTAATGGCTTTGAACAATTGGAAGTCGATATGCCTACACAGAGGTCCTGATAAACATATGGAGCAGAGGTCTCCACAAACACAGACACACACACTCCATATCTTTGTCTCTTGCTTTCATGTGTACATATCTTATTCTGTGATTCTTAACATCAGAATGGCAAACAGCCCATTTAAACTCATTTTTTCATATCACTTTTCCTCCATAGTAATATAATTACTGCTGAATTAACTATGGAAAATAAATCAAATATACATTCCACCTACCGTTAGTTTTTCATACATGCTAGAGGTTATTATCAGCACAAACTGATTTAATTCTGAAAATGATCAAATAGATAATTGAGACTTTAAAACTGAGACTTTTCTATCTACAACTAGTATTAGGCAAAGTAGTCAGTTTTTGTTTTCTTCTATCAGTAGTTTATAATATATTCTATCTTTAGTTACCTCTGAAAGTCATTACTGGCACTCCCAAGTTCCTAAGGTAGAATATTATTATATACCAAATATTTTAATTAATAAATAAAAATGAAAAAATAACTTTGCTCTTTATAACCTATCCAAATGTGAAATACCTGAATAATACACATATATGTCAATAAAATTACTTATATTTTTATTTACTTCTTTCTGAAACAAAAAATAGAATAGTTTGCAAAAAACAAAGCATAATTCATCAGAAATGTCCCCAGATATCTTATTCAGATTAATAGGAGTCATATTATTCCTATACATTGGCATGAACAGGATTTATTCCTGCCTATTTATGTTATCTAAGATATGTATATTCATACCATCCTTCTAACAGCTACACCGCAACATCATTAAAATACAGTCAATGGCAGTTATGCAACAGTGACCAATGTCTTGATTTGCAAAGGGGAAAGATCCAAAGAGAGGTTTTTCACATTAATGTAGAGGGTGATGCTCATTTTTGTACTAGATTAATAGTGCAACCTTAAACAGTTACACCCTTCTACACCAACTGAACCAACCAGTAGGCAAGTCTACCCAGAATCCTATTCAGAATTGTTCTTAGGATGGCAGTGTTAGGCATCCAAGATGATAACTGTTTCACTGAAGCTGTTAAATGTCCCTTTTTAATGAAAATTTCTCAGGAATTGATCCAAATAACAAGTTAGAAACAAAATGTACAAATCATGTAAACCCTGCAAAAAGATCCAGCTGCTACTCATTTTCAAGATGAAATTTAGTATCTCCTGTAGTAGTTGATTACTTATAATAGCTGCTTAATTTTACCCTAATTCTGACTAATTTAGTTTTAATAATGTAGCCTTCCAGGCCTCTCATAATTTAATATAGAAAAAAATGATGGTCAAAAAGAATGTATCTAAACATAAGACATACCATAGGGGAATTCAAAGATCTCTTTAGAGACAGATATAGAGCGAACATTAAGATTCTGAGGTCCTTTTAGACCATTCATGGAATCATGGAACATAGATTCATCCATACCTGATAGTCATGGATGCTAAACAGATCATTATCTTCATAATCAAGGACAATACACTCCTGATTACAAGATGCTGGAAACAAACAACAGTGGTTGGTGATCATCATGGACTGCTGTGGGCTTGACAGAAGAGGAAATGTTTTGGAAACCTTAAAAAAAATCAAAATAAGTATCTGGGTATCACAATACTATGGATATGGTTACTAAACTCAGAGAACTCCTTTTCCAGTATTTGAATAAAATCTGAATTTGATAAGATGCAAAGTGATGCATGTCTAGCTGGGAATTGCTATATATTTTGAACTATTTTTGTAATATTACATAATGTATAGCCTTCTTCTGACAGAGGACATTTATTGATCTTCAGTATTTTGTGTTCAATTTAGCATTTACATTTTAATATGTTATTCATTTACAATGTATTGAAGAATTTCCATCAAAACACATCAGACAATTTACATGTGTTAATAAATCATTAATTCTGAGTTACATTTTCCCTTTATCATCACACCACTAAATGAGTGAACTGAAATTTGTCCAGTCTTTAATTGTATTGAGGGCTTTAGCTTTTCAAGGAGAAAATTAGCAGAGCATACAGTGAAACAGCAAGATACTGCAGCACTGCAAATCATAATTTGGCAGGCAAACTGAGTTCTGTTGTTTAAAAGTGATGAAATCTGAAGTCATCTATAAGCTTTATTAATCTATTTATAATAATAATCTTAAGAAAACAAAGAAGATTTCCCGAACATAGCTGGAAGGAACACCATGCAAAATACTCTGGGTATCACAATACTATGGATATGGATATGCAGCACTTTTAAGTTCCATCCTTTCTATTTAGACCAGTGGTTCTCAAAGTGGGTGGCACCACCCTGGAGGACTGTGGGATTATCTAGTAGGTGCTAAGAAGCAAAGTTGCAGTAGGGGGGCAGTAAGGGGGCTCTGAAGGTGGTCCCTTTGACCACATGGCTCAATAGATCTAGTCAGACCAGTATACTGCTTTTTGAGAAACTGTTATAACTTCCTGCATTCTTGATTACTGAACATGTTGATTATGAAGTCTGTTTCTTAGCTAAGTAAATGTTATTTTTGTTGCAGCCCACCTAATATTAATATTTCTAGGTTATACAAGGATTTAAAGTTTCTCAATAACTGCTTTCAAAAAGAGAAAATTCCTTTTTAAAGGGAAAAAAACTTGGGGGCAGGGATTTGGGTAGCTGAGGGATAATTTAGGATATAAAATTTGCCATTGCAGGAGACAAAATTGCCACTCTATAAAATGCAAAAATATTTCTTGTGACGTAGTAACTTGGAGTTACTCTTTTCCTCCACTGCAGAACCACTGCAAAGCTATGCCTGAAACTACCAACCCAGCTAGCCACTCCAGAAGGATACCAGGTTCAATGGCAAGCAAAGCTGCTGAAAAGATTAGCAAACCCAACAGGGACAGTTGGGACATGAGACCTGGAAGCCAGAACTGGCCTGTGCAGGTCAGCTATCCAGACTGTGAGCAAGGAAGAGGAGGGTGTTGGCAGTGGCAAGAGCAGCAAAAAGACTCACACCAGATTGGCAGGCTAGAGGGTCCACCCCTCCTTCCTCTCTAGGACTAGGCTGTGCATGTGTGGCCAACTGCCACTTCACTTCCTGTTAGAGGCAGGAAAATCACCACATCCCCATCAGTGCACATGCATATATGCTGAGCCTCCCCCTTCACTTCAGCTGCAGAAGCCACCACCTTCACCACTCTCACTGCCACTTTTCTTCTTCTTCTCTGCCCTCCTCTTCCATTCTTTCTCCACTGCAATGCCTTTGCAAGGAGCGAGGAGGGAAGGAAGAAGGGCGGGAGAAAGTCATTATGTGTGAAGGTGGTTTTATTGGGGAGCCGCTGATGGAAACAAGAATAGGAGAAGTGTAGGAATGGGAATGTCAGAGTGCATCTTGGAGAAGGGAAGAGTTGAAGTGCATGGTGGTGCATGGTGGGAACTGTGCTTGGAAAACCATGGAAGAAGAGGAGAAATAAAGCTGTTTGGGGGAGGGAAGGTGCTGAGTGTTGTGCACTTGTGCATGTATTAAGAATTCTTTGTTGATAAATCATCAACATTTAGTCAACATTTTATGCTTCAGCATTATTTACAATGCAAATTGATATTTGCTAAGAATCAGTCTTTAGCAAAACCTAAACCATCTATTTCTCATAACTGCCTTGATGATTGTTACATTCCTTTCCATACATCAAAGCTTTTTTAAAAAGTATTAATTAAGTAATCTTATTTCTATATACCCCGTATCCCAAATTAGATGAAAAAGTAAATTATTCCAAAGACTCCAGTCACGATAAGTCTCGATGATGATCATAGGCTTGAATGTATTTGTTATAATAAGATATGCAGGGTGCCATTGTAAATAGGGTTATATAACTTCTCTAAGTTCACAGAAGTGTGTAACTCTGATCTAGATGGAACGTCATTCCAAATAAGTCACATTAAACATTTTAAAAGACTATCTATAAGCCTATTTTTTCTGGTAACCCAAGGTCCTCTGTGAGTTATGCACTCAAAGGTCAAGGAGGATATTAAAAGAAAATACATGAATCTTGTGCAAACATATCTGAAAGTACATACCTGAAAGGGAAGAATATGGTGGTGGTGGAAGAGACTAATTTGCTTTAAAAACACACCAAAAGGGATTCCTCCCTCATCCCATGTTTTTTTGCAGAAAACAGCAAATGTATAGCATATTGATGCAGAGGCAGTATATAGATAATATTGTTTGTAAAATGCTTAGAAGGTTTGGAACACTACGTAAATATTGTATTGTTATTATTATGACTACCAGTATGACTACCTGAAGAGCCACTGTCATGTCAGATAATTATTTAACCGAGGCATTAAATTATTATGAGCCTAATGAAAAATATACATTATATCATTGTTTTTAAAAAGGAATACATACAATGGAATGAAAATGCAGTGAAGGTTATCTATATAATTATCCATGATTTTTACAGCAAAGTTACAACCTTTAAGTCACTTGAAGTCAATGGGCTTAGAAGGGTGTAACTTTGCTTAGGATTTCACTGCTGCCATAGTTAAATTAAACTAATAATATAATGTGGTAAAACTTCTGGAAAACCTAAGTTAGCTGCTTCAGTATTTGTCTCTGCAGACACCACAGCAACAGAGAAAACTATGGTAGCAACAATATAGGTGCTGAGAATCAGGTGAAGTTATGGCTAAAAGGCCTCCAGACAATTTTGTCAATGGGAGCAGCAGAGAAAGGAATATTTGGAGGAGGGGTGGTATCAAACCAAGAGAGTAATTTAATGAGTGTTCCCATTCATCCATTTCCTAAATGAAATGGGTAGGGTGCTGGGACTAGAACTTTGAGCAGTAGAGGGTGCTGAATAAGCACTGGATGCTGGTGTGGAAATCTTCTATATTACTCCCTTTTGTTATAGGTTTTTTATTTATTTATTTATTTGGGATTTATATCCCGCCCTTCCCACAAGTAGGTGAAAGCAACATACTCCCATCATGAGAATACAGACTTTTTTCCAGAGGATCCCAAGAGTAATTACTGGCATCTGTAGCAGAAGGGGCAATGATTACTTTTGGTTTCAGAAGTATGCATCCTAAAAAAGTTTAGCAAAAGAAGAGTGAATTGTGCTACTCAAACATTACCCTCTTATGATAAGACTAGCAGTAAAGCCCATTTTAAAGAGATACAATGAGCCCTAGAAAGAATGGGGGGGGGGGGGGCGGTGATGAATGTGTAGCTGGCAGGAAGGAAAGGAGATAGAAAAACAGAATGAAAGGAAAAGAAAGAGAGAGAGAGAGAGAGAAAGGAAGGGAGGGAGAGGTAGGGTAAATTTGGGGAGAAAGGAGAAAAAAGAAAAATGGAAGGAAGGAAGACAGAAAAACAACAGGAAGACAGATGGAAAGACAGGCAGAAAGCTAGGCAGCCTTAATTTCACTCCCTCCCAGTTGTAGGCAGGGGGAAGTGGAAGGGAGCTTTCCAATGGCCTTTCCTGCCTTTTAAAGTAAGCAGCTGACAGGCGGACCTGCTCCACTGCTGGCTGTAAGAGGCAGGTAGCCATTGAAAGCCTTCCCTTCACCCCCTCCTGCTTGCTTGTCCTACCAACTCAGATTTTCTCAACCTCATTTACTACATGTGTAGACCACACATTTAACTGACCAGTTAGTAGGGTCACCCCAAATTCACATGATCAAGTAACCATTACTAGTTTAATTAAAGATAGTTTTATGTGATGTCTGGACTGAGTCAAAGGGCATTAGATTGGGGTAGGGTACAGAGATTATATGGTTATCCTATCAGATGCAATGAGACCATTTCCAGTAAAAAAAGATCTGTTGAAAATGTATGAATTAAAACGGAGCACTTTATTATATTTTAATTGGGCTGAGAATTTCCTTGTATGGGTCAGCATCATCTTTGTGAAGTGCCACAGGCTATGTATGATTTATTGTGTAATGAAACCTGTAAGTCTGCCAGCTATGTTTATGCACAGTGCACACTGGTACCATGCACTGGAGCAGATCAGAAATTTGACTCTCATTAGGGCAGCTGTGCTCACTGGTGCATCCAAATTATAAGTATCCTGCATTGCTTTCAGTATGAGCATGCAAAGTAGAATTATAAGGCTTACAAAATACCCCTAGTGGGGTTTTTAAAAACAAAAACAAAAAAAACAACAGACATCAAGGATCAATATTTCAAGCACCAGCTCTCCACTTTCCAAACATAAGATCACAATATTTGCATGCCTACCTACTGAAATAATATATCAGTCAGCAAAGAAGAAGAACATATTGGATTTATATCCCACCCTCCACTCCGAATCTCAGAGTCTCAGAGCGGTTCATAATCTCCTTTATCTTCCTCCCCCCACAACAGACACCCTGTGAGGTGGGTGGGGCTGAGAGGACTCTCACAGAAGCTTTCCTTTTAAGGGCAACCTCTGCCAGAGCTATGGCTGACCCAAGGCCATTCCAGCAGGTGCAAGTGGAAGAGTGGGGAAACAAACCCAGATAAGAGTCTGCACACTTAACCATTACACCAAACTGGCTCTTACTACACCAAACTGTTCTCTAAAGGGACAGACAATCCAACAGAGCTGCCTGCATATATTCCACTCCAACCCAGCCCTCCCCAGGGCCTGTAGTTTTCTCAGAGACTCCACTGCATATGTATAATGCCATAGATAATACATTGAATAGGTGAAGTGGTGCAACACAGCATTTCCATTGAAGATACCATACTTCCATGTGCATGAACAGACCAGATATCAAACCAAGTCTGATATTTACAAAACTTCATCTTTAAAAATTATGAGGAAGGGTTTGCTCATCATCATCAGAGTCACATAAAATTTACGTTTGTATAGAAATCATGCACATAGCGATTTGCCTCACAATTCTGGAAATTTACGACGTAAACTAAAACAAGATTAATCCACACAAAACAAAAAAAAACACAAAAAAATCAAAGCAACTTGCAGGAAAGAAGTCATATAGCACAGACATATGGACCATCATCAAACTAAATAAGACCCCAGGCTTATAGGGTTGTCATAAGCTTCCAGATCCTAGCAGGGAATACCCCAGTTCCAGGGGCTTCTCCCTACTACAGGCCAGTTGGCTGGCAGGGGAAACACCTCCCCTAAACAGGGATGTTGCCATATGACATCCCTGACATGATGGCATCACCCAGAAGTGACATCATTGCTTCAAGAGACATCATGTGGGGGATTCTCTAGGTTTTGGGCAACTGCTATAGTTTAAGCCCGATTTAACTACAGAGTTTGCCCAAAACCCAGAGCATTCCCTGTGTGATGTCCTCAACACAATGACATTGTGTCAGGGATGTCATGCAATATCCCCACCCACCCCAGAATGCCCCCCAAATCCCTCTCCCCAGACTGACGAGGGGACCTGGCAACCCCACTGTCTTATCAAAATCAGCACTGTCTACTCAAAAGGTAGAAAGCTTCTAGCATGCGTGCTCAACAGTGGCATGCAAGATCGTTTTGCTCAGCACGCAAGCCAGTTCTCCAGCAAAGCAACAGACATGAATGCATAAGGTGGGAGAGAGTAACAGAAATGGTTTATCTAGCTACCACCTAGATTTGCCAAGCCAAATCTGTCAACCAGCAGGAGAGTTAAGTGGGGAAAAGGGAGGGCATTTGAGGTCAGCAACATTGATAATGTCACCACATCACTTCTGGGTACAACCTGTTAGTGACAATGGGTAGTCCTAGAAATTGCTATAAACTCTATAGTTTTACCATTGTCACATACAGGTTGTATCTAGAAGTGCACAGGACATTGGTGAGTTTTTTTAAAAAAAAAATTTCTCCCATTGCAGTTCACAACTGCTGTTCACAACAGCAGTGGGTACCAGATGCCTGGCAATTCTACCACCACCTCCTGGACTTGCAACAAGCCTGTGAGGTTCTGGCAGCACTGCTCAACTACAGATCTTGTTTGTCTCCTCCTACTACTATTTTTTGGCAGCACACTAATCTCTACAGGTAGATTTATTATTTATTTGATTTATATCCTACCCTCCCTCCCATGCTCAGGGAGGGTCACAACATTTTGTTAAACAACATAGTGACACAAGAGCATCAAAATTAACAGAATAAATAATTTAATATAGGTACATAAGTGTCTGTGTATATTAAAAACAATTGAGCACAATAAAATACATCAAACCTGAACAAACTAAGAACAGCAGGAGCCATCAACAATGGCTGAAAATAACAACCACTACGAGCAGCATTAAACAGGCCTCAAAACAGCAGCACAAAAGTGGGGAGAAAACAAGTCAAGAGATACAACAAATTCAGTTAGTCACCTTGCTATTTAAAGACATTTTCACCTGATGCCTAAATCTCACTAAATCATTAGGATAAAACACACTGTTGATATCAGTAAACTTTAGGATGTCCCACTAGCAAGAAAGTTCCACAGTATGTGCTTAGGGTGGGTGGAGGGTATAACTTCCTGGAGAGACTGCTAAACTTGATAAACTCGGATCACCACTTTAGCAGTATCATCTGTAAAGAGACCTAACACTTCAGCATTGGTCTAGGAACCCACAGATGATCTGGTCAAATGGGATGCATGCCTATTCCTGCTGAAAATTAATAGAGACCCTGGTATCAGATCTCAGGTTTCTCCATGAAGAGTGCTCCCAAACCATTTGCTCTTTGTTCTATTCTTGACCAGCTAGTGTGTAGCATGGGCGAGGGGGGGCAGCAATACTATCATTTCACTAGAAATCAGCAGATTTCTTAGACATATGGAGTAGTACTAGCTAGTGATTACGTTATGCTTCTATTTTTTATATTTTGAATTTGAAGATTAGATTTTACACACTGCTGGTTCTCACAGATAGAACTGTACTTACTTCCTTTTTGTACTACTTCTTTTCCTTGTGCCTAACTAAAATGTTTACTTAGAATAAATGTGCTACATTTATTCGAAACTATTTGTTCTAAACTCAGACACATGTCCTGCGAGCTTTGTGGGCAAGGCACTTAGACCAGCAGAAGGAACATATATTAATTCTGCCAAAGCAGCTATTCTTTACTCTTTCTCTTACTATGGGACCTGAACAGGCAGGTTCAGACACCTGACTGAATTAACTCTCTGTACCTAGTGCCAACTGTTTTTCTTACTGATCTCAGTTCCTTCTATGCACTTTATCCTGGCCCAAGGGAATGGCTACTCCCTTAGGCACCAGGTGAGAAAAAAAGGGGAGTGATTTTTTATGTTAAACAGGAACTGAGTCCAAAATTGATTTTTAAGGACAATGAAGGAAGATACCTAGCTGTAGAAGTGATGATGAATGATAAAAGGACGTTGTTGTTGGGATTGTATGCCCCAAATGGGGCGAAAGACTCCTTTTTAAAAGACATTGTGCAACAATTAGACCAAGTGACTTATGGAACAATTATTAATGATCTGGACAAATCAGGGAAAAGAAATAAGGAGGGAAAATTACCAAAATCATTTTTTGATTTAGTGAAACAAGAAAGTTTGGAAGATATATGGAGGAAATTTAATCCTATTTAATGTGTGACTACACATTTTACTCAGCTAGGCATAACTCTTTCTCAAGAACTGATATGTTATGGACTACAAAAGATCTTGGACTTATGACAAAAAAATAGAGATTCTTCCTAAAGTTCAGCTGATCACAATCCATAGATGTGTGAAAAATACTAGGAGATGGAGAATAACTGAAGATTTGCTACAGAAAACTGAGATAGTGGTGTCTCTAGAAAAGGAAACTAAAGCTTTCTTCCAAATAAATGAAAAGGAGGACATTCAATTCCAAACTGTGTGGGATGCATACAAAGCAGTAATGAGAGGTATCTTAATTACAATGAATAATAAAGATAAGAGAGCCAAAGAGAAACAAATGCTGGACATTCAAAAAGAGATTGGGAAAAAAGAAAAGGAACTTAAAAAAAGACCGGGGAAAAAGAAAATAATAATGGAAATTACAATATTGCAGAATCAATTGAGTTATTGAGTTAAATAAATTACAATATTGCAGAATCAATTGAGTTATTGAGTTAAATAAAGAGGTAGAATGGAATCTTAAGAGACTGCAACAGAAATCTTTTGAAGGAGCAAATAAGCCTGGAAAATACCTGGCTTGGCAAATGAAAAAAAAAGGGGGAAATAAATTTGTGAACAAAATTGTATCGGGAGGTAAAGAAATTGTTGACCAAGCAGGAATTAAAAGGGAATTTTATAAATATTATGCTAAGTTATTTCAAGCTCAAAAGGTGGAGAAAAGAAAAATAGATGCATATTTAAAGAATATTCAGGTAAATTCCTTAACAGAAAGTATGGAAAAAGTCTTAAATGAACCAACTTAAAAAATCAAAGTAGAAGCAGCTATAAATTCAATGAAAATGGGAAAGGCACTGGGTCCAGATGGTTTTACAGCAAAATTCTACAAAGTCCTCGTAGAGACGTTAGTACCGAAACTGCAGAAGCTGATGAATATTATAAGGGTTGATGGGACAATACCAAATACATGAAAGGAAGCAATAATTTCGTTGATACCAAAAGAAGATAGAGATACCACAAATGTAAAAAATTACAGACCAATTTCATTACTCAACAATGACTACAAAATATATGCTAGGATACTAGCAGAATGACTCAAACAGCATTTGAATAATTTTATCAAGCAGGATTTCTTCCCAGAAGACAAATTAGAGATAATAGTAGAACTGTTATAGATATTGTTGAATATTATGAGAAGCATTCTGAAAAAGAAGCGGCACTATTTTTTGCAGATGCAGAGAAGGTCTTTGACAATGTGAATTGGGATTTTATGTTTGCAGTGATGGAGAAACTGGGACTAGGAGAAGATTTTATAAGAATGGTTAAGGCAATATATACTGAGCAACAAGCAAGACTCTATAAATGCAGATTTGATGGAGAAAATGATAATTGGTAACAAGGCAAGGCTGCCCTCTATCTCCATTGATATTTATAATGACATTAGAGATTTTGCTTAGGCAAATACAAGATGATAAAGAAATAGAGGGGTTGAAATTGAAAGGTCTTACTTATAAATACAAAGCGTTTGCTGATGATGTAATGTTTATCAATGAAAATTCCTTATATGTGACACCATTGCTGCTTCGTAAAATACAAGAGTATGGAGAATTGGCAGGCTTTTATATAAATAAAGAAAAATCAAAAATTCTTTGTAAAAATATGACAAAGAGTCAACAGGAAGAACTGCAAAGTGTAATAGAGTGTGAGGTCACCTCAAAAGTAAAATATTTAGGTGTGGAAGTTACCATGAAAAATATAAATTTGTATAAAAATAATTATGAAAAGCTTTGGTGGAAAATTGATGAAAATTTGATAAAATGGAACAAATTGAATTTGTCCATGCTGGGCAGAATTGCTGCAATTAAAATGAATGTCCTACCAAGAATTATGTTCCTATTTCAAACAATTCCAATTGTGAAGGACAATAAACAATTTAGTAAATGGCAAAAGAAAAGTTTCAGAATTTGTATGGGCTGGAAGAAAACCAAGGATCAAAATGAAAATCTTAACCAATGCAAAAGAAAGGGGAGGTTTCCAGTTACCGGATTTAAAATTGTACCATGATGCAGTGTGTTTGGTATGGATTAAAGAATGGATGACGTTATTAAATAAGAAATTGTTGGTTTTAGAAGGCCATGGAAATAGGATGTTTTTTAATCACACCATTATATGAAGAAATCTGCTAAGTACTTGGTTAAAATATAAAAAATATGGTGATGAGAGAAAGCCAACTGAAGTAATAAAATTGTCCTCAGAAACAGATGAAGGGATGTGGTTAACGTATAATCAACTATTAAAGATACAAGGAGGAAAGGTGGAACTAAAATCAGCTGAAGAATTACAGCACAAATATAATTGGTTTCAACTACAACAAATTAAGAATTTGGTGGAACAGGACATTAAAAATGAAGGTATAAGACAGGAGCAAACAGAATTGGAAAGAATGCTGTTGGGTGATAATGAAAAGTTGATTTCAAGGATTTATAAATTACTATTGAAGTGGTCTACAGAAGATGAAGTAGTTAAATCTCAAATAATAAAATGGGCAATCAATTTTAACAAAGAAATACAAATGGAATCTTGGAAGTATTTATGGAAGAACTCTATGAAGATATTGACATGTTACAATATTAAAGGAAATTGTTTTAAAATGCTGTATAGATGGTACATGACACCTAAGAAGCTGGCAAAAATGAACAATCAGGTGTCAGACAGATGTTGGAAATGTAAAAAACATGAAGGATCTTTCTACCATATGTGGTGCACTTGTGAAAAAGCAAAACAATTTTGGCAAATGATTCAGAAAGAAATGTCAAAAAAATTAGGTTATGACATTAAGAGGTCTCTAAACTCTTTTTTGTTGGGATTACAAATGGAAAGTTTTCCGAAACAAGATAGAATGATGGTGTGGTATCTGCTTTCAGCTGCAAGGACATTATATGCACAGTTATGGAAGCAAGATAAAATACCAGAAAAATGGGATTGGATTTTAAAAGTTATGTCAGGGAGTGAACTGGACAAATTTACAAGAATCTTAAAAGTCTATGATTTGGAGAAGTTCAGAAGGGAATGGGAGAAATTTCAAAATTATGTTGAAAAACAATGGCAAGTAAAGGGACATTTAGTGGGTTTTGATAATAGCTGAAGTGGGGTGGAATAATGGGCTAAAGTTTATAAAGGAAAAACAATTTTTTCTCTTTCTTTGAGTTGAAGGTGAAAGGAGAAAATTGAAGATGGACTTATAGCATTAACTTTTCTTATTTTCTTGTTTTTACTTCTTCCTTATTGTTTTAAAGTTTTAAAATGGAGATTCTTGATTTGTTAAATTACCTTGTATTTTTTTAAAAAAAATTAAGAAAACACCGGCAGGGGTCAAGAAAAGGGGAGGTGAGGAGAAGGGGGGGGGGGAAGCGTGATGTATTGTTTTCAATTTGTATTTTTTAAATTTTTCTTAAAGAATACTATAACAATATATTGCAAATTAATAAAATTGTTTTAAACAAAAAAATTATAAAAGTGGAAATGGGCAGTAATTCATAGTCTGGAAAGCAAGCAACTTCTATCATGCTCTAAAAGTAGCATCTCTCTCCATAAGGTAAAGCTATTTTCTATAGCCCACTGGGGTGAATCCAGACTACACCGGCAGTTTCTATCAATTCTGCATGTCTGCTGAAGACCCACCCCCTGAGGTTATTCCTTAGGGTCCCAATCACACAAGACTGAGTGAGCTGCCATGGGAGGGGAGAAATAAATAGTTCATTCCGCTGACAAAAAAAATTAGTTTTGATCCTACCCACTGTGCAAATGCAGAATACCTTTTGCTTGCATTGATAGTAACTCTGCCCCTGAGGTGTATGAACCTGTGCAAATCTCACAGGCAGCTAGATGTCCACACCTAGGTATCCACATCACCTAGGTTGTGTGTGTGTGTGCATGTGTCTCCTTTGGGACTGCCAAGCCCCCGGGCCAGGCGGGTGTTCTCCTGCCCTGGAGGTTCCCAGCCCACCGGCCCACATTCGGCTGGTAGGGGGAACCTCCCCTGACATTGCTGGCACAATGATGTCACCCGGAAGAGACATCATCGTGCTGGCGACACCACATGCCGGCTGCTCTAGGTGTTTTAGGGAAAACTCTATGGTTTTCCCAGATGCTCTAGCAATTTGGGAGGAAAAACTCTATGGTACAATAGACCAGAGGCCGCGAAGGACTTGGTAACCCTAGTCTCCTTATATCACCATCATTATACATCCGCAACATTTTTTTATTTCAAAAATTAATACAGGGTTTTTTTTTGGAAGGGTTGTGAATTTCTTCTGTCCACTGCAGCTGTATTAATGCCCACACTAGAAATGTCATCCCCATTTACAGCCAGAGGGGGCAGCTCATGGCATTTATCACATGCTGCTTCTGGGGCTGTGTCACCCACTTAAAGCAGTTACCCATTTAAAGTAGTTACTTTGGGAAGCAAAGAAAAGGTAGCAAAGGTCATGCATATGTGCATTTGATTCCCAATATTTTTCAGTTCTTCCATGGGAAATTTGAAACCAGCAATCTCCCTGTATGCTACCTCCCTCTCTAGAATGTTTTGCAAAGTGGCATTTCCTTGGCAAGTTGTGGTGAATACTCCTGATTTTCTATTGATTCCTGTTAATAGTAACAGGAGCCAGGACAAGAGATGAATTTAAAGTGAACTCCATTGCAGTACAGGGTGGTGGAGAAACTGGTTAACGTGTTCTGTGCTTTGTGCTTGAGCACAGTATTGTCCAGTCTTGAGTGACTGTACAGCTGGGGGCGGTCCTTGGATTCTAGGCATCTTGAATTAACAGGAAGGACATCCTTTCCAGGTAGAAAGGCCCAGATTCTATACACAAAGAAACGGCCTAGTTTAAGCTGTATTCCAGGTTTACTGTCTGCCATAAAACAAAAAGAGTAAAAGTTCCGGCTGTCAGTAGCCTTAACAGAACAACGAGCTACAGTTTTACGTTGTATTTTTTTTTTTAAAGAGTATATATGTTCCTTTAACAGCACAATAATTTTGTGATCATCACAGGTAGATCTCTCTCAGGTAGATTAAAAAGGGGAATTATTGATGAAATTCTCTGTTCATTCTGCTTTGAACAAAATAAGTTAGACCAGGGGTCCCCAACCCCTGGGCCATGGACCAGTACCGGTTTGTGGCCTGTTAGGAACCGTGCCATGAGTTCTATAATTATTTCATTATATATTACAATGTAAGAAGATGACGATATTGGATTTATACCCTGCCCTCCACTCTGAATCTCAGAGTGGTTTACAATCTCCTTTATCTCCCTCCCCTACAACAGACACCCTGTAAGATAGGTGGGGCTGAGAGAGCTGTCCCAGAAACTGCCCTTTCAAGGGCAATTCTGCGAGAGCTATGGCTTATTCAAGGCCATTCCAGCAGCTGCAAGTGGAGGAGAGGGGAACTCAGTTCTCCCAGATAAGAGTCATTGCACTTAACCACTACACAAAACTAATAGAAATAAAATGCACTATTGTATCATCCCAAAACCATTGTGGCCCCCACCCCGGTCTGTGAGAAAATTGTCTTCCACAAACCAGTCCCTGGTGCTGAAAAGGTTGGGAACCGCTGAGCTAGACCCACATTTAGTATTCTCAGAGTCCACTGATACTCAGTGGCTCAGAAGCTACCTGTGGCTCTTCTGGGCAGTTCGCCAATGTGACACCTGCCCCATGTTCCAGAAAAGTTAAAAAAAATTGTCCAGTGGGCTTTTGGAGGAGAGGGCAGGTATATCCCATCTTGAAACAGCTGCAACCACAAGAACTGGAAAATGAGTGAACTGTGAGCTACAGGGATGCCAGCAATGGAAGAAGAAGGCCCATTTTCTCCACACTTCTCTGCTAACTGTGCACTCTCATCCCAGCACAAAAGCAGTTGGGTTACAGAGAAGAAAAAAAAAATCACCACCAGAAAATTACCAAAGAAAACAGCCATTTTTTTTGGGGGGGGGGGAATGTTCTCCCTAACAGTCAAAAGCACGTAAGAGAGACAACCTATGTATTCAGAAGTAATATAATAATTTAAAAGATATAGTTTCATACTGAAGAACAGTTATATCTTACATGTTATTGTATGTGCATGTTTGGTACTGTTACCAATACTGGGCTGGAAAACTCCTGGAGATTTGGTGATGTAGTCTGGGGAAAGAGGGGTTTAGGAAGGGGAGGGACCTCAGAGGGGTATAATCCCTCCAAATCTGCAAATTTATCTAGGGGAACTGGTCTCTGTAATCTGAAGATCAGCTGTAATTCTAGGAGATCTCCAGGCCCTACCTGGAGATTGGCAATGCTTGGTGAACAGATAACCCACAAATCATATAATACTCATGGTCCATTTTGGTTTATAGTAGTTGCAAATGTGGTTCTCTGTGACCTACAGAGTGGGTATCACTACTGTAACGGAATAAGCAAATCACAGAAATCTTGAGGCAATCTATTCTATTATATGATGACTAAAAAGGTAAAGGTAGTCCCCTGTGCAAGCACCTGTTGTTTCCAACTCTGGGGTGATGTTGCATCATGACGTTTTCATGGCAGACTTTTTACGGGGTGGCTTGCCATTGCTTTTATCAAAAACAGGTGAAACCCCAGAAAAAACACAAACAAATGGGGGAAATCAACATTCAGTGTCATCAGACAATGAAATCAGTCATTTCACACACACACACAGGGGAGCTGAAATTTAATACAGACAGACAGGAAGATATATGAAATAGTTGTAGACAACTGACATAGAGGTGTCGTTGCAAAGAAAACAAGCCTCAGCATTAAATACCTTGCAAGAGTATTAGATTGCTTTAAGAACTTCTAAAACCAAAAGCCAAAATGCTAATTATATTTTTTCTTTGTTGCTCTCACTTAAGCTATTGCTTAAAGAAGGTCACTTCATAGTTGCATTTGTTGTTGGATACTCCATCTCCAAAACGCATTAGATGAGAACTGGAAATTAAACCACAAGGAAATACAAGGGACAAAAGACTAACTCACTCTCTCTCTCTTTCTTTCTCTGTGTGTGTGTGTGAGAGAGAGAGCGGGAGAGAGGTTGAAGATTCAGCAACTTTTGCCCCAGGAAAGAATAAGAATGACAATTTATGGGCATAGGTCCCATGTGATATTGCTGCCATTTATTCTGTGACTCCAGATGAATAAAGATAAAAAGAAAAATCTTTTTATCTAACCATCAGGGATTAGGTTTGCAGCATGCTTTAGACTGGAGATGATTGCTAATAGGCAAAAGTTAAAGTAATTAAAACCTGAAATATAGTGAATAATTCAACTGGCAAATGCATCATAGCTTTTAATTGTGTACCACTAATGAGACCACCTAAGGAAAAAAAGATTCCTTGGATTATTTGTTAAGAACATAAGAGAAGCCATGTTGGATCAGGCCAATGGCCCATCCAGTCCAACATTCTGCGTTACACATTGGCCAAATACACACACACACACACTGTGGCTAATAGCCACTGATGGACCTCTGCTCCATATTTTTATCTAACCCCCTCTTGAAGCTGTCTATGCTTGTAGCCGCCACCACCTCCTGTGGCAGTGAATTCCACACGTTAATCACGCTTTGGGTGAAGAAGTACTTTCTTTTATCCATTTTAACCTGACTGCTCAGCAATTTCATCGAATGCCCACAAGTTCTTGTATTGTGAGAAAGGGAGAAAAGTATTTCTTTCTTTACTTTCTCCATCCCATGCATTATCTTGTAAACCTCTATCATGTCACCCCACAGTCGACGTTTCCCCAAGCTAAAGAGCCCTAAGCGTTTCAACCTTTCTTCATAGGGAAAGTGTTCCAGCCCTTTAATCATTCTAGTTGCCCTTTTCTGGATTTTCTCCGATGCTATAATATCCTTTTTGAGGTGCGGCGACCAGAACTGCACACAGTACTCCAAATGAGACTACACCATCGATTTATACAGGGGCATTATGATACTGGCTGATTTGTTTTCAATTCCCTTCCTAATAATTCCCAGCATTGCGTTGGCCTTTTTTATTGCAATCTCACACTGTCTTGACATTTTGTGAGTTAGCTACCACGACCCCAAGATCTCTCTCTTGGTCACTCTCTGCCAGTTCACACCCCATCAACTTGTATTTGTAGCTGGGATTCTTGGCCCCAATGTGCATTATTTTGCACTTGGCCACATTGAACCTCATCTGCCGCACTGATGCCCACTCACCCAGTCTCAACAGATCCCTTTGCAGTGCATCACAATCCTCTCTGGTTCTTACCACCCTGAACAATTTAGTGTTATCTGCAAACTTGGCCACTTCACTGCTCTATCCCAACTTCAAATCATTTATGAACAAGTTAAAGAGCATGGGACCCAGTATTGAGCCCTGCGGCACCACACTGCTTACCATCCTCCACTGTAAAGACTGCCCATTTATACTCACTCTCTGCTTCCTATTAATTAGCCAGTTTTTGATCCTCAAGAGGACCTGTCCTTTTACTCCATGACTCTCGAGCTTACTAAGGAGCTTTTGATGAAGAACCTTATCAAAAGCTTTCCGTAAGTCAAGGTAAACAATATCTATTGGATCTCCTATGTCCACATGTTTGTTCACCCCCTCAAAGAAATGTAACAGGTTAGTGAGGCAAGATCTTCCCTTACAGAACCCATGCTGAGTCTTCCTCAATAACTTGTGTTCATCAATATGCCTACTCATTCTGTCCTTGATAATGCTTTCTACCAACTTTCCCAGTATCGAAGTCAGACTGACTGGCCTGTAATTTCCCGGATCTCCTCTGGAACCCTTTTTAAAGATGGGGGTGACATTTTCTACCTTCCAGTCCTCAGGAACGGAAGCAGATTTCAATGAAAGATTACATATTTTTGTCAGAAGATCCACAAGTTCAATGTTGAGTTCTTTCAGAACTCTTGAATGTATGCCATCCGGACCTGGTGACTTATTAGTTTTTAATTTGTCTATCAGTTGTAGGACCTCCTCTCTTGTCACCTCAACCTTACTCAGGTCTTTCAACACCCCTTCCAAAATTAGTAGTTCTGGAGCGGGCAAACACTTCTCGTCTTCCACAGTGAGGACGGAGGCAAAAAATGCATTCAGCTTCTCAGCCATTTCCCTATCCTCCTTCAGCAATCCTTTGACCCTTTGGTCATCCAAGGGCCCCACTGCCTCCCTGGCTGGTTTCCTGCTTCTAATTTATTTGAAGAAATTTTTGTTGTTGGTCTTTATGTTTTTTGCCATATGCTCCTCATAATCCCTTTTTGCCTGCCTGATCACAGACTTGCATTTGATTTGCCACTGCCTGTGTTTTTTTTAATTAATCTCACTTGGACTAGCTTTCCACTGCTTAAAGGAGACCTTCTTACCTTTTACAGCTTCCATTACTTTGTTTGTTAACCATGCAGGCCTTTTCTTATATCTGTTTGTGCCTTTCCTAACTTGTGGTATATATTTTATCATAAGAACATAAGAGAAGCCATGTTGGATCAGGCCAATGGCCCATCCAGTCCAACACTTTGTGTCACACAGTGGCAAAAAATTTTTATACATACACACACACTGTGCCTAATAGCCACTGATGGACCTGTGCTCCATATTTTTATCTAAACCCCTCTTGAAGGTGGCTATGCTTGTGGCCGCCACCACCTCCTGTGGCAGCTTCTATCGGAGCTTCTAGGATTGTAGTTTTAAATAGCCCCCCAAGCTTCCCCAGCGGTTTTGACTGTATTTAGCTTTCCTTTCAGTTTCCTCTTCACATGCCTCCTCATCTCAGAAAATTTACCCCTTTTAAAGTTAAATGTGGTTGTTCCGGGCTTTTGGGGCAACTCTCTATTTATACAAATGGTGAAATCAATAATGTTATGGTCACTGCTCCCAAGTGGTGTGATCACATTTACATCTCTCACCAAGTCTTGGGCATTACTTAGGACCAAATCCAGGATCGCCCCACCCCTGGTAGGTTCTGAGACCATCTGCTCCATAGCACAGTCATTGAGAGCATCAAGAAACTCAATCTCTTTCTCTCAACCAAAACACATATTGACCCAATCAATCTGTGGGTAGTTAAAATCACCTATTACGACACAGTTTTTACGTTTAGCCACTATCTTTAATCCTTCCATCATATTATAATCGTCCTCTATCTTTTGATTTGGTGGGCGATAACAAACTCCCATAGTTAAATTTCCTTTTGGGCCCCCTATTTTGACCCAAAGCATTTCTAGAGGAAATCTAATTCTCTGACCTCAGTCTTACTGGACCATATACCCTCTCTGACAAACAGAGCCACCCCACCTTCAACCCTTCCCTCCCTATCCTTCCGATGTAACTTATATCCAGGAATCACCATGTCCCACTGATTCTCCTCATTCCACCAAGTTTCTGAAATTCCCACAATGTCTATGTTTTCTCCCAACATTAAACATTCCAACTCACCAATTTTATTTCGAATACTCCTAGCATCTGCATACAAACATCTATAATTTCCCAGGCAAGCTAGGCCCGCAACCTTCCTCCTGTCGCCTCGAGACTCTCGCAAACACTCCATACTGTTTCTCACCATCTCAGTGGGCAACTCTGATCCATTACCTGGTAGAAAAGTAACAGCTAACTCTTCATCTCTATGAGATGAATCCTCCCGAACAAGAGACATTTCATCTCCTGTTGGCTTTCCCCCGAGATTTAGTTTAAAAACTGCTCTGCCACCTTTTTGATTTTAAGTGCCAGCAGCCTGTTTCCATCTGGGGACAAGTGGAAACCATCTCTTTTGTACAGCTCCCGCTTGTTCCAGAAAGCATCCCAGTGTCTAACAAACGTAAACCCTTCCTCCTTACACCATCGTCTCATCCACACATTGAGACTTCTAATTTGTGCCCTTCTCTTCTGCCCTGCACGTGGAACAGGTAGCACTTCTGAGAAGGCTACCTTGGAGGTGCTGGCCTTAAGTCTCCCACCTAGCAGCCTAAATTTTTCCTCCAGGACCTCACGACTGCATTTCCCCACATTGTTGGTGCCAACATGCACCATGACCACTGGCTCCTCCTAGCACTGTCTATCAGCCTAACTACTACACGCGTAATGTCCGCTACCTTCACACCAGGCAGGCAAGTCACCATACGGTCAGTACGCGGTTTTGACACCCAGCTGTCTACTTGCCTTAGGATTGAATCATCAACTACCAAGACCCCCCCTCTCTCCCCACCCAGGGACGGTTCCTTGGCACGAAAGGATTCCCACTCTCCAACTGAAGAAAAGGTCCCTTCTGAGGGCACATTCCCCTTATCCTCAGCACAGTGCCCTGTTCCCTCTTGACCCTCATACTCCCTGGCAGCAGTGGGGCTGCCACGTTCAGAGTGGGGCTCATATACTATGCCCCCGAGAGTCTTCTCCGAGTGCCTAACTGACCGCCTCTGCTTCTCCAGATCATTCACCTCGGTCTCAAGGGTATGAACTCGTTCCCTGAGGACCAGGAGCTCCTTGCATCGAGCACACACCCAAAACTTCTGTCCTGTGGGCAGATAGTCATACATGTGACATTCAGTGCAAAACGCTCTGAGGCATGTGCAGAGCTTCTGCACCAGCAAAGGTCTCTTCAGTTCAGGAAGAAGCTACAGAGTTAGAATTCATATACTATTTTGTGGATACTATTAAACTTGGACCCAGCTGGAACTAGGGATGGTTGGCACACTAACAGAAGTAACTGCTCCTGCTTACAGGAGTATGTATATTTTCAGATTCATCTTACTTTGCTAGGTTATCAAGCTGCTAAGAGTGGTCCACATCCATGATAAAGGGATCATTTACTATTGACTCAACTTTGCACATCATGTATTGTATTAATGTGAATTTAGGAAGCCTACAGAGGGCATAACTGAATGCTCCTCATATTAATATTCCTTAACATTAGTAATAACTAGACGTTGTGTCTTCATCACTGCTACATTTATGTGTATTTATTCCTGCTGCTTTTTTTAGTACTCTTTTACTGAAATTCTCTTTCTGTAAAGTTAAAACACTACCCATAAAACCTGCTTTTAAATTTTCCATAAAATTGTCACTTTCTATCATAAAATCAACAGCAATAAAAGAGCAAATAAAAATCAGATCTGAGCATGGGTAAAGGAGGGAAGAATCAACAGGTCAGGGAGAATTAAAATGTTCTTGTTTAGTGGTTAAAGCTCAACTTAGTTGGTACCTGAAGAATCAATGTAGGGTGGTCCAAAATCAAGGCATGATAGTAAAAAAGCCCTATCTCAGGCACACACCAAATCTACTTTTGAAAGTGGAAGCAGACAAAGCAAGGTCCCTAAACCTAATGTAAGGCGCCGATATTTTTCAATAAGCAGTCTTTTGTTTTAAATCAAAGCTGTTTTACTGTTAGAAACCCAGGAGCTATACCAAGAACACAAGCCTTGGAAATATTGACGTATACACAGTTACACAGTTGCTATATTGGATATCTTCATAGGTTACCATACAGATGCATCATTGAGTCATGGGCTCAAAGGTTGCTAAACATCTATTTTATTACTAAGGAATTTAGACTATTAGAAACATCTCCTATTCTCACACTATTCTGGAAGCAGATAAGAGTTGTCTGTGTGAACCTGTGGGAGAGGCGACTTGAAAGTACTACCAGCCAGGCTGTAGCATAAACATCCTTGGGCCAGATGAATTTATTACTTGCCCAATGGTTGTAAATAAGGGGGGGGGGAGCAGAAGAGAGCTGGTGACCTGCTCTTTGTCTGAAAGAAAATTACGTTACAGAAAATAGCATGACTGACATACTGCCCCCTCTAAGCGCTTCTTCGGTGTTTTGAAGGATATTTAGCATAGAATTGTTTAATCAGCGCTGGCGCTCTCACATTTGAGCTAATTACACATTCATCATGTGCTGTTGAAAAATGTTTCCATCTAATAAGAAAATACAATACACCCAGCTTCAGCTTAGCATCTAAGATTTCTTTCACTTCATGGTGATTCTGATCCCCCACTGAAATAGGCTCTGGAGCTTTGGGTTGGGGGTGCCAGGGCATCGCTCCAGGATCTCACCAAAGTGAATTGCAATGAAAGATTGGATGTATCTTACTGAACAGTTTTGGTAATTCGAGTTCTACAGTCACTTTATTGATTACACGTTTAATACGAAACAGTCCGAAAAACTTGTATGCCAGTTTTTTAGAAGTTTGTGGTAGAGGCAATTCTTGGTAGACAGAAACACTGTATCTCCCACTTTAAAATCCCAAGCGAGCGAATGATGCTTGTCGTAATGTTTTTTGTAAGTCTCTTTAGCCAGCTCCTAGATTTTCTTGGATGTTGTTCCAAGTTTTCCCCAACTTCCCCGACCACTGCTCAAAAGTCAATGGGGTTTCAGGTATTGTTCTTCCCGGTAGTTGTGGAAAGAGTTTCCCTTTATACCCAATCACCACTAGGAAGGGGGAGGATTTGGTGGAGCTATGTATGCTGTTATTATACCCATATTCTGCAAATGGAAGTAATTCTGCCTAGTTCAATAGCTGATAGTTCACAAAGCATCTTAAATATTGCTCCAGTAGTGCGTTTACCCTCTCCGCCTGTCTGTCAGTCTGAGGGTGATACGCGGAGCTCAATCCCTGCTTAATCCCAGTCGATTTACAAAACTCCTGCCAAAAGTTGGAAACGAACTGTACACCTCTGTTACTAATTAACTTTTCCGGAAAAGAGTGTAATTTCACCTTGTGTTGGAAGAACAACTGGGCTAGACTTAGCTGTGGGTATTTGAGAGCATGGGATGAAGTGCGCTTGCTTAGAGAAGGTGTCCACTACTACCAGGATTATGGTCTTTCCCTGAGAAGGGGGAAGTTCTACTATAAAATCCAATGATACTACCGTCCACAGTCTGGTTGCTGTTTCCAGTGGCTGTAACAACCCGGCGGGGGGGGGGGGGGAGAGGTTTCCCCCTCTCCTCTTAGCCATTAAGCATATAGGGCACCAAGCAACATAGTTAGATATGTCTCTTTTCATAAATGGCCACCAGAATTGTCTATTCACTAGATGCAGGGTTTTGACATCCAAAGTGCCCAGATAGTTTGCTATCATGACAAAACTGGAGCACTTCCTTCCGAAGGCTCTCTGGTACGTAAAGTTGATTGTCCTTGTACCAGAAGCCCTCTTCCCCTTTCTTTACCCCCTCTGGTGCTGCACTTCCTTCTTTTTCCACCTATTTAATCAGTCTTTCTACCCCCCCTTCTCTTCTTGTTTTTCACGCTTTGCTTGTGAGCGGGTAGTTACTACTCCCTCCAATTGGTTGGGGGAGTTGAGTGAATTGATCACCTCCTCCCTTTGGCTATTGTGCTGGGGAAGTCAAGATAATGCATCAGACAGAAAATTCTTAGATCCTGGGATATTTCAATTTGAAATTGAATTTAGTAAAGAATCCCGCCCACCGGATCTGCTTCTCAGTTAGCTTCCTGCGACTGGTCAGGACTTCTAGGTTCTCATGGTCAGTCCATATCTTAAATGGGACCCTCGCCCCTTCTAACCAAGATCTCCATGTCTTTAATGCGAACGTTACAGCAAATGCTTCCTTGTCCCACATCGACCAATTCCTCTGGTCTTGGGAGAACATGGTTTTAGGGACCCCCCCCCCCCCTCATCTGGTTGCATGAGAATTGCTCCCATGGCAACATCACTGGCGTCGCATTAGACCACAATCAGGGGTGGATCAGGATGGGTTTACTGATGAACAACCTCTTTGACTTGTTGGACACCTCTTGACGGTTTTCTGTCCAATTTAGTTTTGCTCCTGGTCACTTGGCTTTTGTTTTAAGGAGGTCTGTCGGGGGAGCATGATGTGTGCAAACCCATGTATTAAATTACAATAAAAATTTGCAAATACGATGAAGGATTGGAGCTGTCTACATGTTCTCAGGGGTTCCCAATCTAGCACAGCTTGTAATTTGGCTGGGTCCATTGCCAAACCCCTCCCCGACACTTGGTAGCCTAGGTAATCCAATTCCATCTTATGGAACTCACACTTGGATAGTTTTGCATACAGTTGGTTCTCATAGAGGGCTGCTAAGGCTTCCCTCACTAATTTCACATGTGAGGGGACGTCCTTGGAACAAATAATTGTATCGTCCAGGTACACCACTACCCCTTGGAACAAATACTTTCGCAGAAATTCATTTTTAAAGTTCATGAAAACTCCCGGGGCCCCTTGCAACCCGAATGGTACGACTAAGTATTCAAATTGTCCCATCGGCGTGTTAAACACAGTCTTCCATTCATCCCCCTCTTTTATGTGTATCTGGAAGAAAGCGTCTCTTAGGTCCAGTTTATTGAAAATCTTTCCCTCCGACACGGTGCTCAATAAATCCTTTATTAGGGTTATGGGGTACATAGTCGATGTCAAAATCACGTTGATCCCCCTAAAATCCGTACATTACATGGTTGTAAATAAGGGGGGAGCAGAAGAGAGCTGGTGACCTGCTCTTTGTCTGAAAGAAAATTATGTTACAGAAAATAGCACGCTTGATACCTAATCTAACTAACAAGCTCCTGGGAAAGACATTCCCTTAAATAACCCTCTCCCAGGCTTTTTGGGATATGCGGTTATTGCTGCTATTCAAATTTAAAATTTAGCTGGTGCCATGGTATGCTGCACAAGATTTAATGGTTTGTCATGGAGGACATTAGATCAAGATGGGTAGCCATATGTTAGTCTGTCCGCAGCAGTAGAAAAGAGTAGGAGTACAGTAGTACCTTAAAGATTAACAAAAATTGTGGTAGCAAATGAGTTTTCACGAGTCACTGTTCACTTCTTCAGATACGGCTAGAATGTGATAGATCCCAGTAGGCAGCCATGTTGGTCTGAAGCAATAGAACAAAGCAGTAGACAAGTGCACCTTTAAGACCAACTAAGTTTTATTCAGAATGTAAGCGTTCGTATGCTCTTAAGCAGACTTCATCAGACAAATAGGAATGTGCGTTCATCTGTCCTATATATTGGAAAATGGAGTGATTTCAGATGCAAATGACATTAGCAGGCAAATGACAACAGAACGTGTGAATGGATTAGGTGTGATATGCAGAGAGGTAGTAATCAGCACTGGTAATGAGACAAGAAATTTAGGTCTCAATCTAGATAGATACATTGTTTTGAGCTTCACTGTCAGCTGCAGTTCAGCAGTCCATTATAGAGGACGGATGGACTCACATTCTAGCTGTATTGGAAAAAGTGACAAGTGACTCACAAAAACTCATACCCCATCACAATTTCGTTAGTCTTTAAGGTGCTACTGGATTCTTACTCTTTTCTATGATAAAAACAAAGCTGGTATTTTGGCCAGCAGAATTTACAAATTGCTAATGGTTGTGCTACTCACTTGAAGAATAAAAAGAAAGCATTTCATTCCTCTTAAGAGACTTATCGGAAAGTAAAATGCTAAAGAATAAAACAAGAACAAATTAAATGGTGTTTGGAACCCCAAGGGGGAAAGTAATTCAGTTTGCATTGCTTGAGATTTTAATTGCTGGCAAATTATATTTTGGAATACATTCAAGAGATGAAATGGTTTCTGCTCTGCTTTATAAATCATTTTTATGTTTTGAAGGCATGCAGCCAACTGGTTATAATGACATATTGAACTCCAAGTCCCTTATGATCTGTACCGATTACACATTCATCATATTTGATAGAGGATTTCCAAGGATGCGTAATACTTTTTTTTTAAAAAAGGAAAGAAACCATTTGACCCATAAAGAGTATGAATGCATGTATAGCTGTCTTGAAGTAATTATTCAATGGATGATCGCCCACCCAGTGCTCTGTTCGTCCGCACACGCCTACCTCTTCCTTCCTTCATCTCTACCACCATCTGTCTGCCTCTGCTCTCCCACCACCACAGGAGATGAAGAATGGAACAATCCTTGCCCTCTGAAGCTAGAAGAGCATTAATTTTGTGCTGCTATATGATGGTGCCAAAAAAAAGTACTCTTCGAACAACTGCATAAACAATTCATGGAATTACAATTAAATAAAACCATGGCTTAGAAGTACAATTTTTTAACCATTTATTCTCCAATTATTCATTAAATGGATTATAACCAAAAATCAGCATCCTTTATTTTAATACATTTCTCATTTTTACTAGGGAGGAATCTCAGTTCTTCTAGAAAAGTTCATTTTTCATTGCAGAGAACTTAAGGTTATCTTGGTGGCCACTATTTACAATAATTACTCATATCTGCATGCCTACATTTCTGGTAAATAAATTGCTTTATCCTTAAAAGCCTTAAAATTGCATGGCATGGGGTTCTTATCTATTAAATTTCTCTGTTTTCTTTGTTAAAATAATGTTTTCTGCCTTTTTATTGAAATACAGAATAAAGAAAAGGGGTGAGGGGAAAATAAAGGGAAATACTTTTATAAATATCCAAGACAATCATCAAGTAGGGAATACATGAAATCACAATAACACTTTGCACATAATATTCTACTATTTTCACATAATATATTTTCTAAATTCCCTATCTAAAAGGTTATAGAGATACACAGATTAATTCTGAACTTTGTATATATTGCTAGAATGACAACCTTACAGTTTGTAATAATGTAAAATCCAACAAAAAACAATTTCCCATATAATAATTGACACTTACATAGGAGCTATTTAAATATATACCTATATCAAAAGAATTATGCTGTGGGAAGTGCCCCACATACTTTCTCCCCCTGAACCATAAACCCATCAGAGCAACTAGATTCTGGCTGAGAGAATCAAGTAAATTTTTAGAAAGTGAAATATTTTGTTTTCTTCATTCTTTTGATTATACTCTTCCTACTCACTCATTGCAGCTCAGCCTGCAGGGCAGAAGCTCTAATATTGCCTTCTCTGGAGCAAGGAGTGAGTTAGTGCTAAGATCCATTTTAGATGTCCCTAGCAGGGGGTTTTCTTGGGGGGGGGGGGGCGGGGAGATCAGAACAATGTTTTGGGCACCTATAGCTGATAAAACAGACAATGGGAAGGTGGAAGTCTTGTGTGTAGCATGAACACAGCAAGTTTGCTCTCATGCTGCACTGCATGAATATCTCACAACAAGCTAGTTTTTCCTGAGCCATGGTTTGTTCATGTAAGAGTTTTCAAAAGTGGGCTAGGCAACCACTGGCAGGCTGCCAAAGTATATAATTACAATTCCTTGTTTTAATATTGAAATCTTTAAAAATTAGTTTGACTGCAGAAGAAGACGAAGTCATGTTGCAGGTTATTAATGGTTCTCGCTGGTGAAAATTTATTATATTATATATTGAGAGTCAGTGTGGCATAGTGGTTAGAGTATTGGACTAGGATCCAGAATACCCAGGTTTGAATCACTACTCTGCTATGAAGGCTTGTGACCATGGGCCAGTCACATGCTCTCAGCCTAACCTTCATCACAGTGGATGTGTGGATAAAACAGAGGAACGGAGAATGATGTAATGTGTTTTGGGTCCCCACTGGGGAAGATGATTGAATATAAATTAAGTAAATAAGTAAGTAAATTATAACTCAACTATTCAATCTCTAGGCACAGTTTAGTGCTCTGTATCTAAAGATAAGTAATTGTGCAGAGAGGTATCAGTGGAGTCACTGATCATCTAACAAAACTGATAACACTATATGGCGCAGTTAGCAAGACTGAATTCAGCAACAAGCTGGGAGCTATCTAATGGGGGCTGCCTCATGGACTAAGAGAAACTTTTCTATGTGGGATTTGCCTTGATGAAGCTTTGAAATGGATTCAGAGTCATTCTGTTATGGAAACTGCAAGTAACACTAATTAGAACTGATATATGGAAGAAAACAGATAATCAAACAGACCGCAAAATGGGACTTTTTTAGATTTGTATATTTGATGACCTTGTTGATATATTTATATCCTCAAAATTTGATGAAATACTTGTAGGAAATTATATGGCACAGGAATTTTTGTAAAAGATGAAGGAGTTGTTAAGAACAATAATAATTAATAATTATATCACAGCTGTAATTTCAGTCTTTCCATATTATCCGTGGAGATCTCCTGGAATTACAAATTATCTCCAGACTACACTAAAATCAGTTCCCTTGGAGAAAATGGCTGCTTTGGTGGACACTATGTCATTATACCCTGTTGAGGTCCCCTCCCTCCCCATACCCCACCATCCCCAAATTCCATCTCCAAATCTCCAGGAATTTCCCAATGCAGAGTTGGCAACTCTAACATACACACATGACTTCAGAAAATAATTTATCTCAATTAATCAAGTGCTTTATGGAACAAACAAAAAGAAAAATACAACTAATTATTTGAACTTTACACAATTACTTTGTATAGTCCTCTAAAGATGCTCTTCGGCTTCAGAGTAGCTATCAAAGCTACTACTTTGTTTCTCACTTTTGGAGAAAGAAGCAGTTTCACTTAACTGGTGAAAGAATCCAAAAGAACTGCTTATGGGTGGGTTTGTGTTTTTTTTTTTAGATTAATGAGGTTTGACACAGAAAATCTAGCAGAAGCATATACATGAGAAGTTAAACACATGGAATAAATCTTTTCCTGACTGTTAAGATTTTTCTTTAGTTATCATGTATTAGAGAATTAGGTTTCCTTCCTCTACTACATAATAATATACTGCATTCAAGTTAGGAACTGAGTTTTCTTTTCCTCTATCAAAAGAATGCCTATCATAAACTTACAATGAACTAGAATTTGATCAGACTAAATCTATTTTTTTGACAATAATGTGGCATTAATGGGAATAACGTAAAGAATGATCGAATTAAGAAGTCTAAAACAGCTCAAACAACATCCCATTACATCAGACTAACTCTACTATTTCAGTAGTAATCTCTTCCACAAGCATACTGATATGCTTATGCAGTCAAAGCAAGAAACAGTTGCCAGGGAAACCAATCAGTTGAAGATACTGTGTGTGAAATATGAAATGGAAAAAATATGACCTGGTTAGCTTGGTCATTTTGTAAGCTCACTATAAGCATAACTATTGTTTTCGGCTTTTTAGTTAAACTGTTTAATAAATGCAGGATTACTATCATAAACTGTTGGTCTATTAAGAATACCACTCAGGTCAGCTGAATGAGGCTTAATCCTAGGAAAGTGTTTTTAGGATGGCACAATAGTGCTCATGGCATATATTATTCATTCACTTAATGGTAATATCCAGATTGACATGACTGACATGAGGTACCTTTACAGACTATCTAGACTTCGGCCTGCCCAGATTTGAGAAGGTTGCAAGTGTTGGTGTACTTTCTGAGCTTCCATTATCTGTCATCCACTTGAGAAAAACTTTCTTGGCTGTTGCACCTAAATAGAAACTCATTTTGCCTCCTCTTCTTATTTTGGAAGTCTTTTGATACATAGTAAATTATTGATTGCTCTGTTGATTGGTATTGATCGGTATGCAGTAACCCTACTTGGTTGATCTGATTTTTTGTAACTGCTAATTTTATGGCTTATCTTCCTTTCCTTTAATATATGTTAGAATTTCATTTTACTTTACTGCTAAGTTGTTCTGTAAACTGTATTGTGGTTTTACTGTTTCTGCATTACATTTTTAATATTTTCAATGTTTTTATTTTATGACTGTGTAAGCTACTTTGGGTGTTTTATACAGAAAAGGTAAGATGAATAGGTAAAATTAATTTTAAATATGACACCTACCTGGGGTTGCCAAATCTCTGTTGAAAATACCAGGAGACTTTGGGGGTGGATCCAGAAGAGGGCAGGGTTTGTGGAGGGCCTCCGCATGGTACAATGCCACTGAGTCCACCCTTCAAAGCAGTCTTTTTCTCCACGGGTAATACAATAGCACAGGTACCGGTTGTATTAAGCACAATATATCCTTCAAAATCTCACCGGTTGAATTATCACTCACACACAAAAAGTGTGTAAACAAACATTTAGTGACAGTTTATAATAAGTCCATACAGCAAAATAATAGCACGAACACCCACACGATGCTCCCCCAGACTGTTTTCTGAAGTCACGTCTCAGAGGCACTGCCTTCAGCCGCTTCTTGCAGTTCAGAATCTGGGTGGAGACAAGGGCATCGTTCTGCACAACTTTTCACAAAGAGTTCAAAAGACCATATTTCCTGGATTTCCTACAGTTTTGTTGGTTTCACCCTTCATCAGTCTTCTCTCAATGCTGTTTTAACTGGAGCCATAGTACAAAGAATTCAATCACGGATCAACACGTACATGCTCAAGTCTCTGCTACCAGCTCTCTCTGGTAGCAGAGACTTGATCAGAGACTTGAGCATGTACGCATTGGTCCGTGATTAAATTCTTTGTACTGTAGCTCCAGTTAAAACAGCATTGAGAGAAGACTGACGAAGGGTGAAACCAACGAAACAGTAGGAAATCCAGGAAATACGGTATTTTGAACTCTTTGTGAAAAGTTGTGCAGAACGATGCTCTTGTCTCCACCCAGATTCTGAACTGCAAGAAACGGCTGAAGGCAGTGCCTCTGAAACGTGACTTTAGAAAACAGTCTGGGGGAGCATCGTGTGAGTGTTAGTTCTATTATTTTGCTGTATGAACTTATTATAAATTGTGCACTAAATGTTTATTTACACACTTTTTGTGTGAGAGTGATAATTCAACCGGCGAGGTTTTGAAAGATATATTTTCTCCAGGGGAGCTGATCTCTGCCAGCTGGAGATCAATTGTAAAAGTGGAAGATCTCCAAGACCTGCCTGGAGGCTGGCAATCCATCTTCCACTATATTTTAATATATTCTTTATTCTAATGGCAAACTAGAATTATGTTTATATGTTACATGTTTAAATCTAACTTCTGAGAAACCTATGCCCTCATTTTAACCCAGAGACTGAACAACAAAAACATTACAGCAGATTCTCATTTATTGCACTTCACACCTGGATAACTAATGGATTTAGTACATGGACATCAATCTGCTTTACATTACCTTTTGTTGTTTCAGCCCAGTTAATACTAACACCAGACCCCAACTTGTGATTCTTTTAATCTGCTAAAAAACATTTCCATGACTCTGCATACTAACTAACTGCTTGCCATTCCATGCTATTGCCTGATGAAGTGTGCTTAGAGCACATGAAGCTTACATTCTGAATAAAACTTCGTTGGTCTTAAAGGTGCAAATTGACTCTTGTTTTGTTCTGCTGCCTCAGACCAACATGGCTGCCCACCTGGATCAATCCTACAGTTTATTTTTCTTACAAGTAACCCTTTCTTTATAGTCTCCCAAGCATCACATCATTAACACATCTCTTCACTTCATATCACTTGTTGAGCGGAGGACAAACTATAGCTACATATCAGAACATATATAGACAGGAACTTTTTTTTGGGGGGGGGGGGGACAGACAGAAAAAGACATTTCAAGTATTCTGAACTTCACCACTGCAAATGTATCATGATCAATCAATTTTATTACAGGCTGTTCATTCAGCACTTTTCTATTTTAAATAAACAAAAAATTTTCAATGTAAGAGCATCATGTCCCTTTGAAATCAGTGTTTTGCCCTATGTATTCATTTCTTTAATAACTTAAAATCCAAAATGTAAAGAGTAATTCTCTGTGTGCTTTATTAGAAAACTGGAATTTATTTAATCAGATTGTCTACAGGCAATTTCCATAATGAATAATAAACAACTATAGCAAATTGCTTTAGAGTTCCAAGCTGAAGAAAAGAAACTTGATCAGTGGATTTAAGATGTCTTTGGGTCTATGGAGATTGCAAAACTCATTTTACCTTAGTATTTCCTATTGTATATCTTAGGGAAGGAAGGCAGCATGGTACAGCCTGATCTCATTGGCTGGTTTTACACTGTGAAATTGACATGATTTTATCCCTTCGGGAAAAAACCTGCTTGAGTTTGATCAATTTCTGGGCTATCAGACAGCCACCATTGAAGCACGAGGATCCCAGCAGCGGTCCGTGGTTGCCCATTCACACTGCTAGCATGGCTCAACCACAGACCCGTTGTGGAAAGGGTTGTTGTTGTTTTTTAAAAGTCCCCTGGTGTGTGCACTCAAGCAGAGAAGCACACAAGCGAAACTTGAAGAGGGGCTGGAGGGGGGAACCCAACCATGCTGGAAACGGCTTGGCGTGATCACACAGCTCTTCCACTTATGAGTCATGCTGGGGCATTCAGACAGCAGCTGATTATGCAACCTACATCTGATTCAGGGGGATGCTACTGGGAAAATTCAGGTAGCTTTTTAGTTTCAGTTTCAGTTTATTTCAATTTATGTGGATAAGAGGTGTCTCGAGACAGGGTTAGAATGGGTGCAGCTCTGAGGGCAGATGTGCTTGTGCGATCATGCACTTTTAATCTGAATGTGTGGCTGGGCTAGGTCAGGCCAAATCTCTTGTGTGAAACTACCCATTGTGTCTCAGAAACTAAGCAGAGTTAGTGCTTGAATAGGAGGTGGCCAGGAGGTTCAGCAGACGAATGCAGCACCAAACTACTCCTGCTTCTATCTTGCTTTGAAAGCCCCTCCCTGAAGTCACCACAAATCAGTTGCAACTCTTGCAATATTCTCCCACATCTTAGCATGAGGACAAAGATAACTTTTCTACTCCCAAAATTACATACAACAGTACATGAATCATCATTTGGTGGGCCACATGGGGCCTACCTAGTTCACAAGGATTTCAAAGCATGGACTATTTAACAGTCTAATGGAGAATTCAGAAAAATTGGAGAATTGGCTGAGATCAATTCAACTCTGCATAAGGTTCTTCTATAAAGACCCTAATTACGGTCGCCAGTACGGTTGCCAGGTCCGACTCAGGAAATAACAGGGGACTTTGGGGGTGGAATCAGGAGCCAGGTTGTGACAAACATGACTGAACTTCAAAGGAAGTTCTGGCCATCACATTTAAAGGGACCATGTTCCTTTCAAATATCTTCCCTTCATTGGAAATAATAGAGGATGGAGGCACCTTCTTTTGGGGCTCGCAGAATCAAACCCCCTGAGCCAATCTTTTTTTAAACTTGCAGGTTTTTTTCAAGGAGAAGCACCAAATGCTATGTAGAAATTTGGGGTCTCTACCTCAAAAAATGCCCCCCAAAGCCCCACAGATTGATTCTCCATATGGGGACCATAGAGTGTAATGGAGTACCCAGCAGACATTTAATCCCCACCCCCACTTTCTGATAACTCCGATGCGGAGGAGCCTCAAAATGAGGGGATCCCCTGTTGCCAACCCCCAGGTCACAGTGGGGGATCCCTTGGTTTTGCGGGCTTCTCCCCACCATAGACCAGCTGGCTGGCAGAGACCCCCTCCCCAAACAGGGACATCACTATGCAATGTTACCGATTTCTGGATATATTAAGCAAATATTATTCAGTGTCAATTTTAAACACAAATATCACTCAAACTCAAAGTTGTCAAAGTTGCTTGTATCAATGAAAAGGGCAGAGGGCAGGAAGTACTCTTATAATTTCCTGAAAGTTAACCTTGGTCCTCTGATAACATTCTCCCTAAACAAGAAGAGGCACAATCTAGCCATTTTAAAGCTCCATTGTATAAGGGGAAAGTTTAAAACACAACTAAAGCTCAACCACTGAAGCTAACATGACATAACATTTGCTTCAAGTTAGTTGGATTTTGTGTTAACTATTTTACACATTAAACACTGAGAAGGGTAAGATTGCTAGAATATTTCGAATGTGACTAGATTTTCAAAGCAGATGTTTAAAAAAATCTACTGAATCAGGCCAGGAAATCTGAGAACACTGAAACATTAATGATGATGATGATATAGGATTTATATCCTGCCCTCCACTCTGAATCTCAGAGTGGCTCACAATCTCCTTTATCTTCTTCCCCCACAAAAGACACCCTGTGAGGTGGGTGGGGCTGAGAGGGCTCTTACAGCAGCTGCCCTTGCAAGGATAACTTCTGCCAAAGCTATGGCTGACCCAAGGCTATTCCAGCAGGTGCGAGTGGAGGAGTGGGGAATCATACCCGGTTCTCCCAGATAAGAGTCTGCACAATTAACCACTATACCAAACTGGCTCTCAATTCTGTTCTGGAGGCAAGCAAGGATTAGTACGGGGTGGCTAAACTTGATTAACATAAGAGCCACATAGAATAAAAATCAGATGTTTGATAACTGCAAGCATGAATGTCAGATGTCTGAGGGAGGGAGGGAGGGAGGGAGGGAGGGAGGGAGGGAGGGAAGGACTCATTTAAACTGTGGAAAACCAGTCCAAGTGAGATTAATGAAAGGGAACACAGGCTGTGGCAAATCAAATGCAAGACTGTGATCAGGCAGGCAAAAAGGGACTATGAGGAGCATATTGTAAAAAACATAAAGACCAACAATAAAAATTTCTTCAAATATATTAGAAGTAGGAAACCAGCCAGGGAGGCAGTGGGGCCCTTGGATGACCATGGGGTAAAAGGATTACTGAAGGAGGATAGGGAAATGGCTGAGAAGCTGAATGCATTTTTTGCCTCCGTCTTCACTGTGGAAGATGAGAACTTTTTGCCCACCCCTGAACCACTAATGTTGGAAGGGGTGTTGAAAGACCTGAGTCAGATTGAAGTGCCAAAAGAGGAGGTCCTACAACTAATAGACAAATTAAAAACTAATAAGTCACTGGGTCCGAATGGCATACATCCAAGAGTTCTGAAAGAACTCAAAGTTGAACTTGTGGATCTTCTAACAAAAATCTGTAATCTTTCATTGAAATCTGCCTCCGTTCCTGAGGACTGGAAGGTAGCAAATGTCACCCCCATCTTTAAAAAGGGTTCCAGAGGAGACCCGGGAAATTACAGGCCAGTCAGTCTGACTTCAATACCGGGGAAGTTGGTAGAAACCATTATCAAGGACAGAATGAGTAGGCACATTGATGAACACGAGTTATTGAGGAAGACTCAGTATGGGTTCTTTAGGGGAAGATCATGCCTCACTAACCTGCTACATTTCTTTGAGGGGGTGAACAAACATGTGGACAAAGGAGACCCGATAGATGTTGTTTACCTTGACTTCCAGAAAGCTTTTGATAAAGTTCCTCATCAAAGTCTCCTTAGAAAGCTTGAGAGTCATGGAGTAAAAGGACAGGTCCTCTTGTGGATCAAAAACTGGCTGAGTAATAGGAAGCAGAGAGTGAGTATAAATGGGCAGTTTTTCGCAGTGGAGGACGGTAAGCAGTGGGGTGCCGCAGGGCTCGGTACTGGGTCCCATGCTCTTTAACTTGTTCATAAATGATTTAGAGTTGAGAGTGAGCAGTGAAGTGGCCAAGTTTGCGGATGACACAAAATTGTTCAGGGTGGTGAGAACCAGAGAGGATTGTGTGGAACTCCAAAGGGATCTGTTGAGGCTGGGTGAGTGGGCGTCACCGTGGCAGATGCGGTTCAATGTGGCCAAGTGCAAAGTAATGCACATTGGGGCCAAGAATCCCAGCTACAAATACAAGTTGATGGGGTGTGAACTGGCAGAGACTGACCATGAGAAAGATCTTGGGGTCGTGGTAGATAATTCACTGAAAATGTCAAGACAGTGTGCGTTTGCAATAAAAAAGGCCAACGCAATGCTGGGAATTATTAGGAAGGGAATTGAAAACAAATCAGCCAGTATCATAATGCCCCTGTATAAATCGATGGTGTAGTCTCATTTGGAGTACTGTGTGCAGTTCTGGTCGCCGCACCTCAAAAAGGATATTATAGCATCGGAGAAAATCCAGAAAAGGGCAACTAGAATGATTAAAGGGCTGGAACACTTTCCCTATGAAGAAAGGTTGAAACGCTTAGGGCTCTTTAGCTTGGGGAAACGTCGACTGTGGGGTGACATGATAGAGGTTTACAAGATAATGCATGGGATGGAGAAAGTAAAGAAAGAAATACTTTTCTCCCTTTCTCACAATACAAGAACTTGTGGGCATTCGATGAAATTGCTGAGCAGTCAGGTTAAAATGGATAAAAGGAAGTACTTCTTCACCCAAAGGGTGATTAACATGTGGAATTCACTGCCACAGGAGGTGGTGGCGGCCACAAGCATAGCCACCTTCAAGAGGAGGTTAGATAAAAATATGGAGCAGAGGTCCATCAGTGGCTATTAGCCACAGTGTGTGTGTGTGTGTGTGTATATATATATATACAGGCCTTTCTCTTAGCCTGTATATAGTTTTCTCCAATAAGCAACTTAGTATTTTGGAATTTATTAATGAAGTACATTGACTTCAGTCCTTTCTCTTAGCCTTAACACTTAAAAACTGCTATTCTGATTTTATAAAGAATTGAATTGCTATCTTGAAGCATGTAATAAACTGGTTTTTTGTTGCACACTCTTTGCGACCCCATGGATAAAGTCATGCCAGGCCCTCCAGTCTTCCACCATCCTCCATCCAAAATCTACTCAAATTCATGTTAGTTACATCCGTAACTCTGTCCAGCCATCTCATCTTTTGCTGTCCCCTTCTTCTTTTACCTTCTGTCTTTCCCAGCATCAGGATCTTCTCCAGTGAGTGCTCCCTTCTCATTTGTTGGCCAAAGTGTTTGAGCTTCAGCTTCAGCATCTGACCTTCCAGGGAACAGTCGGGGTTGATTTCCCTTAGTTAGACCAAGGTAAATTTTAATATAGTGTGAGACACTAAATTATAATGACTGCAGGAAGCATGGAATAAGCAAAAAAAGAATAAATCGGCAGGTCCAGACGGTCTTCCTGCTGAATGTTATATTGCTTTTAAAGAACGTCTGTCACTCATTCAAGCATTTGATGGAACATATTTAGATAAAAGCAGACCTACCAGAAACATGGCAACATGCGAATATAGTTCTTATTCCTAAAGAGAATACGGACTTGGAAGAGGTTAAGAATTACAGGCCCATATCCCTCCTCAATGTAGATTATAAAATTTACGCAACCATCTTAGCAACTAGATTAAAAAAGATCTTGATAGACGTAATACACCAAGACCAATTGGGATTTCTCCCTAAAAGACAAATGAGGAACAATATGATAACTATTTTAAATGTCTTAGAATACTATGAGACCAATCCAGACAAGCAAATGGCGCTGGTTTTACTTGATGCGGAAAAAGCTTTCAATAACTTAAACTGGAATTTTATGCTAGAACAACTAAAAATAATGGATTGTGGAGCTGAGTTTATAAGAATGATACAGACCATATATAGTAAACAAAAAGCTAAAATCATACTGAATGTTAAATACACGGGGAAGATAAATCTATTAAAAGATACAAGACAAGTATGCCCCCTATCCCCTTTGTTATTTATTTTGTCATTGGAGGCCCTTAATATAACGATCAGGAAGAATAACAGTATTAAAGGACTTAAAGTGAAAGGAGAGAAGTACAAAATACAAGCATTTGCAGACAATATTATATTGATTTTGCAAAACCCCCTGGAATCAATTGATAAAGTTTTAACAGACTTAAATTAGTATGGCCAAGTGGCAGGTCTGAAAGTAAATAAGCAAAAATCTAAGATTACAAATGGAAAAATTTCCAAAAGAAGTCAGAACTTTAATCTGGTACCTGCTCTCAGCTACTAGAACATTGTATGCGCAGTTGTGGAAGCAAGAAAAAATACCAGAGAAATGGGATTGGATTGTTAAAGTTATGACATGGAGTGAAATGGATAAGTTAACAAGAACTTTAAGAGACTATGATTTAGAAGTATTTAAGATGGAGTGGAAGAAGTTCAGAAGATACGTAGAAAAAGAATGGAAAATAAAAGGACATTGGACAATCTTTGATAATGATTAAGTATAAGTGGGGGAAAGATATGAACTTTGGTTCTTATTAATTAGGGGTACCTTTCAAAATGATGTTTTGAATTTAGTACACCGGCGGGGGTCAAGTAAAGGGGGGAAGGGTAGGTAGAAAGTAATATATGGGATTTTAAAAAGTAGTTATTAATGATATAAGAAATGGAATATATTGCCATATGTTACTAATAATTTTTTATAATAATAATAAATTTTATTTATATCCCGCCCTCCCCGCCTAGGCAGGCTCAGGGCGGCTAACAACAAGTTCAATAAAATTATACAATGTATAATAAGTTTAAAACAGCATTTAAATTGTACAATAATTTAAAACAACAATATCTAAAACCAGTTCCGGTTGTCTAAGCCATTCCATAATTTAATTTAACAGACTTAAATTAATTTTTTGAAACAAATGAAAGAAAATAAGCAAAAATCTAAATGTTAACCAAAAATATGACAGATTTGATGGTGAAACAGTTAACAGAAAGGCTGGTTTTCAATGCAAAAAGAAGGTTAAGTACCTGGGGATATACTTAACCAATAAATGTAATACTATTTATGAAAATAATTACTTGAGCTTGTTAAAGGAGATAGACATAATTTTTAAAAAGTGGGGAAATTTGCAGTTGTCTTTTATGGGTCGGATTGCAGTAGTAAAAATGGTTATCCTCCCTAAAATCATGTTCTTATTTCAGACAATAAATATAGTGTTAAGAAAAGATTTCTTTGCAAAACTAAATAAAATAATTATGTTTTTCATATGGCAGGGCAGGAAACCTAGGATAAAATGTAAAATTATGCGGGATAAAAAGGAAAATAGTGGACTGGGATTGCCAGACTGAGAAACATATTATATTGCTAATGCTATGGTTTGGCTAACTGAATGGATGAGACTGGAGAATAAAAGAATTTTAGCTATAGAAGGACATGATCCTAAAGCAGGATGGCACGTGAACATGTGGTATGTTAGCAAAGGGTGTAAGTATTTTAGTAACCATCTGATACATAAGTCACTGCAGTTTTGTTGGGAAAAAATATAGACTTAGAGCAATGGGCACAATTATGGCAGACTAACTGTAAGATTACTAAGGTGGTAAACTTCAGAGAAAACCTATTTAAGATGTTTCATAGGTGGTATATCACACCAGTCCAGCTAGCTAAGATATATCCAGATCTATCGCCAAAATGTTGGAAATGTGGTGAAAAAACAGGCACATTCTACCATTTATGGTGGACATGCAGAAGGGCAAAAAAATATTGGATCAAAGTTTATGAATTCCTTCAAGGAGTGTTGAAAATGAGGATGCAGTTTAAGCCTGAATTTGTATTGTTATCTCTGGTTAAGAAAGATGTGGATAAGGAAGATGTTCATTTGGTAATTCACATTCTCACCGCCGCAAGAATGTTATATGCAAAATATTGGAGATTACAAAAAAACCCAAGTATGGAAGAATTAATAGACAAGGTTTTACAAGCTGCAGAAGCAGATATACCTATGGTAATACTTAATGGGAAATCAAAAATATTGACTAATCAAAGATGGGAGAAACTATATGTTTGGATACAAAATAGAGCTAAAGATGAGGAAAACAAATAACGGGATAAAAGGTGCAAGAAATAATTAACAGAGGAGAAATATACGAAAAATGAATGATTAGATTGTAAGAATATTAATTATTGTATACATTTATGAAATAATCTACCTTTGCTCTCTGTTTTCATAATTTTGCGGTTTTCTGTATTTTGTTTAGTTTTTATTAGTTTATTTTTTAACTGACTTATGAAATAGGATATAAAAGCAGGTTGTATGGTATAAGATGTAATGTAATTGTAGAATTTATAATTAATAAACTTTTTTTTTTAAATGACTGCCGATTTAAAACTTAGAAAATCTGCAATCAGACCTAAAACTGATCAGGCCAGAATCCAACATTGCCTTAAAGGTCTTTTTTTCTCTCCTGCCCACTTCTCCAGTATAGCTACTCATACTTTAGAAACATTGCTTATTTTTTATTCATTTTTTAGCAACCCTCATTTTCAAGCCAGCTAAAATTAAATAAAAGATTAATACACAGTTATTTTATAGGGTCATCACGGATAATAAACCTAACAATGCACCTGTATCATTAATAAATGGCTATTTTTGCTCTAACAATGGTCTAACATTAAACATACCATTGGTGATAACTAAAAAGACCGCACATTTTCTAATATTAGGTGCAACTGACTGTAGCTTGGATCTGCACTGCTCAAGGGGAAACAGAAATAGGCTTAGCCCAGCTCAACTTGCATAAGATTGTGCAACATCTAGCACATTTCTCCCCAAGTATTATAGTGCCCAGAAATTGGTTGCAGAAGAATTTGTGCAAGTAGAAACACAAGTATGAATATACTAAGTTGGGCCGTTTTCCCACTGAGCTTACCTCAAAGCGACGTCCATCTTCACCGCGCAGCATCTGCGTGGATTTCCCACCAACTGCTCCGAGGAACCAGGAAGTTCCCGACCTTTTGCGTCGCAAATGGAAACCGCTAAAAACCAGCTTACGTTAGCGACGCAAAAGCCGCGACTCTACTTGGTTACTTGGAGCAGTTGGTGGGAAATCCGCGCAGACGCTGCGCGGTGAAGAGGGACGTCGCTCCGAGGTAAGCTCAGTGGGAAAACGGCCTTAGACTTAGTACATGTGGCTACCATGGTTTTTCTTTTATGTTTTAACTTACAAAAGAGCTCTCATGCACAACTGGAAACTGCACTGGATCTGGATCCAACCCTATGCATTTAGCCACATAATACTGCCATATTGTTAACCATTCTCTTTCCCCCTCCAACTTGGCTCCATAACTAGTCCATCTCTGTCACTCGTGGGGCCTAGAAATGCAGTAAGATTATTTCCAATACAACAGGTAACAGTTCTCAAAGGAAACAGAATCAAAGTTAAATACACTTTGTTCCCATCATATCTCACTGGAAAAACGATCAAAGATAGAGAGAGATTTAGATTCAACTTTCACTGGAACCTTTATGACAATCAATGAAGGTGAATTTTGACATAAATCCTCTTATTAAATTAACATTCCTTGGGACAATACATATACATCTTTGACTGGAATGTTATTTCTTCACATGAGTCAGTGCTACACATCCGCATTCTGATGAATTAATTAGACCACATCTAGTATACATCCTTCCTATCCTGAGATTTCACTTCTTTTCCTAATTCAGAGAAGCCTCCAAGGTCTGGGAACTCCCTCCACCATGGCTTCCACCAGTAACAGCTCACCCAGACTCACTCACTTCCCAAAGCGAGGAAAAAGGAATTTTTTTGCATTCTATTTAAGCACAGATGCTGTGACTGAATCCAGAATCTTCCACCAAGTTGTACTTAGTAATCTGCTCTGTTTATATGGTTTTAATGTGTACTCTGACTTCAGCTCCCATGCTGTCCTCAGCCCTGCCTTGGACTTCCTCCCCTTGGATCCATACATGGACTTTGTTTAGGATCAGTTCTGACATGGACAATCTCATCTCTATTGGGCTCTAAACACTGCATACTTAGGGAGATTCCTTCTGTCAAGACCCCAGTAGTTCAATGATCACAAACAGTCCATTTCATTGATGGATATTTATTGACTCATAGCTATACGCAGGACAGACTTTGTGAAAACTGACTTGGGCTTTTTGCCCCTCTCTTATAACTTTACATTTTCAAAGGAAAGCGGGAAGCGGCAATCCCTCCCCCCAAGTATTTCCCATCTCAATTGCAGGTGCACATAATCTTCAAGAGTGGCCTTGGTAACCCTGGTAACCCTTGAGACTAGGTTGAAAGAATTTGATAACTGTTGCACAGAGATAGGTGCAAGCAAGCAAAGAGACGGGAAAGTAAAATACTTCAGTCTACAGGGAAAAAAATGGCCTTCCATCCTTCCTAGAAAGTGATTCATTTCTCAGTTATGGAAAGGTACAGTATGAAAGTCAAACAAACAAAAAGAGGAAGGAATTACACAGCAACAATAAGCATTAGATGTGAAGTTTGTGTTGGAAGTATGCTCAAAAGAATGACAAGACTACGATCGTCTCCTGAATTTGAAAATAGTTATATGGAGGATTAAAGTACAGTAGATATAAACTCCTAAAATACTACATTTTGCAGAAATGAAGAAAACTAGGCTCCTGAAAAGGAAACTTCTCAGACTAAAGTATAGCCAGGAGGTTCTGCCTGTCTTTATGGGAGAACTTCACAAGTAGTGGGGTCCCCAGTTCCTGACCCAAGAGAGAAGCTGCTTGTCAGAAAAACAGGCCAAGTGAAGCCACTCTCTGCAAAGGGACAGAGAAATATGTCTGGGCTTGTGATTACAACACAGGCATCCCTCCTGGTCTGGCCTCCCCCCCCCCATGGAATGTATAGAACAAAAGGATTCTCAGGTAATGTATTGCTCATGTCCTAATCTCTGGCTAGCTGCTAATGGCCCATCTTCCTACCTTCCTGCCACAACTCAGCTTATTTTGTTTACCTCTATGCTAATATAAATCATGTTGCACAAATCTTTTATTTCCATCCTGACTCCTCCTCAGAGTATCGAAACTAAATTGGCCTATCCTGACAAACATTAAAGATCATTCTTTCCTATCGTCTCGAACTGGGAATCTATTCAGGTACCCAGGAAAGACCTGTCTATGACCATTAAGAGCCATCATAGCTCTGGGAAGGTCTCCACTCCTCCAAATCCTATATAAACTGAGTGCAAATCCCACCACCACATGCATTCTGTAAGGTGCCATATACAGTTTGTACCGCCCATTACTCTCTGTAATTGGGTCTCTTGGGCATGTCACACTGGTTGTGCATGCCCTTATCTCCGTTTTTCCTGCTATACAGACATCTACACATCTGGAATATCTGGAACAGGTAATATCGCCCTCTTCAACAATCCCTAAAATTCCCTATCACTCACCTCTATTTTCCTAATGTCTTGATTGTGTGTATTCTTGTGTATGTGTGATTGTATTTTTACATATTTTTCTAGTAAAACATTTTAAATATTTAACTCTGAAGTTTTCCTTCTGATACTGGACCTTTGTATTATTAGTGGAAAGATCTCACCTCTAATTGGCTCTACTTAAGTCTCCCTCTTGCTAATCCCCCCCTCTAAAGAGGAGACAGCTAGCACTTCTAGTAACAAAAGCTGCAAAAAGTGTATTGCTTTGTGCTATTATCAATCACATGGATAGCTATTATCTGTAGGAATGAGCAGCAAGTATAGTTAAGTATTTATGTAAAAGATTTATACCGTACTATGATGTTAACCATTTCCCGACTAAAGACTTGGTCAGTCTTTGTCTAATTTTCTGACTCACTACCTTTTTACAGTGACATCACTTTCTTCTCCACCTTTTTTCTTCAGCTGTACTGCTACTGTAATAAACAAAACTAAGTATCTTTGTGGTAGCTCACAGCCAAAACAGAAACAAAGCTTTAAATTAAAATGGGTTGGTAATCTATTCAGGTACCCAGGAAAGACCCTTCAGCCCTTCAGGCAAGCTTATACCCTTTTTTGTGCTGACACTGTTTCAGGGGGTTTGATGTCTTTAGTTCATAAATTCTCAGAAATTCAGGCACTACAGCTTCTGAACAGCAAACAGAATAGATCTTTATTCACAGAAAAACAAGTGGGGTTGGGATAGTTACACAGGACAGTATTTTGTTTTCGTACAAGATGCTTCATTTTAATTTAGTCTAGGCAGATGTTATACTGGTATAGCTTATGCAGTTACTTTGTTGGTGGCTCTGAGAACACAGTTACTCCACTTATCCTGCTAATATCTCCTGTTGTTCCTAAAACTCTCTTAGTCTGGTCTTCCAGGTAATCTCTATACACCATGAGAATTACCTGAGTTTTACCTGACCTATGACACAGTCCTTGTCTCTACCCAGGCTCTTTGGCAAGCCTTTCCAGACTCCTAGTCTGTCCTCAACCAGGTAAAAGCTTTCTCTGAGAAGTGTGCTTCTCTTTCCTGTTTAGGCTCCTTTTAGTTAACTACCTTCTCTCTCTAGAGGTAATCAGAAGAATTCAGTCTCTAGCAACAGTCTCCCTTCAAGCTGGCTGCTTCTTCACAGAGCTGCTCTTTAGGTCTGAATGCTCTGATTGACCCTCTCAACTAAGTGTCTCACTGCTTCTTATTCTTTTTTAATTCCTCAGAATTCTAAGCAGTATGTCACAGCTGTTAGTCATGTGACCTAGCAGCTCTCTTGATTCCTTGCTGCTTCGCTAAAAGTCCTGCAGTCTGTCACACCTGCACTCTGTAGAATCTGCTTGACTGTACTCTAGAACTAAGGTAGGTAGAACAACCTGGGCTGTTTATGACAAATCGTTCATTCTTTCTTATAAGGTTACTTTTGCTTGTAATACAGGAGTAGCACACACACACTTCTTCTATCTTCCATCCAAAACTGCACAATGGCCAGTACAAGTACAGAGAAAGGTCTGATTGCAGCTACTGCATACACTCAGATTACAGGTCCCATTGGTTTTAATTGGCCTCATCCTATCTTTTCTTATGAACGTTAACATTGCTGTTCATCTGCCAAAAATAATTTTAAAAATCTGCCACATAACATAGGAGAAATAGTGTGTAGAATGGGTCAAATGGGATTCCTAGAATACCTAATTTTGAGTACACTCAGTTTCTTCTGACTCTTACACTGTCAATAAAATCAATAATTAACTTGGGCTTGGTGCCCTACAGCAGGAAGCAGATCAGTCCACCAAGTAATGTAGACAGCAGCAAGAGTCAGGACAGAGTCAGGACAACAGTGGAAGTGACAAAAGTGGGATTATCTTGGCGGCTGTGAAGATGACAGCATGTGTCACTTTCAATAACTCCAGAGTTAGTGGTAGGATGGCGGAACTGAATTGCTGTGGATTTACCAGCAGCAGACTGTTTACAGTGGCAGTGTGTGACAGAACTGATACAGTCAGCCTTGTTTAGTGTCACTGGCAAATTCCCACCCTAAACCTGTTCACAAATTACAGAGAATGCATATACAATTTGTGTATAGTATATTTTATTTATTTATTATTTGGACTCTTTGGCCGCCCTTCCTTGCAAGCAGGGCTCAGGGTAGCTTACATCAAAATAAAACACATTAAAATAAGTTAAATTAAGTTAAATCAGCATTAAGAACATAAGAGAAGCCATGCTGGATCAGGTCGATGGCTCATGCAGTCCAACACTCTGTGTCACACAGTGGCCCAAAAACCCAGGCGCCATCAGGAGGTCCATCAGTGAAGCCAGGACACTAGAAGCCCTCCACTGTGCTCCCCCCCCCCAAGCACCAAGAATACAGAGCATCACTGGCCCAGACAGAGAGTTTCAACAATGCACTGTAGCTAATAGCCACTGATGGGCCTCTGCTCCATATGTTTATCCAATTCCCTCTTGAAGCTGGCTATGCATGCAGCTGCCACCACATCCTGTGGCAGTGAATTCCATGTGTTAATCACCCTTTGGGTGAAGAAGTACTTCCTTTTATCAGTTCTAGTCCGACTGCTCAGAATTGCATCGAATGTCCATGAGTTCTCATCTTTTGAGAAAGGGAGAAAAGTACTTATTTCTCTACTTTCTCTATCCCATGCATAATCTTGTAAACCTCTATCATGTCACCCCTCAGTCAATGTTTCTTCAAGCTAAAGAGTCCCAAATGTTTTAATCTTTCTCCAAAGGGAAAGTGTTCCAGCCCTTAAATCATTCTGGTTGCCCTTTTCTGCATTAAAACACAATACAGTTCAATATAAAAACAGATGTTTGATTTTTCTTTACACGTGCCTTGATTTATTATCATGTTGCATTTAACATATATACAGCTGAATGTATGATTTAAATGGCAATTTATCAAGGTACTGTGTTTGCGCTGTACCACTTCCAGATTCAAGGTGATAACTCACATAATAAGGCTAAACAAAAATCCCTGTTCATAGAAAACTAAAGTCAAGTAGTTTTCAATGTTGCTATTTTATAATATTGTCTAGATTGTATTGGCATCTTTCAAGACTTGTTGTTACTACTTTGAAACAGGACATCAATGTATCTAATTTTCCACACAGCCTGATCTGTGGATACTGAAACCACAAACAGACAAGACAGAACTACAAATTTGAGAAAAGCCCCAGGTTCGCAAAAAAATCTGAAATCTTATATGAATTCCCCCTACAATTGGAGGGGAGGGGTTAAAACTCTCTAATACAATAAAAGAGTGCCTATGGCATTAAGAAGCCAATGCAATAGCCACGGTATTGCCAGCCTGCAAGCCTAGATGTGTCAGTAAAAGGCGGAGGGGGGAGGCCCTTTCCAAGTCCCATTTAGCCTTTGTAGAAAGATTCACTGGGGCTAGGCCCACTAGCAATTATCAGGCTACTTGTTATGACATATGACTTGCATGACTTACCTATGCCCAACTGCTCGATATACTTCAACTGCAGTGACCCCCACAAAAGCCAGAATTTTGTAATAATTCCAGTTTCAGTTTATGTTTTGAGAGGTCCATGTTCAAATGCCTATTCTGCTGTGGAAACTCACTGGGTGACCTTGAGCCAGTTACATATTCTCAGCCGAACTTTTAGTTCACAGGGTTGTTTTAAGGATAGTGGAGGAGGAAAGAATGACATAAGCTGCTTTGGGACCTGTGATAGACTGCCCCTGTCCTGCCCCCGAAGGGAAAAACAGCCACTCAGCTTATCCTATGAGAGTGCTACTCCAGCATAACAATCACCTTTCATAGGGCAGAAGGAATGCTGGAAAGAAGCACAGCAGGAGAGAGCTGAGATCTGCCTCAGGAAGAATGCTGAAAACAGGAGGGCAGACAATTATTGCTGGTGGGAAGGAGAGAAGGAAGCAGCAAAATGGGAAAGGCTTATAAGGGCTGATAAGGAGAGAAAAGAGAAAATAGTTAAGGAGGGAAGAATGAGATGTCCCTTGAAAGTCTTTCTGAGTGCTCTCTTGTAATACCTAGGAGGAGACATGTATAAACCAAAGCAGCTTCTATAATTTAATTAGGAAAAATGCTTATTAGTCAGAAAATAAAACAGGAAGGTCTAAATCAGGGATGTCAAACTCATTTGTTATGAGGGCCAGATCTGACAGAAAAGAGACCTTGTCGGGCTAGGCCATTTGTGTCATATAATGTAATGTAACACCAGGTAGTGGAGATGTAAACTTTATAAAGGACAAAGACAAAAATTAAAGATTGTTTTTTAAAAACTTAAAACATACTTAAAATATTAGTACTCTTGCAATATTTTGTTTATTTGTCTCTGCTAACTGACACTACTTGCTCTGAATTATTGCATCAAAATAAATAGATGGTCATCTGACAGCGATGAAGATCCTGTGAATTTGGGGTAGGTATTTGTGGGTTTCCTGCATTGTGCAGGGGGTTGGACTATGTGACCCTGGAGGTCTCTTCCAAATCTATGATTCTATGAAAATCTGGAGACAATGTCTGTACTGCAGCAATCCTGAGTATGCTGTTCAGGTGTGTATCTGTAAGTTGCAAACCTACTTCTGATTTACTGCAATTCATTACAGAAATCTCATCATTAATGCTCTGAGCCCTAGGGTCCAGGGGAAGACATGGAATGGCTATGAATTGTTAGCTTTTGTACATAAGTTGCTTTGTGTGCTGGTCAAGAACATGTGAAGGCACCATGACACAGACTGAGGGCTATGTGTTTATTTATAAAGCTACAGTCTTCCCCAGAAAAATAAATGCAACTCCTGTGAGGCACTGCAAAATAGAGACAGCAATGTATAGTGGTCCATATTAGCCTACTATGTGGGAAACCTCAGTTCAAAATCCACAGTCTCCACTTCATTGGCTTGTTGCTATTTTTCATCTAAACAGTTCACATTGCTTTTCTACTGAGAAAGACTGGATCTTGAGGGCATGAAAGGGGAGGGAGAGAGAAGCTCTTACTTACTTTGAATAAACTGTGTGGTCTTACAGTTACTTTTGTGTTTGTCCCATGGGATTGAGGCATCTGAAGGAGCTTTCCTCTGTAGCTCTGCTGTGTGATTGAGAGAGCCTGGTACAACTCTAGCTTTGATTGAGATAGCTCTCATTGTGCCAGGCTCTCTCAATCACACAGCAGAGCTACAGCCAAGCTCCCCCACTAGCTGAGACTCCTCTGCCCTCCCCCTCCCTTGAGGAAGAGGAAAAGAGCAAGGAGAGGCTGCTTTGCTTGGCTGCCTAAATCCCATAGAGAAAAACAAAAATGGCAACAACAGAAGCAGGAGAGAGGAAAAAGGAAGCAAACATTAGAAGGCAACATGCCTTTACACTACCAAGCTTAAAAGGTGCATCAGCAGTAATGGCCTGCTCCACCCACAAAAATGCACCCTTTTGTTTTGTTTTTGCTGCTGAGAACAGTGCTGACCTCATGAAGATAGATTAGGCAGAAATTAATGGATTTCCCAAATCAAACTAAAAACCAAAACTCTATTATTTCTATCTTTATATTCATTCCCACACTCTATACCTAAATCCTACTCTTGAATCTTATAACTGCTTTTCTTGGAAATAACCAGGTCAGTCTTTCTGGGCACCAGCACCTCTTCCTAATGGATTACTGGACCTATTTATGTTGTTTTTGAATCACCATGCAGCAAAAATCTGCCTCAGTTGTGCACTCCCATGTTCAGACACCCGGGAAAGATGGATGGAGTGCGGCAGAAGAATTTGCTATAATTTCCAAGTGGAGACAATGAGGTGAATGTGAGAGCAGGGCAGGCAGCAGGTGTGCCTTGTTTTCTTAATATGCCTGGGGGCTGTGCCTATGCCGCCTCAAACTAGCCATCTGAATTCAGCCAAAGTGATCCAACCAGCTTTTCCACTTATGGTCACCCAGTTTTGCTTCTTACTATTCCACATTACTTTTGTTCCCATTGGGCAGAGGGGTCCAAAGGGATTATTTCTTTTTTTCCCCTTCATTAGCATAAAAGTTGATTGGGTCCACCTACTGAGTTTGGAAAACCTTTATTCTTTCTCTACTCTATGTACCCCCTAAAACCTTTTCAGTAAGAAACAAGTTGAAAATACATAGTACATGGAAGTTGGGAAATCACCAGCCAGCCAATCAGCTCCATCTGTCCAATTTGTATGTTCAGGCAGTTATGACATCAACAGTACACAATCATCCCCCTGCAGTCATCTCCAAGAATCCTCTAAAAATACCCAAAAGAGAGATCAAGATGGCATTATGAAGTCAGGAAGAATATAGATTTCATTAACCTGACTTTAGGAATGTTACTAGTTTGATATCAAGGTCATGGCATATAATGAGAGAGACTTAAATTAGCTGATGTGTTAATCAGGCTATTGCCTAGTTTTGTTTTGCTTTTGTTTTTTGAAGAAATAAGTGAACTCCATGATATTATATTACTATTCCAAACTGTTTTTAATTTAAAAAATAATATTATATATTTAAATAATAACAATTCAGCAACAATTACATCTTAAATAAAAAGAAGTGTTTATAAAAGTGGGTAACTGTTTTTGTTAACATTTTCTGCTTGATCAGTTTGAAAACCAGTCTGGAAAATATTCTGTTAGAAAGGATGTAGGATGGAAAATATCATTCCCTATTTATTATCTCTGTTTGAATTGCAATGGCAGGCTTCTGCCAGGATACACATCAAGCTTTGCAGTACTGGGGGGGGGGGGGGGGGGGGACTGAAAAGGGCCATGAAGTTTGCAATTGAAAACATATGAAAATGCCTTACTAAGTTCATTTTCTGGTAGAAACTCAACTCACACACATGTGGATTGAATATCCAAAGCCATACCTGTTATCTCTAAATACGGCAACACTGGAGGAGATTTATGCATTCATTAGCCAGTGAGAGTGGACTATGGATTCACTACACTAAATGGCATTTGTGCTATCTCTTAAAACGCATGCAGTGGAACATTTGGAATACACATAAAGATACATTGTCCAGCCTGCCAGTTAATAATAATATTAGATTTTATTTGTATCCTGCCCTCCCCGCATAAGTGGCTCAGGGTGGCTAACAGCATTCTATACATTTACATTAATAGATAAAAACTTTAATTTTAACAATTAAAAGATTAAACATATAAAAACCAGTTAGTATATTTAAAATACATGATTTAAGTTAATTTAGATTTATCTTTATCTGGCAGCGATAGTGATATTCTGACGCTGGTTCTGCCAGTTTAAGTAGTTCCATAGTAATATAGATGGCGGATTCCTCATTCACAGCAATTCAGCAGTCGATGTCGGTGTATGCTTGTTTAAAAAGGACGGTCTTGCAGGCCCTGCGGAACTGGTCAAGGTTTCGCAGGGCCCGCACTTTCTCCGGAAGCTGATTCCACAGTGCAGGGACCGCAGCTGAAAAGGCCTGCGCTCTGGTGTTCTGGAGCCTGACCTCTCTTGGCCCAGGGATAGTCATTTTATTTTTTCCGACTGACCTCAGTGCCCTCTGGGGTTCATATGGGGAGAGACGGTCCCTTAGGTAGGCTGGTCCTCGGCCATATAAGGCTTTAAAGGTAATGACCAACACTTTGTACTGGACTCGGTGTGTAATTGGCAGCCAGTGCAGTCCAGGTAGCCCCGGCCGTATGTGCTCCCATTTCGGGAGCCCCAGCAGTAGCCTGGCCGACGCGTTCTGCACCAGCTGCAACTTCCGGGTCCGGCACAAAGGTAGCCCCAAGTAGAGGGAATTACAGTAGTCCAATCTTGAGGTGACCGTTGCATGGATCACTGTTGCGAGGTCACGGCGCTCCAGGAAGGGGGCCAACTGCCTTGCCCGCTTCAGATGGAAGAATGCTGACTTGGCAGTGGCTGCTATCTGGGCCTCCATTGATAATGAAGGCTCCACTAAAACACCCAAACTCTTTACCTGGCGCACTGGTTTCAATGGTGCACCGTCGAAGGTTGGGAGAGATATTTCCCCTCCCGGGACGCCGCGACCCACACAAAGGACCTCTGTCTTCGCTGGGTTCAACTTCAGCCCGCTCAATCTGAGCCATGTCACAACAGCCTGTAAGGCCCGATCCAGATTCCCCGGGGCGGAGCCAGGCTGGTCGTCCATTAGCAGATAGAGCTGGGTGTCATCTGCATATTGATGGCAACCCAGCCCAAACCTCCGGACAATCTGGGCAAGGAGGCGCATATAAATGTTAAACAGCATTGGGGAGAGAACTGCTCCCTGAGGCACCCCACAATTTAGTGTGTGTCTCTGGGAACGCTCACCCCCAATAGCCACCCTTTGTCCCCGACCTGAGAGGAAGGAGGAAAGCCATTGCAAGGCCAACCCCCCAACCCCAATGTCGGCGAGGCGGCGCTTTAGCAGCTGATGGTCGACTGTATCTAATAACATCAGGTCTAATAACATCAGTACCGCAGCGCCGCCCCGATCCAGTTGTCGCTGAAGGTCATCTACCAAGGCGACCAGCACCGTCTCCGTCCCATGGCCCGGTCGGAAACCAGACTGGCATGGGTCAAGAACGGAAGCGTCATCTAGAAACCTCTGTAGCTGCAACGCCACTGCCCTCTCAATAATTTTACCTAAAAATGGTAAATTAGACACTGGACGGTAATTCGCCAATTCAGCCGGGTCTGCTGTACATTTTTTTAAGAGAGGGCGGACCAACGCCTCTTTCAGAGGCGTTGGGAAATGCCCCTCTGTGAGGGATCTATTTATGATGTCCCGTAAAGGACATCGAAGCTCCCTCTGGCAAGATTTAATCAGCCAAGAGGGGCAAGGATCCAGATCGCATGTTGTTGGGCAAGCAGCAGAGAGCATCCCATCGACTTCCTCCAGGTTGAGTGGGTCGAAGTGATCCAGTGCCAAACCCGAAGACAGGCACGGAGCCTCAATTTCGCTCACTGTTTCCAAGGTGGTAGGCAGGTCTTGGCAGAGCAATGAGATTTTATCTGCAAAATATTTCGCAAATGCCTCACAGCTGATCTCCAATTCTCTAATATTTGGTTTGCCTTGTGGCAATGTTATAAGGTCCCCAATTATTCTAAACAATTGTGCTGGGCGCGAATTTACAGATGCAATCTTGGTTGCAAAGTAGTTTTTCTTTGAAGCCTTGACTGCCATCTCATAAGACTTCATAAACATTCTGTAGGATGTTCTCATTGCTTCGTCCCGAGTATGTCTCCACTGCCTCTCTAGTCGTCTGAGCCCTTGTTTCAGCTGGCGCAATTCCAAGGTGTACCATGGGGCCAGCCTCACACGAGGGCGCAGAGGGCACTGGGGTGCTATTTCGTCAATGGCCCTGGTTAGCCGGTCTTGCCAGGTCTCCACAAGGCCATCGAGGGAATTGCTAGCGGGCCAAGGATCCCTCAGGGCCATTTGGAACTGTTCCGGGTCCATCAGGCCCCGGGGGCGAGCCAAAATAGGCTCTCCGCCCATACAGGGTTGGGGTGGCATTCCCACACGGGCCTTAAGGGCTAGGTGATCCAACCATGGTACCGCTTCTACAGCGATATCGTTCACCAAAATCCCGGACGCAAAGATCAGGTCTAGTGTGTGCCCGGCCTGATGCGTGGGAGTCGTGACAAATTGAGAGAGCCCCAGTGTCTCTATGGAAGACACTAGGTCCATCGCCTGAGTGGAGGCCATGTCGTCAGCATGGACGTTGAAGTCACCCAGGACCATAAGCCCCGGGAACCTCAACGCCCAGCCCGCCACTGCCTCCAATAGTGATGGTAAGGCGTTGGCTGGTGCGTTAAAAACTGCCTCACAAACCCTGCTCTTGTGCCCCCCCCCAAGAGATGAAGTAGTAGCAACCAGGCAAAGGGCTTTTTCAGTAGTAGTGGGACCTCGCTTATAGAATACTTTTCTCCTTGAGGCTCACCTGATACCTACATCGCTTTTAGGTGCCAGGTCAAAGCATTTCGGTTAAACCAAATTAAAACATCAACCCCTTTATTTAAAATTCTAGCATGTATGATATCCAAAAGAATATTACAATATCCTTTATTTTAAATTATAGTATAGTTGCATGATTTATCAGAGCAGAGAAGTGCTACAAGCGTGAGGTTTGTGGCTTAGCAGCTGGGGGAGTTGCTGAAAACTTCTGAGTTCATGTGAAGGGCTGAAGGTGAAGGTGATTGAAGGTGATTGTTGCTGATTGATTAGGAGTGGCTGTGTTCCCCATCCTCTTTGCATTATTAAGCTGCACCTTGCCAGAGGGGTGAGCTAAAGGGCTCTTGGCCTGTGGCTCTTGGCCTGGGGGCTGTGTAAGGACCAGGAACCCAGATTCCTTGTGTTCTCAATAAGGTAAGTAGACTCTCCAGGCGGGGAGCCACATAAACAAACAGGATTTAAAAGGGGACTGTTTATTTTTAAAAAGCTATCATGAAGGTAGAATGCCAGCAGGGGGGTGGGGGCTTTCCAGTGTTTTGCACTGAGTGTCACATGTATGATTATCTGACCACAGGACAGAAGTCTTGGGTGTGTGCTCGATGTAAGGAGCTCCTGGTCCTCAGGGAACAAGTTCGTACCCTTGAGGCTAAGGTGACTGACCTGGAGAAGCAGAAACAGTCAGTTAGGCACTCGGAGAAGACTCTTGGGAACATGTTAGATGAACATGGCAGCTCTGAACGTGGCAGCCCCGTTGATGCCAGGGAGCATGAGGGTTGAGAGGGAACAGAGCACCGGGCTGAGGATAAGGGGAATGTGCCCTCAGAAGGGACCACTTCTTCAATTGGTGAGCAGGACTCCTTTCGTGCCAAGGAACCATCCCTGGGCAGGGAGAGGGGGGGGGGGGTCTTGGTAGCTGGTGATTCGATCCTTAGGCAAGTAGACAGCTGGGTGGCAAAACAGCATACTGACCGTATGGTGACTTGCCTGCCTGGTGCGAAGGTAGCAGACATTATGCGTGTAGTAGATAGGCTGATAGATAGTGCTGGGGAGGAGCCAGTGGTCATGGTGTATGTTGGCACCAACGATGTGGGGAAATGCAGTCGTGAGGTCCTGGAGGAAAAAATTAGGCTGCTAGGTGGGAGACTTAAGGCCAGCACCTCCAAGGTAGCCTTCTCAGAAGTGCTACATGTTCCACGTGCAGGGCTGGAGAGACAGGCACAAATTAGAAGTCTCAATGTGTGGATGAGACGATGGTGTAAGGAGGAAGGGTTTAAGTTTGTTAGGCACTGGGATGCTTTCTGGAACAAGCGGGAGCTGTACAAAAAAGATGGTCTCCACTTGTCCCCAGATGAAACAAGGCTGCTGGCGCTTAAAATCAAAAAGGTGGCAGAGCAGTTTTTAAACTAAATCTTGGGGGAAAGCCGACAGGAGATGAAATGTCTCTGGTTCGGGAGGATTCATCTCAAAGAGATGAAGGGTTAGCTCTTACTTTTCTACTGGGTAATGGATCAGAGTTGTCCACTGAGATGGTGACAAACAGAATGGACTGCCTGCCAGAGTCTCGAGGAGGCAGGAGGAAAGTGGTGGGCCTAACTTGCCTGGGAAATTATAGATGTTTGTACACAAATGCTAGAAGTATTCAAAGTAAAATTGGTGAGTTGGAATGTTTAGTGTTGGGGAAAAACAGACACTGTGGGAATTTCAGAAACTTGGTGGAATGAGGAGAATCAGTGGGACACGGTGATTCCTGGATATGTCATATCGGAAGGATAGGGAGGGAAGGGTTGGAGGTGGGGTGGCTCTGTATGTCAGAGAGGGCATACGGTCCAGTAAGACTGAGGTCAGAGAATTAGATTCCCTTCTAGAAATGCTTTGGGTTGAAATAGAGGGCCCAAAAGGAAATTTAACTATGGGAGTTTGTTATCACCAGCCAAATCAAAAGATAGAGGATGACTATAATATGATGGAAGGATTAAAGATAGTGGCTAGACGTAAAAACTGTGTCGTCATAGGTGATTTTAACTACCCACAGATTGATTGGGTCAATATGTGTTCTGGTCGAGAGAAAGAGATTGAGTTTCTAGATGCTCTCAATGACTGTGCTATGGAGCAGATGGTCTCTGAACCTACCAGGGGTGGGGCAATCCTGGATTTGGTCCTAAGTAATGCCCAAGACTTGGTGAGAGGTGTAAAAGTGATCACACCGCTTGGGAGCAGTGACCATAACGTAATTGATTTCACCATTTGTATAAATAGTTGCCTTAAAAGACCGGCACAACCACATTTAACTTTAAAAGGGGTAAATTCTCTGAGATGAGGAGGCATGTGAAGAGGAAACTGAAAGGAAAGGTAAATACAGTCAAAACCCTTGGGGAAGCTTGGAGGCTATTAAAAACTACAATCCTAAAAGCTCAGATAAAATATATACCACAAGTTAGGAAAGGCACAAACAGGTATAAGAGAACGCCTGTATGGTTAACAAACAAAGTAATGGAAGCTGTAAAAGATAAGAAGGACTCCTTTAAGCGGTGGAAAGCTAGTCCAAGCGAGATTAATAAAAGGGAACACAGCCAGTGGCAAATCAAATGCAAGACTGTGATCAGGCAGGCAAAAAGGGACTATGAAGAACATATTGCAAAAAACATAAAGACCAACAATAAAAATTTCTTCAAATATATTAGAAGCAGGAAACCAGCCAAGGAGGCAGTGGGGCCCTTGGATGACCAAGGGGTCAAAGGATTACTGAAGGAGGATAGGGAAATGGCTGAGAAGCTGAATGCATTTTTTGCCTCCGTCTTCACTGCAGAAGATGAGAAGTGTTTGCCTGCTCCAGAACCGCTTATATTGGGAGGGGTGTTGAAAGACCTGAGTCAGATTGAGGTGACAAGAGAGGAGGTCCTACAACTGATAGACGAATTAAAAACTAATAAGTCACCAGGTCCAGATGGCATACATCCAAGAGTTCTGAAAGAACTCAAAGTTGAACTTGTGGATCTTCTAACAAAAATCTGTAATCTTTCATTGAAATCTGCCTCCGTTCCTGAAGACTGGAAGGTAGCAAATGTCACCCCCATCTTTAAAAAGTTTTCCAGAGGAGATCCGGGAAATTACAGGCCAGTCAGTCTGACTTCAATACCAGGAAAGTTGGTAGAAACCATTATCAAGGACAGAATAAGTAGGCACATTGATGAACACGAGTTATTGAGGAAGACTCAGCATGGGTTCTGTAAGGGAAGATCTTGCCTCACTAACCTGTTACATTTCGTTGAGGGGGTGAACAAACATGTGGACAAAGGAGATCCAATAGATATTGTTTACCTTGACTTCCAGAAAGCTTTTGATAAAGTTCTTCATCAAAGGCTCCTTAGTAAGCTCGAGAGTCATGGAGTAAAAGGACAGGTCCTCTTGTGGATCAAACACTGGCTAATTAATAGGAAGCAGAGAGTGAGTATAAATGGGCAGTCTTCGCAGTGGAGGACGGTAAGCAGTAGAGTGCCACAGGGCTCAGTACTGGGTCCCATGCTCTTTAACTTGTTCATAAATGATGTGGAGTTGAGAGTAAGCAGTGAAGTGGCCAGGTTTGCAGATGACACTAAATTTTTCAGGGTGGTGAGAACCAGAGAGGATTGTGAGGAACTCCAAAGGGATCTGTTGACGCTGGATGAGTGGGCGTCAACGTGGCAGATGAGGTTCAATGTGGCCAAGTGCAAAGTAATGCACATTAGGGCTAATAATCCCAGCTATAAATACAAGTTGATGGGGTGTGAACTGGCAGAGACTGACCAAGAGAGGGATCTTGGGGTCGTGGTAGATAACTCACTGAAAATGTCAAGGCAGTGTGCGTTTGCAATAAAAAAGGCCAACACCATGCTGGGAATTATTAGGAAGGGAATTGAAAACAAATCAGCCAGTATCATAATGCCCCTGTATAAATCGATGGTGCGGTCTCATTTGGAATACTGTGTGCAATTCTGGTCACCGCGCCTCAAAAAGGATATTATAGCACTGGAAAAAGTTAAGAAAAGGGCAACTAGAATGATTAAAGGTTTGGATCACTTTCCCTATGAAGAAAGGTTAAAACGCTTGGGGTTCTTTAGCTTGGAGAAATGTTGACTGCGGGGTGACATGATAGAGGTTTACAAGATTATGCATGGGATGGAGAAGGTAGAGAAAGAAGTACTTTTCTCCCTTTCTCACAATAAAAGAACTCGTGGGCATTCAATGAAATATATATATGTAAATTTTTTGGCCACTATGTGACACAGAGTGTTGGACTGGATGGGTCACTGGCCTGATCCAACATGGCTTCTCTTATGTTCTTATCTCCTACTGATTGCCCAACACTGTATGTCCTAGTGATTTTCTAAAAACAGGGAAGTATTTGAAAATACTATAGACTTTCCTCCTGTCAAGTTAACCTAAAGCCAGAGAGAATCTAGATCTATTAACCTTGCTCTACTAGTCAGAATGCGTCATATAAATCTTAATCATTTGCTTACATTGGACATTATGTGCAGTAAAATTCTATGCATTAATCAGCTTTCTTAATTGATGGCAGTGAGGAAGAAGAAAAATAGATGAGAAAACCATATTTATCACTGACACCAAATATTAGCCTTTTTCAGGCCACCAGAAGCATATTGGTATCAGTTTAGCTATGAACACTTTTTTAAAAAGCCTGTAACAGAAAAGAAATAATAAAAACTAATATAATAATGTTCACTGGCATCAATAAAATGCCCCTGCTTGCAAACACCACCCCCCCACCAAACTGGCAGAATGTTACACCTTCCAAACTATGGCCTATCCCATAGATGCCCATGCAATGGAAAAAGCCAAGAACCATCCCCTCTTCACACACATACCGGCACAGCCCTGCTCACAAGCCCTAACAGAGTACAGACTACAGCCACAATCACCCAAACCCCCTCCCCTGTACCCAGTCAGCCCCCCAGCACGATTTAAACTAGGACACTCCACAATTCAGTGGGTAGAGTGTGCAGCACAGAATTCTGTCTCAGAGTTCCCTACCATGCACACTTAGAGGACACAATGCTGCACTTGGGTGGCAGGAGAGGCACAGAGAGGACACTTAATACCACTGAAGGAGCACTTAGCACTAGCTTCCAAGGGAGAGAGCTAAGTATGTGTCCTGTGGCTAAGATGTCTCCTTCCAGAACCCTAACGTTTTCCTATCACTGGAGGCCAACCCAAAGGGGTGACCAGGTACTGACAAGTGAACAGGGGTGTGAATTCATCTGCCCCAACCCAGGACTCTGCACCTGCTTTCCCTTTTCCCCTTTCACAAGCCTGGACACTGCCCTGACAATGCTAGCTCGCATAACTGAGGCCAGCGGTGCATGCATGATGTGAGCCCCCACAGGGCAGCTAGTGGGAAATCGATCACTTGCACTGGTGAAAACAGAAGCCTGGGGATGGAGCAACACTAGTGAGAAACTGGTCAAAGGTGGGTCATGAAAGCTAGATAAACCCTGATTACCGTTGACTATGCTTAGCATATATAATTAATTTTATTGCTGATATCTCTTGGAATTTAGGAAAAGCCTCCTGAGTTTAAATCATTCTCAATAGTTTTGCTACAAATTATGTTTGTTTTTTAACATAAAATAAGATGTGATAGAGAGTCTTCTGCAATTATTCTATATTTGACTGGTTCCAACCGGAGTTTTCAAAATTTAGAATGAAGAAAAACATCCTTTTCCTAATTTTCTGTTTATTTACTTACACAAAATACCTCTTATTAGCTGTGTCCATTCTAAAAGGATTCAAGAGAAATTAAATCACTACTAGTTCTTCTGTGAAATTTTCTGTGCTATAGAAGTAGTCTAAATTAGTTTTTTACAGCTAAATTAATGGCAAATGTTCACTATTATTTCATTTGAGGAATAAATATACGTCTGCCCTGACCTGCACAGTCCAGGCTAGCCCAATTGTAGAAGCTAAGCAGGATCTAGCTGCCCTGAGCCCACTTGTGGGATAGGGCAGAATAGAAATACAATAAAATAAAATAAAATAGTAATTGGATGGGAAACCTCCAAGGAATACCAGGGACCTGATGCAGAGGCAGGCAATGGCAAACCACCTTTGAATGTCTCTTGCCTTGAAAACCTCATTGGGGTCACCATAAGTCAGCTGTGACTTGGCAGCAATTTCCACCACCAAAGATACATCTAACTACCTTGCTAAAGGCTTGTTTTTCTCATGCATTTCCTCTGAGAGGTTGATAAAGCTTAAGGGCTTACTCATGAAGATTTAACCACTACAATAACATGCACTGAGTAACTGTGAGCAGTAGATTGTTAGATACTTGCATGACCCAGAAACAGGAAAGGTTTCCCTGCCTCAACTTTTCTGTCCTATGTCCTACCACCAACCCTTCTCTCCTTTACTAAGTCTTATCTTTTTCCTATTAGTTATGCTAAGTTGTTCTTTCACTTTACTAAAATGGGCATGGACAGAGGAGACAAAGGGTACATAGCCTCAGAGAAACCTGAAACAAAGACATATAGATGAAAACTCCTGTGCTTGAACTGTAAATAAAGAAGTGCTCAGCCAACAACTTAAAAGAGTGCATTTCAAAGACAAAATGCCATTGGTGAGTACCCTACTCACCATTCATGTAACATATAGTATAATATAGTGGGTTCTAGGCAATGATGAGGCAAGGTGGTAGCATAATATCAGCTCTTTATTGATTTCAGCATACTCACGGCTGCTCTACTGGGCCAACGGGGCCAACTATATACACTATGTTCCCACGCAAGAAGAAGACGACATTGGATTTATATTCCGACCTCCACTCAAGAGTCTCAGAGCGGCTCACAATCTCCTTTATCTCCTTCCCCCACAACACACACCCTGTGAGGTGGGTGGGGCTGAGAGTGCTCTCACAGCAGCTGCCCTTTCACGGACAACCTCTGCCAGAGCTATGGCTGACCCAAGGCCATGCCAGCAGGTGCAAGTGTAGGAGTGGGGAATCAAACCCGGTTCTCCCAGATAAGATAACTTAACCGCTACACCAAACTGGCTCTCTGGCCCAAGCATTTGATTGGGCCATTCAAACCAGCAGGGGGCAGCAGGTTTCGGATCCTGCTGCCCATTGTTCCCAAGTCCCCAAGCTCTGGTCGTCCGGCTCCATTGAGCCAGGCAGGAGCAACCAACTCAGTTCTCCCTTGAGTCCACATGTATTACATATAGTAAAAGATATGACCCAGTCTTCAGATTTCTCTGAGGATTATTATGATCCAGGTTTATCCTCCTCTAAAAAATCTCTGCTCTAGAATTAATCTACAATTAAACTGAGGCTAAAACCACACTTACTTGTCTTAGACAGGGAAAGAGGAATTGTCAGATTCTAAACTCAGAATAGTTCTTCCAAGTGAGGAGTCTGCATTCACCACTCAATGCTGTCCTACAGCGCTCCTAAGGTAAAGGCAGATGACACAATAGGATCACCCAGTGACAATGGTGCATATATCCAGGCCAGAATACAATTCATTTAAATTTTGGATTGCTTTGACTAAGAGCCCCGTGGTGCAGAGTAGTAAAGCTGCAGTACTGCAGTCCTAACCTCTGCTCACGACCTGAGTTTGATCCCGGCAGAAGCTGGGTTTTCAGGTAGCTGCCTCCAGGTTGACTCAGCCTTCCATCCTTCCGTGGTCTGTATGAGCATCCAGCTTGCTGAGGGGAAAGTGTAGATGACTGGGGAAGGCAATGGCAAACTACCCCGTAAAAAGTCTGCCGTGAAAACGTTGTCAAAGCAACGTCACCCCAGAGTCAGAAACGACTTGCACAGAGGACTACCTTTACCCTTTATTGCTTTGACTATCAGAGCTCTGACAGTCATCAAACTCTTCTTAGCTCCCTCTGCCACGGCACCCATAACTTGTTCCGCTTGACCACCAGTGTAGTGGTAAGAGTATCAAACTAGCATCTGGGAGGTTGTTTTAAATCCTCACTCAACGATAAATCTCACTGGAACACCTCAGCTACCTCACAGGACTGAGATAAAATGTAAGAGATGTGAATAACAAACACCCCCTGAGCTCCATAGAGGGCCAGGATAAAAATGTACTAACTAAACCAATTTTTTGAGAAATAAATACTTATTGAGTGAACTTAGATCAGCTATGGATACCCTAGGAGCTCTTTCTAGTCCTGATTCTAGCCAGCCAGTATGAAACTTGCTCCCTCTACTGACTGATCTGCTCATTTATCCATTTTGTTTCCTGCTGTGCCTAGAAATACACAAAATCACCAAAACATCACACTACACCAAATAGCCTGGGATACATATGAAAATAACTTTCTCAAAGCAGTCATAATAACCAAGGCAGCACTAGTTAGCAAAAGAAGAAATTACATTTTGCCAGGAACAACATAGTGAGTTCTGCCAGAAAAAGCATTACCATCATATCTGGAGGTAAGCACTATCTAAAAAGGCAGATTCTTGGATCCCAGTCAACAATGAATGAATAACCATCCATACCAAATCCCGAGCCACACACAAATGTAGGTACAGCCTTCCTGCCCTACATAAAATCTGTTACCGACCGCATTGGCAAAATTCTCAAACGCCATAATGTTGACACAGTCTTCAAACCCACACAACAGATCCGCCACATGCTGCGCTCGGCCAAAGATATGAGAGATCCACTTTCAACCCCTGGAGTCTACAAAATACCCTGCTCCTGTGGTGCAGTCTACATTGGCACTACCCAACGCAGTATCAACACCCGCCTCACCGAACACAAGAGACACTGTCGCTTGTTTCAGCCAGAAAAATCAGCTGTAGCTGAACATGCACTTCAAGAAGGAGACCACGTCATCCACTTTGAAAGAACTGAAGTCCTTTCTACGGCCTCACATTATCATACCCGCTTGAACAGAGAAGCTACTGAGATTTACAAACACCAGCACAACTTTAACAGAAAGGAAGAAGGCATTTCCATCCACCAATCTTGGTATCCAGCTCTGAAAAACACCCTACAGACTATAAATTGCAGAAATTCACAGAACATTCCACAGAAAATTCACAGTACATTCCACAGAACAATCAGCACAGTCAACAACCATCTTCCTTATCTTCACACCCCTTCCAACCCTCCCAGCAATTAACACAGAACAATGGTCACATTCAACAGCCAGTTTCCTTATCACTACCCTTCCAGGAAGCCCCACCAAACAATGGGCACATCCACAAACCTATTGCCCTTTCACCACACCCCCTCTAGCCTAGAAATAGCAGCTCTCCAGCAGCCCTGGCCTCTCTCAATGCACAGCAGCCAAGAAGGTCAGAGAGCCTGCTCCGGCTGCAACGCCACTGAGGATGTTCTCTGCAGCCGAGAACGAAACGTCTGGAAGAAAAACTTTCTCCAGTAGAACATGGCACTTGAGCCCGAAAGATTCTACAAACCCTAATGATGTTACCAGCCGTGAAAACCTGAAATCAATGAATAACTATATTTATTCTGCTTAAAAATTACTTTTAGAAGAATAATCTTCAAAACACTTATTAAAACTTAGCACAAAAAGGCAAAACATTTACTAAATAGTAAGTTGTATGTGCTGTACATAATTTAGGAATGATAATATTGTGATTCCTATGTTATAAAAAGGCACACAGCATTTTTACCTGTAAACAAGTTAAGGAATTTGTAGGAAGTGTATACTTTGTAAATAAATTCTTTAAGTTGTGCTAATCAGCAACAGATAAATGCATGTCATATGTTATAAGAATCTCTGGTCTCAAATTTATAATATATAAAAACCCTATGGAATCGGACCAATCTGGTTCTCCCATTGGCTGTGGTATGTGCATCAGTGACTGGCCCATCAAGCAGCACTCAAGTGCACGTGTGGCATTGGCTGACTCTGCTCCTCTTCCCCATCCACTGCCGCCCCCAAAACAGATGAGGATTGGGCCACTGGGGAACTGCTAGGCAGTGGCTGTTGCTAGGTTCTCTCCGTAAAAAGCAACCAAGCTTGGTTCTGTCAGTAAAAGGCAGAGGAAGGCCCTTTCCAGGCCTTTTTGGCCTTTGAGGGAGAACTCATTGGCCCAGTCCTGCCTAAGGTTGCCAGTTCCAGGTTGGTGGGAAATTCCTGGATATTTTGTGGTGGAGCTTAAGGAGGGCAGGTTTTGGGAAGGGGAGAGGCCTCAGCTGAATATAATGTCAAAGAATCTGCCTTCCAAAGCAGTTATTTGCTCCAGGGAGAGAGAGATCCATTGTCTGGAGTTTAGTTGTGACACCAGGAAATTTTCAGGCTCCACCTGGACATTGGCTACCCTAGGCTTGGCTGCTAGCTACTGTTCAGCAGCAGCCCCCCTTTAAGTGTGGCATAGGAATTAGGGCTTCAGAGTGGAGTCTGCCAAACCCAGGTTCTTGCTGTGGAAGCTGACTAAATGATTTCAGACCAGTCACAGACTTTCAGCCTAACCTATCTCACAGGGTTGTTATGCAGATCAAAAGGGGGAGAGGAGAATGATGTAAGTTGCTTTGGTCCATATTATGGAGAAAAACTGTACTTTTCCTAAATAGAGGCTGCAGGGAGGGTGAAGGAGAGGGAAAGCTGAAGTCAGATCTATTCTCCTACAGAAAATGGCTACCTTGGGTAGTGGAAAGACAATAAGGGGAGGGGGGATGCACCAAGAGATTCTTTCTAGAGTTTGTTGTGTTTTACCCCCACAACAGGCCTAATTCCTAGTATAGACATAATTCTGCAAAAGTATTTTCTAATAAAGCACCTTTTATCATGCACAAATGTTCACTTATTAAATTGATCTTGCATCTAGTTTCAGATAGACGGTCAAAAGATCTGAAAGACTGCTTCTGGAAAGAGGAGACTCAGAAGTCCTTCTGTGTTCAATAACCTCACCACAAGGTTCACTAAACCTCTGCAAATATTCCTACCAAGCATAATGTAACAGGATTAATTACAGTAGCAGGCACTATTAAGGTTCTCTTCCTAAGGGTTTGTATTTAAGAAGTGCTGAATATGTGATAAAAAGTCAGTTTAGCAACTAGTTTTATTAATCTGTAGCTTAAAAACCTGGTTTCATGCTTACAATCATGATAATGCATTACAGATTCACTGAACATCTTTACCCTGCAGCTTTGATTCAACTATAGACCCCAGCCTAAGGAGCCTTTCCCTAGAAACATGAGTCCTATTTGGGAAGATATTTAGTATAACCTTAAATCCTACATTCTATGCTTTAAAGCATCTTGATTTTATAGCATGTGACAATATATCTCTGTAGGACAAAATCAAAATATAGAAGACCTGAATTTGTTGTGACTGCATTTGTACCAGCAAGTTTCCTAGCTCTTCAGACCATGCCTCCAGAATAAACAGAAATGCAGCAGACTTGGGCCGAACTGTCTGTTTCACAATTTTATCTGTCTGTTTCAAATCTTTTTCTTATATGCTGAAACATATCTAGATTTTTTTCACTGAAAGATATTTAATATGCTACTCTATTATTTTGATGGGAAAACTATTATTGTAGCTGGAAAACAGGAAAGGTAATTCTACATCTCCCAAGTATATTCTGCACACTTCACAGGCTAAAACATTGTTGCACTTACCTGTACCTGACATTCATCAAGTGTTCTTCTGTGCAGCCCCACACTCGAAAAGCTCCTGATAGTGGAACATACATTTCCTGTGTTCAGCAGGGTTTCCTGCCCAAACCATCTATAGAAGGAGATAAAGCACCTCCCTCCATCAGTTTAGTAAGGCTGTTGCTGGAGAAGTAGTTCCAAAAGGATATTTTAGAAGCACTTATAGCAGGGTCAGAAGGAGAAATGTGTGCCAAAGAACATTTGACTAATATAACTTACAGGTAATTGCAATCAGGTTTTCACAGGTGTGTTTTCTGTGCAATCACACATACAAAAGTAGCAAGTGAACTTACTTCCAAGGTGGTTGAACAACCATATAGATATAAAATTGCAATGTTTCACTGTGGAAATTAGAAACAGACAGAAAAAGAGTGATGCAATGAGAGCTGAGCATGCGCCCATTTTATCAGATCCACAGAGCTCCACTCCAGAACTTGGCCATAGTCCAAGAGATCTGTGCCACATTGCAAATTCTTTTTAAAACTTTCCAGTATTATTAAGAAGTTCTGTTTTTTGCTCTGTCAAAAGTTCAGGAAGTGGAACTGTCATCACTTTACACCATGACAAGTATTTTCCAGATAGATAGATAGATAACAGATAGATGATGATGATGATGATGATGAAGAAGAAGAAGAAGATAGATGATAGATAGATAGATAGATAGATAGATAGATAGATAGATAGATAGATAGATAGATGATAGATAGACAGATAGACAGACAGACAGACAGACAGACAGACCGATAGATAGATAGATAGATAGATAGATAGATAGATAGATAGATAGATAGATAGATAGATAGATAGATAGATAGATAGATAGATAGATAGATAGATAGATAGATAGATAGATCCAAGTGGGTAGCCTTGTTGGTCTTAAGCAGAACAAAGTTTTTTTTAAAAAAAATTTTTTTAAATGCTTTATTGAATTGAGAAACATGGTACAAATACATCAACAAATCAGTAAGTGTGCACCAAGTACCAATACAGAACAGGGAAGTAGGTGCATACACCATAGGCCATCTTAGAGCAAAATTACAACAACAATTGACATGACATCAGTATAGCATGGTATGAGTTACTAGGAATATTGTTATCAGCTAACACTTTGTCTATAAAGGGACGCCATTTTTCTATAAAACTCAGGGAAGCAATTTGTTGAGAACGATGGGGGTCTAAATCATAAGTAAGCTTATCTAAAACAAAATAATCCCACAATTTCAACCACCAAGTCCGTCGTGAGGGAGGAGATTGCTGCTTCCAGACTAGGGCTATTGCAAATTTAGCAGCCACAAACATGCGAGATCAATTCCTCTACAGGTTCGGAAGTGTTTGAGGTGCCTATAAGATTTAAAAGAGCGTATTCAGGCATAAATGGTGGAGAGTGTGAAGTGAGAGCTAGTACTTCTTGGTAGATTTGCCTCCAAAAGCTATTTATGACTGGGCATAGCCACCAAGAATGAAAAAATGTGCCCTTCTGGCCACAATTCTTAAAACAGAGAGGCGAGATAGAGGATGAGTGTGCTAACTGCACTGGAGTCCTGGACCATCGCGTAAGGACTTTTAAGGCTTGAAGTTGAACGTTCATTGCTTTTGTTTTGTATATGGAAGAACACCAAATAGCCTGCCACTGCTCCTCAGTCAGCTACATGTGCAGGTCTCGGACCCAGGCACCTTGGTAAGAGTGTGGCACTGCGTTAAGGGGGCGGAGTAGTATTTTTTAAATCTTTGATATCAATCCTTTGATCGGGATTGAGTCACAAAATAAAATCTTTTCAAAATCAGTAAGGTGAATGCGTAAAGGAGGTGTAAAGAGATGCGAGTCAAGTAAATGCCGAAGTTGAAGATATTCAAATCAGGGGAGCCGAAGGTCGGAGTCAGCCTCCAGAGTCCCTTTGTCTTTTACTACCCCATTAAGAAGGACATCAACAAAGCGAGTCAGCCCCAATCGTCTCCATTTCACAAATGAGTTTTTACGCAGTCCCGGAGCAAACCAGTGCTGACCAATAAACGTGGTTAAGGGAGAGGTTGGAGGAGCTATCTTAATATGATGTTTACGCCAAACCTGCAATAAGGAAGCTAAAAAAGGATTTGGAGAAAGAGAAGATTTAACTCGTTTGGGAACATTCCAGAGGTCTTCTTGAAAAGAAGGGGCCTTAAGATAAGAATTTTCGATCAACTTCCAGTCCGCCACATAAGAGGCCCTATAATATTTCACCAAGTTAGAAAGAATAATAGCATCATGGTATCTAAAAATATCTGGGATCGCCAGTCCACCCATTGAAATAGACCGTCTGCTCGATGCAAAGTTGAGCCTTGGTTTCCGATGTTGCCAAATGAATTCATTCATTTGGGATTGCCACTTATGTAGCAAGGAGGCCGGGACACACAGAGGGACAGCGCGTAAGTAGAACACTATTTTGGGAAGGATCAAAGATTTAATTAAGTAAATGCGTTCCAAAAGGGTGAAAAATTGTTGTTTGCCGGAGTAGGTTAGGAGTGACTTGATAGATTTGGAGATTTCCGCCTGATTGACAGCTGGGAGAGTATTAAAGTCAAGTGGGATGTGAATGCCAAGGTGTTTCCAAGATTTGTTAACCCACTTATAGCGATAGTGCTTTCTGATAAAGGAGATGGAGGCTGGGGATAGAGTAATAGAATGCAAGAGAGATTTATCAAAGTTTATGGTAAGGCCTGAAGCATTGGCAAATTCAGAGAGGTGAGAATGAATTGCTGGAAGTGACGAGGAGGGATTAGTAAGATACAAAGTTATGTCGTCCGCGAAGAGACTTACCTTAAAAACTTCGGTCTCCACAGGGACACCCTGGATGCGAGTATCATTCCTGATTTTGATGGCAAGAGGCTCAATTGCAAGAGCAAATAAAAGGGGTGAGAGAGGGCACCCTTGTCAAGTGCCTCCAGACAAGTTGAAGATAGCTGAGTTTAAATTGTTAATCCGAAGTAGCGCTGAAGGGGAGAAATAAAAAGAATCTATAAGATTGTGAAATTTAGGACCAAAATCCATTCTTTCGAGCAAAGAGTGCAAATAAAGAGGTTCGACCGAGTCAAAGGCTTTTTCTATGTCTATGGATAGAATACAGGCATCTTGAACGGCCTTGGATGTACAGTGATAGATCAGGTTCAATGTTTTTTGAGTGACATCAGTTAGATCACGACCAGGGATGAAACCCGCCTGATCTGCGGCAATATACTTTTCTATAAAACTATTTAATCGCTTAGTTAGAATGCTGGCAAAGAGCTTGTAGTCTGTGTTTAAGAGTGATATCGGTCGATAGGATTTGGGGTCTAGTTCATCTCTTTCTTTCTTATGCAAAACAATAATCTTGGCCAGACTCCAGGACTAGGGGATAGAGCCAGAGTCAAGAATATGATTAAAAAGAGTTAATAAATATGAGGATAGTGAGGAACTATAAGCTTTGTAGAATTCAGAGGTGAAGCCATCAAGACCCGGAGATTTGTTAGTGCGCAATGACTTGATGGCTGCAGCAAGTTCGAGCTCATCAATGGGGTGGTCAAGGTACTTTCTGTGAGTTTCTGACAAAGTGGGAAGAGAAGTGATAGATTGAAAAAAAATAGAGATTAGATCCGGTGATGGGTTTTTGGATTGGTATAAAGAGGAGTAAAATTGGCTAAAGGCAGCTAAAATAGATTTAGAAGAAGTGCATAAAGTACCTTTGCAGTCTCTGAGACCTTTTACATTCAGGTTGGCAGCTTGTTGTTTGGCTTTCCATGCCAGGAGCCTGTGAAATTTAGGGCTTCGATAGCAATATGCCTGTTTAGTAAATAGCAAATTGCGTTTGATTTTTTGCGTTTCTAAGGCTTCTAATCTCTTTCTTTCCTCTTGCAAGTGTTGATAAACTTTTTTGTTGCATGTACGTTTGTGTTGAAATTCAAGATCTCTGATTTTTGCGGTCAGGGCAGTAATAAGATGTTGCTTTTTCTTTCTCTGGGCCACGGTCAATGCAATAATCTTACCTCTTACGACAGCTTTGCAAGCATCCCAGACTGTTTGGGGGTGTGTGTCACCAGAAAGGTTATGATTGAAAAATTCGTTAATTTCGCGTTCAATTTGGTTGGAAAGTTCCTTATCTAGTAATAAATAATTGTCAAGTCTCCACAAAAAGCTACGGTCATATTGCTCAGTTGCCCTTATAGTGCAGAGAACTGGCGCATGGTCAGACCAAAGTTTTGATTCAATGGAAGCATCTACAAGAGTGTTGCAAAGAGAGTTGAAAATAAAGATATAATCGATGCGTGTGTGGGTTTGATGCTGTGATGAGAAATAAGTAAAGTCTTGTTCATTTTGATGAAGAAACCTCCAGGAATCCGTAAGTCCCATATCCGACATTATTTTTTGCAGACCTGAAGGCGAGGGGCACTGGCTGGGGAGGAGATGAGGAGGCAGGCGATTGGTTTTTTTATCTAGCCGGGTGTCCATAAGGAAATTAAAGTCAGCCCCGATAATTAGAGGGCCTTCCTGGAAAGCTCTTAGTTTGGACATAACCTCGCGAATGAAGTCCAGCTGTCCCGAATTAGGTGCGTAAACAGCAGCCAGGGTTATGACTTCTTCGTTAAGCCTACCTTTAACAAATAGAAATCTACCACGATCATCCTTTTCAGTGGCCAGACAAGAGAATTGAACTGAGCGTGAGAATAGAATAGCGACTCCTCTAGCATGTGAGGAGCCAGGAGCGGTAAAGGTCAGGGGAAAGTGAGCGGAGTGAAATAAGAGATTAGTGTCATTTCTTAGGTGCGTCTCTTGCAAAAGAATAATATCTAGAGCCCGCTTCTTCAGGCTTGAGAGGATGCGTCTAGATTTAATTTTGCTATTAAGCCCTCGACAGTTCAGTGAAAGAACCTTTAGATCTGGAGCCATTTAGACCAAAGTAAGTAGATGGTGGGAGAAATCTCCCATTGAGGATAAGAGACAAGAAGAAGGTAATGTAGGTGTGGAGCATGAGGTCTATGGCAAGAAAGTGCTGCATAGGACCCCATAGCAGCACAGTAAAATGATGAGTATGCAAATATAAGTAAAACGATGCCCAGAAATAAGACTGTGATGGTTACGTGACAGCGTGCTAGAAGTTTATAAATCATGAGGGGTGGGCCAAAGTGTTGCGGTGACTTATGTCCACTTGACTGGCTTTTAAAAAAGAAATGCGGTGAACCCAAGGGTGGAAGGACCCATGATCCAAAAGACAAAGCCATGGGGCATGAAAGCATAAACATACCACCTCTAAAGCGATCAAAGTGCATTAGTGCCATGTCAAACAAACAAGAGCTAAAAAGAAAAAGGAGTTTAAAGAGAGCATAAAGACAGCCATGTAATGACATTACTTGAACAGCAGATGGCATACCAAAGTAACAAGTTGAACAGTAGCTAGCATAGTTAACACTATAGTGAAGGTAACAACAATGAATGCACCATGTTCCCTCCCCCCTTCCCCTTTCTCTGTTCCTCCTGCAAACAAGTTATGTTTGTATGCGAGATGGAAAGGCATGTGCAGGAGGACAGATCCCTTAGCAAGTAAGGTGAACAATGCCACCAGAAATAAACATATGGGGAAAACCTGCGGGTCCCAGGGAACCACCCGAGACAGGGGACCTCGTACCCTTCCACTACACATCCCCACCATTTTGGGGGGAGCTGGAGAGTCAAAACCCACACTACCCTTTCCCACCCACCCACCCTCAGATAACATGAAACATATTATTCATTTCTTCAAAGAAAGATAATAAGGTGACACAAGTTTATAGAGAGTTTACGGATTGTAGAGATTGCATAGGATCTGAAGCATGAGTTGGCTCAGGAGAATGAACTGAGATCTTGCGGTCTTTAGGCGGTGATGCGAAAGTCCATTTTCGCTTTTGTGACTTACGATCCAGCTCCATCGGTACATCTAGGTTGAGTGACTGAAGTAAATATAAGCCAGCCTCAGGGTCTTCAACCGTCCAATTTTTCCCTTGATGGTGAACAACGAGCCTGCCTGATGGCGACCATCTATAGCGGATGTTTGCTGCAGCCAGTTTTTGGGCTATCGGCTTGAGGAAATGTCTGTTCTGTAGAGTCTCTGCAGACAAGTCTGGGAAGGCAAGAATTTTCTTGTCTTTAAAAGCTAGACCATTCAGGTTTCTGGCAGTGTCTAAAATCTTCTTTTTGACACGGATATCAGCTAGTTCTATGATGACATCCCGGGAGCCACGGTAACGTGGGGAGAAAGCTGAGCCTAGCCTATAAGCACGAACGATATGTGGGGCAATGCCGTCTTCCAAGTGAAGAGCTGTAGATAGCCAGGATGCTAAGAAACTAGCAAGATCTGAGGTACCTTCCTCATGTTCCTCAAAACCTCTCAGTTTAACGTGCCGCTCCCGCGCTTTATTGTCAAGTGCCAAGATTTTGTCTATGGCCCAGCGTTCTTGCCTTTGAAGATGGCGGATGTCATCCTGATTCGCTAGGCCCGTTTCTAGCGCCGAATTAGCTGTGGCTGTAGCTTCTTTCAGAGTGATTTGTAAAGTGCTGATCTGATCTGTGATCGGTTTGAGTATAGCTGCCATGTTATCAAGCATTTTTGACTGGAATGAACTCAGAGTATTGTGAAACTCTTTCATTGTAAACAAGTCCGTTGAGGGAGGTGAGCTGACAGCGTCATCCGCCATTTTTGTTGTTTCGTGAGGCCTTGTCAGGGAGTGATCTGCTTGTGAGCTAGAATCTAGGAATGATTTGAGGAGCCGAGCACTAGCTAAAGTTGGCTTATTCTTTTTATGGGACGATTTTCCCATAATCCGATAAAAAGCAGAGTGCGGAAACCTGCGTCGATGAGGGAGGGTGAGGGGATCAGGTCAGGAGCTTGAGCCTCACACTTCGGTCGCCATTCGCGTCGAAGCCACGCCCCCAAGCAGAACAAAGTTTGAGTCCCAGTGGCACCCTTATAATGCAGAGGTAAATTCCATTTCATTGTATCTAAGGAACTTTTTTTTGCACACAAAAGCTCATGTCTTGAATAAAACTTTGTAGGTCTTAAAGGTGCCACTGGACTCAAGCTTTGTTCTGCCTTAGTATGATGACAGGCCAACAACACAATATGTTAAGGTGCACATATATTGCAAGTATGAGCTTAAAACTGTACAGAATGGAACCAAGCTTAAAACCAAAAAGAATTACCTGAAATTGTAATAAATAATACATAAATAAACTTTTTTGCTCCAAAAAATTTGTTTATTTGCTTGCTTATGTTGAAAAACAAAGCTGAATAGAAACAATATAGTTACATTTGTAATTCAATATTCTTACAAAACGCCCTACTTCTAATGAAACAAGTTGTTTATATTTTAGCTTTGTTTTTATTTCAATGTATTCCTTCTAAGAACAGTATTGAATTACAGGTTCTGACATGTGTCTGAGAAGACTGCAAAGAGACCTCTTGCGCCATGCAACTCAATACAGCTTGGGGGAGGGGGGGGTACCATCATTTTTAAAAATCCTTCTAAAAATCCTTGAGTGTCAAGCTATTATTCTGACATTTTTAAACTACTGTACTGAACATTTATGAGGGCGAGACAAAATAATCATGTTAGCCCATTAACAGATATAATTTATATGAAGATTAAATAGGAAATGCAGAGTTATCATCTAAACGACATGCAGATTAATACCATCTCTGAATAATGCATCATTCATTCACTCTTCCAGAAAATATAAGAGCACTGCAGCCACTTGCCAAGTCTTATCCTAATGTGCCACTGGGTGAACAGAGACCCTAAACTGTCACACCCTATTTAAATCATACTTGTTGGAAAAATGCTATTTCAGTTGTTTCGCATATAAAATTGCTATAACTTTACTCTTTATGGACAATCTACAATCTTGAATTAATTATTAAAAAGGAAGTGGTTTTAGAGGGGAATACTATTTCTTCCACTAAAGTCTAAACATAATGATACTGAAGACTATAGATGCAAATAAAAATTGAAATGAAGTTCAGTACAAGGCTGAAACTATTCTGATTATTCTAATTGAACTTTTATGGAGTCTGAATCAAAAAGCTATTGATTTCCTTTCCTATTAGCACAAGTCATTGGGACTTTCACATGTTCAAGGACAACTTAAATTAATGGGACCCATAAAAAGAGCTTGAAAAGAAAAAAATTCCCAGAGGATTATTCCCACTGATCAGTGATCAGGTAGGCAAAATTCAGCATCCATACTGCAGATGACAATTAGTACTATCTAATACCTCCATCAGATCCTTGGATGGCTGTGCAAACTTTGAACAGACACCTGAATGCAGTTTTTGGATGGATGAGGGCAAACAAATTGAAACATAATCCCAACAAAACAGAGATGACACTGAGGGGAGGAAGGGTTGACCCAGGAATCCAGATATCTCCTGTTCTGGATGGGCTTGCACTTCCCATAAAGGAGAAGGTTCATAGCTTGGGGATGCTGCCGGCCCTGGGTTCCCTGTTGAATAAAGAGATGGCATTGGTACCTAGGGTTGTTTTTCAACAACTTTGGCTGGTGAACTAGCTGCAGCCCTTTCTGGGTGTGAAAGATCTTGCCACTGTGGAACATGCACTATATTACTGCAGTGTGCTGTATGTGGGGCTGCCCTTGAAAATTGTCCAGGAGCTACAGCTGATACTGAATGCTGCAGCTACAATGCTGGCAGGAGTCAATTGTAGGACCATATCACTGCAGTAGGGTTCCCAAGTCCAACCCCAGAAATATCTGGGGACTTTGGGGGTGGAGCCAGGAGACACTGGGGTGGAGCCAGGGGGGAGGGGGGGAACAGCAAGCCGCCCCGCTCGCCGTGGCTGCTCCTCCGAGATGGGCTCAGGCTGAGCCTCTGGGGTGGAATCAGAGGGGGGTGGAGGCGGGCCGGGGGCGTGGCGAGCCGCGAGTCCGGGTCCTAGAAGGGCCCGGATTTGGGGCTCGCCATGCTCCTGGCCTGCCTCGCCCTCCCCTGCGCTGCTGCCACCTCTTGGCTGCTCCTCCGAGATGGGCTCAGCCTGGGCTCATCTCGGAGGAGCAGCTGCAGTGGGCGGGGAGGGGGCGGCAGTGACGCGGCAGCCTCACCCGCTCCGGGATGCGGCGGCTCGCCATGCTCCCCGGCACCGTTTCCCCCTCCCCCCGCTTCCATTTTTTTGGGGAGCGGGGGAAGAGGGTGGAAATCCTGGGGTCCCCCGCCAGGGCGGGAGGGTTGGGAAGCCTACAATGCAGTCTTGTTCCATCCACATGGACTCCCAATTTTATCTTGGTCCAATTAAGGTTGCTGGTATTGACCTTTATGGCCCTACATAGCTTCTCTTGAGCAAGCATCCCTTGAGGATTGCTCCCATATGAACTTACTTGTCCAGTTATTCAGAGTTTCAGTGGTCTCCGCTATCTGAAATCAGACAGATGGCTGCCCAAGAAAGGGCCTTCTCAGTCATGGTTCTAAAATTTTGGAACTCCCGATTCATCTATCTTCATCTAACATTGTCTTCTGCCAGTGCATGAAGACTAGCGGTGGGGGTGGGGAGCCTGACTTACCACCCCCCCCATAACCATCAGTACTCCTCCTTTATTTTGTTATATGTGTTTGTTTATTTGTTTTAATTTTACAAATACTTTATTTTAAATGCTGTATTAACTTTAAAATGTTTTAATGTTTTGATGTTCACCAGCTTGGGCAACCTACTGGGGTGAAAAGGCAGCACTGAAATGTTTAAAATAAATAAATAAATATGTGCAATGAAAGTTAGACTGACTATTTGAGTGCTCTACATGGAGTCTCTTTTCAATCTAAAACATCATCACCTGCCAAGACAGCCTATTTGCTGCCTTGTTGCAGGGGAGTATATGTTTATTTTTAAATTATCCTTTGCACAATTATATAGATCTACCATACAATTTTAGATATAATTGGGTGATTATTTGGTACAAATAGGAGACCCACAAGGACTTGTTGGAGGTGTCTCAATTTCCCCTCCCCATTATTTCTTTATTCCATTCCTTGAAAGCCCCCCTCTAAACCTTGCCCCATTTCCTCTTTCCTTCCCAAACCCAGGTCTTTTTTCGGGTTTGTACAAAGATGTGTCATGTCTCCAGATTTAAATGCCCACATTTAGCCACATTGAGAATTAGCTATATTGATAAAGATAATATCTGTTAAGGAAGCCAACACACTGGTATAAACTTTTTCATTAATGAGAATCTTCGAATACAGGTGATATTAATATAGGAACTTTTTTCTTCTTGTGTAAAAAACAATCCAAATATTTTAAGGGCTTCAACAGATCTTCATACAGCTCAGAAGATCTAAAACCTCAGAAGATCTAAAAACTGTAAGAGTTTCTACGTGTGATCAGATAACATGCTCCAAACTGAAACGTCAACTTATCCTACTTGTAATACCTATTCTCTTAAGTAATTCAGTGATATAATAGAACTGTTTGTAAGTCTGTGATTCAAAATGAATTGTATTTCAAGTTGCTGCTTCTCTCTCTGCACAGTCACTAACAGATACCACAATCATTATCTAATAGCCAGAAAGTAAATGCTGTTGGCATGCGTAAAGAAATGACACTTTATACAGAACATTCTATAGTTGCCTAAACACTACAGTGCCTTCCCCTACATATGAACCACAGTTCCCAATCATCATTACAAGAACACACAGGAGCAAAAGGTTGTGAAAAAAAGAACAGATAACACAAAGCAGAGCCAGTTTGGTGTAGTGGTTAAAGTGCGTGCACTCTTATCCGGAAGAACTGGGTTTGATTCCCCACTCTTCCACTTGCAGCTGCTGGAATGGCCTTGGGTCAGCCATAGCTGACCCATAGTAGGAGTTGTCCCTGAAAGGGCAGCTGCTGTAAGAGCTCTCTCAGTCCCACCAACCTCACAGTGTATCTGTTGTGTATGTGTGTGGGGGGAGGTAAAGGAGATTGTCTGAGACTCAGAGTATAGGGCAGGATATAAATACAATATCTTCTTCTTCTTCTTCGCTCCTTCCTCTTTTGCCATATTTCTGAGACATTCCACATAGCTGAGTTGGATAAAGAATTAACAGAATACTTCATATACTATGCCATTAATAAATTTATCAATGGCCCATAGAAAGAAAACTATGTTCTAAACCAGACCACAACAGGCCTTCACTAATAGCACAGGGATGAAATAAAAAAAGGAAAACTTCATACTTAAAAATCCTAGCATAACCCTTATTTTAGTAATCAGTATAATCAATTATCACAAGTTCCTAATTAACCCATAGCAAATTGTTGCTGACAGTAATTATAATATGTCCTTCAGACACATGCATTCATGCACTATTGTTTAGAGTTCAAAGTGGTTATTAGTGAATTGTATTAGCCCCATTAATTATCCTGTACTGTATTTGCCTTTACTCTGGCAAATCTTTGTTAATTGCTTAGTTGTTGTTTACAGTGTGTTTTTGCTTAACAGGTTGTATACTCTATTTTGGGAATGTATTTTTTTCTATTAAAGTTGTATAATACGTAGTTTTCAACATTAGTATTATCAGGGCGTTTTTGTGGTGGTACTCATCAGTACTGAGTACTGGTACCTTTTGGGTGGGCTGTCCCAAACTCAGACAGAGAAATTTGTGGAAATGTATGCATCCTTATATATGAGTACTGGTACTTCTTTAACAAAAAAGCACTGACAGTTGTTGTGAAATATCTGTGCCAAATGCAAAAAAAAATTAGTTTTCCTCATGAATTTAACCATAACTGCCATAAACCTTAAGGTATTTTACTATGGTTAATTAAATTCCCTCTACCACACAAAACCCTTGCTAGAAATTATATAACAATCATTTTGTATGCCAGAGAATTTTAAAAAATGTTCAAGGTGTCAAAACAAGTCATACTGGGTAGTGCTACCATACCAGTCACAAAAGAAGAAATGAAGGCAATGTTGGCTGATGAAACTGAAGCCATTATATGCCATATTCTTTGTAAGCAACATATTGGCTCCTGGATGGTTTGGCAAGGTTGCCAACCAGACTGAGGTGGTGTGTGTCATCCTTGGTTTAACAGCATTATGTCACTTCCAGGGAAAACCCAAGTGACATCTTGCCACTCTAGGAATTGGCAAAAATTCTATGGTATTTCCACCAGTTCCTGGAGTGATATGATGTCAAGGTTTTCCCCAGATGTGAAATAACACTACTGCACAGATAGTAAGTTTTTTTTCTTCATTCCCCCCCCCCACCACCACCACCTGTTTACCAAGTGGCAGTGTGTGGTGTATGTCCCTTTAAGAGGGTTATATATGTTAAGATAGAAAGTAGGGAATGAACCTTGCAGCTGTAGGACATGGTTTTATGTTGTGTGTACTGACTGACTTGGGGATAATAAAACAGTCTTGAAGACTGACGTGGAGGCTTTATTCAAGAGACATAACAAATTGGCAATGAGGATAGGATGACATTTTTGCCTCTGAATCCACCGGTACCTTTTTTGCAAAATCCAGGTGTCCATGCATGACAATTACCTGCTTGCAATTAGTGACACTGCAGTGTCTGAAGAACGTAAGCTTGCATTCCTTATTCACTCCCTAGGAGTAGAAGGACAGCATATTTTTTATACACTCCCTCTTGTGGATGATAAATATGAGACAGCTCTTACTGCATTGAAGGGGTTTTTGGTGCCCAAGGTTAATGTGGTTGCTAATTGTTATAAATTTTGTCAGTGTGAACAGAAACTGGGGGAGTCACCGTTACAATACATTGCAGCTTTGAGAGATGTAATTGGCCCCTGTGAGTTTGGAGTGTTGGCTGATGAGATGATCAGAGACCAGCTGGTTGAAAAGACAGCTGTACCTCGCATAAGGGAGCGGCTACTTTTGGAACCAGAACTTTCTTTGGATAAAGCTATAGCAATAGCAACCCAAACCAAAGCAGCTTTGAATGAAACTAAGATGATAAGTTTGGGCATTGGAGATGGAATAAAAGAAGTGGAACTGTTGCAGAAAGTGCAAAGACAAAGTCAAGACTCTGTAAAAGAACTGAAGGAACAGGTTGGAAAGCCAGGAAACCAGAGACACAGAATGCCAATAAAAACATGTTTCCATTGTGGTTCTATACAACACCTGGCAAATGACCCTAAGTGCCCTGCAAAGGAGTACAATGTAGTCATTGCAAAAAAATTTGTACATTATTTTAAGACTTGTTATAGCCACCAGAATAATCATCAGGTGCATGCAATCCAAGTACCTGATGTAAATGTTTTGAATGGGAATGGGAATAGAAGTATCTCTGAGGCAAAAAGAATTATGTGTACTGTTAAGATAACTGTTAGTCCCTTGGGGGAAAGTCATGAAATTGAGTTGATGTTAGACACTGGGTCAGCAGTCTCTATACTACCTGAGGCAATGTATTTGCAATATTTTGGGAATGTACCATTAGTGAAACCAAAATTACAACTGGTTTGTTATTTAAAGAACCAAATACCTTTATGTGGTTGCCTATCTGCTGAAATGAATTGTGGTGCAAGTTGTGCACCTGCAGAATTTTATGTTGTGCCTAATGGTACCCCTATTCTTGGCAGGGATTTGTTTGCTGCATTAAAGCTAATGGTAGTGGATGGCTGTGTTGTGGCCCCACAACTGGAGGCTGAGTCTATACAGAGTGGAAATACTTCTGTAAGTGGGGATACCTTGGTACAGGAGATTGGGTGTGCAAAGGGATTTGTCCATAAAGTAAAAATGAGGTCTAATGTGATCCCTGTGCAACAGAAGTTATGATGATTGCCATTTGCTGTGAGAGATGCTATGTGGGAAGAACTTAAGAAATTGATGGAGAAGGATATTATTGAGGAGGTGGACTCATCAGAATGGGTCTCACCCATAGTGGTGGTAAGAAAGAAAGACGGAAGTATACGTCTTTGTGTAGATCTGAGAGAACCTAATAAGGCTGTGGTTATTGATAGTCATCCATTGCCACATATAGAAGAAGTGTTCTCTGAATTGGCAGGAGCTAAGATGTTTTCTACCTTGGATTTGCAGAGTGCATACCACCAAGTTATGTTGCATAGAGAAAGTAGAGATCTTACAGCATTTATTACACATGATGGGTTGTTTAGATTAAGTGTGCTCCATATGGATTGGCTTCGCCCCGTGCTGCTTTTCAAAAGATGATGTCTTTAATACTTAAGGGGCAGAATGGGGTGCAGTGCTATTTAGATGATAGTATTGTATTTGGAAAGACCTCGGAAGAACATGAGAGAAATTTACAGTCAGTATTAAGGCGTATTAGTTCAGCTGGGCTGGAATTTAATATGGAGAAATGTAAACTTAGGCAGGTGGAACTTCCTTTTTTTGGGACACAGTGCTTCAGCAGAGGGGTTGAAACCTGATGTAGATCATGTTGAAGCAATCATGCAGGAACCACCTCCAACTGATCTACAAAAGTTGCGTTCTTTTGGGGGGCTGACTTCATGGTATACAAAGTTTATCCCTAATTATGCTTCAGTTACTGAGCAATTGAGAGAACTGTTGCGTGGAAGTACAGCCTTGATATGGTCATCTGCAGCTCAGGCTAGTTTTGAGAATGTAAAAGATTTGATCATTCATAGCCCAGCTTTGGCGTTGTTTGATCCATCTCTGCCTATACTTGTAACAACTGATGCTTCTGAATATGGCCTGGGAGCTGTTTTGACTCAGCTCCATGAAGGCAAGGTAGAAAACACAATTGTATTTGCATCAAGAGCATTGACTGAGGCTGAAAGAAAGTATTCTGTGGTCAAAAAGAAGGCTCTTGCATGTGTTTAGGCCACAGAAAAGTGGAGAACTTATCTGTGGGGTCATCAATTTAAATTATGCACTGACCATAGCCCCCTGATAACACTGTTGACAGCAAAAGGATTGGGAAGAGCAGGAAATCGAATTGCTAGGTGGTCAGCACGACTGCTTTGAGATGGAATATAAACCAGGAGTAGAACATGTAACAGCTGACTGTTTGTCGTGGCATCCCTTGCCATCCTCGTGTGCATTGCCAGAAGAGGATGTAGAAGTAGTTGCACTGCTTTCAGGCATTCCGGTTGCAGTCACACAAGAAAAAATTCAAGCTGCATGCTTGGCATGCCCAGTTCAGCAGAAACTAAAGGGATTTTTGGTGAATAAATGGCCTAGTAAGGGAAAGGGAATGGAGTTAGAACTGTTGCCTTATTTTAGAGTACGTAATGAACTCTCATTACAAAATGGCTGTATTTTACGAGGTACACATCGGTTGCTTGTCCCAGAAGAATTGCAACCTACATTTGTAGCTCTTGCTCATGATACACATCAAGGAATTGTACATACAAAACAACAATTGTGTGATCTGTATTGGTGGCCTGGGATGGATTCACAAGTGAAGGCAGCTATTAAGGTTTGTGGCACCTGACAGTTACATGACAAGACAGCGGTTACACATCCTGCACCATTACAGCTGGTCGCATTCCCACATTCCACTTGGGATAAAGTTGCTATTGACATTGTGGGACCTTTTGATACTGCCCCTATTGAATGTCGCTATGCTATTACACTGATAGACTATTTTAGTAAATGGTCAGAGATAGCATTTACATTACAGGCCATGTCAGCTGCTGTGATTAAGTTTTTGGCGGTAGTTTTCAGTAGGGAAGGGGACCTTAAGGAGTAGATCTCTGATAATGGCACCCAATTTACTTCTGTGGAATTTGAAACATTCCTTGCGGAGCGAAATATTATACACAGGAGGTCATCAGTGTATTATCTGCAAGCTAATGGAGAGATTGAACGATTTAATAGAAGTTTGAAAGATAGCTTGCAAACAGCTAAATTGGAAGGAAAGGCATAGGTTACCTTTATAACTGATTTTTTGCAAGTATATAGGGCAACAAGGCATGCCACAACACAAAGATCCCCAGCAGAATTGTTGCATGGGAGGGAGATGTATACTAAATTAAATGTTACTGGGATTTTAAAGGCAAGGACTGATGTTGTGTCAGATTCAGAATTGAGGAAAAGAGTGAATCAGGAGCAAGAAAAATATAGGTCATATACAGATAGGCGTAGAGGTGCTAAGGATGTTAAGTTTGAGTGTGGCTCTTTTGTTAGAGTAAGGAGACCGGGAATTTTACAAAAGGAGGAATGTCGGTTCACCCCACCCCTCGAAGTTATTGAGAGGAGAGGACCATATACCTATAATTAGCAGATGGGCAAGTATGGAATGCGTCTCATTTGGTATCTGCACATTCTAGTGGAATGAGTTTTGAATTAGACGATTCTCCTTTGTTACCAGGGATTCAAAATGAGGCTGGTCCTGTATGTGAGGGGACTAATTCAAGGGATCAACCGGAACTCTTAGATACACCTCAAGAAACACTAGTACCACAACCATTACTGTCTCAAGAGGCACCGCCAGCTGCAGCAACGGAGAGGACGAGAAGAACAAGATGACCACCTGTTTGGATGAAGGACTATTTTATGAATTGACAAAGGGGAGATGTGGTGTATGTCCCTTTAAGAGTGTTATATATGTTAAGATAGGAAGTAGGGAGTAAACCTTGCAGCTGTAGAACATGGTTTTATGTTGTGTGTATTGACTGACTTGGAGATAATAAAACAGACTTGAAGACTGACGTGGAGGCTTTATTCAAGAGACATAACACAGTGGGGATCAGGGCTAAAAGTAGGGGATTCCTCACTGGAAGCTAGAACATCACAGCCCTAATGGGACACCTTCTATCCCCATCCCTCTGAACATTCCTGCTACTTCTCGGCACTGGGTTCTCTTTTCTATATGTATATAATTAATGATTTACAGAATAGATTTAACCATTTTTGGTAAATTAAACCCATAGATGAAACATCTTTTGATATTCCAGCAAACCATAAAAACACCTATTTCAGTTTATTGATTACTTGGCTCTCTGTATTCTTTAGTTCTTAATAAGTCAGTCTATAAACTATACTATAAGCTACTTTGACTCTCAGTATTTGCAGACTAATTCAAAGTGCTGGGTTTGAACTTCAAAAAACTTCACACAGCATGAGTATAAAGTTCTGACATAGCTTCAGTCAATCTCCATTTCCAGTCTTTTTTTTAACTGCGCCATAGGGTTCCATTTTGATTTTCTTTTGTTCGTTTCCCAATGAGTCACTCTCCCATTTCAATTCCACAGACGTCACCAGGTTCTCTTTAGCACTCTGCTCATGTAGATTTGAGATTTCAATAGCTTTCAGCACAAAAGCTCCAATTTGTTTCTTAATCAACTCTGTTAATTAACCAAGATCCTGCTTCAGAAAATTTAAACTGCTTAAAATATCTTTTTTGTAGAAGATTTTGCTTAGCAAAGCCATTTTTCTTTGTCAACAAACTCAGTCTATTAATCCAAGTTGAAAAGTAGCTCAGAGTCCCAGATAGTCCATCCTTCCCAATCTCCTCCAGCTGGAGTTTTGAGTGTTAGCTTTTCAATTTCAATCAGATGACGAGAAATCTCTCTAACAAATATCTCATTTTGTTCAGACGGTATTGCAGCCAAATAATAGTCTCTCTAACAAATATCCAATTATAATCCAGGTCGATGTAAGTATCCGTATTCAGATTAATTCAAATTATTTCCAGTACTTAAAAATGTTCTTTAGCTTTTCGAGGCCTCACTCACAGGAAAATTTGAGATATCAACCTCTTTCCCTTTCTTTGAATTGCCCACTTGTTGTAATGTAAAACGATCCATTAGCCAGTGTTTTGAAAGCACACTTACTTGCCACGTAGAATTGTCATATTTGAGGTAGTGAAGCGATAGATCAAAAGCTTATTGAAAAGAAGAGAAGCAACCGATCGGGCGTTCACCTCTTTCTGCTGTAATGGCGATAACGATAGGGGGAGCTTCGGGGAGTACAGGGAGAACAGGAACAGCTGTCGCTGCATCCCTGTCTAGCTGTAAAAGCCCCATGCCGAAAGGTTCAGGGTCTCTTTGGGGTCCACCCGCCTGATTCAGAGGGGTCGCAGGCAGGAGAACCCGCAGACCCTGCTGAGCTCAAGGTAACGTAGCCTGGAAACCAGCGGAACTCAGTTTCTCAAGAGCTTCATCATGCCCCTTCATTACAGGCATTCTGGTGGCTGATGAAAGTCTCTTTGCTGGTAGGTCTTTGAATAGGGTTTTATGTTATTCTTGGGTTTTATCAGTGTAAGTTTCATGTTTAAGAAAAATGTTGTATCCTGTTACTATGTTTTACTAATGGTGAAGCTTTCCATCAGCAGAAGAAGCACTAGCAGAACAGGAGGTATTGCTATATATTCATATACTGCTTCCTGTGTGGTACTGAGGTTAAAGTGTTGGACTAAAATATGAGAAACTCATGTTTAAATCTTCACTCAGCTATGAAAGCTTGCAAAGTGACTTTGTGCTAGTCACATACTTTCAGCCTAATCTACCTCACAGGGTTGCTGTGAGGATGAAATGGAGGAGAAGAGAACAATATAAACTGCCTTCAGCCTCCATTAGGAAAAAAGGGCAGGGTATAAATGAAGTAAATAATACCCCCTCCCCAAAAAAATATAAAGTGGCCCAAATGCTGCATCAAGAAAATCATCTTTACCAGACTAATTTCACAATGGTATTCTAGCAGTAATCTGTACACTTCAAACAAACATTTTTTATTTATTATTTCTCAATAATTATTCCTTCCTTCTATGCAAAACTCCTATTTTAAACTGTGGAGTAGAAAATAGTATGGAGCCAACTGGCTACTGATATCACTTGGATTAAAAATAAAATCTGACAGGTGAGATTGTTACTAGTATATTAGCAACATTAAATCCTAAATCACTCTGCAATGCCCCAGGTCAATATAGTGATTTTGCACAAGTACAGCAGTCAGTTCATTCTGTTCTGGGATCAGAATGAGCAGCTCTTGTGAAATACACTGAATTTAGACTAGTGTTCTGCAGAAACAAGTAGCTCTCTGAATCAATGAATTAGACAAAGAGACACTGAAGCTAGCACAGTCGTAAATGCTGTTGTACTGTGACAAGGAAGATTTTAGTCTCATTAACAGATAACGTAAGGAGGATTGAACTGTCACTGTTTAGGCTTCCTCTGATCTACAACATGACAGACTGCTTTATTTGGCTGGCTTCTAACAACTAATTCACACATGCAGCAACAACTTCACATTTCCTACATGCTAATGACCTTCAGCTAGCACTTCGTCTATCAGGAGGCTTCGTATGTTCCAAGGGCTGGCCATGGCACAAATTAAGAATAGTAAGAATGGAGCAGCACCACTGAACTAAGCCTGGTTACCCAGAACTGATGTGACTCCAAGAATCATCAATCCATAGACATCTATTGTTAACTGTGACAAGAACAACAATATTGTGTAGCTAGCCACACATGCATTTCCAGTTCATGAACTACTACTTACATGCAAATGCAATCAAGAAAAAGGAATTTATGTTCATAATTTGGTAACAGAAAAGCTGCTAAGTTATTCCTGAGAAGGTTTGTGGCATTTGGTTAACAACATTTATAGGAGGCTGCCTACTTCTAGGCATAATGCCACCAATTGTTACAAGATTCCATATGAAACTTCCCATAAATGAGTTCTCCTCCATCCCAGTTAGTCCAACTTCTCCCATATAAACCTGCTTATCAGTTAAGATCTTCATCAAAGGCCCCGCTGTATGTGCTCTACCTTCAACATATGTGGTGAGCAGAAATCAGATTGTGAGAAACCTGACACTTAGGCAAAACATATTCTAATATTAATTATATTATGAAATAATTGAGTCTAATGCAGTGGTCTTATAGACCAGTTCCAAACAAAGGTCCTAGATATTTTTTAATTTCATTTCAATTTTTTCTTCCACAGTGGTTAGGACTCTAAAATACGATACATAATTCCACATTAATCACATGTAAAGTAAAATTAATTACATAAATAATATCATGTATAATTATTCATACAGGCTGACCTTCAATCAATTTATATCCAGAACGTCAATATAAATTGGATATAAATTGATTGAATATAAATTGGATATAAATCCATGGTTATGACGCAAACTCCAATCAGGTGGTGGACCTAGTGTCATCCATGGCTACACTAGGACTCTGTCAATTTGTAACAACACCCACACACCAAGCTGGGCGCATGCTGGACTTGATCTCTGCGTCGGGGTTTACAGTGGACCGAATTACTGCAGATGCAGTGCCATAGTTGGACCACTATGTCCTGCAGCCTGTATGGATGTGCCACCCCAAACCCGTTCAGGCGGCGAGCATATTTTAGCTCACCCACAGAACCTGATGGACCCAGTACTGTTCCAGATGGCACTGTGGGATACCTGGCCCCCTGGTGATTCTCTCACTGATCTAGTTGAGTCCTGGCAAGACTGGCTCACCATGGCCATAAATGAGATCACTCCCCGGCACCCTCTGCGCCCTCATTCTAAGCTGGCACCATGGTATAACCCAGAGCTGCGGCTGGTGAAATGGAGGCTCGGACGGCGAGAGAGGCAGTGGCAGCATGCTCGAGACAAAGCAACTAAAACATATTTTAGAGAGTTTATGAGGTCCTATGAGATGGCAGTCAAAGTCACAAAGAAAGCTTACTTTGCAACTAAGATTGCATCTGCGAATTCACGCCCAGCTCAATTATTTAATATCATTTGGACTCTTACAACTCTGCCACAAGGCAGACCAAATTGTAGGAAACTGGACATTGGCTGAGGCTTTCACGACTTTTTTCGCAGATAAGGTCTCATTGCTCCGTCGCAACCTCCCTGCCACAGTTGAAACAGTATGTGAGCTCGAGGCTCCATGCCTGTTTTCTGGATCAGCTCTGGACCATTTTACAACACTTAGCCTGGAGGAAGTAGACAGAATTCTCTCCACTGTGCGCCCAACAACGTGTGATTTGGACCCTTGCCGATCTTGGCTGATTAAAGAGTGCTGAATGGAGTTTCGATATCCTATACGGGATATCGTAAATAGATCCCTCTCTGAGGAGCTTTTCCCAAGGCCCCTTAAAGAGGCAGTAGTCCACCCCCTCTTGAAAAAACAACATTAGACCCGGCCAAATTGGCACACTACCGGTCGGTCTCGAACTTACCCTTTTTGGGTAAAATTATCAAGAGGGCAGTAGCACTACAGTTACAAAGTTTTCTGGAGGACGCTTCCATCCTAGACCCACACCAGTTCGGCTTTCGCCCAGGTCATGGGATGGGGACAGTACTGGTTGCCCTGGTGGATGATCTCCAGCGACATCTGGATCAAGGTGGTTCGGCAGTACTGATGTTGTTGGACTTTTTGGCGGCATCCAACACAGTCGACCATCAGTTGCTGATCCACCGCCTGGTCGACGCAGGGATTCAGGGGTTGGCCCTGCAGTGGCTCTCCTCCTTTCTCTGCAGTTGGGGACAAAGGGTGGTAATCGGGGGACAATTGTCCCAGAGACATCCACTTAACTATGGTGTGCCTCAGGGGGTGGTGCTCTCCCCGATGTTGTTAAACATTTATATGCACCCCCTTGCCCAGATTGTCCAGAGATATGGGCTGGGTTGCCATCAGTATGCTATCTCATACCAAACCTTTAACGGCATAACAGTTGCAAATAAAAATACACAGAATATAAAAATTTAAACATTGGAGATAAAATCAAAATGAAACCGAGCTTATAGATGCATTCATAAATGGTCAGATTTAAATTTAAGGTGGTCCTCTTGGATCCTTGCCCACCATTTGCCCAAGCTTTATTGCTGTCCTCTCCAGCACTGACTCTAATCATGATTAATGTTTATTTAGCCCCTTCTAACGGAGAGCTGGAGTTTGATGCTGTCTGGGAGAAATTTTCTGATTAGGTGATGTCTTTGTCTAGGAAATTCCATACTGCTCAGCTCATGATTTTTGGTGATTTTTAATGCTCGGATAGGAAGTAATAATCAGAAATGGATCTCTCATTTTGGCTTTGAAGCAGCTGAATCCCTTCCACTAGAATTATGTTTGCCCTGTTGTTCTAAAGATACTTTAACCAATAAGGCGGGTCTTAGATTAATTGAATTCTGCATAGCACACAATGCTATAATATTTAATGGTCTCTCCAAATTTCTGGCTGCAACTGATTTTACTTTTTTTTCTACATGGGGTTGCAATGTGATAGATTTTTCTTTCTGTCATCTATTGATAACTTTTACATTGATTTGAGCATGGAAAGTGACCACTTGCCCCTAATTCTTTCTTTAAGGTTGAATCTGGAGGTTAATATGGTATCATCTTCCCAATCTGTGAAGGCCTCTGAGAATGTTCTAAAAAAAATCAAGTAGTCCCCAACCCTAGAAAGGGAATTTTCTTTCCTCTTTGGCTCTGAAGCACTGTGCAGATTAAGGGATTCAATCATAAATTCCAATTCAGATGATACAATCCTTTCAAGATTCTCATTATTAATTGATTACTATAGTGCTAAAGCTAAACCTGTGATCTTGTCTAGGTCCAGTTTCTCTAGCTGGTTCGATACAGATTGTTTAGCTTGGAAACAAGAACTGAGAGGCCTGTCACTCCAAAGACCCAACAAAAATTAAGGTCTATATTGCTTGTAAGACAGCCTACCTGGAGCTTATTACATCCAAAAAGAAAGTTTTCTTTCAGAATAAATGGGACCAACTTTACCACTCGATAAAATCTAGTGATAATAAGGCTTTCTGGAGAATCATTTAGGGTAATCTAAAAAACAATTCTGTTACTGACCCAAAAATTTCTGTGTATGCTATCTACTGATGGATGGCCGGCCTGCCACTGCCCCAGAAAATCTAAACCTGGCGTTGCAAGCTGTGGCAGGGTTGCTTAGGCTGAGTCATCTGAAGCTGAAGCTGACAAGACAGAGGTCCTTTGCCTGAGTCACAGCAGCCAGGAAGGGAAGTCCCTCTACCAACTTTTGATGGGGCACCACTAATATCGGCACCCAGAGTCAGAAGCTTGGGGGTGCTGCTGGAGCCCACATTGGCAATGGAGGTCCAGATAGCAGCCACTGCTAAATCCACCTTCTTCCATCTTAGGTGGGTAAGACAGTTGGTCCCCTTCCTTGAGCGCAGCAACCTAGCAACTGTGATCCATGCAACGATCACCTCAAGACTGGACTACTGCAATGCCCTCTACATGGGGCTGCCCTTGTCTCATACCCGGAAACTGCAGAATGCAGCAGCCAGGCTGTTATTGGGTCTCTCTATACAAGAGAACATATAGCTAAGGCTGTGAGAGCTGCACTGACTGCCAATAGTATTCTGGATTCACTACAAGGTGCTGGTTATTACCTTTAAAGCCCTATATGACCAAGGACCAGTCTACCTTAGGGACCGTCTTTCCCCACACGTTCCCCAGAGGGTACTTAGATCTGGATGCAGAACTTATTGTTGATCCCCAGGCCTTTACTGGTGGAACCAACTTCCAGAAGAAGTAAGGGCCTTGCGGGACCTTGCTCAGTTCCTCAAGGCCTGTAAAACAGTACTATTTCAACTTGCCTTCAGCTGAATTATAGTGAAGAGGACGCCCAACATAGCTGAACATATTGAAATTGAAATTAATACTAGCACCTAAACAGTTTTAAAGTGTATTAAACTACTTAATTGTTATTATTAACTTAATTGTCAACTCCAATGTTTAGTCATTGTTTTACTGTTTTAGTCTTGACTGTTGTGAGCCGCCCTGAACCTGCTTTGGTGGGGAGGGCAGGATATAAATTCAAGAAAGAAAGAAAGAAAGAAAGAAAGAAAGAAAGAAAGAAAGAAAGAAAGAAAGAAAGAAAGAAAGAAAGAAAGAAAGAAAGAAAGAAAGAAAGAAAGAAAGAAAGAAAGAAAGAAAGAAAGAAAGAAAGAAAGAAAGAAAGAAAGAAAGAAAGAAAGAAAGAAAGAAAGAAAGAAAGAAAGAAAGAAAGAAAGAAAGATTTTAGAGCCCTAACCACTGTGGAAGAAAAAACTGAAATGAAGTAAAAAAATACCTAGGACCTTTGTTTGGAACTGGGCTATAAGACCATTGTGTTGGACTCAATTATTTCATAATATAATTAATATTAGAATATTTTTTGCCTGTCAGGTTTTTCACAAACTGTTTTAAACCATCACTCCCATTTATTATTTGTTGAGCAGAAAGCAGAGACAGGACCTTTTATGTAGTAGTACTTTAATCATGAACTGCCCTCGTATTACATTTAGGTCTTCGGCCACTTCCTATACAGCCTCCAGGAGCAGGAGTTTGGATCGCTGTGTTAAGGAACAGGTTGTAGGTCTTTGGCCATCCGCTATACTGGCCTCCAGGAACAGGAATTTGGATAGTCCTGCTAAGGAACAGGCTGGGGTGTGGGCATGAACGGTCCAGTGAATAGATTTTAGAAGACAGCTGATGAAGTGAGGAAGTAAGTCATCAGTCTATCACCAGGAACAGCCATTAGCTAAAGGGCTTGGCTGTTAGATGAACCTTGCCCAGCAGACTTGATGACCTAGCCCACTTGGAAGCATCTACTAATTAACAGCAGGTGCAGAACAAGACAATAATGAGATGCTGTCTCTGCTTGCTCCTCCAGGGTTGAATGTAGTGAAACAAAGATCTTTGTAATCCAGAGGAAGATTGTGGGCAGCCAAAAGGAGATATAGTGTCAAGAAGAGGATGAGAGATGAACAGGAATGAGGCAACCAGGCAATCACAGGACCTCAGGTAAGAACATAAGAGAAGTCATGTTGGATCAGGCCAATGGCCCATCCAGTCCAACTCTGTGTCACACAGTGGCCAAAAAAGCCCAGGAGATCCATCAGTGGGGCCAGGACTAGAAGCCCTCCCACTCTGCCCCCCATAAGTGGTCTATTGTGCTTCAGGCAGGCCAATAAAGCATGACAAGTGAGTCATAACAGATGACTGTGAATAGCACCAGCTGCCCACTTGTTTCTAAACACAGTTCTTACCTTTAAAGCCCTACATGGCCTAGGGCCAGGGTACTTGAAGATACATCTCCTATTATATTGTCCCATTTGCCAATTAAGATCTGCCTCAAAATCTTCACTATTCATGCTCCCACTTTCAGAGATGAGACCCATGGAAACCAAAGTTAGGGCCTTTTCAGTAGTGATCCCTTGCTTATTAAGTGTCCTTTCCCTTTAGGCTCACTTAGGCTGAATTCAGGCAATTTGGAATAACACAGGCACTTCCCCCAGGCAGATTAAGAAGTCAAGGTCAGACACACACAGTTGCCACCAGTTCCACCCTTGTACTCACCCCATTCTCCGATGTCTCTGAGACATATCAAATAGCTACCAGTTGAGAAGTGGTAGCAAAGTCTTCTGCTGCACTCCTCCGAGGTTTCCTGGCATCTGACTGCAGGAACACATAAGCAAGGTGGATTGGCAGTGTGAATCCACCAATCCACTCTAGGCACTCAGCAGTATTCTTTTTTTAGAATCACTGCAAAGTGGATGAGCACATATGCACATGGCCACTAAAAATGTAAGGAGAAAAACCAAAAGGGGAAGGCACGCAACAACTGTGTGAATGCACCAACACACCCCACACACAATATATGGGCATCTCGCATGGGAGCATCTGATCAAGATTTGTCCACTCCATTTTGGGGCAACAGGATTTGTGATGCCTCCTAAGTGCACAGATCTGCTGGTCTGAACGCAGCCTTTGTGTTCCTTTCTTTCAGGTGGCAAGCTAAAGCTTTTCTGTTCCTCCAGATTTTTAATTAGGATATTGATCTTTTTATACCATTCTAGTATAACTGAAAACTATTTTAAATTGTCAGTGATCTGTATTTGTGTTGGGCTGGGTTTTTAAAATGCTGGATTTTAATCAACATTGTTTAATGCTTTGTTTCTTAAATTATTCTTTACTTTATAGGTCACTTCAGGCTGGTTCCTGGAGAGGTGGCATAAAAATGTCTAAATAAATGCATCTATATTATTGGATGCTGACACTGCTACTGCATCAAATCAGGTTACCCTGTTCTTTAAGAGTAATGTTTTCATTAACAGACCCTTGGTCCTTTTTCTTAGAGGACTGATTTCTCTGCACAATGATTCACTTGGTACCAAGCTTTTGGACTCCATGTGCGATTGTTCTTCTTTCCAATTTATTCTGTTGAGTAGGGGCATATTTTCCCTATCTCCTGGATAAGATCATACCTTTTGCTTAATCATGGGTTCTTGAACTAGATGAACTGTAATTTTTAAAGTTATTTATTGCTGCTGTTCTTAGATATTTAATAAGAGTTGGTGCTTTATGTTTTGTTTTTATTGTTTATATATTTCTATTTGATTCTTCTATGTTGATTTTTAGTCATTTGTATTTGCTGCGCAGTCTCTACTCTGTTTAACAAAGAAAATTACTTTATTGTATCTTGACGGTTAGTATACTGTTTATTGCCCTATTTTATCCATGGGTATTTAAGTTCTGGTCTTTGTAATAAAGCTGAACTGAACTGTTTAACAAAGGGCGTTTTCGCACTGACCTTACTCGGGAGCGACGTCCCTCTTCACTGCGCAGCGTCTGCACAGATTTCGCACTAATTGTTCCGCAGAACCCGGAAGAGCCACAAAGTCCCGCGGTGAAGAGGGACGTCGCTCCCGAGTAAGGTCAGTGCGAAAACGCTCAAAGAATACATTATATATAAATTCTTTTAAGTACTTTAACAGAATAGTGGTAAGTATAACATTACCTGAGAGTGTATTTTGATTCTGGACTTACTCATACCTGGGCATTAACTTTCATAGAATCATAGAGTTGGAAGGGACCTCCAGGGTCATCTAGTCCAACCCCCTGCACAATGCAGGAAACTCACAAATACCTACCCCAAATTCACAGGATCTTCATCTCTGTCAGATGACCATCTAGCCTCTGTTTAAAAACCTCCAAGGAAGGAGAGCCCACCACCTCCTGAGGAAGCCTGTTCCATTGAGGAATCACTCTAAAGGTCAGGAAGTTTTTCCTAATGTTGAGCCGGAAACTCTTTTGATGTCATTTCAACCCAATGGTTCTGGTCCTACATTCTGGAGCCACAGAAAACAATTCCAAACTATTCTCTATATGACAGCCCTTCAAGTACTTGAAGATGGTGATCATATCACCTTTCAGCCGCCTCCTCTCCAGGCTAAACATCCCCAGCTCCTTCAACCTTTCCTCATAGGACTTGGTCTCCAGACCCCTCTCCATCTTTGTTGCCCTCCTCTGGACCCGTTCCAGCTTGTCTATATCCTTCTTAAAATGTGGTGCCCAAAACTGAACACAATACTCCAGGTGAGGTCTTACCAGAGCAGAGAAAAGCAATACTATCACATCACATGATCTGGACACTATACTTCTGTTGATACAGCCAAAAATTGCATTTGCCTTTTTAGCCACTGCATCACACTGTTAACTCATGTTCAGCATATAATCCACTAAGACCCCTAGATCCTTTTTGCACATACTACTGCTAAGACAAATCTTCCCCATCCTATAACTATGCATGGGATTTTTCCTACTGAAATGCAGAATTTTAACAGGGAATTTTATCCCTATTAAAATTCATTTTATTGGTTTTAGATTTGGTCCTAAGTAATGCCCAAGACTTGGTGAGAGATGTAAAAGTGATTGCGCCGCTGGGGAGCAGTGACCATAATGTTATTGATTTCACCGTTTGTATAAATAGGGAGTTGCCCAAAAAGACCGCCACAACCACGTTTAACTTTAAAAGGGTAAATTCTCTGAGATGAGGAAACTGAAAGGAAAGGTAGATGTGGTCAAAACCCTTGGGGAAGCTTGGAGACTATTTAAAACTATAATCCTAGAAGCTCAGATAAAATACATACCACAAGTTAGGAAAGGCACAAACAGGCATAAGAAAAGGCCTGCATGGTTGACAAACAAAGTAATGGAAGCTGTAAAAGGTAAGAAGGACTCCTTTAAGCGGTGGAAAACCAGTCCAAGTGAGATTAGTAAAAAGGAACACAGGCTGTGGCAAATCAAATGCAAGACTGTGATCAGGCAGGCAAAAAGGGACTATGAGGAGCATATTGCAAAAAACATAAAGACCAACAATAAAAATTTCTTCAAATATATTAGAAGTAGGAAACCAGCCAGGGAGGCAGTGGGGCCCTTGGATGACCATGGGGTAAAAGGATTACTGAAGGAGGATAGGGAAATGGCTGAGAAGCTGAATGCATATTTTGCCTCCATCTTCACTGTGGAAGATGAGGTCTTTTTGCCCACCCCAAAACCACTAATTTTGGAAGGGGTGTTGAAAGACCTGAGTCAGATTAAGGTGACAAAAAAGGAGGTCCTACAACTGATAGGCAAATTAAAAACTAATAAGTCACCAGGTCCGGATGGCATACATCCGAGAGTTCTAAAAGAACTCAAAGTTGAACTTGTGGATCTTTTGACAAAAATCTGTAATCTTTCATTGAAATCTGCCTCTTTGGTGTAGTGGTTAAGTGTGCGGACTCTTCTCTGGGAGAACCGGGTTTGATTCCCCACTCCTCCACTTGCACCTGCTGGCATGGCCTTGGGTCAGCCATAGCTCTGGCAGAGGTTGTCCTTGAAAGGGCAGCTGCTGTGAGAGCCCTCTCCAGCCCCACCCACCTCACAGGGTGTCTGTTGTGGGGGAGGAAGATAAAGGAGATTGTGAGCCGCTCTGAGACTCTTCGGAGTGGAGGACGGGATATAAATCCAATATCTACTTCTTCTTCTGTTCCTGAGGACTGGAAGGTAGCAAATGTCACCCCCATCTTTAAAGGGTTCCAGAGGAAATCTGGGAAATTACAGGCCAGTCAGTCTGACTTCAATACCGGGAAAGTTAGTAGAAAGCATTATCAAGGACAGCATGAGTAGGCACATTGATGAACACGGGTTATTGAGGAAGACTCAGCATGGGTTCTGTAAGGGAAGATCTTGCCTCACTAACCTTTTACATTTCTTTGAGGGGGTGAACAAACATGTGGACAAAGGAGACCCGATAGATGTTGTTTACCTTGACTTCCAGAAAGCTTTTGATAAAGTTCCTCATCAAAGGCTCCTTAGAAAACTTGAGAGTCATGGAGTAAAAGGACAGGTCCTCTTGTGGATCAAAAACTGGCTGAGTAATAGGAAGCAGAGAGTGAGTATAAATGGGCAGTCTTCGCAATGGAGGACGGTAAGCAGTGGGGTGCCGCAGGGCTCAGTACTGGGACCCATGCTCTTTAACTTGTTTATAAATGATTTAGAGTTGGGAGTGAGCAGTGAAGTGGCCAAGTTTGCGGATGACACTAAATTGTTCAGGGTAGTGAGAACCAGAGAGGATTGTGAGGAACTCCAAAGGGACCTGTTGAGGCTGGGTGAGTGGGCGTCAACGTGGCAGTTGCAGTTCAGTGTGGCCAAGTGCAAAGTAATGCACTTTGGGGCCAAGAATCCCAGCTACAAATACAAGTTGATGGGGTGTGAACTGGCAGAGACTGACCAAGAGAAAGATCTTGGGGTCGTGGTAGATAACTCACTGAAAATGTCAAGACAGTGTGTGCTTGCAATAAAAAAGGCCAACACCATGCTGGGAATTATTAGGAAGGGAATTGAAAACAAATCAGCCAGTATCATAATGCCCCCGTATAAATCGATGGTGCGGTCTCATTTGGAGTACTGCGTGCAGTTCTGGTCGCCGCACCTCAAAAAGGATATTATAGCATTGGAGAAAGTCCAGAAAAGGGCAACTAGAATGATTAAACGGCTGGAACACTTTCCCTATGAAGAAAGGCTGAAACGCTTGGGACTCTTTAGCTTGGAGAAACGTCGACTGCGGGGTGACTTGATAGAGGTTTACAAGATAATGCATGGGATTGAGAAAGTAGAGAAATAGGTACTTTTCTCCGTTTCTCACAATACAAGAACTTGTGGGCATTCGATGAAATTGCTGAGCAGACAGGTTAAAATGGATAAAAGGAAGTACTTCTTCACCCAAAGGGTGATTAACATGTGGAATTCACTGCCACTGGAGGTGGTGGTGGCCACAAGCATGGCCACCTTCAAGAGGGGTTGAGATAAAAATATGGAGCAGAGGTCCATCAGTGGCTATTAGCCACAGTGTGTGTGTGTATAAAAAATTTTTTGGCCACTGTGTGACACAGAGTGTTGGACTGAATGGGCCATTGGCCTGATCCAACATGGCTTCTCTTATGTTCTTATGAGAATGATGCAAGATCATCCACAGAGCTTTATGAAAAACTGGAGTATGAGCCTGGGTCTCCCAGATCCTAGCCTGACTTTCTAGCCAATTTAACTACATTGATGTTGGCCTACAGATAGTAATGGCTTAAACCCAAAACTCCAGAATGCAAAGTAATATTTGAAGAGCCTGTTCAGTATTGCTATTCCACTGGAAACTGATTACATGGGCTGCTAATTATGTGATCAAAATCATATTTCTCCTGGACTTGCATGAATTATGCAGCCATGAACTATGATGTGCTGTCTGACATGAGCTGCCTAGGAATTCCGAAGTGCACAAAGGTACTCTAAACTATGTGCGTTCTTAACTATATCCATATGCACCTGAGAACTATGAATCCTCCAAATGAATAGATCCCTTACAACCTTATAAATAGCAGCAGTCTGGCACTGGGCTCTCTTTCAGTTTTTCATTATCATTGGGTTATATTCTGAGTCTGGAGAAGCAAGTTGCCCATATTTTCTAGCAAATTCTTGCTGTTCAATCTCTGCAATATAGAATTGGCATGACAAGTTCTGCTTCATGTTTTCTCATTATACAGTTATTTCTGAGTTTGAGTAAAGGAGATCTCTAACAGAAGAGTGACAATTGTCAGTGCTTAGGAATATTCTTGTTCTTTTATCTTATTCTTTATATCTAGCCAGTTTAGAATTAAATTTTCTTTCAAGCCTGAAATAGCAGTCCTAAACTGTCTTCCCAGGAGGGAGAGACCATGCTCTAGCCTATATATGCTAGTGACTTTTGAATTGTAACTCAAGAGCTGTGATGTTGGCTGTCTGAGCACCTGTTCTGCTTTGCTGTCCTCTTGTGAATAATTCTGGTCACTAACATTGTGTTCAAAATAATATTTCATCTATAAGTATTCGAATTATGTAGTAGTGAAATATATATCACAAATTATTAGGAAGGGAACTGAAAACAAATCAGCTATTATCATAATGCCCCTGTATAAATCGATGGTGTGGTTTCATTTGGAATACTGTGTGCAATTCTGGTCACCGCACCTCAAAAATATATTAAAGTATTGGAAAAAGTCCAGAAAAGGGCAACTAGAATGATTAAAGGGTTGGAACACTTTCCCTATGAAGAAAAATTAAAACGTTTGGGGCTCTTTAGCTTGGAGGTTTACAAGATAATGCATGGGATGGAGAAAGTAGAGAAACAAGTACTTTTCTCCCTTTCTCACAATACAAGAACTCGTGGGCATTCGATTAAATTGCTGAGCAGTCAGGTTAAAACAGATAAAAGGAAGTACTTCTTCATCCAAAGGGTGATTAACATGTGAATTCACTGCCACAGGAGGTGGTGGCGGCTACAAGCATAGACAGCTTCAAGAGGGGGTTAGATAAAAATATGGAGCAGAGGTCCATCAGTGGCTATTAGCCACAGTGTGTGTGTGTGTGTGTGTATTTGGCCACTGTGTAACACAGAATGTTGGACTGGATGGGTCATTGGTCTGATCCAACATGGCTTCTCTTATGTTCTTAATTGTGAAGAGAAATACAAACTTTAAACTATCAATAATTTTGTACAGCACAAGCATTATTATTATTTTGTACAGCACAGCACATAGTATTATTAACTACCTTTGGAAATAGTCATCTATCCCCATAGTGGATGTCCCACAATAAGTATAAGCTGACACTCTTTACTGAGGCCTTTTTGTTTTGTGTTGTTTGTTTAGAATACAAAATTCAAATAAAATCATGTTATCACTTAGAATCATGGTTTACCAGTTCCCAAGCATCTTGGGAATAACAATGGGATAACAATGCAATTCCCTTTCTGTTAGTCTGGGAAATTTACTTCCCAGAAACAGCAAAACAATCCCGAATGACCTTAATCAATAACTTTTCACATTTACGGATCTGCCTTACTCACAGCTTGCAGTGTAATGGTTTCCAGTCACTTCGGGTGAACGTCATCTCTATCTTGAAGCGGAAGAAAGTGCGCCACTAGGAGCTATCCAGGCCATGCGGTTTTCAGCCTTGGCCATAGAATCCACTTTGGGAGGCTAACACCAGCTATCTTCCAGCAGTGCCAAGACTTCATTTCAGCAAAGCGGGAGGCACACGTATGCAACAGATGTCACCCATCCATGAGGCAATCAAGCTTATCCAGGCATGGACCCTGCCGGACCACCCAAGCCTTTGTCCAACGGACCCCAGGACAAAGACTGGTGGCAAGAAGAACACTAAAGAAGAGGAAGACCATCTTCAGTGAGCCAGGTTCCTTTGTGTACACCGGGTGTTACCTTAGGTAGCAATTTGGCCATCTATAGTCACCTTTTTAGATAAGTTTAATAGCTTTAAGCACATCTCCACCCAGTAGTTTCCCCCATTCTTTTCCCAGCTGTCATCCTGGAGCCTCTCCCTTGGCCCATTGTTACCTGTACAGCCAACCAGGTAACCCAGGCCAAGCCTGCTCATTGGCTAGCTATGAGCATCCAATCAGGGGTCACCAATTAACTGGCTATTGGCTACCACAAAGTCCAGCCCTTATGGTCACTGCGGAGCCTCCCCTTTTTTCCTGAGGTCACAGACCAGATGACCACTTTCCTCCTCCCTCGTACCTCCCATCCCCTGAGGGTCCAAGGTAGTCCTTATAACCTCTGACCCAGCTCCACTCATATGTGCATCTAGCAGTACCCCAGTTCCGCTGTATAGATCCATCCCCGATTCTGGCCACAGTTTTGGGTCCATTTTTCCCGTCCTCTATCGTCGCCATTGGAGCCTTCTTGAAGACTACGATCGGTAATTATCACCCTGTTTGTCTATCCATGTGTTGTCTCTATATCTTTCTCTATTTTTCTTAGGACTGTATGTATGTTTCATGAGCACATTGCCTTGTATGTATGCCTATATTTTTCTGGAATAAATTTTAATTGTTTTACTTAATTAGAGTCCTTGCTAAATTTAAGCATTAATTTCTGGACATGGAATCCTGTATACATAGATAAAAGATCCTGATTAAGCCAGGTGCCCACCTGACAATTCCCCAACCTCGTTTTGAGGGCATTTTGGCTTACATCAGCTCCCCTAAAGGTGGGGTGGGGGAGTGAATGCCTTTTCTTGGGTGGGTGGGAAGTCAGCAAGGAAGTGACCTCAGCAGGGTATAATGACAGAGTCCACTCTGCAAAGCAGCCATTTTCTTCAGAGAAGCTGATCTCTGCCATCTGGAGAGCAGTTGTAATTCTGAGTGATTTCCAGACCTCATGTGGAGACTGGCAACAGTGGTTCCCCAGTAGAAAATGGCTGGCTCAGAGGGTGGAGCTCCATACAAATGTTCACTTGAATTTGTGGAGAGTGGAGGTCAGAACAAATGCCTGAGCCTGCTTCCCCCAAACACTCAAGGAATGTGTAGAGGACTTCACTAGTGTTGCTAGCCTAAAGCTCCTGGGAGAAATGGGGAGGAAGGGGGAGAGGCAAAGGGAGTTGAGATCGCCTCAGATTTTAAAAAACATAAATTATGTCATTAGATATTACAGAATTTACAAAACCTACATGATTTGATCATTGCCTTTATGAATTCTACAGTATCCACATCATTTCTGGGTTTTTTTACAAGAAGTGATATCAGCATGCTGACACACACTCCATTTCCTTCCCCCAGGGTATGTCAGTGTGAAAAGAATCAGTATGCTGTAGCAGGAGACCTGAAATCCCTAGACTTCACTCCCCTCAGTAAAGTTGATGGATTTGATAATGTGGTCATCATCTTCCTGCCCATGGCATAGATTAGAGATTAACCTGAACTTCTGCTATTTTCTTGTGCAATTTTGGTACTATGTAAAAACTAGAAACTTTCAGCATGGCCATTCTGAAGCTGTGTAAAAGCTTAAACTTTCTGGAACTGAAAGCTTTCCCATCTTAAGTAATTCCTGTGACTTTTAAAGGTTATTCCTTTGGCATTGAATTAATCTTGTGCAGAGAATCAGCAAAATAGAGGGTGAACAGAATACTGCCCTTATTGCTTAAAACAAAAGCACTTATACAGTTGGCAGTTTAATTTTGGACACAGTGCCAAAACCATTTCTGAAAAAGCAACTTTACTGTTAAATTGATGTTGAAGCACTACACAACAACCATCCCCCACAAATATGAGTTACAGGCCAACAGGAACATTATCTCTGATAGTTAGATTCAAATCCACTAGTGCCTTACAGACACAAGATTTTTGGGGTTCTTCTGATAACAACATACTTTACCATTTAGTTTTCCAACCACCACTATTAAATGCTAATCTTCACAGTAAACAAAGAGGTTCAAGGTTGACCTCCAAAAGAATTTTAATTATGTGATACATGTATAGCCATATAAAGCCTTTATAATTTCCACATTCTTTGATGTTGCCTTTGTTCTTAAAAAACTAGTATTAAAGCACTACCACTGTATTCCAGACATCTCGATACCTTATTAAAAATCAAATTCAGGACTATCAGTGAGGGTACTATCCTAGCTCCCACCATATCCTTGTTTTCTAATACTAATCCATCATTCACATCCCTGCTGACAAAACCTGATTCCACATACAGATTTGTCTCCATTTCAGCACCCTTTTTATTGTTTGTTTTTAGAAGACATCCTCTTCCATTCTTGTACAAATCATTTATGCCATTAAAAACGCCATTATAAAAAAGAAACCACAAATAAAATATTTCCTAACATGCTATTGTTTGGACAATGTTTTTCCTATGTCCAGGAGGGAACATATGCTTTGTGTTTGAATGAAAATAAATCAGCCCCCCCATTTGATGTTTCCTCTGCATTTTCAGTGACCTATCCAGTATTATTGCTGATGCCAACAAAACAGAGATGGGGGGTCAGGGTAACGCTGTGACTACATTACGAGAATGCAAGTGGCAAGTGTTTTTCTATGCTCTCTTGATCAGCATTTAAAAAATTCCTGAAGTACTCTCTTTCCTTCCCCCAAGCAGCAGGAGGCCAATTAGCCTTTTCCATATAGATGCCCACAATGGGATACGCAGTACTTTGCAGCAAACAGCATTACAAATGAATTCAAGTACTGTGCTGTCCTGGAGCAGTGGTATGGAAATGTCCAGAGACCTTTTGTTTTTAAGTGTAGTATTGTATAATTCTTAAGTAGCACTATCCATACACTAAAAAAATTAAAAAGATAAGCAAAGAATCATGACAGCAGCATGACAACTGGAGAAGTGGGGCAAGGTGATACAATCTGCATCTAGCATTAAAGGAATCCATGGCTAACTAAGGTAAAAAATTCAGATTACCTTATGACTTAAGAAATCAAGAGTTCAAGAGTTGTACATGTATAAGTGTGGAAGACGAGAACTTTTTGCCCGCCCCAGAACCACTAATTTTGGAAGGGGTGTTGAAAGACCTGAGTCAGATTGAGGTGACAAAAGAGGAGGTCCTACAACTGATAGACAAATTAAAAACTAATAAGTCACCGGGTCCGGATGGCATACATCCGAGAGTTCTGAAAGAACTTAAAGTTGAACTTGTGGATCTTCTAACAAAAATCTGTAATCTTTCATTGAAATCTGCCTCCGTTCCTGAGGACTGGAAGGTAGCAAATGTCACCCCCATCTTTAAAAAGGGTTCCAGAGGAGATCCGGGAAATTACAGGCCAGTCAGTCTGACTTCAATACCGGGAAAGTTGGTAGAAACCATTATCAAGGACAGAATGAGTAGGCACATTGATGAACACGGGTTATTGAGGAAGACTTAGCATGGGTTCTGCAAGGGAAGATCTTGCCTCACTAACCTGTTACATTTCTTTGAGGGGGTGAACAAACATGTGGACAAAGGAGACCCGATAGATGTTGTTTACCTTGACTTCCAGAAAGCTTTTGATAAAGTTCCTCATCGAAGACTCCTTAGAAAACTTGAGAGTCATGGAGTAAAAGGACAGGTCCTCTTGTGGATCAAAAACTGGCTTAGTAATAGGAAGCAGAGAGTGAGTATAAATGGGCAGTCTTCGCAGTGGAGGACGGTAAGCAGTGGGGTGCCGCAGGGCTCGGTACTGGGTCCCATGCTCTTTAACTTGTTCATAAATGATTTAGAGTTGGGAGTGAGCAGTGAAGTGGCCAAGTTTGCGGATGACACTAAATTGTTCAGGGTGGTGAGAACCAGAGAGGATTGTGAGGAACTCCAAAGGGATCTGTTGAGGCTGGGTGAGTGGGCGTCAACGTGGCAGATGCGGTTCAATGTGGCCAAGTGCAAAGTAATGCACATTGGGGCCAAGAATCCCAGCTACAAATACAAGTTGATGGGGTGTGAACTGGCAGAGACTGACCAAGAGAGAGATCTTGGGGTCGTGGTAGATAACTCACTAAAAATGTCAAGACAGTGTGCGTTTGCAATAAAAAAGGCCAACGCCATGCTGGGAATTATTAGGAAGGGAATTGAAAACAAATCAGCCAGTATCATAATGCCCCTGTATAAATCGATGGTGCGGTCTCATTTGGAGTACTGTGTGCAGTTCTGGTCGCCGCACCTCAAAAAGGATATTATAGCATTGGAGAAAGTCCAGAGAAAGGCAACTAGAATGATTAAAGGGCTGGAGCACTTTCCCTATGAAGAAAGGTTGAAACGCTTGGGACTCTTTAGCTTGGAGAAACGTCGACTGCGGGGTGACATGATAGAGGTTTACAAGATAATGCATGGGATGGAGAAAGCAGAGAAAGAAGTACTTTTCTCCCTTTCTCACAATACAAGAACTCGTGGGCATTCGATGAAATTGCTGAGCAGACAGGTTAAAACGGATAAAAGGAAGTACTTCTTCACCCAAAGGGTGATTAACATGTGGAATTCACTGCCACAGGAGGTGGTGGCGGCCACAAGTATAGCCACCTTCAAGAGGGGTTTAGATAAAAATATGGAGCACAGGTCCATCAGTGGCTATTAGCCACAGTGTATGTGTGTATATAAAATTTTTTGCCACTGTGTGACACAGAGTGTTGGACTTGATGGGCCGTTGGCTTGATCCAACATGGCTTCTCTTATGTTCTTATGTTGCCTTCCATGCTGGATCCTGAGTGTTCAATCAACATCTATCCATTGATTTCAGAACTTTGCTGAAGATTCCAAACTTATGTATTGCAATAATTATTTCTTCTCATTTAGATGATATTGTCATCAAACTGAGAAGTCCATAAAATATTTTCCTTTTATTTCATCACACTTAAGGAGCAAATTGATGATTGTATCCCATAAGATATACATTAATTTTGAAAACCTTAATTTTTATTATTTTTACGTAACTTTCACTTATCATATTTACCGTTTTCCAGTTGTGCATATAAATTCATACCTTATTTGAATGGGTTCTTCCGACATCAACCCTTGCCACTTTAGCATTTTTCTTTTTAAAAAAAAAAAAATCCCTAGCCTGTAAGCAAACAGAAATTCTTATACATATTGTTACATTGGTATAATCCCAGTTCAAAATAAGGCTTTATATGATTTGACCCTGGCAAATCTAAATTCTATGGACCAAAATAAATAAATTATTTGCCCAGAATAAATTCAGCGAATGTAAAAGGCAGCATGTTTCCTTATTTATTTATTACTTCATTTACGTGGTGGTGGCAAGTACTGTCAAGTCATTGCTAGGGCTTTTTTGTATAAAAAGCCCAACAGGAACTCATTTGCATATTAGGTCACACCCCCTGGCACCAAGCCAGCCAGAACTGCATTCTTGTGCGTTCCTGCTCAAAAAAAAAAGCCCCAGTCATTGCTATCTTAAGGTGAGCCCACAGGGTTTTCAAGGCAAGACTTTCAGAAGTTGTTTGTCATTGCCTGCCTCTGCATAGCATCTTTGACAGTCTTTCATCCAAATACCAGCCTGCTTATAGTTTCCAGTATCTGATGAAGTCAGGGCAGCCTGGGTCATCCAGATCATTCGCACCTCACCTTTCTCCTCAATAGGGACCCAAAGCAGCTTATATTGTTCTCCTTTCCTCCATTTTCTCTTCACAACAGCCCTGTGAGATAGGTTAGGCTGAATGTATGCAACTGGCCAAGATTATCCAGCAATCTTCCACGGCAGAATGGAGATTCAGATCTGAGTCTCCCAGACCCTCTTCCAACCCTCTGCTACGCCACACTGGCTTAATATATTTTGATTGCAAGATTTCATTTTTTACAGAATAAGGGGAAATATGCTTTTGATTTCCAAGCATTCTACAGGCTAATGTAGAAAAGTAAAAAATTAGGTACTGTCAGGACCTGGAGCAGGAGTACAGTGAATAATATAACATCAGTCACTGCCAGGGCTTTTTTGTGTGTGTGTGTGGAAAAAGTCCAGCAGGAACTCATTCCTGCATTAAACCACATGCCCTAACATCATCATTGTTTAACATAGGCCTTTTCTACAAAAAAGCCCAGCAGGAACTCATTTGCATATTAGGCCACACACCTGACACCAAGCCAGCTGGAACTGTGTTCCTGTGTGTTCCTGCTCAAAAAAAGCCCTGGTCACTGCTTATCTTGCTCACAAGACATTTAGTGTAACTTTGTCTCTCACGCAAAGACTTAAGTGAATGCAGATTGATCCAGGTGGGTAGCCATGTTGGTCTTAAGCAAGAAAACAAAGTTAGAGTCCAATTGCACCTTTAAGACCAACAAAGTTTTATTCAGGGTGTGAGCTTTATTCAGGGTGTGAGCCTTCAGTCGATACATATAAGGCAAATGTCTGACATTTATTTGCTTGTTTTCTCCCAGAATTGAATGTAAACAATGATGACCTTATTAGCTTAACTTGTTATTCCTGTTTGTAACTCTTGAAACATTTCATTATATTGCAGGCTTGCATGGTAATTTGCTGTTCAACCTTTGCCTTATATGTATAGACTGCAAAGTGTGCGTGCACACAAAAGCTCACATACTGAACAATACTTTGTTGGTCTTAAAGGTGCCACTGAACTCTAACTTTGTTCTAAGTGAATGCAAACACTCATATGGTTCTTGTCATTAGTTCCACAAGAGGACTCAATGCACATAATCCAAATCCCATACTTTGAGTGTCATCATCAAGACACCCAACTCTGTATTTCATCATCTAGGCTTCCATAAGCATCCATCACACCATGAATTGTTGTTCTGAGGCTGCGGTAAGGTGTCCTAGATAGAACAAGTTTAACCTGATTCCCAACAAGATAGAGTTGATCAGTAAGACTGATTCCTGGAAGGTCTGGGTCCACTGATAGAAAAATGGAGTAGAGTTGGCATTTATAGAGCAGGTCAAAAGCTTGACAGTTATTCATGGACCCAGCCTTCCTCTTTGAAAAGCAGGCAGTCAAGAGCACTTTCTATCAGCTGCATCTGGTTTGCCTGCTCTCCTTTGTCCTAAACTAAACCAATCTGGCCATGCTAATCCATGCTTTTCTAATGTCACAGCTGGACTACTGTAATGTACTCTACACTGAGTTGTCCTTAAAGACAACCTAGAACTTAAAACTGCCTCAGAATGCAGTAGCCCAAGTAATGTTAGAGGCTGCCAGTAAGGAACATATCTTTTCTGTTTTAGAAAGGATGCCAGTTTATTTCTGGGCTCAATTCAAGGGGATGACAACGATATGTAAAGCCCCTAAAGCCTGGAATGTTTCAATCATACTAGTTCAAGATTAATTACCTCTTGTTTAATGTCTGAACTAGGGATGAGCACAGAATGCAAAAATGGTGGTTCATTTCATTTCGTGATTCATTGATTTGCCTGATTTGGTGGGACGGTTTGGTTCATGGTTTTTTTTTTTATGAATGAATTGTGGCTCATTGCTTCATTTGGTTTGGGAAGGTGTAGAATGGCCCCTGAGAGGGCTAGAAAGTGGCAGAACACTGCAATGTGTCCAGCGTGATGACATCAACTGGAAGCGACATCACCATGTCAAGCATGTCGGGCACATGAGGAGGATCCTCCACTGATAATGACACAGACAAACCACCCCCCAAAATAAGCCACTTCATTTTTGCAAGTTGAGCATGGTGCAAGTACCCAAAATTATTCAGGATAAACCATGAATCGGCTACTTAGGCAGAAATCACTATTCGTGCTTTGATTTGTGCCCATCCCTAGTCTGCGCCATTCCACAATCAATTTTCAAAGGAAGAGGGCATTCTGTATTTCCCTTTATTATCAAAACATTTGCAAATTGTTATTTTTATGATCTAATTTTGTAACTATCTATTTAGTTACAAAAAATGGAAAAAAAACCCTACGTCTTTGCAACAAAAGAAAGCAAAAAAAAAAAGCATGCACATAGGAAAGAAGAACTAACAACATGGATCAATTCAGAAATGCTATGGCAAGTGAATGAGAAAAAATAATGTGATACAGAAGGGTATTAAGGAATTAACTAATTAATTAAGCAGGAAAGGAAAGAGGTGTAGTTTAAGGGGCAGCAACCTTGAAAACCTTAAATATTACTTTCCCTATCCAGAATGGACAGGATGGCACTACAGTTATATGGAGAATTGCCACATATCACATATGAAGTAAAAACAGGAAGTCAAAAGGGAAAACCTTGTAATACAAGTTAACCATGGTATCATCTTGCTTCTCCCCTTAAAACTGTTGATATAAAAACAAACTGGGGGGGGGGGGGGTAGATTCCAGTGTCTCTTACCTCTAAACAGTGATCTATCTGATGGCCAGACAATGGTTTAGTTTATTTTACAGGACTAGGAAAGACAAACAGCTTTTCTACCTTAAAATCCATTTGGACCTTGAAATTGTTAGCAGCTGAAACGGCTTTAGTGATATAATATATCAAGTAATGTTGAAAGGAAGAATCCTGGCTATGGAAGTCACTGTCCATCTTAAGTTCATACTTCAAACCCAGCCAGATGTTTAGAGGCTCCCTTCCCTATTCAGGCTTTTCTCCACCACTTCCCTCAGAGCTATATCAGGTAGCTGATTCATTTCCATTCCAGCTTTTTCACATCTATTTTAAAGCAATTTTATCTACCAATCCAGATAAAGAACACCCTCCTCTCTCACCTAATAGTGTCTTCCTATTTCAAGACTAAACTAGGCAACTGAGGCATTTCAGCAATTAGAAACAGTGAAAGGTAGTAGCTTAGAATCTCCAACTCCTCACCTTGTCATGTACATGGAGATGTTCCACCTCACTCATTCTTTGTTATATTCCCAAATTACATCATTCACACTGTGCTTCCCAGAACACTCATTAAAATAACTGCTTCCTCTGCACTGTTTACTGAAGACACATTTATAGGCCAGATTGTCATTTCCAGTAAACCCTTTTCAAATCAATCTGGCAGTATACACAAGATGAAAGAAAGACTCAGTTCTGTACCCTGATATACATAAATTCACAGCAGTACATACATACATAAGAAACTCTTGGAAAGGGATGTCAAATATGCAATACGATCATTGCCCATATGCTGATGAAAAGTAATGTCCAGCTGAACCACTCTCACTATATTGATAATTCAGACTTAAGCAGAACAATGATTTCCCCAATACCCTGTAAAAACCTGTTCAACTTCTTATTAGTGCACTCTTTAGCACAGTTCAGTCCTCAGAAGTTTGTAAAAGTGAAAGACAGAATATAAAGAATACAAACCTAAATATCAATTATAAACCATGTATCATTCATACCAAGCATAACTTTTCATGCTTTCTAGTAAGAGTTCATTTTAATCAAGTTAAATAGCTTTTTTAACAACATCATCCCTACAAATGCAACATTTAAACCCCAATTACTCTCTAATTAGCATGCTTTAATTAAAAATAATACATAACTGTTTTCAACAATAGCACTTAAATTCATAAAGAAAAACTGCATTCAACTCTATTAACCAAAAACAAATGAGTCCTAGCAAACTAACAGCTTGACAAATGTAACAATCATATTTTTTTTGGAACAGATTGTAGGAGGTCAAACATACCACAGTATCAGTAATGTAAGACACAAAGTAGTGATGAAAGAGGTGGGTCTTCAACAGTGGCTGGTGAGTTGGTCTGCTGGTGGGAATAGCTTGCCAGTATTGGACAGCCAAGGAGAGGAAGGAAAATGCCATTCTTGCCATTAACTGTTGAGACACAGCACTACAGTCAAGATACCTTGGTCACCACCATGCAAAAAGTCTACTATTCTGACCAGTCAGCAACCATATGTCTGTACTGTGCTGGCTGAGATGCTCCTTACCACCAATTGTGATTTCTAATAATGATGGGCTTTTGCCTTCCCTCCAGATATTCAATCCCACAGCTGTGATTTGTTCCCATCATAGAGCCAAATCATCAGTCAATGATGTTTTCCTGTAATGTCATCACAGTTAGAAAGACTCAAGTTTAAACGGGCCCTCTTAGATTCTGAGGACCCTCATTTGAACTCCAGATATTCCATCATGGTTCAACCTACAGAAAGGTCTAGCTGCTGAGGGAAATGGTCCCCCACTCTAGTTCAATGTTTAAAAGAACTTCTGAATTCAGGAAGTCAACGGAACTTCTGTTAAGAACCAAGGTATTCAACGATAGTTCAAGACCCTATAGAAGTAATAATAATACTTTTTATTTATATCCCGCCCTCCCCACCGAAGCAGGCTCAGGGCGGCTCACAACACATTAATTCAATATAATACAATAAAATCATATAATTCAATAAATACTACATTATAAAACCATGTGTATGAAAATCTCATACAAAACATACATCCCTGTTCTTCCATTCCTCATCAGACAAGCATGTTAAGCCTTTTAATTTATTTAAACCATGGTTTAATAAAAAATGCATAGCAGCTAAAATGGCTTTGAATAGGGTCTATCACCAATACTGAAGTGCTGATGAGGGAACTAAGCAAGAAATGCTTTCCCAACTGTTGTCCCCAAAAAAGCATATAAATGATTGGTAAAACATAGAAAAAAAGAGTATTCCAAAGAATTGTGGGGAGAGCTTATTAATGCAGCCAAAAGAAAAAATACATCCCTTTTCTGGAAGTTAGTCACTTGTAGAGCTTCAGATGCTAAGTCTCCAATGGCTGCCTGTATCCCTCCAGATAGATGGGTCTCCTTTTTCAGAGAAACATAACTTTCAAGCTTCAGAAATACCCAGAGAAACAAGAAAGTCTGACCAGTTTTTAGTGGAAAGTGCCCTCAATTTAAAGTAGACTTTTATGGCTCACCTGCTTTACATGCAGAAGCCACCCTCAGGATTTCCAAGACAAGTGACAAAAAGAGGTGCCTTGCCACAGCCTGCTACTGCATAGCAACCCTGCACTTTGTTGGTGGTCTCCCATCTAATATTAACAAGAGCTTACCCTGCTTAGTTTCTGAAATCTGAAAAGATTGGCCAAACCTGGGCACTTCAGAGACTTGAGAAGGTGTGAAGGCATTACCAATGTGAGAAGTTCCTGAACAGTTGCCAGAGAACAAATTTTGGATTGGTGCCTAGATCATTAATGTCTGTATTGAAAAGGTTCCAATACCCTATAGTTTCCTTTCCTTATTTGAGGAAGACTTTGAAATGAGGGGAAACTCTGGGGACCTCTTCTACTCAACTATGAAAATGTTATGAATGTGTTTTCTCTGTTATGAAATGAAGTTGATTCTCAGAACTAATTCTTTGGACTTCTCTTTTATGAAAACTATTTATTATGAATTTAACCTATGGACTTTTTCTGGATATTATGACTTTCTCTATAATTGTACGTTTTGTGATGGTATGAAAACAACAAAGTAATTTGTATAAATATCTTTTGTTATAATTTTTGCATTATTTACATTTTAAAGCCAGAATTGATGCACGGCACTCTGTTGGAAAACTCCAACAGATTGTCATGCAACCAAAAAAAAAAAAAACCAACAACCAAAAATAATCAGTGTTCAAAATAGAAATAACCAGGGGGATTTTTTTGTAGAAGGAATTCCTTTGCATATTAGGCCACACACCCCTGATGTAGCCAATCCTCCAAGAGTTTTAGTAGGCCCTGCAATAAGAGCCCTGTAAGCTCTTGGAGGATTGGCTACAACAGGGATGTGTGGTCTAATATGCAAAGGAGTTCCTGCTACAAAAAAAAAAGCCCTGGAAATAACTATATGCAAACTGCTATATGTTTAAATAGTTTGCTCTCATATCTACTAATGTTATGATAACTAGTGATGTATTAGTATTCCTATGCATAACTGAAATCACTCATCAGGGCATTGTGTGTATTTACAAAATACGTGTGTACTCACATCCCGCGTTACCAACTTTCTCTCTTTCCCAGTCAGAAGCTTATCTGACTGGGGTTTACCTTTCCTAAAAATTACTATGCTCAAACTTCCCTCCAAGAAGAAGAAAAAGACAAAAAACTACATTTTCCATCAACTTCATGAATATGAACTTCATTGCCTGCTTTATGAGCCATAGCCACACATTTCCACTAGTTTCCCATCCCCACAATTACTTTGTTGTGAAATTTTATTAATTATAACTTTGCCATAATTATTACTAGCAATACAGAATATTTTAGTATAGAAGTGTCAGAATCCCTCTATGTACAAAATAGACCCTCGTTCCATCATGTATGTAATATGGAACATACTTTGTTTTGGAAAAGGGAAATTAATAGCTATAGAAGCTATAGGCCTGGGGAAGGACTGCAAGGAAGAGGGAAATGCGAGATTGTGGAAATGTCATCCAGTTCCAGCATTCTCTACATCCTCAAAGCTTTGGACAGGTTGATTTTGCCTCCTTCTCCTCACTTTAACTGACACCTGGTCTTGACATTCTTTCCTTTCCAAAACATTTTTATTTCCTCAGTAACCAGCTTTTAAAATGTTGTCTTCTTTTGATTGATTTACAAAGTATTTTCTTTCTTTCTTTTTGCATACCAGAATAATCCCACAAGAATGTAGCTATCCCTATGCTGTCTATGAATGGCCTGGCTTTGCTGCTTCCATTATCTGCACAGTGTTCAGACAGTTTACTATTAGATATAGTGACTGGCAAAATGATGCACATCTCTTACTACTACAATAAAAGTTGAAGTTCAAACAAAACCAAGTCCAATGTCACAGTCTTGCAAAGGCTTCAGGCAACTTACTAGCAAAGAGGTTCTCTTCAGCTCTTACAATACAACCAGACATGTCTATGCTTTCAGCAGTACTCCACAGAACAGATAACAAAGTATCTGAGGAACCCTTATCTAATAAACTGTTATCTGGAAGACTGGGTTCAAACACCCATTCAGCCAAAACTGTTACTTCAGATCTATCATACTGTCACACAGTTTATGAGGCTAAAATGAGCAAAAAAAAATTGTGTATGCTTCCCAGTGTCCATTGACAGATCAAAACAACACAAATGGACAGATGGACTGGTAGACCACATTGTTCCCACTAACCGGAAGCTGTAGCTTGTACTCAATGCACATCAAGTTCACATAGCTCCCTTAAGGTCATGATGCAACATTTTAAAATCAATTATCTGGATTGCAGTCATGCTCTGTTGCAGGCAAGCCACACTGGGGCGTGGCGGGATTGATAAGAATATTTTTGAGTTTAAAAAACTGGTGGGGAGAATAATACAAATAAAACTAAATGACATTTTAGAATGAGAAAGCTCTATGTCATATTCAATACAATAACACATTGGAGAAGTACTCTTTTCATTCCACTATATCTTCCTGAACACAAAAGGTTCTTTCAAACACACCTTTCAAACATTAGGCCAAAAATTTCAATAAAGTCATCAACAGTAGTGACCATGAACTGTTGTTCAGAAAGACTTTGAAATAAATATGTCAACCAGTAGTCTAATGTTCATTGAAGGAGTTTAGAATAAATTTCTGAAGTCACCTGTTTTGAAAATCAAATAAAGAGACCAGCATAGACAGGAGAAACAAGCAATGAGGACCCACTAGGGATATATACACTGGCATTTTTCTTAGGCTGTCACACAATTATTAGCAAGTGTTTTTCACAGCTACTCTAAATTTGAACCTCCACCTCAATAAAATTCTCAGGTTTTTATTCTCTTTTAAACTTCATCTGATATCATTCTCAATTATTTCAATGATATTAGAATTTCACCCTTATCCAAAGTATTTGTTCAGAAGCTCAACTTATTGTGTTGACTAGTCATAAAAACAATTATACGCATACTGCCTCCTACTATTATATTATGTGTAATTATAAATCAAGAGTGTATGAGTATTTCATAGCAAAATTCCACATAATATTTGTCTCAGTATACTACTCCATAAATTTAATGTCAGAATATATTTAAATATAGTAATTATGTAAATACAACACAAAAGAGTTGAACAATAAACTTAATCTGCCATTATTGATGAGGTTTGTGGATCTTTGTAATACTTAAAACACTAGTTTTCTTCTCTGGGAGAATAGCTGGTACTTTCTATGAGGCCAGGCAAAACTGTCCCTGCTCATGGGTCTGCTTTCTACATTACTTTTAAGCGACAGACGAATCAGCACCTCAGGAGGAGGCACACCTACACCTTAATAAAAATGAAAATATACATGTTGGAATGAAACTATAAATGTCTATTTCAAAGAAAAGATGCATGTTTGATTTTCTTCTACAAGGGAATCTGGAGTCAGTACCTCTTCACTTTGCAACAGACATAGGAGAACTCCTAGGGACAATTCAATTTAAGACCCTAGAGTGAGTGTAATACCAAGCAGCACACTTCCACCGTTTTCTGTGTTTAAAGGACAAGATGGAAAACAGGCTAGGATTCAGCCTCATGCCATGTAAAAACACACCGGTCTCGCAGGGGGCGTGGATGCCATTTCTCCATTGTGCGTCTATTCAGCCACTCCTGAAAGGCTCTGGAAGTGGCAGCAATAGCAGTGCGATCGATCTGGCCGCAATTACGATGCCACACAAGGAGCAGGCTGCCTTGGCTAATTCAGAAGTGTGCATCTACACACCCAAAGACCAAGCTGAAACCATCACACACGTCGTTGCCCTTGGAGGAAGCTTCCCTCCCTCCCCAAACACGTTACTCCAGGGGGTCTTAGGGAAGCCCGGCCTGAGTCGCTGGCAGCACAGCACTGGGGGGCCCGGCCGTGTGGGAAGCGTTTGTCTCTTACCTCCAGATCTGGCCGAGCTGCAGGATGTGGATGAGGGACTGCATGAGCCAGACGCAAAAGGCCCAGGAGGCGGACCGGCTCTTGTGCGGCCTGACGCCGCCGCCGCCGCCGCTTCCACTCGTGGCGTTGGTGGTGCTGCTGCTGTTGGTGCTGTTGGTAGCGTTGCCCTTGCTAGCGTTGGACGCCTGCCTCTGAGGCGTGCCCGGCCGAGCCCCGGCGGCGGCGGCAGCAGCAGCATCCATGTCCCCCGCGGCCGAGCCGCTGCTCACCAGCAGTTTGCTCTCGGCGTGGCCGCCGCCCGCCGACGAGGCGGGAGCCGCCACGGCGTTGTCCTCGGCGGTGAAGTCGTGGACGAACCAGCGGAAGCTGAACACCTGCACCGACAGCGAGCCGAGCAGCACGAAGAAGAGCGTCAGCCCGAACCACCAGCGCTGGCCCCGCAGGTAGTAGTCCACCGCCAGCCAGAGGTCCGTGCCCACGTCGGCGAAGTACACGGCCACGGCGGCCAGGATCCACAGCCCGTCCCACAGCGAGTAGCGCCGCTGCTCCCGGCTCAGCCGCAAGCACAACGACGACGAGCCCCCGCCCGAGCCCCGCGAGCCCCCCGCCGCCCGGCCGCCGCCGCCGCCACAGCAGCAGCGGCTCCCGCCACCCGAGCCGCAGCAGCTCCCGCCGCTCGGCGCCTCGTCGTCTTCCGCGCCTCCAGGCCCCGCCGCCGCCGAGGGCAAGCCCGAAGCCAGCGCCTGCACCGAGCCCGAGTGCTCCGAGTTCTGCAGCGGCGTGAACGCCACCTCGCTGCCCTTCTTCATCTTCAGCCGCCCCCCGTCCGACTTCGCGGCCATGATGCGGCTGGAAGGAGGAGGAGGACGAGAAGGCGGCGGCGGCGGCGGCAGGGAGAGGGACCCAGTCCGGGAGCACCCTTGAGCCCGCCCCCTCCCTCTTCCACCGCCGCCGCGGCGGACGCTGGGCTCGGCTCCTCGGGGCGCTGACGGGGCTGGGCCACCGGCGCCTGCAGGCGCTGCTGGAGCGCCGCCTGTCTGCGGGGAGCCACGCTCACCCGCCCAGCCCCTGGCGGGAGCAGCCTGGCGAGCGCTCCCCGAACCAGCGCATCCTTTTCTCGGCCTGGCCCGCCCCGCCGCTTTGCCGCCGTCGCCGCCGCCGCCGCTGCCACCCAGCTGACTGACGCCGGGAAAGAGGATGACCTCATCCCTCTCGCCCCCTCCCTTTACACACACACCCACCCAGCACCGCCGTGGCGCCCGGGAGGGAGGGGAGGAGCAGGAGGGGAGGGGAGGGGGCTTTGTGCAGCGGGGGATGCAACAGGAGGCGGAGGGGGGAGGGAGGGAACGAAGGGAGCTTTGCCAGGCGGTGCGGCGACGAGAAGGGGAGGTGGTCCGCAGAACACGGTCAAGGATTACCTTTGCAGGGCGGGTGGGGAAAGCTGCTTGCTCGGGCTCGAAGCGGCGGTTGGCTGCCCACCCTGCCTTTCGAGGAAAGCTGACCGGGCGGGGGGGGGGGGAGGCGGTTATTAGTGTTTTGCGAGAAGAGACCTCTGGGTGGGCGTTACTGGAGTGCGGGATCCCACAGCCTGGCCCCGGCTGCCTTTAACCCTCCACTGCGCCGCCGGGAACTCAGCCTTGGGGCCGGGGTTGGGCTGCTGGAGCCCCCTGAGAAGACTCGACCTCAAGCTAGGTGGGCGTGGGGCGGAATGGGGGAGCGAGTGTGGTGCGCGGGCCGCGGGGGAGTGGAAGTCCTCGCGGGCTGAGAAGTCGCGTGGCCCCCCACAGGTGCCAGCCAGGCGTGCGTGTGCTGTAGTGGAGCTTTTGTTCCGCCAGACTCCTGGGCCAAAGCGGGAGCAGGTGTCTGTCTGGGTTGGGGGAGGCGGCCTCTCCGAAGTGCGGGAATGGTCGCTGATTTCCCGCCTTCTTAAAGCCACTGGGAGGGGGAACGGAGGAAGAGGAAAGAGGCGCAGGCGGCTGCCTTATTAGCTTCGCTTTGTCACCACAGGCCGCGGGAGGGGAGCTTTCTTGGCAGCAGGGGGCGGGGGGCGAGGCTGCTCGCGTGAAGCGTCCATGCCAGAAGAGACCGGCTTCAATTAACTTGGAGGCTTTCTGTACGTGTGCCACGAGGGAGGAGGAGGCGGGTGCCGAAAAGCCTGGCTTCCCTGAGCGTGAGCTCGCGCTGGTGGGGAGCCGGAGGATAAGTGACAGGGAGCGCTGCGCTCGCGCTGCGATCAAGCGGCTGCAGGAACAGCAAGAGGAGAAGGCATTCGGCGCTGCTGGGTTGGACGTGCCTTCCTACAATAGGCGTTCTTATACCTTCTTTCGCAAGCCAAGTGAGCAATCCCAGCCTGAAGCCATTTACTAGAGATTGGAAACAGGCACATTAACAGGTTAGGACGAGCCAGACCAACAGCGCTCTTGACAAGAGAGGATTAGCTCCGGGCCAGGCACCTCGCCGGCAGGATAAGCACAAATGAGCCGACCTAAGGCTTCGCAGGGAATAGACTCTTTGCTTTTGATGCATTAAACCGAATAAATGCAAGAGGCAGGGGTGTCCTTCTCCATTAGGCTCCAACACAGGCTTGCTTCCTGCACAGGGTGTTAACAGGTGTCCTAGAGCCTGTTCTGGACATTATAGGCTTTGTTCAGAAAGAGTTAGGGAACCTGCTTCTGAGTTTGAGGATAGTACATTACCTTCTTTTCTAAGAAACCACAGACTACTGTCATACCTATGGTGTTCTGTGGCAAGAATCCCTGCTCCAGAGTGTAGCCCCTTAAAAGGACTGATCCCACTTCTCTTTTTTTGAAAAATAAATCCTTGACAATTTGTCCCACAAAAGAACCAAATGCTTTGCTTAGTAATAGCTGTATGAAACTGCACAGATTAGAACTGAAACTGATTGTCCTTGTGATGTGAATGGACAATCTGCCACTGAAGGCAAGTTTGAAGCAGCATAGGCTGTTTTCAAAAAGGATGCTTAAATTTGCTTTTACACTTACTGCTTTTGTGATACAGTGCAATCCTATTCACAGTTACTGGGAACTGAAGGATATTATAGTAGTCACTTGTGAGATGGAAGGGAGATCTGCTTCAACCACTTTAGTATTGAGTTATCCCTTGCTTTCTCCCAATGAGGACTCAAAGTAGCTTACAACATTATTTTGTCTTCTATTTTATCATCATAACAACCCCTACGGAGTAGTTTAGACTGAGAGAATAGGTCAAGGTCACTCTTCCATGGCTGAGTGTGGATTCAAAGTTGAGTCTCCTGGATCCTAGTCCAGCACTTTAGCCACTAAATCAGTGTTTTCCATTTGCAAGGTTGTGACCTGGTACCGGACCACGGAAGCCTCACTACCGGGTCACAAGAAAAGCCAAACCTAGCCCCGCCCCCAGCAAAGCTAGCCCTGCCCCATCTCTGTGTTGTGCAGAGAGGAGCTGGGCTGCCTCTCCTTCCTTCTCCCCCACTCCCAGTGTTTGAGAGAAAAGCTGGCATCCATTGGCACTTTAGACCCATGAAGTGTTCTTCATGGTATGAGCTGTCATGTGCCTTGCAGTATGTTCTTTTGGGGAGATTTCTCTGGGAGGCCTGGGCGGCAAAGAAGGGTTTGTGTGTTTTTTTCAGCTGGGAGGTGCAGGGAGTGGGCATTCCAGTAGCTGTTTTTTTTTTTTTAACCAAATGACCCCTGGGCGGAATTTTTGCTGGCTGGGGTCATCTGATGGCGAGGAAGGCTTTTTTTTTCTTTGGCTGCCCTCTTCTTTCTTTCCCTGTGTAATGAGCCTTGACACACTGCAAGTGATGCTCTGTATTCTTGGTGCTGAGGGTGGGGGGAAGCAACAGTGGGAGGGCTTCTAGTGCCCTGGCCCCACTGGTGGACATTCTGGTGCTTTTGGGGCATTTTGGTTTTTTTTTTTAATTAATCAGATTTTTATTAACAGATTTTCATTTTACAATAAAGAGCACTGTAATCTGTCACCTCAAATAATGCAGCCTTAGTGAGGATATAATAAATAATTTTTTTAAAAAACAAGAAAAGAAAGAGTAATCCATAAAATAGAGAACCAAGGAGCAGTCATACAATTATACTGAAGAGCATCCAGTGAAACTACATTCTATTGATTGATTCTACCGTAGGAATGTACAAACAACTGTCCCAATATTCTATTAAGAAATCCAGTTAATCAAATTCAACTAATTAGAGCTCACAGTTTTTGTATTCAGACCAGAGGAGAGAAAGTGAGCCCAAAACATATTAGAAATAGAGCACATCATGATAAAAACAGTTTTTTGGAAGAATATTATGTTTGGTGAGATATTCCACTATTTGGAACCAGAACACAGTAAATTTTTCTTGAGTGCATTCTGTCAGTATGAGGGAATTTTGGACTGGATAGTCCACTGGCCCGATCCCACATGGCCCCTCTTATGTTTGCGTTCTTTCTTTCCGTGTCTCTTTTCCTTTCCCTCCATTTCATTCTTCCCCTTTCTCTTTCTTTCCTTACATTTTTGCTGGATGAAACTTTTCTGTTCATCATACTGTTGTTGCAGACATAGGAGCTCTGTCAATGAAAAGTTGGCACCCGCAGTTGTAGCCTGGTGGCCTTCTGTGAGATTTCTGTGTGAGTGAGTAAGAGGTGTGGGGCAGAAAGAGATTATTGGAGATTACTGCGGTATATCTCAACAGCATTGGAAGAGATGGTACTATGAACTTGGCACCATTTTACTGGTCCTGCTTTTAACAGCTGTCTGACACCAAAATTAAACTCCTGTAGATATTAAAAAGGATGAAAGTAGTTCACTGGCTAAGTATCTGCACAACAGGTTGCTTTTAAAGGCATGGGAAACACAGCCAGTAAAAAGCTGCAAACCCTTCATAAATATCCCTTTGGGATAACTGCAGAAAAGCTTGTATGAACTTCATATAACTTGAAATTAATTCATTAACTGCAGTACAATTCTCTGCTGTTTTTCACAACAATTTCCCAGTGTTTCAACCAAAGAAAAGTAAGAAAAATCGTTGTTGAAAGATTTTCTTGAAACCAAGCAAGCTTTGTTGTAGCTTGAGGCAGGGTTCCAGTAGTAGCAGCTGAAGGAAGAGCCTACTAAATGTGTCAGCATATTTTGAGGTAGAGCAACTGCCAGTGTAGGTGGTACACAGTGCTGCCATTCCTTATGGCAATGGCAACAACACTCCCAACTGCATACACTGGCCAGTGCTGTTGAGGAAGGGATGTGTAGGTGGTGCAGGCAATTGAACATGGGCATTAGGAGTGCTTGCAAGCTGAAGAAGAATACACAAACAGGTAGGCGCATGCAGGTGTGGGGGTGAAAAGAGAGGACCGCCCACTTTCCACCCCCATTTTGGCTCAGCATGAGTTTCAGAGAGATTTTTCTGAAAATGAATTTACTACTGAAGAAGAGGCAGGTTTGGGGGAGTGCCCTGGAAGTGACATCACAGGAAAAGGTGGAGTTTTGGTTCAGTGTGCCCCAAAAGTGACATCACTTGGTCCTTGACACCACAGGAAATGACATCATTCCTGTCTCCTGGCTCCACCCTCAAAGTCTCCTGGCTCCACCCCCAAATTTTAGTGGGCCACAAAGGAGAAGTGTAAAAATAACCGGGCCACGGGAAAGAAAAATTTGGGAAACCCTGCGTTAGATCACATTGATTCTCAAACCCACTTGGCCACAAGCAGAGAATCTACTGCAACTGCTACACATTCAAAGCAGCTCACACTTCAGATGATAAGCCTCATCCTTAAATTAACATATAACCAGGCATTTTCTTCCTGTACAAAGGTAGCTATTTTACAGTATAAACCAGTATTCCAAGCCTTTCTTGAGGAGCCATATGCCTAGCTTTCATGTGTCTCAGAAATTTAGTCTTTTTTCTCCATCCCAGTTTGTCCCCACATAACACTTAAGAACATGAGAACACTGCTGGATCAGACCAATGGTCCATCTAGTCTACCATCCAGTTCCTTTGGGCAGCCAACAACATGGTATAGAAGCTGAGGCCTTTCCCTGAGGTTGGCTCCTGACGCTGGGATTCAGAGACTTAGCGTCCTTGAATGTGGTGGTTCCACTCAGTCACTATGACTAGAAGCCATTCATAGACTTGCCCTCCATGAATTTAAAACCTCTTTTAATACTGTTTATTCCTATGGTCATCACTACATCCTTTGGCAGTGAATTCTACATTTTACTCTCTGTGTAAAATACGATTTCCTTTTGTCCATCCTGAACCTACTGCCCATCAGCTTCATTGAATGCCTTTTAGTTCTAGTATTTTGGGAGAAGGAGAAAAATTTCCCTTTGTCAACTCTCTCCAACCCATGCATAATTTTATAAACCTCTGCTATGTTCCCTCTTAGTTGTCTCAGTAGCAGCTGCTCTGTCCCCAGGCTTCTGCTTTCCCTGGCTCAAGCGATTGATTCCCCATCAGTTGCTGTGGAGCCATATTTTAACCCGTAGCTTCCTCCAATTTCCCCCATGTCTTCCTGATTTCTAAAATCAAGATCAGGAATAGTGGAGGAAATTGGAGGGAGATGCATGTCAAAATGCAGTCGCACAGCAACTTGGAAAATTGTTCAGTTGAGCTGAGGAAAGCAGAAGCCCACAGATGGAGCAACTGTTACTGAGGTATCAGTGCTAGACTCTTCAGCCTTTCTTCATAGGGAAGGTGCCCCAACCCCCTAATCATGAACTTGGTTTCCCTCCTCTGTACTTTTTCCAGCTCTGCAATGTCATTTTTCAAATATAGTGACCAGAACTGTACACAGTATTCAAGGCTACGCCATAGATCTATATAGGGGCATTACAATATTGGCTGTTTAATTCTCAGTCCCTTTCCTAATAATCCTTAACACAGAGTTTGCCTTTTTTCACCACTGCAGCACACTAGGTTGACAATTCATTGAGCTATCTGCTGTGACCCCAAGATCTTTTCCCCTCTTGGTCTCAACAAGTTCAGTCCTCCTTAGGCTATAATTGAAGTTGGATTTTTTTTTTTTTGTCCCAATGTGCATCACCTTACATTTGCCAACACTGAACTTCATTAGCCATGTTGTTGCACACTCACCCAGTTTATAAAGGTCCGCTAGGAACGGTTCACATTCAGCCTTGGTTTTCACCATCTTGAATAATTTTGTGTCATCTGCAAACTTGACCACTACACTGCACCCCCCAGTTCCAGATAATTAATGAATTAATTAAATAGTACCAGCAATAATACTGATCCATCTGGGACCCTGCTGCTTACTTTCCTCAATTGTGAGAACTATGCATTGATTCTTACTCTCTGCTTCCTACCATTTAACCAGTTTTTAATCCATAAGAGAACCTTTCATCTGATCCCATGACTGCTATGTTTACTCAGGAGTCTTTGGTGAGGTACCTTGTCAAAAGCCTTTTGAAAGTCCAAGGTATATAATTTCTACCTGGTCACCTTTGTCTACATGTTTTTTCACTTTCTCAACTCCCAAAAAGGTTGGTGAGTCAGAACTTCCCTTTGCAAAAGCCATGCTGATTTTTCTTCAGTGTGCTTTGTCCTTCAATAGGCTTCAACTATTCTATTTTTTATTACAATTTCTACTAATTTGCCTGGAACATACATTAGGCTGAATGGCCTGAAATTTCTATGGATAAGCATGGACCAGGAAAATGTGGTTCATTTTAGTTCTCAGTTTGTGGCATGCCTGGTTCTTAAGCCATGAACTGTTATGAATAGGAATGGGCACAGACCTGAACTCAAACCAAACTAAGCAAAATTTTTATGAGTGTTCAGGGTTTGTGAACCTGCTAAAGTTTAGGCTGAATTAAGAAGAATTAATTATAACCAGAATAATAAGAATCAGTATTCAAAAATCTGTCTTTTAAAATATATTCCTGATTTTGTTTAGTTTTTATCTGGTTAATGGTTTTAGTTTATAGTACATAGCCCAGAGCCCTGCAGTAGCAGGGAATGGACGATCCTCAAATCATCTTCATCTACTCTTCTAATTATTATTCTAAATAAGAAATAAAATAAAGGGAAACTATGGCTCTTCAAGGGAATTGATGAGAATACAGATGTGAGGACTGAATGAGGTTAGTTTTTGTAGTGAGATAAATGAATATCCTTGCTAAGTCCTGGGGAGTCCATTGTTCTGAGTTTTGTAATAATTTGCAACTCAGCAATTCCCCTTCCTATTCTGTTCCTGAAGCTCCTTTGCATATCTATCCCCCCAATACTTAGCTACAGTGATCCATTCAATGGTCACTTCCAGGCTGGACTACTGTAACTCGCTCAATGCTGGCTTGCCCTTGAGGCTGATCCAGAAATTGCCGTGGGTGCAGAGTGTGGCAGAGTTTGTCTGCTTAACTGCATCACTTGTACAGGCGAGCATACGGCCAATGCTCCGCGGTCTGCACTGGCTGCCTATAGAATACCGGGTCCATTTCAAGGTCTTAGTTTTGACTTTTAAAGCCTTGTGTGGCCTGAGACAAATATACCTACGGGACTGTCTCTCCCCATATATGCCCTGGAGGTTGCTTCGTTCGGCCTCCCAAGATTTTTTGACCATCCCCAGCCCAATAGATGCCCGTCTTGCCTCTACCGGGGCCAGGGCTTTTTCGGTCCTGGCCCTGACCTGGTGGGATCAGCTCCCTATGGAGATCCGGACCCTACCTGGCTTGTTAGCCTTTCATAGGGCCTGGAAAACAGAGCTGTTCTGCCAGACTTTTGGATGAGGCAGTGGGCGTCCATTTGTTAGATCGGTTGGCCTCCCCTGCTGTACCATCATGAAGTACCATCATTAGTGCTGGGGAAAAAAATTATGCTATTATTATAGCGTTGCTATTTCATCACTATTCGGACTGTTTGTTACTGATGGGGGCCAGTGGGTTATGTAACATCATAATATATGGTATGTAATATATAGTATGTAAAGTGCTGATTAGATTCTGAGCTCAGTGCTGTAACTGATTTTATTATGATTTTAGTTGTTCCTGATTGTTTTATTATTGCATATTTGATGTATTCTGCCTTGAGCCCCCATGGGTGAATGGGCAGAATAGTTAATAATAATAACAACAACAACAATTTGTTGTAGATACCTCAAGTGAGAATCTCTGTCTGTAGGATTGTAGCAGATGCAGCTGTAATGTAGAGTCTGGCTGAATACAGTGGGTCGTTTGGCATGTTTAGACTGGTAGCTGGAGGGGCATGCATGTATGTTTGTCAGTTAGTAGGTTTCCAGTATAAAGTGCTGTCTATGTATCCTTTGGGTATTTTTACAGTAGTGTCCAGAAAATGTATTTCTTGCAAGTTGCATAGATTGGTTCATTATCAGATTGATGGTGGAGTGATAGTAATCGAATGCCTTGTGGTATACTGTATGTCCAGGGCTTTCTTACCATGTGTCAAGATAATAAAAATGTCATCAATGTATCACAGGTATAAGAGAGGTATAAGTGGGTGGAAGTTTAGGAAGTATTGTCATTTCATTGTATCTGAAGAAATGTGTGTGCAGACAAAACCTTATATCTTGAATAAAACTTTGTTGATCTTAAAGGTGCCACTGGATTCAAACTTTGTTCTATCTTTGGTATACCTATGCAACTAAGTTTGTTTTCTTTAAATTTAAACAAAGAGAAAGATCAAATCCTTCAGCTTCTAAAAGAATATGTATTTTAATGAGATCATTCCAATGTAAATATTGTCACCACCAGTCCATCCTATCCAGCTTTTAAACTCAATGGAATCCATTTGCATTCAATAAAAATATATCATTCAGTTCTAGCCTTTGCACAACATACATTGTTTTTTGTTAAATGAACATATGCAAAAAATGATTATCTAAAACAGGAGTGGCCAATGGTAGCTCTCCAGATGTTTTTTGCCTACAACTCCCATCAGCCCAGCCAGCATGGCCAATGGGAGTTGTAGGCAAAAAAAATCTGGAGAGCTACCGTTGGCCACCCTTGATCTAAAACTTTGTTACAGAATAAAATGTTTTGAATTTGTGAAGTTGATGCAATGACAATGTTAGGGTTTTGTATACACTGGCACAAATTAGTACTGCTTGAACACAATGCAGACACAATAATATATTGATACATTCACAAACTGCAGTTTTAGACATTAAAGCCTATGGAGCAGAGTCTGTGATAGGAATGGGCACGAACCTCATCACAAACCTAAATTAACAATCCTCCCATGAATCTCCATGGTTTTTACGGAAGTTTTTGCAGTTCATGTTGGTGGTTTGTGTGGTAGACATGCTGGTGCCAATCAGTCATCAAAGCAACAGGGTTGTAGACTTCTGCAGCCCAGGAAACACCAATAGTGGCCTTTCAATACTCAACATGCAGCATTGGCCACAAATAAGAGAGCTCCCATTCTGCTGTATGGGAGCAGAATGATATATACCCCTAGCCCACATACAGCCATTGGTTTCAGTCAATGTCATGCACTAGTAGAGGCAAAGTGGGAAGGGAACTGATTGTCAAAGCAATGGAGGAGTTGACTTTGGAAGACCTGGAAGCACCAATTGTGGCCCTTTAAAGCCTGAAAGGCAGCACTGGACACCAATAAGAGAGCTCCCATTCTGCTGTATGGGAGCAGAATAACAAATACTCCCAGTTCACATGCAGCCATTGGTTTTCATCGGCAGCAGGCATGCCACATATTGGTTAGTAGCAAAAAAACTGTTACTATCAGCCATTGTCCCTGAAAGATGATGAACATATGAACATACGTTATGAACATATGAAGCTGCCTTCTACTGAATCAGACCCTCGGTCTATCAAAGTCAGTATTGTCTACTCAGACTGGCAGCGGCTCTCCAGGGTCTCAAGCTAAGGTTTTTCACACCTATTTGCCTGGACCCATTTAGTTGGAGATGCCGGGGATTGATCCTGGGACCTTCTACTTCCCAAGCAGATGCTCTACCACTGAGCCACCGTCCCTCCCCATGATGTGGCAAACAAGCCAGGACCACGGAGGCTTCACTACAAATCAAATCACCAAGAAAACCTCTCCATGCTGCTAGAAAACCTCTCCTCTGCCTTCGATCTGGCACTTCCCCCGCGCCTCCCTGCCTGGCTCCATCTTCTTCCAGAAAGCGCTGGGATCACTCCACGTGGCCCCGCCGCAAACCCAGCGCTTCGCGAGCACTAAAACTAATTATACATCGTACTCAACTTATCCAGTGTTTACTAATAAATAATTATAATAATACCTCACAGCGATAAACAAACAATAATTTTACAACACAAAATCCTTCCGGAACAAAAAGCACATGCCACTCCTACTGTACTATGGAACAATGTTCTGAAGAATGTAAACTATGATGAAGTCCAACAATATACAAAACGGGTCCGATATTATTTCGAGTTCAAAGACTCTTCCTCCTGGGACTGTCTTCTTAGTTGGTACTGTATTTTTCGCACCATAAGGCGCTCCGGACGATAGGACGCACCTTCCTCCTGGGGGGCGATCCGCTGCCTCTGCCTTCGATCTGGCGCTTCCCCCGCGCCTCCCTGCCTGGCTCCATCTTCTTCCAGAAAGCGCTGGGATCACTCCACGTGGCCCCGCCGCAAACCCAGCGCTTCGTGAGCACCGGCTGCGGAGGGGGCAGGGTGCTTCCTCCTTGCCTGTGTGCCTGGCTCCACCTCTGATGCTTAAAGCAAGCGCTGGGATTGGAGGGCGAAGGGAGCGATCCTCCTTGCCTGTGTGCCTGGCTCCACCTCTGATGCTTAAAGCAAGCGCTGGGATCGGAGGGCGAAGGGAGCGATCCCAGCGCTTGCTTTAAGCATCAGAGGTGGAGCCAGGCAGACAGACAAGGAGGAAGCACGCTCCCCTCTCCACAGCCGGCACTCGCGAAGCGCTGGGTTTGCGGAGGGGGCGGGTGCTTCCTCCTTGCCTGTGTGCCTGGCTTCAGCTGTGATGCTTAAAGCAAGCTCTGGGATCGGAGGGTGGAGGGAGCGATCCCAGCGCTTGCTTTAAGCATCAGAGGTGGAGCCAGGCACACAGGCAAGGAGGAAGCATGCTGCCCCCTCCGCAGCCGGTGCTCGCGAAGCGCTGGGTTTGCGGTGGGGCCACGTGGAGTGATCCCAGCACTTGCTGGAAGAAGATGGAGCCAGGCAGGGAGGCGCGGGGGAAGCGCCGGATTGGAGGCAGAGGCAGCGGATCGCCCCCCCCCAGGAAGATACGTACCTTCGCTCCATAAGACGCACACACTTTCCCCTCCACTTTTTTTTTGGGGGGGGGAGTGCATCTTATGGTCCGAAAAATACGGTAATTCAGTAGGTAAGTGTTGCTTTTTTATAATAGTTGTAGTCTCGTTGAACAGCAAAACATAACGTTTCGCTGTAAAATATTGACAAAAATATTGTATATCCTGGGCAACCAATTCTGTAAATAAAATGTATCAAACAGTTACTCACTCTCACTTTCATGACTCTATTCCTATTACTCCTTTGAATGCCTTACAAATTGCCTTCATGTCCTTTTGAAATGGCGTTCCCAACCTCTACTGTGAACCATGTTAAAAGCTTCCATCCTAATCATGCTCACCTGCTCATTCATTACAATCATTGTTTTAAAGGCATACCTAACATTTGTTCTGACACATTATATGAACTGTTCATTGTTAACAAATTGATCCTGTACATGGCCAAAGAAAATTAGCTTGATACATTTTATTTACAAAATTAATTGGTTGCCCAGGATATACAATATTGTTGTCAATATTTTACAGAGAAATGCTATGTTTTGCTATTCAACGAAACTACAACTATTATAAAAAGGCACCACTTACCTACTGAATTACCAACTAAGAAGACGGTTCCAGGAGGAAGAGTCTTTGAACTAAAAACAATATCAGACCGGTTTTGTATATTGTCGGATTTTCATCACAGCTTACATTCTTCAGGACATTATTCCATAGTACAATAGGAGTGGTGTGTGCTTTTTGTTCTGGAGGGATTTTGTGTTGCGAAATTATTATTGTTTGTTTGTCACTGTGAGCTATTATTATAATTATTTATTAGTAAACACTGGATAAGTTGAGTATGATGTATAATTAGTTTTATATTGCACTGAGAGGTTTTCCTGGTGACATATTAGAGACAGAAACAAAGATGGAAGAGAACTGGTTGTGATTTTCCCAGAGAGCATTTTCCTGGGGAAAACTGCTTTGGGGGGCTATGTCAGCCCCCCCCCCCCACAATCCAATCCTTACCAAACTTTGGAAGGCAGGTAGAGGCGAGTCGGCTGGAGACTAACTTCAAGTTTGACATCTCTAGCCCACAGGGAGCTGTTCTACCACATCACAAATCTCACAAAATTAACCAGTTTGGTTAACAGGAAGCTCTGTGAAGGGTCGTGGTTCATAGTTTGTGTGGCCCCCACAAACCAGGAACCGAAATGAACTTCCATTTTCCTGATTCATGCCCATCCCTATTCTTCAACCTTTAAATTTAAAGAGCCAAATTCCATCAAAATTCACCACACAAAATCAACAAAGAAAACATGTTTGCATAACTGAAGCTATACAATTTAACATATTGATAATTGACATATTGATTTATAATCCATAGTTTCCACATCCCAAATATTGATTTCTTTATTAGAAAATGGCATATATAAATATCATGTACACAGTAGCAACCTGTGTGATTGGTTTAAAACACTGACATAAATCTGCACATGATTCACGCTTGGATTACTGGCAACTGTTCACCTCTATCATTCTTCTTTCTATAAAGCATCTCTAAGAATCCCTTTAGTCCCATAAAAATCCTTTCCAACCATTCTCTTTACATAATGGTTATTTTACCATCCCACCCACCCCTCCTATACCTTAAAGAAAGATCCCCCCCCCCATTTTTAAAGGACCATAGTCCATTCTGCACTGAACCACATTTAGCTCTAGAGCTATAGGATGCAGTCCCCTGTTATTTGCTAGGGTAACATGAGAGAAAACAACAACAAAGAGGAACACAATCTAAATTGTATGGGGGGGTGGGGGGGAGGAAAGAAAAAAATAGGTTGTTGATGAATTTTAGCAAATGTAGTTTCATGAATTTAGGCTTAGTTTCTATTCTAGATGAAGACTAAGGGGTTAAGACAGAGGCCTCACAGATGATCTGGGTGTTAAAAAAAAGATTTGAAAGAAAAGTTGGATGGATTTTGCACTCACCTTATGCCGCTCTCACGTCCATCTTCTTAGCGTGGCATCCTCCTGATTTCCCACTATTTGTGTTGGGGCTGCAGCAAACATTGTGGTTTTCGTGCAGCAAACAGAAACTGGTTTTTAGTGGCTTCCATTTGCTGCGCAAAAACCACAATGTTTGCTGTAGTCCCGGCACAAATAGTGCGAAATCAGGAGGACGCCGTGTTGAGAAGACGGAGAGCGGCATAAGGGTCAGTGTGAAATCAGTCTTGGTTTCTGTGAGAGCGTTTCTGGCCTTGTATTACCTGAGCTGGTATCAGCAGTTGGCAGGGTGGGGCAGATGTTAACCTTGAGGGCCCCCTGGGGCCCACTCATAAGCATACAGTTACTGCCCTTGATGTGAAATAGTTGTGTTTCTTTTATAAAACAAAAGTCTAATGGTATTTTAAAGATGAAGAACTGCCATTTGCTATTATCAACTTAAACAAGAACCCCCAGCTGCAGTAAAGGGCAGAGATTCAGGTCAATAACTTGTGTCTTTAGCTAAGGTCTTATCAGTTAATACTACAAAGTGCCTTTTCTTGTGAATCTCTTGTTCACTCTATGAAGAATTACAAGAGTTCTATACAGCTTCATCTACTTTTTTAGATGTTTTAGAGTTACTGCCCCCCCCCCAAGAGTTTGGTTGGCAACACTTATACAAAAGGTGACTAGTGTAACATTCAGTTACAGTTGACTTATCATCATAGGTAGAAGCAGGGCTTTTTTTAATAGCAGGAACACACAAGAACTCCGTTCTGGCTGGCTTGGTGTTCGGAGGTGTGGCCTAATATGCAAATGAGTTCACACTGGGCTTTTTAAAAGCAAAAAACTCTATGTGAAACAATGATGACATCAGGGGTGTGATCTAATATGCAAATGAGTTATCCATTGAGTTTTTTTTTAAAAAAACCTGCGAAACAATGGTGACATCAGGGGTGTGGCCTAATATGCAAATGAATTCCTCCTGGGCTTCTTTAAAACAAAAAACCCTGTGTGAAACTGGTGACATCAGGGATGTGACTAATATGCAAATGAGTTATCTGCTGAGCTTTTTTAAACAAAAAACCCTGTGTGAAACAATGGTGACATCAGGGGTGTGGCCTAATAGGCAAATGAGTTGCTGCTACAAAGAAGCCCTGGTTAGGAGGCTCAGGTAAATATGAGAAAGTTTTTACTTTATTTTCACAGGTGCATTCCCATGTTTTTGTTGTGTGCTTTTTGCTTTGTTCTATTTTAGCAGTTTTCTTGCTACATCTGCTTTTCCAATTATCTTTATTTGGAAAGCATCTGTTTAATTCTTATACTTCCTATACTTTCTGTTTTTGTTTCTCTTATCTAATTCAAGTCCAACAGCTCAATTTCACTGTAATTTTCTAACAACAGGTGTCTCTGTATTTAGCCATCTCTCTCGTAATCTGTTTTTCTACTGCATCTCCAGATTTCTCCTACAATGTTTATCTGCTCGGATTTATTTCTAAATGTTACTCTCCTTGATTTTTTAATTCTGTAAAATCAGTCAATCCCTTCATGACTAAGGGATTAAGGTGGGGGTAATTTTTAAGAATAATCTTTCATTAATTGCTACAAGCAATTTTAAAACATCTTTTAAAATAAAGTATGAATTGAATATTTAAATTGTTCAGGAAAACAAAAAGGAAGGAGGGGCAATAGATATTGGGAGTACACCAACCTAACCCTGACCACCACTGCCTCCTGTTTATTCAACAGGAAGCTCAGCTCCAGGAGCATCCCCAAGGTATAATCCTGTTTCTTTAGGGGGAGTGCAACCCCATCCAGAATAGGAGATCTCAGTTCCTGGGTCAACCCAGTAGCATCTTCAGTTTGTTGGGATTAAGTTTAATATGAACCTTGTTCATTTATATTAGTCTGTGAGCATGGAAGTAATGGGAATATTTTCTGATTAATGAAGAAGAAACACACAAATGTCTTTCCTTTTCTAAAAAAAAACTTACTGGCAAACAACAGTGATATATGCAAGACTGACTTGGCTCTAAGTGGAAGTTTACAAAGGGGAAAAAAGGTTAAGTACCAAGTGCTTCAGAGGAATATCTTTTTTAAAAAAAAATAAAAACTCTTTATTCTTTAATAGCTGAAGATACATTGAGTACATTCTTTGCTTGCAGAAGACACTAAAGTTTGGAAGGATCTCTGCCTTTCATAGACAAAATGGATAATATTGGGCTAGATGAACCTAGTCTGATAGTATATGTAAGGCAGCTTCATGTGTACAATAGAAAGAAAAAATGGCACTCACAAATTGACCTCATGTATAGAGATTTTTCTGAATATAGCTGCTCTGGTGAATGTTTATGGTCCTTCCCTCTGGCGTGGCTTCTCGGTTCATCTGCTCAACAGCCTTAGATACAATGGATCGTGCCATTTTATTGAAGTGCTTGGCAGTAGAAATTGTGATTAAGGTGTCTTGGATTGGTTTCAGTTGTTCCTTTGTCATTGACTGTCCCAGATTAGCATGGGAGACTTGAGTCTACATTGGAGGAGGAGGGCCTGCCCCTGAGTCCCACCCTAGCATATTCTCCCTAGTGAGGCCAGAGAGTCAATTGGATTTTTTAACTGTTTCCCTGTTTGTACTGTTCACACATTTGGAATTTTTTTTCAGTCAGTGTTATGAAGGACTCTGTCACTAAATACTCCAGTCTACAGTTTCAAGAGAAGATTCTGCTGTCCTGTGATAACTTTTTATCTTTGGACTAATTTCTGAAATGATTCCATAATTCCAAAGAATCCTGTTAAATCACCTGAAATGCATAATATTATTTCCTAACAACCAATTTATGTACAGTTTCATTCATTTTAATGTTTTTGTGGTATAAGAGCTATGCAGACATTTACCAAAGGATAACAACAGAACACTGTTATGTGCTGGAGACAGATACAATCTGCCTGGGGTGAAATAGTGCTATATCAGTATTATAGTGGACAAGTACTGCTTCTGTAGTGTATCTCTTTTCTAATAAGATTGCATAAAATGCTGAGTGAATTCTGTTTCACCTGATCAGCAACTCAAGCATGCTGTCCACTTTAAATGAAGTAGAAGCTGCAGCTAAGTACCATTTCTGTACAACATTGTCCAAGTTATTTATGGCTTGAAATAAATATTAGAGGGGTTTTTTAACTGTCTCTATAGAAACTGGCTGAAGACTAGACAGAATTTTCTAGGAGGATCTTTGCTGTTCTCCTTTTTCATGCTTGGAGAAACCAAAATAAAATCCCACATTTTATTATGATGGACTAATTGGAATTTTGGCAAGGAAATGTCTTCATTTCTCTCCTTGATTAATAACTGACTGCAATGCTAAACACAATTATTGAGATGTTTTATAGATGTCCAAGGATTTTATTTCAAATATATTGTTTCAGATTTAAAATTCTTCACATAATGTGCATGTGCCTAACAGAAATATTCCACATTCTTTATTAAAGTTCAATAGTTTGTATTAACTTTAATGCATTCATTGAAGAAGAGTTCTCATAAAAGATGTCACCATTGTGAAATTATAATTATGGACAGCAATACCAGCAAAATTTATTTTAAAAAATTGCAAAAGGGAACCTCTATACCATCTCTGCACTGATGCCCGTATTTCTTGGCATACCAAACTATGCCTTGTGCTCACTCTGTAACACTGTCTGCCTTCTGGGTGTCCAGAAAGAAGCACAAAGCACATAGCATATACAAGCTGTGTAATAAATAATAATAAAGCAAATTTAAAATAATACAATGTGATTATTCAAAATCTATGAAGGGACAATCTGGTCTAAATAAGACCCAATACAATGCAGACTCGACAGAGAACTACCTATGAAGTATATACGAAAGTTCAATCAATTTCCAATGGAACTCCCATTCCTTAGGCTGTACTTTCTTACTTGAGCAAAAATATTTCCTGGTGGTCCCAAATTCTTGTTGGTCCCTGCATGCAACATGATGTAGTGTGACAGAATGCTAGCCGAACTGTCCCGTTTCCCACAGAGTCTTCCTCAAGCTTGTGTGTTTCTAGAACTCATTTTTCAGACATTGGATTACTCTGGGTCATGCAAGGAGGCTGGTGTCAATTGCATGACCCAGAGTAATCGAATGTTTGAAAAATGAATCCTAGAGCCACACAAGCCTGAGGAGGCCTCTGTGGGAAACGGGACAGTTCGGCTGGCATTCTGTCACACTATATCACGCTGTGTGCAGGGACCAACAAGAATTTGGGACCACCAGGAAATATTTTTGCTCAAGCATGAAAGTACAGCATAAGGAATGGGAGTTCCATTGGAAATTGATTGAACTTTCATATGTACTTCATAGGTGCTTCTCTGTCAAGTCTACATTGTATTGGGTCTCATTTAGAGATGGGATTGTTCCTTCATAGATTTTGAATAATCACATTGGGCGTTTTCACACTGACCTTCTAGTGGCGCGACCACCCTCTTCACACCGGAGGATCTGCCCGGATTTCGCACAAGAAGCGCCGGCGCACCCAAAAGAGCCGGCGACTTCCATCGCGAAACCCGCTCAAACGGAAACCGCCAAGAAGCAGGAAAACGTTTGAGCGGGTTTTGCGACGGAAGTCGCCGGCTCTTTGGGGTGCGCCGGCGCTTCTTGTGCGAAATCCGGGCAGATCCTCCGGTGTGAAGAGGGTGGTCGCGCCACTAGAAGGTCAGTGCGAAAACGCCCATTGTATTATTTTCAGTTTGCTTTCTTATCATTTATTATGCAGCTTGTATATACTGTGAGTTTTGTGCTTCTTTTTGGATTCTATTATACATGGTCCCCCCCCCTTTTTTTTTTGCTTTTTTGCCTTTTGGGGGTGACAAATGACTGCCTTTGTCTGCTTTACAAGTGAAAATGTTATTTCTTTATAAAACTGGTACCCTTTCCACTCTCTGGCTGAGGTGTAACAGGCAGAATACCTTGGGTGAATGGGAAATGAGGTAGTTCCAGACTAAACTGTGTTTCCAATTAAAACCAATACAAACAAAAACTGAGCACGTCCAATAAAGAATTAAATAAATGTAATTCTCTGGGTTTGAGTAGATGGGTGTTCATTAATTCGAAGTAAAATTTGCTTTTATATCAGTAGCTTGATGTTAAAAAAATGAATCCAAATTGATTACTATAGTCTGAACAATGAGCCTCCCAACCGGAGGCAGGCTGCACAGCCTTGTCTCCGGGGGCACTTTTGCCCCTTCATAAGGAGGAGGAGCGAGCAGGGCATTATGGGAGGTGAGGGCGGAGCAGGCACGCCTTAATGGCTGTCTCCACTTCTGCCTCCCAGTCTTCACCTTGTGCTTGGGGAGCAGAGAGCTTGGACAAGCTCCTGCTGTCCTGCCTGGCGCGGGGCCTTTTGGCGCATTGGTTTTCGTGCCGCGGCGAGCTGCAGCGGCGATCCCTCGGCTGAGCTTCAGAGGAGGGGGCTGTAGCTAAGTGGTGGCAGTTTCTTGGTGACTGCAGCCACTTTTGGGGCTCGAGGGACAGAAAGCATCCAGTTTTCGGCTGTGTGGAGGCGGCGGGAGCACTTTTTGGTGCTGCAGTTTGCTGCTGGCTGGGTTCTTTAGCTCAGCCAGGGTTTTTTGTCTGCCTTTTCCCGGGGGTTGTTCCCCCTTTGTCGCTGGGAATATCAGGTCTAGTTTTGGGGCCGTCTTCAGTCTCCCCATCCTGATTGTTGGGGTGGTCTGCACTGTTGTTGGGCGGGCCGTTTAGGGGGTCTAGCTTTGGGGCCCTCTTCATTCCCCCCATCCTATTGTTGGGGTGGTCTGCACTGTTGCTGGGCGGGGCGGTGGCCATTTTCCCTGTTTATTACTCCCCTGTTGCTGAGCGAGGCGGCGGCCATTTTCGCTGCTTTTTACTTCCCTGTTGCTGGGCAGGGCAGCGGCCATTTTCTCTGCTTATTACTTTCCTGTTGCTAGGCAGGGCGGCGGCCATTTTTGTTAGTCTCTGCTTAGAGCCACCCCCACCCGTTTTTTGCAGGCTAGATATTGGGCTCGCTAGCCATGCCTAAGGGGCAAGGAAAATCAAAGGGCAAGAGCCCTGCACCAAAATCCCAGCCTTGCCAGCCAGTTTCTTATAAGCGCCCAGCGCCTCAGCCTATGTCGTCTGAGGACAAGGATGACTCCTTTGAGCAGTCTGTATTAGCTAGGTTGGCTGTTTTGGAGGGTTCTAGTGGCAAGCCCCATATCACGGAGGTTGGGGGTAAGAAGGGCGTTTCATCCAAAGTTGTCAAGGCTGCTGATAGGAAACGGTTGCAAGAAGAGATTCTTAACCACTTGTCTTCTCTTGAGAGCAGGTCCGGCCCTGTTGAGACTGATGGAGCGTCACTTCTCCCGGTGGAAGTTCCTGATGTGGACGCTCGGCAAGGTGTGCAGTTTGGTAGGGGTGAATCTGTACAATGCACTAATGTAGCTTGGCCCTGGGGGCTGTGGGGGCAGTCAGATACATTTGGGCCTGTGGCCAATAGCCAGTCTGCAGCGTTTACTAATCCTCAGCCTTGGGCTTGGGGTTTTAATTTGGCTAACCCTCTAGCGTCTTGGGGTGGCCTGCCTGGCCAGTTTCCTGGACTATCATCGGCCCCTTGTGGTGGCTGGGGTTTCCCTTATCCCTGGGGCCCATCATACTCTTCAGTGCCTGCTAAGGCCTTACCTTACCCGATCTGGCTCTTCCCTTAGGGGATCACTTGTTGCCAGTCACCAAGGATAAAATATTACAGGGTGAATTTGTGGACCTTTTTTCTTTGCTCTACAGGGAAAAGGATAAGGAGGACCTTGATGATAGGGAAAAGGAGAAAATCAAATGGCGTAAAGTTGATAGGACCTGAGCAAATTGGGTGCCCGGTTTCATTATTTACGTTCCAGGTCTCATTCATGGAGGGCCACTTCCCTTTTCCAGTATACAAGAGCTACACCAGCTTTAGTGGCCCTGCCTGGCTTCAGTACGACAAGGAATTGAGGATGAGGACTGCCTTGAACCCATCTCTTCAATGGGATCAAATTCAGCCACAGTTGTAGCTGCAGGTTATGTCTCCAATGAGACCTAAACTCGGAGATAGGTCAAACAGTGGCCATGTTGTGCAGTGCACAGCTGTTGCTTCTGATTCCCGAGGTAATTCGGGGCAGACGGTTCAACCCCGCTTCCTCTGCTGGGAGTTTGGGTTGCAGGGAGTGTATGGAAGGAAAAACTGCCCATTTAAGCATGAGTGCCCTTTGTGCAGAGGGTCTCACTCCTTTACGAATTGTTCCCGGGGTAAACCTAGGAGGGGGCTGCGCAGGCAGGGCTCTGGTGGGACAAATAAGCCTTTTGGAAAAGGGCCCCAGCCCAATAAGGGTGACAGTGCTTGAGGCCTGGCTTTGTGATTATCCTAAGGTTGAGGATAGAGTTTACTTGTTCAACAGTTTTAACTTCAGTTTCAGAATTTCTTGTCAGGGACCCAGAAGGCCATTTATAGCCAATAACCTGAAGTCAGTTACAGATATGGAGTATATAGTTCAACAAAAAATAGGGAAAGAATTGGCTGAGGGCAGGGTGATTGGTCCATTTCCTGCATCTCCTGTGAGTTCTCTGCGGGTCTCTTTTTTGGGCATTGTGCCTAAAAAGACCCCAGAGGAGTTTAGATTGATCCACCATTATCTTATCTTCGTGGGGAGTCGGTGAACGATGCCATACCCGAGATATTGTGCACCGTGTGGTACACATCTTTTGATGCAGCGGTTCACATGGTGAGGCGCTGTGGGGTGGGTGCTGAGCTGGCGAAATGCGATATAAAGTCTGCCTTTCACCTTCTCCCTGTTCATCCTTTGGATTTTGAATTGCTGGGTTTCCAATTTGATGAGCAGTTTTACATGGATAGGGCCTTGCCCATGGGGTGCTCTGTTTCTTGTGCTGCGTTCAAGCGCTTTAGCTCTCTTTTAGAATGGGGTGTGTGCTGTAGAGCTGGTTTAAGCAATGTGGTGACTTGATGACTTTTTGTTTGCTGGCCCCTTGGCCTCCGGCCAGTGTGCCTGCTTGCTGGCAGCCTTTACAGCACAGTCTGAGGAGTTGGGCGTCCCCCTAGCCCATGAGAAGACAGGGCCATACCCAGCAATTGACATTCTTAGGTGTTGAATTAAATTCTTACAGCAAACCTCTCGCCTCCCAGGGGAAAATTTTTTGAGGCTTCAGGGGCTGGTTGCCCAGTTTTTGTTGCGGCGGAAGGCAACCTTGAAGGAGTTGCAGCAGTTAGTGGGACACCTAAACTTTGCTTGTAAGGTGGTCGCTCCTGGTTGTCCTTTCTTGAGGAGGCTGTGTGATGCAATGGCTGGTCTACGCCTGCTGCATCACAGAATTAGGATTTCCGGATGCATACAGGAGGACCTCTTCTTGTGGCAGGAGTTTTTGACCTCATTTAATGGTGTCTCCTTTTGGAGGAAGGATTTGAGGTTGGAAGCTGAGCTTCAAATTACATCCGATGCTGCAGGGTATGTGGGATTTGGCGTCTATTTTCACAGACACTGGTGCGCGGAGGACTGGCCTATGGAATGGGTAGATGCCGGGTGAACCAGGGACTTGACCTTCTTAGAGTTCTTTCCGATCTTGGTGGCCATTTGGTTGTGCAGAAATGAGTTGGCGGACCACACAGTCCACTTTTGGTGTGACAATTTAGCTGTGGTGCATGTCATCAGTTCCCTCACTTCTAAATCACCCAGGGTTATGAGGTTAGTTCGGGCTTTCACACTGCAATGCCTGTGGCGGAATATTTTATTTTTTGCCAGGCATGTGCCTGGGGTGGATGATGGGGTGGCTGACGCTCTCTCTCGCAAACAGATGCAGAGGTTTTGTCAGCTCGCCCCAGACGCAGATCTTCTTCCTACAAGGATGCCCCTGGAGATTTGGATGATTGGCAGGTCGAGGCCGGCAGAGCGATAAGTATCGCTATTGCTCCTAGCACTAGAAAATCATACTCAAAGGCAGTAAGCCAGTTTGAGAAGTTTAGGAGCACCGTAGGTTACAACATGGAATGGCCTCTTCCAGTGGAGCATTTACTCCTCTAAGACAGAAGTCCTTTGCCTCTAAGACAGAAGTCCTTTGCCTAGATCGGGGCGCACGGGGAGGAGAAATACCTCTCCCAGTCTTCGACGGGGCGCCGCTGTAAGCGGCGTGCCGGGTCAGGAGCCTGGGAGTTTTACTGGAGCCTTCACTATTAATGGAGGCCCAGATTGCAGCCACTGCAAAGTCAGCCTTTTTCCATCTGAGGCGGGCAAAGCAGCTGGCTCCCCTCCTAGAGTGCCAAGATCTGGGAATGGTGATTCATGCAATGGTCACCTCGAAACTAGACTATTGTAATGCCCTCTACATGGAGCTGCCTCTGTACCGAATCCGGAAGCTGCTGCTAGTGCAGAACGCGGCGGCTAGATTGCTGTTGGGGCTCCTAATGTGGGGGCACATACAGCCTGGGCTGCGCGAACTGCACTGGCTGCCAGTTGTATACCGGATTCGTTACAAAGTGCTGGTTATTACCTTTAAAGCCCTATATGGCCGAGGACCTGCCTACCTTAGGGACCGTCTCTCCCCATATGAACCCCAGAGAGCACTGAGGTCAGCCGGGAAAAACCTGCCGAACATTCCTGGGCCGAGAGAGGTGAAGTTGCAAAGTACCCGCAACTGAGCTTTCTTTACTATGGCTCCACATCTATGGAGCCAACTTCCAGAGGAAACGCGGGCCCTGTGGGACCTTGAACAGTTCCACAGGGCCTGCAAGACTACCCTCTTCCGATTGACCTTCACCGATTAAGAGGGAAACTGTTAAAGAACTCGCCATCGTAAACGTAAACGTGATCATAGCACTAGTATATTTTATTAATTTTATTGATTTTAGAATTTTAATCAGAATCTTAATTAAATTGTCAATGTAGTTTTATTTAATATTTGTATAACTAATGTATGAAACTATGCTGTTAGCCGCCCTGAGCCTGCTCCGGCGGGGAGGGCGGGATACAAATAAAAGTTGTTGTTGTTATCATTGCAATGCAGGGGCCTGGCAGTTTGATCCATTCGGGGCTGGTTGTCTGCTTTGGCTTTTACCAGTAAAGCCATGGGGTTACAGGAAGTAACTAGTGATTTCCGCATTCGGAAGATGCTCTAAGGGTGGGCCAGAGAGGCCGGGGTTAGGTCAGATGCAAGGCAGCTGATTTCACCTGTAATTCTTAGAGGTTTATGGTCAGTCAAGGGCCAGGTGTGTCAGTCGGAGTATGAAACACTTTTCTTTCATGCTGCCTCCCTGGTGGCATTTTTTGGGGCTCTCCGGGTGAGTGAGCTGGTAGCTCAGTCCAGAAGGGATGTTCCTGGAAGGGCCTTATTGGCCCAAGACATTTGCATTGCTGATGGAGCAGTATATATCACAGTGCGTCATTCTAAGACTGACCAGTTTGCAGTGGGGGAACACTATTAGTTTGGGTGCCTGTTCCGAGGGGGAACTGTGTCCTGTAGCAGCTTTAACAGGCTATCTAGCTGCCCGCGGTTCTGGGGCTGGTCTGTTGTTCCAGCATGGGGATGGTAGTCCCCTGACGAAGCATCAGTTTTGGTCTCTGACTATGAAAGCTCTCGCCAGGCTTAGCCTGGCAGGGGTTAAGTTTGGCACTAATTCTTTCCGCATAGGGGTGGCTTCTACGGCAGCGGCTCTGGGGTACTCCCCACCATCCATTCAGAAGCTTGGTAGTTGGCGTACCTCAGCCTATAAAGGCTATGTCCGCCCTCTGGCGCTGCAGTGACTGGCATCAGGTTATTGAGGGTGTGGTTATTCACTGTTTTCTTCTTTTCTCAGGTGCTGTTGTCTGTGGGGAGAGACGACGCGTCCTCATATGCGGGCACAGCTTCGTGTTCTGGGCTGCCCATAGGGCCAGGAGGACTTTGGCCGGGTCACAGCTGGGGCTCAGCAAGTGGGCTACCATAGAGTGACATGGACAGCGGGGTCTCCATTGGTCGGGCCTGTTGCCCTTGCTTTTTGAAAATGTTCATGTTTTGCCACCACATGTTGTGTTGATACATTTGGGAGGAAACGATCTAGGCTTGCTAGGGTAAAGCCCTTGTGTTGCAGGCCAAGGATGACTTTCGAGTTATTAGGAGTCATTGGCCTCAGGTTTTGATTGTATGGTCGGCCATGATCCCGCACCAGGTATGGCGTGGGGCATGGGATCCACGGACGATTGAGAGAGCTTGCTGCAAAGCCAATTTAGAAATTTAAAAAGCCCTTGAGGAGGGGTTGGGCCACTTTCTCCCTCATCCTGGGATCCGTACTGATTGCATGGATTTATACAGGATTGATGGCATCCAGCTTTCTGATGACTTAAAATGGACTTCAGGAAGTGCTAGGCATTTAGTGGGCGCAGCTGCCTAAGCATAGGCTTGGCCTCATGGCGGCTGGGTTTTTTGCCTAACTTCTGTTATGCAGCTCAGTGAGCACCAATAGCACCTCCGTTTTGGGGCACGGGGTCTAGCTAAATCATTCCTGGCCCGTTGAGTGATGACATGGACTGCCTTGGGTTTGCATGGATTGATCCACCCTTCAGCCGTGCGGATGGGGGCTGGAACTCCAGGGCATAACCTTTGCTAGGCCGGCTGGGTACAAGCCATGCATTTTGGCTATACCTAGGGGCAGGGTGACTCGCCCGTCATGCGGCAGGGGAGGGGTATTTCGTCCCCTGGCCCTGCTGTGCTGCCTGTTATGTTTATAGCCCTTGTTGTTAATTTAATAATAAAGAAAGTGGCCCTTAGTTACCCAAACCCTTGTGTCCGTCTCTTCCTTCTGTCTGTGGGGGCAATGCGGCTCCCAACTGGAGGCAGGCTGCACAGCCTTGTCTCCGGGGCCCTTTTGCCCCTTCGTAAGGAGGAGGAGCGGGCAGGGCATTATGGGAGGTGAGGGCGGAGCAGACACACCTTAATGGCTGTCTCCGCTTCTGCCTCCCAGTCTTCGCCTTGTGCTTGGCCCACCCTCCCACCCTTGAAGGAGTGTGGGCGATAGCTGGTTGCTCTTAATTTATAGGGGACCGGGTAGGAATTTTTTCATCTCTTCCTGTTTGGCAGTTGGAAGTGGTTCTTTTTGTCTACCTCACACTGCTTGTAGAAGGGATTGCAGAATTGGCTAGGGTGTGGCTGGTTTAAGTAGGCTGGTCACTTTCAGGTTGGCTGGGTTTTTTGCCTAACTTCCGTTATGCAGCTTGGTGAGCACCAATAGCACCCCAGTTTTGGGGCATGGGGTCTAGCTAAATCATTCCTGGCTCGTTGAGTAATGAAGCGGACTGCCTCAGGTTTGCATGGATTGATCCGCCCTTCAGCCATGCGGATGGGGGTTGGAATTCCAGGTTTGCTAGGCCGGCCGGGTACGAGCCATGCATTTTGGCTATACCTAGGGGCAGGGTGGCTCGCCTGTCATGCAGCAGAGGAGGGGTATTTCGTCCCCTGGCCCTGCCGTGCTGCCTGTTATGTTTATAGCCCTTGTTGTTAATTTAATAAAAAAGAAAGTGGCCCTTAGTTACCCAAATCCTTGTGTCCGTCTCTTCCTTCCGTCTGTGGGGGCAATTCCAAGTCTTGATTCAAAAGCTTTTCCTGTTATAAAACTGTGATAAAGTGTTTTCAGAACAAATTATGCATGCATAATAAAAATTGTTTGCATAACCTTAACTATATAAGCCATGACAGAAAACTGCACAAAGTCACAAGTTTGATGGGCTGTATGCAGGTAATGACCACTGCATGAAAGCAACTTTAAATACCATTTTCTGACTCTTCATGTGAAATGAGTCACTTGGCTGGGACAATTTTAACTACACTAGTATAAATATATGATAATGTGGGTTTATGCTGACATAGAGCGAATTGCCCTATCCATGGGCAATACCTTCTATGGGTAATGTCTTCATGATACATCATGGCTGTATAAAATGGCCTCTAGATTAAATAAAACAATTGAGAAAATAAATATGGGAGTATGAAGGAAAAGGGACAGACTCAAAGCAAATAGGGTTCCAATTACAATCTAGTGTAAGGCTACAAAAATCAGACCTCTAATGCACCTAGCTCAGCATTGTCTACTGTGCCTGGAAGCAGTTCTCCAGAGTGTCAAGTGGAAAACGGGTCATCCCTGAGATAACATCAGTTAGAGATGCTAGGGACTGAATCTGAGACCTTCTGCATGCAAAGCATGTGTTCTGCTAATGAACCTCACTGCTCTCTGTAAAAAAAAAAAAAATCCCTCCTGTGGGCCTTGCAAATGTTTACTCCCTTTGCACTGCTTGGAAACGAATCTGGTTCTTTATTTTAAATATTACAAGAGGAACAAAACAAGCAAGGAAACTGTTAAAAGAAGATACTGAATCTTAGTTGAGGCAAACAAATTAAGAAGGCTTTATTTACACTTGATAAACTAGAAATGGCATCAGGGTGAGCTAATATTACAAACTATTAATAAAAGATACACTAAATGAAACAAATCACATAATAGATCACAGCAAAGTGATTCTGTGTAATGAATACTGATACCAACTGAACTCATCTATGCACTCTGGGGATACAATTTTAAATTCATTTCAGTATGTGCCATAGCAGTGCAAGCACAGAGAGAACCTTTAGAAGAACTAAATTAAACCTCTTCTCCTTCACTCAGTCGAAAGAAACCATGCAGTCAGTGTTACAACTAATGACCTGTAAGGCAGACAAAAAAAAAAAGCACCCTCATTTGCAAGGTCAACCAGTAAGTCTTGATTTCAGATGGTTTCTTTACAGCCAACCAAAATTGTTTCTCCTTTATAATAAAGCTATAACCAAAGTTAATTAATTCAGTGCCTGATTCTGCAGTCCTAAGCAAGTTATACTCTTCTAAGTGCATTGACTTAACTGGACATAGAAGAATATAACTCTGTATAGGATTGCACTCTGAGATACATAAATATAATATTTAGAACTACCATGTAATTGCTTGGAAGATCTAAAACATCAATAGAGGCCTTGCTCCATAGATCTCACTGAAGTCTGATAAATGGCACTGTGAGATTGGGACAGTTTGACTTTGTTGTACTTCCCTGGGGGAGCCCATATGATCTCCTTATCATTGTTTAAGAGTCAGAGAATTTCAGGTGGAAACTGAAGAACTAAGAAACGTAAGTAGCCAACATTTCAATGAGTTTGGGGTTTTTAAAAAAGTTCTTGGCTAAGAAACTGAGTTATTTTGAGAAGCAATTTTGTTCTATAGTTTTGTGGTTTTTATCTACACTGGATTTTATATTTACAGTATATGATTTCACTTTAAATTTAAAATATCTCCATGCCATTTTCTTTTAAATTCCAAGGGCAGATCATACAACAATTAAAAGTGACTTGGATATTTGTGGAAATATAAGTCTGTATGGATCTTCTGCATAGATGTCAGTGGACTTTGGAATTATTGGATGAATGGTGGCATATTATAATCACAGACAGTCAAATTTGCATTTGTAATAAGCATTTATTGTTGACAATGAGATAAATTGTCAATATTGTAGTTTGCACAGTGAACCTTTTGTTTTGATTTTGTCTAACTTGACACTGTGGTTCCTCCAGTTTTGTATATTCACCATCTGTAATGTGGCAACCCTACCAAATAGTAAATGCTGTGAGCAAACATCTAAAGGCAGTAAGGGAATGGAAAGGACCTAATAAACAGTAGTATAGTTCATACAAGATAGATGTCCTGTTCACTAACAATGTAGCTCAAGTATATAGAGTTCTAAATGGAACTGTGGTCCCCTAAATGAGCAACTTTATTCTTGGAAAGCTTGTATAACTGAATGTTAAGGCATCGTCCATAAAATAACATCTATTCAGTTTAAGATGGTGCACCAGCTCTAACTTTTCCTTTAAGCACCATCACATTTCCAGCAGATCCCAGCAAGGCTACAGAAAATATGTGAAGGCAATTTGGGGATGGATGGTGCTAATAAACTGAAACTTAACCCTGACCAAACAGAGTTGCTACTGGTTGGGTGAATGTTTGATCCAGGAATGAGAATATCTCTGGATAGAGTAGCACTCCCCCTAATGGAGCAGGTTGGGAATGCTGCTGGACTTAGGCCTCCTTTGGATAAACAGGTGACAGCAGAGGGATTTCTACAAGATCTCTTGTTTAGGTTTTAGCTGAGGAAAAAATGTGTGTGTGTGGGGGGGGGGAGCAATCTAGCTACATCTACAGCTGCAGAATGTGTGTGGATGTTGGTCACAAGGAGGTCTTCATAGCTGTCAAAAACATAAATTCCCAGTGCAGCAGCTACATGACTGCTCAAAAAGCATAGCACAGCACTGCAAAGGTGCTTGTATCAGTTCCCAAGAGAGAAATCCACCTTTTAAAAATTCCACCGGACGATTCCTCATTGCAGTCATAAATCCCCTTTCCTTTTTTTAAACAGTTGCTTCTAATCCAAAATATCATAAAAAGGCAGACAAACTCACAAAAGCATACTGTAACACTCATTCTTTTATTCTGTATTTGTGAAAAGGTAAAGATTCTGAAATGTTCACTTAAGTTTTAAAATGGGATACATTGTTTTGATATTCATTCATGAGATAATTACAGTTCTTTTACAAGCGGGAAGTACAAATAATCCACTTGAGTCTGGAGGGCGAAGCATTTAAGCAGGATTCCCAGAAAACTTTTACACATAAAGCTGCACTACTGTGTGTCCATCACCTTCATCTTCAGCCAACCACCTTGTGAAGAAAGCATTTTTAAAAACTGTTAGAAGAGTAAGTGCAAAACACCATGAATATATAGCTGTTTTTAGATATACTGATATTGGGAAGCTAGAGCACTGATTATGAATTGATCCAGGCAACTGTAAAGTGGAATCTATAGCAATTACTGGTAGCTATTGTTTGGGAGTACAGGTGGGGGAAAGAGAATAGAATTATTCAGAACTCTAGATTCATTCAAGGTTTTCCAGTGACCAGGGCTGAACCCAAGTTGTGTTCAAGAAGAATTTCATGAGAGCCCATCAAAATACAAAATTCCAACCTCTCAGAATAATTAAAATATTATTTATTTAATATAACTTCATTTCATTACAATGAGTAGTGTCAGGGGGTTGATGCATCATACTTGCCTTTTAGTGCTTACAAATGTAATGCAACCCCCTCTCACACACACTGATCTTCTTTACTTTGTAAAATTTGTTGCTTGATTGTGCAATATTTACAGTCTTATAGCTTTAAATGCCAAATGTGTGAGGGAGGTCCTTCCACAGGAATTGATGGTGACTGTATGGCATCTGTATGGATGCATGTACTAATTAAGTACATGTAAACAGCATGGCTGCTAAATACCTCAAATTTATGCTTACATCTTAAATGCCCATTTATACAATTTATGCTTATGTCAATACATCTAGTTACACTATATGATAAAGCAGGCCAGGTAACTGGGCTGCCTGATCCCTATTTGTGAAGTGTTGGTGACCAGGCCTCTACTTGAGCTGACTGAACCATTCGGCACCTTCATTTATTCATATGCTAAGCTGAAGGCACAGGAGAGTTTAGTAGCTTACTGCAATACCTGTTTTCCTAAGTTGTGCCTTATGTTTGGAATTCAATTGTTGTGTGCTCTCATGACAGTGCAACAGGTTTGGGGGTTTTTTAAGTGTGTCTTTATACCCTTCTTTTCTCCCCAATGGAGACTTAAAGTGGCCTACAACACAGTTCTCTTTCTCCATTTTATCTTCATAACCGTGAGGTAGGTTAGGTTGAGAGAGTGAGTGATACAAAGTGGCACAGCAAGCTTCCATGGCAGGGTAGAGATTTGAAGCTGGATCTCCCAGTTCCTAGCCTTACAGGGCCATTTTCAAGAGGGTACGAATTAAGACTTCCTCAGTAACATGACTTTGATTCCTGTTGGATCCTTATGACTGTTTTAGGGTCAAATTACAAATCTAGAGAAACACCAGCATCTGTTGTAGTCTTTAGTCAACTGGATAATCTCAGTGCGTTAATATTAATTTCTTTAAAAGGTTAACAATATAAGTGAATAGCACATAATAAAATGCCTTTATAATATCTACTTTAAAAACTGAGAAACACACCTATTGCAACTGAAGCAGTACTGTTCACTTGTAGACACATCTGTGATTTCTAACTTTTCCAGAAACCAGCCACTTCCTGTTAAGAAAGAGCAAATGTAAATTAGTGTGTGTACCTTTGAGTACAGAGAATGATCTCCCTTGATCATTCTGATCTTTCCCAGGAATCAGTGTACAATAGTATCACAAGTGTGTGTGTTTGTGTGTGAGAGCATAAGTAAGCTGCCCTGAGCCTGCCTTGGCGGGGAGGGTGGGGCATAAATAAAAATTTATTATTATATTATTATTAAGTTAGTGATGATAGTCTTAAGCAGTCAACAATTGTTAATGTTTATTGAACATTATTTTAAAAATTGGGGGAAAGTAGTAATGCTGAATATTTTGAAACTTATTGGTAAATCTCTAGGCCCATAAGGTGCTTGTAATAAATGATTATATTTTGGTTTTATTTTTATTGTTTACAAGGAAAGGATGACCTTTACCATCTCAAATTGATCAATAATCAAAAGAAAATCTTTGGTGCGCTCATTGGAGAAACGATCTAATTTCACCAGTTTTCGCCATTTATCATTCAAAGCAAGGTTAGAGGCTTACAGTAAAACTCTTAAGTAGAGCTATAGCCCTCTAAGCTCACAATGGGTTTGGAAAGGCATAACTCTGCTTACAGTTACATTGGTAATGAGGAAACAATTGCAAACTTGGCTTGTTTCTACTTGATAGTAGGTCTACCTGCAGGCAAGCATTCCAGCTTGTTGAATGAAATGGAAGACTGCAGCACTTATTTCTAGACAATTGTCACTGTGAGCTGATACTTCACATGGCAGGCTGGTACAACAGGCTTGGTGCTTATCCATCAATGCAACTGTTTTGGGGGTAGGTGCATCATACTGCTGCTTCAAATAGCAAGCTCAACAATTCATTTGGAAGTAAATCTTCCCTTTAAGACTCACTAGCTTTATATTCCAAGCATCAGTCTGCTGTGCACTCACAAATAAACCCTGCTATTTCAAGTGACACCTCCTCAGCTGAAGTTTATGTAGGGAAATAAAAATATTCTTTGTCTATAATGGATGTTTATTAGCACTAATTCTTAGAATTAAATGTGTAAAAGTATGTACAAGAGTTTCAGAGAAATCATAATGATTTCCTTCAGCATCAGTTTTATACACTAACTGAATAGTTTCCTTATTCAGGAATTTAACTTTTGGCTTATATTTATATTACATGAAAATCAATTTATCAAGCAACATATTTCAGAAGCCAGCACTTCAACCTGAAATCAATTCACAAACCAAATTTTAAGTTATTGAGATAGCAAGTTCTGTCCATGGAATATGACCCTTCTCTCCCACTGCAGCTCCAAATGCCCTGAAGATGCTATTCGGGCAGATGGAGGTTGCACCACATTAGATTTCACATGGGAATTATACTTTTAGCAGACAAGTCCAGTTTAGGGGCAACAAAGCTGGTGAGGAGCTGGAGACCATGTCCTATGAGAAGAGTTGAAGGAGCTGGGAATCTCTGTGTTGGAGTAAAGACACTTGCATGGTGATATGATTGCCACCTTCCAGTACCTAAAAGGATACCATGTGGAGATATGTGGAGGATACCATGTGGAGATTTTCAGTAGTGTTGAATGACAAGACTCAGACTAAGGAGGTTTCATCTAAATTTGAGGAGGAACTTCCTGACAGTGAAGTATGTTCAACACTGCAGCAGTCTCCTTCATGAGGTCGTGGATTCTTTGTTAGAGAGGTTTTAAAGTATCTGTTGACTATATACTTGTCAGGGATTTTATAGTTGTAGTTCCTACATTGGCAGGGGGTTGGACTAGATGACCCAGTTGTCTCTTACAACTCTGAGATTAAATAAATATATGAGAGTGCTACAAACATTGATGTAAAACCTTCTATAAGGTAGATCTGCATGAGCTTCAGGACATTTTGAAAATTATTTGGGTATTTTTATCCACCCAAGGCAGAATTAGAAAACAGATGCATATACTATACTTACCAAATCCTTTCCCATCATGTCCAACTTCAATTTTCTGCAGCCTTCCAACATTCTTTGTCTTAATTTTGAAAGTGTCAATCTTTAAAATAAAAAAGAAGTGGCAGCTATCAAAATGTAGCAAAGGCAAAGCCTCAATATAGTTTGCTTGCCTGCCCTACTTTTGGTGCTAAAAAGCAAACTCACGAGGTCCTGGAGGTAATCAAACTCAAGCAAAGGAAACCCCCAGTAAATAGCACATTACAGTTTTCACTAATATTTTACCATGTAATAGCAAGGGGGTTTTTTTAGTAGGAACACACAGGAACACAGTTTTGGCTGGCTTGACATCAGGGGATGTGGCTTAATATGCAAATGAGTCCCTGTTGGGCAGAACCCTGTGTAAAACAATGGTGATGTTGGGGTGTGGGCTAATATGCAAATGAGTTTCTGCTGGGCTTTTTCTAACAAAAAAGCCATGTGTAATAGTTTATAATAACATCAAACAGACACCTCTCATACAATATCAAAATATCAAAATACACAGTAAGCAATGAACTTTCAATAGTACAATTAGAAATAACACACAACAAAAATAAAGAAACATACTCCCAAGTGCCCTCCAGAACAGTTTGTAACAGAATTTTGGAAAGCAGTTTTGACTTACGGAAGTATGGACTTGGGGGTATGTTTCTTTATTTTTGTTGTGTGTTATTTCTAATTGTACTATTGAAAGTTCATTGCTTACTGTATATTTTGATATTGTATGAGAGGTGTCTGATATTATATACTCTTACATGGTAAAGTATTAGTGAAGACTGTAATGTACTATTTACTGGGTGTTTCCTTTGCTTGCCCTACTTTTGGGACTGATTTAAATGTATATATGCAGAAAAATGGTGGCATTATTGTTAATGTTGCTATTGTTTTGGTAAAACTTTGTTACTAGAAAGCTTCTTTCCCTACAACCTGAAAGATCTTCTTTCCAAATTATGTTAGAAGGTTTCCAGTTTTTGTAGTGTTTCAACACCTGAGTGGGGTTTTTTTGTTTGTTTTTCTACTAAATATATTATGAATTATCATTCAGTTGATGGAAAAGAACCTTTTCATTTTATTTTTAAAATAGTTTTTAAAAATAATACATAAACCTGCCTTTACAAAGAACAATGTTTAGTAGGTTCTCTTTAGATGTTCCTATTTATCTGTTTTCACAATCCAACAGATGATAAACTAGGACCTCAAAATCTGGCCACCAATACCATCAAGAGATGGAAAGTACTGCTAATATTTAGCAAGCTCTGCATCCTTAGGGATAAACAATATGACATGATAGCAGTGCATATGGACTCTGCACAGTTTACCTTTCCTCTTTCAAAGGGATCTTGATGATCAAGTGATTTATTGAGCTGAATTAACTGAGATGAATCCTTATCTCCAAATAAGATTATATGTACATTGGCATCAGTTCCTGCTCCTCTCTTGTCACCTGTGTACACTGTAATAATGTATTCTTCCAGCTTTTCTACTCCACTTTCATCCTTGGTAATCAAAGAGAGGGGGAATTCTCTTCTTATTTCAGGTTCATTGGCATCCAAAAGGAATGTTCTGAAACCAACAGTGATATTCAGAATTCAATAAGGAACAATAAATCCAGTTGAATGCCATAGAAAGATTCTAACTCCTATTGGCTAGCATGTTATGCCACACATTAAAGACACTGGAAGATTCGTGCTTTTTATATCATACTCACTCATTCACTTCAAATATATAGTCAGGCTTCTGTTTTCGAGCTTCCTTTAAGTGTAATGCTCTAATCCCCAGTTCACATGCTTCAAATGAAACAAGATGGTATGGAAAATGTTTAGCTTCAAATGAACTGTTTTTCAGAATGTGGTACTATAATTAATTATATCAATAAATTGTCATCAGCAAGTCACTCTTATTATACTTAACATTTCAGCATTACAAGTCCATCTAGTATGATCAATCTCTTCACCATTTAAGATTGTAGACATGCTAGAAAACAGTATCGCTCCATATTTGTACATTTGAAGCACTTAAGAAGGTCTTATATGATCTATTATGAACCTATATATGAACCGATTATGATTTTAGAATTTATCCAATTGATTGGGGTTTTTTTTGGGGGGGGGGCTCATTAAATTTAAATGATGGGGGTTTTGTCCTGTTTGTTGATAGACTAGGCTCTGTACTAATGTTGGGATTGCAAGTAATAATGTTGGGATTGCAAGCCTGAAAATAGCTGGATTATCAAGATGGAGTTTGATCCAGTCCTGCCCTCTACACCATGGATTGTAGCCCTTGAGTCTTAGCCACCACATGCTAGGTGGCTAGTTTCATTGGAAACTACTTTGAGTAATGGGAAATGTGGTCCAAAATTATCTTTAATAAAATGTACTGTTCACTCACAGCCCACAGGAATAGAGATGAAGAGATAGATCTAGCCAAATTTTTCATTCATTCTTATGTAATTTTCCTCCTTACTGCAGCTTTTGTTGCAAATGGCTTTTGTCCATGAAGGCTGTGTGATCCTCAGCACTGCCTTTCTTGTAGTCAAAGGGGACTCCTTGCTGTCTTTTTTTCACCAGCAGGGAAGCTGGTTGGATCCAGCAGGGAAGCTGGTTGGATCCAAGCCAGAGATTTTAGGGGATCACTATGCAAGGTAGATTAGACAGGAAACCGCACAATGATTTCAACTCATATGTGAATATGGGTGTTAGCAGACCAATTTGAAAAGGTTCTGAAATTCAAAAAGGACTTTCATGGTTTCTTCCTCAAAGTATTCAAAGAATACTTGTGAACAATTAACGCAGATTTATGTTGTCTGAATTGTGTCTGCAGCTTTTAGGGACCAGGCAGAGAGACAGAATCAAGAAAGTTTAGTCAATTAGTTTGGTCAATTCTGTGGACAGAATCAAGAAAGAACCAGAGAAGCATGTACCTGTGTGCTTATGGAAAATCTACCAAGCTCCTAGGCAGGCCTATAGAACTGATGTGAAATCTGTAGCCCATGAAAGACTCCACAATATCAATAACTCAGTGACATATTTTGATAACTAAATAAATTATTTCCTTAGGTTGGTTTCTGCAGTCCTGAGCTGAACTTGTAGAAAGGTTTCTGTATTGTCAAACCACTGTTCTAACCCTAAACACATCTACATATTTACATTTACATAGAAGTAAAATACTTTGGCGATCAACAGCTGTAGTTGCCTTCAGTGTAATATTTTTAACTACAAGATTCAACAATTTAAATGGCAGTTACTGAATGAAAGCCAAGACAGTCTTATTTTGCAGAACTTGTAACATAAATGCCTGAAGTAAACACAGATATCAGTCAGTTAATTTAACTACATCTTCTCAGTAAAATAAACTTACATGATTTGCTTCTGATAAGAAGTGCAATTTTGTGCAGTGCTCCCAGGTCCACAGCATCTATCTGACCTGTAAATGACTAATCAAAAAAAAATTCTTGTGATAATTTAAATTACTATTGAGCCTATGGGATGAGTTGTTTTTATACATATGTTAAATTTGGGATTCAATAATATGGTTTCAAGGGTTTCAGATAATTATAATGAAATTAAATACCTCATTTGCTTTTCCTTGCTGGACCACAGGTGGCAATATCAACAAAAGGGGCCTGTCTCTAGTATCTCCATTGTCTCCATATATGCACAGAGAAAGATATACCAGGTTTATCTTGTTCAAAATGTCACTGGAGAATATTTCGACATGGTATGTAACTACTGTAAGATAAAAAGAAAAATATAAAGGCAAAGTTGTGTTACGGACCATGACATATTTTAACATTTTGCTTCCTGCCATCTGCCACATGATAAGTGTAGGCACTGACTGATGGAACATGTGAATTCAGCATGAGGGAGGAGTTAACATGAGAAAAAAAAGCATGCAAGCAGTGTATAACATCCCAGGAATGGTGGTTGTTATTATTATTTAGGGGAAATACTATTTTTCCAGTGTGACAAACTGAGGAGAAGCTTGAAAAATTTATAGTACAAAATTACAAAAATAGAAGTCCACTAGGCTAACACAAGCCTCCTGCATTAGTTTGGTCAATTCTGTGGACTGTCTCTACACAATACTATACATAAAAGATTTACAAAAGGTCCAAAAGACTTATGGAATAATAATTAAATAGATACTTCATATGGCCATTTTGTGGGGTGAGAGTTTGATAGCTGCCTGTCCGGAGTGAGAAGTCTGTGGAGGCGAACAGCAGAACGGTCAGGATGTTCCTTAGAACAATGCAAGATGCGAGTGTGACGTTTATGAGACAATGTGTGCAGGAGCAAGTTAACGACACAAACAAAGGGTCTCAGGAAACCAGGAAGATGGGTGCTGCTCTTACTAGTAGATGTTGACAGCCCATTGCTGAAAAAGTAGGGCACAAAGAACTGAAACTAGGTAAGATGATTAGATTAGCTGAATGGAGGCAGGAAAGCAATTAACTTTTGAGACAGAGCAAGAGAATCAGGACTTGAAGACAAGGTGTCAGCAAGAAATATTGATACACTCGGAGATGTCATTGATAGAAGACAAAGGTTGGAGAGACAGAGATAAAAACTTATAAGAAAAGGATCTTTTACCAAAGTGGTGCATTCCATGGCAGTTGGAAGAAAGATGACATTAGCTCAGGCACTTGGAGACATAGCAGTCAAAGACAAAAGGGATTTTATGCATATCTTTATTTGCTCAATACTGTTACATGCTGTACCTCAGGGTCACAGCATGTTTGGGAGCTGGGAAAACTTGACCACAGTGCTGCCAGACTCCATATTGTGTGCCAAGCCTGGCTTAGAATGTACAGAGTTACACAGTGTCCCATGTATTACAGAGGGTTGCTTGCGCTATGGTGCAGCCTGGCTTTGACCTCCATGAAGCATGTGTAGGAAGCAGGGCATATAGGTGGAGGAACAAAGATGGAGGGGAAAAGAAAGGAGGAGGATGCCAGCTATGATGGAATATCACTGTCCTCAACGAAAAGCCTGGTGAAACATCTCTGCCTTACAGGCCCTGTGGAATTGCATTAAGTCCCGCAGGGCCCTGGTGGTGTTTGTAAAAGCCCTGGTTCTGGTTGAGGATAGCCAGTTATCTTTAGGGCCAGGACCCACCCATAGATTGTTCTCAGCAGAGCATAGTTGGTGTGTGAAGTCTTACCTAGGAGAACTGGGTTTGATTCTTCACTCCTCCACTTGCAGCTGCTGGAATGACCTTGGGTCAGCCATAGCTTTCATAGGAGTTGTCCTTGAAAGGGCAGCTGCTGTGAGAGTCCTCTCAGCCCCACCCACCTCACAGGGTGTCTGTTGTGGGGGAGAAGGCATAGGAGATTGTAAGCCGCTCTGATTCAGAGAGAAGGGCGGGGTATAAATCTGCAATTCTTCCTCTTCTTCTTCCTGGGGATGTACCAGAGGACGCAGTATTGAAGATATCCAGGTCCCAGACCTCTCAAGGAAGGCCTTAAAGGTCAACACCAAGGGAGACAGTGTAGCTGGCACAGCACAGGTTGTATATGTGCTGTCTGTGGGCCGTGGCATTCCCATCAGGACCCACACTATCATATTCTGGACCAGCTGGAGCTTAGTCTCAAGGACAGACCAGCGTAGAGCGAGTTACAGTAGTCTAACCTGGAGGTGACCATTTCATGGATTACAGTGGCTAGTTTGGGGCACAACAAGAAAGGGGCTAATTGCCGAACTTGGCATAGATGGAAAAATGCCACCCTGGCAATATTTATGACATGGACCTCCTTAGATAAGACTCCTGATGGATGGTGCTGGTACCAAGTCTGTGCCCCGACCCTGAAGCCCCCGAACAACAAAACCTCCATCTTTATGGAGTTCAGTCTCAGCATGCTCCTTTTTAACCACCTTACCACAGCATCCAAACTCTCAGCCAGATTGTCAGTGGCAGTATCCAGGCAGCCATCCAGTAGCAGATATAACTGGGCGTCATCAGCATACTGTGACACTCTGCCCCAAAACTCCACACCATCTGGGTGAGGAGGCACATATTAAATAACATCAGAAAGAGGATTGCTCCCTGGGGAACCCTGCACATCACTGGGTCTCAGGTGACACTGTCCCTAACCATGGAGAAATGAGGTAAATCATTGTAAGGCCAAGAATTCCCACATCAGTGAGGCAGTGAGTCAGAAGATGGTAGTTCATTGTGTCGAATGCTGCTGTGAAATCTAACAACAGCAGCAGCACTGATTTGTGTCAGCCCAGCTGTCCAGATAGCAGAGATCACTCCCCATGGGGAAAATAGTGGATTCTGTGTTGTTATACCCTGCTGAAGTCACTTCCTTCCTGCTTTAGTCCCCAGTGTAGAGAAAGATTGCATTTTTCCTGGGTAGAAGATGCAGGGGGGGGGGGGGGGGGAGAGATGGAAAGCTGGAGTCAGATAACTCCCCCTACAGACAATGGCCATCTTGAAGTGCCAGGCCAAAAAAGACAGATCACACCACAAGCACACTTTGATGCTAAAAGCTGCAAGGCTAAATATGACAGGAAAACATGGCAACAATGCACTACAGATGAAAGGAATTGTATGACACAACAGCAAATTGACGCTGAGTGCCCAAGGCTGGGGCACTCACTCAGAGCCTCTTTCTAGAGCCCATTGTATTTATTTTCACAACGGGCCTTATTCCTAGTTTTTAAATTATTGCCCCAAATTCCAGAACAAAAATAAATCACCACAAACACAGATTTGAATCCCAAATCAGTACTGTCCTACTTGAGAATCAGAAATAAATTATAAAGGTATCCTCTCTAAATCCAAGACATGAAATTATAACAAACTTTTTTTCTTGGTGCGCCTAGTAAGTAATTATTCCTTTACTGCAAGTGCAAAATCAAGGTTTAGACAAATATATATAATGAGATGTGTGTTGAATGAATATGACATGAAGAGGTTGTACAATTGCTTTAGTATACCTTTACAAATTCATAGTTATTATTAATTTATGACACTACTAGTACATTTTTGGAACATATGCAGTAGCAAGGTAAGTCTGAGTGAGCTATTGAAAAGTGCCCATTTTCTCTTTAAAAATTGATATTTTCAAATTAAAAATATTTTAAAATTCTTATCAATTTGTCAATATGTGTGCAAAAAATGAAGGGGGGCTAGTGAAAGATGCTAAACAGAATCAGAGTTTTTTCCTATATGGAATCTTCTGCATTCATGAAATGTGATTTACAGTACCTTCTGGCCCTGTTTTTGACTCAGGGCCAGCCCTAGACTGTCTGGCACCTAGGCAAGACTAATTTCTGCCCTCCCTGCACAGATAACTGAGGCACATGGGGGCACCCAATTTGGTGCACCCAGAAGGCTGGCACCCTAGACAATTGCCTAGTTTGCTTAGTCAAGTGGAAAGGCCGGTCATGTTTCGACTGGTGCTTGTCTATGTCTACTACAAGTAGATCTGTGAATCTACCACAAGATTGCTTTGAAAAATAGAACTTCAAGATATTGCTTGATAATCTCAGTATGGTTTATCATAGCTAAGGTGTCAGAACTGTAAGCAAAATCAGCTAAGAAGGAAAGAAAATTTGCATAGTATTTAAGATCAGCAAGCAACATTTAACACAAAAATGATGAAGTGCCCTTCATGCTTTTACTGCAACATTCTATCTATGTCCATAGCTACAACTGATTAATAATTTACATTTTTAACAGTTTAGTCAATTAACTGATTAAATTTGCATCATGCCAAAAATCTCAACATGGCATCTTTGTGTGTGTGAGATTCTGAAGGAAGTGTGAGAATTTGCAGTCCAATAGATAAAACTCAGCATTCCTTGAGGCTACTTGAATGCTCTTTCCCCACTTATGCTATTGAGCCTTGAGCATGTGTACTTCCTCCCCACTCTTGCCCTACATCCCTGTGCCACATACAGATGGAAGCCAGAACCTAGAGAACTGTAGCTATTTGGACAGGATCTATCTCCTAATCCTGGAGGTTTAAACTCTATCTATGGCAGCATTCAGATTGGCAGCTTGTGGCAGCAGCCTCCCAGCTCAGAAAAAAGCCGGCACAATTTGAGGCATCCCAAGGCACTCAGGTGGTGCATGCCCAGCTGCCAAGACAGGCATGGGCCGCACGCCCCCTAAGGGAGCCATCACACCACTCAGAAACATGGCATGCGCTTGCCTGGTACACCTCAGCCATTCAGACAGACAGGAAAGGCAACAGGAAAACACTTCAGCAATTTGGCACCAAGAAGAACCTGGTGGCTTTTTGAAGCAGAGCCAAGCCGTCGGAAGACAAGGTAGATAAGCTTCAGACTTGAGTCCCAGATGTGTGCTGTGTGACTGTGCCTTTGCAACCCAGGTGTGGAGGTGGTTGTGTCAGCCCAAATTGCCCATCTGAATGCAGATGTTATCTTCTGACATGATGAGGTAAAAACTTTTAGAAGGAAAAGTAATCTCTCTCTTTAAAAGCCTAGTATAGTAATGCACCAAGACCAGTATCATCTTCAAAAATATACAGATCCTCTTAACTCTCAACTCCATTTATTAAAATTTGCGCTCCTCATTTAATCTATCATTTAAACAAACTAATCCTCCTGAAACAAGACAGCTCAGAAATTTTCTTAATAAACAAAGCTTATAGTAATAGATGAAGACAAACACAGTGGATTTTTTTTTCAGTTGTTGTAACCTGAGGATGTGGACAGATTGCCTGGGCAGGTGCAGCCCACTATATCACAGTTTGATTGTTGACCATCTTGGCTTTTATCAGTTTAGGGGGTGGGGTTGGTTGAGTCCAGGGAATGATTTTCTAATGGACCGAACATTTTCAATAGCCTAAGTTAGGACCCTAACAAGGCCAGACCCTTGAACAGACTATTTACCTGAGGACCCGAGAGAATCCTTTGAAGAAGTCTGCAGAAATCAGGATACCCCAGAATCTGCTTTTATTCTGAGCTCTTCCATACCTATAAGGGAGCTCCTAGATCTAGAGACCCAGCAAAGAAACCTTCTTCAAGTGAAAGCCTGTCAAGGAGCCCAGAGGGTATCCATGTTCTTGGATTAATAGCCCATCGCTAACACATGATTAAACTCTATATGAGCAGCCTCCTAGCATCCCCTATTTAACACCAAGACTGCAGGAGATGGCAGGACCATGACAAAATGACTGCACATAAAAAGCACCAAGTTCAATGTCACTGAGCAAGTCTATTGTCATCACACTCTCTGAGCCTTGCAGGTGGCAAGAAGGCATGTGGTTGCCAGCCCTAGGTTGAGAAATACTTGGAGATTTTGTTAATGGAGCCTGAGAAGAGCAAGGTTTGGAGAGGAAAGGAGAAGAGCAAGGTTTGGGGGTACAATGTCATACAGTGCATCTGATCAGCTGTAATAAATCTCCAGCCACTACCTGGTGGTTAAGAAATAAACTAAAGCGTCACATGGACTGGAGAAATGAAAATTAACCACAAGTGGTATTTTAAATAAAGAAATAGTTCAAGTTAATTTTTGTTAAATGTCTATTCACATGGATATGCAAGCCACAGAGAACCAAAAATTCTTATATGACACTTGACCCAGTCCATAATCTTCAAATGAAATTCACTTAGCTCCCCATTATAAAGTTTAAAGATGTATCAATTTCAGATCTATTCAAAACTCATACACAACAACAGGCAGAACCGGTATGCAGATCCTGTTTCTCTGGCTGCTTTTTCCAAGTTTATTCAAATCAGAGAATACTTCAAAAAATCAGGTACTTAGCATACTGCATTCATTGTCTAACTGCTATGAGTATTCACCATTTGGTAATGGTTTATATTTTAATTTATTATTACTGCAGTACCCTGTCTGAGAGTATTCAGGATATATATATGAATGCATGCATGCTTGCCTGCAGTAATTGAAAACTATATCTTAACTTACTATAATTTAAACAATATTTCTTAATAAACATTTGTTGAAACCTTATAATCTTTATTATAAAATACGTAATCAAAGATGATTATAGTGATTTGTCTGATAAAGATTTCAGCTGCAATATCAGATGTACTTCAATTTAAACTTACCAGAAAGTGCTTCCCTTAATGGCCACTCTACGGGGAGCTCAATCCATTGGTCTCCATTAAGAAGAGGAAGTGTTTTATTTATATAGAGAGTAAAGGTATCCAGGGTTTCTGTGTTCTGTATTTTACAATGATGAAGAGACAACTGGGATATGCTTTCTCCCAAATGATGAAGCCCAAGATTCACCTTATAGAGCATCCCAAGATCAGATGGGAAATATACCTAAGAGGAAGAAAGACAGACAGTTGATTTTCTATAGTGATTCCATTGGCTTTAAAGAACACCTTGAAATAGTATTTTCTAAACTACAGTTCTGCTAACCTCTGAGGAAACCCAGATGGTCAAAATGCACTGGGAATCCCATTGTTATTAACTCCAGTTTGGCTTTGAATACCCAAAAGCAATATAAGTCTTCAGTGCTAAGAAAAAGATGAGGACACACATTACTAAATATGATGGTTTGCTGGAATGCTCCCACTGACAAATATCACTATTAGATAAGAATAAATGTAAACAATCAGTTCTGTATTTCCTGTTCTGATGAATGAGTGAACAACCAGTGGACTCATTAGGGAGCTGTTAAGTGAAGTCTTTTATCCAAGAGAAAAGCATTTCACTATGATTAAAAATAAATTTGATTCATTTACATTATATGTTATATGGTTCTTAGCTTGATCTCCTCTTTTGCTGTCCAAGGAAATTGGTTCAGATTTGCCATTTGTTCCATAAAATACCATGACCAGTTTAGAAATGTTCTCCCAAGAGTTTTCAAATTCCTCTGATGAATCTTCATGACATTTAGTGAAGTAAATTTTCCAAAAACCTTCTGAACAAGTAAAACAGAAGAAAACTATGAGAAAGGTTCAGGTCTTTATCTGGTATAAATTATCTATTGGGTACGCCATAATATTGGGATAAAAATGACACAGCTTCAGTTGTGGCATAAAATTACCTGATTTCATTTGTTGATTTCGTAGCAAGGAAGAAGTCTTGCTTTTACTTTCCTCTATTTCTAGTTAAAATAAGGAAAAAAAATAATATTTTGGTAAAACCTAAATGAATGGTTATGCTGTAAGGTTGCATACTTAATCATTTTTATTCATACAGTGGCACTTTTCCACTTGCAGATTTAGGGGAGTAACTCACTAGAACTTGTTGGTCAGAAATATTCTCTCACTTTTTGCCATACTAAATCTCTTTAGGTTTGTATCATCTATCTTTACTGGAACCCAGGGTTGTGTCAAGACTGGGTGAAACCCTGCAGTTGTTGAAAAAAGGCAGGCACCAATGCCAATAGAACATACTTTGTCCTGGATCTGGCAATGGTGAAGATGGAGTGGCCATCAGACAGCAATAATTGACCATTTTTGTATGAAAGCAGAAAGGTTTATTCATTTCTAGTCAGAACAGATCAGACGCCTTCACTGAACCTGAGAAGGCAGAAGAGAGCAGGGATCCAAACTAACCTTAGTTCAAGTAGGACATGCCACTTGTAACCCCAAAGGATACAGTGGCATTTATCCTACTATTGTGCTCAAAGCCTCTGTGAAGTTTTGGAGCAATGTTTTTTTTCCTATTTGTGTGTGTATGTTTTTAAATGGTGCCAGTACTCATATATACGGTTGTGCTTATTTCCACCAATTTCCCCATCAGTACTTCAGCGACCCTCCTCCTTCCAAAAAAAGAAAAGTGCCAGTATTTAGTTCCAATTTAGTACTATCACAAACAACAACAAAAAAACTTGTGCAGGATGGCAGGAGTGAACACAAAAACATTTTGGGTGGGAAAACACACAACTCAGTGTCAATGTCCTCATAATGATAGCACATAATGATTTTGGAATTAATCTGCTCAAACTATCTGCTCAAACCTCAGTTCTCTGTCACAACACCTGTGAAAGAGGCCAAAGCATTGTTTATTTACTGGCCTACTAGCACTTGGCACTATTAACTGCTAAGCACACTGAATGTAAATTGTGATGGTGTTCCTCAGATACCATCTCCTCTGCTTTGGTTATAATAACCTTTTCCAGCCTCAATCTCAAGAAGGACAACAGAGATTGAACACAACAAGGAAAGGTTTATTTACAACACGTATGTGGGGGAGTAAACTGGGGATGTTCAGGACAAACGTATATGTGTGTGCGTGTGCGTGCACGCATGTGTGTATGTATGTAGAAATTTAATAAATAAACAAATACTACCTGTTACAGTCAGAGTTACTGAAGAAAACTTTTTATTATTGGCTCTGTCTCTTAGCCATGTCTGAGCCATAAACAATAGTTTCTTTCCTCCTAACGTGGGCTCTTCCACAACAATCTTCTCAAGGTGCCAATCAGAGCCATTCCCTTTTTCCACAACAAGCTCATATACAGTCCCAATATCCACAGCTTCTAATTGAAAAATATCCACCTGGAAAGATTACAATTAATATGCAGAGTTTCATAATCACAATAGCTACACAGAGATGTCATGAATGGAAAAGGTAATGAAGCTCAGTGTTTTACTCATCAAATACTCACAAACATCAACAAAGGAGGACTTAGAAACTAATAGCTTGCTTACAGCAAAATGAAATTACATCACAGTGGTTTTCAAACAAACCCAAACAGCATTGTAATGGAAACTATGTGCCTTTGTATGGCACATGGGAAGGGGAGGACTCCTGCATGCACTGAGATGTAGGTTACCACTATCATGCTTAGATGTATTCATATAGTACTATTTATTTTACAGTTAATACTGAAAATAGGATTAAATCCAAGATGGCACCATGATAGGAGCACTGATTATAGGTTGTTTATTTTCTCTCCCAGATAATTCCATCCCAATTTTATTCTGAATTTTATCATAATTCAATAGAAAGGCTGATAGAACTGTATAATTTGGTCAGCTAGGGAGATCTGTACCAGTCCCAAATTAAGACATAGGAATAATGCTGCTATTTAATGACATGATCAAGATTGATATTAAACAGCTTTAGCACTGGGAAAAATGTGGAATGGCAACTGAGACATCTACCACAGGATCTGCTGGTTGGTGAGACCTTATCAAAGGTTTCAGAAAGATCTATCACTCTGTGGAGAGAGGAGATGGCTGCTGTTTCCATCATAGAGAAATCTAAAAAACAACTGTGTCAGAAATACATAAAACTTATGAAAAATTTACAAAAGTCTATATATTATATTGTGCAAAAGCATCCAAAATTCATTCCAAAAATATAGATCACATAGAGAGCATAAAGTCCCGAACAAAAACAGAGTTCCCAAGGATCTCTGGAAAATCCCAAAAAGTCTATAAGGAGTACTACTACTTTAGCCAAAATACAAGAATATGGGGAGTTGGTAGGACTTTATATTAATAAAGAAAAATCAATACTTCTATGTAAAAATATGCAAATAAATAAGCAACAAGAATTGCAAAGACTAATGGGCTGTGAAGTTACCTCCAAGGTAAAATATTTGGGTGTGGAGATAACAATGAAAAATATTGATTTGTTCAAAAATAATTATGAGAAGCTATGGCATAAAATGGATGAAGATATGTTAAAGTGGAATAAACTTATAAGCTTCAGACAGCTGTGGAGTGGGTCTAAGGAGACTTGGGTAGTTCATCTTGGTTGGCAGCAAGTGGAGTCAGGGAACCTCGGCTGCACTTGGATATGTTGGAACCCTCAGCTACCCTCCAAAGTGATCAGGTTGCCTCCTCCAGACCTCAGAGATTGCTCAACTGGACATTTTCGGTCATCATTCCTGGTGTACCACCAAACTGAGTTCTCAGTCTGGTCTCCAAGCCTCTGGCTTTTGCTGCAATGGCCCTGCAAGTGTGGCTTTTGCTGAACTGCTGCCTGCCAAACTAGGACTGTGTAATGAGTTTGCACCAGAGAGTTCACTTTGAATATCACGCTATTGGCAAAAATATCTATGCTTGGTGCTGAATAACCAGGTGCTGCTTATTCCAGCTATGGAATTTAACCATTCTCCTTGTGATAAAAGGACAAATGAAGTTGCCTGTTTATAAGAAGAATTTTATCCCTCCATATTATTTGATATTTTGGATAGTACTGCTTGTTGCATTAGGAGTAGGTGAGGAATAGGATATTAGAATAGTACTATGGTTGAAAAAGTGTTAGGAATAGGTTGGGAATAGGTTAATATGAAGACAGGTAGAAGGAAGTTCGAAGTTAATAGATTATCTGGTGACTTCTCTGGCTAGTTAATTTTAATCATGAATTGTAGATTGGGTCTGTATTATGTGGGTGAGGGGTGGGATGGGGAAATGAAGATAAGATTTGACAATATCTGGAGTGCCAGCACTGGGTCAGGGATCACAGTGATTGGGGGTAGAAGGAGGTATGGCAGTGGGAAAAGGTACTTGAAGGGAAGGAGATGGAGATATGGATATGCCTGGTCTCCTTCCAACCTTTGTTTCAACCTGAAGCACATTGGTAGAGAGGCAAGGAAAGGAAACCCTGCTCCAGCACTGATGTTGTCCAATGCCAGGTCCATTAAAAACAAGACCATCATCCTGAAAATTATTTTGCAGAGCAACACGTTTCTGGTATGTATGACCAAGACCTGCAGGGAGTGTGAATTGGTCACTTTAAAAGAGCTAGCCTTTCCAGATTTCTTGGTCCTCCATCAGTCTCAGACAAAAGGGTGGGGGTAGCAATACCTATCCAAGAATTATTTTTCTTCAGGGCAGTCCCCACTCCAAAGATCCCCAGTACTGATTGTGTCAGCCTGGTGTGGGATTCTGAGGAGAGTTTGCTGTCTGGCTGGTGTACCCTCCACTTAGTACACCAGCAGACAGCCTACCAAGCCTCCTGGAGGAGGAGGCGGGCTGAACCTTGGATTTCCCAAGACTAATAATTCTCAGGGACTTCAATGTCCATGTCAACATAGCCACCCCTGGACAGGCTATGGACCTGGTATCTTCCATGGCAGTGCTGAGGCACTCCCAGATTGTATCAGGTTTCACAAATCAAGCAGGACACACACTGAAATTGATGTTTGGCACAGGGATAAATACAGATTGCTATTGATAAGGTGCAATGGTCAGATCACTATGCTCTGAAGGCCCAGCTGAGAATCCCAGCTGAGAGCCCCTCCCTGTCTTGTGAGCTGATTTGTGCATGCTCATAGAGACTAAGGGATCCACTGGGTTTCCAGAATGCTGCAGGGATCTCAATCTAATTTGTTATGAGGGCCGGATCTGACATAAATGAGACCTTGTTGGGCCGGGCCATGTTGGGTTGGGCTGGGCCATGTCAGGCCAGGCCATGTCAAACCAGGCCATGCGTGTACCTATTTAAGATTAGGTAGCAGAGATATATACCCTATAAAAGATACAGACAAAAGTAATTTAAAAAAAAAAAAAACCTTAAAAGCATGCTTAAAACATTAGCACTTGGTCTTAAAGGTGATTTCTTAGTATTTCTCCTAAAGGATCCAGGGAACTGGGCAAAGGAAGCTCTGGCTCTTTCCTTCCTTCCCCAGGGGATCAGGAGGGGGAGGAGCCTCAGCCAATAGAAGGAAGAGAAAAAAATGTTATGCAGAAGGAACCAAGAGAGAGGGAGAAGAGAGCAGATGACAACCAGTTGCTCAGGAGCCTAATAGGAGCCCCCTGGGGGCCTGATTTGGTCCCTGGGCCACATGTTTGACACCCCCTGCTCTACATGATATGATGGCTTCCAGTGATTAATTGGATGTGCTAATAAACAACTGAAATACATATCTCTCTGATGCCATTGATGAAATCACTCCCTGACATTTTCTTCAGTCCTGCCCCAAATTAGCCCCATGGTATACCATGGAGCTTGGGGGAGTAAAGCAGAAACTTAGACAACTAGAGCAACTTTGGCAACAATCTCATGACAAAGCTGCAAGGACATCCTATAGGTCAGGGGTGGCCAAAGGTAGCTCTCCAGATGCTTTTTGCTTACAACTCCCATCAGTTCCAGCCATTGGCCATGCTGGCTGGGACTGATGGGAGTTGTAGGCAAAAAACATCTGGAGAGCTACCTTTGGCCACCCCTGACCTATAGGTTGTTTATTTTCTCTCCCAGCACAATTATTTAGGATAATTAGGTCTTTAACTTCTATTATGCAGAGAATTCAAAAGGTTAGTAATGCAACCATTAGCTGTCAGGCATTTGTGAGCTTTTTTTTTTCTGCAGATAAAGTCTTGTCACTGCCACAACATGCATGCCAATATTGATACAGTATGTGAACTGGAGGCCCCTTGGCCATCTCTAGATTCAGCCCTTGACTGCTTCAGCCAGCTCTATAGGCTGATGTTAACAGGATACAGGGTGCTATTAAGCCAACCATTTGCCTCCTAGTCCATCATGGCTGGTGAAAGGCAATGGTGAAGGAATATGAGGGTCTCTGGTAGACATCAATCTGACCCTTAGTGCAAGGATCTATCTGGGGGGATTAAAAGAGGTTGTGATAACACCACTCGTAAAGAAACCATCTCTGGATCTGTGAGATCTTGCCAATAACTGCCCAATCCTGAATCTTTCATTTCTGATTAAGATAACTGAGATAGCAGTGACAGAACAGTTATAGAGTTGCTGGAAGACATGTCAGCCCTACACCTATTCCCGTCTGGCTTCCACCCTGGTCATGGGAATGAAGTAGTGCTGGTTGCTCCCATGGACAATCTTTGTAGGCAGCTGATGGGGGGGAGGGGTTTGGCACTACTGCTATTGTTAGATCTGACAGCAATGTTCAGCACTGTCAAACACAATCTGTTGAGTCACTGCCTCGCTTACATGAAAGTATGTGGGTTGGCCTTGAAGTGGCTTACCTCATGTCTTCAGGGTCAGGGACAGAGGGTGGCATTAGGACAAAGCATAACACATCATCACCCTTTGGTGTATTGGGTCCCTCAAAGTGCAATCCTCTCTCCAATGATGTTTTAACATCTATACGTGTCCCCTCATGCAGCTGGTGTGGAGTTTCTGCTGCATCTGCTCTCTACCAAAAACATCTGTGGGGATCCAGAGCTGGAACCAAGCATGCTAATGCACCCAACTTGGACCTTGACAAATACTCTAGAACAGCAGATGACTTTGCTGCCAGTTTCTCTGAACTCAATGAAGCCTGTTCCCAGAGAGCAGCTTTGAGGCGGGATGCATGATTACTCTTGGGTTTGGGAGTAAACTGCCGGCAGTGCCAGTAGGCACTTGTGTTGTGAGATTCATTCAAGTGGATCACACAGAGAGTGTGCTTATTTGTTTGAAGCATTTGTGTCCCACACTGAACGTACATCTTGAAAAGTGATTTTTTTTGAGCCAAGATAAAGAAGGCAACAAAGAAAACGTCAATGACTAAAAAAGCAAAACAGCAAAGTTAGATAAGTCCTCTCAGCTTGATGGCAAAAGAAGGACTGAGGGATGGGCAAGAGGGTTGCCTTTCCAGTCTACAGAAGCCAGAATGTTTTCTGATATCAAGCCTGTATATGTGTAGTCCCAATCAGTGTTCCCTCTAAGCTGAGTTAGTGTGAGTTAGCTCCAAGTTGTCTTTCCTGGGCTAAGACAAAAAAGTGTGAGCCAGAGGTTAAAAAACTTGGAGCTAGCTCACACTAACTCAGCTTAGAGGAAACACTGATTGGGACTACACATATACAGGCTTGATGTCAGAAAACTTTCTTTTATACCCTGAACAGTGAAACTAAAATCCCCCTTTGTTAGGGAGCTGCAGCCTGTCTTCCAGCCAAACCGGAAGCCCCATGTCAGAAAACTTTCTGACCAGTCTCATTTAGTATTTTAAGAAAAATTATGCTATAGAAATGGTGAAGGAAAATCCTTTTCTCAGAAATTGTACTTCTGCCCTTCAGTAAGTCACTAGAACTGGAAAAGTTATACTACTGATAACCAAAAAGGTTAGCAGTCCCAAATTGATGGTTCTGAAGTCTCTATCGTAAGCAGCAAGCAAACTCCATTTGAAACCCCAAAGAATCCTCATACTTTTGTTGTCCAGTATATGAAAACTTAGGTCACCATTGCACAATGCAGTATTTCCCAAGGTCAGAGATTCTGGTGTTGTTCTGCACTCATTGATGCTAGATCTGAAAGCTTTCTGTTTCCCTCTTCAGCAGCAATAGCTGTAATAGGAGCAGGAGATTTTTGAATAAACAGTATCTGCATAAGCATCAATCATATCCTCAATGGTCCAGACTTGATTGTTGGTTGACAAAAACATTCCCAGCAGACATGGAAATGGTGAATCCTATTTCCAGTTGCTTTCATATAGTCCTTACCTCAACTCATTTCCCACAGTTTTCAATCTTAATTTTAAATAGCCTTTACTAGAGGAATCTATTTTAACCAGGACTGGAATGTTTTTAAAAAGAAGCTGCAGAAATCCCAGTCTGCAGCCTGATTATTTTCCTCTCTCCTTTGGAATTATTTTATAGCTGAAAATAGAATTACAGAAATGAAACCTGGAAGAATATCCTCAAATTCAAAACTGGGACATCTATGAATAGAAATAACTGTAAAGGATGATGGAACTCACAAATGGCCAGTTCTTGTCAATCAGGCTGTCAATCCCTTTGGAGTCCAAGTATTTATGTACTAAACTGTCTGTGCAAGCCTCATTAACTCAGGAACACCTATTTTTTTAAATGAAATTATATTTTTTCTCCTTTGATGCAACAGAACAATAGGGCTATTGGTATTATATTAAGAATCTAATAGAAAAAAGTAGACTATAGAGAACCCATATTTTAGGAGATACATATATTCATCTAAAGAAAGAATGCTTCCAAATGCTTGGAATGGATGAATCTTTACTAAGTAATCTTATCTCCAAATCAGAACTGACACACAAGAAATACTGCATTGCTTTATTTCCTCCCCTGAAGTTTGATTAGAATGCTACTTAATGAAGTTTCTAAACTTCATTTATATTTCTCTTATCTCTATGCATATGTGAATTAATAAGACACTGGCCAAAAAGAAGCTGTGATTTGTTTTTATGTAAGATTGCATCTTTTTAGTAGTGTTTTGTAGGAGTACATGTGTATATAAGTTACACATCACAAAAAAAAATCTTTATGCAGTCATGTGTACAAATGTATCTAGACTTCTCTTCTTCAGTGGCAACTTAATACAAATGTATTATGTTGTAAATTCTTATTAGCCAGAGTCCACCTACAGATTATCAGTAGGGATGAACATAAACCACCTGATGAATTAAAGTTTGTCACAAACTTTGGTTGGTTCATGGTTATGAAGCAGTGTTTTCATGAACTGAACCACCATGGACTTCCACAGATTTTGATGCAATTCGTGGAAATTCGAAGAGTAGAAAACATTTAAAGTCCTGCTTTCTGCTCCTTGTGAAAACAGCTGAGTGGCAGGGAGCTCCCCGCAACTCAGCTGTTGGGCTTAAACAATTCAAAGACATTTCACCTCCAGCTTTCCGTTTGCCAGTTTTTGGCAGCAAGCAAAACACACAGGGTGGAATAGCTGAGAGTCATTTCACCCCCTTCAGCTTTTCTGCAGCTTTTCACAGTCAGCAGCATGACTCTCAGTCATTTCACTCCCAGTTTTCTGCAGGCCACAGCTTTTCATGGCCAGTAGAAAGCAAGGGATAAAATGCCTCCCAGTCATTTCACCCTTTGCTTTCTGCTTGCTGTGCTTATGGCAAGCAAAAAGCAGCCAGTAAAATGTCTGGGAGGCATTTCACCCCCCCCCCCCCCTTATTTTCTGCTCACTGCAAAAATCTGCAGCCCACAGAAAGCAGGGGATGAAATTCCTCCCAGCCATTTTGTGGTATGTCTATTGTATATCTGTAATAGGACAGTCTGCTCCTTCTCTAATATCTGTGTGACCTGGTTTGGTCCTATTAGGTGGACTCTAGTTTCAGTTTCCAGTTTTTGTATGCTATCTGAAGTTGTTATTGGAGTTGTCTCCTTGCAAATAAATGGTTGATGTTTTGAGCCAGCTTGTATCTGCTGAATGGACTTGCGAATGGGTGCCTGAGTGAGTACCTTAACCTGAGAACCCACAGCTAAAGGAGAACATTATACATTTCATCCCCTGCTTTTTGTTCACCAACAAAAGTCATGGTGAACAGAACCAGTTCTGTTCATGAAACAGCCTATTAGTTTGTCAGCCATGAACCAAGAACCGAATCACACAAATGCAGTTCATGGCTTTCCTAATTATCAGTCCACTTCATCAGTAGGCCCTGATTGACAAAAGCTTATATGATTATGCATTGGTTAATCTTTAAGGCACCAAAACTTTGCTGTTTTAGCTTCAGCAGTGTATGTATATGCACTGGTACTGCAGAACATATAAATTATGCAAATGAACAGAAAAAAATGGAAGCTTTGTTCAAGGTAAAAAGGTAAAGGTAGTTCCCTGTGCAAGCACCAGTTGCTTCTGACTCTGGGGTGACATCGCATCATGACGTTTTCACAGCATACTTTTTATGGGGTGGTTTGCCATTGTCTTCCCCAGTCATCTACACTTTCCTGCCAGCAAGCTGGGTACTCATTTTACCGATCTTGGAGGGATGGAAGGTTGAGTCAGCCTTGAGCCAGCTACCTGAACCCAGCTTTCACCGGAATCAAACTCAGGTCATGAGCAGAGAGCTTGGACTGCAGTACTGCAGCTTTACCATTCAAGGTAGCTTACAGTAATTAAAAACTTACACATTTTCCCAATAAAGAAACTTATCAAATGAAATAACAACCCCCCCCCCCAACATCTCCCATTGTAAAGGTGCCTGCTCTTCATAGCTCAACAGAAATCTTGGTAAACAAAACTGCTAAAAATCTCCAGTTTGGGGGCACCCCTCATCTATTCAGAGAGCCTATACAGGAGAGTAGAAAAGGTCCAGGCTCTGGTCAATGCCTGGTATGATTCTTTAAGTGTGGAAACAGCCAGTAGATGGCAGCATGAAGACCACAGTGCACAGGAACATTGGTGATATAATTGTGTTAGGCAACACCCCCAAAATGACAAAGAGGGGACCTGGCAACCCTAGTTCCAGAAGAGAAGAGTGGAGTTCACAGGCTTTGAGCCAGCAGAGGTCTGAGACTGCATGATTTTAGCTATCAGAACAGTGATAGTTATAGGAACCAGCACAAAATAATCTTTTTTAAAACTTGTAAACTCCAGGTATTCAGGGTGAGACCAGAAGATATTCTGTAGATTTTCTGACTGGGTTATTGGAGGGCGGGGGGGAGGCGGTTCTTCCTAGAAAGATAATAAAAGGTGATTGTACCCAGGCAGTAGACAAAAGGACTTGCAGGGTGCAAGGTTCACCTGTGCACAGGGCAGACTAGTAAGAGGCAATCAGACAAGGTTAGTAAAATTGTAGCCCACCTGGTTGCTTGATAGTACTTGGGAAGACTTGAATTTTTTGATGAATTGATAGATCTAGGTGGGTGCCTGGCTTTGCAAGTCCCTGTGGCAGTGAATAAGTCTGCAAAAAATGTCCCATCAGTGTCCTGCCTAAAGTTTTGGCCACTAATTGGCATAGCCTGAGGAGAGCCTTGACCTCATCCTCTCCAAAGCATGGCATTGCTAGCTCCTGTATTGGCTGCCAAAGCAAATAAGATGGAGCCAAGATGCAGACAGACTACAGCTGGGCTAGGTCCATGAGCACCTCCAGACTTAACCTGATCTGAAAAGGCATTCCATTCTTTACAGGATGAGTGGATCCAGGCCCTGTAGAGCATCATCTTTCCCAACCAACATTATCTTTTTTTTTTATCTAGATTCAACTATAGCTTGTTCTGTCTTAGTCACCTGACCAAAGCCTCAAAGTAATAGTTCAGATGTATATCATCTATGTATCTATTTTACAAGTGTGCCCCCCTCCCATTTGCAAATATCTAAATTTATGGATTGAGGCCAAACTGATGCTAAAATAATGTTTCTGCAAACTTGGGAGACATACCAGGTTTGCAGAAAAAAAAATCTGAAATGTTAAAAAATGCATTGGGGGGTTTAAATCTCCCCCCCAACCCCCCCCCCCCCCACTATCTGAGCAGACAATGTGTTTACCTTCTTTTGAGTTGGTGTCATCATTGTTTGGGAGCTGCTCTGGCCTCAGATGAAGTGGGTGTGGATGTTGGAAGGTGCTCTGGGCTGCCTAACTTATGGAAGCATCCCAAGCTCAATGGGGTTCCCCTTATTTATACCTGAACCAGAGATCCCAAAACAGGCCAAGTGGAAACACTTCTACTTAGACCTGGAAACTTGTAAAACAGCATCCTCAAGGCTAATTCCCATCTCCTGCCTTCCCCTTCCCCCACCCCATGTAATGGGATATCTGAAACAATGGGTTCTCCCAGGTAAGTATCTCCATTTCTAAAAGTGCCTGGCAATATCTGACTAATCCTCTCCTGTCTCCAATACTCCTTCCTGGCACCTTTTGTGTTACCTTATGCTAATGTGCAAAACCTATCTGCACACTGCCTCCTCTCCCAGAGTACTGAGCAAAATTAATCTCAGCATTAAAACATCATGGCCCTTCATGACAGCATCATGAGCGTATTTTCATCTTTTATTTTGAACTGGGAATCTATTCAGAATACCCAGGAAAGCCCATCGACGATAATTAAATCGATCAATATTTCAGGAGTGGATCTCCACCCCTCCAAATACTCCACCCCTCCAATAAATAAATAAATAAATAAATAAATATGAACTGAGAGCAAACCATACAACTATGTTCAATTTCTGGGTACACAAACTGGTTGTACCCCCATTACTCTAAGTAATGGGCATGTTAGATGTGGCATGATGGCTGTGCACATCCCCATCTTTAGTTTCTACATGGAGTTCTGCACATCTGGACAGGTAATATCACTTCTGTAACAATCCCTGAAAATCTCTATTCCTCACTCCTATTTTTCCTAGACTCTTGATTGTGTATTTTGATTGCTTATGTGTGATTGTATTCCAACATGTTTTTCTAAGTAAACATTTTAAACTATCTTTCTGATACTGGACATCCGTATTATTGGTGAGAGAACCCTGATCTAAAATAGCTCTACCTAAGTCTATCTCTTGCTAATTCCCCCATCAAAAAGAGGGGATCCCAGCAATTCTGGTAGCAGCCTGCCCACAGTGGTGGTTAGGGTTGCAAAGTCCAACTCAGGAAATAATGAGAACTTTGTAGGTGGAGCCAGGAGCAAGGTTGTGACAAGCATGATTGAACTCCAAAGGGACTGTATTCCTTTTAAATGCATTGGAAATAATGAAGGATGGGGGCACCTTCTTTTGGGGCTCATAGAATTGGACCCCCTGCTCCAATCTTTTTGAAACTTGGGAGAGGTTTCAGGAGAGGCAGCAGATGCTATGCTGGAAATTTGCTGCCTCTACTGATACCCAGGAAGACACCCGTGTACTTATTCCCAAGCCATGCACCCTGGAATGTGATATTGCAATGTAACCCTAGAACATTAATTGGATACAGCAATGCCCATTTGAATTGGAATGGTCTTTCTTGCACATAAGGGAGACAAATCCAGTTCCTTCTTGGCCCAAAGCGGGTCTGTAATGTGATTCTGGTCCACAAGCCAGAACAACATGTGGCCAGCTGAAAGGTTGAGAAGCGTCCATCTTTCTGCTCCTGGGAATGAAAAAGTTTCAGGCACAGAGAGTGACAAATGTGGGCAGTGCCATAAAAATTCCTTCACTCTTTTGGCAACCTTTAAAAGTCCTGTTATCAAAGCATAAGGAAATAAGATTGAACCAGGTAACCTCCAACACAAATAAATGGATTGTATCTGGTAATCCTCAGGACAAGACAGCAGGAACACAAAGGTTAAAGGTTAGGTACTCATCTTGTTGTGAATGTGTGGTATAACCTGTAAACTGATATCACAATTTTGACTCTTAACAAAGTTTCTATTTTTCTTTAATTAATTGCTAAGGCCATCAAAGTCAACCAGTCCCCTGACCACTTGATGGATGTCCATCCATGTTTGACACTAAGGGAGAAATCTATCACTTTTGGGGAACTTCAAAGGAACCAGTTTTGGGAAAAACAAGGCCATAAAGTCATTTGGCCAGTGTAATTAAAATTCCTGTTGGGGTATGGATCTATGATATGAATGGTCTCTGATTGGATATTACACATATGACACCCCGATTTTCTATTGGTGTGACACTCTGCCCCCTCATTGGGTAGGTTAATTGAGGGATGTGATGTAATTTACCCTAGAAAACAGACAACCCAACCTGTCAGGTTAGCTGGTTGCAGAAGAAGAAAAAGGAAGGAAAAAGGGAATCCCTTCATCCTCTCCTTCCTCCACCCCCTTCCTACCCTCACCCCCCTTCCTCTCAAAAGAAATCTCCCTCCAGAGGCCTTGCATTTCCTCTGATTGAGTCTACCCTGCAAAGATATAGGTATTGTATCACCTTCCCCCATCCTGCTTATTCAGCTAACCTCTTTTGTAATTCCTCTTGTATGCTTGCAATTGTTTGATTGGGATGTAACTATTTGAAAACATATGCTATAATAAAATCCATTATTAACCAAAGGATTGTCAGTGGTCTATCTCCGTATACATAGACATAGATCCTATACACCTCACCTCTCGTAGGCCTACCATTTTGAGCTAAATATTAATATTCCCCAATAAAAAGTTGTTTGAGGTGTAACACTACCTCAAAATAACAGCACCACCAGAGCCAGATACCCACAGCTCTATTATACCCTATGGGCGAGGAGAGAAGGAAGCAGGAGAAGGGGAGAGTCATGGTAGCTACCAGGGAATTGAAACATTAGGTGATCAGGAAATGAGAGAACAGAACCTTGAAACACTCCAGAGGACAAATCCTATCCAAATTATTCTGCCTCTTAGTGGAAACGATTTGTGTCTCATCAAGCATAAAAAGATCAAAACCACGAAATGGTTACTGACTCCACAAAACAGACAATGGATAAGAAGTTCAGGGGATACTGAAAGATCAAACAGTATCAACAGGGAAGATTATCCCTTGTTCAACTTTGTAAGCAAAGATCATCCACCAGTGTAACAAAAGCTGTCTTGTTATCAAACTTAACCCTGAAAGCAGAATGAAATGGGTCAAGGGCAGATGTGACTTCCAAGAACTACTGGAGGTGCTCTGTTACCCCACACTCTATTACCTTCCCCAGAAAAAGTAGATTGGAGACTGGCCTATAATTGGTCACTTCATCCTTAGCCTGTGAAGGGTTTTTAAGCAGAGGTCAAAACAGAACAATTAAAACATCCCATGCTTTTCAGATAAAATAATGATACTCCTTGACCAACTACCTTTTAAAGACAATCAGGTCAGCTGAATGGAAACAATTTGTGGTAAATCAATTTCTTGACTTTGTTATGATTGATAGACAACAAGGTCTTAGACTTGCCCTGTCATAGATACACAGAAATAAATTTCAAAATGTGAAAAAGTAATCAAATTACTAATTGCCAAATAATCCACAGATGATGCCCAACTGAGCCAAGTAGAACAAAGAGCACTCTTTTATCCACCTCTTGCAAACATATTTGAATATCTAACTTTCTGATGTATTTCTGCATCATTAATCCACTTTTTTAATAGTCCTGGCATTTGTATGAGGCTAATGCCATATTTTGACATGATATTAAACAGGAGCTCAGTTCTGTTGAGTGGCAGTTGCTGTAGAGTCAGGGGGGAAATTATTGCTAGGCAAAGCACATTTTAAAATGTCACAACAACTGTTAAGGTGAAGCATGCAAATTCTAAGCCTGAAATATTCTAAAATCCTCTACTGTTTCTAAGATTGCTAGGTGCAGAGATAGAAAGGAAATATTTCAAGGTGTTTGTTTGCCTAATAAGCACCATATTGTATTTTAGGTTCTTTTTGGAGTTTATTTATATCGAGAAAAACATATATAATATTCATACACCTACCATAAATAATCACAATCCATTTTACCTTCACCTTTTATCTTCAGTATTTAAAACTGAATAAGGAGAATGCAATATTTTCATTTACAGCCCAATGCTATGGTCTGGTCACCAGTCTCACTGATGTCCATATGACTAACATAAGTGCAGGAACACAGCTCTCTCCCATTGTAGAATGGACCATAGTGTGACTAATAGGAACCCTGAGACAAACTCACTCTGAGGAGCTTGGAAGAAATGAATGCCAATAGTTTGGTGTGAAATGCATATTGTATAATCTAAATGTCTATTTCTCAAGTGCAGCCCCCATCTACATACACTTACCCAAAACAGATTTTTCTGCAAACTTGGATGAACTTGCAGAAAAATCTGAGACCTTAAAAAATATGAGGTGTGTGTGTGCACGCATGTTAATTTCCCCCTAAATAAAGCACCTATCTCCAGCAGTCATCAGAAAAACTTGGGAGCCATGCTGGGCCCAGTGGTGAAACCCAAGAGCTGTGCTGAGTCCAGTAGTGGAGCAGCCTGGGAGCCATATTGGTTTCAGCAGCAGTGACAGCACAGACCAGGAGCTGTGCTGGGTCCAGCAAAAAAAGGGGGGGGGAGGGAATTCCCCTGCATGAGTCTTGCAGGCCCAGTTGTATATTCAAACAGCCAAGTCAGCAAAATCTAAGGATAATTAAATCTGGTAATAGGAACTATAAATGGGCAAAACAGATTTATCTAGTAACCTGAGAAATGTCCCATGTTTGCAGAAATATCTGAAATCTATCAAAATATATTGGGGAGTTTAAATAAACCCCAAATGATAAAAGGAATGTCTGTAGCTTTAAGAAACAGATTTCTTCAGTGGTTGTTGTTAGGCAATCATAGTATTCTAAGCTTGGTTTTTGTGAGTAAAAGGCAGGGAGAAGGGACAGGGTCCTGCCCAGTGTTGCTTTGACCTTTTTGGGGAAGACACATTGGTGGGCCAGGCTGACAACTATCACTGGATGACTGGGTACCACCTGACTTCCATTACTCAACTGGGCCTGGCTGCTTGCTAGTGCTCAACAGCAACTACCATATGAATACCAGTGTTTTAGCAATTATGTTTGAATGAACATCTTGCTATGGAAGATTACAAGAATATTGTAAACTGCTTTGGCCCTGCTCTGTAGAAAAGTGAGGAAATATGAAGTAAATAAATAATAAATATAGCTGAAGATGGGAGGCAGATAAAAAGTTGAGAAGGGGGAAATGAGGCATGAAAAGAGAAGAGGGGACAGGGTTGCCAGTAGGGGGTAAAGAAAGGAACACAGGGGAAAGTGAGGTGCCCCTCAAAACATCCTTGAGTGTTTCCTACCATGCAAATGCACCTGGTCCAGTGGCTAGATCATAGTTTTACTAGGTAAAGAAGTTGGGGTGGGGTCAGGTAGGTAGGAACTGCTGAGCTGTTGAATGGGAAGGAAGAAGGAAGCAAGAAAAATGTAGAGGCTGTGGGGGATGCTAAGGAACACAAAGAAGAAATAAGATTCCTCACACAAGTCCTTGTGGGTTCCTGCTTGTATAAACTATTTCTTAAACTGGCCTCTGTGGAAGAAGAAGAAGAAGAAGAAGAAGAAGAAGAAGAAGAAGAAGAAGAAGAAGAAGAAGAAGAAGAAGAAGAAGAAGAAGAAGAAGAAGAAGAAGAAGAAGAAGAAGAAGAAGAAGAAGAAGAAGAAGAAACTGGATTTATATTCCGCCCTCCACAATCTCCTCTAACTTCCTCCCCCACAACAGATACCCTGTGAGGTAGGTGGTGCTGAGAAAGATCTCACAGAAGCTGCCCTTTCAAGGACAACCTCTGCCAGAGCTATGGCTGACCCAAGTCCATTCCAGCAGCTACAAGTGGTTCTCCCATATAAGAGTCTGCGCATTTAACCACTACACCAAACTGGAAGAAATCTCCATCTTTTAGAATATTAAACTTGCATTTCTAAGCACACTTACTAGGGAGTAAGTTGCTGGGAGTGTAGCAGGAAGACTATCAGTAGGAGTTACTTCTGATTAAGTATGCTTAAGGTTGTTCTGTCCAACAACAGAAACAAATGAAAATATGCAACCATGAAAATAAAGTATTACTATAATTTAAAACAGCAATAGAACTAAATAGATAGCCACCTCTCTAGTAGCATCAAATTGAGAAAAGTAACTGCTTCTTACAATTCTGTTAATTAACCATTGTGTCTGAGTCTTGAGGTAGAATCGTTTGGGTGCACATAAAGCATACTTTATCTATTAATAGTAAACAGCAATTTTCCTTTACAAGCACAACATAGCAGCAAATACAGCCATACCACACCTCTTAGATAGTCTACAATAAATGTTCTAAAACTAGAGATGATTTACTACAGTGTATAGCATCTGAAAGATTATCATTAATTTCAAGAAGGTGATGATTAATTTGTGTGCATATGGTATTTCTGAAGCAGGAATGACAAAATATTTGGTTCAAGTGAACAATTACCTATTAATAATTAATTAATATGGTATTCAGATTCTCTAGTGCTTAACACTATTGACTAAAAAGAACAGAATTCAATAGTTAAAATGGTTATGCTATTTATTTATTTAGGTTATTTCTATGACACATCTTCAGAGCCCCACTCAAGATGGCTTACAATTAAAACCACATCACAATATTTAAAAACAAGCCATTAATAACAAGTCATTGGACATAAGCAGTGAAAAAACTATGCATAAAACAGTGACAAACAATTAAAACATTGATAAGATAAAACCATTAATTAAAAACCTGGGTATAATGACGTGTTTTGACCTGATGACTAAAAGAAAGTAAAGTTGGCACCAGGTAAGTCTCTCAAGGGGGAGGGCATTCCAAGGATGCCACAACAGAAAATGCCAGAAGGATGCCATGGTCAATGATATTGACAGCCACTGAGAGGATCAGGAGAATCAACAGGATGCAAGGATGCACTCTCCCATCCTCCTGGCAAAGGTCAGGGCAACCAAAGATTTTCATCCCAAATCCAGGTCTGAATCCAGACTGAAATACAATACATCTACTCCATGATTGCCTGAAGCTTTGTAGGTACCACCTGATGGAACCTTGCCAAATAATGGAATACTAGCCACCAGGTGGTAACTGTTTAGGATGTTTGGGTCAAGGGATGCATTCTTAAGGAGAGGTTTCATAAGTGCTTCTTTCAAAGTAGTCTGAAAGGCACATTACTTTCTTCAGAGAGACATTTGTTACTTCCTGGACCAAAGTAAACCAATTCAGCTCACCATGATACTATTAGCCCTGCAGAGCAAGGAGCAAGAGTGGATATTGTTAGCTACACAGTGTGTAGCCTTGTACATACAAGCACCTTGTATATACTTCATCAGACCTTGCCAATGGAAAGTCATTCATTCAACTAGGACAACACTGCACTCCAATTACATCCAAGAGACTGAGTCAGTACAACTGAATGTCTTTGTGGCAAATGCCACAATGGATTACAATTTTTTTTAAAAAAATTAAGGCTTAAGGGAACACAAGTTTAGCACTGTTCTCTAAAATACTGACATTATTACAATCTAACAACAGAAATTCTAACCTGGATCTCCAAATAGCTTACCTTCCCCTTAGTGAAAACATCATCTCCATTTCTAGCTAATTTTCTCTTGCCTGTGTCTCCCATTGATCCTCTCAAAGTGACATATACATCAGCATCTGTTCCTGAATCCGGGGATGAGTGTGTTGAGATATGCAGAACAAACTGTTTCACTGAAGAAAGAGGTACTCAATTTCAATCAATTAAACACACATATTTAATTAGAATATTTTTTATTTCTAGGGTGTAATTTGCCAAGGTGGCCTTTAAAGTGGTTCTTGGGCTTTGCTTACACAGGCACTGAAAGACCCCATACAGTTAAGAGTCATTTCACCTGATCACTGAGCTCAGAAATCCTGCTGTTTCCCCCACAATGTAAGGCTGATTCTACATTCATGTTTGAGTCTGATTTTCTGAGCACTGAAATCACCTTCTAGAAATCCAGATTATATTTTTGTATCTACATTCAAACTTTTGCTCCTAATCTTTCCTGCGATTCTTTCATTGATTTATATAAGTGTCTGTGTTGACGTGCTGCATTCATTAGGTGGCGCTACTGCTCTCATTTCCCCCCATGAATACATTTATCCTTCTCCTCTTTCCCCTCCTCTCCTCCTTACCAGACCAAGAGGGGAGGTAACAGCAGCTGCCCTAGTATTAACCATGATAGCCAAACGGAGCTTCCATGTAAAGTGGCATTAGATCTCTGGGGAACACGCAACAGCTGGGGGAACACGCTGGGGGAACACGCGACAAACTGGGATTTGTGGTCCTCTTCGATCCACCAAGCTGGATTTTGATGTGGAAGAAGGGGTGCTGGACAACCGGGGCAGGGCACCTTCAGGAACGGACAAAGGAAGCCAAGAAGCAGATGGATGTCATGCGCTGCAGCCCTTTGCATGCGCGCAAATGACTGCTGAGGAAATGTAAAGAAGAGCCAAGTAAAGCCTGCTTTTGTTCTTTGAATCACTTGACAACTGCTAAAAAAGGAGGGGGTCTGGGCAAAAGTCAGATCTAAGGAACTATTTTGTCTGCTTGCCCCCTGTGCTCCAAAATACAGTATGGTGCACCACATGCTATACACTCCCATGCTCAGGGGACTCTGCCCTTCAAGAGGACATGTGCTGGTTCCTGATCCAAAGAGTGGTTCTCACTGCAGCTGCTCCAAAGCAAGGTGCCCCCAGCACACTCACACAGGCAGACACCGGGGCACACATTGGGACACACCCAGTTGTGCCCCAAAACATTCCTTGGACCACCCCATATGACACATCCCCATGCTCGGAACACTGTCCCCTGCAAGAAGATGTGTAGTGGTGCCTGATCCAAACAGTGGTTCTGATCCCACAAGCTTCCATATGGAGTGCAATCTAGAAGCCGGTATTCCGAAGGAGATTTGAATAGGGAATGATTTCGAGTTCTCGCCCTCTGCACTCCAAAATACAGAATGGACCACCGCATGCCATACACTCCCCTGTTCACAGGACTCTGTTCATCTAGAAGACATGTGCTGGTTCCTGGTCCAAAGAGTGACTCTCATGCCAGCTGCTCCAAAGCAGGATGCCCCCCAGGACACTCACAGTGGTGGACACTGTTGTGAGGCTGTACTCCCCAAAAAATCTTTGGACCACTCCCAAGGGCACATCCCCATGCTTTGGAGGCTGTCCCCTGTGATAAGACATTCAGTCATGCCTGGCCCAAATACTGGTTCCAGCACCATAAACTTCTATTTGGAGTACCACCAAGAGGCCTCTATTTCAAAGAAGATTTGAGTAACAAAGCAGGAGACAAGTTCACCTTTAAGACCAACTGAGTTTTATTTAGAACATTAGCTTTTGTCTTAGAGAGTACACAAAAGCTTATGTTCTAAATAAAACTTGGTTGGTCTTAAAGGTGAAACTTGACTCCTGCTTTGTTCATCTGCTTCAGACCAGCATGGCTGCCCACCTGGATCTAGCTAAGATTTGAGTAAGGAACTGGAATTACTCTATGGCCTCTGTACCCCAAAATAAGGTTTGGACCACCATATATCATACACCATCACACTCAGGGAACTCTCCCCTTTGAAAGGATATATGCTGCTTCCCAGTCCAAATCACTGTTCTTGTGCCAGATGATCCAAATTGCAGTTCCCCAGGACAATCACACAGGCAGAACCCAGGGCCTGAATGTGCCCCAAAATAAACTTTGGATCACTCCAAATGACATATTCCCATGCTCTGGAGACCATCCCCTGTAAGAAGGCATACAATGATGCTTGGTACAAACAGTGGTTCTGGTACTACAAACTTTCACTTGGAGTACCACCAAGAGGCCTGTATTTCATAGGAGATTTGAATGGGGAGCTGGTTTGATTGTTTGCCCTCTCTATCCCAAAATAAGGTCTTGTCATACATCCCCATATTCAGGAGACTCTCCCCTTCTAGGGGACATGTGCTGGTTCCTGGTCCAAAGTATGGTTCTTGTGAGCTGCTCCAAAGTGCTGCACTACAATTTTCTATTTGGGGTACTCCTATAAAGGCCTGTCTTTCAAAGACTATTGGGATAAAGAGCCTCTCCCATTGAGGCGCCAGCAGGCAGATTTTAGAGTGAAGGTCATTTCATTATTGAATAGGGATTAACACTCCTCAGGAAAGCTTCAGTTCCTGATAACAAAACCTGAGGTTGCTGAATTTGAATTCATTCACAGGTTCACACCCATGGACCCATCAGGGCTTAATTGATTCTTATCTCACCATAGATGCTGATGTTCCATACCCATGTCCCAATCAAGCATCCTTTTATCTGGATATAATATCTAAAACATTTCCACTCAAATTCTGTCTGAACAGAGAAGCTCTGACAGTTGAAACCTCAGATTCCCAAAACCAAACTATCCACAAAGGTACATGCACCTAGACAAAACAATCACTAGACCTACCAAGATCAACTAGACAATCTCAGGTTTGTTCACCTGCTCATCTTTCAACGCTGTATATGCTAACTCCTAACCCACCAGCTATATGTATTTCTGCTCACTGTATCCCATTCCCTCGTCTGAAGAAGTGTCCTGGGGGCACCTTGCTTTGGAGAAGCAGCAATGAGAACCACTCTTTGGATCAGGAACCAGCACATGTCCTCTTGAAGGGCAGAGTCCCCTGAACATGGAAGTGTATGGTATGTGGTGCTCCATACTGTATTTTGGGGTGCAGAGGGAAGGCAGTCAAAATAGTTCCTTATTCAACTCTCCGTTGAAATACAGGCCTCTTGTGGTATTCCAGATAAAAGCTTGTGCTTGGACCAGGCACCACCACGTCTTCTTGAAGGGGACAGTGTCTGGACCGGGAACCAGTGTTTGGACTGGGCATCACCACATGTCTTCTTGAAGGGGACAGTGTCCCAAGCACTTATGTTTCTTGCGGTGTTTTTTGGGATGGTCCTAATATTGTTTTGGGGTACAGTCTGACGCCAGTGTCTGCATGTTTGGATATCCTGGGGACACCTTGCTTTAGAGCAGCTGGCATGAGAACCGCTCTTTGGACCATGAGGCAGCATATGTCCTCTTGAAGGGCAGAGTCCTATGAACATGGGGGTGCATGATATATGGTGGTCTAGACCTTATTTTGGGGTTCAGAGCTTTCAAACTCTTCTCGGTGTTTTTTTGTTGTATTCACGAATAAGTGATGAATAAGGAATGAATAAGGAACTGCAAATAAGGAACCAACTTCAGCCTTTTGAAAGACAGGCCTTTACAGTGGTTCCCTCACCCCCGCCGCCCCCAAGCACCTACTCTGTTGTGCTTCAGGGCAAATTCCACAGGTATCTGAAATGCTGAAATTTCAATAGGATTTTTTCCTGTGTCCTTCTGAAAGATATGAATGCCAAATTTAAAAGCTGCTTGAAACCATGGAGGGGGGGGGAGGGGGGCAGGTATTTCCAGAGACCAAGGCATGGAATACTTTTCTGCTTGAAAAGAGCTCCTTTGAAGAGAAACAATCATTTATTGCTTTATGACCCTTTGCAGAGTGGTTTGTTTATTTTATAAAAAAAAAGGTAGCAAAGAATTTAACACCAACTTTGTACCTGAAGTATTTACCCATGATTGGAATGTTTCCCTGCATCATCCAATATTCACAGAATTCTACAAAATTTCAAACCCTAGCATTGCAATCCTCAACTAATTACACCATTTTAAACCAATGGAATATACCACATAAGTGAAGGCAAATACCAGGGATTTTTTTTGGGGGGGGGGGGGGGAGCTGCAAGTGCCCACTTGGAATGTCAGCTTCTTCTGCATTGGAAATTAGGTTTTTGATTTGGAGATAACTTTTAATAGTGGGTGCCTTTAAGTTAACATGCACATTAAGCAGTATAGGAACGCAAAACAAACCATTTATTCCCTCTGAGTCATGGAAAGGCTGGCCCTCCATGTCTCCAAGCCCTTATGGTGAGATGAAATAAGAAAAACAACAGACCTCCCCCCCCCCCGAAAGTGATCATAATAAAAATGCATCAAAAACTCTGGAGGAACCTGGCGTCACATCCTCTCCTGAAAAAAATAATAATAAAAAAGACGCAAAACTAAATATCCCTTTACAAAGAAAGCATTAAAAACCCACCCCCAAATCTTTCTGCAAAAGACCATGAGTTTGCTGAAACACCCAGTTGTTCCAAATGGTTACCTTCTAGAAATGTTCCAACATTTGATTACTCAAAAGAGCAATAGGCTAGCATGACTTTAATTACTGCCCAAATTTGTGGTCAGGGCTGAGCTGTTGTTGAATTCATAGTTTTAACAAACCTGATTACCAGACTCAGCACTAAAGTTTCCGATCAACACGAACAGCACCTCGCCTAACAGTGTTGCTTTCCATTTTATACTTGGATAGTTGGAGAATTGATCTGTGCTGATGAGCCTCCAGGAACAAACTGGCAGTAAAAGGAGGGATGCAGGTTCAGAGTGTACAATGGGCACATGAAAAAAAAACCAAAATCCAATAGCTGGACTAAACTGAGAAACGTCATAGGTAGCACCAGCCAGTAGAAAGTGATGCTCAAAATGCCACCTGCTGTTGTTAACTAAACAACACACCAACATTTACACTTATGGCCTTAGATCCAAACCTGCAGGAAAACCCTCCTTCAAAAGTAGTTTTGAAAAGTGAGGAGGAACTCCGTGGCAAAAACATTTTCAGAGCCAATTCAGGATTTTAAATGTAAATGACAGTCAAAACACCGGAGCAAAACAGAAGTGAAGGTGGATTGTAATGTAGATGGTCACTTTTAAAATCGCAGCATTACTGGATCTTTTGCCCAGCGTAAAATCAGCCTAAATCTGCAATAAAGCTCTTGAATGACCCCTTATCATTCCGAATCAAAACAAAAACTGGCTGGCCATTAATTCAGTATCATGATCTCAAAGACGGGTGCTTCTCTCTCTCTGTTTGTATACAGGATAATAAGGCATTTTGAAGGGCTCTATAGTTAAAAAAATAGTATCTAGCACAGCAACTTATTTTGCTGATTTGCAAGCCCTCTTAATCATCATTGGGGATTAAGCATAATCCTATCTGCCTGCTGCCACTTCCGCATCCGTCTTCTTAAATGACCACGCTTGTGGGTGATAAAACTTAGTTTTGTCCAGGTTAGACTGAGACAAACATCAATTCGAAAATGGTTTTTCAATTAATAGCTCATTGAGTATTGACTAGACTATTCCAGAAAAATGATAATTTTAGCCAAATAGTGTTTGTCCACATACTTCCCTGCTTTCTTCTGTTGCTTTGTTAATTGTCAATATAACAAATATGGTGGAGGTACCTGCCTTTGTGAAGAGTGACGTATACTGATACTGCAATATAATAACAATAATCAATAATTTTAACTCCCACTAAAATTAACATGATTGTATAGCGGAACCCCAGAATAAATGATTTAATAATATATAATCAATATAGAAAGCAGTAACGCAAGCTTTGATAAGGCAAACATAAGAGCTTTATTGAGAGGCAGAGCTTCAGCAGAGCGAAAAGAGGAACTAACCTAGCAAGCTATACACTGATTACTAAAATGATTGCTACATAGGATACACAGCTAAACCACAGACCACAGGTGTTTACTGCAAAGGAAACAGGCCCATGAAGAGCTCGTGCTCGGCCCATGGATAGTCCCTGCTAATGGGAAGTCCCTATATGGCCTGAGCTACTTGTTAGTAACTCTGAATGTTTATGAGATACTGTCTCATGGTAGTAATTCTGAATACTATTGAAGTATATGGGAAGAAACCGGTTAAAACCAGACAGGTTCAGATACCCAACCACAAAGTGACCCCAAGTAACACCGAGTCACACGAAGTCAGAATAGTGGCTTCAGTTCCTCTAACTAAATATGGGCAAGGCATCCCTACTGTTCAGGTCCGCATATAGGAAGGTGTCTCAGGAAGATGTTCTAAGGGGGGTCATGTGATGTCTAAGGGGGGGGGTCATGTGATGTACTGTGTAGTGAAGATGTATACTGTATAGTAAGGATGAAAATGGGTCATGTGAGAGGAAATGTGCCTGCTATAAAAGGCTGGGAGTTTCTGTGCTCGTGGCTCAGTCTCTCCTGAGAGTCTGCAGCCCGTGTACAGGGCCCGTGCATGTTAAATAAAGAAGCTGTGTTTCCTGACTTCGTCTCTGGCCTCTGTGATTGCTCCAACTGAAATTGGTAACGTATAAATAGGGTTTTTCCTGCTACAATTGTAAATGAACTGTGATTTTAACAGTTTTTATAAAATGTTTGAAGCAAATATCAAACCTGTTAACCAGTTGCAGCCAGCTGTGAGAACTGGAAATTCAGTTGTTGTGTACTGATCTGAAAAATCTCGGAGACATGGGAAAGCTAGAATTTGTTTACTTTTTCTGTGTTGGAGCTTTACCTGTATATGAAGAGGGATGATAAAATACATATCTGGATCAGTCCAAGGTTCATGCAGCAGAATTTTCCCATCACACCCAGCAAATGTCTTTAGGAAGTTTCCTAAATAGAGATGGGCATGAATTGGCTGACAAACTAAAGTTTTTGTGGTTTATGAAGTGGTTCATGAAATGATGCCTGCGAACCAAGAAACCACCACAAACTTCCAGGAATTTTGATGTAGTTTGTGAAGAGGAGAAAGCAGGGTTTTAAGCTGCTTGGTTTAAATAGCTTGAAACCCCTGCTTTCTGCTTTCCACAAAAAGTCATGGGGAGCAGAAAGCAGGGGTTTAAACTTTAAACAGTTCAAGAACTGAATGGAACTGGTTCAATTTGCGAACCAGCATATGCGTTCTTTGTTCAGCCATGAACCAAACTGCAAAAATGTGTTTCTTGCCCATCCCTTTTCCTAATTAGAGATGGGCATGGACCTAAAAAGGTGGCTCAGTTCTAGCTTCATGGCAGTTCACGGACTGAACCCCAAATTGAACTGAAGCAAACTGGCACCACATGGACTGAACCAGTCCGACAAGTTTGGCTTTCTTTTTCTCATGGCTGCAGCTCACCACGGCCAGAAGAAAGAGAGGAATCACCCAGGAAGGGGTTCCTTCCCTCTTTCTCCTAGCCATGGCTTGCCAAGGCCAGGATAAAAAGAGGGCATTGCCCAGGAGGAAGTCCAAGGTTGCTGAGCTGTCAGGGAGAACTCTTTGTAACAGGAAGCCCACAGCTGGGCTGGGGGGAGCTCTCCCCACCAGCTCTGCTATCTTGGCCTCCCTTCTGCAACCCCTCTAAACTGGCTGTACAAGGGAGCCACAGCTGGGATGGTGGGAAGAGTTCTCTCCATATATCAGCTGTGGATTTAAATGGCTCAGAGCCTGTGACGGATTGAACTTTTTAAAAGCTTAGAAGTGCTAAACAGACAGTTGAAGGATTGATTCTTCACAGAAACAGAGAGCCTTGAGTGACAGGCTGCTCCAAGGAATCTGTTTGGTTAGGATCGTCTGAGCAGAGAGAGACTTGAAAACTACATGCTGAGGAGACAATTAGTCAGATTTCTGCCTTGACTGAGTTGAGTGGTGACACAGCCTGATTTCAGCCTTAGCAGTTTAACACAGACAGGAGCACAGGGGGAAAGTTGGCAAAGAAGTGACATTAGGTGAAGACTCCCATTTGGGCCAAGGAAAAAGGATAAATCTTCTAGAAAAAGGAATTTCCCTATCCAGACAAACAGGGAGTTAGCTCTGAAGAGTGTGGAGATCTCTGTTCTGATGTGGTTAGAAAATGCCAGTAGAAACCTTAAAAATCAGTTAAAAACTCAACTTAGATAAACACTGGAACAATACCCTCTCAGCATAAATATTTAAGTAACTGTGAATAGCTTAAGTAGCTCTCATTAGCCTGAAACATAAGAACTAACATCTGTACATGTACTGGTTTTACTTCTGAGTTATCTATATTGAGTTACCTCAGAAATTTCAACCACTAATTTCACCTGACCTTTCCCTTCTATGTTGAATATATCTCAAGTACCATTCTCAGTGGTTTGTTACAGGGTAATCCCAAGCCTTCCTTGCCTCTGAGGAAGAGAAAGGGAGGGTGGTCATCATAAAGCATAAACCCATGCATTCTTCTCTTATGAAAAGTCACGAGCCACCACAAACTTCCCCCCAAAATTGTTGAGGTTCATTGTGGTTCTTCAGTTCATGAACTTCAGTTCACAAATTCTGAACAGCCCAAAATCTGTGACAATTTTGGTTTGTCAGTTGGTCTGTGACCATCCCTATTCCTAATGTCTCTGGTAAGCTAACTAGTGGGACATGAAGATAAAAGACATTCCTTCTTGTGATTGTTGGTTAAACTCTTCTGAAGATGGGAAGTGGCTTCTCCCACAAAAGTTTCATAAAGTCATCTAAACTAATGACCATACTGGGACAGAGGATCAGGTTCTAACAGCTTTTCTGCTCTATCTCACCTAAGAACATAAGAGAAGCCATGTTGGATCAGGCCAACGGCCCATCCAGTCCAACACTCTGTGTCATACAGTGGCAAAAAATTTTATATATACACACACACTGTGGCTAATAGCCACTGATGGACCTGTGCTCCATATTTTTATCTTGAAGGTGGCTATACTTGTGGCCGCCACCACCTCCTGTGGCAGTGAATTCCACATGTTAATCACCCTTTGGGTGAAGAAGTACTTCCTTTTATCCGTTTTAACCTGTCTGCTCAGCAATTTCATCAAATGTCCATGAGTTCTTGTATTGTGAGAAAGGGAGAAAAGTACTTCTTTCTCTACTTTCTCCATCCCATGCATTATCTTGTAAACCTCTATCATGTCACCTTGCAGTCAACGTTTCTCCAAGCTAAAGAGTCCCAAGCGTTTCAACTTTTCTTCATAGGGAAAGTGCTCCAGCCCTTTAATCATTCTAGTTGCCCTTTTCTGGACTTTCTCCAATGCTATAATATCCTTTTTGAGGTGCGGCGACCAGAACTGCACACAGTACTCCAAATGAGACCGCACCATCGATTTATACAGGGGCATTATGATACTGGCTGATTTGTTTTCAATTCCCTTCCTAATAATTCCCAGCATGGCGTTGGCCTTTTTTATTGCAAACGGACACCTGATTAATCTCCTTGTTGCAGTCCCTTGCATGTGGCTTTTGCCCATGGGGTCTTTCAGAAAAGGGACCCTTCTTCTTCTGCCAGCAGAAACATGTGTTTCAATGTATTGAGTTTTCAAGTTAGTTATATTTTGTATGAAGGCATATCTTGTTGGCTAATGTCCTCCCATAGAACAGGAAAATGGATTGCATTACTGGTTCTGAACATGAGCTTCTAATAGATACTATATCTGACAGAAATCAATATAAGTACCCCCATGCTTTTGTGTAAACCATGTTAAAACATATGTAAGCTAGTAACCATGTCTAAGCATAAATTAATTACATGCTGTGTGAATCAGTATTTTCTTTTGCCTGTCCTTTACCTCCTGCCAACAGCTTCATCAATTGATACTCCCTCTACAGAATTTTCTAATATTGTAAACATAAACTTACATGTTTCAGATGCTCTAACATCGTATTATGAAGAGATCTGCTGTGTGAATTCTAAGACTGTTATTTAAAGAACATCTTTCAAAAGGTAGAACAAACACATCGCTGGGCTTTACCTCATGGCAAAACCAGGTCTCCCCACCTATGTCTTCTATTTTCAAGCGAATTTTGCAGATCGTGCCAAACTTGTTATCTAGTTCCAGTGATGCCTGATGTGCTTCAGCCCTGTTGAACCATCCTTTGGGAATGCAGACTGAGGCAGATGCACCTTTGTCATCACAAACTGATAGAGTCAGTTTTGGGTTTGTGCTATCGTGTGAATTCTTCCTGGTTGTAACAGTGATATCCCAAGTTCCTAGAAAAGTAAACCAGTGTTTGATTGTAAAACTTGAATGGACTTTACTGGTACAAAAAATAGCATATATAGAAAAATAACTGACAATCAAATATTTTATATCTGCCTTCATGTCAGCAAGTTTAGGACTATATATGATTCTTTACATAGCACTTTGTAAATTGTTTTACAATATTTCATTTCTTTAATCTCAAAACAACCCTACGGAGCAGGTGATTTATGATTCCTGTTTTACAGTTGAGACATGATTCAAGATAGGAATTTGCTTGCCCAGGAGTAATCCTGTGTAAGCAATGAATTAATTTCAGAATTCCCAGATGGTATTGTAGGATAGTACCTGAGTAGAAATGGGAAGATCATTCAAATGTCCATATAGCCATGAAGCTCATTGGATGACAAGACTCTTCATAGGATTTCAAGTGAAAGAATCTCTCTCAGCTTAATATACCACATAGGGTTGTTAAAGCAAAGTGGAGGATGGGAGAACCATAAACCGCTGTGCTTTTTGGAAGAAGGGTGGGACAAAAATGTGATAGAAAGATTCTAGTCTTATTCTGTATCCACAGGACTAAAAGGTGTCTAAGGTATATGGCTGAATCCTGGTGATCAAGAATTTATGGCAAACTATGACTTGCCATGTGATGGAACTTCTTGTAAAGATTAATCAGTCATCTTCCCTCTTGGGTAGGTGGGATTTAGGTTTTGGAAATTTCCTCTGCTTACTCAAAAGGGAGAAAAGATGATTTCTGCCAAGCCCCTTTTCCCTGCTGCCCTCATATCACATAAAATGTCATTCTGTACATTTCTCAACTCACAAGAGTAGCATTAGGAGAGGCACAGGGAGCTGCTGGAGGTAGGGGATGAAAATACAAATAACTTCTGTGAACTCTCTCTGTTCATAGAAGCATAGACTAAACTGTCCAGTTGCAGAATGCAACTTTCCTGCCTCCCCCCTCCCACTGATCTTCACAAAATGCTGCTCCTGGGAAACAGGGGATTTTGAGGAAAGGCATTGGGGAGTGGTCTGTAGCAGGGATGGAAAATAAGTGGAAATTGCCAATTTAGTCTGGATCTAGCACTATGTGTGTGAAATACTTAAATGGAGGAATATAATACTGCCAACATACAGGCTACAATTTTCAGTAAAAATGATTTATCAAACAACCTTGAATATTAAACTTACAAGTAACATTCATCTATATTTTTAATTATCAGAAATAATGTGCTAGCTGACAATAAGAGAAATGCTACACTGGAGACATATTTAGAAAAAAATACAGTGATAATGATCTTCTAAGGCAGGGGAAGTCAACGGTAGCTTTCCAGATGTTTTTTGCCTACAACTCCCATCAGCCCCAGCCATTGGCCATGCTGGCTGGGTCTGATGGCAGTTGCAGGCAAAAAACATCTGGAGAGCTACCATTGGCCACTCCTGTTCTAAGGTGTATGTCTTAAAACAAGGGAAGAGATGTTCTACTCCACTGACAGAAAAACTGCAGATAACATTGCATTCTGTTCTTACAAACAATTGAATATATCACATTTTTATAACACTCACTGTTCTTAATTTGTGAAAGTAAATATGCACATTTCAGTCCATCTCGATTTAAATGTGAGTTATAGAGTAGGGGGTAACAAAAACACTACAAGAACAGATGATGTATTTCAGAAATAGCTTCAAATGTAAGAGCCTTCTGCTCTGCAGTTCTTGGTGCTTGGATATATAAACTATTTTCTTTTCCTTTTTTCCTCTCTGCCACATGCAATCTACAAATCACATTTTAAAACATTGCTTATACTTCTAATCTCCGTATCTCTGTATGTGCTAACATATATTTTCTTTAAACATATTATTCGGCTTTTCAAAGCATCATATACAGTTTGCATGATAGATGTTATTCTAAAGAGGTATTACATTTAGATTTTTTTTGTTCAATAGACCCTCCCAGGAAAGATAATGATAAAATATATCAAAAATGGAGATGGAATATGTTTTGTTGATTTTGCATCTCACCATGAACATTTCCTGCTAGCCTCTCTTTTCTGATTTTCCCAAGAAGTTGCAATTCTTGTTTCATTTTTCCATCACCAATTCCACTGTCCAGCCATTGTTGACAGGAGAATGCATAGGCATCATCACTTTTTTCTTTTTCTTGAATAGTGATTCGGTTGAGGTTCCAGCCAGCTCCATATCCAAACTCATTATGTTCTACAAGCAGTTTGCTTAACATACCTAAATCTATTGCCTGGACACTGAATGTATTCACCTTTGGGGGAAAATAAATGAGTCAACATTGAAGGTATTATAAACATATTACCATTGGTCTGTTAGGCAAATAAATTTTATGTTTCAGTTAATCTGTTTCCTGTTAGCTAAATGAAGAAAGGTCTGAATGGTTACACCCTTCAAAGCCCTTTGACTTAATTTAAACAGGTGTTTAGGATTGTGTTTAGGAAGTTTATTTACAGTCTAGATCAGCAGTGTCAAACTCATTCATTATGAGGGCCGAATCTGACATAAATGAAACTTTGTCAGGCCATGCCATATTGAGCTGGGCCGTGCCATGTCAGACTGGGCCATGTGTGTACCTATTTAAGATTACGTAGCAGAGAAATAAACTTTATAAAGGACACAGACAAACACAATTAAACTTTAAAAAAAAAACCTTAAAACATGCTTAAAACATTAGCACTCATTGGTCTTAAAGGTGCTTTCTTTGTAGCTCTCCCATAGGATCCAGGGAACTGGGCAAAGGATGCTCTGGCTCTTTCTTTCCTTCCCCAGGAGACCAGGAGGGGGAGGGGTCTCATCCAATAGAAGGAAGAGAGGTTTGGTTCAGTAGCTCTGCTGTGTGATTGAGAGAGCCTGGCAAAGCAAGCTCTTCCTCCTCCCTTTCCTCTCCAAGGGAGCCTCAGCCAATTGAAAGAATAGAGGTTTTGCTCTGTAGTTCCTGTGCGATTGAGCAGGTCTTCCAAAGCAAACTGTTATGCAAAAGGAAGCAAGAGAGAGGGAGAAGGAAACAAATGACAGCCAGTTGCTCAGGGGCCTGATAGGAGCCCTCTGGGGGCCTGATTCAGCCCCCGGGCTACATGTTTACCACCCCTAGTCTAGGGCCTATTAGAACGTTGATTGTTCAGAGCCCCTTAAAATGTTAATTGCCTTCCTGTGAAAGATAGCAAATAGAGACACTGTGTAAGAATCCAGAATCAAAGTTCTTGGTGTTTGGGACCTGAAACACTATGAGAGATATATTCATTTATTTGTTAAATTATTCCAATAGCATTGTTTTCTAGCAGTTCTCCAGGAAGACTATTATTAGTAATATTAAACAAACACTTTACACTTTTACAGGAGAAGAGTAGAAGCTGAAAAATATGTCCAGTACAAGGCCCAGTGAGTGCACAGCAGACTTGGGATCTCTTAGCTCTACATCCATCCTATCATACCCTTCGAACTATTATCAGTACTGTTCAAATTGCAGTCTTAAAAATAATGGGATTTCTTTCAGGATGAAAACAACTTGTTAAGCACTACACAGTTTGTTTTGCAATATACAATAATGCATGGGGAGTTTGTGGTGTGGTCTAGAGTGCAGGTGGGTTCACACAAGCACACAGGAAGGTCTGGCCAGGACCTCCAATTAAACTAAGTGTGCATCTTCACTCTCAATCTTCTCCCCCCCTCCAATTCAACAGTTTTCCAATTCCCCAACAAAGTGGGGACACATTCGGCCGGGTCTTCGGACTCTGCACTGGCTTCCAGTGATATACCGAGTCCAGTACAAGGTGCTGGTTATTACCTTTAAAGCCCTATATGGCCTGGGACCTGCCTACCTGAAGGACCATCTCTCCCCACATGCTCCCCAGAGAGTACTGAGGTCGGGAACACAAAATCTCCTCACTATCCCTGGGCCAAAAGAAGCCCGCTTGAAATCCACCAGAGAAAGGGCTTTCTCCGTTATGGCCCCCACATGGTGGAATCAGCTGCCAGAGGAGGTGAGGGCCCTGCGGGACCTTGTTCAGTTCCGCAGGGCCTGTAAGACGACCCTCTTCCGGCTAGCCTACACCTAGCTAAGATGAGAACTCAATGTAGCTTGGCCAGATGTCTGTTCTATATGTAATTGGAATGTTTACTGGTTTTTAACTGTTTTAAATGTTTAATTGTTTATATATTTAAAATTGTTTAATTTTTATGTTTGACCAATTTTTGGAAGCCGCCCTGAGCCACTTGTGGGAAGGGCGGGATACAAATCATGAATAAATAAATAAATAAAATAAAAATAAAAGTTTTATTGAAAAATAAATAGTTACAGAATTAACATGCATGAAACAGTGTACAGAAAAAAACAATAAGTGACCAAGTATTGACAATTAATGAAATGCCAATAATGATAATATACTACTATCTAAATATACATCATGCCCAGACACAAACTCGTTGCCCAATGCATAATTTAAGAAGGGCAACCATTTATCTAATAATGAATGCAGTCCAGATTCTTGAACAGTCACAATAGTATCAGCCAATAGTGCAGGGGAGTTCGTGGTGCAGTCTAGAGTTCAGGTGGGTTCACACATGCACAAAGGGAAAGTCTGGCATGGTGAAGATGTACACTTGGTTTAATTGGAGGTCCTGGCCAGACCTCCCCGTGTGCGTGTGTAAACCCACCTGCACTCTAGATCACACTGCATACAATTCTATGAAGGTAAATTAAAGGGAAAAGGACATATGATAATGTACCAGTTTTTCACTTTACTTAATTTTCTATCCTTCAGAATCTGTTTCAAAAAATACTGATGACAACACAGGCAGAGGTCAACTATGGTAATCTTCTGTGCTGAGATCACTTAAGGTTTACACTACTAAGAGGAGACAAACTCCATTGAAGGCTGACAGATGCATTTTGGAATACTACTGTAGCTTCCAGTAAACAACGTGTTAGCAGCTGCAGTGTTTCATGTTAGAATGAATAAATTATGTTAGAGAATGAACGTGTGCCCATTTGAGAAATAATATGTTAGGGTGGGTGGAAGTGTAGGCACATGTGGGTAGCAATAAGACGACCAGATGGATGGCAAAAAGAAAAGCTATAATTTCACTTGTTGACAGCTAATATAGCATCAGATTATAAGACACACATAAAAAAGTATGTGTGTTTAAAATGTTTTTTTTTTTAAATCAGGCTATTACACTTGTCTTTTAATGAAGATAGGAATATGGTCTACAGACACATTAAGGAAAGGTAACAGTAAGCATACCATTTCTACTAGAAAATAGAATTCCTGACATTTTTACTTCCATGTATTTATGATCATACAAAGCAGTTACCATAGCAAAATACAGTGCATAATGGTAAGTCGAGAAGGTTCCAAATAAGCAATATTCAAGAACAATATATTGAAATAACTTTTGAAACTCTGTACTGTTTTTGATTGTTTAAAATTTCAGATCACTGTAGCACCACAGTATTTTCAATCCCTAACAAAAGCCTCTACCAGAAATATTCTTCTTTTTTCTGTTAGCACTTTTCAACATGAGCTCTATCATTAATCCCATTCTGTATGACAATAAATCACAGTCCTCAGAAAACAGTGGACAAAATCACCCTATTGTTGTCAATGAATTCTCTTTAAGGCACATTAAATTATATAGTTTTTCATAGTTACCCAGAATTTATTTTTGTCCTATGTTATTTCTCCTTTTGTATGAAGGCATATAAACTTCATTGGAAGCATAAATGATGAAAACCAAAATTGTTTCATTTAAATTGGTTTGCCTGATTTAGATTCTGTTTTAGCTAGGCAAAATGATAATTTCCCATTCATTTAACCCATTATACCAGTGAGAGCAGTTAGCTTGAAAGATAATTATTTAAGCAATGTAAACTGACTTTATTCACTGTGGTATAATTGAATTGCTTCATCCTCTTTTATCATGCAGTCGACACCATAAAGATACCTGCACTGATACCTGCCATATATTTACAGAGGCCTAGAGTTCAAAGGGATTCTATGAGTAGCTAACCCTTGCAAGCACTAGGATGCCCTAGCCTTGGAAGATGCTTACTGGATATGCCATTATTAATCACCAAGGTAGGAAATTGTATGATTTCCCTGGGTGAGCTTACTGAATAGTTTAGCTGTTCTTATAGTTAGCCAGTTTTTTACTGAATACCAACCTGAATTTGCTTTTCAACTTGAATGCATGATTTCTTGTCCATTCTTAAGTGCCCATAGTTGTTTCACCATTCTTTAGATATTTGAAAATGAATACAATTTAATCTTTTATCTAAGGGAACTATTTCTGTTTCTTCTGGGTTTAGAAGAGCTAGAATTACACAGCTAATAATGTCTTCTGAATCATTTCTCGTTTTCTGCTACTACTCTTTTTAAACTTTGATGTCCAAAATATATATGACATTTTGAAGCTTAATCAGAGTTAACTAGAGAACACCCATTTCTTCTTGTACTTAGTACTTTCGCTAACACACTGTAAAGTGACATTTGCATCACATTGTTAACATATTTAGATGATGATCTTATGTACCCCCTACATAACTGGGAATTTCCTCATTTGATCTCTGTTTCCATAGTGATTTATAATTCTCTACCAGAGTCATATAGACCTATCCAGGGCCTTTTTTGAGCAGGAACATACAGGAACACAGTTCCAGCTGGCATAGAATCAGGGTGTGTGGCCTAATATACAAATGAGCTGCTACTGGACAGTTTCTACAAAAAAGCCCTATGTGAAACAATGGTGATGTCAAGGGGTGTGGCCTAATATGCAAATGAGTTTCTGTGGAGTTTTTCTACCAAAAAACCCCTGGATCTATCTCTTTATTGAATGTAGATTATAATTTTTTTGGTACAATAATGGCAGAAAGGTTAAGAAAATGCAAACCAAATTTAATACATATTCATAATAGGTGCAATAGAATTTGTAAAAAAGACAAAAAGAAAGGAGCATATTTGTTTTTAGATGCATTTGTTTTTGTTTGATAATATATGACCTTTTCTATTGAATGTACTTCAGCTAGAAACAAAAGAACAAGTTACTGCTTCAGCTAGAAACAAAAGAACAAGTGAAAAAATGTATGATTAAATGGATGCAGAACTTTAGAGAGCAAATACCTATGCATCAGTGGGAATGGTTACGGGAAAAAGAAATTAAATTTACAGCCAGCCAAGTGTTAAGAGAAAATTGCTATAAAATGTTTTTTTCAGATGGTATATTACTCTGAAAAATATTGAGAAAGTAGATAAAAATTACAAAAGAAAATGCTAGAACTGTCAATATACAGATGGAACCTTTTATCATATGTGGTGGACTTGTGAAAAATCAAGCAAACATCAGAAGGAAATACATGGGAAAATGCAGAATATATTACAATTCAGATTTCCTATGAAAGCTAGCAATATGTTATTAGGAATGCTGCCTAATAAATCACCAAGCGTTCTAGAACAGAAAATATGGTAATAGTGGCTAGAATTGTCTTCACAACAAAATGGAAATCAGACCTGTTCAAGCTTAGAAGAATGGAAAAATAAACTTGCTGATTATGCAGTAATGCAGTGAAATTAACAATTTATCAGAAAAATAAAATCAATTTCAAATTCTGAGGAGAAATGGAATGTCTAATGCATAAGTAGGAAATAAACAGCATGAGAAAAAGTTCAAAATTGAGAATGAGAAACAATTTAAATGAATTATGATGCAGAAACAGAATGAGACAGCTTTGAATATGAAAGCCTAAGGAATTTGATTTTTTGAACATAATATCCACTATTCTTTATTGTGATATATATTATATAATTATGTAATTCCTTACTGTGAAATATATTCTTTAATATATATGACTTTTCTTTAAATTTGGGTATATTACCAGCTGTAATTAGAAAGTAGAATGATGAAAAATATAACACAGAATACATAGTAATGATGCAATTAATAATATAGTAAAACAGATTATGAAATCTGGAATTCAAAATGTTTGAACTGTCTTAAAATATTACGAAGAGGAGTTGGGTCGAAATATTTCTGTTTATATATCCTGTAATGTATTTTTAAGTATTTCTATTATATTATTATATAATGTTTCTTTTCTTTTGTATCCCTTATATATAATTATCTTGGTTTAAAAAAAATATAAGGTTTTTTTAATTAAACATAACTGGATATTTTCTAAATGAACAATTAGACATTCTTCTTTGAGCATAAGGTCTTTCCAATAAGCTTGGATTTTTCAAAGGTTGTGATGCAGAAACTTCACAGTCATGCGATTTGAACCACAGGTGTTTCAGCAATTTGTGCTCACCCCACATCAAATATCACTGGAAGCAGCCAGATCGTCACTCAAGGGAGTTGGTAAACATATCTGAGAAAGACCCAAGTTTGGAATTCTTTTTGTTGTTCAGTCACACAGTCAAGTCCGACTCTTTGCGGCTCCCATGGACAAAGTTACGCCAGGCCCTCCTGTCTTCTACCATCCCTTATATGGGTTTCTACCATCCCGGACCCTTATATAGGTTTCTCAGGAGACATGTGAGGTGAGCTGGTACTCCCATCTCTTTAAGGACTTGCCACAGTTTGTTGTTATCCACACAATCAAAGGCTTTAGCGTAGTCAATGAAGCACTATTATTTTTCTGATACTTCCGTGCTTTCTCCATAATCCAGTGAATGTTGGCAACTTGAGCTCTAGTTCCTCTACCTCTTCGAAACCCAGTTTGAACTTCTGGTAGTTCCTGATCTACATACTGCTGAAGCCTAGCTTGTAGGATCTTGGCATTACCCTTCTTTGGGATCTGCTCAAATTCGTGTTAGTTACTTCAGTAACACTGTCCAGCCATCTCATCTTTTGCCATCCCCTTCTTCTTTTTCCTTCTGTCTTTCCTAGCATCAGGATCTTCTCCAGTGAGTGCTCCCTTCTCATTTGGTGGCCAAAGTATTTGAGTTTCGGCATCTGACCTTCCAGGGAACAGTCTGGGTTGATTTTCCTTAGACTGACTGATTTGATCTTCTTGTAGTCCAAGGGACTCTCAAGATTCTTCTCCAGCACTATAGCTCAAAAGCATCTATTCTTCTGTGCTCAGCCTTCCTTATGGTCCAACTTTCACAGTCATACATTACTACTGGGAATATCATCGCTTTGACTATACGGACTTTTTTTGGCTGGGTGTCTCTACTTTTTATTATACTGCCTAGGTTTGCCATTGCTGTCCTCCCAAGGAGCAATTGTCTTTTAATTTCATGGCTACAGTCACCATCTGCAGTGATCTTGGATCCCAGAAATGTGAAGTCTGTCACTACTTCCATGTCTTCCCTTTCTATTTGCCAAGATGTGATGAGACCGGATGCCATGATCTTAGTTTTTTTTGATGTTGAGTTTCAAGCCTACTTTTGTGCTCTCCTCTTTCACCCTCAACAAGAAGTTCTTTAGGTCCTCCTCACTTTCTGCTATTAGAGTGGTGTTATCTGCATATCTGCGGTTGTTGATGTTTTTCCTGGCAATCTTAATTCCGGTTTCTGCTTCATTCAGGCTAGCATTCCACATGATGTACTCTGCATATAAATTAAATAAGCAGGGTGACAATATACATCTTTGTCGAACCCCCTTTCCTATTCTAAACCAATCTGTTGTTCCATATCTCGTTCTTCTTGACCCTCAAGAGACATGTGAGGTGGGCTGGTACTTCCATCTCTTTAAGGACTTGCCACAGTTTGTTGTGATCCACACAATCAAAGGCTTTAGCATAGTCAATGAAGCAGAAATAGATGTTTTTCTGATACTCCCGTGCTTTCTCCATAATCCAGTGAATGTTGGCAATTTGATCTCTAGTTCCTCTACCTCTCCGAAACCCAGTTTGAACTTCTGGTAGTTCCTGATCTACATACTGCTGAAGCCTAGCTTGTAGGATCTTTAACGTTGCTGGCATGTGAAATGAGTGAAATGGTGCGATAGTTTGAACATTCCTTGGCATTACCTTTCTTTGGGATTGGAATATAAACTGATATTTTCCAATCCTGTGGCCACGGTTGTGTTTTCCAAATTTGCTGGCATAATGTGTGCATCACTTTAACAGCATTGTCTTTTAGGACTCTGAATAGCTCAACCGTTAGTAATACTTTCTAAGGCCCATTTGGCTTCACACTCCAGATGTCTGACTCAAGGTCAGCGATTTCACTGCCATGGTTGTCAAGGACATTGAGATCCTTCTTGTATAATTCTTCTGTGTATTCTTGCCATCTCTTCCTCATCTCTTCTGCTTCTGTTAGGTCCCTATTGTTTTTGTCCTTTATCATGGCCATCTTTGCATGAAATGTTCCCTTGATTTCTCCAATTTTCTTGAAGAGATCTCTTGTCCTTCCCATTCTATTATTTTCCTCTACTGTTTTGCATTGCTCCTTCAGGAAGACCTCCTTATCTCTCCTTGCTGTGCTCTGGAAATTTGCATTTAGTTGGGTGAATTTTTCCTTTTCACCTTTGCCTTTCGCTTTCCTTCTTTCCTCAGCTATTTGTAAAACCTCATCAGACAGCCACTTTGCTTTCTTGCATTTCTTTTTCTTTGGGATGGTGCTGATTGCTGCCTTCTGTACAATGTCACGAACCTCCGTCCATAGTTCTTCAGGCACTCTGTCTACCAACTCTAGTTCCTTAAACCTATTCTTCACCGCACTGTATACTCATAAGGGATGTGATCAAGATCAAACCTGAATGGCTTAATGGTTTCCCCAGTTTTCATCAGTTTAAGTCTGAATTTTGCAATGAGTAGCTCATAATCTGAGCCACAGTCAGCTCCAGGTCTTGTTTTTGCTGATTGTAAGGAGCTTTTCCATCTTTGACTGCAGAGTATATAATCAATCTGATTTCTGTGTTGCCCATCAAGTGATGTCCATGTGTAGAGTTGCCTTTTAAGTTGTTGGAAGAGCTTGTTTGCTATGATCAGCTTGTTCTCCTGACAAAACTTTATTAGCCTTTGACCGGCTTCATTTTGTTCTCCAAGGCCAAACTTGTCAGTTGTTCCAGTTACCTTTTGACTTCCTACTTTGCAACTCTATTATCCCTATAAAGGAGTGATATATAAACAGTCAGAGATCTCTCTTTTCTTCATCTATTTATTCCACCTTTGCCTAAATTCCAGTGCTTTGATTACTGAATGAAGGCAAAATGAGATGGGACACTGAAGATTCCATGGAAGCTTTGTGATCAAGATCTCCCATAGTGTTCCACCCCCCGCCCCACTAATTAACAGTCATATGCTTTGAAGTTCGGATAGAACACTTGTGGAACAAGGGTTTGTAGCCATTTGCTTGCCTGCTGTTTAATCAATGTCCATGGCCTCTCCAAAAGAGCTCCACAGGGCAACAGTTAATAGATCTCCTTATCACATCTAGTTATACAAACAGAATACTTCTTTTAGTTCCAGTATTAAGTTAATTTGTCAGCAACATTTAAGGATAGCTTTATATGTGTGCTTTGGATATGGCACCTGCTATTTTTTCTTCTGCAAACCATGCACACCTCTGAAGTGCAAGATCACACTTCTGCATTTCTCATGCTTTTGCAATTGCTGAAAGAGGAAAATTGGAGGCTGCTGAATTGTGGCTTCTACCCATTTTATACTTACAGGGAAGACAGGAGGACAGAAAAGCCTCTAGATTCCATCCTTACCTGACCCTTTCCAAAATGTGTACATGACTTTGAATTCTTTAGTCTTCTTTGGGAAGAGTCTCCATTTTCTCCAAATATTGTCATAAAGATGTTTGCATCTGTTTCTGATGCAGGTAATGTTCCTGTGTAGATTCTGACTGAGTAAGTAATTTCTGTGAGGAAACAGCAAGGGGAAAAAATGTAAACAGACAAGCCTCTGTCAAGCAGAGAACATGTATGAAGATGAGAAAGATAAAACAGACTTTTAATATATGTTTTGTCCTTTGTGGCCTGATAGATGCTGCTAAATAATACCTAATGTTGTGCTGCCTTAAAACCAGACTGTGTATTAGATTTCAATCCTATGCAACTACAAAGCCAGCTATCCATTAAAAAAAAACTTCTAAAGATTCCAAACCTAGTTACACCAGGTAAACACCAGTCTGTAACACTGGCAGGAAAGCACAGAGCAATTTGGGGGGAGGGGGGAACTTATCAAGAGGGAAATGGGAAGAAAGGGAAAACTGGATTAATATTAATATAATAGTACTGTAATCTAATATGTTCTTTAGTGACAGAAGGTGGCATGCTGTAGCCTGATCTTGTCATGGAAGCTAAGCAGTTTCAGGATTTGGATAGGAGACCACCAAAGAAAACTCTGCAGAGAATGACAATGGCAAAACAGCTCTGCTTTTCATTTGATCTGAAATCTTCTTGCTGGGGTCACCATAAATATGTGACAGCATACATATATGCAGGGGTGGAATTCTAGCAGGAGCTCCTTTGCATATTAGGCCACACACCCCTGATGTGACCAATTCTCCAAGAGCTTACAAAAAAGAGCCTTGTAAGTTCTTGGAGGATTGGTTATGTCAGGGGCATGGCCTAATATGCAAAGGAGCTTATGCTAGAATTCCACCCCTGCATATATGTAATACATTCACTAACTCACTGTATAAACAACTTTAGATTAGGAATACTACCTATGGGTATAGAAATGTCTTACTTTTTAAGCCAAATATTGCCTTTGATTTAACTTATCTGGTTGGTTTTCTTTTTTTTTTAACTATTTGTTTGCAATGCATGCAGTATTTCCTTTGAGCCTTAAGATTCCAGAATGAACATTTCACTTGGTATGCATCTTCAGTCCACAGTTCTACATTTCAGGTTTCAATATCAACCCAAACCCATTTGTAAGAGAAGGAAAGAGGGAAATGGGTTACCTGTAACCACAGCTTTTTTTGTAGCAGGAACTCCTTTGCATATTAGGCATCACACCCCTGATGTAGCCAGTCCTCCTGAAGCTTACAACAGGCCCTCTACTAAGAACCCTGTAAACTCTTGGAGGATTGGCTACATCAGGAGTGTGTGGCCTAATGGGGAACCATGAGACTGACAGGAGATGATAAATCCCACCCCTCCACATACACTGCCCTCACTCCCTTCTCCCTCCCTGTCAGCATCTCCTGGTAGGTCCAAAGTCATGCAGTCGAGGCCCCCAAAGGTGAGGCAGCAATGCTTAAGAGCAAGTTCAGCCAGCTGCACTCAAATGGGCCATGTTTTAGTGGAAACTCCACTAAGATGGAAAAGACTGCATTAGGGAATCCATGGAAACCACTCACTAATGCCCAGTATGCAGATCCACAAGAGAAGGGAAATTGACTGGCTGCAACTACCCAAAGACCTGGTTGTCTGCAGAAAGCATGCTAGCTTCTACAGTAGTTAGATGACTCAGATTTACAAGCAAGTGGGTGACATGGTATATTTCTGAACAAACATGCAAATCTATGGAAAATTCCCCCCTAGGAGTAGGGATGCTGGCTTCCAGGTGGGACCAGGGGATGTCCTAGAAATACAGCTCATCTCCTGGCTACAGAGATCAGTTCCCCTGGAAAAAATGGATGCTTTGGAGGGTAGACTCTATGGCTTTGCACTGCATTGAGATCTCTGTCCTCCCCAGACCCTATCCCTAAATGGCCAGGAGCTTCTCAACTTGAATTTGGCAACCCTTCCCACCCCCATCCCCTGCTGATGGCTAGGGGGAAACTGGCAACCCAAGGTGTATGTGCCATCACGAGGGATTTGGTTGCCACATGGAAACTGCTTTCCATTTTGATAGTGGCTGAAGATTCCTGAACTTCTCCACTTTCATGAGACAACAGCCAATGGTAAGAGAGTGACCCTTTTCGCACACAGTTTACCTCACAGTCACAATCCTGTTCCCTCTACAGCGTCTGGTTGGATTTCCCACCATCTGCGCCGAAGTTACAGGAAGTGCCGCAGCATTTGCGTAGCAAACGTAAACCGCTAAAACCCAGTTTACGTTTGCTACGCAAAAGCCGCAGCACTTCCTGTAACTCCGGTGCAGATGGTGGGAAATCCGACAAACACTGCAGAGGGAATAGGATTGTGACTGTGAGGTAAGCTGTGTGCGAAAATGGTAAGTGTATGATCTGGTGAGACTTTTTTTTTTTAGTTTGCCTTCCTGAAGCAGGCTGAAACCATGAGCCAGCTTTCTGGTGGAGGAAAGATCAATAGTGCTGAATCAAAAAATTCGCAAAACAACGCTGCCCACCTGGATCTAATCACAGCTAAAGCACAGATCTGCACTGTTTTTGAATTGACTCACTGTGCATTTGTGATTGAGGTGAGATTTGAACCAGAAGACTCCTGAATAACAGCTTAGTCTCATAATCATTATGTTGCACCAGATCTCACAACATATTCCTTAAGCACAGGAACATTACCATGAACATCATATGTATGCTGATAATTCAATGAAAACTTGAAAAGCAAATCATTTCTCACAGCAGGGTAAAGATGCATAACAAAATTTAATAAGTTTGTACTTTTGGACCTGGTGCTTTACTAGGATATGTACAAATGAAATTAGCCTGTCTGGTGTCATTGCTAGAGTGCTGAATAAGATCTGGGAGATCTATTTTCAAATTTCTACAACAAGGTGACCTCAGGCTAGTTACTTTCTCTTCAGCATAATCTCCCTCACAGGGTTTTTGCTTGGACAAAAGGGGACTCCCATGTATGAAGCCTTCTCAGGAAAAGGCCAGATAAACCTGTATAAGATAAAGTATCTACGGCATCAGCCTTCTCCTTCAACTTCTCTTGCTGAATTCTTGATTGACCAATACCTTATCATCCTAGCAATCAATTTGTTGAGTTCTCAGGATTCTCTCTTCAAACATACTATGCACAATTCCAGAAGGCAAATTCTCTGAGAGCCACCTGCCATACCAGTGTTTCATGTTTATAGAAATGCAGTTTTATTCCTCATAAGAACAGTATCTTTTCTATGATGGCATCTTGGCCCAAAACATCCTTCTTTAACCCATGTCAGCATGACCCATGAGCACAATTAAAATAAGCTTGATCTGATTCTCACAGAAACCCATTGCTTTTCTTTATATTAATTGTAGAACTTAACTCCAGTTAACATATCCTCTTTGCAGTCAATTTTCATGTATGAAACAAATGCAAATTTAAAAGCATGGAAGTCCTGCTGTTTGTTCCAGATCAGCTGTTTCCCCTGTGAGCCTGCCAGGGAGATAATTGCTGCCACTACCAATTAAAGTAGTATGAGAAAGTGGCTCAGCTCTTCACATCAATATGCATTAATACTATTCACTACACCCAGTAATCCTCATTGAGCATGATGTCGGAATGACACCACATAGTTCTATAATGCATACTACTTTAGGCAGCATGATAGAACAAATAATCTTTTGCAGAATGCTGGCTGTGTTAACTGCACATAGAATTAAACCCTGGGCAACTAAATATTCCTGATTTATCCTAGTTTTGAATCAGATACAAAGAAAACCAGGTTTGAACAAACCTCCATTTGTGATCTAGAAAAATCTAACGATTACAGTACGATTATGATTCAGTTGACTTAGTATAAGTCTGTTTAGGGATTGCACAGTTAAGAAGCAAGTCTAAGCAGGTCTGCTTGGAAGTAAGTCTCATTTTTATACAACAGAACTTACTTCCAGGAAACTGTCCTTATGATTGCAACCTCAATTACTTACCTGTGACTTGAATCCAGCAATGCACAAGAAGAAACATAAATGGATTTAGCATAGTTCATTGCAAGATATTGTGCATCATCTAGCACTTTCCTCCCTATATATTATAGTGCCCAGAAACTGGTTGTGCAAGCTCTTGCATGAAAGGTAATGAACTGGGGAGACAATAAGTATGACATGCTGCAAGTGGTTACCTTGAATTTAAGCAAGAGTTCTAGAGTGTACTGAGTTTTCTGACTTCAATCAGATTGAAATAGACCAGGGGTTCCCAACATTGGTGCTCATGGGCACCATGACACTCACTAACACCTTTCCTGGTGCCCACTAAGTGCTTTTGGAAAGTGGGTGAAACCAGATGAAGCTTTTGCCCAGCAAGGCTTCTGATTGGCCATTGGAGATTTGATTGCCTGTACAGATTTTCAAAAACGTTGCTGTACCACGACACAAGGATCTTCACTGTGTGATATAAGTTAAGCTATGACAGCTATTCTGTGGCAGCTGTAATGATACACACAAAGTGACTTCAGGATTGACAAAGAAGTGGGAGAAACAGGAAGTGGTGAGGAGATACATTTTATGCTCTATTCTCTTCTTCATCCTCTCTGAAGCCTCCTAGACTAGCTCCAGTGAGGTAGGTGCAGGGTCATGTAGTGTGACATACAGGGCCAGCTTGCCTAGTAGGCAAATTAGGCATTTGCTTAGAGTGCTGGGCAGGGGTGGGGTGAATTGGGCTCTCCCCCCCTTGGCACCCAAGACAAATGCCTAATTGCCCTGGGGCAGTTATGCAGTGTCGGCAGTGGGCAGGCCACCTCCCCTCCAGCATGGGCAGGCCACCTTTGATCGCCCCCCTTCCTGGCGCCCCCCTCCCTGGCGTGAGACGCCAGCCTCACGTTTACCAGCTTTTTGGGGGGGAATCAGAATAGTGCTCTCTTATTAGAGAGCAGAATGAGGCTTCGCTCCCCCCTCCCTTCCTATTCCGGAAGGGAGGGGTGAGAGTGAAGCCTCTTCCTGAGAGAAGGGTCTATTGTGATTCTGGTCGAAGTGGGTAAGCATGAGGCTGGCATCGCTACTCCGAATGCACTGGGAGGGAGGAGGCGGTGGGTAGGCCACCTTCTGTCCCCCAGAAGTGAAGCCTCATTCTGCTTTCTACTAAGAGAGCACTATTCTTATGGCTCCCCCTCACAAGCTGGTAAGCGTGAGGCTGGTGTCTGAGTGCACTGGGTGGGGTGAGCAGAGTGAAATGTAGCACTGTTTTGCGCCACCACAGAAAAAATGGGAGGAGGTCGGCCTGGGGGTGCATGGGCAGTAAGTCTGCCTGGGGCGCTGAGCACTTTTGGGCTGACCCTGGTGACATAAATAGGGGAACAATGTCTTACTATGCAACTTGCCAGTTCTGATTTTCAATGATCCTGTAACTGCTGCTTGAAATATCATGCACAGTGCCTATAGCCACATGGAGTAGAAGTAATTGGAGGATCCAACCACATGATGATTTAAATACCAACCACCACTCCATAATATCTGAAAATCCAGGAAAACAAGACACATGAATGATAATTCTGAGTTCAATGTGGAAGGAGGCTAGTGACAGCTATTTCTTCATGTGGTTAGAATCACCATGCTGGATGTTTTAAAGTGGCTGTTACACTGTATGTGCCCTTGTTTCCAAACTTATCAAAATAGGTTACTACTACACATCTAAGAAGCTGCACTGGCTTAAATAAAGGTTCCATCTAGTTCAGCATAAAGTTTCCAACATTTATGTGAAATGTGGATTTTTATAAATGGGTCAATTATTTCTGAGAAGTTTTTTAAATGATACATATGAATGTTATTCCCCTCCCTCTACTCTATTTGTATTCAAATCCAGAGTAATGTTTGTACAATGTTGCTAGAATATATCTGGCCATGAAAATTGCATAATGTAACTTCAGATCATGAAGGGGCACAGAAGTGACTGCAGCTTTGGGAATCAAGTATTCTCTTTAAAAGAATTAAAACACATGAAGGCAAATAATGTATTGATGTAATAGTGAATAGAATTTTCTAATTACTATTATTTTAGTCAATACACACCAATATGCTACTCAACCACTAAATAAATTGAAATTACCTGCCTTGGATAACTCGCAGAAGTCTATGCTGAAGCAAAAATGCCATGTTCATTAACAGAGTTAATGTAGCCAATCGGAACTGAAATACTACTTTAGTTGATAATATGTATAAATCTATAGAACAGCCTTTGATTCACAGAGGTCAGAGGAAGAGTGAAAGAGTATCTATTATTTAAATGACAGGGATGTTTTCCACTTAGCAGTATTACACACAGATCTTGTTCTTGACGAGAATTGTGCTGATTGGTCTCTCTCATCAGGCTAATGAACTTGAGAAAGTACTTTGGTTTCATTCTGCATAAACACAGTGGATTAGCAGACTGAATAGCTCAGACTAGCCCAAGTTTGTGAAAGCTTGGAAGCTAAGCATATTTGGCCATGGTTAGTACTTGTATGGAAAACCACCAAGGAAAACAGGGATTGCTATGCAGAAGAAGGCAATGGCAAACCATCTCTTCTCCTCTCTTGCCTGGAAAACACTTTGAGGGGTTGCCATAATTTGGTTGTGACTTGATAGCAACTGATTACTATATTAAGAACAACGGCTTCTGTTTGCTTGGTCCAAACCTGAAGAGATGAAACAGAATAGTGATAACGACTTGAGATCTCTGAATGTCCAATATTCTTGCAGTATGTGGGTATTTGCAGGAGCCATTTGCACTATACTGTTTCCCCAACAAAAACCTCAGATGTTATTAGATAGGACCAGAAGATATGATGCAAAGATCCTTCTGTCTGCCCACACAGATTTAAAGTAACCAGGCAGGACTGCATTTTAACAGGAACACACCCTGTCCCCTACTTGAGTGCACTCTAATGCATGAAGCATTCTTTTATTCTCAAAGCCAGTCTCATTTATGGTGCTGCAGCTGGTGGGAAAATAAAATGTTTCAAGTACTGCTTTATAATGATTTGAAGTTTGGGAGGCTATAATTAAAGCCTCTTCAGCCACATGCTTAATTTTTGTTTTAAAATAGGACTCTGCCTCTTGCTTTCTAGTACACATGAATGGTACATATATTCCGAATGTATATTCAAGTACATATATTCACATCCCTCTGTGTATTAATGCCCATGGCCTGCTTTCTTGGACTGCCAAATGCTGCTTTTTCACCATCATGCAAATAAGAATTTTAATTGCCTATAAAATACTGTGATCTGAATAGCCAAGGCAAGACTGATCTTGTCAAATTTTGGAAGCTAAGCAGAGATGGTCCTGGTCAGTATTTAGATGGAAAACCATCAAGGAATACCAGGGTTGTGATATAAAGGCAGGCAATTTCAAACCGCCTCTGAATGTCTCTTGTCTTGAAAACCCTGTAGGGTCACTGTAAGTCAGCTGCAACTTGATGGCAAAGAGAGAGAGAGAATGTTATATGCTAAAATTTAGGAATGAATGTTCTTTCTATAAAAAGCTTTATTCCTGGAAATTCAATCTAAGATTAAGGGGGTCCCTCTCAGCTGAGTTATTGTGAACTAGTTCACACATTTTTTTTATCTTCCAGCTCAAACTAATCTATGCAAACTAATCTATGCAGTAGCTCATAACTTTAATGCCAGCAGCTCACAAAGTAGAATTTTTGCTCACAGATTAGAGGGAACATTAGTGGGAGGTTCACAGCCCAAAGTGTGTTTTCCACTGAATATAGCAGAAATGAAAACAGAACAGAACTAAAACGAGTAGCATGAATCACTAATTTAATGAAATCAATTCTAGCTTTTCTTTAAAAATAATTTCTGTGCATTTCCTTAATGTGTACAACTTGCCTAAAACAAAATGCTGTTAATTATAATTTAAACCTCAGTTGTCAGAACACTCACAAGCTCTTTAAACCTGACATGTCAAAAACAATCATGGATGGTTCATTTAGAATAATGCATAAGCTTTCCTGTCGTCTTTTCTCCTATGGTCATTCCTAAGAGAGAATAGAGGAGAGCATTTCTTTTCACATTTTTTGGCGGTCTGGCAGCATACCCTTAAGTGGTGCTTCATCTGGTCTGACTGCTGCTAGCTCTGTCACAGTCTCTGACCCATCTTCTTCAAAAAGCCATTGGTTTACAGGATGAAAGCCCAGCTCTTCTTTAGTGTCCATGTCTTTCATACGGAGCTGCACAAGGAAGAAAAGAGCCATGTGTTGTTGTTTTTTGCTTTGAAGGATGAGCTGCCATGATATTTTCCTGGTAAAATCTAGGAATTTTTACCAGCCATATTTGGTGTCATAAATAAAACTTCAAAAGCCAGGCTAAATAATATATTCATCATGTGAGATCAGTCAGGTTTGTGTCAAAAGGCTTCCCTGCCAGATGGGCAGAAGAAGCTGGAGGAGATTATAGTCAAATAAGCAGGAAGGAAAGGAAAGAGTGGCTGGCCAGTTTATTGTGAATCTCCACTTCGCTCTCTCATTAGGAGCTAATTTTTCCTCACATTGAACTGGGAATATGGAGAGTAATAAGCAAAGATAAAAACTGACCAATGGAAAATCTGAAGGCAGTCTGACATGATGGCTTGTTTGTACATGTTATTCCCCCTTTGTTGTTGTACCATGTTCTCCAGGTGAATGAATAAAAAGATAACCAAAAAAAGTTTAATGCAAAGTGATGCACACTGAGACCAAAAAACACCCCCCCCCCAAAAAAACACCAATGTCTTCTTGTCAGATCCTTAGGCCTATGCCAGCCCTTTCCCTTTCCTTGTCTCTGCTTTGAAGCAGGCCATCAAGAGCTCCCCGACCACAATGGTGAGGGGTAGGGTGGCAGCTTGCACCCTAGTCCTTCTCTTCCTCTCTATTACAGCTTCTGTCCCTAGGGCTGGAGTCAGAGAGTGTGATCACATGAGCAGTTCAGACTGACATAGCCACCCCTCCCCTCCAGGTCAAATGGGCATGATCAAACACACACATCTGGCTCCTGTACCCCACTCATCTCCAACTTGTGCCAAAACAAGTTCCACCAGCAAATTCAGATGGCTACCTTGGTGAACTGCTTCCATGAAGGGTTTCTGGCATCTGATTGCTTAGGAAAAAACCCAACCCAACCATGGATCTGTGGTTTCAATGTGTTAGCAACATGAACAAGGAGCACTGTCTGATCAACAGAAACCACCCAAACTCAAACTGCTTATTTAAAGTGGTGATACTGCCACGGTTACATGGCCATCTGACTGTGCCCAGAGAGTCTTCTGTTTGACAGTGCACAGCAAGGCATGCATGTTGCATGCAGTAAGATGGATGATGATTCTAGGGCACTGGGAAAGTGCAAGATGGAGCCCCAGAATCACTGCAACCACCCCTGCCATCTCCACAGCAGGATGACCATTCTCCACTCATCCTGCCTAAGCCACAGAGTCAGTTAGGATCACAGACTCATGAGTCTGCAATTGATATTATAATAAAGAAATAAATAACCTGGGCACTCTGTTAATATATTGCCTGTTTGTCGAAATGACAGACACCATGCTTCACTTAAGGAAAAATAGTACTACCTGAAATTTTCATATTGAACCAATAAGATCTGGACTTGCAGAGCTTAACATGTTGCTAGTAATTTCCTTTAATAGGCACTTGAGAGAGAAAATGCTTTTACACCCCGTTTTGCAGATGAATCATCAGTTGAGAAAAAAAAGGTTTCAGAATAAGCCGTATATTTGTTGTTCTACATTCAAACAGTTGGCTTCACTTTTGGGAACAATTAATTACTTCCCTAGTCAATTATTTTATTATTATTATAATTTTTAAAAGAAAAACTAAGAAGAGATATAATTTTCTCCTTTTATATTTACCATAAGTAGAAGATTTTACTAATGTTCCAGGAAGACTATAATCTTTCTGATGTCTTTTTAATATGACTTTAATATCTAGTTTATTTAAAAAAAATTGCTGTAATGAGATAAAAATCACTGCAGAGAAAATTCTACCAATTCTACAAAGAAAAAGACTTTTTTTTTTTTACATTGTACATCCAGGGCTTATATAAGCACTGAATTGACAGTTATAAAGACCAGATTCTTCTCACAAGCAGCTGAGAAAGGGGAAAAAACCCAGCATATATACTAGTAACACAGATGTGTCTTCACACTATCTTATTCCTTCCTTTCCAAACTGAGATGAAAAGACAATATTTAGTTGATGAAGCAGATGTGTACTGAAGCAGCTACAATGTGCATTTTTAATATATCTGCTTGACAGATCACCCACCAGTCTTGAGCTTATGTTCCAAAATTTCTTTTTCATTAGTACTTTTGAAACAATACACTCCACAATTCATGTCCCACTCAAGTCAAGTCTATCACTGTTTGCACTTTGTTGTTTACGCCTGCTCTCCATCCCTAAAAGACCATAAGGCGTATGAAAATTGGCTGCAAAATCTAGCAAGTGAACTGCTCATGAGTAGGCTCATTTATTCTTTGTAGCAAAGGATAGCTATTGCTAGTGAAAACTTTTCTGTCGTTCTGGGATTGGGGGGAGGGGGAGTGGTCCTTTAGTATTCTCCCTAATACCCTATTCTGCCATTCTATGCAATATGTCCAAAGCTACCGGAGCAATTAACTCTCTGTTTTTCATTTGATCCAAATTCTGTAATATCAGTACTTAATTTCCACATTAGGAATTGGATGTAAGCAAATCAACCAAAACTGAATTCTGAAAAGACTTAAGTAAGGATGACTGGCTGATTGTTGAAGAGGGAGAGCTGGAACTTGGTCACTTGGATTTGCAACCTTGAGATGGGACTCAGAGACACTACTGCTATGAATGTTCATGTTCTAGCTGTACATGAATGTTGAGTTTTTAATCAACTGCACCTGAACCCTGTGGTTAGACTCCATTAGTATGCTCCATTAGTATGCTCTGTGTAAGGCTGTCTACAGCAGTTAAGCTCCCAAAGCCCATTACACTAATGGTTCAACCAGTTATATTAGTTTTGTATAGGCTCCTGAGCATGATTCTGTTTCTGCTAAACTGTTTAATTCCCAAATTATTTAGGTATTTAATTCACAAATTATTTAGGAAATGTCCCATTTCCAGATCAGAATAACCATACAGTACTTTCAGTCAGGGAAGCAGGATCACTGGTTGTCAGTTCTGTATAGATCAGAACCAAAACTCTTGAGGCAGTGAAGAGCTAGAAATAGATGAGAAGCGGAGTGCTTAGGCAAACAACATTCTGAAGAAAATGTTGCACCAACTGCAGCTGCAGATGAGGATTCTTTAAAATGCCTAGTCATTCCACTCTTCCATTTAACTTGAATGGATGCCTGATTCTGGCAATGTCCAAGTTTAAAACTTTCCTCTGCAGACGGACCATGTGGTAAGATATCCTGAGTGGGGGTGGTTCTGGAGCTCTCTGCATTCTTGGAATTTCCGGATGATTATGCGAGTTCTGCAGGTAGATTATTTCAGTTGGAAGCTACCAATTCCCAACTTCACTTTGTTCCCAGGATAAAGCCTCCTCCTGGGTGGAATTTAGAGATTTCTTTTGACTGGTATGCAGATGCAGATGGTTTCTCCTTTAAAATTCCAGATCACTCTACCTCTGAACCAGAAAAAGTCTTGACAGATATAATTTGCTTTCCCATACTCTACCATGATCTGTTAATTCAGCCATAAAACATTCTCTTAAATACAGACATAGCATGACACATTAGGACAAAGACATAAAGAGTCTTGTTTTCATTCACTGATCACTAGCTCTAATAGGTTATTTTCCCCAGAGTTTGCCAAAGCCAAAGCATCTTCTGGAGGCATGGGGTCTTGAGACAATTATTTACTTGTGTCATTTATATAGTCCTCTTTTCTCACAGAGAATGGCTAATGACCAGAGATGAATAAGAATAATTTTAGTTGTGCTTTTTGAAATATTTTAATTTAGATATATCCTTTCTCTCTTCTTTCTTTTATATTTTGTTGAAGAAGATTATTTTGTTACCTCATCTTCAGCTCTGGCTGGAGCTGCTTTAAGTCTAAATAAATAAACTGCAAGCAGATTTCAAATCTGAGCAGTACAATATAAATAGAAGTTTTCTAGGATCCAGTGAAGTACCAAGAATTATACTATGGTACACAAGGTAACATAAGTTCATGTTAACAATGCAGAATGTACCTTCAGAAGCTTAATTCCTTTATTCAAACTTGGGCTGAGTAACATGAAGGAAACCTTAGTTATACGACCAACATCCGCAACGCTCAACTGTTAAAGAAAAGAAAATATTAGAGGAACAATATACATGTATCTGAAGAAGTGCACATCTATCCAAGCTAAGTCACTCAGTTCTTGCTTATACCCAAAATTAAACTCTGTCGGTCTTAAAGGTGCCACTGGACTCAAACTTAGTTCTCACATCTGTTTGTATGCTAATTTGCTGCTATTCACAGGCTTTATCAATTGCTTTAATTCACTTGGCTATACTTATTGTCCAGTTATGCATCTTTGTCTCTAAGTAGCCCTTCCTGGCAACTAACCCCTCATCCTCTCTCTACCTATTTATAAGGAAGTCTATTGAGGAAGGCTGTTTCAATGTATCTGAAGAAGTGTGCTTGCACACAAAAGCTTATACCCAGAATTAAACATTGTTAGTCTTAAAGGTACCACTGGACTTAAACTGTGTTCTGTTGTTCAGACCAATATGGCTACCCAACTTAATCTATATACATTCCATGTTCTTTTTAAAAAAACATTGTGCTTCAGCTTTGTTGGAAATGCAAAGAACCTTAAATCAGGCTGCTAATATAGAATTTTTCAAATGCTGAATAACTTCATATATTTAATTAAAAGATTGTTGAATCTGAACCAGGGATGTTAGAACAGTAAGGTCCAACAATGTGTCCCACAACAATACAAATAATAAAAAGTAAGAGTAGTGCATTCAGGACACTCGGATTCCCTGCAAATTATGTCTGGCAAGTCACATTCTCAGTATTAGTCCTTCACAGGGCTGGCGCATGGGAGTAGGCAAAGTAGGCACCCATCTAGGGCACCACCTGGCCTAGGGTGCACTGCTGGGTGCCCCCTCCACATCATGCATCTCTGGCTCCTGACCACTGCCGCCTTGTCCTCTCTCACAACCACTGGGAAAGATTTGTGTAGACTGTTGACTTTAAAGTGCTGTTGTGCCACCCTGTCTTTCTCCCTTGTGTCTCCCTGCCCAGCATTGTACATGAAAGGTGCCTTTCTTTGTCAGTTGATAGGAGCCTAACCTACCAAGAGCACAGAATCATGGCATTTTCTTCAAGTAGAGATCCTGAAATCCCTTTTTCTTGCCAGGAACGGTGTTTTTTGTTTGCATTTAAGGAGCATTAGAGATGGGGAAATACTCCATTACTATTTTACATTAATACAAAGAGCATTAGAAATGGGAAAGAATATTAGAGATGGGAAAATATTACACAAGGCTCTGTCACCAAATCTCGAGGAGTTTCCCAACCTAGTTTTCACAATTTTTAAAAGAAATGACTTGTTCTCACAATTTTTTATAACTTAACATATATATATTTTTTAAAAAAATTAAAATTAAAAACCAGTATATTAAAAATGTGAAAAGTTTCAAATTTGGCGCTCTTCATTTTCCCTACAATTTTTTTTTTAATAATTGGGAAGACACCAGTGAGTGACTTGCCTAGAGCACCAGAAAGCTTACTATTGGCCCTGGTCCTTCATAGTGTGGTATAGTAGTTAGCATGCTGAAACAAGATATGGAAGATCTAGGTTTGGATCCCAGGTTGCCATGAAGCTCAGTGGGGGACCTTGGATCAGTCACTTGCTCTTAACCTAACCTATCTCACAAGGTTGTTGTAAAGGTAAAGTGGAGGAAGGAAAAAACATGTACCTATGCTCTTTGGAGAAAGGACAAAAAGAAATGTATTATTTTTTTTAATTCCAACTTTATTACTGAACACTTATTATATCATTAGAAACTAGGATTTGCAAAAATGACATAGAGAGGTAAGTTTTGAAAAGGTTTTAGATGTCAATTTAGATTGCTATGATTTAGACTGGCATGTGGTAACTACTTTATGTGGTCTTTTAGTGAAATATCAGGAATGTATAATCTGCATCAAAGTGGCAACATTTTTATAATGATGAATTACAAACCTACCAAAAACGGTTCGTTTTTTAAACTGTGAACTCTCTGCGGAAGGGACATTCCATTAGTTCCATACACAAGCACTTTTATGTCAGGCATTTTTTGTGGGATGTGAGTACAGTCCATCCACATTCTCCATTGACCATGGCTTCTAGCATCAAAATCTTTTACTAGACCAGATGGTTCAGTTACTTCTGTATTAAAATAAACATGTATCCAGAATAATGCACATTTCAATCAAAGGTAAATGCAAATGCCTCGTCAGCTATACAATACCCTACATTTGGGAACTGCCATGACCAATGCAATGGTAGAAGAGTATCCCAGAATATACAGTCTGTAGTCTAAACTGCTCCTTAAGATCCTGGTTAAAAGAATATTGTCACTAGATCCTGGCATTCAGGTAAGGGTGCCATTTGTGCCTGATGAGAGGTAATCTGACAACAGAGCCCAGAACCATAGTATCACTCACAAGATTTCTTTGAATATTAAAGTTATTTTGAATATGAGAGTACTGATTTCTAGTACTGTCAGAGTCTGCTATAGGAAAATTCAATCCTGATTATTGCCATTGTAGAAATGACTCTTCATCAGCCCTGTGTCAAGCATGCATATTTCTGTGTGCCATGATAGACCATAAGACAAAGAGCAGAACATTTCCCACCCACCCCCCTTTCTTCTTTTACAACCTAGGGCAAGTAATAAACCCATCTGGCCTAAGAATGTTTATGTTAGCCTTGCTGTGAACGGTGTGATGTGCCTCTCCCCCAGATTCACACAGCCAGGTCTTATCTGCTCTCAGAGAAAGTGTGAGAAAGGGAGATGTTTGTAACAGCCTGCATTCCTAAGTAGTAGAAGAGATACTATGTAGTAACCTTTGAACCCATGACTCAAATTGCATCTTTATGTTACTCTTTGAAGCTATCCTATAAAGTATCTGTGTGTGTCTGTATACGTCATTACTTCTAAGGATTCTGTCCTTGGCAAAGTTATGGAGTTTCTATAAAAAAACAACTTTTGATTGAATGACAAAAGACTGATTATTGAGAATATCGATGCTTGACACCCTGGACTACTATCCCATGCATACATGGGGTGACACAACACATTGTATAATCTTTTTTCCTGGTTTTTTTAAAAAGAGGAATGCAGCTCTGAGGCTGTGATTTAAAGGGGAAGACTTGCACAGGGAAAAAGGAGCTATTTAACTCTTACCTGATGTGCAATTTTTCCACCAAATACCCACCACCTCCAAGCATTTTATCCATTCTAGAGTAAAATAATTCTTTAAAAAATCAGGGGAAGTAACCATGAAACTACACATAATATATAATTCCACCCTTACCTGACAGTTTCTAATGGATTTACCTTGATGCAAATGTCTTTAGGATTGATGATGCCAGTCCTATGAACTTTTTGTAAATACTATAGCACTAAAAAAGCTACTTGCCTTGCAGTGGAATGGCAAGTTCTGTAAAATCTTTCTTGGAACGTTTACTGATCCAGTCATTGTGAACAAAGGTATATGTGGTAAAAGGGTAGCTTCTTTCTTCTATGACTATCTTTTCTAGGAACCAATCATCTAGAAAGAGAAAGAAATAGCTATGTCCCCAACTGTTTTTAGAAAGCTGTTCTTCATAATAAATCTAAATAATTAAAATAGTTGAATTAAAAAAAAATAATTAAATATTTTTTTAAAATTGCATACTGAAGATGTCATATAACAAGGCAAAAGAAATCTATTCTCATTTACAAAAATAAAAGACAAATCTATGGCAGGGGATCCCTTGGTTGGGAGGCCCTCCCCCCACTTCAGGGTTATTAGAAATCAGGGGGCAGGGGTGGGGTTTGAATGTCTGCTGGACATTCCCTTACACTCTATGGAGACTGATCTCCATAGGGTATAATAGAGAATAGAATGGTGGGTATCTGGGGCTCTGGAGGGTCTGTTCTTTGAGGTAGAGGCACCAAATTTGTAGCACAGCATATGATGCCTCTCTCAAAAGAATTCCCAAGTTTCAATAAGATTGGGCCAGAGAGTCCAATTCTATGAGCCCCAAAAGAAGGTGCTCTCATCCTTCATTATTTTCAATGAAGGGTAGGCATTTAAAACCTTGCTCATAGCTCTACCCCCAAAGTCTCCTGGCTTCACTCCCAAAGTCCCCAGATATTTCCTGAGTCAGACCTGGCAACCCTACAAATCACTGATATTTGTAGGAAGGACATGGAGACCAGGCCTTCAATTTCCCCTGCCCCCCTTTCCCATTGCTGCCAAGAATACTGAGATCATCCTCTATTATTATGGGGTTTCCTGCAATTCATCACCTCTTATAAAAATCATTCTGTACTGTTGTCTTCAATTTTTGCTTCTCTTCCAAGCCATAGATGTTTCATTTAAATACATCTTCTCAGCACACAGATTAAACAGGCTTTGTAAAGAATGTTCATACAGAAACAATCCATCATAGTCTAAAGAAGCTATTTAGGTGCAGTGCATGCAGGTAAAACTTTCTTTGATCCATCTGCTCCTCCAACAACAGAACATAGAAACCAGTATTCCATTAAACATGCTGTAGGGTAAACTTCAAAGAATAGAGATTCCTCACTGGCCTGCCTGAATAACTTTTTTGGATAGCAGGCTTTGTGTTTTTCCCCACTTCACTAAAAACTAGCACAAGAGACACTTTTGGTAACATGCTAAGCACATCTATTTTCATTTTACCTTTCTTTAGACTTTTAAACCCTAAAAGGACTTGGTTCAGCTTCCCAAGATGCACTGCTTCGATTTTGAAAACATCCACCTGTAATTTAAGAAAAGGTAATATTATTGACGTATAAAGCAAGATGCATCTGCTATGAACATCTGGGAACTACTGTTCACATTTAAACATCTCAAAATTCTAATTCTTTTCTGCATAGGTAAACCTAGCACTGTAAGTAAAGATATATCACTTCTTGCAAGATCAGAGAAAAAATGCAGTATAGCTAATGCTTTCAGTGTCAGTGATTTTTATTGCAGATATTAAAGCATCACATTATTTAGAAATACACTATTTTCAGAAGTGGCTTAAAATTCCAGTAAGCTGCTCATTTGTAATAGAAGTTCTAGAGGGAAATAAATAAAATAAGATGAATGATAGTTATTACACCGAGTGACCTTAATTTTCTTCTGAATCTGAAGCATATCAAATTGGCTGTAGTCATATCTTGGATGCTCAGCCACATTGTTCTGACCCAAGAGAGCAAATGTTTTCTTCCTTTACACATTTGACACTTGTTTCACACAAAAATCTTCTCTGTAATACTATACAGTCTATAATCACTTCATTGGATTTGGCATGATAGCATAACTTAAACCTTCTGTGCTACTCCTTTTTTCCTATGAGAATATGTCCTTGGAATATATTCATAGGGCTAGTTTCTTTTTATTTCTTTTCATTCTTTCAAAGGCCTACACTGTCACTATATTAGAACAATCTTTTGCCATTTTCACAGATAAAATTTTGTTTATGATCAATATTGTACCAAATATATTCACCAAGTAAACAGGGAACATATGTAAAGATGCTGTGAAATGGTAGACCTGAAATGACTAAACAGTCAACTGCAGATAAACTAGACAATTGACAAAATGTGAGAGACAGATCTCAGCCTCAGACTGAACAGCATCAGCTATAGATCCTTGAAGCTAGTTTTCACATGTTAGAGATCTAGGCTGGACTGGCTTTAGAAATGTACACTAGCCTTCAAAAAGGGTCTAATTACTTCACTATCAATTCACCTGGCCAAAGAATGGAGTACAAAGGACACTTCAACCAAAGGGAAGCTCAGACATGATTTATAATGGAAATATTATACAAATTTAAGTTCTTATAAATTCCAGTTACTTCATTTCCCACTGAAGTAACTGGAATTTATAAGAATTTAACTATGGCTAGATAACATAAATGACCATAATGGAAATGCTACACGTACACATTTGTGTATTTATTAATTTGCGTACTGGCTTGCAGGCTTTGAGTATCAGGTGCCAGAAGTCAGGCAAAGAAGGTTTGTTAAGCTCAGGGATCAAAAGTCAGGCAAAGTAAATTCATTTAGTGCAAGGTCAGAGGTTCAGAAGTCAGGCAAGGCAGAGTTGGTGGCTATCATATGCATTACGACCACACCTAATAGCCTCTCTTGGCTGGTTTTATAGCCCCAGGCCTAAGAGTCATGCTTGCAACCAGTTACTCAGAAGCAATCCTACAACTATTCATCTTTGTTATCAGCAAGCAGCTAGCATTGGGCCAGGAAGCATGCACTTTGCCGATTTGTCTGTAATTCTGTCCTCAGCCTTTATCTGCAGTGTTCTAAAGGTTCAGGTGATACTGGTGGGCTGGGAATGGCCAACTGAAGTTCACCAGCTGAATCAAGGCTGGGGGTGTCAGTGACTCTGCATTAGCTATTGGCTATGAATCCTGACAAACCTACAACTCATTTTCCTGCTGGTCAGCTTCTGTTAAGTTGGCTACACAGAGTTCCTCTTCTTCTGAGAAGTCCTTGCTATCACTGAGCTCTGACTGGCTCATGATAATTGTTTTAGATGTGTACCCTGTTTTTCACATGGATCAGATGAAGCAACCTTCTACTGAGTCAGACCCTTACCTATTTCACATCACATACTACCTGCTCTTTTTAAAATTGAAGATGCCATGGACTGAAACCAGGAACTTCTGAATGCAAATATGATGGTCTACCACTGAACCATGGCCTGTTCTCAACCTGATTTTCAGCAAACTGGCTCAACTCTCAAAGCAGTTTACCATTCAATATATCATTCAAATTAAAAGAAAAATCACTGTCTAACTTTAAACTAGCAGAGCTATGTTTTTGGAGAGAAGAGATGTCTTACAGAGAAATGGCCTTACTCAGCAGTTGATGTACTGGAAAAGAAGACCTGATAATTAAAATGATGGCACCATTGCCTTTATTGAAAGTACAACATTCAGTTCCTGTGCTAGATGTTTGCAATGTAGTTTTTCTTTCTTTCTTTTCTTTACCTGTCCTCTAGCAAACATGATCGGGCCTCTTCTTGAGTTATTAAGCCATCGTTTCCCAGAGTCACCCTGCTCTCCTTGAATACAAAGATAAGCATCTCCACTGGCATCAGCTTTCTTTTTGTCTCCAGTATGAATATGAATGGAATATTCCACTACTGAGTACATAAAATAAATTCACATATATTAGCAAAATAAAGACCATTTGTCTCTTCTTTTAGAATAGGGTAACTTACCGGATATTTAGGAGCTGTAGTTTTATAGATGAGCCTTTACACATAGATATGCATTCTTAACTAAGGAAGAACCCATTTACATTAAACGATCTGCTGGTATATATTGTAAGTATGTAATATTTCCAACATCTACACTAGAAACTTCATTACTACTATTCAATCAAGTCTATTTCAATATGCTCATTTCACACTCAGTCCAGATTGTGCATGTGTATATAGTGCTATCAAGTTGCACCTGATTTATGGTGAAACCATAGGACTTTCAAGGCAAGGGATTAAGCAGAGGTGGCGGTTTGCCATTGTCTTCTTTGGTGGTCTCCCTTCCAAGTACTGACCCTGCTTAGCTTCCTAGATCTGATTAGACTGGCCTATACCATGCTGCCTTCTCTTCCTCAGTCAAGATTAAGACTTTTAATTCTGTTTGTTGTAAAATCAAAGACTTCAGTAAAAATGTATCAATTCCCAAATCTTCTAATGTAAAAGAGATCAAAGATGTTTGACAATTTTATTAACCTCAAACCATGCTAATTTGCAAGTTCAGAAATGCATGCCACTCTGTTTCCACAGAAGTAATTCTATGACAGACCTGTCCGTTTACATAATATGACTCAGGAACCAACATGGTCCAACATTCACCAGAACCAGCAGCTTGAACTTATACATGTCTGGTCTACAGAAAGAGCAAAATGGTGTAGTAGTATCCTGAGGTCAGGACTGTACCACTTTAGCCTGCAGGGACTGTATCACATGTAAGCATTAAAAAATCTGCCTGTGATTTTAAAAGGTAGCAAGAGAAAGCACGAAGCTTCCATGATTACAAGCCTCAATAATTAACAAATTCCAAGAAGCTATCAAAACTCATATAATATATACTGAAAATCAGAAAAATTCAATGCAATCATTTCAAAGAACAACAGCCCTATAACATCAAGGATAAAGATTTTGGCCCTGGCTATTCGATGCCATGCTGGTTTCTACTTGCCAGGAGCTTTTTATTTTGAGGGACATTAAAAATATGAACCTCACATGCAATCTGAAGTGGAATCCAGTCAGCAAGAATCCAGTCTATTGTATACCTGGTCAGAGACATTTATCAATGAATAGTGGTTGCTTGAAGCTAAACAGCAACTTAAATATTTTCTTTCATCTTTGAGACAGTTTCTATGACTTCAAACATGTCAGATTTTACCCAGCCTGCTAACAGAATTGGGTGATGCTGTTGAAAAAAAAACTTTTAGTGTTGGAAGGTCATGGAAATAAATTCGGCTGGCACGCTTATATGTATTATAGGATCGTTTTTCCTCTCACCATTATATAAGAAATAATTTGTTGAATACATGGATGAAATATAAGAAATATGGTGATGAAAGAAAACCATTATGGATAGTGCCAGCAGAAGTGATTGGCTGTCATACAATCAACTATTAAAAATACAAAGTGGCAAAATAGAATTGAAAACTGCTGTGGAGTTGAATAACAAATAATAATATTATTATTATATTATATTATATTATTATTATATCCCGCCCTCCCTTGCCAAGGCAGGCTCAGGGCGGCTCACAGAGCATGGTATACCATGATTACAATAAGATACAATCATTACTATAAAAAGCAGTTAAAATATAATTACATTACATTCATCAGTTAAGTTAAATACACATTAAAATATTACAAGTTATAGATTAAAGTGCTACAGTTCGATATATGCATAGGATGGCTTGATGTCATTTCCTGGGTTCCATCTTAAAAGCAAGTTGAAAGAGGACGGTTTTGCAAGCCCTGCGAAATTGATTTAGGTCTCGCAGGGCTCGCACCTCCTCTGGTAGTTGATTCCACCATTGGGGAGCCATTGTAGTGAAGGCCTGTTCCCTCGTTGTTTTCAGTCTGGCCTCTCTTGGTCCAGGGATTCGTAATAGGTTTTGAGAACTAGATCAGTGCTATCTGGGGAACATATGGAGAGAGGCGGTCCCTAAGGTAGGCAGGTCCTCGGCCATATAGGGCTTTAAAGGTAATGACCAGCACCTTGTAACGAACTCGGTACACAACCGGCAGCCAGTGCAGCTCCCACAGCCTAGGCCGCACATGTTCCCACCGTGGTAGTCCCACTAACAACCTGGCCGCTGCATTCTGCACTAGCTGCAGCTTCCGCGTTCGGTACAAGGGCAGCCCCATGTAGAGGGCATTACGGTAGTCCAATCTCGAAGTGACCGTTTTATTTATTTATTTATTTATTTGGGATTTATATCCCGCCCTTCCCACGAATGGCTCAGAGCATTGGGGAGAGAACTGCCCCCTGAGGCACCCCACAATTAAGTAGGTGTCTCTGGGACAGCTCTCCTCCAATTGCCACCCTTTATCCCCGACCTTCAAGGAAGGAGGAGAGCCACTGTAGGGCTAGCCCCCGGATTCCTGCGTCGGCAAGGCGGCAGGTCAGCAGCCGATGGTCGACTATATAGAACGCAGCCGATAGGTCTAACAACAGCAATACCGCCGAGCCGCTTCGGTCCAGATGTCGCCGGAAGTCATCCATGAGGGCGACCAAAACTGTCTCCGTCCCATGGCCTGCATTGTGATAGTCTTGAAGGGTTCCCTATTCACATGATTATTTTTTGCTAAATAAGTCTTCTTGAGGAGAATGTTCCATAGTTTTTGATACTATGACACCTGCCTAATATTGGAAGGTAGGGTACCTGGAGCAGGACCTTGGAAGTTGGCAACAGTGGACAAGTGGTCAAGGGAGCAGATGTTGCTTTAGGTCTTTTGGTCCAAAGCCATATAAGGCTTTAAAGATCAATACCAGCCCCTTGAATTGTGCCCAGAAACATACTGGGAGCCAGTATAGATAGGTGAAGACTAGGATAATGTGATCCCTCCAATAAACTCCAGTCAACATCCTGTCTGCAGCATTCTACACCAGTGTTTCACATTTGCAGGGTCACGTCCCGGTACCGAGCCACAGAAGCTTCACTACCAGATCACAAGAAAAGCCAAAGCTAGCCCCGCCCCCACAAAGCATGGCCTCTGCTCTGCTTCCTTCCTTCCCCTGTCTCTCTGTTGTGCAGAGAAAAGTTAGCCTTGAAGACTGACACAGGCTGCAAAGTCTGAGCTCCATTTGGCTTTCTTCCTTCCCCCATCTCTATTGTGCAGAGAAAAGCTAGCCTTGAAGGCCGGCACAGACTGCAAAGCCTGAGCTCCATTTGGCTTCCTTCCTTCCCCCATATCTGTGTTGTGCAGAGAAAAGCTAGCCTTGAAGACTGACACAGGCTGCAAAGCCTGAGCTCTGTTTGGCTTCCTTCCTCCCCCATCTCCGTGTTGTGCAGAGAGGAGCTGGGCTGCCTCTCCTTCTTTCTCCCCCCTCCCAGTGGCATCCACTGGCACTTTAGACCCATGAAGTGTTCTTCAAGGTATAAGCTTTCATGTGCCTTGCAGTATGTTCTTTTGGGGAGATTTCCCCGGGAGGCCTGGGCGGCAAAGAAGAGTATGTGTGTGTTTTTCAGTTGGGAGGGGAGGGGAGTGGGCATTACAGTTGCTATTTTTTTACCAAATGACCTCTGGGCAGAATTATTGCTGGCTGGGGTCATGGGTGAGTAAGGCTTTCCCCCCCTTTGTCTCCCCCCTTCTTTCCCTTCAAGTGATGATCTGTTTGTATTCTTGGTGCTGAGGGTGGGGGAGGGAAGCAACAGTGGAAGGACTTCTAGTGCCCTGGCCCCACTGGTGGACATTCTGGTGCTTTTTGGGCATTGTATGAGAGAATTTTGGACTTGGTGGTCCACTGGACTGATCCAACATGACTTCTCTTATGTTCTTATGTTCTTTCTTTCCATTCTTTCTTTGCCTTTCCTTCCATTTTATTCTTTCTCTTTCTTTTTTTCCCTTTCTCTTTATTTCCTTCCATTTTTACTGGATGAAACTTTTCTGTTCATCATACTGCTCTTGCAGACATAGGAGCTCTGCCAATGAAAAGTTGGCACCCCCCACTTGTAGCCAGCTGGCCTTTCTATGAGATTTCTGTGTGAGTGAGTGAGAGGTGTTGGGCAGAAAGAGATTATTGGAGATTACTGCTGTATATCTCAACAGTACTGGAACTGATGGTACTATGAACTTGGCACCATTTTACTGGTCCTGCTTTTAACAGCTGTCTGACACCAAAATTAAACATCTTCTGTAGATATTAAAAAGGATGAAAAATGTTCACTGGCTAAATATCTGCACAACAGGTTGCTTTTAAAGGCATGGGAAACACAGCCAGTAAAAAGCTGCAAGCCCCTCATAAATATCCTTTTTGGGATAACTGCAGAAAAGCTTGTATGAACTTCATATAACTTGAAATTAATTCATTAATTACAGTACAATTCTCTGCTACCTTTCACAGCAATTTCCCAGTGTTTCAGTCCATAAAAAGTATGAAAAATAGCTGTCAAAAGATTTTCTTGAAACCAAGCAAGCTTGGTTGTAGCTTGAGGCAGTGTTTCAATACTAGCAGCTGAAGGAAGGGCCTACTAAATGTGTCAGCATATTTTGAGGTAGAGCAGCTGCCAGGGTCCAGTGTGGGTGGTACACAGTGCTGGCATTCCTGATGGCAATGGCAACAGCACTCCCAACTGCATACACTGGCCAATGCATTGAGGAAGGGGTGTATAGGTGGTACAGGCAATTGAACATGGGCATTAGGAGTGCTTGAAAGCTGGAGAACACACACAAACAGATAGGTGCATGAAGGTGTGGGGGTGGAAAGATAGGACCCTGGGAATGTGAGAAAAAGTTGCAGACTGCTCACTTTCCACTCCCATTTTGGCTCAGGATGAGTTTCAGAGAGATTTTTCTGAAAACGAAGTTACTTCAGAAGAAGAGGCAGGTTGGGGGAGTGCCCTGGAAGTGACATAACAGGAAAAGGTGGAGTTTTGGTTCAGTGTGCCCCGGAAGTGACATAAGAACATAAGAGAAGCCAAGTTGGATCAGGCCAATGGCCCATCCAGTGATCAGGCCAATGGCCCAACAGTCTGTGTCACATAGTGGCCAAAAAATTTATATATATATATATATATATATATATATATACACACACACACACTGTGGCTAATAGCCACTGATGGACCTCTGCTCCATATTTTTATACAATCCCCTCTTGAAGCTGGCTATGCTTGTAGTCGCCACCACCTCCTGTAGTAGTGAATTCCACATGTTAATCACCCTTTGGGTGAAGAAGTACGTCCTTTTATCCATTTTAATCTGACTGCTCAGCAATTTCATCGAATGCCCACGAGTTCTTGTATTGTGAGAAAGGGAGAAAAGTACTTCTTTCTCTACTTTCTCCATCCCATGTATTATCTTGTAAACCTCTGTCATGTTACGCCGCAGGCGACGTTTCTCCAAGCTAAAGAGCCCCAAGCGTTTCAACCTTTCTTCATAGGAAAAGTGTTCCAACCCTTTAATCATTCTAGTTGCCCTTTTCTGGACTTTCTCCAATGCTATAATATCCTTTTTGAGGTGCGGCGACCAGAACTGCACACAGTACTCCAAATGAGACCGCACCATCGATTTATACAGGGGCATTATGATACTGGCTGATTTGTTATCAATTCCCGTCCTAATAATTCCCAGCATGGCTTTGGCCTTCTTTATTACAATCGCACACTGTCTTGAGATTTTCAGTGAGTTATCTACCATGACCCCAAGATCTCTCTCTTGGTCAGTCTCTGCCAGTTCACACCCCATCAACTTATATTTGTAGCTGGGATTCTTGGCCCCAATGTGCATTACTTTGCACTTGGCCACATTGATCATCATCTGCCACGTTGACGCCCACTCACCCAACCTCAACAGATCCCTTTGGAGTGCCTCTAGTTCTCACCACCCTGAACAATTTAGTGTCATCTGCAAACTTGGCCACTTCACTGCTCATTCCCAACTCCAAATCATTTATGAACAAGTTAAAGAGCATGGGACCCAGTACTGAGCCCTGCGGCACTCCACTGCTTACCATCCTCCACTGCGAAGACTGCTCATTTATACTCACTCTCTGCTTCCTATTAATTAGCCAGTTTTTGATCCACAAGAGGACCTGCCTTTTTACTCCTTGACTCTCAAGCTTTCTAAGGAGCCTTTGATGAGGAACTTTATCAAAAGCTTTCTGGAAGGTGAAAAACATTTATTGGGTCTCCTTTGTCCACATGTTTGTTCACCCCCTCAAAGAAATGTAACAGGTTAGTGAGGCAAGATCTTCCCTTACATAACTCATGCTGAGTCTTCCTCAATAACCCGTGTTCATCAATGTGCCTACTCATTCTATCCTTGATAATGGTTTCTACCAACTTTCCCAGTATTGAAGTCAGACTGACTGGCCTGTAATTTCCTGGATCTCCTCTGGAACCCTTTTTAACGATGGGGGTGACATTTGCTACCTTCCAGTCCTCAGGAACGGAGGCAGATTTCAATGAAAGATTACATATTTTGTCAGAAGATCCACAAGTTCAACTTTGAGTTCTTTCACAACTCTTGGATGTATGCCATCCGGACCTGGTGACTATCAGTTGTAGGACCTCCTCTTTTGTCACCTCAATCTGACTCAGGTCTTTCAACACCCCTTCCAAAATTAGTGGTTCTGGAGCGGGCAAACACTTCTCATCTTCCGCAGTGAAGACGAAGGCAAAAAATGCATTCAGCTTCTCAGCCATTTCCCTATCCTCCTTCAGTAACCCTTTGACCCCTTGGTCATTCAAGGGCCCCACTGCCTCCCTGGCTGGTTTCCTGCTTCTAATATATTTGAAGAAATTTTTATTGTTGGTCTTTGTTTTTTGCCATATGCTCCTCATAATCCCTTTTTGCCTGCCTGATCACAGTCTTGCATTTGATTTGCCACAGCCTGTGTTCCTTTTTATTAATCTCACTTGGACTGGTTTTCCACCGCTTAAAGGAGTCCTTCTTACCTTTTACAGCTTTCGTTACTTTGTTTGTTAACCATGCAGACCTTTTCTTATACCTGTTTGTACCTTTCCTAACTTGTGGTATATATTTTATCTGAGCTTCTAGTATTGTAGTTTTAAATAGCCTCCAAGCTTCCCCAAGGGTTTTGACCATATTTAGCTTTCCTTTCAGTTTCCTCCTCACATGCCTCCTCATTTCAGAGAATTTACCCCTTTTAAAGTTAAACGTGGTTGTGCTGGTCTTTTGGGGCAACTCCCTATTTATACAAATGGTGAAATCAATAACGTTATGGTCACTGCTCCCAAGCAGTGCGATCATTTTTACATCTCTCACCAAGTCTTGGGCATTACTTAGGACCAAATCCAGGATCGCCCCACCCCTGGTATGTTCTGAGACCATCTGCTCCATAGCACAGTCATTGAGAGCATCAAGAAACTCAATCTCTTTCTCTCGACCAGAACACATATTGACACAATCAACCTGCGGGTAGTTAAAATCACCTATTACGACACAGTTTTTATGTTTAGCCGCTATCTTTAATCCTTCCATCATCTTATAATCGTCCTCTATCTTGATTTGGTGGGCGATAACAAACTCCCATAGTTAAATTTCCTTTTGGGCCCTCTATTTCAACCCAAAGCATTCCACCAAGTTTCTGAAATTCCCACAATGTCTATGTTTTCTCCCAACACTAAACATTCCAATACACCAATTTTACTTCGAACACTTCTAGCATTTGCATACAAACATCTATAATTTCCGAGGCAAGCTAGGCCCGCAGCCTTCCTCCTGCTGCCTTGAGACTTTGGCAGACAATCCATACTGTGACATCACTTGACCCTTGACCTGGAAGTGACACCACAGGAAATAACATAATTCCTGTCTCCACCCCCGAATTTTAGTGGGTCATGAAGGAGAAGTGTAAAAATAACCGGGCCACGGGAAAGAAAAGTTTGGGAAACCCTGTTCTACACCAACTGAAGTTTCCTAACATTTTTTCAAGGACAGACCCAGATGGAATGCACTGTAGTAATTTAATCTCGATATAACTGGGGCATGTATCACAGTGGCTAGATTTTTTCTGTTCAGGAAAGTTTACAACTGGCTAACCAGTCAAAGCTGGTAAAAGTCACTCCTGGCCACAGTTTGCACCTGCTTTTCCAGCAGTAGGCCTAGGTTCAAGAGCACCCCCAAATTATGGACCTTCTTCTCCAAGGGGAGTGCAATCCCATCCAGAATGTGTGACACCTTAAATACCAGGTCAGTTACCAGTAGAACTTCCACCTTTTCAGGATGAAGCTTCAGTTTATAGACCTCCATCCACTCCAAAACTACCTTCAAGCAGTGGTTTAGGGTTTCCATGGACTCCCTAGATTGGGCTGGAAGTGTGAGGTAGGACTGAATGCAACTGGTGGCAAACCAGCTCAAATCTCTGAATTAACTCACAAAACAGTTGCATTTAGATGCTAAAGAGGATAGGGATCTGATGTGGATCTGCTGCTTTGTAAGAGTGCCTTGACTTATCTTTGTTTGTATATTTGTAAATGAATCAAATATTATTAAAATACCTTGGAGGTACTACCCAGTTTAGTTCCCACTGGAGGAGAGAGCACTTATGGTATTTTTATAGTACTATTTGATTTCAGTAAAGTGTTACGGAAACTAGTGATCCATAACAAAATAGTTACACGTTTCTGCAAAAAAATGCTGGAAAATCAGCAGTAGTGTTAGCAGCTGCACTCCTCTTGATCTGTTCTCTTTGGTTTCAGCCATAGGATTTTAGTTCACATAGCTAAACACAGGGAGTCATCCGCCAATACTAGTACAGCCCCAGACCAAAACTATTCCCCCGACACCATCTATGTGAGATAAGAAACAGAGACATTTCTACAGTTTCTTTAACTTGGGTCCTCCATTATTGTTAGCCACCTTGAGTACTTTATGAGAGAAAGGTAGGCTTTATGAGAGAAAGGTAGGCTTATGAGAGAAAGGTAGTATCTTAAAGAAATTCTGAGGGTACTCCAATTTATGAACTCATGCACTCAGTGCTAATAATCAGGTTCACATTGACAGTGTGGAGCTTTATTGTGTATTGTTGTCTACAGTTTCCTACTAATACAGAGAGCCTGTAGATCTGGATATGTATGTCACATTAGAAGGTAATGCTAATTAATCTGACACCCTTCTTAAACTATACACTTAAGGAACGATTGTAAGCCCAAGCAGCAGCATTTCTTAACATGTTCTTCCCTAATCATTTGTATAAATGGGGAGGGTTAAATGCAGACACCTTCACTAAAGTGAAAGCCTCCTGTTAGGGGGCATTTTATCAGCTAGTGGGGTAGTGGCTCATCAGAAGAGCAACTGGCTTGGCATACAGAAAGTCCCAGGCTGAATCCCCAGCACCTCCAGTTAAAAGGATCAAGTCATAGGTGATGAAAAAGATCTCTGCCTGAGACCCGGAAGAGATGCTGTTTGAGACAAACCTGGCTGTGGCTGGAGATGGTCCTGATATTTTCAGGGAGGGATCACAGGTCAGTGATAGCAGATCATCTATATGGCATGTGGAAGATTCCCGGTTCAGTCCAGCTGAAAGGCAGTTGGTGATGTGAAAGACCCTAGAATGCCACTTCTGGTCTGAGTAGATAATTCTGACTTGATGGACTGATGGTCTGATTCAGTAAAAGACAGCTTACTGGAGAGAGGAAGGAACTCTGTCTGTATCAGCAATCTATTCTTCCTGGAATTTGCCTCTCTTCAGGTGGCCTATGCTAAGGGAAAAATGGGCTGAGTCATGGACTAGTCTCTTTGGACTAAGGAAAAAATGAAGCTGAGTCATGTATTAGTTGATCTCACTGAAAAATGAAATACAAACTTACCAGGAGCATTGGAATCTCTAAACTGCAGCTGGGCCCCTGTATGTGTCCACAGCATTGCAGAGACATAAGGTAAGGCTGACCAAAATCCCCCATTAAACTAGTCATGTTATAGTCTACCAAATGCCCAGATTAGGCTATATCAGCCAGGTTTGTTACAAGCAGCACACACAAACAGCTCAGGGATGCCTATAGGGAAAGGAATAAATTTAGCAGAGGCATTCAGAAAGTTTAAAAGAAATGGTTGTGCTGCAGGCCAAGAAGAAAGGGTATTATTGATCTGAGTGGATATAGAAATGTATTCTCTCACACCCCCAACTATAAATATAAAATCTATTAAAGAGACCGCTGGGAAATTAGAATACTTTCTCCCTTGTTCCATTTGGGGAACAACAGGATTTCAAAGAATAAGCAGGGTAACTGATTTAAAATGAAAGAGATACTGAGGGCTGTATCTTATTATTGGTTTTGTTCTTTTACAGCAACTCTTCTAGAATTTACATTGATATAGTATCATTGAAATGAGAAATCCTATATTGGTTCTTACTATCCATCTTGCCAGTAAATGGTCCTTCTATTTTAGTACAGGAAACTGATGGCCAAATTGCACATGATCTAGGAAATCAGTAAGTGGAATATCTCAGGTGATTTATTTTTTTTAAATAAAGCTAATAGCAGATGGTAGTGGAAGTGTGTGTTTAACCCTTTCCCTTATGCTGCTTCCTAAGGAAATTATCCCCTTCCCCCAGCTGCTCTAATCTTTTCAGCAAATACTTCTCTGTGGTAAACAGCTGCTGTGAGGAGGAATTTAAATTGGAAAATTGATACACAGGGAAGGAATAATTACATATCAGCTCCTCCCACACTATGATACTGATTTGAATCAGCTATGATATCCTTAAGGGGGGGAGGGAACACCTGCTAAAGGACACCATGGCTGGTTCCACACCACAGGCTCAGGAGTTTCCAGACAGCTTGCGGAACAGGGATGGGCCACAGGCGCCCCGGGGAAACACTCATGCATCCCATCCACTGCTCCCTGGGCACTTTCTGCTTGATTCCCAGTTGTCCAAGGAGGTGCCGAGGAGACACCCCAGCAATTAGGTACCACCTTTGACATGGTACTTTTTTGGCCAGCTCCAGGTCAGGTGGGGACGAGTTGCGGGTGGGAGCACGATGGCAGGCAGATATGCGCGTTTGGACGCACTTTTTTAGTCTGCTCACCTGCGATCCCTGCGATGGTTTAAGCTGCCCATCTGGCACCAGCCAATGTCTATTTTGGCTCTTATAATAACTGGACTGTTGAATGTTTAAGCCAAAGCATCTGAGTATAAACAGTTTTTTTCCATTAAAGTTTATATGACACTTGGGCATTACCTGTTGGAGCAAAACATTCAGAAGAATGCAATACAACAGGAACCTTTTTATATGACATTCCTGTTGAAATGAAGAAGGGTCATCCAAAATTTCTGAAGTTGGTATCATTTGTAACATTTCTATCCTGCTCTTCCTTCAAGGAGCTTCATATCATTCTCCTGCCCTCCATTTCTTCTTTAGGCTGATACGTGAGAAAAACTGGCCAAGATCACAGTGCAATCTCAAGCAGTTTCATCCTTCTAAAGCCACAGGCCTAGAATGGTATAATTTTGCTTAGGAATGCATTGCCAGTCAGCTTCATGGCTGAGTGAGAATCTGCCCTCATGATCGGCCTAATTCACAGAATCAGCATTGCTGTCAGATGGCCATCTAGACTCTGTTTAAAAACCCCCAAGGAAGGAGAGCCCACTGAGGAACCACTCTGTCAGGAAGTTCTTCCTAATGTTTAGCTAGAAACTCTTTTTTTGAGTAAAACAATTTTTATTATTCAGCAACATTAATCAGTTATCATCCAAAAATAAACATCAAAAATATTGCATCACATTTCCCATCTCCCACCCTCCTTTTTGTGACTTCCCTGGTGCATTCAACCTAAAATATAAAAAGAATAAAAGGTAATATTAACCTTTTAAGAACCTATTAAAAACAACAACAATAAAAAACAAAACAAAACAAAAACTTATGCCTATAATAAAATACAAATAAGAACAAAATTACTTATTACTATTATTATCTATCTTGATTAATAGTCCATTTATAATATTGCTATACTTAATTCTTAGTGTTATCTATCCTAATTATAATCCATTAAACCCAATCCTTATATGCAAAAACACTGTATATTTCCGTAATTCTACTTTACCAATAGTTAACACTTTACATTAAAAAAAAATTAACCGTTGTTAAAAATCACCAAATGTCCTTTCACCTTCCACTGTTTTTCAACATACTTATGAAATTTCTCCCATTTTTTGTTATACTTATCTATATCAAGTTCTTTTAATGTTCTAGTAAGCTTGTCCATTTTGCTCCAATGCATAACTTTCATAATCCAGTCCCACTTTTCTGGTATTTTATTTTGCTTCCACAACTGCGCATATAATGTCCATGTAGCCGAAAGCATGTACCAAAGTAATGTTCTATCTTGTTTTGGAAAATTTTCCATTTGTAATCCCAACAAAAAGATTTCAGGTGCTTTCTTTATATTGTAACCCAAAATCTTTGCAATTTCTTGCTGAATCATTTGTCAAAATTGTATAGCCTTTTCACAAGTCCACCACATGTGATAGAAAGATCCTTCATATTTTTTTACATTTCCAACATCGATCAGACATCTGGTTATTTATTTTTGAAAGTTTCTTAGGAGTCATATACCATCTGTATAACATTTTAAAACAATTTTCTTTAATATTATTACATGTCAATATCTTTAAAAAGTTCTTCCATAAATATTCCCATTGCTCCATCTGAATGTCTTTATGTTAACTGCCCACTTTATCATTTGAGATTTAATCACTTCTTCCTCTGTAGACCACTTCAATAATAATTTATATACTTTCAAAATCATTTTTTCATTTTCGCCAAACAGCATTCTTTCCAGTTCAGTTTGATTCTGTCTTATTCCTTCATTTCTAATATCCTGTTCAAGCAGACTTTTAATTTGTTGCAACTGAAACCAGTTATAATCCAATTCTTCCACTGATTTTAATCCCACCTTGCTGTCTTGTATTTTTAACAATTGTTTGTATGTTATCCATTTTTCTTCCCTAATGTCAGAATATAACTTTATTACTTCTGTCGGCACAATCCAAAGCGGTTTCCTCTCATCACCATATTTCTTGTATTTCAGCCAAGTTTTTAACAAATTACTTCTTATATAATGATGTGTGAAAAAACCATCCATCTTACTTTTCCCACAGCACAAATATGCATGCCAACCAAAAATATTTCCATGGCCTTCTAATGTTAATAATTTTTTATTTAATAACATTATCCATTCCTTTATTCACACCAAACAAACTGCATCATGATATAATTTTAAATCCGGCACTTGAAAACCTCCCCTTTCTTTTGCATCAGTCAAGATCTTCATTTTAATTCTTGGTTTCTTGCCAGTCCATATGAATTCTGAAAGTTTCCTCTGCCATTTATTAAATTGTTTATCTTCTTTCACTATTGGAATTGTTTGGGAAAATAACATGATTCTTTCATCTTAAATGCCAATATTCTAACCAGTATAGACAGGTTCAGCCTATTCCATTTCAATAAATCTCTATCAATTTTCTGCCAAAGCTTTTCATAATTATTTTTATATAAATCAGTATTTTTTGTTGTAATTTCTACTCCTAAGTACTTTACTTTAGAAAACACTTCACATTTTGTTAGGCTTTGTAATTCTACCTGTTTACTCTTTTACATATTTTCGCACAAAATTTTTGCCTTTTTTTTGTTCACATAAAAACTTGCCAATTTGCCATATTCTTTAATTTTTTGAAGCAGCAATGATGTAACTTGAGTTGGGTTTTCATTTATTAACATTACATCATCTGCAAACGCTCTGTATTTATAAGAAAAAACATTTCAATTTCAAACCCTCTATCTCCTTATCTTCTTGGATTTGCATAAGCAATATCTCTAAAGTCATTATAAAGTCAATGGGGATAGAGGGCAGCCCTGTCTTGTTCCTTTACTAATTACCATTTTCTCTGTCAAATCTGCGTTAATGCAAAGTCTTGCTTGTTGGTCAGTATATATTGCTTTTGCCATTCTATCAAAGTCTTCACCCAATCTCAGTTTCTCCATTACTGCAAACATAAATTCCCAATGTACATTATCGAAAGCTTTCTCTGCATCTACAAAAAACACTTTTTCTGGATGTTTCTCATAATATTCAATTATATCAATTACTGTTCTGATATTGTCTCTGATCTGCCTTCTGGGAAGAAACCCTGCTAGTTCTTCTTTAATAAAATTATTCAAATGCTGCTTCAGGCGTTCTGCTAATATACTAGCATATATTTTGTAGTCATTATTAAGTAATGAAATTCGTCTATAATTTTTTACATTTGTGGCATCTCTGTCTTCTTTTGGTATTAATATTACTGCTTTTTTCCAAGTATTAGGTAACTTCCCCTCGGCTCTTATACTATTCATCAATTTCTGAAGCTTTGAAAGTAGTCTCCTTAAAAACTTTATAATACTTTGCTGTAAATCCATCTGGACCAGGAGCTTTCCCCAATTTCATTGAATTAATTACCGCCTCTATTTCTTCCTTTTCAATTGGGTCGTTTAAAATTTTCTTCATAGTCAGTTAAGGGTTTTACATTTATTTTCTGTAAAAATGCCTCTATTTTTTCCTTATCCACCACATGGCTTTTAAACAATTTTGCATAATATTTATAACATTCTCTTTTAATTCCTTCCTAATCCACAATTTCTTTGTCTCCCAAAATAATTTTATTGATGGTTTTATTTTCCCGGTTTATTAGCACTCTCAAAAGATTTTTGTTGAAGTCTTTTTAAGTTCCATTCCACTTCTTTATTTAACAAATGTCTTCATTGTTCTTGTAGAATTGTAATTTCCTTTGAGATTTTCTTTTTCCCTGGTCTCTTTTTAAGTTCCCTCTCTTTCTTTCCAATCTCCTTTTGTAAATTCATCATTTGTTTTTCTTTAGCCTTATTATTCAATGTAATTAGAATGCCTCTCATTACTGCTTTATATGCATCCCACACCGTTTGATATTGGACATCATCATTTTCATTTAGTTGGAAGAAAGCTTTGGTCTCTTTCTCCAGAGACTCTACTACCGCTTTTTTCTGCGGCAAATCTTCATTTATCCGCCATCTCAAAGTCTTTTTAGTATACTTTGCAGACCACATTATTGGATTGTGATCTGCACCTACTTTAGGAAGAATCTCTATTTTTGTTTATCAACCCCATTTTTTTTGTAATCCATAACATATCAATCCTTGAGAAAGAGTTATGTCTTGCTGAAAAGAACGTATAGTCTTGCACTATAGAGCTCATCTCTCTCCAAATATCCATACAATTTTCTTGTTTAGCTAGTTCAAAAAAAGATTTTGTTAGTTTCCCTTTCTTATTTTTTTTCCCAGATCTGTCCAAAATATTCTTAACCGTTCCATTAAAGTCTTCCATTATCATAATTTGCTCATATGTCACTTGGTCAAGTTGTTGCATGATATCCTTAAAGAAAGAGTCTTTAGCTCCATTAGCAGCATATAATCCCAATAACAAAGTTCTTTTGTGGTTTAATATCACTTCCACTGGCACCTGTCGCATCAACCATCACCTGTGGTCTGACCTAGCCTCAGATCGCAAAGCATGGAGGCACACCATCCACCAGGCTGTCTCTACCTTTGAGAACGCATGCATAGCTGGTCTTGAGGACAAAAGGAGATTGAGGAAGAATCGCACTGCTACAGCACCAACCCCAAATCAGACTTTTCCCTGCAGCCACTGTGGCCGGATCTGCCTGTCCCGCATTGGTCTTGTCAGCCACCAGCGAGCCTGCAGCAGACGTGGACTACTGCACCCTTCTTAAATCTTCGTTCGTGAAGTCAAGCCGAGAGAGAGATCACTTCCACTGCAATAAAATCTTTAAAAATCAGTTTTGGGTCCAAATCCTGCTTCACATAAAAAACCACACCTCTTTTTTCTCCTTGGCCAATTAATAAAATTCCAAACCTAATTGCTTATTCCATAAAAATTTGTAATCCAATTGTTTGATATGTACTTCTTGTAAACAAATAATGTTCATTTTTGCTTCCCAATCCAATGAAAAGTTGCCTTCTTTTTTGTGGTGAGTTAAGTCCATTTAAATTCCAAGATAATAATTTGTAATCCATCGTGATTTTCTATTTTAATCTGTACCCCCAAATTCTTTATTTTCCATCAAAAACTTCTCCATATCTTGAACACTTGTGATGGTACATCTCTTCCCTTTGTATTCAAAACCCACACCTTCTGGAAGAATCCATCTGTATCTCATTTCACTCTCTCAACTGATCAGTCAGTTTTTTATATAGTTTTCTGTCACTTAAAACTTTTCTTGGCAATTCTTTCATGATTCTGACATCACTGCCCTCCACCACTAAATTACCTTCATATTGTTTACTTAAAATTCTGCCCACCAGATCTCTTGTCACACATCTTACTACCATATCCCTTGGTAGTTTATTTTTCCTTGCATATTCTGAATTGACCCTGTAAATATAGTCATAAAAATAGTTAATTTCCTCAGGGTCATCACCAACAAATTCAACAATAATCCTTATTATGTATGTTCTTCAATCCATTCCATCTTTTTCAGGCATCCCTCTCAAGCATATCTGATTCTCCATTAATTTGCAATCTTGTAGTACTGCTTTTTCCTGCATTTTTTAATAGTGGAATCCACTGTATTAATTCTTGCATTATGGTCTGTCACTTTATCTTCAACATCTTGAATTCTTTTTGATATTGCTTTAACTTCTTTAGTGAGGACTTCTATATCCATTTAAAATTCCTTCTTACATTTACTTACAGATTCTTTAATCACCTTCACCAGTCTTGCTTCCATGGTATCCATTTGTTCTTTTTTTCAGATTTTTTAAACTTCTTCTAGTGTCTTGGCTCTTGTCTGAATCTGTTTCCCTGGCTTTTGGGCTGACATTACTGCCTTCCCATTGTAAAGATAGGCACTAAAGTTGATGTCACTGAAGTTCTTTAAAACTGTATGGTGTTATAGATTATGACATGCCCTTTCAGGTAAGCCCAAAATCGCCGTCCTCCTAAGCTCCAAAGCCAAGATATTAATTTTTAAAACTTTATATTTTCCAAAATTCACAATTCCCCCCCTTTTTTTAAAAAAAAAAATCTTTTTCTTATAAATTGCTCCCAAATAGATTTAAATTATAGTCCAGTATATTTGATCTTCAAACGCTGATATTTGTTGGCACCACTCTTTTTAACTGTCCTGTTCTTTTTTAAACTTTTTTTTTAAAAAAATCACCTTCTTATAATGGCTTCCCAGCATGGCATTGGCCTTTTTTAAAAAACTTGTAATTCCAGAAGATCTCCAGGCCCCACCTGAAGGCTGGCAACACCAGTTGTCATTTTCATGAAAGATAATGGGGGGAAAAGTGCATGTGATTAATTTCAAAAGTGTTTCCTTGCTCTTTTTACAAGCATCTGCTAGTAATGGTGAAGGAAATATAATAAAAAGGTCTGCATACCAATATTGTGACATTTCATGCAATCACTTCTTTAATAAGCCGACATTATATAAAAAGACTGTATCATTGATATACAGGTTTTAAAGGCCAATTTTACACTCAGACTGCAAAATTAAAATGTGAGAGACTCTGACAAATGAGGAAGCTATACCAATCCAAACCACAAATGATGATGTGTACTATAAAAGAACATTTGGGTTAGCTGTAACCAGCTTGCTTTCAGTGCCCTTATTTGGATTACTGACAGTGTGTGAAAAACGACCATTCTTAGAAAAACTGTGCTTTTCTGTAAAGTATGACTTTGCTTATTCAGGGACTCTTCTCCCCATTTTGCCCTACATGTCTAATAAATTATATGATTCACCTAGGAAAGCAGTCAGCAGTCAAAGGATGACCTATGCAAGAGAAAGTAGTTCATAAGTTCATCTCTACAAAGTGATACTAAGCAATTTTCACCAGTACTATTTTTTAATGCAAATCTTGGATTTGCCAGCAACACTATGAACTGCAACCTTACACTTTATTGTTTTCAAGGGAAGCATAAGGCTGTGTAGGTGGTTGGTGACTTTTTGTGTCTCTGCAATTATAAAGCTAACAATGAAACAACCAGGTTGTAGGGACACAAAATACACTAGTTCAATTAGCAAAATTAAAACACAGATTAAAATGCACATTAAAACACATGGAAAGGTAAAACACCCAGCCAAATCTTCCAAAACAATTTACCTTTCACCACATGCTTTCTGGAATAAAACTGTCATACATGCCTTCCTAAATGTAATATCTTCTGCACCTGCTCTGGCAGACCAGAGAAAAAGGGGGGGCACCATAAAAACCCTGTCTAAAGCACATATCCTGGGCATGGGAGTATACCAGTAGCTGCAATCTAATAAGTATGGGTGCCCTAGGCTGCTGAAGGCTTTGTGACAGGCTATCAAGGGTTAATGCCTCATAGAGTCTGAGAACCTTTGAGCGACAGGCTGTTCAAACAGAATTCTGTGGAAAGCATCAATTAAGAAATGACAGTTGGGAACTGACAGTTGAATAAGAGACAGTTTAGCACTGACAGTGGACAGGGAAAGAGACAAAAGAAATGGGTAGATCAACAAGGACCCCATTCAAGCTGAAAAGGGAACTTGCTTCTAGTGAAGAGAAATAATTCCTGCCTTGTGAAAAGGGAGATGGTTCTGTAGAGGAGTGATCCCTTGGTATGTATATATAAAAGGATTCTGAGAATGTTGTACATTTCTGCCTTCTAAATGTGAAGTGTCAGTGATATTCAGAAACCTACTGCTTGCAAGTTAAAGCAGCAACTGAAAAGGAAGTCTCTCTCCTCAAAGTTTCAAAGACCTTGTAGAAAAACAAAAATGCTTGTGGCAACATATTATTTTAATTTAATTTGATAACAAAGTAACCTCATTTTTATTGTCTGTTCACCTCATACATCCTATACCTGATCCCATCTGACTTTTCCCCTCTAAGTTAAATAAAACATGTTGTTTATTTTAGATTTCCAGAATGGAAAGGCCATTCCAGAAATGGCCTTTAGTGTGCCATTTCAGAAGTAGAAGATAAGGAAGTGATTTTGGGTGTGATCAGATGGGCAGGTTGCTGCAGAAGTGTCTTGGCTTTATAATAATAATAATAATAATAACTTTTAATTTCTATCCCGCCCTCCCCGCCAAAGCAGGCTCAGGGCGGCTTACAACATAAAATACATTATACATCAGATTACATAAATTGCAAACTGTTCCAAACTCCGCAGGGCCCGCACCTCTACCGGGAGTTGATTCCACTGCAGTGGAGCAGCAATAGAGAAGGCCCTATCTCGGGTGGCCTTCAATCTGGCCTCCCTTGGCCCAGGGACGGTCAGCTGGTTTTTTCCAGCCGACCGCAATGCTCTTTGGGGCTCATATGGGGAGAGACGGTCCTTCAGGTAGGCAGGTCCTCGGCCATATAGGGCTTTAAAGGTGATAACCAGCACCTTGTAACGAACTCGGTATCCCACTGGCAGCCAGTGCAGTTCGCGCAGCCCCGGCTGTATGTGCTCCCATCTTGGGAGTCCCAACAACAGCCTAGCCGCCGCGTTCTGCACCAGCTGCAGCCGCCGAGTTCGGCACAGGGGCAGCCCCATGTAGAGAGCGTTGCAGTAATCCAGTCTCGAGGTGACCGTAGCATGGATCACCGTTGCTAGGTCACGGCGCTCTAGGAAGGGGGCCAACTGCTTCGCCCGTCGGAGATGAAAGAACGCGGACTTGGCAGCGGCCGCTATCTGTGCCTCCATTGATAGTGAAGGCTCCAGAAGAACCCCCAAGCTCTTGACCCTATGTGCCGCTTTCAGCAGCACACCGTCAAAAATCGGCAAGGGGATTTCCCTTCCCAGGGCACCGCGACCCAAGCAAAGGACCTCTGTCTTCGTTGGATTCAACTTCAGCCCGCTCAGTCTGAGCCAACCTGCCACGGCTTGCAATGCTAGGTCCAGGCTTTCTGGGACGGAGTCAGGTCGGCCGTCCATTAATAGATAGAGCTGGGTGTCATCTGCATATTGATGGCACCCAAGCCCAAACCTCCGGGCAATCTGGGCAAGGGGGCGCATGTAGATGTTAAATAACATCGGAGAGAGAACTGCCCCTTGTGGCACCCCACACACTAGGGGGTGCCTCCGGGACAGCTCCCCCCCAATTGCCACCCTTTGTCCCCGTCCATCAAGGAAGGAGGAAAGCCACTGTAAAGCTAACCCCCTTATCCCTGTGTCGGCGAGCCGGCGGGCCAGTAGCTGATGGTCGACCGTATCGAACGCGGCCGACAGATCTAACAACATCAGCACCGCCACGCCGCCTCGATCCAGATGCCGCTGGAGGTCATCCATCAAGGCGACCAGCACTGTCTCCGTCCCATGACCCGGACGAAAGCCGGACTGGTAGGGGTCTAAGGCGGAAGTGTCATCCAAAAAGCCCTGCAACTGCGACGCTACTGCCCTCTCTAAAACCTTACCTAAAAATGGTAGATTCGAGACCGGTCGATAATTCGCCAATTCGGCCGGGTCTGCTGTACTCTTTTTTAAGAGAGGGCGGACCATAGCCTCTTTCAAAGATGTTGGGAATTGCCCTTCCAAGAGGGATCTATTTATGATATCCCGTATAGGATATCTAAGCTCCCTCTGGCAAGATTTAATTAGCCATGAGGGGCATGGGTCGAGATCACAGGTTGTAGAGCGTGCAGTTGAGAGAATTTCGTCGACTTCCCCAAGACTGAGCGCGTCGAAGTGATCCAGGATGACTTCAGAAGACAGGCACGGAGCCCCGGGTTCTTGTTCTGCATCCAATGTGGCAGGAAAGTCCTGGCGGAGTGACAAGATTTTATCTGCAAAAAATTTCGCAAAAGCCTCACAGCCTATTTCCAATTCTCTCATATTTGGTCTGCCCTGGGGCAGATTGGTCAAATTTTCAATTATCTTAAATAATTGTGCCGGGCGCGAATTTGCAGATGCAATCCTGGCCGCAAAGTAATCTTTCTTTGCGGCTTTGACTGCCATCTCATAAGACTTCATAAACGTTCTATAGGATGTTCTTGTCGCTTCGTCACGAGTATGCCGCCACCGTCTCTCTAGTCGTCTGAGCCCCTGTTTCAGCTGGCGAAGCTCCAAGGTGTACCAAGGGGCCAGCCTGCTACGGGGGCGCAGAGGGCGCCGGGGTGCAATCTCGTTGATGGCTCTGGATAGCCTGTCATGCCAGGTCTCTACCCGGTCATCAAGGGAATTGCTAGGGGGCCAGGGGTCCCGCAGAGCCCTTTGGAACCGCTCAGGGTCCATCAGACTCCGCGGGCGAGCCAAAATAGGCTCGCCGCCCATACAGGGTTGAGGCGGCGCACCCACACGGGCCTTGAGGGCTAGGTGGTCCGACCATGGCACCGCTTCTACTGCGATACCGTCCACCAAAATCCCGGACGCAAAGATCAAGTCCAACATGTGTCCGGCCTGATGCGTGGGGGTGGTAACAAATTGGGAGAGTCCCAGTGTCGCCATGGAAGACACCAGGTCCAGCTTTAAATGAGCTGTGTGAGTTTTGGGCAGTTTATGTCAATCAGACTGTGCCCCCCTAAGGTGGCATCATAGTGCAGTGGGCCTATGGTTGGTTGTCCACATCACTAATGCACTGCAATCACAGACCTGTGGCTGGGTTGGGTGTTTTTTCCTCTAAGTCCCTCTGTGCAATGCACAGAAACAGCCAAGTGCACACATGCTCCTGGCTGGTTCTGTGGGGGCACTGAAGCACACACTGGAGTGGGGTTGAGGGAAAAAATGATGTGCCAGGAATGGAGTGGAATGATCATACCACTTATGCATTTCCATGGTATGCTGGGGCAATCAGATGGCTGGAAACCTGCCATGGAAGTGCTTCTCAGAGAAAATCACCCAAATTTGCTGGTGGGCAGTGCTTTTTTTTTGGTAGAAAAAGCCCAACAGGAGCTCATTTGCATATTAGGCCACACCACCTGGTCTGGGAGCATGTGGCTGCTGCATGGTAGGTCAGGTCAGCTGGAGCCCTATTTAATCCATGTGACAGTTGTTTTAGTGTGAGGAAAAGGCAAGTGGACATGAAAAAACTAGATTTGTGTGTGTGATTGCACCCATTTAATCCAGAGGGGAGGGCTGGCTATGGTGGGCCAAACTGCTTGTCTGATCACACACACTGAACACACAGAGGAGGCGAATGAGAGGTGATATGATCATCATCTTCAAGTACTTGAAGGGCTGTCATATAGAGGGATGTGTGGAATTGTTTTCTGTGGCCCCAGAAGGTAGGACCAGAACTAATGGGTTGAAATTAAATCAAAAGAGTTTCCATCTCAACATTAGGAAGAACTTCCTAACCGTTAGAGCAGTTCCTCAGTGGAACAGATTCCCTTCGGAGGTGGTGGGCTCTCCTTCCTTGGAAGTTTTTAAACAGAGGCTAGATAGCCATCTGACAGCTATGAAGATCCTGTGAATTTAAGGGGAGGTATTTGTGAGTTTCCTGCTTTATGCAGGGGGTTGGACTAGATGACCCTGGAGGTCCCTTCCAACTCTATGATTCTATGACCCTGCATCTCTTTGCTTAAGTCCCTGGGCTGGGCCAGCATCAAAATGTATAATAAAACAACAGGATAGGACAACCATAGACCAACAAATAAGAAAAAAATATTTATAGGGGCTACTCAGCAAGCAACAAAGAAGAAACAACAAAGAGAAAATCCTGTGTGTGAGGGAGGGAAGAAGGTAAGATCGCCATAGGTTTTATGGGTAATAACCAGCACTTTGAATTGAACCTGAATACAAATAGTGCTGTTCTTGCAGTACCAGAGTCATGTCTTCCATTTTCAATTTTTAAATTAATAAAAAAATTTAAATTAATAAAAAGAGAGAATAATGCGGGGTTACAGAAGCAAAAATAAAGAGGGAAGGTACAAGATAGAGAAACAAAAAAGAGAACAGAGAAAAGCAGCAAATATATCTGTTACATTTCTAACTCAAAACATAATACCAAATTCCTTCTACCTGCAAGTCTTTAAATTTTTACCCAGTGTAACCATTAAATTTTACAGTCATATTATTTCATTATATACTTTTAACTATTCTGTTACTGATTATATAAATCTAAACTATTCATCTTCAGTACATACAAGTGAGAAAAGCAGAAAAGTCAATCACAAAACAGAACTAACTGGTTATATTTAGCAATATTAAAAATAAAAGCTAACTAGTTAATTTAACAGTATTAGCAATTAAGATAAGCATAAAGGACAAATATAGTTTCTTTATCCTTAATACTAACTTACTTGTTTCTAGCAGAGGAGAGAAAAAAAGAACAAAAAACATAACACTTTGTCTATTTCATTGTAAACAGTTTCTCCAGTTAAAAACATCAGGAGCAGATCTTTAGGATTACAGAATATCTGTGATGTCTGCCTTGTTACAAATTGACCCAAATTAATTATCTACTTTGAATATTTAAAATTCTTTAAAAAAATTTGGAGACTTTAACTCCTATTTTCATTTACTCTAAGAAGCACAAGTTGATATGCAGTAACTGCCTCATCTCCCACACTTGTTTATTTTTACTTAGAGAAAAAAATCTAACCATCTCCATAGCCCACACTCTGTTACATTGCTCTCTTTAGTGTCTATAAATGAAAATAACAAACAGAAGAGAAACATCCAGATTCCAAAAGCCTCGCTTGCCATTTCAAAATTGCATGCCAGTTCCCTTTTATTGATTCCATGTTAACTGATTACATGCAGAAAAAAGTTTATAATCCCTTCTTCTTGAAGGCTTTCCAAGTCTTGATTTTCTTGCTGAAATCTGCCTCTTCTCCCCTTGGCACATTCATCTGTTTTGCTGAGGGTGAGAAGGCCCCCACATCATCACTTCCTCCTGTGAAAACTTTAATCTGTCCTGATATCCGCCTCTTCTTTGTAACTGCGCTCATTGTCTCCATTTTGATTTCTTTCTGCAACTTTCCCAATGGATCTTTATCCATTTTTCTCGACTCAGCAGACATCACTGGGATTTCTTTACTGCTCTGCTCATATAAATGTTCAGTTTCACTGTATTTCAGAATAAAGGTTTCCATCTGCTGTTGTATCAGCTCTGTTAACAGACCAATTTCCTGCCTTAAAGAGATTATGGTAATCATAACTTCTTTTTATCAAATGCTTCAATTTGCAATGCCATTTTTCCACAGAATAACTCAGTCTGATCATCAAAGTTAAAAAGTAGCTCAAAGCCCCTGTTAGTCCTTCCTTCTAAATCTCCTCCAGCTGTGAGCTTCTCTCCTGCATTTCAATTGTAGTTGTTTCAGTCCCGATCAAGCATCACATACATTTCTCTTAAAAGTATATCCCATTTTTATTCAGACCGTATTTTAACCAATTGTTGATTTCATTGTAGCTTGTTCAGTTGTAATCCAAATCAGTTCGAATATCTGTGCTCAGTCCAATTTAAGTTATTCAAAATTCTCAAATTTGTTCTTTGTCTTTTTGAAGCCTCCCTTGCAGAGAAGGGGTGGGATTATCCTCCTCTTTCCCTTTCTTTTTGACCAGTCCCAATTGTTGTTATGTTAAAAGATCCATTAGTCAGTAGTACTAGAAAGCAGACTTACTTGCATGGTAGAGTTTCAGTGATTAAGGTAGAAGAATGATGCATCAAAAGGGAGTTGTTTACATGATATGAAGTGGCCTTGTTTTGAAAACGTGTCCACCACCACTAGAATTACTGTCCGTCCCTGTGAGGCTGGTAGTTTGACTATAAAGTCCATAGATACCACTGACCATGGCCGTCCTGCTGTAGGGGTGGGACAGAGTAAACCTAGGGGCTTCCCTCCCCTCCTTTTGGCCATTATGCAGGTGGGGCACGATGCTACAAATTCGGAAATATCCTTTTTCATTTGGGGCCACCAGAATTGTCGGCTCACCAGGTGTAGCGTTTTCACTTAGCCAAAGTGCCCAGCCAATTTGCTGCTATGGCAGTGCTGCAGTACTTCCTGGCGGAGGCTTTTGGGGACGTACAGTTTCCCTTCCCGATACCAAAATCCTCCTTCTCCCTTCACCAGTCCTTCCAGCTGCTCCTCCCCTTCTTGCTCTGTTTCTGTGATTAATTTATTCCCCCCCCCCCAGTTCTGGCTTCCCGGTCTTTTTCCCTGACCGGGTGGTCACGTTTCCAGCAACATTAGAAGGCGGGATGAGTGAGTCTATTGTCTCCTCCCACTGGCTTTCATGTTGTGGCAGCTGGGAGAGGGCGTCGGCTAAAAAGTTCTTTGAGCCCAGTATGTGTCGTAATGTAAAATCAAACTTGGCGAAAAACCCCGCCCACCTAATCTGTTTGGCGGTTAGTTTTCGGCGTGCTGTGAGCGCTTCTAGGTTTTTGTGACCTGTCCATATTTCAAATGGTACCCTGGCCCCTTCCAGCCAGGACCGCCAGGTTTTTAGGGCGAATGTCACTGCAAATGCTTCTTTGTCCTAAGCTGACCAATTACGTTGTTCATTGGAAAAATTTTTTGCTATATAGGTACAGGGTTTTAATCTGCCCTCTGAGTCTCTTTGCATCAATATTGCTCCGATGGCTACATCGGAAGCGTCACATTGCACCATGAAGGGCTTCAGTTCATTGGGGTGCGCTAAGCTTGGCTCACTGATGAACAGTCGTTTTAATTTTCAAACGCTTTCTGGCACTCGTGGGTCCATGCTAGTTTTGCGCTTGGTTTTTTTTGCTTCAGGTCCCCGCCCCTTAGTTTTTAACAAGTCTGTTAGTGGCAACATCACTTTAGCAAATCCCTCTATGAACCCCTGGTAAAAATTTGCGAATCCGAGGAAAGATTGTAGCTGTCTACGTGTTCTCGGGGGTTCCCAGTCTAGCACTGCTTGTATTTTCACTGGGTCCATGGCTAAGCCTTTTCCCGACACTCTGAACCCCAAGTAGTCTAGCTCTTTCTGATGAAATTCACACTTTGACAATTTAGCATAGAGTTTGTGCTCAAGTAGGGTGTTGAGCACTTTCCTCACCAACTTTATGTGGGAGGGTAGATCTTTTGAATAAATAATGATGTCATCCAGGTACACCACCACCCCTTTGTACAGGAACTCTCTCAGTACTTAGTTAATGAACTTCATAAATACTCCCGGGGCCCCCTGTAGTCCAAACGGCATTACTAGGTACTCAAATTGTCCCAAGGGGGTGTTGAATGCCGTCTTCCATTCGTCTCCTTCCTTAATTCTTACTCGGACGTAAGCGTCTCTCAGGTCAAATTTTGTAAAGATGCACCCCTCTGATACTGTGCTTAATAGGTCTTTGATTAGTGGGATGGGGTAAGCATTTGACATAGATATGGCATTTATCCCATGAAAATCTGTGCAAAGTCTAAGCCCCCCATCCTTCTTTTTTCTGAATAACACTGGGGCTGTGTGCGGCGCTGTGGCAGGTTGGATGAACCCCCGGTTTAAGTTTTTGTCCAAGAATTTTCTCAGCTCCGCTTTTTCCGCCCATCCAATCGAGTACAGTTTTGCCTTGGGTAGTTCTTGCCCTTTGATGAGTTCAATAGCACAGTCTGTGCTTCTGTGCGGGGGGAGTTCATCCGCTTCCTTCTCGCTAAACACTTTATGTAAGTCTCGGTATTCTTTTGGGATGGACCGTACCTCTTCTATGGCTAAGCATAGTCTCTCATTTGAGGGGGAGGCGAGGGGCCCCATTCTACTGAACAATGGTGATGGGTGCACTTTTTGCTGTCAAAGTCTATAGTTTGCTCTGCCCACTGGATTTTTGGTTGGTGCCTCACCAGCTACCCTATCCCCACTACTACGTCGAAGGATGAGGAGGGGGCAATTACAAAAACTTCCATGTCCCAGTGTTCTTTGATCCCTACCGGAAAGAATTGGGTTTCTTCTACGCATGGTTCCCCCCTCATTACTGTCCCGTCCATCTGTTTAAATTGCAACGGGTGGGGTAGGGGTGTTCTGGCTAACCCTAGTGCTTCGACTAGTCTTGGGGTGATGATTTCTCTAGTACACCCGGAGTCGATTAGCACTCAGGTGTGCATAAAACACTTGAAATTTGGATTTAACAAAGTTAAAAGGACTAAGAATAGTTCTCTCGATATTCTCACCTGCAGTGGTGCCGGTGTGGCGTTGACCTGCCTTTTGGCACCGCTTAGGGCAGGTCGTGCTCATTTCCCAACGGCTCGGCTTTCTCCTCCGACTCGTTCTTTCTGGTAAAATCCTCGTCAAGCACCACCGATAGTGCGGTGTTGTCCTGACTAGGCTCTTTTTGTCGCCCCAGCATCTTCTTTGCCTTGGGACCTGTTGTCTTCGGTGCAGAGGGGGTGGGGCTTGAGGTTTCTCAGGGCATTCCCCGACCAGGTGCCCCGGGTCACCACATCGATAGCATCTGCGAGCAGCGGACCCTTTTGTGGAGCTGCTCGGGGGTGTTGGTTTTTTGGACTCAGTCTTTGCCCCTGACCGAGCCTCATGCCCCCTCTGTTCCCTTCTCGTTGTCACTGCAGGGTCACCCTATCCATGTTGGTTTCTACTTCACCTGCCAGTTGCACCAACCCCACCAGCATGTTTGGCCATGCCTGGTGGAGGGCCTGATCCAGGAGGGCGGATTTGAGGCCGCTCTGGTAGGCCTTGAACTTCATCACTTTGTTCCATCCTCTCACCGGGCGCAGTGGGTCTGAAATTCCGCCGTGTACTCTCTCACCGAGCGGGTTCTTTGCTTCAGGTCTTTCAGTGCGTTGAGGGCCCGAGTCTCTCGTAGGGGATCCTCGTATTGGCGCAGCATGGCTTGCAGAAAGGCATGCACATTCTCCAGCTCCGGGCTTCTCAATTCGTATAAACTCACGTACCATCTTCGGGCTGCTCCCGTGAGTTTTGATCCCAAATAATCCACCCAGCTCGGTTCATCCGGGAAACTGCCCCCCAGTAGTGCATGTAGCTGGTAGCCTGGATGGTGAAGTACTCTACTTCTTCTGGGTCCCCGTCGAACTTGAGGTCGAGCTCACAGGGTTTTCCAGGCTCTCGAGGTGCGGGACCTCTGGGAGGGGGTGCCGGCGGCGCCGGGGCTCCTCCGCCTGGATTCAGAGGTTGTGGTGGTGTGGGCGGCCCTGATCCTCGGGGTTGCCGGCGTTCCATCTCCTACAGCAACTGCATGCGGTTGATCTGCCTCCCCACCTCTCGGGTGATTGCCTGGGTGTTGCTCTGGATCTCGCTTCAGAGGTCCCTTGCCAGCCCTTTCATCTGGGTTTTCACCTTCCCCAAGATTTTTTCTTCTAGGCGGGCAGCTTCATCTTCCTTCCCCGGGGCCCCGGCTCCCTCATCCTCCGAGTCGGGTAGGCGTATGTGGGACACGTCGACTTCCTCTCCTGGTTCCCCTGTCTCGGGTCTGGTGAGGAGGTTCTCGTGTTGGGCCGGGGCTTCGTCCATCAGGGCAGTGGATGTCCTTGGTTTCCACTGCTGTGGGCTGATGAATAGGGTTTGGATGTAGGACGGGGATTCGATTTCCGCAGCTTGCCTATGTCCAAGGACGTGCCACGGGGGAGTTTTCGGTTCCCCTGGAGGTTCTCCGTTATCTGGAACTTTTTCAGCCATTCGACTTCAAAGTTGCCGGTTCAGATAAACCCCTTTTTAAGGATGATTAGTCTCAAAATGTCAGGCGATGGAGATTCAAGGCTGTATTCATTTGAGACAATGTAATACTTTATTGGAAACGCATAGCTTGAAACAGAAATTGAGACTAATACCTTGGCAGGGGTGTTTCTGGGTCTTATGGAATCTACATCAAAGCAATATCTGAACAAAGACATTATTCTCAAAACAACAGGGAGTGAAGGTGCAAACTTTCACACCAGAGCTTCTGCTTATCTTCTAGCCTCTGGGAAGATGCTGGCCAGCGGTGGTATCTATTAACGGTCACATTCCTTTGCTCCCTTTACAACCTAAACAAAGTTAACACTTCATACGCCCCCTTTGATATGCATGGTGACTACAATATCCAAAGGCTAGGGGTTAGTATAGAAAAGTCCATTTGGTTAGTATTTTATAATTTCAGTATGATAGAGTTACAGAGCCTGACATTTAGTTGTTTGGGTTGCATTCCTAGAAATATTTTATCAAGAATAAGCCCCATTGAAAAAAACATGGGGCTTACTTCTAAATAGATCTGCCCTCAGATTAGTTGCATCAGCAAATAAGGACTCTACATGCTCATCATTGTACCAACATAACATTACCATTGCATTGCAGGTGTATTACTTATTTTTGAAGGCAGGTATGCTGCTGTAAGAAAACAGGACTGGAACATCATCAGATGTTGTTCTCTACTTGATGTAAAATGGCAGACCAAAATATCATGTAAAACAACTTAATATATTATGACAATATGAAATGTGCCTATGAGACATGCAGCCTCATCCTCTTCATGTTTAGTTAGAAGAAGGCTTCACCTTAATCAGTGAGGCTTACTCTTTAGGAAGTATGCAATGTGCTTCCCCTTTTTAATTTACAATATTCATAGTCTATGGTACCTAAACCGTAACAAAGTTTTCACAGAATTAGCAGCACAATGATAACACGTTCTTTGGAGTAAGCCCAGTGAAGTAAGTCCCACTGAATAGGATTCTTATCAGGATTCTGGGCAGATATGTTTGGTACTGTTCTCTAAAGCTGGGTACAGGCAGCCAGCTTGGGGTGGCAGCCTCCTAGGCTGGAAGTAGGTCAGCAGAAAGAGAAGTGCCCCGGGACAGTCAGATAGTGTGTGGCCCATCGCTGGAACAGGAATGGGCTATATGCACACCCCAGAGAAGCAGTCACACTGCTCATGTGCTTGACCGCTGCTTCCCAGGCATTTCCTGGCTGTGTAGATGGCTGGGAAAGGTGCCCTGGAAGTGCCTTGTCAATTTGTCACTGATTTGGTAGCTTTTTGAGGCAGCAGGATGACAGGTATGGATGAGGTGAGGGCTGCAGCAGGGTAGGATCCAGATGTGCACTTTTGAATACGCTTCTTTGGTCCGGTCGTGGAGTGCCCTGAGGCAGCTTATACTGGCCCTCTAGACCCAGCCTCAATCTCACAAATTCAATGGGGATTACATCCTAATAGTATGCATAAGATTATATGAACAGTCCTGTGCTCATTTACTTGGACAAGTCCTATTAACCTTAACAGAATTTACTTCTCAGTAAACATGCATAGCCATTCACAAAGCTCTGGGGGGAAAGAGACTTTCTTTTTTGAAGACAAAACTATTGTCTTGGAAGGTTGGAGAGAGCTTGCAATACCAGATGTGTAGGTACATCTTTGCAATGAAAGCAGAATTATCTTACCAGGCAAAGGATCTTGGTCTGCAGAGAATGCTGGCAGTTCAACACATGTCTCTTCATCAGGTTTGAACCAGCAGTCAAATGTTAGCCACATCTCCTGGTTGGTGCTTATATGTTTCATATGTAGCAGAGCTAAATGCCAGGGCTCTCTCAACAGAGGCTGTAGACTAGACACCTGAACCTTGTAAAGGGATCCAATGTTTCTCAGCTCATCCTGTGTGAGATAAAAGTAGACAAAAGGTTCCCTCCTGGAATGTATAGCACAATTCACCTGTCAGCTGCATTTCATTTTTATTAGTCTCTGCCACTTAAAGCATCACTAAATGACACTCAATACATTTATCAAATGCCAATTTAAAAAATCAACAATATCATTCACATGGCTTATTCTAAACATTGTATTGATCAAATTGAAATTTTAATAAAAACACTGGCAACAGAAACCTGAATTTATTTATTATATTGGATTTTTTTGGCTGCCCATCCCTGCAAGCAGGGCTCAGGGCATCTTACAACAAAGACAAAACTATATTAAATCAAAATAAGTTTAAAATACTAATATGTATCCACAGTAAAAAAAAAATACCCATATGTGTTATACATTAACATTTTAAATTAAAGTTTCTTCCTACATTTTTAAATCATACACATAAGATAATTAAAGTAGCTACCTAAATATGTAAAATGTGGATAGAACAACAACAGTGTTTACAAATTTGAATATCACATAAATATGTTCATCAAAGAGTTGGGATAGGCTGTACTTAAACTTCTTGGTCTCTGGCCTATGGGTTCCTGCTAAAACCCCTCTTCTCCCTCAGATGCTGTAACGTCTATATGAAGCTGCTGGGAAAGGTCATATGGAGACTTGAACTGAGTTGCTACCAATATGCAGGTAACACTCAAATCTATCTTGCACTTCCAGCAGATCCCAGAGAGACTGTGAAAACTATAAACCAGTGCTTGGAATGAATGAGGGATAACAAACTGAAACCTAACTCTGACAAAACTGAGAAGCTATCTTCTTTTCTGGATGAGGTTACATTAGAGAAGCCAGACCCCATGAGGCGTCTCCCACTTTGTGTCCACCTCTCCACCACCAGCCATTACCTTGCCCCCAAAAGAGAGGAATGCCAGAAATTAATCTGATGTGCCCACACAGGGATTTTTTTGAGCAGGAATGGACAGCAATACAGTTCCAGCTGGCTTGGTCTCAGGGAGTCTGGCCCAATATGCAAATGAGTTCCTGCTGGGCTTTTTCTACAAAAAAGTGCTGTGTGAAACAATGGTGATGTCACAGGGTGTGGCCTAATAAGCAAATGAGTTCCTGATGGACTTTTTCTACCAAAAAAAAGAGAAGTCCCGTACCTACATAACCTAGAATGCTGGAGCACCAAAACTTTTCAACTCCCTTCCTATGGAGCTGTCTCCCTTGATCATTGTCTTTTGCCAGCAGGTAAATACTTTGTGAGTGTGTATGTTCTCTCATTAACTCCCTGTTTGCAGGTGGTTTTGTGTTTATATTATGTTTTATTAAATTGTTTTAATATATACTCTTATTTTAAATGTGTTTTAATGTCTGAAATGTTTAGTGATTGAAATGTCTTAATACTCACCACATCAGGGATCCTAAACTGGGTGGAATATTGACAGAAATGTTTGAAAATAAACAAGCTCCAGCTTTACATATACTTAGAGGCAGACTCACCTTGTCCTGCATATTGTGTAAGAAGGATCAAGGCTGGGCAACCCTCATCATGCTAACTGAACCTGAACATGACTGACTATACCGTCTGACACTCAGTTCTGGTTTTCTGTCCATGTTCTCACCTGTGTATTTGTAAAGAAACTGGCAGTACCACTGGGGTTCAGCTTGCTCCCAATGAGTCTGGAAAAGTACCATCCACAAGATCCCCCGCTTCTTTTGTTTGCCATTATACCAAGAATTCACTGGTACATGATGCATTTTTTTTCCAGTATAAAGGACATCTACTCTGCCATAAGCTATAGGGCCACAGCATTTCATGGGGAAACTATACAACATCTACATTTTAACCACCGAAAAATGAAAAGCTTTATTCCCTTTGGCTAACAATCTTTACCATTCAGAAACTTCTAAAACTTTGTGAAATTCTTTTAAGTCACTAGTTGTAGTGGCAGAAGCAATAATTCAATAGGTGTATTATTTCCTTTTTATACATTTATATACAGCCTGCTCCATAGAAGCACTGGTAAAAGGTAAAAATAGAAGGCTGGTAAAAATAGAAACCAAACCATATTAAACCAGAATTCAATCCCATAGTCATAAGACCCCTGTACCACAAAGTCAAACCTTACAATTATTAAGCAACAACAGAACTGGCCATATGATTCCAACTAAAACCTAAATCTCTAAACTTCTCTCCAAAACTTAAACATCTTCTTCCTCAATAAACAGAGACATGTCACCAACAGTAATCAATTAAGCAACAGAACTAATTTACTTCCAAAAGCACTCTAAAATAGAAATGCCTTACTGCAATAGAAGTCAAAAAGTTCTATGGAATGACCATACTAGAGTAAATAGTAGCTGAATTAAATAGACTAGATGAAAAGTTGAAAGTTTGTACAGTCAATATGGCGGTGAATTGAAAGAACTTGGCTTCTACACACATCATTTTAGATGTCAAATTGCTGTAGTTATTGCTGATTTTAAAAATTCCTCAAAAGAGTTGTTATGCGATTAAGAAATAATATCACATTCTTGAGAGAGGATTCTCAAGAATGAGATTAACACATACATGAGCATTTCATCTATTCTAAGTAATCTCTTAGTTTATTTTTTCTTACAAAATTAAACACTGATTTACTTTGATTTGTGTTGCCTTTCCTGAAATCTGAACAGTCAACTTTTTGCAATCCAGATCTCCATAAAAACTGAAAGTAAGCTGCATGGGGGCAGATTCAGAGTTCACGTCAGACCCAATGACATCCATTGTCCACACTCCTGAGGAACTGATCTGAGGATTTTTTGAGCCATACATCAATCTTTTACCTGAGATGAGATCAAAGGAAAAAAACAAAACAGTTCAAAGTATTTTTAAACCTTTTAATTAGATAGTGTGTGTAACCCCTGCCCCCTCAAAAAAAAACAAACCCCAGAAAGGTGTGGTAGTACACTTTTAAGTTCTACTAATTTAAATGAAATGGCTCAAGGTTGACTCAGCTTTCCATCCTTCCGAGGTTGGTAAAATGAGTACTCAGCTTGCTGGGGGTAAAGTGTAGATGACTGGGGAAGGCTGTGACAAACCACCCCATAAAAAGTCTGCTGTGAAAACGTCGTGATGTGATGTCACTCAAGAGTCAGAAACGACTGGCGCTTGCACCTTTACCTTTTTAATTTCAATGAAAGTATTACCCTGCTGCGTAACTTTCTCCTGTTGAAATCAGTAGGGCTTAAGAAATTCTTAACTTTGGCTGGATTGTGCCCACTACTATGTAGGTTTTGCAATATCCATAGCAACAGTTTGCTAATCATATCAATTCAGTTACTGTAAAGTTTCTTTCAGATTTTAAAACCATAATTACTCCCCCCCCCCCCCCCGGTTTTACATCTCAGATTCAGAGCTGTTTTTATTGATGCCAATTGGGTTCACTGCCATTTCTGAAGTTAATTATTCAAGAATAGACAGCATCCTTCAGAGTCCTAACTAATTGTTCACATAGAGGAAATCCAGACCTCCCAAATTCTACTATATCATCTGCAAATACTGTTTAAAGGGAGAGATAATAGCAAGTGGAGATAACAAATGGCTTCAGTGAAATACACTTGCAATCAAGCCATAAATAGGAACATGCTGTGAGATGCTGACAAGTTAACATATCATAAAGCAAAACCTGTACAAGAAACATTAGTTAGATCCTTGAATAGCAGTGTCAAAAGCCCTCTGAATTATTCTGTTACAAATGCACCATTAACACTGCAACCTTTAAGCAGCCCTGACTAAAAGGGCTAATATGCATCTTCTCTGGCAGGGTTCCTGTACTATTTACAAAGCTATGAAAGGAAAAATTCAACAGGTGAAGTTTTGTCTTTTTTTTTATAACCATGTAGTTAGGGGTCACGGGTCACTTGATGAAGCTTCAGAGCCCTGCATGAAAATATGGCAATTCATCAGTATATTTTCTTAAAGGAGAACTCACCTATAGTTTTAATGTCACAAATGGTGTCACAGATTCCTATATGAGTATCCAGCCAGCTCCAGCATGGGAAAAGCCATTCTTTATCTGAGTTCTCTGACTTCTTCACTGTTATCATTTTCAGGTATATTCCAGCTCCATACCCTTCTCCATCATGTCCTACAACTATCTTTTTCAAATGGCTCAAGGAGACAGCCTCCACCAAAAAGGAATCCACCTGAATAAAATATCAATATAGCTAAATCTCAACATGGCCAAATCTGTGGATGCTTAAATCCAGAGACTGAAACTATGGACAAGACAAATCTTTCTACAGGCCTGAAAAATGCCACAGATTTTGTTTCTCCTCTTAAAAGCCTTCCATGTCAGCAAAAATTATTTGCTACCTGAGTAAGTTTCTTGCTGCACAAAGTTTGTGCTAGAGCCAGGGTAGTAGTAGCTACCTTTTCAATAGACTGTGGTTGGACTACAACTGAAGGTATCTGGGTGAAAACCACCACTTAGCCATGAAGGTTACTTGGTGAGTGACCTCAAGTCAGTCATGTTTTCTTAACCTAACCTAACTCTCAGGGTTGTTGTGAATGTAAAATGGAGGAAGGAAGGACCATGTATGCCTTACTTCCCTTGAAAATGGACAGAGTAATAATAGGAGCCCTGTTCTGTCCAATTTGCAAAAAGACTAAAAATATGGCTCTGTCTACACAACTCTTCGGTGATGTCAGATAAAATTGACTGCTGTTAAGAGTCAGGTTTTTCCTGTCTCCTCCCCCCCCCCCCCAAACAGCAGCTGCTTGGGTCTCTGAAAGGGCTATGTTGGGAAAGGGGTTGGAACCTGTGTGGGCAAAAAGCCATGAGGTACATGGGACTACAGTGAGGAGGGAACTGGACAAGATTTTAATGATTAAAATGAAATAACACTGTTATTCCTTAAGATACCACTGGATTTTTTTGTATCTTTGTTACACATTTCATTGTATCCAAAATATTTTTTCTTGCATTTTACCTTGTTTTTTTGATATTTTACTTCTTCTGTAAGAGCGTTTTGCAGTTGCCTAACACCTGTATCTCCCCTTTCACCATAAAGTGTTATATAGAGGTTTGCAAAGGTTTCTGACCCCCAGTGGTCTCCAGTGTGTACACAGATGATATATTTATGCACTGTAATGGGATAAAAAGACTCATTAATAATGTACTGCTATGTGATATATAATTTTAAAATAGAATATCTCCCCCCCCTTCCCAGATCTATAATTTTATAATTTTTAAAGTTATAGATCTGGGAAGGGGGGGGGGATATATTCTATTTCAACACTTTGACACATGGTAAAATCATTTATCTCCCAACAAAACAAAATATTAAAATACAACAGTTCTCAATTATATAATCCAGCTTCAAGTGGTGGCCTCATACCAAATACAGCAGCAAAATGGGGCTTTCCAGTCAGAGAAGCAGGATTGATTTCTACATAAATTCAAGGTTTGCTAGAAAATATTTCAGAGAAACTCCAAAATGTGAAAAGCTAAGTGCATGATGTGTGTGTTTTCTTCAATCCCAATTCTCCCTCAAGATCCCTTGAGCTCTTAGAAGGCCTGCCTGCCAATTTAACAATAAAAAGGGTTCCTTTGGGGTTGTTAACTGGGATAAGGGATTCTTGAACATCTGCCAGTTGGGCTCACCTGTTCAAGCCTCCTTGCTACTTCTAATGAGGGCACTGATTAATTGACAGGATGTTCATAAGCTGTTTGTTCCATTTGACACCAGTAAGCTAGTTGTAACAGAGGATATGAAGCTGATTCCCAATAATCATTCATCATCTAGGAGTCATTTTCTGACCTCCTACAAAGGAAACTTTGCTGGGTTACTGTGTTGCTTCAGCCCAGATATTGGAAGATTACTCAGCTGAGAGTCAGTTTTTGACTACTGCAGTCCTGAAAACTTTGATGACTATCAGCCTGCTGCTAGGTCGCAGGAAAACAAAAATGGGGGGAAGGGGGGAGACCAGAATAGAAGCTGACTCACAGCTAGGGTTGTCAGCTCTGGGTTAGGAAATACTTGGTGATTTGGGGGATGCAGCCTGGGGAAGCAGAAGTTAGTTCAGCGAGAACTCATTTATCCCTTTGTGATCCTCACCTACCTCCAGCTGTGTTTCTATAACAGAAATGTTGATCTCTTTGGAAAAATGGTTTTCCTTGATTTTTTTTTACAAGTCTATTTCTATTCCTTCCTGCACTGGTTTACAGGACCGGAACTACATGTTTTTGAGAAGGGACAAAATTAAAAAATGGTGCCCCCTTATGGGCCCATTCTACCTTATAGGCCAATAGAATAGACTGGACTCCATACCCAATTTGGCACCTGGAGCAAGTACCCCTCTCTGCCCCCCTCTAGATCCAGCCCTGCTGGTTTATTCACATACATGCAGTTAAAACTAATTTATACGGACATTTGCAATACTGGTGATTCCTTTTTGTTCTCTGATATTCTATTATTTTGTAAGTACACCTGCTCCTCTTTTTTCGGGTTATGCTTTCAGCCTGGCAAACACCTCAATATAGTGTCCACAATGAAGGAAGCAGCATGTGGCTTTACTGATGTTCAATGGCGTCACAAAATATTTACTCTCAGTATTTGGCAATACATACAGCATAATTGGAAACTGCCACTTGCTGCCCATTTTTCCTTTTCTGCTACCCAGGATTTCTTTGTTTTGAGTTCATGACAATCTTATAGACAGGCCATTAACAACCTCATCTGATGGTTGTAATACACTAAGGTCATGCCAGCAGTATGCTGACATAATATTGCTGCAATGCAATGCCCTCCCAGTATCAAGGTAGAAAGCTAAATAAATAAATCAGGAGAAATAGGAGATAACTTAACCAGCACTGACTGCCACTCCCACAGAATCTATGGCAATACTGCTGCTGTAGAGCGATCACACATGCCGACACCCCCATGTTAAACACCAGCTAAGGCACAATGATGGTCAATAGTGTGTCCTGTCAACTCCCACTCCTGTAACTCACAGTGTACTATCAGGAAGAGCTAAAACACCTTCCCCAGTGTTCATGTCTAGGCACAAGGCATCCCACTGATAGAATGGGATTCCTTCAGTATCCCAACATACAGCCATACTGTTGCAATCTTTTTGCCATGAAACATGCCAAAGCCAGGAAAGAAAGGAATGCTAACAACCAGCCAGGTCCATAGCCTCATGTTTAAGAAGCTGCCTACATAGAAAGCAAAATGGTGAGAGGGCTTCCAAGAGAGGCACGTGAGCAATTAATGATGCTACACAGATGTTGTTCAGGACACTTAATGAAACACATCTGCATTAGTGTCTGTATGCCAGAAACATGTGTTTTGATTTGATTTGTTTTATATCCTGTCCTATCCCATGTGGCTCAGGGCAGTTTTGCAAAGGAGAAACCACATATATACCTAATGAAGGATAACAGAGAAAAAAGCAACAGGAGCTACCATTGCCCAGCAGCAGTTGAAAATTTGGATCTGAATGGCTTCTTCAATGAGAAGTTTATTTTTTTGAATCCTGCTGCAACTATTGTGTTAAAAAGGAGGCAGTAGCACTAGCACTCAAACCTTCCACCACCGGGTAAGTCTATATACTGGGAAGGGCTGACTCACAATGGAGCCTTTGAAATTTTACAGGGGCCAGACATGCCCCCAAAATCTGATTGAAATTCATATAGCTCAGAACTGAAGGATTCCCATTTGGAAAAACACACAAGAAATCTCAAGTTCAATAACCGACTATTATCTCACAGGAGAAAGGGCTGGGAAACACCATATATACACACATGGACAGTACAGTGATAAAGCCGATCAGGACAGGGCAAGGATGAATAGTTTATGGATGACCCTCATTTTGTTGAGCACATATCCAATCCAGCCACACCTCCCTATGGTCAATTGACTGACTGCTAGTTATTGCCTGCTTGTTGTTCACCCCGTATCTACTTTATGCTACTCCATAATTTGGCTTGTTAAATCAGCAAGTGAGATTTTCTAGTACTCCATCCACACTTGAATGGGAGAATGGAAATGAGAAACCCCTCTGGCCACTCCCGCTGGGGATGCCTTATTGTAGCAGCCCTGTTTAAATCAAGCTTAAAACAAGTCTGATGCATAAATAACAACATGTGTTATGGTTTGCTTTTCACTCAGCCATGGAATGTATACTATCAGTCTATACACTAATAGCCAAGTCAGCCAAATCTGAGGATGCTTAAATCTGGTGACTGGAGCTATGAAAGGGCAAGAGATCTTTCTACAAACCTGAAAAGGGATCTAGGCTTCCAGAAAAATGTGAAATAAAGAATATGTTGGTGGGTTTATTAAAAAAAAACCCTGAAAATGATAAAAAGAGTGCTTATGGCTCAAAGCTATGGATTCCCTAGTGGTTCTTGGTAAGCAGTCACAATATTCCAGGGTGGGTTTCAGTGAGTAAAGAGGCAGGGGCAGAGGGCAGGGTCCTTTGCAGTCCTATTTTGGCCTTTGAGGGAGGACTCATTGCAGCCAGGCATGACTAGTATTGCCGGCTCCTGGAGATTTTGTGGTGGAGTCTGTGGGGGGTAGGGTTTGGAAAGGGGAGAGGCCTCAGCTGAATATAATGTCACAGAGTCCACCCTCCAAAACAGTCACTTTTTCCGGGGGCAGGGGGCAGATCTGTTATTGAGAGTTCAGTTGCAATTCTGGGAAACTTCCAGATCCCACCGAGAGGTTGCCAAACACAGGCCTGGAAACAATATCTGGGGGATTTGAGACCACCCAACTTGCAAAACTCAGGTAGGCCTGACTGCTTGCTACTATTCAATAGAAGCGACCCGATGAAAGCCAGTGTGGTCTAGTGGTAAGAGCTTCATAGCATGGTCTGGAAGACCCAGGTTTGATTCCCCATCTTGCTGTAAAAGCTCACTGGGTGATTTTGAACCAGTCACACACTTTCAACATAACCTATCTCACATGGTTGTTTTGCAGGTAAAAAGGAGTGAAGAATAATGTCAGCTGCATTGATCTCCACTGTGGAGAAGGTGGAGTATAAATGAAATAAATAAATAATAATATATATGCCTGAAGATGTGAGGCAGATAAAAAGTAGGTTGGTGAATGGCTGAGAAGGAGAGAATGGCAGTGAAAGAGGTGAGGGCATGGGGTTGCTAGGAGGAAGAAAAGAGGAAATAGTGGGGGAAAGGGATATAGGGAGAACTGAGACGCTACCTCACAAGTGTTTGAGGATTCTTCACCAAGGAAGTGGGCCTAGCCCAGCAGCTGGCACCATACAACTGGTTCAGTCATGTGGTGCCAGCCATTGGGCCAGGTCCCCTAGTGGGGGCAGGGGATCCCCCAATTTTGTGGGCTGAGGGGCTCCTGCCTGCTGCCAGCCAACTGGCTGAGGAAGTCCTACCCCAAGAGTGACCACCAGTACCCACTCTCCTTCCCTCTTGAGAGATTTAAAGGCCCTCTGGCTGATCCACAAGAGCATGTGGCCCATGGATCAGCTGGAGGACTCTTTAAATCTTGGAGAAGGGGGGGGGAGCAGCAGCTGGCTGCAAGCCTGAACTCCAAGATGAATTCGCCACTAGAGTCCAGGCATGCACAGCCCTTGCTTCTTGCAAACAGCATTGAAAGGGTCTCTTTGAATGCTGTTTGCAAGAAACGGGGGCAGGGGGTGGGGGCTGAACTCCAGCAGTGAATTCACTGCTTGGAGTTCAGGCATGTGGGACACCAGTCCCCAATGTGATGATGTCACTTCTGTGTGATGTCTTCACATTGGGGACATCCCAATCTCCTCCAGGAATGCCCCCCAAAGACCCCTGTCATGGAGGAGGCAGGACTTGGCAAACCTACAACTGGACCATAGTTTTCCTAGGTAGAGGCTGCCCTTGGTTGGGAGCTTTTTTGTTTAGTGCAGCATTACTTAAGGCCTAGATGAGTTGCATAGTATCATTAAAGAAAAGATGGAGGGGGCAGATAAAGGTATTATGATTGTTGGGTGGGAAGGAGGTTGGGTTGCCATTTCTAGGTTAGTAAATTCCTAGAGCTCCACCAAATCTCCAGGGATTTCTCAACCTGCAGCTGGCAACCCTAAAAGGAAACTAATCTCTGTAGTTGGGCAATCTGTTGTACTTCCAGGCCCCACCTAAAGGTTAGCAACTCTAGAAAGAGAGGAGGAAGCAGGGAAAAGGGAGGAGAGGCTATGGGGACTTTCAGCAAAGGAAAAGTGGGCATAATGGAGGAGGGGGAAATGATATGTCTCCTGCAAATCCTGGAGGGTTCCTATTTGTATATCTAATTGTCAATGTGGCCCATCTGTGAATCCTTAATTTGGTGGCTGGAAACATGAACAGACAAGACAGATACTTCTGAAAACCTAAGAAACAAATGCCCTCAGTGGCCATTGTTAGCAAACCACAACTATATTGCCATTCTCTAAGCCTTCATTTCAATTAGCAAAAGGCCTTTGAGAGTGGATTCATTGAATAGACTGGGTATTACCTAGGTAGCAATTTGGCCATCTATTGTCCCCTTTTTAGATAAGTTTGATAGACTTAAGTACCCCCCACCTTAACAATTTTTCCCATTCTTTCCCTTAATGGTTATCCTGGAGCCTCCCCCTTGGCCCATTGTTACCTCGAAGTCCAATCAGGTAACTAAGGCCAAGTCTGCTCATTGGCTAGCTATGAGCATCCAATCAGGGAACGCCAATTAACTGGCTATTGGCTACTGCATAAGTCCAGCCCTTATGGCCATTGCAGAGCCTCCCCTTTTTCTGAGGTCATGTACCAGCTGACCACCGTCATCCACCCCTTTTTCTGAGGTCATGTACCAGCTGACCACCGTCATCCACCCATGTACCAGCTGACCACCGTCATCCACCCATGTACCAGCTGACCACCGTCATCCACCCTAAGGGCTCAAGGTAGTCCTTATAACCTGTGACCCAGCTCCTCACAGGTGTGCATCTAGCAGTACCCCATTTCCGCTGTCTAGATACATTCCCGATTCCTGCTCAGTTGAGGGTCCCCTCCCCCTAGTCCTCGTTAGTCGCCATTGGAGCCTTCCTTGAAGACTATGATCGGTAATTATCACCCTGTTTCTCCATCCTTGTGTTGTCTCTGAATCTCTCTCTATTTTTCTTAGGACTGTATGTATGTTTTATGAGTTTATTATCTTGTATGTATGTCTATATTTTTCTGGAATAAATTTTAATTGTTTTTATTTAATTAATGTCCCTGGTAATTTTGAGCAATAATTTCTGGACGAGTATCCTGTATACATAGATTAAAAGATCCTTTTTAAGCCAGGTGCCCACCTGTCAATTCCCCAACCTCGTTTTGAGGGCATTTTGGCTAACATGGGGGGGGCCTGTTTTTTGAGGTAGATGCACCAAATTTCCAGCATACCATATAGTGCCTTTCCTCAAAAGGCTTCCCAGGTTTCAAAAAGATTGGACCAGGGTATCCAATTCTACAAGCTCCAAAAGAAGGTGCCCCCATCCTCCATTATTTCCAATGAACAGAAGGCATTTAAAAGAAGTGTGGTCATCTTAAAAGTGATGGCCAGAACTACCTTTGGAGTTCAATCATACTTGTCACAACCCTGCTACTGATTCCACTCCTAAAGTCTCCTGGCTCCACCCCCAAAGTCCCTAGGTATTTCCTGAGTCAGACCTGGCAATCCTACACACAGAATCAGGTTAACTTAACTCACAGGATTGTTGTGAGGATAAATGGAGGGGGAGAGAATGATTGTAAGCTGCTTTAGGTCCCTATCATGGAAAAAGTTGGGGTATAAATGAAATAAATAAATAACATATAGCTGAAGATGGGGACAGATAAAAAGTAGGTTGGTTAGTTGGTGGTTTGGAAGGAGACAATGAAATAGGAAAAGAGAGTGGATGTGTGAGCTACCAGCAGAAGAGCAAGAGGAAGTAGTACATGGAGATATGGGGAAGTGAGGCATCCCTCACAAGACCTTGCAAGTTCCTAGGTTCAGCCTGGCAGCTAGCACTGAACATAGCAAACATAGAATTTTCCCAGGGAGAGACTGCCAGAGGGAGGAAAAACTGAAGACAGGGCAGATAAAAAAAGGTTAGCTGGTAAGTTGGAAGGAGAGAAGACAGCAGGAAAAGGGGAGAAGCTAGGGGCTTTCAGGGAAGGGAAAGAGTAACGGGGGTGGGAAATAACATGCCTCCTCCAAGCCCTAGCAGGTCCTCTGCTTGTTATTTTATAATAGGACTTAATGAAATTTTACAGTCCATATGCTTTATGTGGCTTTAGAGTTCACAATGTCCAGTTTAACTTAAGTACATAAACTCAGTGGATCTCAACTGTAAAACGTTTTGAAGCACCCTGAGAAATAAATATTTTTTATTATAGAAGGAAATAATTTGTAATAATCCTTTCAGCAATTTAAGTTTAGATAAGCAGAAGAATCCAGTGCTCAATTTACCCAAAATGACTTACATTACTCCAGATTATGTGCTTTATCTTTTAACTGGTATAGTTATAACTTTCTGGCCCACATATACAGTTATGCAGGGGATACAGGAATAGACACCATTCCTTATTTAATTAAGAGGCATTTTCAGTCTTTTTGAAGCACTGTTTAAGAGCCACTGTGGTTTATCTAGCATTCAGGGATTTTAACAAATAGTTGGCTTTGCTGTATTGACTGATTCCTTTTCAAAAGCAAGCTCACATTGTTCCTGTCTTCTCTGCTATTTTTACCTGGCAAAGGTTTCTGGTTCTTTTTCACTGCGGGGAATTCTTTCACCAACTCTTGGTGTTCTTGGCTAACAGAAAGCCAGCAGCTGCAGTCAAAGTTCACCTCCTGATTAGTGCGCAGCTCTTCCATCTGACAAGACTTCAAATGCCAGCCCTTAAAGTCTGGCAAATCATCACAAGTGATCCGAATCTTGTACACGTCACCAACATCTGCAGGTTCAACCTGCAAAAAGAGGGAAAAAATAAAATAATGGGCTGTCAAGAAAGAAGCCCTTATTCATGGTAAGATTTTTCTATTGTTTGATTTTATTTCTTTTGGGAACTGCTTGTAATTTTGGGAATTATCGACCCAAAATAATTTTTTTTTAAAAAAATCAAAATCTGTTTAAAACAATGGACATAAAAAATAAGCTTCACAAAATGTTTAAAAATCCAAATAGAAAAACAAGCAAAATGGAGCATCTTTTTAGCTATTAGCAATAGGAAGAACAGGAAAGTCTTAAGCTGGCACCAGATAGCAACTGATATATGTGCCTCCTGGTTATCTGAAAAGGCTGCACAATAAACACAGAGCACTAGGCATCATGGAGCATACGTCCTCAGTAGTCAAGGATGCATAATAGAATTTAAAATATTAGTAACACTACTCACTTTACCCATCATTCTAATGAGTGATGCCTTCAGGTATTGACAGTAACTACTTCCTCACTTGGAATGAAATTAACCCATGTTTGCATTACTGTACATGAGATGCATTAAAAAGAGCTACTATCATCTCACATTTATGGGCAATGGCATATTTAAGAGCTCAAAACTAATGTATTTTACAATATAAATCAACTTTTCTACTAAAGAAAAAGAAAGTTGTGGCCCACTTCAACCACCCAAAAAAGGACTACAGAGGGCATGGAATCTAGATGTACAAAAGCTACAAGAGCTAGGAACTGTACTAAGGAAGACAATTGAATTCAGAAAAAGCTGGCTGGATCCAACTCAGTATGGTTTAGTGCTTATTATTTAAATAATATCTGTTCCTTAATTTTACAACCATACCAAGTTTTTCTGTATTATTGATGGCCTGATTCTAGATCCAGAGGCTTTGTTGTGACCTTGCTGCTGAAATTGTGAATGTCAATTTTTGGTTGCTGTGGATTGTTAAAATGTCAGGAAAATCAATGTAATGTCTTTCACTGCTTACCTTCTCTCAAGATTTTATTTGTGTAGGTAGAGAAAGAACAGATAGTGAACAACACTCAGATTAGAATATCTGGCTGGATATGGGAAAAATCACTCCTAATTACTTTTCTTTTTCTTTGTAATCAACGTGGACAAGGTAGACAGAGCAGTTCCTTAATTGCCTTGGATATTAGATGGGAAAGAACACATAAAATGGATGTGCTGTTCTCCTTTTCTGTTCCTGCAGCAGTCTTATATGATGCTTGACTGCTCCCATTTCAAAAGATCTCCTTACACACAGACAACTAATATATCAGGGAAACAGCTGGTCATATCACAAATTGAATACGATATGTCAGGCCTTGAATTCAGCAGGAGTTCACAGGAGTGCAGCTTCTGAACCTTTCTGAGGGTTCCCCTTCTTCTTCACCACCTACCTACCTTGTCCATAGGTGCAGTTGCTTAATAATCCCTGGATAAGGAGAGCGGGCAAGCCAACCAGCCAACCACTGGGGGCTTTGCCATGCCCCCAGCAGCCCTCATTAACCCCCGGAGAAGCCCGCACAACCCCTTCTTACTTCTTATGTGATTTTGGGTGGCAGGTGGCTTGCTGGCCTTTTGACTGTGGGAGGGGGTGACCGAAAAGAGCTCCAGGTGAGTGAGGCCTGTTTGGGCTGGCTGGATCTCTAGCCAGCTCAAGCAGATCCTGCTGAACTGGGGCTCTCCTTTCTTGTGCTGGATTGGCTGGTAGGAGGCGGCATATGCTAATGCACATCTCAGAGAGGCCTGAGAGGAGCAGCACAGAGCAGAGCAGCTCTGACAAGCTGAGACAGCTGGAGAAGTTGCTGAGAATTTCTGAGTTTTGAAAGACTTCATTCTGAGGCTTCTGTGACTGCTGAAAAGGCTGAGTTGTGATAGCTGGGGAACTGCTGTATGTTTGGGTGAGTGGGCTAAAGGTGAAAGTGATTGAGAGTGATTGTTGATGATTGCTTAGGAGTGGTCTGCTCCAGCCTCTTTGCATTTTAAGCTGCGCCTTGCCAAAGGGCAAGAGAGCTAAAGGGCTCTTGGCCTGTGGCTCTTTGCCTAGGGGCTTCCTAAGGACCAGGAACCCAGATCCCTGATTTTCTTGTTCTCCCAATAAGGTAAGTTGACCTTCCAGAAGGGGAGCCACGTAAACAACAGCATTTAAGGAGGACTGAATATTTTATATATATATATATATATATATATATCGGCTTGGCTTCACGAACGAAGATTTAAGAAGGGTGCAATAGTCCACGTTTGCTGCAGGCTCGCTGGTGGCTGACAAGACCAATGTGGGACAGGCAGGTCCGGCCACAGCGGCTGCAGGGAAAAGTCTGATTTAGGGTTGGTCCTGTAGCAGTGCGATTCTTCCTCAATCTCCTTTTGTCCTCAAGACCAGCTATGCGTGCGTTCTCAAAGGAAGAGACAGCCTGGTGGATGGTGTGCCTCCATGCTTTGCGATCTGAGGCTAGGTCAGACCACTGGTGATGGTTGATGTGACAGGTGCTAAGGGATTTCTTCAAGGAGTCCTTGTACCTCTTCTTTGGTGCCCCTCTATTTCGATGGCCGGTGGAGAGTTCGCCATACAGGGCAATCTTGGGAAGGCGGTGGTTTTCCATCCTAGAAATATGCCCTGCCCAGCGCAGCTGCGTCTTCAACAGCAGTGCCTCAATGCTGGTAACCTCCGCCCGCTTGAGGACTTCAGTGTTAGTCACAAAGTCACTCCAGTGGATGTTGAGGATGGTGCGAAGGCAGCGCTGATGAAAGCGCTCAAGGAGTCGCAGGTGATGACGGTATAAAACCCACGATTTGGAGCCGTAGATGAGGGTTGTCATCACAACCGCTTTGTAAACATTGATCCTTGTGCCTTTTTTCAGATGCTTGTTGCTCCACACTCTTTTGTGCAGTCGGCCAAATGCACGGTTTGCCTTTGCCAGCCTGTTGTCAATCTCCTTGTCGATCTTGGCATCTGAGGAGATGATGCACCCCAGGTAGCTGAACTGCTGGACTGTCTTCAGAACTGATTCACCCACAGTGATGCAGGGGGGGTGATAATCTTCCTGGGGTGCAGGCTGGTGGAGAACTTCTGTCTTCTTCAGACTAACTTCTAGGCCGAATAGCTTGGCAGCCTCTGCAAAGCAGGACGTCATATGCTGCAGAGCTGATACCGAGTGGGAGACGAGTGCAGCATCATCAGCAAACAGTAGCTCTCGGATGAGTTTTTCCATTGTATTGGAGTGTGCCTTTAGTCGCCTCAGGTTGAACAGGCTGCCATCGGTGCAATAGCGGATGCACCATCGTCATCATCTAGATCTACTGCGGCTCTTTGAAGCATCATGCTAAAGAAGATCGTAAAGAGAGTTTATATATATATATATAAAATGAAGGTAGAATGCCAGCAGGGGGTGGGGGCTATCCAGTGTTTTGCACTGAGTGTCACATGTATGACTATCTGCCCACAGGACAGAAGTCTTGGGTGTGTGCTCGATGTAAGGAGCTCCTGGTCCTCAGGGAACGAGTTCATACCCTTGAGGCCGAGGTGACTGCCCTGGAGAAGCAGAGACGGTCAGTTAGGCAATTGGGGAAGACTCTCGGGGGCATATTAGATGAGCCCCACTCTGAACGTGGCAGCCCTGTTGCTGCCAGAGAGCGTGAGGGTCGAGAGGGAACAGGGCACCGTGCTGAGGATAAGGGGAATGCGCCCTCAGAAGGGACCTCTTCTTCGGTTGGTGAGTGGGTATCCTTTCGCGCCAAGGAACCATCCCTGGGCAGGGGGAGAGGGGGGGTCTTGGTAGTTGGTGATTCGATCCTTAGGCAAGTAGACAGCTGGGTGGCAAAACCACGTATTGACCTTATGGTGACTTGCCTGCCTGGTGCGAAGATAGAGGACATTACGTGTGTAGTAGATAGGCTGATAGACAGTGCTGGGGAGGAGCCTGTGGTTGTGGTGCATGTTGGCACCAACGATGTGGGGAAATGCAGTCGTGAGGTCCTGGAGGAGAAATTTAGGCTGCTAGTTGGGAGACTTAAGGCCAGGACCTCCAAGGTGGCCTTCTCGGAAGTGCTACCTGTTCCACGTGCAGGGCAGGAGAGACAGGCGCAAATTAGAAGTCTCAATGTGTGGATGAGACGATGGTGTAAGGAGGAAGGGTTTAAGTTTGTTAGGCACTGGGATGCTTTCTGGAACAAGCGGGAGCTGTACAAAACAGACGGTCTCTACTTGTCTCCGGATGGAACCAGGCTGCTGGCGCTTAAAATCAAAAAGGTGGCAGAGCAGTTTTTAAACTAAATCTTGGGGGAAAGCCGACAGGAGATGGAATGTCTCTGGTTCGGGAGGACTCGTCTCAAAGAGATGAAGGGTTGGCTTCTATTTTTCTACCAGGTAACGGATCAGAGTTGTCCACTGTGATGGTGACAAACGGTATGGACTGTCTGCCAGAGTCTTGAGGCGGCAGGAGGGAGGTGGCGGGCTTAGTTTGCCTGGGAAATTATAAATGTTTGTATGCAAATGCTAGAAGTGTCCGAAGTAAAATTGGTGAATTGGAATGTTTAGTGTTGGGAGAAAACATAGACATTGTGGGAATTTCAGAAACTTGGTGGAATGAGGAGAATCAGTGGGACACGGTGATTCCTGGATATAAGTTATATCAGAAGAATAGGGAGGGAAGGGTTGGAGGTGGGGTGGCTCTGTATGTCAGAGGATATACGGTCCAGTAAGACTGAGGTCAGAGAATTAGATTCCCTTTTAGAAATGCTTTGGGTTGAAATAGAGGGCCCAAAAGGAAATTTAACTATGGGAGTTAGTTATCGCCCACCAAATCAAAAGAGAGAGGACGATTATAATATGATGGAAGGATTAAAGATAGCGGCTAAATGTAAAAACTGTGTCGTCATAGGTGATTTTAACTACCCGCAGATTGATTGGGTCAATATGTGTTCTGGTCAAAAGAGATTGAGTTTCTTGATGCTCTCAATGACTGTGCTATGGAGCAGATGGTCTCAGAACCTACCAGGGGTACGGCGATCCTGGATCTGATCCTAAGTAATGTCCAAGACTTGGTGAGAGATGTAAAAGTGATTGCGCCGCTTGGGAACAGTGACCATAATGTTATTGATTTCACCGTTTGTATAAATAGGGAGTTGCCCAAAAAGACCGCCACAACCACATTTAACTTTAAAAGGGGTAAATTCTCTGAGATGAGGAGGCATGTGAGGAGGAAACTGAAAGGAAAGGTAAATACGGTCAAAACCCTTGGGGAAGCTTGGAGACTATTTAAAACTATAATCCTAGAAGCTCAGATAAAATACATACCACAAATTAGGAAAGGCACAAACAGGTATAAGAAGAGGCCAGCATGGTTAACAAACAAAGTAATGGAAGCTATAAAAGGTAAGAAGGACTCCTTTAAGCGGTGGAAAACCAGTCCAAGTGAGATTAATAAAAGGGAACACAGGCAGTGGCAAATCAAATGCAAGACTGTGATCAGGCGGGCAAAAAGGGACTATGAGGAGCATATTGCAAAAAACATAAAGACCAACAATAAAAATTTCTTCAAATATATTAGATGTAGGAAACCAGCCAGGGAAGCAGTGGGGCCCTTGGATGACCATGGGGTAAAAGGATTACTGAACGAGGATGGGAAAATGGCTGAGAAGCTGAATGCATTTTTTGCCTCTGTCTTCACCGTGGAAGATGAGAAGTATTTGCCCGCCGCAGAACCACTAATATTGGAAGGGGTGTTGAAAGACCTGAGTCAGATTGAGGTGACAAAAGAGGAGGTCCTACAACTAATAGACAAATTAAAAACTAATAAGTCACCGGGTCCGGATGGCATACATCCGAGAGTTCTGAAAGAACTCAAAGTTGAACTTGTGGATCTTCTAACAAAAATCTGTAATCTTTCATTGAAATCTGCCTCTGTTCCTGAGGACTGGAAGGTAGCAAATGTCACCCCCATCTTTAAAAAGGGTTCCAGAGGAGACCCAGGAAATTACAGGCCAGTCAGTCTGACTTCAATACCGGGAAAGTTGGTAGAAACCATTATCAAGGACAGAATGAGTAGGCACATTGATGAACACGGGTTATTGAGGAAGACTCAGCATGGGTTCTGTAGGGGAAGATCTTGCCTCACTAACCTGTTACATTTCTTTGAGGGGGTGAACAAACATGTGGACAAAGGAGACCCGATAGATGTTGTTTACCTTGACTTCCAGAAAGCTTTTGATAAAGTTCCTCATCAAAGGCTCCTTAGAAAGCTTGAGAGTCATGGAGTAAAAGGACAGATCCTCTTGTGGATCAAAAACTGGCTGAGTAATAGGAAGCAGAGAGTGAGTATAAATGGGCAGTCTTCGCAGTGGAGGACGGTAAGCAGTGGAATGCCACAGGGCTCGGTACTGGGTCCCATGCTCTTTAACTTGTTCATAAATGATTTAGAATTGGGAGTGAGAAGTGAAGTGGCCAAATTTGCGGATGACACTAAATTGTTCAGGGTGGTGAGAACCACAGAAGATTGTGAAGAATTCCAAAGGGATCTGTTGAGGCTGGGTGAGTGGGCGTCAACGTGGCAGATGCGGTTCAATGTGGCCAAGTGCAAAGTAATGCACATTGGGGCCAAGAATCCCAGCTACAAATACAAGTTGATGGGGTGTGAACTGGCAGAGACTGACCATGAGAGAGATCTTGGGGTCGTAGTAGATAATTCACTGAAAATGTCAAGACAGTGTGCATTTGCAATAAAAAAGGCCAACGCCATGCTTGGAATTATTAGGAAGGGAATTGAAAACAAATCAGCCAGTATCATAATGCCCCTGTATAAATCGATGGTGCGGTCTCATTTGGAGTACTGTGTGCAGTTCTGGTCGCCACACCTCAAAAAGGATATTATAGCATTGGAGAAAGTTCAGAAAAGGGCAACTAGAATGATTAAAGGGCTGGAACACCTTCCCTATGAAGAAAGGTTGAAACGCTTAGGGCTCTTTAGCTTGGAGAAACGTCGACTGAGGGGTGACATGATAGAGGTTTACAAGATAATGCATGGGATGGAGAAAGTATATTTGGCCGCTGTGTGACACAGAATGTTGGACTGGATGGGCCATTGGCCTGATCTAACATGGCTTCTCTTATGTTCTTAATGAGTTATGCTAATGAGCTCCACCACCTATTTTTCTACAAAGTGCCCCTGGGATATGTTCAGGTTTGCCAAGTCCTCTTGAAGCCCTGGCGGGGGACATCCGTGTATGCACAATGCGCACGCGCAATGAAATAACGTCACCCAGAATTGACATCATCAAAATGACAGCACGCATGCGGGCCACTCTAGGCATTTCCAGGAGAACTCTATGCTTTTCCCCAGATGCTCTAGCTATTTGGGAGATTAAAACTCTATGGTACCTATTGTGCCATAGAGTTTTACTTCCCAAGTGGGTAGAGCATCTGGGAAAACCATAAAGTTTTCCTGGAAACACCTAGAGCAGCCCTGTGTGCGCACCACCATTTTGATGATGTCACTTCTGGGTGATGTCATCGTGCCGGCGACGCAGAGGGAGGTTCCCCCCGCTGTTCCAATGTGGGCTGCTGGGTTGGGAACCTCTGGGGTGGGGGAGGTAAACTATGTGTGCTGGTGGCTAACTTGTCATCTGCTGAAATAAAAAAGAAAGCATGGGCAGACAAGAAAATTTCAGATACAGAGCAGAATCCCTGCACCTTCAAGAAATTTCTGTTCTGTTTAGGGTGAATATGTGTCACACAGAATGAGTGAAGGCCCATTTTACAAACAATAATGCTTGGCAGCAGAAGAAAATCTGGCACTTCAGATGGGGGCCAGGAAATCTCCCAGGATTACAGCTTCAGAGAAAATGGCTCCTTTGTAGGATGGACACTCCCACACTCTGGTGAGGTCCCTCAGCTACCCAAACCCTGATTTCCCCAGGCTTCACCCCCACATCTCCAGGAATACCTTATGCAGAGTTGGCAATCCTAAATCAGTGCTTTGTCTGTGAAGAGAATCTACTACTTTATTTCATATACTCGAAACCTGAATTGGTGTGACATTAATTGCCAGTTAGAAACAAGAAATATTTCAAGTAATGCTAAACTAGATGGCAAAAGTGACAGTAGAGAAATTCAGAAAGGAATTTGTAATGAAATGTTACAAATGGACAATTTCAGCAGTGATTGGAGATAGTGAAGGAATCCTCCTTCCTATCTGTAAGAATACTTTCAAAACTGTCCTCATTTTATTTCCTGAATTCTAAGGTTCCAAACTAGTTGATCCTGCTTCCAAAGTAGAACTGTAATAAATTAGTTCTCCAGCGTACATGTTCAATTTGCTATACCTTTCAGTTCTTTTGAGTCATTTCCCATCTCTATGTGCATGTACACATCAACAAAACATTGAACATTCTAGATGGTGTGATTATATGTGGACTATACTAGCCTTTTTATGAATGCATAGGAGTGCAAGTCTATATCAGTCAGACACTGTACATAAAGAATCTGGATACATATGACTACAGCAAGAATGCTTTATTTTATTTCACTTTACAACATCTGCTCAAGGCCCACTTCCATATCAGTAAAAGAAGCTAATGAAGTAAAAGAGCCAATGGCAGTAGCAAACTGTGCATGATCCAGTTCTGGAATTAATGTTATAAATTATCCTTGTTAAATCAGAATTACGAAAGACAGAAATTTTAAAACAATAAAGGAAGAATAAGAGTATGTATGCACAAGTACCTTAAAAGTAGTGGTTCTTTGTCACAACTGTCAAAATTGATTCAGATGACTATGAGTTCAAATGACCATGGAGTAAAAATATTTTCTATTATTACATAATAGGAATCCCATGTGAATCTAGGTTATTTGAAAAAGCTCACTGCATGATGAGTTCCATGATTCTGCTAAACCATGGTCATATGAACATATGAAGCTGCCTTATACTCAATCAGACCCTCAGTCCATCAAAGTCAGTATTGTCTACTCAGACTGGCAGCGGTTCTCCAGGGTCTCAAGCTGAGGTTTTCACACTTGTTTGCCTCGACCCTTTTTAGTTGGAGATGCCAGGGATTGAACCTGGGACCTTCTGCTTACCAAGCAGATGCTCTACCACTGAGCCACTGTCCCTCTCCACATTTATTTATAATGTTATAACTTTCTTTCCACCAAATTGCTGAATCTTGTTCCTTCCAGCCATAGCCGGAAACCCAACAATTCCCTTTAGAAAAGCCAGCTCCACAAGAATCCCAAGCAATGAGAAAGAAAGAAAGAAAGAAAGAAAGAAAGAAAGAAAGAAAGAAAGAAAGAAAGAAAGAAAGAAAGAAAGAAAGAAAGAAAGAAAGAAAGGACCAGCTTGTTATTTCATTTCATTTAAAGTTGTTCACTTAGTGAATGATGCCCTTCATCAAGACCCAAGAGCCATAATCTCAAATAATATTTCTGCCATATATGCACACCCCATGAGCTTTGTTTTTCATACCTTCTTGTATGGAGAATCATGAAGAATGACTTTGAATGTCCTGTGTGTTCATCAAATGCTGGCAAAGCTCTGCTGGACCTTTAGGTCACATATATTCTATACTGCAGCTTATCTGGTTTAATTGTACCCAAGACTGTGGTGGTACATGTAAAATGTGGTAGCATTTGCCCTGCTGGGAACACAATGCTTTTTATGCTATGGAGCCAGAGGCATAAGATGTTCAGTTAGATTTTGTGTAGTAAAATATCTAATTTTTAATCTTTGCAATCTCCTTATTAACATTAATGATCTTATTTCAAAACACTGAATAAGGAAAATGCAGAGTCCTGCAAGATGATGGCTATTTGATAAGCAATGAAGCTTTTCTACAAAGATTTCTAGTCTGTTACATTATTGGCTACATTTTTTTTTGTCACAGGTTAACTGTGGGATGCCATATATGTCATATCAAATAACCTCTCTTTCCGATAATACTACTGCCTATTTTATAGCACTTCTTGACTTGCAATGGTGAGGATAAAACTTCTGTTTACTCAGTGTGACAGTACATGCTTATAGTCCCACCCTCCCTGCTTTGCCAAAATCTGGAAATTTTAATACAATACATTTGAAACAATATAGCAAAATCATGGCAACAAGTACCTTAAAGTATTCCCATAACAGTGTTGTCTAATCACAAAACTGCTTCCAGACCTTTTCTCATTAACTGAGCAGGTCTTTCCTACATTCCAGCAGTTGGAAGACAGTCTCCTCAAACTATTGGCACTGTTTGAAAACCTATAATAGTCTCCCTTGATTCTAGATAATGACAGTTGTTTCCCCAGATTACGGGCATGTGTCCAAATCAAAGCTTTCATGCCTAGCACTGGGATCAACTTATTTATCTGGAATTTAGCAGTTAACACGCACACTACTAACCCACTTCCCAAGGTATGTTGATAAGAACATAATAGAAGCCATGTTGGATCAGGCCAATGGGCCATCCAGTCCAACACTCTGTCACACAGTGGCCAAAAAAACCCAGGTGACATCAGGAGGTCCACCAGTGGGGCCAGGACACTAGAAGCACTCCCACTTTTGCCACCCCCCCGGCAAGCACCAAAAATATAGAGCATCAGTGCCCCAGTCAGAGAGTGTCATCTATACCTTGTGGCTAATAGCCACTGATAGTCCTATGCTCCATATGTTTATCCAATCCCCTTTTGAAGCTGTCTATGCATGTAGCTGCCACCACCTCCTGTGGCAGTGAATTCCATGTGTTAATCACCCTTTGGGTGAAGAAGTATTACCTTTTATTCATGTAACCCAACTGCTCAGCACTTTCATTGAGTGTCCATGAGTTCTTGTATTGTGAGAAAGGGAGAAAAGTACTTCTTTCTCTACCTTTTCTATCCCATGCATAATCTTATAAATCTCTATCATGTCACCCCTCAGTCGACATTCCTCCAAGCTACAGAGCCCCAAGCGTTTTAACCTTGAGAAAAGTGTTCCAACCCTTTAATCATTCAAGTTGACCTTTTCTGGACTTTTTCCAGTGCTACAATATCTTTTTTGAGGTGTGGACTTCTTGATGACACTTGGGGTTTTTGGCCACTGTGTGACACAGAGTGTTGGACTGGATGGGCGATTGGCCTGATCCAACATGGCTTCTCTTATTTTTTTATGATCTTATTATGATACTGGCTGATTTGTTTTCAATTCCCTTCCTAATAAGCCCCAGCATAGTGTTGGCCTTTTTATTGCAATCACATACTGTCTCAACATTTTCAGTGAATTATCTACCACAACTCCAAGATCTCTCTCTTGGTCAGTCTCTGACAGTTCAGACCCCATCAACATAGCAGACTCTATATGCCCAAAGCAAAGCTTTCATGCCTAGCGCTGGGATCAACTTTTATCTGGAACTCAACAGTTAACTTGTACGATATTAACCCAATTTTTGGCTCCAATGTGCATTACTTTGAATTTGACCACATTGAACCTCATTTGCCACATTGACGCACACTCTCCCAGCCTCAACAGATCCCCTTTGATGACATCTGTGCTCTTCCAGTTCCTGTTGAAAGTGCTGCTTAGTGTTCCTTCTGACTGGTTATTGTATCATGAAAATTAGCTGTTAGAGCTGTGGCTCTAAACAGGCCAAATTAAAATATAATTGTGGGATTTTATCTGTGAAATTCAACATACATAGCAAGAATCACTTCACGTGGATAAATAAACTTAAATATTGAATATTTTAGCACAAACTAGTAGGATGGCTAAAGAGTTGATTATTTATAGGGATGGGAACAGACCCAAACACCGAACTAAAATCTGGCCCAGACTTTACCTTGTTTGAGGTTCGGACAGTTCGGTTCGAAAGTCACATGTTTGGACCAGGAAGTCTCTGAATTTTCTGCCCAGTTCGGAACCTCTTGTGCACTCTCGGCAAAGAAACTCCATCCATGGAGTTTTGCACTGAAAAGTGGATATGGGTGGGATATTTCCAGCCATCGAAGGACCAATAGTGACAATCTGAAGCTGACAGGCAAGTCTGATTTCCAATGACAGGCATTAATATGACTTCCTCAGGATGGGGAGGGGAATGTATATAATTACTAGAGGTGCATTCCTGTCCTCTATTTGCATCTGTTTTTTGCGAGTCTTGTTCTCCTTGTGTGTGAAAGAATATCTTTTGGTGGACTGAGGGGGGGGTGAAAATTACTGGGGTGGGTGGAGAAACTTGTTGAATCTCCTGGCCTATATACAATCTGCCAGAGTAAAAGCATCACCTCTCTCTTTTTTCTCCTTTCCTTGCATTCAGAGCTACATTTTTCTCTCCCCCCTACACCCATCTTTTTCTTTGCTGTGAGGAGTGGGAAACATGGATAGATTTTGTTTCTTTTAAAACATATTTTTGATTTGATTTGAGGTGGACTGTTCACTTTTCTGAGTTATGAAAACTGCCCTTTCTCTGCATGCTGGCTGTGGGGACACCTTTCTGCTCTTCCAAAAATCACCCCATTTCTTCCTGCATTGCTTGAGTCTCTCCCTGGGGGGGTTTCCGCTCTCCTCTCCCACTCAGGCACCCAAACTACTTACAGATTTCTGGGGGGCTTGGTTAACTGCCCTCTTTCCCTGTTGTGGGGTACCCTTTCTGCTCCTCCAAAAAAGCATCCTTTCTCCTCTGCCACATATTCCCACACATTCCCTTAGCTAGTCCACCAATGCCCCCTCCCACAGCTGTGCAGTGAGTCCTGGTTGCCAGGTCCCTGTCACCTTCCCAGGTAGGATCAATCATCATGCCACCAGGGCTAGGTGGCTGGTCCCAGAAAGACACAGCTGCCTGCAGCCATGTTGGTGGTCCCTGGGGAGGTACTCTGGGAGTCTGATGCCTATAGCTTAACCAGGTCCACACTGTAGTGTCCCAAACTGGCACTGGACAAGTCCCCAAAAACAGTTTCCTGGAAGCACCTTTCCTGGAACAGTTTCCTGGAAGACGGTGGCTCAGTGGTAGAGCATCTGCTTGGGAAGCAGAAGGTCCCAGGTTCAATCCCTGGCATCTCCAAAAAAGGGTCCAGGCAAAATAGGTGTGAAAAACCACAGCTTGAGACCCTGGAGAGCCGCTGCCAGTCTGAGAAGACAATACTGACTTTGATGGACCGAGGGTCTGATTCAGTATAAGGCAGCTTCATATGTTCACCTTGCTTGGTGGTCTGCTACTTGGATCCCCCAAATCTGACATGCATGTAACATGTGGGCCATGTGAAGGGTAACCCCAGGGAGGAATTGTGTGCATTGAAGGCCTCTAGCTCACCTAGCTCTAGGTCAGTTTTTGTCACTCCTGAACCAGCAGAGGTGACATCCCATTGAAAAACATTGCACTGAATGACCTTTTTTAGGGGTCTGTAACTCAGCCCCCTGAAGTCCAATGTGGACCGAACTTGGTGAGTGCATTGAGGAGAGTGATCTGAAGACAACCTGCCATTTTGGAGCCTCAAAACCCTGGGGCTTTTAAAAAACTGGACCAGTTTGCGAACTGGTTTGTGAACCAGGCTTGCGAACTGGTCCGGGAATTGGTGTGGTTTTGTTTCCCACTCTTCCAATGCATATTAATAGGCAGTGTGTGAATCCTAATCTGCAATTCCAGATCAAAGAATCCAAAATAAAAGTGCAATTTTTATGTTTCTTCAAAGTCTGTGAAGCAAACTGGTTGAAAGTCGTATCCAGACTCTAAGAATTTCACCTTATGATCTGAAATAACGAGGGCCTTCAGCAGCTCCAATCTTAAATTGTCTTGGAAAACTGGATACTGGAAGTACCTTGATAAGAGCACACAGAGTGCACTCACCTTTATACTTAGGTCTAATGTTGCCACAATCTCTTCCAGCTTATTTGATTTCCTGTCAGTTCAATGCTACAAACGACTGGCTAGATTGAATGCCATTCCATCAGGGGAGCAATTGGGATGCTTAAACAAGGTATCTTACTCTGAGCGGGTATTCCAATGCAGTTCTGGCCAAACAGACACCCTTCTACACTGTTTATTTGACTGCAACCTGCTTAATGTGGCAAGAAATACTTGGATAAAACTTTATATTCAGTATTCCAGGTGTGAATTGGATAATCTGAGGTTTCTTTTAGCAAGGGAGGATTTTAATATTCCCTGGCAGTTGCCAAGCTTTTTTATCAGTCGTTTAAGAGTAAAAATTATTCAATTTTTATATGATATACATACATATATTAATAAATTTCATTTTTTTTCTATTAGTGTGACACTGCTCAGAGCCAAATTGGCTGTATGAACAGTATTATTAAAGTGAAGTAAATATGTATGTGCTTCTGAAAATTACTCCATCTAAATGAAGTAGCAGGGAAATAAAACTCTTGTTATACACTGCTACTACTACTACTGCTACTACTACTACTACAGTTGAGTAAGTTATCTATGTTGGCGGGGCATGCAGATGCCAGCTTCTTCGAGCTATATGATTCTAAAAGTTGACTTTAACCAACATTTCTCCTTTTCATTTTTTTCACTACTCAACTAATTAACAGTTACATCATCCCCCTCCTTTTTTATTCAAGCATTTAAAAACCAGCATTTTTAAAATGTGATATAATCTTTTCTTTCATCAGGCTCTAAGCAGATATGTTGATTTTCTATATTTTAATCACTCTATTATTTCACAATTTAATCTCATTCTTTGGAACTACTAATAAACTATTTTAGTCCTCTAGTTCCTATCAGCCCCACATTTATGTAGCATAGTTTTAAAAGCTAACCAAACAGAAAATAGTTTGTAACAAACAGCATGCCGTCTGTGAGCCAATCACAGTTTGACCCATCTTTTCAATGCTCCCCTGAAGGGAACTCATAACTGACAAAGGGGGCTTTGACTGTCAAAACTCATCCCCCTAAAATCTTTTTGATTTCTAAGGTGCTACTAGACTAAAATCTAGCTCTGTCACTGAAGACCAACAGGGTTTCCCTCTGAAATTAACTTCTTTAGGAACTCTGTAGCTGTGCTAGACAACAAATCCTCACCAGGTTACCTGTTCCCCTCCCCTGCATCAGCTAGCTCCCAAAGTTATCTCAGCTAATCTATTAATTTGAAGAGGCATTGTGCTTTCATTTTATACATACTACAGCAAACATATAAACAGCTTTACTTTGGAGCAGGATCCTAGGCATGTTCATTCAGAAATAAGCTTAATGGGGGATATTCCCAAGTAACTGTGCAAGCTTCATCTGAAAGAAAGCTCCATGAAACTAAAATGTTTTTATCAACCAATAAATCTGATTGGTAAAGGCAACCATAGTATCTGCTATGTCTGGTATAAGCATGGCAACAGTCCTCCTAAGCACTGGTTACATAACGAGACATTGTCTGGAATTGCTGCTGTTTATTCACTGAAAACAGCTTGAAATTCAGTGTGCTAAAAAACCGCCACTGTGGGAGGGTGGAAACTTGTCTCTCATAGAAATAAGATCATAAGGGACACATAGAATGATGGCTTGAAATCTAGCATTGTTATCTGTCCTGGTTGGAATGATGTTCCTACACATTCACTTGCTCAAAATGTTGCACTGCTTGCTATATTTCACTCCTGTCCTAACCACACCCCCAAGGGAATTCCCACCTGTTTCAAAGGAACTTATTTACAAATTGATAGCTTTAGATCACAGTCTTGTTCTTTAGTGTTGGAAAAACTCTTCACCAGCAAAACAAAACTTCACTGTATGTGCACATGCAGTGCATTCTCATATGCATGAGGGGGGCAGTTCCAGCTTATGTGAAGAGCTGTTGTGCAATGAAACCTCCTTTGAGTCTAAAGTTGTTGGATAGGGACAACTACATGTGTTGCCTAAATATGCATAGGACTAATTAGAATCAAAGACAGGGATCAAAATGAGACCTGCTGTTTCCAAGAAATTCAATTTGTGTACATAGCACTGTGTTATCGGCTTGAATCCTTGCTAACCCCTATTGTATAGAACTAGGATCTTTGCTGTTACTCTGTTCCTGCTTATTGCTTTGCTGAATTTGCAATCTTCTGTTAATTGCAACATCACACAGCCATTCCCATGGCAACCAGTTGTATTGCCACAAATGGAAATAGGTGAGCTCATGAAACAAAAAGACTATGATCATTTAAACAGTTTCAGCAATGAGGTATAAAGAAGACAAAACTTAATGTCACTTGAACGCTTTTCAAGCAGAATAGCTCCCAACTATTTTTTGTATAATTCCAATTGTTCTTACATTTCAGGAGTGACTTTGTGTACCATAGAATTAACAGATCAGTACTGCTGGTGGGGGTGGGAGAGAAAAAGAAAGAGCATAGCAGTTTTGAAAGGGGTGTCTCTTTTTCTACATGTGTAGGTTGGGAGAATCAAAATGGCAGTTCAATAGACATTTTTTTTTTCTTACAGAGTAGGGCCTATATGACAGACAAAGTGGGTAGGCAGTAATTTCTCATAAAGGTCACTTATCCACCTTTATCCACAACTAACTAATCAATTAAGGTGTAGTCTATCGATGCCATAGAATAAGGCAGCAGCAGTATTGTGAGGTGGCAGGATGTCACATTTTTATTGCCTCTCTCTGCAAAAATTCCCAGAAGACAAAAATATAAAATAGCATATTCCAATGAAGAGTTCCAGCTTTGCCCTTAGCATGCAGTACAAATTATTATGATTACGGAGGTCTGTTAACATAGAAAAACTTTGAAATATGCAATGCCTCCCCTGCAGTCTGAAATGGCACAGTCCATCCCACCACCTCAGCCTGTAGTATGTGTAGACCAGACCTAATATTTCAAATCTGCTACAAAACTACAGTAGCAAAGTATGTGACCTAGCAGGCAGATTGGGTAGAAATCAATAGATTTCTGAAGCCAAACTGGAAACCAGCTGCCAGATTCTGCTAGTGCAAGGGTGGAGTCTGGGGCTACAACACTTTCCAGCAGACCTTTCTGTGGCCAAGTCAGAGACGTCTCAGTCTAGAACTTGGAAGGGCAGTCCCTTTTATGTTGTTTCCTCTCTTCCTCTTGCCAAGTGCTCCTCCAGAATAACTGAGGAAGGCATGGCTCTTCCTCCTTGCCTCCTCTGGGCTGGCCTAATAAAGGATTGGCTGGGGGTGGGTTGATTCCGAAGTCCCCCAATTACTTCTTTTCAGGGACAGGCCTTATGATGAGTGAAGGGAATCTGGGCCAATGACTCCCTGAGCCCTCCCTTCTCCTGAGGTTTAAGATGCTACTCTACCTGCCTGCAAAGACCCATGAGGCCCCAGTTGCTGTTAGCTTCCTCCTCTGGCCTGTTCCCAGGTGCAGCCTGCTTCTCAACCCACTTCCTTTCTGAGCCATGCACCAGGCCTGAGCTGCTGGTGGTGCAGAGGCTTGCCAGCCCCCAGGTCCTGGTGGGGGATCCTCCAGTTTGCAGGCTTCTACTCACCACTGCCGCATAGCCACAATGTGTCTTCAATACCATGGCATTTGATTGCATTTATCTACACTGTGTAATTCACTTTGATCTGTGGTGTGAACACAGTCTACAAATTAATTTAATTTTGATTAAACAAAGTGAATAAATAGGTTTTGAGCAACAATGCAGCAGAAACCTGCCAGAACTACCAGCTGAAGTCCAGGAGGATTTCACCAAAGTTAAGGAGGGAATTGAAGGAAGTGTGTTATATGGAGTCACACTAGTGTTCAGGAGGCATAACAGGAAGAAGGGAGGGATCATCTGAAGAGCAGGATACCTATGGAGCTATAATATTCTAGTTAAGCGTGTGTGTGTGTGGGGAGTTTGTAAAAAAAAGCCCATCAGGAACTTATCTGCATATTAGGCCACACCCCTTGACAACAAGCCAACCCAAATTCCATTCCTGTTCATTACTGCTAAAAAAGAGACCCCCTTTAAGCGCATAAGCTATAAGCAGCTAAGTCTCAGATTCAAACGTTGGTTCAGCCGTGATCAAAGGGCAACAGGACCCTGCCTTTAATTTCCTCCTCCCCATTTGTAATATGGAGAGAAATCTACCAGGCTGCTTTACTGAGCTGTTGTAAAAATTGTTGAGATAATGTAGGTCCTTAGAGCACTTGGTAAGGAGCACTCCATAAAAGCCAAGCATTACAACTATTCAGACGTACACAGAGTCACTTAAAAATGCAGTTACAGAAATATCCCACTATGCTAAATGTTGTATATATATGCTGTAGTATAACTGAGGGCAAAACAATTACAAAGAGTCTGAAAAACTGGCTTTTCTACCAGCCTACTGCTGTATTATTGAAATGAGGCATTCTTCCCAACAGACGCCTGCTGTAACAGATTCCACTCTTATAAAGGTCAGTTGGGACTTGAATTAAATTCCTTCATTTTTTGAATATCCACCACAAGAGCAACAAGCCCAGCTATATTTTCTACTTCAGTGCCCCAGATATGAAGATATGCAAGAAAGGCCTCTTATAATACAGGTGAAGCAGTCAATCAAAAATAATAACAAAAAAAATGTGCCAGATTTCTCTAGCAGGAAGGAAGTACATGACTATTTAGCAATTCAGCAACTAAGACACAAACAAACAGCTCTGTAAAGCCTGGTGTGATGGACTGTGCTATAAAAACTAGGGTTGCCAGGTGCCAGCTTCTTCCCAACAGTAGGATTCAGGGAGCATTCTGGGAGGGGCAGGGCTGTCTCTGATGTGATGGTGTCATGCAGAGTGATGCCATTGTGTCTGAGATGCAGTGTTGTGCGTGCACCGCTTCCCCTCCCAACCATTTAAAGGAAACCTTCCCTTTAATGGTTGGGGGACAACATGAATGCATCACTTGCAGGGCAGCTGCCCACAGCCTCCACTTGAAAACAGCAGGCTCACCTGCTTGAAAAGAGTGGATACTCTGTGTGCCTGCCTTGCAAGTTGTAACCCGCTGAGTCTGTTTGTGGGGAGGGCGGGATAGAAATTAATTAAGTATAACTGTGAAGGGTTAATGCCTCACGGAGCCACAGAGCCTTTGAATGGCAGGCTGCTCAAACAGATTTCACTGGATAGTGTCAGTTGAAAAGAAGGCGTTGGGAACTAACTGCTGAAGAGAATTCAGTTTAACACTGAGAGAACTGGGAAGGTGGCAAGGAGGAGTGGGAGGATCACTGACAATCCCCATTTGGGCCAGAGATAGAACAGGCTTCGAGTTTAGAGAAGTAATTCCCTGCCCAGTTGAAAAGGGAGATAGCTCAAAAAGAAGAGTGATCCCTGGTTTGTTTAGAGCGAAGGATTTTGGGATGCCTGGTAGTGTATCCCTATCATCTGAAACTTGAGGCATCAGTTAAACTCAAGAATTTATATTGCAGTATTTAGTAGACACTAAAATTAAAGCCTCATCTCAAAAATTCTAAGACCTTTGTGAAAAACTTAAAACTCTTACTTGCTGGAAACATAACAACTAGAGTTTTGTGAAATTAGTGTTTAGTGTTTCCTCAAAGTCAGGGTTGGAATTCAGCAGAAACTCACAGGAGCATAGCTCCTGAACCTCCAGCCAGGGTCTGCATGCAGTGGGGAGTTCTCTTCCCACTGCACATGGATCTCAGGGCATATGCACATGAGATATGCTACTGAGTTCCTGCACCTTTTTTTCCTACAAGATGACCACTGCTCAGAGTTATTGTTTATTCACTTGATTCCACTTTTTCTTCTCTTCATTGAATAAAATATTTTTTCCAGGCTAGTTTTGCCAGGGATCTTGGAAATTTTTTACCATCTGGGCATGGAATGGGGTCACTGGGGGTGGAGGGGGGTATTTGTGGATTTCCTGCATTGTAGAGAGGGTTGGATTAGATGACCCTGGAGATCCCTTCCAGCTCCATGATTCTATGAAAAGATTGATAGCTGTAGGCCAGCCCAGCCCATGCATGTGGACTATGGAGGGACAGTGAGGGACGGTGGCTCAGTGGTAGAACATCTGCTTGGGAAGCAGAAGGTCCCAGGTTCAATCCCTGGCATCTCCAAAAAAGGGTCCAGGCAAATAGGTGTGAAAAACCTCAGCTTGAGACCCTGGAGAGCCGCTGCCAGTCTGAGAAGACAATACTGACTTTGATGGACCAAGGGTCTGATTCAGTATAAGGCAGCTTCAAATGTTCATATGGAAAGTTTATACGGAGTGTGTGTGTATATATATATACAGAAGAATAGTTCTCTGAAATGGTATTTTTCACCGAAAATTTCTAATTGGATTACATCTCTTTTGGAAGCATCGTTCTCCACATGAGACTTTATCACTTGAATTTCTACTTTCATCCAAAGTTTGTGGACATTGGTTTGTATTTTAATGACTTCGGGGTAAGGGTATATGTTTTTTATTTGTATTGATGTTTAAATGATTTTGAATACACTTCTCACCCCATGGGACTCGGATGGACCCGAACAAAGTCAGGGTGGTCCTGACCTGGCAGACGCCGCAGAACTGCAAGGACGTACAGTGGTTCCTTGGTTTTTCTAATTATTATAGCCAGTTCATCCCTGCCTATGCTGATGTAACCACACCTCTGACAGGCTCCTCCAGCCCAAAGAGCCATTTCACTGGACTCCAGAGGCAGACCATGCCTTCACCACCCTGAAAACCTGCTTCACCACCGAGCTGCTCCTGCGTTACCCAGACCAGCAGCTGCTGTTCACAGTGGAGACTGAGGCCTCCAACGTGGCCCTAGACGCAGTGCTGTCCCAGCGTGAGGACCCTTCCCCTCCCGCTACAACTCTGTGATACTACTCGCGTCAGCTGACGACCGCAGAGTGCAACTACACCATCTGGGAGTGGGAACTTCTGGCCATCAAGTCCACCTTCGAGGTTTGGAGGCATCACCTTGAAGCAGCCCACCACCCCGTCCAGGTCCTGACTGATCACTGGAACCTGGAATATCTACAGACTGCTCAACGCCTCACCCAGTGTCAGATCCGGTGGTCCCTCTTCTTTTCCCAGTTTGACTTTCAGATCACCTACATCCCCCAGAACTGGAAAGTGGACACCATCTCCCAACAACCAGAGTATGCTGCACCTCTAACTGAGGAGACCCCAACTGGGCTCATCCTTGCACCCTTGGTCTTTGCTGCCACATCAACGTGCCCGACCTTGGCTGCGGACATCCAGGCCAGTCGGGCCCAAGATCCCTGGGCTCAGCAATGGCTCCAGGAAGTGCAAGACAGCCAGGCTGGGGACCTCTCTACCTGCCAAGATATCCTACTGCACCGTGAGCACCTATACGTGCCTCCAGGGCCCTTCCAGGCCAACATGCTCCGCTTGTCTCATGACTCCACTCTTGCAGGGCACTTGGGCCAACACAAGACCCTGCACCTGCTCATGCGGGAGTTCTGGTGGCCTCGCGTCTGCACCAACGTGGCCCGCTATGTTGGTTCCTGTGAGGTCAGTCATCGGGCAAAGGAGGTACCGACCAAGCCCCCGGGGCTTTTGCATCCCCTACCCACACCTGCAGGACCCTGGACTTTATCACTGAGCTCCCCCAGTCCAAGGGGCACACTTGCATCCTGGTGATGGTGGACCTCTTCACCAAAATGGCTCACTTTGTTCCGTGTCTCAGGCTGCCCATGACTCCTGAAACAGCCCAGCTCTACCTCCAGCATGTCTTTTGCCTGCACGGACTCCTGGCACACTTGATCTCAGACCGTGACCCCCAGTTCACCTCCCAATTCTGGCAAGCCCTGCATTCCAGCTTAGGCACCAGGTGCATTTGTTCTCAGCGTACCATCCACAAATGAATGGGCAGACCGAATGCAACAATACCATGCTGGAACAATACCTGCATTGCTACACCTGCTACCAGCAGGATTGGCCACCTTGCTACCCCGGCTGAGTTTGCATATAACAACATTGTGCACTCGTCCACACAACGAACTCCATTTGCAACCACCTATGGGTACCACCCTCGCTTCTTCTCAGCAGTTCTGCCCTTCACAGCAGTCCCTGCTGCTGATGCTCACCTGCAGGAACTCCAGGCCCTCCAGGACTTGCTCCAAGAGCAACTCCAACAGGCTAAAGAGGGCTACAAGATAGCTGCCAACCGAAAGCGACAGGTGGGGCCACCACTGATGCCTGGGGACGACGTCTGGCTCTCCATCTGCTACCTGCGTCGGCCTGGCCGATCTCACAAGCTGGACCCTCGCTTCGCAGGGCCTTACCTGATCATGGACCAAATTAACCTCGTTGCTTTCCAGCTACAGCTCCCAGCCACCCTCTGCATCCAACCCAGTCTTCCACTGATCCCTACTTGTTCCTGCTACACCACCGGATCCCATCCAACCGCCACCTCCAGCACTGCCTCCACCTGTCCTGGTCGATGACAAGGAAGAATGCGAGGTCCACCAGCTCCTGGACTCCCGAATCCACCATGGGGACCTCCAGTACCTCATGGACTGCGAAGGCTATGGCCCCGAAGACCATTCCTGGGAACTTGCAGACAATCTACATGCTCCCGACCTCGTGCAGCAGTTCCACACAGCCTACCCTGACTGACCTGGCCCATCTGGGGAGGAGGGTCCTACGGGGGCTGGTGATAGTGTCATGAGCCCTGAGAAGGGGGAGCTGGAAGGAGGAGCTGGAAGGGGGAGCTGGAAGACCAGGAAGAACGGCCTTCCAGTGCCTCAGCTGAAGAACCAATAGCTGGCCCATCAATCACTCTTCCCACATTTCATACACCAGTGCCGGCTGTTGACAATCAGTCTCCTCTAAGCTCTTCCCCTCCCATCTCAAGAATGCAGAGCCGGCTTCGGAAAACACTCTCAGAACGCAGGCACGAGGCGTGCCAATGCTTCTGATCTCTTAGCCCTGAGTTCTAGGAGAATTACGGCCACCCAAACAGCAGGCTGATTGAGGCTCCCATATAACTCACACCCGGGACTTGGCAACCTCGTGGAAGCAACAAGTCAATTCCCTGGCTTGCATCCAAGCTCCTTCCTGATTCCCGTTCCTAACCGGTTTGAATTCCTTGGCACCCTGACCCTTTGGCTTTGGACACTGACTTCTGTTTCTGGTTTGTGATTTTGCTGTGGTGACTTGGCTCTTGCCTGGCTTCCTGAACTTTGACCTCGGATCGGCTTTGAATTCCTGCCTGCCTGCGCCCTGAGAACGTGATAAGCTGGGCCTGTGGTCTCAGTTAGGAATGGCAAGTAATTCTCAATCTTTAATAATGGGGGGGGGGGGGGGCGGTATTGCACAGCTTTCGGTGGTGTTTCAGATTTGGATGAAAACAAGACACAAATTCAAAGCAGGACTCTAAAGCTCATCAACAATAGTTTGCTTTTGAACAGTAAAAGCATAACCAAAATGAAATAAAGTGTGCACAACGTGTGTAAATGAAGTGTGTGCCCATAAAATTGAAGTTTGTTGGTTTTAAAGGTGCCACTGGACTCAAACTTTGTTCTGTTACTTCAGACCAACATAGCTGCCCACCTGAATAAAAATTAAATAAATCATTTAGGTCTGCTTCTGTCTAAAAACTTTCCTTATGGCCTGTAGTTCCTTTTTTTTCTTTCTGAAGATCTTCCCTTATTATAGGCTGTGTCCTGAAAACACAATGTTTTAGTTATATATTCCTTTCCATCTTGAAGACAGCTTCAAAAATGTTTATACATTGTAAAAGAACAAGGGAAAGCATCGGAAGAAAATCTAAAGTACCATCAACCCATTGCTGTAAATAGAGATGACATTTGCAACTACCACGGCAAGATTTCTAATATATCCTTCGGCTCTATCAAGATGTCATTGCAATCTCTTTGCTGCACTGTATAGCTGTGACTTACAAGGAATTCATCAGTTGCTCCTGGTCGAAAACACACATATCCTGAGCTTTGTGAAGAAAGCAAAAGATCATCACTTTTGCCCTTTGAGCCATAAATCACAAGGGTTCTCTTGCACTGTTGTGGCTCTGGGGAATCTTGAGCAGTCCTAACTAGCACTCTCCATTGTCCTGTTGAATAAAAGTAAATAACAACAAAAATTCTGTTTATAACACCAAAGAAAGAAAATGTGAAGATTCTGTTGTTATGTTTGTGACTGCAATACATTTCAGCCATGCAACACAGATCCATAGCACTTTCAAAGTGTTCCTCACTTACAGATAATATTCCAGCAGCACAACAGAAGGCTGTGAGTTGGTGGAGACAAACAGTATACACTCTTACAAGCTGCATTTTCCCATGGTTTTAATTAAAAAAACATTTAAAAGAATATGAAAGGTGCAAGCACATTTTTAAGAAATTCAAAAAAAATTATGAAGAAAAGGGAGCTTCTTTTTTTAACAGCCCTGTTTTGTGTGGTTTTTTCTGATAGTCCTCCCCCCCCCCCACCAAACAATCTTTTGCTTCTCTTGATTTTTACCACCTCCCATTTTGTACTTTGATTTGTTTCTCATCTGTTGTTCTTCTCCTTCAGTATAAAAATTTTTCACAAGAAACTGACACTGTGAGATGCAGGGACCAAAGAACTAACAGTTATACAGGTCACAGGAGTGAGTCACACAAATCCTGTCAGGACAAAAGTTCTGTTTCATAGCCTTTTGTCAATCTAATATCTGGTTCAGATGCCTCCTTGTTTGCATCTAATTTCTTTTCTTCTAGTTTCTTACGCCCACAACTGTAAAATGTTCAAATATGGAATAAAGACTACTCTTATATCTGATACTTTAAGTTGTCCTCTCTTTGAACTCTTTCCCAGTCTTTCCACTGACATTGCATGGAGCTAACAAATGGTTACAATCAATGTCATTTCTTCACCAGAATTCTTTCTCAAAAAGGGGCACAATATATTTGCAGTTGGCTTACTTAGCTATTCAACCTAGTTGGAAAAGAGTAACTTTTAGTTAAAAGTGTACACAACCCTGCTGCAAGTTGAATGCTTTATTTTCTTGCACCCCCATAGCCAGGGCTTGAATTCAGCAGGAGCTCACAGGAGCGCAGCACAGAGGAAAATGTGAAATGGCTAGGCATTAAAAGCTTCCATCCATCCAGGGTCTGCATGCAGCGGGGAGTTCTCTCCCTGCGGCACACAGATCCCAGGGCATATGCAAATGAGATATGCTACTGAGCTCCTGCACCTTTTCCCCTACAAAATGACCCCTGCCCACAGCACTGTAGTGTGTTTGTGGACATCTGAAGAATTCCTTGGCTTTCCTCTGATCTTTCACAAATCTGTCTTGTTCCAAAGTTTTGAGGAAGACTGCAATAAAGCCTGAATGGCTGCTCTGGGGGCAGATAAATTTGAATTTTCTTCCCTGTGTGGTGGCAATTTCCTCTGACCCTGCTGTCCCCATAGCAGTCATTTCCTCCGCCCCATGAGGAGTACCTTAAAAAAATTGTCCTGGAATATCATATCAGAATACCATTGAAATGATACCGTAGTACAGGAGTGTTGAACTCATTTGTTATGAGGGCTAGATCTGACATAAACGAGACCTTTTTGAGTTGGGCCATAATTGTCATAACATGTAATACCAGGTAGTGGAGATATAAACTTTATATAGAACACAGACCACCACAATTAAAGATTTTTTTAGAAACTTAGAAACTTAAAATAAAACATGCTTAAAAGACTAGCACCCTTGCAATATTTTTTTTCTTTAACAGTCTCTGATAACTGACACCTCTTGCTCTGAATTATTGCATCAAACTCCGGAGACAATGTCTGTGCTATAGCAATCCTGAGTATGCTGTTCAGGTGTTGTTCAGCTGTGTATATGTAAGTTGCAAACCTACTTTTGATTTATTGTCATACATTACAGAAATCTCATGGTTAGTGCTTTGAGCCTAAGACCCAGAGGAAAATGTGAAATGGCTGGGCATTGCAAGCTTTCGTACATAACTTGCTTAATGTGAAGCAAGAACATGTGAAGCAAAAACATGTGAAGGCACCATGACACAGACTAAGGGGTATATGTTTCTCTACAAAACTTTACTCTTCCTCAGAGAAATAAGTACAACTCCTACAAGGTAGTGCAAGGATATAGAGACAGCAATATATAGTGGTCAGTATCATCCTACTTATCCAGGAAGCCTAGGTTAAAAATTATTATTATTATTTATTATATTTGATGAATCACCCTATCCTGGCCAGTGCCAGGCTCAGGGCGATGTACAATAGTAAAATCAGTTAATATATATATATATATATATATATATATATATATATATATATATATATATATATATATATATATATATATATATATAATCAATTCCATTCAAAATTACAAACCCTGATGGTGTCTTTAAGTGCTCTTATTCAGTTATTGGATCACATCAGGGGTGGGGGGATCCCCCCAAGAGGGGGTGGAGAGTAAAGGACTGTTGCTATCCTCATGCAAAGGCTTGGCAGAACATCTCTGCCCTACAGGCCCTGCAAAAGATCCCGCAGGACCCTGATGTCTTCTGGCAGAGTGTTCCACCAAGTTGGGGCCAGGACTGAAAAAGCCCTTGTTGAGGGCAGCCGACCTCTTTCGGGCCAGGGATCACCAACAGATTTTGACTACTGAAGCGCAATGCCCTTCCAGGGACATAGTGGAGGAGGTGGTCCTGTAGATACATCGGTCCCAGACCACTCAAGGCCTTGAAGGTCATAACCAAAACCTTGATACTGACCAAATCCGCAGTGTGCAAAGGGACGTGCTGGGTGAACTTGGTTTGGACACACGTTCTCAGCCTAATCCACCTCATCGGCTTGTGGTTTGTCATGGGTCAGCAGGTTGCAGCAGCTTATGCTGATGTCTGGCCAGCTGAGCCTGTTACCCACCCCCCACCCCACCATCAGTGACTCAGAGGCAGCAGAAGCAGGTTCTCAGGCACCAGTTGCTGGAGTTGCTAAGGGCAGTTTGGACCCTAGCCCCAAGGGAACTGAGACCACAGAGGAGGCAACCCCGACAGGCAGTGAACCAACGACCCAGGATTCAGGAAAGGTTGCCTTGCCTCTTCTTTCCCCAGAGCCAGGGGAATGCAGGAGGTGATGGACACACTTAGAGCTCCTAGAGAGGAGATGGAGTGTGCACCTTGCAGCCTGGCATTTACCAAGTCAGGAGGAGCACCTGGGGCTAATGGGCCAAATGACAGCTCAGTTCAGGTGTAGGAGCAACACGTCAACATTCTGGAGATGCTGCAACCACAGCATCTGACCCTGATACCTCTTGTGATTTCTGAACTCCTGGCTTTGACCTATGGACCTGCTTGACTGTGCCTCTTGGACCCGCTTGGACCTTGTTTCCTGGTTTCCCAACTGGTCTCCCTTATGCATGACTTTTGGACTGACTTTTTGGCTACATTAACTTATTTTGTATACATGCTTTGTTGCCCTTATTTCCTGAGCCTGCCCTACTCCAGGACATTGTTATTCCTCATCTAAATAGTTCACATTGCTTCCCTACTGAGAAAAACTGGATCATGAAAGCATGAATACAGTGAAATGGGGGAGGCAAACCCAGTTGCACCCACGAGCCAACAAAACTCTCTCTCTCAACAGAAAGCTCATACCTTGAATAAAAGTTTGTTGATCTTAAATAGGGCTTGTTAATAGCAAAAGCTCAGCAGGAACTCATTTGCATATTAGGCCAAACCTCCTGATGCTAAGACAGCCAGAACTGTGTTCCTGCTCAAAAAAAGGCCTTGTCTTAAAGATGCTTTCATTAGTATTTCTCCCATGTGATTGAGGGAACTGGGCAAAGAAAGCTCTGGCTCTTTCCCTCCCTCCCCAGGGGACAAGGAAGTGGAGGAGCCTCAACCAATAGAAGGAAGAAAGGCTTGCCTGGTAACACTGCTGTGTAACTGAGAGAGCCTGGCAAAACAAACTGTTCCTCCCCCCTTCGTCCCCAAGGGAGGAGCCTCAGCCAATGAAGAAAATAGAGACTTTGCTCTGTAGCTCCTGTGTGACTGAGCAAGCCTATCAAAGCAAGGAGACACACAGAGGGAAATAAAAGAGAGGGAGAAGGAAGCAGACAACAATGAGTTGCTTGTGGCCTGATAGGAGCCCTCAAGGGGCATCCTGTGGGCCACACATTTGGGATTCCTGTTTTAGTACGTTCTCTAAATTCCCAGCTTTGATTATTTTAAAAAGTAAATATCTAGCTTAGTCCCTTGCAGAGATATAAGAAAAAGGCATCTCTTCACAAAGGCATCTCTTCACAAAGGAAGGGGAAAATCCTTATTTTTAATGAAAGCTGGGAATTCAGAGTACCTACTATACCTGTTTCTACAACAGTATAATAATATTCTTCTGTTGATAAAATAAACAAAACCCCCACAAAAGCTTTTGTGGCCCAGGGGAGAGAAGGTGACCATTTCCATGGGACTGGGGCAGGGAACCTGCAGGGAAACCTACCGTGTGGAAGCTAAGCTTTATCTGCAGCTGCACCAGCAGCAGGGAAACCACAAGATCCCGTTCCTGTGTGGGGCACACCAGTGGTACACAAAGTAGGATTTCCTCAAGGGGACACATATAAACAGAGACTTCTTTAGGTGGCATTTGATTTATATATGCAAAAATGAAGCCATACTACCAAAAGAATCTAATCAACAATGCAAAACAGGCTGTCACTGACTTATCTCTCAGCTATTCAATAACAAACAATCCTGTTGGGAAAGAAACTCTGGCATCCAAGCAGAAGAAAGGGCTATGGAGGCAGCAGCAGGAGAAGAGGAAGATGTTCAACTGACTAGCTGGAAAGGCTCAGAGGGCCTTCCGCAGCCCACAGGTTTCAGCAGAAGAGCACAGCTTTGTACTAAGCTGTTGTGCTTGGTATCTATGCAGCTGAAGTTGCCATTCTTTCTGGATACTCTGAGGATATACGGATGAACTCTGACCCAAAATTGCTTTCACTGTCACTTTGCAATGTGGTTTTCAGCTTGCTTGCGAGAGAAGCTGTCCCCATTTATTACATGTCAGTAATGTTGGGATAAACAAAACAGTCCCAAAGGAACCTCTGACTCATTATAGAGTGAATAATAAAGACTGGAAGGAAACCAAAAATGCTTAGTGAGAAATCCTTTCCTTTATTCATCTAAATGACTTTATATGCTCCTACCACAGATCACTGTCTGCATTTTCCATGTTATCACACACTTAGTGTGAATGATTGCTTGGCACAAACACTAACTTCTCTCTCTTACTTTGTCCACTTACAACCCAAATTAAGTTTAAATCCAAGTAGCAAAGTCAACACTACAACAAGAGAACATAGGGTTTGACTTACCTTTAGTGTATGCCTTTGGTTCATTATTTTCTAAAATAAAAACAAAAACAATCTTATTCTTATTCTCAAGATTTTTCTACATTCTTAAGTTTAATTAGGATGCTTAGGATATAATTATAATAGAAGTGATTTTTATTTTCAGTACTTACTTCTGGCAATTAGTTCTCTCTCCGTCTTCCCATCATCATGGTACTCATCTAGCCATCTTCCATTGTATAAAGATAGTAATTACAGGGAAGACAGATAGTAATTAGTCTTAATACCATGAAACCCTACATTATTTCTCCCTTTTTAACAAAGTTTTTAAGTATCAGTTGTCAAGTTATATCTTTTCTCAGAACCATAAACAAGGATAACTCAGCTTGCTTTCGGGGAATTTGCACTTGCAAGGAACTCAGTTCACTTTATTGTCAGGAGAACATAACTTCCCTGATCTACCCTGGGTAGTTTTCAGATTAGCATTTCCCCTCCCACACACACACACGTTCATTTCAGTTTGAATGCTCATTCATGATGTCACATTAGGGTTTCCAGGTCCCCCAGAAGTGTGCCATAATCTCACAATGAATTCACTCTGGACAATGATGGCAAAGCATCAGCGCATTGGGATATGTGCATAGGGGTGGATATTAACTGGGAAAATGCAATTTAGTTCGTGGCGTGCCCAGTTTGGAAACTGTGGAGAAACGCCATTTTAGTCAATGTTGGTGCTTCATTGGGAGGGAAAACATGAAACTCCTAAGCAGGCTTTGGCCTAGCCTTCCCCTCACTCCCCCCCTCCCTTCCAGAGCCAAACCAACAACTCTAGGGGGAAAGTCTCCTAGAGAGGCAGGAAGTTCTTTTGTTCTCTGCATGTGAGTTAGGCAGGAAGAGAAGTCAGTTCTCAGCTAGCACTCAGCGGAGAAGGATGTGAGCCTGGGAGCTCCTGCCTGGGGAAGAGGCCTATTTACGCAGGAAAAGGCCCCCAGGTAGTCAGACCAAGTAAGTCGTCCACAAGACAGGACCAGTTTAGACCAGGGACAATAGGATGCGTTTATAATCAACTTTTCTTTGTCATGCTGTTTGCTGTGCGTGTGCTGTGCTGTGCTAACCATTTACAAGCAACTGTTTTTGTTTTGTTCTTCTTTTCTTTTCTTTTTCTCTTTTAATTAAATATTTTTACTGTTTTAAATGCTGGCAGTCCATCTCTGTACCACATAGATCCCCAACCGCCTTAGACCACGCTGCGTTATAAAGGGGGCCCCGGGGAAGGGGGAAGGCATGCAGTTGGATAAGGTGCCAATCCTCCAGGGGTGCCCCAAAGAAGTGCTGAGGTCTCTGTGAAACCCAAGTACAGGGTGGCAGAGGACCTTGAGGCCTGGCCTCATAGCTGGAGAGGGGGATTGGGAGTCCTGTTCCTCTCAATCTGAACCCCTAGACTGAGCAGGTGGTGGCAGCGATCCCAAGTGGCAGGAGGAGAAATAGCTCCCTCCAGGAGTTGGCGACTCAATAGGGAGCTGACGGGACCAGGTATGAAGGCAGAATCGGGCCGGTTCCGCCACAGAAACCATGGACCATCACAACCTTTTAGGCATCAAATGAACCAGTTCAGTTCATAAAGTTTGTGACCCACTAGAATTCCAACCCCTGGCATGCTAGAGATACCAAACTCACAGGGGATCTTTGGCTGATTCTCCTCTACCTGCCCTCCAGTTTGACGAGGATTGGATTGACATGGTCCCAAAAAGAAAGTGCCCTCAGGAAGGTGCTTTTTAGGGAAATGACAAGCATAGGTTCAGGATATTCTTTTTCCCACCCTTTGTCTCAGGGTTTCTATACTGCTCTTGTCAGTTTCAAACAAATGTGGAAATTGTTACAAGTAGAGGAACTATGTCCCTGAACAGAGCTTGCAAAATCCTCCTCCTAGCTTGGATTCCTTGTGACATTGTACTTTGAGATTGAGATCAATCAGTCCTTTAAAGCTTGCATTGCCATGGTAGTACTGGATTCTGTTGAAGAAGAAGACTGCAGATTTATACTCTGCCCTTCTCTCTGAATCAGAGACTCAGAGCGGCTTACAATCTCCTATATCTTCTCCCCCCACAACAAACACCCTGTGAGGTGGGTGGGGCTGAGAGGGTTCTCACAGCAGCTGCCCTTTCAAGGACAACTCCTGTGATAGCTATGGCTAACCCAAGGCCATTCCAGCAGCTGTAAATGGAGGAGTGGGGAATCAAACTTGGTTCTCCCAGATAAGAGTCCGCACACTTAACCACTACACCAAACTGAGCAATCTGTGCATTGAGTTGGTTCTACTGGGCTTTAAAAAATGCCCCCTTTCACTTTGTACTGCATGGATTTTGTGGTATGATATTAGTTCTCTTTTGCTTGCATTGCTGCAGTTACAAAGGAAAGTCTATGAAATGGCTCAGGAACAAGCCAGTGACACCAAATTCACAGGGAGACTTCTCTTGCTTTGAAGTTTAAGAACATAAGAGAAGCCATGTTGGATCAAGCCAATGGCCCATCCAGTCCAACTCTCTGTGTCACACAGTGGCCAATACACACACACACACTGTGGCTAATAGCCACTGATGGACCTCTGCTCCATATTTTTATCTAACCCCCTCTTGAAGCTGGCTATGTTTGGTAAACATCTTGATTGAGTGGAGACAGTCTGTCTGGAAATTTATCTATTCATGAACCGTAATGAACTTCCACAAATAGCTTCAAAGTTTGTGCAAAATTCATGCCAGTTGACCTGTCATGAACCTGATTTTGAAAAGCACAAACTGGCTAAAATTCATCACAAACTTTAGTTTGTGAGCAGATTCATGCTCATCCCTATATGTGCTTCTATGTCCACTGAGTACATCAGTTTCAAAAGACTCTGTCCATGCATACAAAAGGAGTGTATATATTCACTGAGTCCCTCTGTTGGAATGAATCTGGAAACTGTTACAGGTAGAGGAATTGTGTTCATATCTTGGAACTCTCATAACAAATCTCTGCATTATAACTGTCTCTAGTTTTTAGGCACATTTATTTTCAACAAGTCATTGTATGCAGTGATAGCGAAATGCCCCTTCCCTAAGAAGAAACTCTCCTCACAGAGCTTAAGATACAGAATTGTTTGACCCAGCTCCTTTTCTAATGCACTTATTTGATCTAAAACTAGCTCATAAAATTATATAAGTAATAGATTGCCAGTATAACAAGATCATTTTAAATCATCCTTCAAACTGAAAATAGGGTGTAGGCTCTTTTATCTGAATATCAGTGGATTAATGCAGAATATTTAATCAAATATTTACATACGCTGATGCAACTTGAAAGAGATGCAGTACATTTAGAAAATCAAGATAATCAAAATTGGTATAAGTAGAGATCTAATTTTAATCAGATAAAAATTTGGGTTTGAGAGATTTCATAATAGTTTCATGTCTCAGCAGATTTTTAAATTGATATCTTGGCACTATTCAAACCTTACCAAAACCAAATCCCATCCCAAGACATGCTGGTGGTGGGATGTTGAAGGCAAACCTTTTTCTGACATACTTATACTTACTTATACTTTGATTTATATCCTGCCCTCCCTACCAAGGCAGGCTCAGGGTAGCTCACAGCATAAAACCACAACAAACAATTAAAATCCATACAGTATTATAAAATTTCACATTCAGTAATTAAAAGTCAAAAATGATTTGGTGCTACCCTCTTTGATGTTGTATAATTTCAATGGTGACAGTATTTCTTCAATTCCCCTACAGTACAAAGCTCAGTGCCAGTTAAAAGCCAACTGGAAGAGAGTGGTCTTGCAGGCCCTGCGGAACTGGGTGAGGTCCCACAAGGACCTCACTTCCTCTGGCAGTTGGTTCCACCAGTAGGGTGCTGCTATCGAGAAGGCTCTCTCTCTAGTGGTCTTTGATGGTCATTGATGTTGTATGATGCCAGGGCCATTAACTATAAGACCAGAATGCTGCAGAGCTACTTTACAGTCCAAAAAGTGGACCTGGCATGCATGACTGAGACCTGGATAAGAGATGGTGAAACAGTTGCCTTGAAACTGCCTCCCTCCCCCCCTTGGTCCTTCATCAGTCCCAGACAAAAGGTCGGGGGGCTGGCGATACTCATCTGAGATTCATTTGCCTTCAGGCTACTCCCCATTCCAAAGATCTCCAATATTTTTTGAGATGACCTAGTATCGGACACTGAAGAAGATTTGGCTATCTCACTGGTATACTGACCACATAGCACCCCGAGTCTGCTGGAGGTGGTGTTGGGCTAGGCCTTGGAATTTCCCAGACTATTCATTTTGGGTGGTTTCAATATCCATGCTAATATAACTGCCTCTTTGCAGGCTACAGACCTAGTGTTTTCCATGGCAGCACTGGGACTCTCTCAGATTGTATCATGTACCATGGATCAATCAGGCCACACACTGGATTTTATCTTTACTAGGGGAATATATGTGAGTTTGGTTGCTATTGGCATAATGCTATGGTCAGACCACTCTGTCCTGAAGGCCCATCTGGGTATCCAGCCCGCACCCCCCCCCCCATAGGTGATGAGGTGATTTACATTCGCCTGTGGAGACTGATGAACCTAATTGGGTTCCAGGATGCTCAGCGGGATCCAATGCCCCTGGTGACTCATTAGATGTGCTGATAAATAGTTGGCATAGACACCTCTCTGAAGCCATCAATGAAATTGCTCCCTGATGCCTTCTTCACCCCCATTCCAAATTAGTGGAGCTTCGAAGGATGAAGTAGGAGCTTAGTCGGCTATAGCGTATTTGGCAAGGGACTTGTCACACCCCTGCCACTCCCTGGGGGGTCTCCTTGCAGCCAGCCCTCCCGGTGGCTCTTCATAGCCAGCTGTGGAAGTCTCAGAACTGGGTAGGGGTGGGGTTACATCACCCAGCCTCCTATCCTTGGTGGTGTTTAGGGCTCCTTGCGGCTCTCTGTGAATGGGGAGGCGACCTTGGCTGGGGGGATGGCTGTGGGGGGGGCGACCCCCCCCCCCCTTGGCCAAGTCCCGAGGTGGGACAGGACTCATGACAAAGTTACAAGGACATCTTAAAGGACAATTATGAAATCCTGTGAAAGGGCAGTGAAGGCTGCAAAGAAGGAATTTTATGCAACCTTCATTGTATCTGCTAGCTGTCACCCAGTACACTTATTTAGGCTGATTAGGTCATCCTTGCAATGGATCCATGCAGTGATCACATCCAGTAGTAATTGTCCAGTAATCCATGCAAAATTACTTCCAGTAATCCATGCAATGGTCACCTCCAGACTAGATACGTCTCAGAGGGAATTCAAAATAGTAGTAATCTGATAATTCACTGTAAGCTTTTGTGAGCTTTTTTGCGATAAAATCTTGTCACTCCACCAGGACCTGCCTGCCAATATTGAAACAATATGAGAACCAGAGGCCCCTTGGCTATCTTTGAGTCCAGTTTGGACCAATTCATCCGGCTCACACAGATTAATGTTTTTGTAGTATCCTGGATGCTGTGAAGTTTACCACATGTCTTTTGGATCCATGTCCATCATTGTTGGTGAAAGCCAGTAGTGATGGAATATGGTCTCCCCTGATTGACATTGTAAATCTGTCCCTGAACTCAGGGGTCTTCCCAGGAAGATTAAAATAGGCCGTGGTGAGAAATGCTCCCTGGAACCTACTGATCCATCCAAATACCACCCAGTGTCAAATTTATCAATCAGCATTGCTGATATAACTTGATTCAATAGTGGTGTTCAACATTGTCAATTACAATCTATTGATCCACTACCTTGTCAATGTGAGGATGTGGGGGAGACCCTTGAAGTAGCTTGTCTAAGATTTTCAGGGGTGAGGAAAAAGTGTGGTGTTAGGGGACAGAGTTTCACCACAATGCCCTTTGGTATGTGCTTTTCCCCAAGGAGCAATACTCTTTCCAATGTTATTCAAAATCTGTATGTGCCCTTCACTCAGGTTTCTGCTCAAGAAAAGCCTGGGCCCTCTTGAAGTAAGGAGCATCACGTTGTGCCCTTTATATGTCATCTATTAGTTGTTACTGTATTGTGGAATTGTTAATTTTAATCATGGATTGTTTTTATGAATGTTGTGACCCACTCTGAGCTCTGCTATACAGGGGAGGGAGGGTTATAAATAAAAAAATGAATAACTAAATAAAATTTGCCAATAGCTACATAACCAGGAATTCAGTTCAGTAATATACTAGCATACAATTAAACAACAAACAACAAAGAAAGCAGAAAGAGACAAAAAATATATTCTATATCTCTTTGTTGTGGTGGAATACTTCACTCAATACAAAAGCTGATACTGAAGGTCTGTGACTTTATGCTGTTCAGAAAAGCATTTGGAAGGATTAAACATTGTCACCATAGAAACATAGTGTAGAACAATATTTTAAATTCTCTCTGCTGATGCAACAGAGTGTCCTCTTTCTCAGCAGTTCAGGATACCAACTAAATTCTATGTTGGTATAATGTAAGCATTACACCAAAGTTAATGGAAGATAAACTGGATTCATAAACCATATCTATAACACCTGTATCTTAGAGCAAGAGGCTCTTATAAAAATGTGTACAACAAGTGCAGCCACATGCAGGATTTTACAAACTCAAAGCAACCCCCAGTTAGGTAGGGGAAAACAATTCCCCACAATTAAAAAAATAATAATAATTTGGGGACAAAAGAACAAACCCCAAATAAAAAATCACAGGGGTCTGGCACAGAAGCTGGAAGAGGTAACAGTGGTGAACAGAAGGATAAGGTAAGAAAGAAGGTGAGATGGAGATGGTGACAAAAAGAGGAAACTAAAAGGTGCAGCTAGGGGCACAGGGAGGGGACTGGTGGCAAAGATGGAAGGGGGGACATTGAGTTTTTCCTCCCCCATGATTCTTTGTAGGTTACCACTTGCTTTGAATAGGACAGCAATCATAAGCAGGTCTACTCAGAATCATCCTTCAGTCTATTCAATGGTGATAATCCCAGGACAGTATTTTTAGGACAGTCCTACAAATGATTAGGTGTGGAACCTACCTCTGTTTCAGTGGCACACTGTAGGGAAAGGTCACTAGTCATGCAGTGATGGACAATTTATCTTTCAGAGAAGTTTGTCTGAATTACTGGTTCTCTCAATGAGGAACATCTAATAAGCTTCTTTAAAAAACTCAGTGAAAACTCATTGAGGAAGTAACTTATTAATTAAATACCTATCACAAGGAAACAGGACTACTGCTTCTTCCCCTCCTTCTTGAAACTTGATGATGACCTTGTCAAGGAACCATCCAGCACCTGTGACAAGAAGTATATTGAAATCTTTGGGAAAGATCTCCAGATGACTTTGCTCAAAGAAGTGTTCCTGATGCAAAGAATAGTACATTTTCCCGGCACTGGTGCTTCTACCTGGAATACAGCTGCATGACTGTGATATAACTGTTTATGAACCTTGGGGTCATGACTCAATGGCACAATGCGTACATAATGCAGGTTCAGTCTCTGGTATTCCCAATTAAAGGATCAGACACTGAAGTGGCAGCGAAACACCTCTGCCTGAGATTCCAGAATTGTTCTGCAAGTCATTGACAAAGATGAGCGCAGTCTGAGTATAAGGCAGCTATATGCACACCTCACCTCTCACACATTTCCACTCCATTCTATGACACAATGAACAATATTTTGTGTTTTTAAAGCTATTTTTGACCTTGATTGCTGTAGAAAGCTAAAATGATCATCTCATTCTTTAAAAAAAGAAATGACCGCTAACAGCATGGGATGTTCTGAGCCTTCAGTAGTGCTCCATCATTTCACTAGCCTTTTGACACCACAACAAATTAGTAATACTACATATATAACAGATACAAACTGTATGCCAGTAAAGTACTTGACACTGAAAGGAAAAGTTCTGTTTAAATTTCATGACACAGAGAGAGAGAGAGAAAAAAATTCAACAAAAACCTACAAGATCAAACACTTACAGTCTTTCACCCCATGAATATGTTGTGGTTAGTTTCCTTGTATTATTATTATAGAAATAAACATTTAGATTGTTTATAATATTGAGATGCCTTCTGTTCTCTTTTTAGAATGTTCAACATTGATAATTTGATTGTACTCTTTAGCTTGAGGAACCAGAACACAGCAGGAATACTGCAATCAAAGAGAACATCCTGGAATCTTCTGGGTTATAGTTTCCATAGATGCCATTGTGGTAGTGAAGAAGTACAACTGTCATGGCAGACAAGAACTGTGCCTGATAGGAAGGCGCCGCATGAGCAACCGGCCATTTCAACACCGCCGCACACTTCATCCCGTCCCTAGGGAAGACGAGGATGCTTTGCCCAGCGCTAGCGCTACACCGCAGCCGCTTGCGCCTCAGCCGCCGCCAGCGCCGCACAGCTGCCGCTCGCGCCTCCGACCCTTCCGAATGGGCACCATCCCACGCCACTCCGAGGCCTCACTCAGCCCAGCCCTTCGCGCGCCGATGCCCGCACGTGGCTCTCTGTTCAGAGAGCCCAGAAGAACTGCGAAGCTCTGGGCGGGGCCGGGGCTTATATAGCCCCGACGCCACACCCAAAGAAAAAACCCGGATATACCGGGCAGAGCGCTCTGCTGCTCCCTCCTTCCAAGGGGGCAAAGATGGCCCCTAGCCTGAACGCCGGTGATGACGGCTTGGCTGGGAAGGGGCCGGACCTTGGTGCAGCTAGTTCAGTATTGTCTGCTTTGATTGTTCAGGGCCTCAAGCAGAAAAAAGGACTTTTCAACATCTTCAGCCTGAGATCCTTCAACTGAAAATGCCAGAGATCAAACTTGACATGCAAAGTTATGTTCTCTTCTACTGAATCATGGCCAATCCATTGTCCTCTCAGCTGTTGCTAAACTGAGAAATCTGTGGGGATTTGTATTTAACTAAATTTATACCCTGTCTTTCTGCCCTCACAAAATCCTCCAAGGCAGCTGTGGACAAAATGCTATTTTAGGCCTGTATTTAATTTAGGGTTGCCAAGTCCAATTCAAGAAATATCTGGGGACTTTGGGGGTGGCGCCAGGAGACTTTGGGGGTGGAGCCAGGAGACATTGGGGCGGAGCCAGGAACAAGAGTGTGACAAGCATAATTGAACTCCAAGAGAGTTCTGGCCATCACATTTAAATTTGGGGGATACTTTGAGGAGGGGCACTAGATACTATATTGAAAATTTGGTGCCTCTACCTCAAAAAACAGCTTCCCCAGAGCCCCCGAAACCTCCAAATCAATTCCCCATTATACCCTATGAGAATCGATCTTCACATAGGGAATAATGAAGACGTTTCCCTCTTCATCACCCTTCCCCCTCCGCCCCCCCCCCCCGGTTTCTGGCAAATCTGATGCAGGCGACTGGCCTCTACTCACGAGTTGCTGCCAGCTTCTCACAGCAACACAGGCACACCAGCTGGGCACTTTATGGCATAGAATAGGAAGCCGGCAGAACTCACTCACCTTCGGAGGTGCAAAGGCACATGGTCCTTTGGAGGCGGGGCTGGGCTCCCCTCCCTTCACCGGCCAGCTGACTGGGGGCAGGAAGCAGCCTGAGAAAACGGAAGAGCTCTGGCTGCTGCGATCGGGGCTGGGTGGGAAGGACTGCCATTCTCCCCCCCTCCCGCTTTCCCTTTTTTGCCGCGCGGGGGGAGGAGGCTCCAAATCGGGGGTCTCCAGGCCAAGCGGGGGATTTGGGAAGCCTAATTTAATTGGAGGCAGGCTTTGGGGCCTATTCTCTTCCTCCTCCCTCCTCCCTGCCTGTCTGGAAGCAGCAATTCTGAGGAGGCCTCCTAGAGAGACAGAAAGTCTTTCAGGCTGCTCCCCCAGAAGGCTGCAGGAGGGCAAACCAGTTCCTGGGCGGGAACTCCAATTTATATTGGAGATTTGGGGCAGGAAAACAGCCAGTTAAAGTTGTCAGGGTGTTATGTCCTGCATTCTAATCCCTATGTACAGCACAGCGCACGTTACTGAGGCGACCACTGGAACCCCACTGGTCCCTGGATGTAGCTCACTAATACGCACCGCCAATCAAGATCTATGGCGGGAAGTTTAACTGACCAGGATTGAACCTGGCCTCATGGAGGGTTGTTCCGGGGCATGTATATAATCGGGACCCGGCCCGCTATTCTCCCTCTTGTGATGTACCCGCTAATAAAGTATGTTGCCTTCAACACGTCTCGTCACTGAGTACATTACACAGGGGAAGCTGGCAGTTCAGTCTTGGAAGACAGTTAAAGTTGACAGTCAGTCAGTTGAGTCAGTCTTGGAGTGCACACAGATTCAGAAGGTATGGTCAGGCTTGCAACAGTCAAAGTAAGGTGCCTGCCGTGCATGTCATCTAGTTAGGGCAAGTATTATAATAGGGAGAGAAGGAGCGTTTTTTCTCTACTATGATTTGTTCTGTTCATTTTAAAAAATGCCTGTAAATAGTTAAATACTTTAAATAAATGTTGTTTGTTTAAAGCGGAGTCCCTCTGTTCTGCCTAGTTCCCCCAACCACTTGGAACACTAGGGTCTGGTTGCCAACTCTCCAGGGGAGTCCCAAAGATCCCTAGGAAGCCCCAAGGTGGGTTCCTAGCGAGTCCAGAGGGAGGTTAGGAGGCTGTCCTGCCCAACCAGAGCCCAGACAGGAACAGTGGTGGCAGCGAATACCCTCTCGCCCTTTAGGCAGTGCAAGCAACAGCTGGCTGCCTGTTTCATGTGGGACTAAGTAGGGATTTTTTCACCGTCTCCATATTGGCCTTTGGAAAAGGTGTTTTTTGCCTACTCTGTACTGCTTATTTAGTGGATTATGGAATTGGCTTGGGTGTGGCTATTACTTAGGTTGGTCACTTTATGGGCTGGCAGGATTCTGTTTAGTTAGTGTTATGTGGCTTGGTGAGTGCCATTAGTACCCCTGTTTAGGGGCATGGGGGTCTTGCAGCATCATCCCTGGACTGTGCAGCCCTGTGGAATGAGAAATTCAGACTGCCTTGGGCTTGCCTGGATTGATCCTCCCTTTCAGCTGTGCAGCTGGAGTTGGAACTACAGGGTAGAGCCTGTTTGTATGCCGATTGGGAATGAATCATTTGCAGATGGCTCTACCTAGGGGCAAGGGTGGCTCATCCATTATACAGCAGGGGAGGGGTTGTTTGGACCTGTCCATGCCACTGGTTATATTATTGCCCTTTGCCATTAAAATACATTAGAATATATAAATAAAGTGGCCCTTAGTTAAAGCGGCCCTGTGGTGCAGAATGGTAAAGCAGCAGTATTGCAATACTGTGAACAAGGGGTGTGGAAAACAAAAAAATTCGTAAAAATTCGGATTTGGAGGTATTTGGGGCTAAAAAATATGGGAAGCCATATATCTTCTAATAGTAGATTCGGCAGCCAAATCTGATTCGGGAGATATACAGCTATTCACGAATATTCGGCCCCATTATACCCTATGGCAGGAGTGGCCAACAGTAGCTCTCCAGATGTTTTTTGCTTACAACTTCCATCAGCCCCAGCCAGCATGGCCAATGGCTAGGGCTGATGGAAGTTGTAGGCAAAAAACATCTGGAAAGCTACCGTTGGCCACCCCTACTCTATGGGCCATTGAAATCTATGGCAAAATAGTGTATAATCAAGTGCAGCTGAGGGGCAGGGGGTTTGAGGTAGAGACTCCAAATTTTCTGGGAAGCTTCGGGGGACTCTCCTACAGAACCCCCAAGTTTCAAAAAGATTGGACCGAGGGGTCCAATTCTGTGGGCACCCAAAGAGGGTGCCCCTATCTCTCCATTATTCCCTATGGGCCATTGAAGTCAATGGCAAAATAGGGTATAATGAAGTGTAGCTGGGAGGGCAGGAGTCTGAGGTAGAGGCCCCACTTTTGCAGGGCAGCTGCAAGGGCATCTCCCCTACATAGCCCCCAAGTTTCAAAAAGATTGGATCAGGGATTCCCATTCTAGGGGCACCCAAAAAAGCCCATTGGGAAAACTGATTCTGGGGAGCAGAAGGTTTGATGGAGAGCTCCCAGATCTGCAGAGCAGCTGCAGGACCTCTCCCCCACAGGCAGTGCCATGTCCCTGCTCAGAACCAGTGCCACCATGCTACTGCCATTGACACAAACAGCACATTAGATCAAACTAGAGAATCCCTCTCATTCAAAAATTGGGGTGCAGGCTCTCTGCAAGGACTGCTGCACAAAACCAGTGCATTGAATGCACTACTGCCATGCAGTAGAGATGGGGCATGAATTTCCTGCATGTCAAACATCTGCCCACTGAACCAGAGCCCCACAGAAGAAATGCCTGTGTGGAATTCCTCAACACTCCACTTGTTGTTTGTCACTGAAACTGGGGCACTTGGGTTTTAAAAGAAGCCGATGAAAAAACAAGGTGGCTCAAGGGGAACCTTGACTGAAATGGCAAGTGGCATGCAAATATCACCTCTAGTCTTATTTTAAAAGCAAGTAACATGGAAACCTGTCACTGCACTGTACTTGGGGGTTCTGTAGGAGAGCATTCCCTGAAGCTTCCCAGAAAATTTGGAACCTCTACCTCACACCTCCTGTCCCTCAGCCGCACTTAATTATACCCTATTTTGCCATTGATTTCAATGGCCCATAGAGTATAGTGGGGCCGAATGGCCGCCGAATTTCAGTGGTGATTCGCGACTGCAGTATACGGCTTCCGAATCAGATCAGAGAATCTGATTCAGCCCTATACTGCTTTAAAGCAGCCGAATCACCTGTTTTTCGGGGGTCTATTCAGTTCGGCTGAACCGAATGCACACCCCTGGTCTGAACTCTCTGCTCACGACCTGAGTTCGATTCCGGCGGAAGCTGGATTCAGGTAGCTGGCCCAAGGTTGACTCAGCCTTCCATCCTTCTTAGGTCGGTAAGTGTAAAAGACTGGGGAAGGCAATGGCAAACCACCCTGGAGAAAGTCTGCCATGAAAACATTGTGAAAGCAATGTCACCCCAGAGTCGGAAATGACTAGTGCTTGCACAAGGGACCTTTCCTTTTTCCTAGTTTACCCAACCCTTTGTGTCTGTTTCTCTCTTCCATCTGTGGGGGCAGTCCACTTTACCCAGGAAAACTTGAAGTTGACCAAGCACCACACTTCATTTACCTATCTGGGGATACTTGGGAGAGATTAATCTCCCTAGCTTTATTCAGAAGTATTCATGCCAAATGACAATAATCCTTTCATGAACAATTAAGGCTGCAATCCTAAAGACACTTTCCTAGAAAAAAGCCCCATTAAGTAACATGGGACATACTTTTCAGTAAATTTGGGGTAATAGTTTTTTGCTTCTTAATAAGCAACTGTTCTTAACAAGCAAAGAATTATGGCCAATTCACACTTTATTTGGTGGTCTGTCTCTTGTCTATGGACTATAATATATTTGAAAGCATGTTCCAGGGATCCATGGTCAGTCATAGTTCACCAGTGGGATATCTACATTTACTGGAAGAATTATAAAGGACCAGTAGGAAACTTGTTTCTACATAAATTTGAAAATGGTCCTTAGGTAAAGATATCATGGAAGTACAGCTGATATGCAGGCTCACCACTGACTAAAGTTCATACAGTTTTAACTATCAGAGGGTGATAAACTGTATGCTTTGTCTAGTAAGAACTTTTACCTGATCTTACGGAGTCAGCAACTACACACACAAAAAGGAATGTTCTTTTTAAAACAACTAGAGAAACATCCATCAATAGGAAATTAACTCTACCTGGACCAGTTCCATCATGGCTAATGAGAATTTTATTCAGGTTTCCAAGTGAAACAGCCTTTATACAGAACACGTCACTCTGCAGGAACACAAAAACAAGAATCACAAAACAGAAGAAACAAATGCTGTCTGAGTACCTAGACATGGTCCCACAAAACACAAGTTATAGTATAAAGCACACAGAATGTACAAAGTCAGGGCCAGACCTAGACTGTTTGGCACCCTAGGCAAGGTTAACTTCTGGCACCCCACCCCCTGCACTGATAACATCACCAAGTTACATGGGGCACGCAATTTAGCACCCCCAGAAGGCTGGCCTCCTAGGCAATGCCGAGTTTGTCTAGCGGCAGGGCCGGCTCTGAACAAAGTATGCTTTAAAAAAATCATTAAAATGACAAATAATACAGCTGCAATTAATAGATGTTTTACATTTCAAGGATTTTTGTAGTATTCTGTGACTTCTAATAAACCCATTTTGCACAAATCTTGAATTTAGTTTATGTTTTTAGAGTTTGTATTGTAGGGATATTTTTATAAAAGAAAAATATTTTTTCTACTAGAATATTACAACACTTCTTCCTTTGCAATCTCTGTTCAATAGGACAATAAGGAATGCAGCACTACTACATATTTGAAGATGGAGCTGGAACTGGCCCCTCTAGGGCAAGGAGCAGTCGAATTGCATATTCGGGAAGAATGAGTAGCTTCGCCTGCCCCTTGCCCAGCGCTCTCCCACTTCAGAGGGAGTCAGGTAGGCACTGCGTTGTCCTTTCTTCACTCCAATTGCTTGGAGTAAAGAAAGGATGTGGAGTAAAAGGGTTGGTGGGGAGGGGGTGCCTGCCCTCACCCCTGCGGTGAGGTGGCACCCCAGGCAGCCACCTATCTCACCTACTCCCACATGCCGGCCCTGACCATCATGCCACTGTGGCCACACAGGAGAAAGTAATTGAAAAAGTATGATGGGAAAAAGGTTTTATTATGACAATTATAATTCAAGAAGCATTTTAAGGTAGATGCTGAGCTGATATAATTTAGTACATCTTCCTGTGATGCCAGGGGGTATGTGGCATATGTAAATGAGTTGCGCTAATGAGCTCCAGCACCTCTTTTTCTACAAAATGATCACTGCTGACTCATATCATAATGTTCCACTCAAAACGCATAAGTAAAAATGATATTTGCTGTAGCTATACACAGTAAACTTCCTCTGTAGTCAGTCAGGCAAACAAATGGTTTCTGTGTACTGTAAATATTCTGACAAAAGAACTCATCCAGACATAATTTGGTCAGACACAAAATATGTGAGTTTGATTTACCAAACAAAAGTTACCTACTAATTTCAGTCAGTTTCTGTAGACTTTCCATTACCTGATTTCTTTGAAACTTGATTTTATTGTTCTTTGATCTATGAAGTTTTCGTTTTCCAGAATCCCCTCTGTTTCCGATAAGAGTAATGTACACATTAGCATTTGTTTCTGCATCAAGCTTTGACCCTGTGTATACATGGATCTCGTAGACCACCACTGAAATTGATAAAATAGATATTAGTTGTGTTTGATTCCTCCCCTCCCCCCTGCAGCCTGCCCAAACATCATTTCACTATATGCAGGCCTCATTTTGGGCAGAAGCTCACAGGAGTGGAGCTCTGGAACCTCTGGATTTTATTCTGCTATCTTTCTTAACGCCCCCCCCCCCCCCAATACTTGCCTCTGGGCCCTGTGAGAATTTTGCTGAACTCTAAGATTTGACAGACTTTCTAATATTTTTCCCCACCAAAAATGGGAAAATAACCAAAACATATAAAGCAGACAGACAGAAATCATTATGCCACTGCGGCCACATAGGAGAAAGTAATTTTAAAAGTATGCTGGGAGCAGTGTTCCTTCTAAGGTGAGTTAGCGTGAGCTAGCTACAGATTTTTAGCTTCCAGCTCACACATTTTTGTCTTAGCTCAGGAAGGTTGACCCCAGAGCACAATAATTTATGCAGTAACTCACAACTTTAATGCCAGTAGCTCATAAAGTAGAATTTTTGCTCACAGGACTCTGCAGTTTAGAGGGAACATTGGCTGGGAGTAAGGTTTAGGTATGACAATTATATTAAAGAAGCATTTTAAGGTAGAGGCTGAGCTGATATAATTTAGTACACTTTCCTGTGATATCAGGGGTGTGTGGCATATGCAAATGATTTATGCTAATGAGCTCCAGCACCTCTTTTTCTACAACATAACTCCTGACTATATTATCCCATTTCTGTTCTCCAGTGTACTCAGAGCTATGTGCATGGTTCTCTCCTCCCTCCATTATTTCCTCATAACAACATGGGAGATAATTTGGAACGCCAGACCTCTGTCTTTATGCCTCTATGCCCTACTGTTGGCTGTCCAGAGGCCTATCATCTGATGGTTTCATTTAGAAACTAATTTTTGCACATGAGCAAGATTCAAAATCTTTTACTCTCCATTCTGTACACACCTCATTCTGTACATACATATCAAATCTTTTCAATAAACACCAGCTGTCATGATGAAATAAATAATAAACAAACAAACAATAAAAGATGCTTGATATGAAACCTTGCTCTGAGTGAGCAAAAATAGCCAAAAGGGAAAAAAATAATAAAATGAGTATTACAGTGGCTGTCCATATATATTGCAACCATGCACATTAACTGACAGGAAAAAAGTGGTTTCCCTAAAATTGGGCTACTTCACAAAGGCTTTTATTGGTATGAAACACATATTTCTGTTCACACTGATCATAATGTGTTAGATAGTCCATCAGTATTAAGACTACTGTCTTTCTGAGTCCAAAATCACTCTTAAGGATAGGAATAAGAGAATGAAACTGATTTACTCTCTGCAAGGTCTGGCTGCTCTAAGCAGGGATTTCTATAAACAGTCCAAGGGTTATAAGGCAGAACCAGTATCTGCCATTGCCCCACCCCCAGCTCTGCTAATTGTTCTACCCAAGAACAGAGAACATCTCCTTTTCCTTTCCTTTGTCCAATAAAAGCTCTCTGGTTCAGTGCCTTGAGCAGTGTTCTTTATTTCCCCAAAGACAAAAAGAGTAAAAAAAAAAAGTTGTGACTAAATTATATTAGGATTTTGATCTGAGATCAGGAAGGGGAACACCCTATTTGAAACAGAATTGTAGAAATTCATCAAACACAGTAGAATGAAATGCCATCTTAAGTCAGAATGTAGAGAACATTCCAATAAAATGTAAGAGACTGTATCTATTTTAGCAAGAGTGCAAGAGCAAATTCTGTCAGAGTAGAATCATAGAATCGTAGAATTGGGAGGGGCATCCAGGGTCATTTAGTCCAACCCCCTGCACAGTGCAGTAGATGCAAAAAGCAACCTCTCAAAACCACCATTGAATGGGCACTCATTCTGGTGAGAATGAAAGCCCTAAAAACACCAGACAAGGTGATAAATACATGACTGCAAAAATACATCACAAAAATGCAAATCCTACAGACCACCTTGGGAGCAGAGGATAACTGGTTAGTCATGACAAGGTCAGTACAGTAATTACTTTATCTGTTTTACATAATATGTGGTTTTAAAGATTGTCTCTTGAGAGGATAGCATCTGCAGATTCTCAAAGGAGATTTTAAAATCAACTTCCCACCATATGGGAAAGGTATTCTATACATGCTCCATGGCATTTGACCTCATTCTAGAATTTCCAGAAAAAGAAGGTGGCAATCCAGATACTTTCCCTGATTATAAGAAATGACACACACACACAAATCTGTGCCAACTTCCATTGTTTCTTTAGACACAAAAGGCTAGCAAGATATTGCTTCTGGGCAGCAGTAAAACATGCTTCTCTTCTGCCCCCACCACAGTGACTCACCACACTTTATGTAACACAGCTGCTTCGGCTCAACCCCAGTGAAGGAAGCTGTTTTCCTTGTCCTCAGTGCAGTTATTAATATGATTGGACTATACATCTCTGTGTCTCTAGCTTTCTTCTCAGTGGTTTTTTCCCTTTATATTCTGCTTGTAACACCCACAGACCTTCTTATACTACCATCTATCAGCACAAGAGAAACAATATAGTAATGCGTTTTTTGTGTGAGGCAGACAAAGCACATAGTATATGTGATGCTATTAGAATCATCCTTCAGTTCCTGATTCTCCACTCTCCTACAACAGTTTGAGGCCACTGTATCTCCTACAACAGTTTGAGGCCACTCCCATTTGGTGGCATCAAATTACATCAAACTGTACAGAAACAGGAAATTGCCCTATTCTCTTTCAAATGAGAAACAAAATGTAATACTGTAAACAGGAGAGAACTCATGTCTGAAGATATTGTTTTACTAGACAGAAATGAGTTTCTTAAACCATGTTGACCCTATTATCTCTAGTCCAAAAGGAACCAAAAACATTAAAAATGGAATAAGAAGAACAATGTTAATTGGTGTGAAATTATCAGAACAGTGCTGTGGGGGCAGGGTTGAAAAATGGCTATTCAGATATGCTGAGTGGTAAGTCTTAATAAAGCTCTTAGATCATATAGAAACAAAATGTCCATGGCTGTAAAGTACTGGGGTCGACGCAGTAAGAGACCAGAGTCGGAGAGTGACTTCAGCAAGCTTTACTTCAGGAACACAAACACAGACTGAGCTCTATTCAAACCTCCCGCTCCTTTATACAATTCTTGCCCCCTTCTGATTGGTCCTTAACTATGTACATGGATTGGCTATTTACAGGGGCCTAAGGGCCTATCAGGGTACAGTATGAGCCTAGATGTTAATTGGCTACTTATGTTTCAATCCTTCCCCTGATTGGGCATGCTTAGGCCTTCTCTGGAACCCTGGTGTGGAGTACAAGCTTTGGCTTGTTCAGCTTCCCTCCAAAAGTAACAGTTCCCTCCAAAAGTAGCAGTTCTCCCATTTGAGCCTAGGACACAACACCCCTCCCCCCATAGTTCCAGCTATCAGGTGACATAGTCCTGGAGATATGCCGGAGGGCGGCGGTCTCGTGTCGAGCGTCGGAGCTCCGAGGGGACTGGGCGTTCCAACTCGGTTGGTGGTTCCGCGGCTGCAGAGCTGGAGACATCTGGGACGGCGGCCCCGGGAGACCTGGGTTCAGCTGCGTGGTCGGGGGTCTCCTCCTGCTGGGCCGAAGAGGGCTCCATGGAACCCTGTTCTGTGTCAGGCTCACGGGGATTTACGTTGTCCGGATCTGGAGCCTCTGACCTTGGCTCCCCGGCAGGCAGGCGACCACGGAGTTGGTCGATGTGTCGACTCAGGAGATGTCCACCCTCCAAGGTCACTGCATAGGAGACCGGTCCGGTGACGTGGTCCACCTTTCCAGGGAGCCAGGCGGGGCCAGTGGTGGCATAGTTCCGTGCCCACACTGTCTCACCTGGGTAGAACCCTCTGGGGGCTTTAAGGTGTTCCGGCGCTGGTCGCCTGTCTGGGGCTCGGTCAGGGTGCAGCTTGTCCAGCAGGGTGGTGATGCGGCGGCCCATGAGGAGTTCGGCTGGACTGCGACCTGTGGAGGTGGTGGGTGTGGTCCGGTAGGTCATTAGGAAACACGCCAAGTCTTTTGGCCAGTCTGAGGGGCCCAGACGGTTCAAGGCCTCCTTTGCCGTGCGCACCATCCGCTCTGCCTGGCCGTTGGTGGCTGGATGAAACGGGGCAGAGCGAATGTGCCTGATGAGGTTCCTGGCTAAGAAGTCCTGGAACACTGCGGACATGAATGCTGTGCTGTTGTCGGTGACGATGGTCTCCAGCAACCCGTGGGTTGCAAAGATGGCCCTCAGAGCCGTGATGGTCGCCTGCGATGATGGCGAGGGCACCTGGACCACCTCCAACCACTTGGAGTATGAATCCACTAGTATGAGTAGAGTCCGCCCATGGAAGGGGCCAGCAAAGTCCATATGCAGTCTTGACCAGGGGGGTTTGGTGGATTCCCATGGTTACACTGGGCCACGTGGGGGGTCAGGCCTTGACACCTGGCATGTCGGGCACCTTTTAACCCAAGCCTCAATTTCTGCATCGAGGCCGGGCCACCAGACATAGCTCCGTGCGAGAGCCTTCATGCGGACTATGCCCGGGTGTGCCTCGTGCAGGGCTCTAAGCACTTGGTCTTGCAAGGGTTTGGGGATGACAACTCTGTTGCCCCATAGTAGGCAGCCTTTGTGGGTGGATAGTTCGTCTTTCCGGGTTGCAAACGGAGTAAATTCCGGCCCAGTCAAGCCCTTGGGCCATCCCCTTCCCACCCAGTCCAAGACACGGGAGAGGACTGGATCACGAGCAGAGCGGGCAGCAACGTCGCGGGCGAGCAATGGCCTGTCCGGAAGCATGTCCATCAGTAGGATCTGATGAGCCGGGGCTGGATCGGGATCCACGTCAGGCAAGGGCAAGCGGCTCAGGGCGTCAGCATGGCCCATTGCCTTGCCCGGGCGATACACTAGGGTGTAAGTGTAGCCTGCTAGAAAAATGGACCAACGGAGGACCCGTGGGGACAACACCTGAGGGGTCTGCCGGTCTGATGCAAAGAGGCCCAAGAGGGGTTTGTGGTCCGTATAGAGGGTAAAGGGCCGGCCGTAGATGTAATCATGAAATTTTTTGACGCCGGCCACAACTGCCAACCCTTCTTTGTTGATTTGGGCGTAGTTCCGCTCCACCGATGAGAGGGTCCGCGAGTAGTACGCGATAGGGACTTCGGTCCCATCAGGGAGTCGGTGGCCCAGAACTGCCCCCACGCCATAAGGGGATGCGTCGCATGCAAGGACCAAGGGCAGGGTCTCGTCGAAATGGGCAAGGACGGAGTTGGACATCAGGAGGCCCTTGATATCCTGGAAGGCTTTAGCGTGCTGGCGGCCCCACGCCCAGGGTCGGTTCTTGTCTAGAAGCCGGTGCAGGGGTTCGGCCACCGCTGCCTTGTGGGGGAGAAAAGCATGATAAAAGTTTAGGAGGCCGAGGAAGGCCTGGAGTTCTTGCTTGTTGGTGGGCGCTGGAGCATCTCTAATGGCACGCAGCTTGGCGTCGGAGGAGTGGACCCCCTGGGCATCGATGGAGAACCCCAGGAATTCCACCCGATCCACGCCCAGGAGGCACTTCTCCCGTTTGACTTTGAGGCCGGCTGTTTCAAAACGTTGTAGGACTCCTCTAAGGCGGGCGGCGAATTCTTCAGGCGAGGCTGCAGCGATCAGCACATCATCGAAGAATGGAGTGACTCCGGGAAGTCCTTTTAAAAGAGAGTCCATGAGTTCCTGGAACAACCCCGGAGCCACACTCACGCCAAATTGCAACCGCTTTACTCTAAAGGCCCCCCGGTGGGTCACAATTGTTTGGGCGTTGGCCGTGGCCTCATCCACCGGCAGCTGTTGGTAAGCTTGGGCCAAGTCCAACTTGCCAAAAAATTTTGCGCCAGCTAGGGTGGCTAAAACGTGGCTGACGATGGGCACAGGGTATGCGTGGGCCTGAAGAGCCTTGTTGAGGGTGCACTTATAGTCTGCACAAATCCGCACCTCCCCACTGGGCTTGACTGGAGTCATGATGGGAGTTTCCCAGGTTGCGTGGGTGACAGGCTCTAGTATTCCCTGTGCAATCAGTTTATCCAGTTCCTCCTCAATTTTAGGCTTGAGCGCGAATGGAACTCGCCGCGCTTTAAGCCTAATAGGCCGCACTTTGGGGTCGAGGTGTAGTGTAACCGGGGGACCCATGTAGCAGCCCAAGGTGCCATTGAAAACGGCCGGGAACTCTTCACAAACCTTGTTAAAGTCCACTCCGACAGTCTTATTGACCCCCCTGATCTCTATTCCCAGGGGCTTGAACCAGTTGAGACCCAAAAGGTTTGTAAGGTGGTTCTTGACCACTAGCACTTGTAGCTGGCCCTTGAACCCCTTGTATTGGACTGGGACCGGGCCCACTCCCAAGATAGGCACCTTATTCTTCTGGAAGTCCACTAAGGTAAACCCCGGGTCCCTGAGACGAGGCCTCAGCCTGGTGGGGATTTTAAAAAATGTCTCTGCCGCTATAATAGATGATGCTGACCCAGAGTCCACCTCCATTTGGCAGGGCACGCCCCCGATCCCTACATTGACCCGGATTTTGGAGTGCCTGACTGGCGAGGGTAGGTACTGTACCGGGTACGGGTGGGCGTGGAGAGCGTCGGTCTCGAAGTCTGACTGGCCTTCGGAGTGCGCAGATCTTTGCGGGATGCGTGCTCGGGATGTGGATCTGCAGGCACAGGCGATGTGGCCTTCCTTGTTGCAGAGTCGACAGGTGGCATTCCGGAATCGGCAGGTCTTCCGCTCGTGCTGGCCCCCGCAACTTGCACATGCAGGTGGTGTCTTGTGTCTCATGCCCTGTGGGACATGGGTGGTCTTCCTTCCTGCTGAACGATAGCCGGTTTGTAGAGCTCTGTCCTCGTCCGAGTCCTCCATAGATGGTTCAGGGTTGATCTGGTGTGTCGCAGCCTGTCTTGTCAGCCGCAGCTCTGCTGATCTGCCCTTCTCCCAGCTGGTGGCCACGTCGATTGCCTTTGTTAGGTCGCACTCGGAGAGGGACAGGAGTTTCTGTACTAGTTTTTCGTCCCTCAAGCCCCATACAAACTGGTCGAGCAGGGCTTCATTGAGGTCTGCGAAACTGCATCGGCTTGCCACCCGGCGCAGGCTTGTCAAGAACGCCATGGTGGTTTCGCCTGCCTTCTGTGTCCTTTGTCGGAAGTCCCAGTGCCGGGTGAGCTTGGTTGGCTGGGGCTGGAAATACTTCTCCAGAGCGCTGATGATGTCGTCCACCAGCGTCTCTGAGAGCTTCCCGGGTTGGAGAAGAGCCCTGGCTAAGTCCACGGTCTCCGTGCCACACGTACTGATAAGCAGAGCTCTCTGCATGGTAATCTCTGTAATCTTCCGGAAGGTCAGGTATGACTGGAAGCCTTCGACCCACGAGTCCCACAGCTCGGGGCGATCGATGCTAAAGGGCTGCAGGAGGTTAGCTGAAGCCTCCATTCTTGGCAGCGTGTCTGGGCGGCTTGAGAGATGGGGTGTATGCAGAGCGGAGGTGCGGACCCAGATGGCTTGGATTTAGCCACCTTTCCCTGTTCCTGGTTCTGTTGCTGGTTCTTACTGGCATCCCATCCTCGTCGCCAGTGTAAAGTACTGGGGTCGACGCAGTAAGAGACCAGAGTCGGAGAGTGATTTCAGCAAGCTTTACTTCAGGAACACAAACACAGACTGAGCTCTATTCAAACCTCCCGCTCCTTTATACAATTCTTGCCCCCTTCTGATTGGTCCTTAACTATGTACATGGATTGGCTATTTACAGGGGCCTAAGGGCCTATCAGGGTACAGTATGAACCTAGATGTTAATTGGCTACTTATGTTTCAATCCTTCCCCTGATTGGGCACGCTTAGGCCTTCTCTGGAACCCTGGTGTGGAGTACAAGCTTTGGCTTGTTCAGCTTCCCTCCAAAAGTAACAGTTCCCTCCAAAAGTAACAGTTCTCCCATTTGAGCCTAGGACACAACAATGGCCTATGTCAAAACACTAAAGAACACATGGAAATATAGTTTAAGCATGGCAATAGAGTACTTGTATAAGAATGAAAAAGAAAAGAGAGACCATTCTGCTTTGGGGTTTATTGTGCTTGCTTTTACTGCTGAGGGCAGTAAAAGAAAGCATTTTTCACTCTTTTCATGCTTACAACATATGTGTATCTTCAGTATTACTTTAAGCATTAAGGCATTTTTTTTTATCCTTTAAAAACCTTCATAACATAGAAGCAGCAAATAAATTTCTCTTCTAAGTCAAACCTATGACTTATCTATTTTAAAATCCTGCTTCAAATGGTAACAGAAGGTGAAATGCTTTCAGGGAAGCGGCATGGTTGGGGAAACATAAGTCTGCTGGTTTATTCCAGAAAAAGGTACATTAATCTGTGCATGCAAAGCTGATTGAGTAGGACTTTAAGTACAATACCTACTAAAATATGATTCTTATTTATGAATTTCAAACTGCTGAGTAAGCTTTTGGGATGTAATAGGCAGTTCAGAAACACTCTAGCATTTAAAGATAGAGAGACGGTAATATAATGCTGATTATGAAAAGCCAAGCAACTCTGAGACAGGTAACTTACATACATTGAATTTTAACCAGGCACACATTGATCTACTGGTTCTGTCTAACATTTGGCATAAGTTGCCCTAAACCACAAATCATGTTTCAGGTACTCCGTTTCAGAGGCTTTTAAATGCTGTTTGTCTACCAGTCATGTTATTTTCCTATTAATTGAAAACACAGAATCAAAACCAGTCATCTGAGCTACTAGCAGAAAGTTTCTGGATGGATGTTAAAGATTTTTTTTAAAGAAAAAGGAATATAAATATGAAATTGGAAAAGGGGACAGAGAGGTCCACACTTACATGAAGGGTGGAGAATATGCCACAATATACAGGCAGAGCAGTGCTATGTCTTGAAATATAAAGAGTAAGAAGTTTGGATTAGGGGATTCTGGGGCAAACTATCAGGAGATGGACTATTTTAGTGTCAGCATTTTGCACAGACAAGGGTCACAAAAGAGGACAGCAAAAAGACAGAAACTGTCAAGATGAGGCATAGTGAGAGCTGAAGGAAGAATTTCAAACAATATATTAACTACCATCCTTCATGGTAAAAAGTTACATAGCAAAGACTGATTAATTACAGCAAGTTTACAGTTATATTCTGGCAAACAGAAAGCTCTTGCAAAGGTGAGTAATGAAGTTCTGTGGTAAGCTGGAGCTTCAACAAAAGAACTGTTAACTTAGACTCTAGTTTATACAATGTATGTTATTCTTCTAGTTATGGTTTTTGACAAATTAAGTGAAAATATTGCTGTCAAAATTTTAGATTGATAGGGGTCTGGGTGTTGGCTACCATGATGGCAGATGCAGAATAGTTGAGCTCCCTTTGCCCAACACCCTTACCGCAACAAAACTACTATAAAAACTCAATCTGGTCACTTCAAACCATGCGAAGAACTGGGGTAACAAGACACAAACCTGAAACCCCCAAAAATTCTGCTATTAAACAATACTTATCTGCAGCAAACATGCCAAAGAAAAGGATGCAACAAGCCGGCCAACAATCCAGCATGGCGACCGAAATGGAGGAGATGGAACATACCCAAGCTTCATCATCGAAAACAGTTATGATGGACTTACTTATCTCCTTAAAAGCTGATCTTTTAAAAGAAATTGCCCAAATCCACAACACGCTAAAACCGATGTCAGAACAGCTTAATGCAATACAAACGGCCCTCCAAAACGTATCAGAAACAGCTGATATGGCCCTAGAAAACAGTATAACTAACCAGGAAAGCATTCAGGCGTTCCAAAAACATGAGGATTGGGCCACTGAGAAACTTCTTATCTTAGAACAGAAACTCCACGAACGCTCTATAAAATTTTGTGGTTTTGATGAACTTGAAGAAGGAAATACAAACCTAATTCCATTTATGTCCTATTAGCTCACCTCCATAATGAGCCTAAAAGATGGCGTCGCACCATTAATCCTCAAGGCGTACAGAATTAGTACAGCACAATCGGCAGCACATAAGGTCCCGCGAGACATAATGGCAGAATTTGCAGACTACTGCACATGGAATGCGATATTACAAGAAGCAAGATCTAAAAAGGGTCTTACTTACAAAGCAACAACAATCTTGGCTTTTCCAGATTTGCCCTCAGAACTTCTTCAATTTCGGCACTCATTAAAACCAATTACAGCTACATAGATGGCAGCAAACATAAAATATAAATGGCTCTCAATGGGAAAATTATCAGTTCATCACAATGCAACGACCTTCTACATAGTGGACATTAACTCTGGATATGATCTCCTATAAATGCTCAAGCTTGATGTTCCAGATGACAAACAGCGCAGATCTACAAAACGCAAATTGGACTTATCGTCTACTCCTCCGAGTTGTCATAGAATCCACTCAGCAAGGATCGAGACGGATCATAAGAAAGACAGAAAGGGTGACACCTAATATCATATTTTTGTTTAAATTTAAAAACCAAGAGTGAACAATTCATAAGCAGAAGGGATGGGAAAGGGTAGTCTTTACTATAGCTCTCCAAAATGGTGGAAATTTTATTTTGGTTTTTATTTTTAACACATTATATGCCAATCGTAGTGTGAAATGGTATTCTCTTCCTAAGTCCAGGAAGATTGGGAGTTTTTTAGTTGTCTGACAGAACAGCAAGAATGCTGCAATTTTCTTTGATGGACAAAATGTGTTTGAGGCAAAGCAAAGTAGCAACATTTGTGTGTTTTTTATTGAATTTTGGTACTGCATAATTTTATATTTAAGATCTTCACTAACAAGCAGCAAAAAAATGTTAGTCAAGTTCCATTCAAGGTTATTGGGGGGGAGGGGGGACAGTTTCCGTTCAGGGTGGGAAAGAGGGGAGGAAATACAATTATCCTAGTTAAAGGATTGTATACTATAAGAACTAGTCAACCAAAACTGAAAAGCCACAGTACACGACTGTATTTTGAATGTCATGCAACACGATACCAAACAATGACACATTTTAAATTTTTGTGCAGCATCTTTTTTGTTAAATCTAACAAACATATTTCTAATGGCTGATATACTTAATTTCTTTACTGTGAATTGCAGAGGGCTTAACAACCCAATCAAGAAAAAACGGTTTGAGTCTGCAATATTAAAATTAAACCCAGACATAATCTGTCTCCAAGAGACCCATATAAAAACTTCCAATTATTGAATTTTTCAATCAAAACAATTTTCTCACTAATTCCAAGCACCAGAATCAAGTAAGGCAAGAGGTGTCACTATCTTAATTTCAAATAGAAATTCTTTTTCATTAGTCAATTCTTATTCAGACCCAAGAAGGCGCTACCTATTCATTAAAGGAACACTAAGAAACAAAATGCTAACGATAGTATTGGCATATGCCCCTAATGAGCAACAAATAACATTTATTGAAGAAGTTTTCACCCACCTAACAACGTTTGTACAAGGTGAGGTTTTAATAGGAGCTGACCTAAACTTCATAACTGACCAAACCTTAGACAGATCCAATCCTAATAAAACATCAACCGCTGAAAACTAATCCTCAATGATACACTAAACTTCATTTTAAATCTAAATTTAAATATTTAATTAGAAGCCCACAATCCATCCACAATTCAGCTCATTAAGACACCCCTTAAACCTATCCAATTAATTCATGACAATCAAGGAGGAAAACATACAACTAATTTACAAATTCTAAATCAATTTTTCAAATTTTATAATTCACTCTATAAATCAACATCACCATCTCACGTTTCAATTAATCAATTTCTAAAAACAATCAAAGATCTTTCAAAATTAAACATAGAAATCTGCTGGATGCACCAATCAATGTTAAAGAAATTATAGACACTATTAAATGCCTTAAAACCGGCAAATCTCCAGGATCCGATGGCCTACCTAATGAATTTTATAAGGCATACCCTGAAATTTTTCTAAGTATCTTATGAGGGGCTTTAACGATATGTTAAATAAAGATATTTTTCCAAATTCATGGTCAGACTCAATAACAATTGTTATTCCAAAACCCGGGAGAGACCCAGCAGATGTGAAATCATATAGGCCAATCAGTCTATTAAACCAGGACTTTAAATTTTTTTCATCCATTCTCACTTCAAGACTAAACAGTTTCATTTCCAATTATATTCATAGTGGCCAAGCTGGTTTCATACCAACAAGAAACTTAACTGACAATATCAGTAAAACTTTAAACATAATCAACCATTGTCGTACACATGAGATCGAATCAATTCTACTATCACTAGACCTGGAAAAGGCCTTTGCTTCGATTGAAGTCAACTATTTATTTAATACTCTTAAAGTCATGGGTGAGTGAGACGGGGAACTAGCGGGTGCAGGGGGGGCTCCCTGCGGAGTCCTGGGCTGGGCGGGACAAAAAAACAAGCAACATCAACATTCCTCTACGTCCAGAACTATTTCTTCTAAACCTCTGGACTTTGTGTCCAGTCCAATTGTCAAATGTTCACCTCTTGAATTACTTCTCCGCAGCTGCCAGCATTCTTATAGCATCTTCCTGGAAAGTTAACAGACAACTAACAGTATCTAACTGGCTTAACATACTTCAGGAATTTTGTATATTGGACAAACTGTCAGACTTGAACCTAAATCAAGACACAACAAAAGGTCTCTCCAAATTTGAAACAATATGGTTCCCATTTTTAAAATGTCTAGCACCCCACGAAGAATATGTAAATTTCCTTGATGCTGTCAGTTTGATTTATTAAACATTTGGTATATTTCAAATAGCACATTATAATTTTGGTAAGGTTGACTAAGACAACTCATTGTAACTTTAAAAAAACAGATATTATTTGTTGCTTTAACACTGTTGTATCTTTATTGACTTAGTGTAATGCAAAACAGTCTATATCATATTGTCTGTATGATGCACTTTTACATATATAATAAAGTTTTGAAAGTTTAAAAAAATTAGATTGATCTTAATTTTATATTGGATTGTAATGAGGCATCATATAATACCTCATTTGTTTTCTTTAGCAATATATAATGGGTGTACTTTGTTGCTTCTAAGCAATTATGCCATTAAACAGGAAATGCAGATGGCAAAAGTTTCATTCTAATTTCTGAAGAACTAAAAACAACAAAAAAGGCCCATCAGCTGAATCCAGGCCAGTAGTTTAAGCTGGCACTGGGTTGGCACCCAGACAGATTTAAAAAAGTGCATCCAAACACGCACATCTGCCTGCTGTCCTGCTCCCGCACTCACCCCATCTGTAGTCGCACCTCAAAAACAACCTACCACTTTGGAAGTGGTAGCAAATTGGAGGAGCACCTCCAAGGTGCCTTTCCCAGCCATCTGGATAGCCAGGAAGCGCCTGGGCAGCAGTAGTAAGGTGCATGAGCACTGTGGATCCAAGGTAGCCACAGCCCATCCCTGTTATGTTTGTGCCAGCTTACTTCCAGGTCAGCACACTGCCACCCCAAGCCAGTAATCTGGACCCTGCCATCATGTATCTGTTGATATTCAGTTTAAATGTACAGAAATCAATGGGTAATTTGAAATAATAAATTTATGCTTTAGGAAATGTCTAACATCTATATAATATTTATATTTGCATGCATTTTTTGAATATATTTCAGTAATTATGTCAGAAAAGGTAAAGATTAGCCATCAGAGGAACTTTGTTAATAAAGCGCAGTAAATGTTCTGCTTTGAAAAATAATGTGGCCAATGAAAAGTTCTGACCATGACAAACCCCTGTTATCTTTCATGTGAGTAATATTGATTAAATCTGTGCCTGTGATATTCTCTATATGTTTACTTATTTTTTATTCCATAAAGCACCAATAAATAGAATCATTTCGACAAAACTGATCAGTTGAAACATAATGCACATACACCTTTCTCATGTTGATCAATTCTGTGATCAGAAGGATAGGGAAGTCACATTTGATCTGTTTCAACCATGTCAATAGCTCTCAGTTTCCACTGAGTTCAGATGGGCTACATTCAAACTCACCAGGATGTAGTGCATAATAGGGTTGTGAGACCCCCCTGGTGGAGCAGGGGTCTCCTGCCACTAAACCCTGCCCTCCCAGCTGCCAATCTGCTGGCCAGTAGAGGTACATACTACTAGAAAGAAGAAGGCCTGGACCACATTGCTGGTGTCACACGGGAAGTGACATCATCACACAATTACTTGTGGGTGACGCTCTGATATTTGGACAAATATCTAGATTCCCTGGATTTCTTTTTTATTCTCTTCTACTTGTATTTTAATGTATTTATTTCTGTCCAAAGTTATCATGCATTTAATTATCTCTTTCACACACTTTGTTAACAGTGTCTATAAAGCTGATGACTTGATTTTATATGTTCATTTAGGCATAAATTGACTTTCATTAGCCTTATAGACCTATAATTACTGGCATCTATATATGATTCTGTATATCAGTTTAAGCCCTCTATATTGGAAATACATTCAGGTGCATTACCTTAATTTAAGAAGCATTTTCTGAACAGATAACACGTGTATTTCTAAGAAGAAGCACAACCATCTTCTTGACAAGTAAACCATATTAATAAGTATTAAAACAATACTTCCAGATCCCTGGGCTGGAATCAAACCTTACAATGATGTAGATGTCTACATCTCCTGAACCATTCTCTAGTAATAGTGGCCTATCACCTTTATGAAAATGCCCTCCTGACCAGTTCTGTTTTACATAGTGTGTGGAATACCAGAAGTATGGGAGCCTTCCTGACCTCCTCAGGCAGGGCATTCCAAAAGTTCAAGATGTAATGCGATTGACTGGAAGCATACAGGCTTTTTAAAATATAGAGCTTTAAATTGGCCTGTTTTCCTTTCTCATTTTTTTAAACAAATGTCCCTGTTCATATTACCAGATGAGAAGTAGTTGATTGGTTATTGCTTGCAAGACATTATGAGGTATTCCCCCATGTCAAACTCAGACTTTTTCTTTTTTTGAAATGGCCATACTCATAATTTGCTTTTTTAAAAGTCACATTAATATTATGCATGCCCTTCCACTGGGACGAACATGAAATTCCCAGTCAAGGCAGCACACTGCCGCCCCTGACTGTTTGAGTCATAATTCAGAAGTATTGTTCTGAAATCATTTCCCAGTTTTTAAAAGTTTGAGTCTACTTCAGCGTGTGTGTGTGTGTGTATACAGACACACACATACAGTAGCTGCTCTTTCTAGTCTTAGGAACAGACTACATAGGCACAAAAAGACATTTAAACTTGTAATATTCTTGATTAAATGATGAGCAGGTTCATTTCAGAGCAAAGGACCACATCTCAAAATACAGGGTTGAAAATAACAATCCAACAGCAGATTTTTTTGTGTTCACAGATTATGAGTTCCAATGTCAAATATTGCATGAGTAAATGTATATGTAGAACTTGTTATTTTTGAATTTAGTAGTGTCATCATATGTATAGGTTAGTAAGTAAAATGAAATACCCAGACTTACATGCTAGAAGTGATTTCTCAGGTCTCCTAATTGCAATTTCTCTCCACATGTCTCCATCATCTTGATCTTCAGCTAGCCAGCAGCCTAGAGGCAAACGTATTTCTTGTTCTGTTTGTGAATTCACTTTTTGAAGTCTAATCTCCTCTAGATACCAACTAGGATCTGATCCACTGTTGTCATGGCCAATCCGTATTTTATATAATTCTCCAACATCTTTTAGATTTATCTGTAAAAGATGAAAATAGATAGGAAAGCTCTTATTATAGTTTGCTGGTCCATCGAAGTATCTCTCAGAATGATACATAATGTATTGTAGTACAAATCCTTCCTGCCAAAGCTGTGCAACATTATCCCAGCTCTGCCTTTTTATAAGATTAAGAAACTTTCTCTTTCCATGTCAGATCCAGGCTGAGCAATGCTGCTTGGCTCCCTTTAGATAAAAATAAAACAAACAAACAATTTTTTTTTTATCAAATGTATGCAATGAGGATTCCGCAGTACTATCCTAACACTATACTCATGATAACATAGTTTGGTTTCCTGATGTACAGAAGTGTCATGACCCTGGCCCACATTATATTATATTAATTATACATTAATTAAATATACATTATATTAATTATTGCTAAACAAAAGGCAGACAAAACAAAGTTTTTTTTCATACCACACAGAATTAATGTGAGGAATAGCCCCCTACTTTTCATACATATGGACATCGTGATCACCAGTATGGTTGCCAGGGTGCCTGGAGTTTTGACTCTCACACATCTGCTCTAAGAAGTGGACTTTGCTTACAGTTTCTAAAGCTTATGTGGACATTATAAGCCTCAGCTTTGCAGCAGCATTCTACATCTGGATGGGTGTTAGCCAGAACTCTGCTCCTTGTGTGCCCAGTCTTGGCCGCTGCAGTGGGAGAAGCCAGGCCACCATGTTTCCAGCCTGCCTCCATGAACCTAAGGCTAACAACACCAGGATCCAGCGTGCTTTCCTGATTCCATTTCCAGCATCTGCTTCACTTTTGCCTAAGCTTATCCAAGCATACCCTGCCAGGCTGGACTTCATTCCTTCTTAGTGGGAAGATCACGTACACACCTCAAGTCACCCTCAGCCTGCAAGCAACCCGTTTAGCACATGAATGGATTAACAGCTCAACTATTGACACTCTCTGGCTAACAAGACACTAGACAATGGCCCCTACCCAAGAGATCAAAGAGCAAGAGGAAGAGCATTTCCTGGCACATCCCAGTCTTTGATCTATACCGGGGAGACCTAGGTGCATATTTGATTCCCTATTGTCACCTCTTCAAACAATCCCATGCCCCCAACTATTTCCATACTGATACCTGTGGAGATGTCCCAGACCCTGGCGCCACCTGGAAGTTTCTAGGATGCCCAGAACTAAGGTAAAGCTCATTGGTCCAAGCCAACACCCAATCAGGTGTCCTCAGGGAACTCACCATTGGTTCTGATGGTGCCCAGCCCTCATGGTCATCACAGAACCTCCCCATCTCTCCTCCCCGTCACCGCCCATCCCCTAAGGGGCCAAAGGAGTCCTTATAACCTCTGACCCAACTCCATTCATGTGTGCATCTAACAGCATCCCAGTTCCGCTGTCTAGATCCATCCCCAATTCTGGCCACAGTTTTGGGTCCACTTCCCCTGTCCGCTTATGTCGCCATTGGAACCTTCCTGGAAGACTACGATGGTAAATATCGCCCTGTCTGTGTATCCGTTTATGTTCCCCTATCGATCTATCTATGGTTCTTAGACCTGTGTGAATGTGTGATTGTATTGTACTTTTATCTTGTGTGAAAAATCTATATCATTCCAAATAAATCACAATTGGTTTTATCAAATTAGAGTCCTTTCCTTGAGCATTTACTCTCTGAATGGTTGAGCCTGGTATACATTGGAAAAAGATCCCTGTTTGAGCCAGGTGCCCACCTGACTAATTCCCCAACCTCGTTTTGGGGGCATTTTGGCTTACATTAATTAGTAGCATTCGCATGATGTGTTGATGGACATTCATTCAGATAGTTTTTTAAATGCATAGAGAACACCTGTTGACAGTCATGAGCTAAACAGAAGCTTCATGTCCAGAGTCTGAATACTTCTGGATACCAAATATGGGGACAAACAACAAGGGATGGTCAACTTCTCTGTATCCTTCTGCCCGGCTGTTGGATAGAAACTGGTCTAATTTGACAAAGAAATTATCGTGTGCTAATAGATAACATCAGAGCCTATCGGATGAGTGATCTATCTAGTTCAGCATCCTGTCTCACACAGTAGCCAACCAGTTACTCTGGAGGGTCAAAAATACAGCATAAAATTTGAGCCATTCCTCTGATGTTGTCTCCTGGCAATGGTATTCAGAGGTTTAATTAATGCCTTTTAACATGGAGGTTCCTTTTAGTCACCATGGCTAGTCATCACTCATAGATTTTTCTGCCATACCTACACTCTACTAGTCTAACTTCCTTTTTTTTCCATTTTAGCTAGTTTTTAAAAAAGGATTAAGTAGTAAACAACATGGAAAACCTCTATCTGAGCCCCTGGAAAGCGGCTGCCAAATGGGGTGGGTGCTACCGACATCGATAGACCAGTGGTCTGACTCAGTACTGTTTATGGAAATATGATGATTTTACCCTCTTCCTTCCCTCAAACACAGGATTTTCCCTTCTGTCTTCTTTCTTGCTGAGCTGCCCCTTTATTTATTTTCTTATTTGTTTTTCTATGGCTATCTCACCCAGTTACTTAGAGAGAGTGAGAGAGAGAGAGAGTGAGAGAGAGAGAGAGGCCCAACCCAGGGAACCGAGAGAAGAAATGAAATCACCTTCTTATATTCTGCTTATGAACTAGCACATGAAAGGCTTTTGAAAGTTTAAACATTCAAAATAAACTAAATATTTCATTTAACTTGGAGGAACAATGGTCAGGTGGTACTGGGGTAGGATATATACTTGAACAGTTAACAAGACTTTGTATTCATGCAAACACCAGATAACTTGTTGCAAATAAGTAATTGTTTCTGCTATTCAACAAAATCTTTAAAACTTTAAGAAGAGAGGCTTTCTTTTCAGCTTCTGCTTAAACACTCGAGCATAGGTTTCTGAGTTTCACTGACACACAAAGTTTAGAAGGCATGAAGGCAAGAAGTTCCCCAAATTCTTCTTTATACACAAAACAGGGATCATTCCTCTTCACTAGAAACTATTTCCCTTCTTAACTGGGCAGGGATCACTTCTCTTTACTAGAATCTGTTCCTCTTTTTTTTGCTCAAATAAGAATCCTCCTCAATCCACTCTCTCTTTGACACCTTCTCAGTCCACAGTCAGTGCTTAACTGTTCTTTCTTCAACTGTCTCTTCTTCAACTCTCAGTTCCTAACTGTTTCAGTTCACAATAGAATTCCATTCGAATTAGGGTTGCCAAGTCGAACCCCAGAAATATCTGGGGAGTTTGGGAGTGGAGCCAGGAGAGTTTGGGGGTGGAGCCAGGAGACACTGGGGTGGAGCTAGGGGGAAGGGGGAAAATGGCGCCGGGAGCATGGCGAGCCGCCCCGCAGCTGCCGCCTCTTCTCCGCTCGCCGTGGCTGCTCCTCCGAGATGGGCTCAGCCTGAGCCCATCTCGGAGGAGCAGCCACGGTGAGCAGAGAAGAGGCGGCAGTGGCGCGGCAGCCTCTTCTCCACTCGCCGTGGCTGCTCCTCCGAGATGGGCTCAGCCTGAGCCCATCTCGGAGGAGCAGCCACGGCGAGCGGAGAAGAGGCGGCAGTGGCGCGGCGGCCTTGCCCGCTCCACCTCTGGGGTGGAAGCTCGAGGGGGGGTGGAGGCGGGCCGGGGGCATGGCGAGCCGCAAGTCCGTGTCCTAGAAGGGCCCGGATTCGCGGCTTGCCATGCTCCTGGCCTGCCTCGCCCTCCCCTGCGCTGCTGCTGTCTCTTGGCTGCTCCTACGAGATGGGCTCAGCCTGGGCCCATCTCAGAGGAGCAACTGCGGTGGGTGGAGAAAGGGCGGCAGCGGTGCGGCGTGGCGGCCTCCGGGCGACTCGCCATGCTCCCCGGCGCCGTTTTCCCCCTCTCCCCCCGCTTCCATTTTTTTGGGGAGCGAGGGAAGAGGGTGGAAATCCTGGGGTCCCCCGCCAGGGCGGGAGGGTTGGGAAGCCTAATTCGAATAGCCTGTCACTCAACGGTTCTCAGACTCTGTTAGGTATTAACCATTGACAGCATCACAGTGAGGGGTTTTTTGGCCACTGTGTGACACAAAGTGTTGGACTGGATGGGCCATTGGCCTGATCCAGCATGGCTTCTCTTATGTTCTTATGAAGCTTCATGTGTTGGTGTGAATAATCAAACAGTTGCCCCTGGGAAGGCCACAAACAGGGTGTGAATGCAATAAGCCTCCTCCAAAATTTCTGCCAACACTTGGTCCTACTGGCATACTCCATTTCAGCATGAAGATTCTTTTCTTATCTTGACAGAGTATGAATTTCTTTCATCCCTAATGAAAATAACTGTTAATAGAGTATGAATTTCTTTCACCACCCTTTAAAGCCAGCTAAGTGAGTGGTCATCATCAAATACTGTGGCAGTGAATATCTGAATCATGCACTGAGCTAAGATCTTCAGCAAGAGGATGGATGTTCTGAACTGGTTCTTGGAGTCAGTAATGAGCTGGATGAGGATCAACGAGCTGAAAATTCTGGCAAGACATTCTCTGGGTTATTAGAAAAGCATACCAGGGACTTGAGATCAATCCTTCCAAAAAACCAACATTGTAGCTTAGGACAGCAGTCCCATTAGAAAACCAGGTGGCTGCAGTGGCTTTCCTCCCAGGAGCAGCTTCCACAGGAACCATGCAGCTATGGGGTTCCTGGAGTGCTTTTGCTCAGCTTCAGCTGGTACATCGGCTATGCTCATTCCTGGTTCAGTCATATCTAGCCACAGTGATCCATGCCTTAGTTACATCTTGACTAGACTATTCCAGTGCACTCTACTTGAAGCTACACTCGAAGAGTATTTAGAAGCTGCAGTCAGGACTGGTCAGGGCCAGCTACCAGGATCATGTGACCCCAGTACTATAGCAATGACACTGCTTTCTGATCCACTCCCACACCCAATTCAAGGTGTTGGATTTGTCTTTTAAAACCATGCTTGGCTGGGGATCAGGATATCTGAAGATTGCTTTAAATCTCTTGCCTGGGATTTAAGATCACAGATAGAGGTCCTCCTGACAGTCCTATTGGACAAAGAAATTTATTTGGTGAACTCACAAGAGGTGGCCTTTTCATTGGAGCCACTCTATGGAAAACCCTCCCCAGGGAGATGTGCCATGTCCTCTCACTTTTGATCTTTAGGAGGCCATTTTGTTTAGGACTCCATTTTACTAATTTAGGACGTTAAATTAATTGACAGTCCTAATTGTGATTTTAAATTGTGGTCTTTTATGTATTGTTTTATAATTGTTCTTTTATTCACATTGTAAGTTTCCTTGACTTCTGCAAGGTAGAAAGGTAGCTAATATAACAACAACAACAACCCTGCTCCAATAAGGCTCATTTTCAAAATAAATATCCAATTTATTTATTTAAAAATTTGACATGTCTGCTACAATAAAAGGACAAATTTCAACATGAAAATCAAACAGTATGACATTTCACTTCAGCCTTAAAATTCATTAATTATAAAAAAAATCTTGAAAAATGCTTGGCAGGTTTTACTGCATTAGATAATTTGGATAAATAACATCTTGCTCAATCTTTACATTTGGGTTTAGTTTATGACTCATAATCCTCATTGATTTAAATAAGTATTTGTGCCATTCAACAAATGTTTCAGCATCCAACAGCAGCACTTATAAACAAGTGCCATGTTTTAGACTAGGGATGGGCACAAACCAAAACATGAACCATGGTTCATGCATGAACCTGACCAGTTCATGAAACATGCCTCCCATGAACTGCCCCTGAGATGTTTGGGAGGTTAGGAGAGGGTTTGTGCTTTCCCTTCCTGAATTGACTTTCACAGGCACCCCATGGCTGCATGGTGCCTGTGGAAGCTGCTCCTGGGAGGAAAGACAGTTTAAACTGCCCCTGCCCCTTTCCTCAAGCCTTTTGCCCTGAGGAAGGCAGAGGAAGATAGTTCAAGCTGTCTTCCCTCCAAGCCCCAACTAAGCCCATGGGGAGACTCTCCCCACAGGATGTGTTGTTTTGAGGACCCTACTGGACTGTCTAGTTTCAAACAGAGACCCTCTCCCTGATCTTTCTTCCCTTCCTTAGCTGGCCTGCCAGGGCTGGCTGGCTCGGGAAGGGAAGAGAGACCAGGGAGAGTGATCTCTCCATTGTACCCTATGGGCCCATAGAATACAATGGAGTGATCATGGGCTGCAGAAGTGAAAGGGAAGCATTTAAATGCCTCCCCCTCCCTCCCCCAACCATGCAATTACTGTAGGTCAGCTAGGGCAGTGACAGGGTGGCATTAAAATGACTCTCCTTCCCTCCCCCAGCCATTTTGAACCATGAACCAACAACCCTTGAACTGGTCTGGGAAACATAGTGGTTCAATTGGTTCATGGTTCATTCAGTTTGTGCAATCAAATGAACCACCAACTAAACAAACCAACATTTTCCTGGTTAATCCCATCTCTATTGCGGATGGTGGGAGGAGTTTGCTAAGTAATGGAGAAGGCAATCACCTTTTCTTATCTGGGAGAACCAGGTTTGATTCCCCACTACTCCACTTGCACCTGCTGGAATGGCCTTGGGTCAGCAATAGCTTTTGCAGGAGTTGTCCTTGAAAGGGCAACTGCTGCAAGAGCACTTTCAGCCCCACCCACCTCACAGAATGTCTGTTGTCGGGGAGGAAGGTAAAGGAGATTGTGAGCCACTCTGAGATTCTGAGATTCAGAGTATAGGATGGGATATAAATCCAATACCTTCTTCTCTAAACATGAAAGCAGTATCTTACAATAGTAATGATACAAGAGTGGGGGAGGGGGGATTCACAGTGAACACATGACAGGAAAAAATTTAGTGCTGGAGTTTGTTTAGATATCCAGATGGGACAAAATATCTGCCAGTGAGCATGAGAGAGCAGAACAGAAGCAAAGCTCATTACTACTAGCCAGAGGTCTAAAGACCACAGATTTCCTCTTGTCCCAGGAAGATTACAATCTTCAAGAAGTAGGGTTTTGCTTCAGCCATCAGCCAAAGAAGGAATAGCAAGATAGCAGTCACCAGCTGCTCAGAGAAGCATATAAAGAGAGCCCAGACAGGACCGGCACTATGGCACATAGTGCCCTGGGCAGACTCGTGGCCTACTGCCCCCATGCCGCCATGGCACCATGCCCCCCTGCACTGCCTCCTCCCCCCATGCTTCCTTCTCCCTCCCCCCCCCCGTGCCTCCTCCTTCCCTTCCCCACCAGGTCTATTTCAATACCCGGAACTGGCAGTCAAGCACCACGCTCCAGGTCTATCTAAAGGCGCGCACACACACACACACACCGCTGATCAGCTGATCAGAGGAGGCTGGGGAGCAGGCAAACTAAGCGTTTGCCTAGAGGGGAGGGGGTAAGGCCAAATTTGGCACCCCACCATGCCAACACCCTAGGCAATTGCCTCGTTTGCCTAGTGGGTGAGCAGGCTCTGAACCCAGAATAACTTGGAGAGGGGCTTTGCATCAAACTGAATTAAGCCTGTTGTTTGCAAGTCAATTTGGGGTCAAATGATGGGATACAAAGCTTTCAAATAAATAAAATCCCTGTAAACCATTACAAAAACCAAGGGTTTTTTGGAAGGCATGGTCTAGATGATGGCGAAATCATACTTTTAATCCATTCAGTGGAAAAGAGGAGCAGTCCAATGAATTGTCCAATGAATCATGGAGAGGGGCCTAAAGCTCATTTACTTCCCACCTACTGCCTCAAGGCAATTTTTGAAACACTAGATGTGCCTGCAGGCAAAAGATGTTTCAATTTAAAAATATATCCAAAACGCCCATAAATGTCTTCCATCTAAAAACAGCACTCTAAAGACTCTTTGGTGCTCTGACCCAGTTCCGAGATTCAGAATATACAAAACGCCATCAAGTCGAAACTGTTTCCCCCTGTAAGTTTGTGCCAGCATTAAATCCTCATACGGTTGGCTATACCAATAACATATTATGGACAAGGACAAGTTCCGGCAAGATGGCCTGGTAACGCAGGTGCCTGTCCAAGCGCTCTTGGATGACACTTGGGTTGCAAGCCTTAGGGAGCGACCCCCGGCTGGGTCCCTTCTAAGGAGGTGTCTGGGGACACCCCCGCAGCCAAAGGGAGCTTACAGAGGATTGAAGGGAGCAGTGGAGGCTTCTCTTTTCAACTTCTGTCTTCCCTGGGCCGAGGCTTACAACTGCTCTATAGCTCAAACTGGGCCGCCGGAGAAAGGAGCGCCTGAAACTACAGCGATTCTAAACGTTAGCCCTGAAAGACTAAGTAAAAGAGGTTTGGAGAGATTTTGTACGAAACAGCCTGGACCGGGAATAAGGGGCAAAATACCTGGTGCTGAGAAGGCGAGTTTCCCTCAGGGCTGAAAAGCGAAGAAGCCGAAAACAATCCAAGCGGAACGGATAGCAGCAAACCGACGAGGTGAGCGAGGAGCGGATCCCCCCCCCTTCTTACTCTTCTCTGAAGAGACGGGACACGCGATAGTTTGTTTGACTTCTTATTATCTTTACCCTCTTATCTTGGTGAAGAGGTAATAGAGGGGAGGACGGCCAGAAGGCATGGAAATTAATTAAGACTGAGAAAAAAATATATAGAGTGGAGACGGGAACGGAGGAAGGGAATGTGAAGAAGGAAGGAGGAGGTTGAAAGGAAGGAGGGGGTAGTGGTAAAGATGGACATAAATAAAAAGATGAAAAGAAATGACTGAATGAGAATTTTGGAAGTGTGGAGAGTGGAGAACGGGGAGAGAGAAAGGGAAGAGCTGGAGAGCTAGAGAGTGCAGAGGCTTGAAAGATGGCGGAGGCTGGTAGCGTGTGAAGAGGGACAACGGAGGACGGTGTGGAAGAAAGGAGGTGGAGGTGGTTCTTAGCGGCTCCTGCCGCGGCTGCCTCCTCTTTGAAGAGTGGGTGATTATCCTGTTTCATTTTGAGACTCTTGACTGCCGCTTTCTTGCTTTGCGCCCGCGTTTTGGAACTACTTGGGCTTTATATGGCGTCACTGAAAGCTTGATTAGAACTCATTAAAGGTGTAGAGGCTCCTGGGAAGAAGAAGGAAGAAGGGAGAGAAGACTTCTGGGACTTGTAGTCCGGGACTCCAAGCAAGGGTGAAGTATCTGCTTAGACTGAACTGACGTTACTTTGTTTTATTTGTTTTTCTTGTTGCTTGATACAACGCTGAACTAATTGAACTAATGTCTCCTACCCTGGTGATTTGAATGCTGATACCATGAATGTTGTTATAAATTGTTGAGTGCTGAACTCATTGGGACTTGTAGTCTGGAACTTTAAGCAAAGGTGAAGCTCTCAGTTAGACGGATTTGGCTCCACTTTGTTTTTCTTGTTTTCTTTGCTGCTTATTGTAATGTATTGAACTGATTGGTCTAACAACTTTGATCTAATTGATTATAACCTTGCTGTATTTTTCTGGGTTTTGAGCTCTCTGGTTAAATTGACCACCACAGTATACTGCCTGTGTAATTGATATAATTAAGTATTGAAATCCTAGCTTGACTATAGAACTCATATTAATATTGCTTGGGTTCATAAAGTTTTAGCAAATTTAAGGAAAAGCATAAAAGGGGTATTTGTGATAATACTGGAGAACATAAAGAGAGATAAAACCAGCATTTAAAATGGATCCTAAAATTAAGAAAGCACCCCCAGCCCAAGCTACCCCTCCTGGCCTAGGGAAATCTGCTACTTCAGCATTGAATCAGGATGCTGTTGAAAAATTACATGCCACAATGTTGGCGGGTTTTAAGCAGAACCAGGAGGCTTTGGAAGAGATTCAGGCAGAATTAAAGGAAGATATTAGAAAAACAAATGAAAGGATGGATGAATTTCAAAGGCAAGTCCTAGCAAATGTACAACAAGCACATAAGTTGACGGCTAAGGTTGATGTGCTGGAGGAGCAGGGGAAAACTATGGCTGCTTCGATGAGAGAAGTTAAAAACACCACATCAGACTTAGAGGATAGACTGGATAAAATGGAAATGGACCAAGCGGTATAAACTGAGATTTCAAAATGCGCAAGAAGAAAAAGGCGAAGACTTACATAAACAAATTGAAGAGATTTTGAACCCAGATGGGGAACAGGAGATGAAGGATATAGGCTTAGAAATTGATTGGATAAAAAGAATAGCAACGGCATATACAAAAAAGAACAACCTGCCAAGGGAAATTCACGTAAGATTTATGAGAGTCTCCACATGTGAGAAGATCCTGAGAACTTCAAGAGGAAATGAGATAATGTGGAAAGGAAACAAGATTAAAATCATGAAAGATATTCCCTGGAGGGTAAGACAAAGAAGAGAAGGCTACAGGAAGCTAGTGGCGTGGTTGGTTGACCAATCCATCTCCTTCAAATGGCTGATACCAGAAGGAATTTTTTTCGTGTACCAAGGTAAAAGATTCAACATAACATCCTCGGAGAAAGTGCAAGAGTTCTGGATGGAATATATTGATAATCAAGAGACTGAAACGGAAGAAGAGCAAGAAAGAGAAGAAGCTTCAAGCAGCACCTATAGGCAAAGTACAAAGAAGAGGAAAAATGGAAAAATAATGACAAGATCGCAAGCATCGAAAGAGAAAAGAGAAATATTAGATAGTAATCTAGGACAGAACAATGGATAAGATGGGACTAAAGATAATATCAGTGAACATCAATGGCTTAAATGAACCGCATAAAAGGAGTAAGATATTTCTTCAGCTCAAGAAGACCCAGTCTGATATAATATGTATTCAAGAAACACACATCAAAAAGGAAGATCAAAGATATCTACAAAATAAGAAATTGGGTACCCTCTACCATTCTTCCGATCTCAGGAGAAAAAGAGGAGTAGCTATATATGTGAAAGAATGGATTAACTCTAAGCTACTCTATTGTGATGGTTCTGGCAGAATTGTGTTGGTGGAAGTCGAAGTGGAAGGTAAAAAGATGATTATAGGGAACATCTATGCTCCCCATAACAACCAAGATAAATTTTTTGCTGAATTGTATAAGAAGTTAATTGAATTTGAAAATACAAGTTATTGTATCCTGGGAGACTTCAATGCTGTACATGACGTTCTTAAAGATAAAAAAACTGGGAAGAAAGGGGGGGGGGGGAAAGGCTGCATGGCCTACTTCCCCAAACCTTCTTTAAGATGGCAGATGAACTCAACTTGGTGGATACTTGGAGAATGAAGAACCCCCAGACGTCAGACTTTACCTTCCATTCTCAAGTGCATGATACATGGTCCAGATTGGACATGTGTTGGATGTCAATATCAGTGGCAATAGCAGTGGAACAGGCCGATATACTCCCAAAAGTTTTTGCTGACCACAACCCAATACAGATAACTCTGGGAAAGTCAACCCCTAGGACTCGTTGGACATTAAATACGCAAATCTTAAAAGATAAAGAATTTGTATTGGACTCAAAAAAAAAGATAAAAGTGTTTTTTGAACAAAATCGGGAACATGATACCCCAATCCAAATAATATGGGACGCCTTTAAAGCTTTTTTTAGAGGTTTAGCAATTTCCTACTCAGCTAAAAAAAAGAAACAAAGAACCCAAAAGTATAATGATCTATTGGACAAACTACGTAGACAAGAAAACATCCAAAAAGTAAATAATACAGAACAGATTAAAACAAGGATCCACGCCTTGCAACACCAAATAAATCTACTGCTATCAGAGGAGCTTGAGAGGAAACTAAAATGGACTAGACAAAATTACTTTGAGAACGCGAATAAAACTAGTAGATGGTTAGCCTTCAAGCTGAGAAAAGAAAGAGAAAAAAAAGTTATCAGATCATTGAAGGACGAGAACCAAATAGAAATGGTCAAAGAGGAACAATTGAAAGAAATCGTGAGGAAATTCTATCTGAAGCTATATAAGAACCAGCAAGTATCTGAGCCCCAGCAAGATGAATATTTAAAACAAGCCAAGATTAAACAAATTACAAACCAGCAACGGGAATCTCTGGAAAATCCGATAACAATGCAAGAAATTGTGGAAGCGATTCAAGGCCAGAAAAATAATAAGACTCCTGGCTTAGATGGTTTGCCGATTGAGTTTTATAAGTGTTTTGAAGAGGTGCTTTTAATACCATATAAACGTGTTTTGGAAGGAATAAGAGAGACAACTAAAATACCTGAATCATGGCTGGAGGCGTTAATTACATTAATATATAAAGGTGGGACTGAACCTACAGACATTAAAAATTACAGACCGATCTCATTGCTGAACGTGGATTACAAAATTTATGCGACCATACTAACAAACAGGCTTAAAAAGATTATCCCGAATATTATACATGAAGATCAATCTGGTTTTATTCCCGGAAGAGTAATGAGACAAAACGTTAGAATATTAATGAGTGTTCTGGAATACTATAAAGAACATCCAGATAAACAACTTGCGGTAATTTCATTGGATGCAGAGAAAGCCTTCGATAATGTAAATTGGAGCTTTATTTTCAAAACCTTAACATCAATTGGCTGTGGAGAAAACTTTGTAAACTTGATCAGGTCTATTTATGCAAGCCAAAAAGCGAGAATAAATGTTAATGGCTCCCTGACGGACCCAATAAAGATTGAGCAAGGCACAAGGCAAGGCTGCCCGCTGTCCCCTATTCTCTTTGTTCTAGCATTGGAACCGTTACTGCAAATGATCAGAGAAGATTCGGAAATCAAAGGAGTGAGAATTAAAAAGGAAATCTATAAAACGCAGGCTTTTGCTGATGACATATTAATTACGTTGGAAAATCCAAACTCCTCAATTGGAAAGTTGATGTCTGCTTTAAAACAATATGGGGAAGTAGCAGGTTTCAAAGTCAACTATCAAAAAACTAAGTTCTTAGCTAAAAATATGACGAAAGAACAAATATCTGAATTAGAAGTTGAATCAGGATTTGGCTATGAAAAAAAAATTAAATATTTAGGTATAAATCTAACAGCAGAATTGAAAACTCTGGTAAGAGATAATTATGAAAAAATATTAAAAGAAATTAAAACTGACTTAGAAAAATGGAATGAACTGCAAATCTCTTTACTGGGAAGGATTGCAACAGTCAAAATGAATATACTGCCGAGAGTGCTGTTTTTATTTCAGATGATCCCTATCATCCTCCCAAAATCCTTTTTCAAACAACTTAATAAAATAGTGGCAAAATTTGTTTGGCAAAACAAAAAACCTAGGATCAAACTGAAAGTCCTACAAGATAAGAAGGAAAGAGGTGGGTTTGCCCTACCAGAATGGCAGATCTACCACAAAGCGTGCATCTTGACTTGGATCAAAGACTGGCTGTTATTAGAAAATAAAAGACTTTTAACTCTGGAAGGTGCGGACCTTGTTAAAGGTTGGCACTCGTATATATGGTACGAAGACCCCAAAAAAGGGAGTATCTTTTTTAGACACGAAATAAGAAAGTCTTTGTTCAAGATTTGGGCTGAAATTAAAAAACAAGTATACAGATATTCTCCCAGATGGCTCTCCCCAGTGGAAGCTTCAGTGCACCCCAATCTTTTTTGCTGGGGAAACCACCTTACTTATGAATCGCTACTGGATCCTAAACATGAATTGAAAATCGAGGAAAATGTGGATATGGATTGGTGGCTTAAAATGCAAGTTAAATCAAGATATAAAAAGGACAACGAAGTAGGATTCTCCAAAAAGTTAAATGAATTTGATTGCATTATATTAGGAACTGACCGGAAGCTTACTTCAAAAATATATAACTGGCTACTCGATTTGAAAATGCAAGACGAAAATGTGAAGGAAAATTGGATTAAATGGTTACAGGATTTTGGTTATACCATCGAATTAAGCGAATGGGAGAAAATATGGAAAGAGAATTTGAGATTGACAAAATCTGCCCAGCTAAAAGAAAATCTATATAAGATGGCTCATCGATGGTATTTTACCCCAGAAAGGCTTTCCAAAGCCTTCCCAAATGTATCGGGATAAATGCTGGAAGTGTGATAAAGTAAAAGGTTCTTTGTTCCATATATGGTGGAAATGTGACCTTGCAAAAAAATACTGGGTGCAAGTTTCGCTCTGGTGTAAAAAGATGTTAAAGATTAATATCCCGCATGTGCCAGAATTGTACCTATTGAACATATGTAAAATCCCTATATCTAAAACAGCGAAAAAGTTATTGTTTTATATTATTACAATAGCGAGGACCTTATTTGCTAAATATTGGAAAACGTCTCAGATACCATCCAAAAGAGAGTTTATGTTAAATCTTTTAAATGCTGCAGAAATGGATATGTTAACATGTAGATTGAATGACGGGAACATGGAAGAGTGTGAGAAAACGTGGCATCCAATGTATGAATGGGCAAAAAAATTGGGATTTGAATGGTCTTGAATAGAGATATTAATATTACAAATATTTAGTTTCTTGTATATTCGCTCCAGAAGATAAAATGTATATAGGATTATGAATAACATCTTTCTTGTTGTTGTTATTGTTGTGAATGCTGAATTGTTGTTTAGTTGTTATTTCTTTGGTTGTTTATTGTTGTTGTTTTCTTTTTGTTGTTGTGCAATGTTATAATAAAAATGTTAAACTGAAAAAAAAACATATTATGGACATAGATAGGGATGGGCATGAACTGAAGTTTGAGAGAAAGTTTGGCCAGTTTGTGGTTCACAAAGTGAAATTCATGGTAGGTCAGTCAACATGAACTTTCCTTGAACTTCCATGCTGTTTGTGGTTTGTGAATGGATAGAATTCCAGAGAGACTGTCTCCATTCAGTCTAAATGTTTACCAAACCTCAATGCAATTGGGTGAGGTAGAACTTGGAGGGTATGCAGAGGAGCAACTCTAGCTTGCATAGGATCTGTTCTATACATTCCTGAATTAGAGATATCGTATCTTCTTGCCATGAGTTTGGAATTTGACCTTCTTCCTGTATCTTTTCAATGAGGTGTTTAAATGGTAAAAGAAGGATTCTTCATATGCTTTATAAAACTCACCTGGTAAACCGTCTGGTCCTGGTGACTTGCCATTCTTTTGGGCAGTTAATGCCTCTCCAAGCTCCCTTATTGTTATAGGTTCATTCAGAATTTTTTGTTGTTCTTCTGTAAACTTGTTAAGGTTATTTTGTTTAAGGTATTATTCTAGGTTTATTTTATCAACTTGCTTGTCTTCATATAATTTTTTGTAAAATTGTTCTACAATTTGTCACATTTCTAGTTTTTGGGATTTCTCTTTGTTATTCTTATCTCTCAATGTTGTAACTATTCTTTTAGCCTTGTCTTTTCTCATCTTATAGGCCAACTATCTTCCAGGTTTGTCAGCGTGCTCAAAAAAGTTTTGTTTAGCATATCTTAATTTAATCTCCACCTCTTCCATAAGAATTAAATTCATTTTTTGCTGCATTTCTCTCACATTTTTTTGAAATTCATACTTTGTTGGGTGCTTTTTAAGATTCTTCTCAGCTTCTCCCATTGTGACATTAAATTTTGAGACTTTCAACTCTTTCTTTCTTCTTTTTAATGCAGTATCTAATTGCAAGACCCCTGTAGAAAGCTTTTGCAGTGTCCCACACTGTTTGCATCTTTACATCTTGTGTTGTATTTTGTTTAAAGAAAGTTTCCATTTCTAGTTTAGTTTCTTTAAGGAAGTCTTTCAGAACTGCTGTTGAATAATTAGTTTAGACAATCAATTTCATTCAGGATGAAAGATGTTTTCAAAAAAGTCCACAACAGAGAATCAATATCCAAGAATTTCTTTAAAGTGCAAGTGTTTTCTCATTCCCTTCATAGAGTAAGAAAAAAGTGCTTGTGCTAGTCTACTGTAAATTGATTAAAGTTCTTGAGAAATTCTTTTTTCAATCTCATATTACAGTTCAATATTAAAGTTCAATAAAGTTCAAGTGGCATGGACAGTTTGTATAGCCTCAATGGGTACTGTCGACCTGTGGAGCTGTTTCCTTATAATAATTCTTCAAGAGGCATTACATAGTCCTTATCAATCCAAATGGACAACAATATTTCAAGCATAGTTTTCTGAGAATTTGCCGGTGGCTATTTAATCCACAAGGGAGTTTTTAATGTTAGGTAGGGATGAGTGATAGCTGGACTATAAGGAAGGCCGAATGCAGAAGAATAGATGCTTTTGAGCTGTGGTGCTGGAGAAGAATCTTGAGAGTCCCTTGGACTGCAAGAAGATCAAATCAGTCCGTTCTAAGGGAAATCAACCCAGATTGTTCCCTGGAAGGTCAGATGCTGAAGCTGAAGCTCAAATACTTTGGCCACCAAATGAGAAGGGAGCACTCCATGGAGAAGATCCTGATGCTGGGAAAGAAAGGCAAAAGAAGAAGAACAACAAATGGATGAGTGGTGCATGAGAGCCAGATGTGCATGTTTGATCATGCCCACTTGATCTAGAGGAGAGGGCTGGATGAGTTTGGTCGGACTGCTTGTGATTGCATCCATAGTTGCACAAAAATATTTTTAATCACATGCCATAGCAGCAGTAAAAATCAAAAAGAAATGAACAAACTGAGCTGAACCAAAATATGGATAAATTATCTGGTTTAAACAATTTTATTAATAACATATGGTAACAATGTCTGTTTATATCATTACTATCCCTAACCCATATGATATTTTCTAATCCCCCCTCCCTCCATTACTAGACTCCTGCCGAAGTTATATACTTGAGTTCACTTATAAAAGTACCTTAACCAATCAAAGTTCAATATCTCCCTTTTCTTATACTCATTATTAAAAAATTGTCCAATGTCTTTTTACATTCCACTCTTTCTCTATATATCCTCTAAATTTTCTCCACTCCCTTTTAAACACTTCCAAATCATAGTCTCTTAAAATTCTTGTTAGTTTGTCCATCTCACTCCATGATAAAACTTTCACAATCCAGTCCCATTTCTCTGGTATTTTTTCTTGCTTCCACAACTGCGCATACAGTGTCCTAGCAGCTGAGAGCAAGTACCAAATTAGAGTTCTATCTTTTGGAAATTTTTCCATTTGTAATCCCAACAGAAAAGTCTCTGCAACTTTCTTAAAGTCGTATCCCAAAATTTTAGATATTTCTTGTTGTATCATCTGCCAAAACTTTTTCGCGTTTCTACAAGTCCACCACATATGATAAAAAGAACCTTCATGTTTCTTACATTTCCAACATCTATCCAACATCTTTTTACTCATCTTTACCAGTTTTTTCGGAGTCATATACCACCTATACATCATCTTGAAACAGTTCTCTTTAATGCTCTGATGTTGATATTCTCATAGAGTTCTTCCAAAGATATTCCCATATATCCATCTGTATTTCCTTATTTACATTAATTGTCCATTTAATCATTTGAGATTTTACTACTTCTTCTTCTGTAGACCATTTCAACAGTAATTTATATATTTTTGATATTAATTTGTCATTATCTCCAAACAGAACCTTTTCCAATTTCGTTTGCTTGCGTCTGATTCCATCAGATTTAATATTATTCTCCATCAAACTTTTTATTTGTTGCATTTGAAACCAGTCATACTTGTTGTTTAGCTCTTCGGCAGATTTTAATTCAACTTTATCACCTTGGATCTTTAGCAGTTGATTATATGACAACCCTCTCTCTTCATCAGATTCAACTGTTATTTTTATTATTTATTATTATCTTTGTTATTTTTATTACTTCTGCTGGCACTATCCATAATGGCTTTCTTTCATCACCATATTTCTTACATTTTATCCATGTATTTAACAAGTTGTTTCTAATATAATGGTGAGAAAAAAGACCATCCATCTTTTTTTCCCCATAGTACATATAGCATGCCAGCCGAATTTATTTCCATGAGCTTCTAACAATAAAAGCTTTTTATTTAACAGCATCATCCAATCCTTTATCCACGTCAAACAAACTGCATCATGATATAATCTTAAATCTGGAAGCTGAAATCCTCCCCTCTCTTTAGCATCAGTTAAAATTTTCATCTTAATCCTTGGTTTTTTCCCAGCCCATACATATTCTGAGATCTTCCTTTGCCATTTATTAAATTGTTTACTATCTTTCACAATCGGAATAGTTTGGAACAAATACATTATTCTTTGCAAAATGTTCATCTTAATTGCAGCAATCCTACCCAACAAAGACAGATTAAGTCTATTCCATTTCATCATATCTTCATCCATCTTACACCATAACTTTTCATAGTTGTTTTTGTACAAATAAATATTCTTTATTGTTATTTCTAGACCTAAATATTTAACTTTAGAATTTTGATTTCTCTTTATTTATATAGTCATGTCATTTCTCCATATTCTTTTATCTTAGCTAGCAACAAAGGTACCACTTGTATCGGATTTTCAGTTATAAACACAATACCATCTGCAAATGCTCTATATTTATAAGAAAATCCTCTAATTTTCAATCCTTTTATCTCTTTGTCATCTTGTATTTGCATTAGCAGAATTTCAAGAGTCATTATAAACAACAATGGTTAAAGCAGACATCCTTGTCTTGTACCTTTGCTCACCTTCATTTCATTTGTAAGGTCTGCATTTATACACAATTTTGCGTGTTGATCCATATATATTGCTTATGTCATTCTTATGAAATGCTCGCCCAGATTTATTTTTCCATTACTGCAAACATAAAGTCTCAATTTATATTATCAACGGCTTTTTCTGCATCTACAAAAAATAACACCACCTCTTTTTCTGGATGTTTCTCGTAATATTCTAAAATATTTACAACAGTTCTTACATTGTCACTTATTTGCCTTTTAGGGAGAAATCCCGCTTGATCTTCCTTTATAAAATTAATCAAATATTGCTTGAGTCGTTCTGCCAAGATTCTTGTATATATCTTATAGTCATTGTTTAATAATGAAATTGGTCTATAGTTCTTTACATTTCTGACATCTCTATCTTCCTTGGGAATCAACGAGATTACAGCTTCTTTCCAAGTATTTGGAATTTTCCCTTTTATTCTTATCATGTTCATCAATTTTTGCAATTTTGGTACCATCTCATCTTTAAAAGTTTTATAAAGTTTAGTTGTATATCCATCCGGCCCAGGAGCCTTACCTACTTTCATTACATTTCTTGCTGCTTCAATTTCAATTTTTTCTATTGGATCATGCAAAACCTTTTTCATATACTCAGTCAAGGGTGCTATTTTAATATTTCGTAAAAACTCTTCCATTTCTTATTTTTTTTATTTTCACACCTTTGAATAGATTTGCATAATATTTAAAAAATTCTCTTTTAATTCCTTCTTGGTCTACTATCTCTTTTCCGCTAGCCACGATTTTATTAATAATTTTATTTTCTTTCTTTTTCTTCAGTTGCCAAGCTAAATACTTCCCAGGTTTATTCGTACCTTCAAACGATTTTTGTTGCAAACTTTTTAAATTCCATTCTAATTCTTTATTCAACAAATGTCTTACTTGAGCTTGTAATATAGTAATTTCCCTTATTAATTTCTTTTTCCCTGGTCTTTTTCTTAGTTCCTCTTCTTTTTTCTTTATTTCATTTTGAATGTCCAACATCTGCTTTTCTTTTGCCCTCTTATCTTTATTATTCAATGTAATCAATAGTCCTCTCATTATTGCTTTGTAAGTATCCTAAACCGTCTGGAATTCTATACCATCAGTATCATTTATTTGGAAAAAAGCTTTAGTTTCTTTTTCTAGAAATGTCACAATATCTTTAACTTGTAACAAATCCTCATTTATTCTCCATCTTCTTGTTTTCTTTTGCAATTTTGTAGCCCAAAATATTGGATTATGATTTGCACATATCTTTGGTAGAATCTATACTTTTCTGGTTGGGAGGCCCAAACTTTTAGAGCCCCATAGCATATCAATTCTAGAAAAAGTATTATGTCTTGCTGAAAAGAAAGTATAGTCTCTTACTTCAGGGTTAAATTTTCTCCAAATATCCTCCAAACTTTCTTGTTTAACCAACTCAAAAAATGATTTTGGCAGTCTCCCTTCTTTATTATTGCTCTTTTGGCCAGACCTATCTATATTGTTTTATATTGTTCCATTGAAATCACCCATCATCAAGATCTGGTCATAGGACACTTCATCCAACTGTCGATTAATGTCTTTTTAAAAAACATCTTTTGCTCCATTAGGTGCATATAGTCCTAGTAACAACGTTTTCTTTGCATCCATCATCACTTCCACTGCTATATATCTTCCATCTTTATCTTTATATATCAATTTTGGTTCTAATTGTTCTTTAATGTAAAAGACCACACCCTTTTCTTTTGATCCGCCAATGAAAAAAATTCCAACCCCAATTGTTTGTTTCACAAAAATTTGTAATCTTTTTGAACTTCCTGTAAACAAATTATATTACATTTTTGTTTTTTAATCCAATGAAATGTTGCTTTTCATTTTTGTGGTGAATTTAGTCCATTTATATCCCAAGATAATAACTTGTAATCCATTATGATGCAAAGTCTTTATTCTCTTCAAAAAAAACTATGCATCTCTTGCTCATTCCTTATTGTAATCCTTCTTCCACGTTGCTCAAAGCCCAAACCTTTGGGTATTATCCATCTATATCTCGTTCCCTCTGCACGTAGCTTCTCTGTTAACTTCTTGTATTTCTTCCTGTCGTTTATCACTTGTCTTGGCAGCTCTGTCATTATTTTGACTCTGCTCCCTTCCACTATCAGAGCCTTTTGAAAATTTTTATTCAGAATTTTCCCTGCCATGTCTTTTGTCCTTAGTTTTATAACTATATATCTTGGTAAGCCTTTATCTTTTGCATATGATGAATTAACTCTATAGATACTGTCAAACATGTTTCTGGACCTTTCAGGATCTTCCTCTAAATAGTCAGCAATTATTTTCACCATATAGTCCATTAAATCAGTTCTCTCCCCTTCAGGTATTCCTCTCAGACCCACTTGAGTTTCCATTAATCTGCAGTCATGTACTGTTACCTTCTCTTGAAGCTTTAATAAGGTGGAAGCATGTATATCAACTTTCTCTTCAACATCCTTGACTCTGTTTGTAACTATACCCAATTCATTTTTAAAATCTTCAACTTCTTTTTTAAGGTCTCCAAGGTCTCTTATCCTTCTTAAGCTCTTTTTTACAAGCTGTTAACATCTTCTCCACACCCTTCATAATCCTGGCCTCCATGGTATCAAACTGACTTTGCTTTTTATCCAAAGAGTGGGTTTTTGCACGAGTTTGTCTTTCTTCTGACATAAAAAAACCTTTAAAAAATCAAAAATTCCAATTCTAAATCCAACACCAAGTATAGTAGCTTAGAACTTGCTCTTTAAAATAAGACTAATTTCGCCCCTCTCCGACCTTCCTGGGCTGAAATATTGATTTTTAACAGTTTTTGGCAATTTTCCCTTCTTCAAAATGGTGATTGTAATTTCTCTATGGTTAAAATTCCTAGCAAAGGCCTTCTTCTTGCTCCTCTCACCTTCAGCTTTTACTTCCTGGTTCACTAAGCCCAGCTCTCGTTCTCCAAATATCGCGGTCTTTAGAATGCTTGTTGTGTTGATTGCAAGTGTAGAGCCATAACACCGAAGCATACGTCAGTGATCTCAGGTATTCAAAACAACCCTCTTCTTTCCCAGATTCTATCAAAGTCTTTAACATAGTCCAAATTTCAAGTTTCCTCTTCTTCCCCTCTCTTTTTTTGTTATTCGATTTTTCCCACCTTTCAATGTTATTTAGATTAGCTTAGAAAAGTCCCGGAGCGAGAGATTGTAATCAAAGTACCTTTAACGACTATGCCTCTTAAACTTTGGTCTTGTCACTTCTCAGATGCTTATCAGTCCCAAAAGAGAATGAGATCCAGCCTGGCTTATGCCAATTAAATGGCTCTTTAATCCTTTGTAGATGTTGAACGACACTACTTTTCTCCGCCGGTCCTCAAGGCCTCAGAAAGACCCCCTCCGAGATCAATCATTAGCCGAGGTTAACCGACTCAAAGTTTTTCTGTACGTAATCCTGGACAAATCTCTATCTGAGAAATGTAGGCAGGAAGCCCCAAAAGGCTTCTTACTACCCTGAACAAAGAATTAAGTTTTCCCCTTATTCAGGAGACGTCAGCTCAGCTGGAATCTCAGACTGGAAGCCCCAATATGGATAAATTACCTGTGTACATTCCTTCCAGGTATTTGGTTAAGTTCTATGTTTTTGAGTATCCCCTCAATTCACCTTTCTGCATTACTCTTTTATCACTGTTTTATCACTGTTTTTATGTACTTCTCAATTGTATTTGATATTTGAATTATTATTTGTATGATCCTGTAATGTTGTTGCAAGCTCTCCATGTTATGGAGAGAATGGCATAAAGTAAATGCTTTCCTCAAACAGTATAGAATAGCCTGTGTGTAAAAACAAAGCCCAACCTTCTCAGGTTCCATATAGCCATGTTGGCCAGTCCATTTTCCTCATCCATGTTTCTGAGGATATAAAAAGAATAATTTGAGCAACCTCTGACAGGGCTTTGTAAAACACTTCACTCTTTATCTACGATTCACCTGCTATTTCAGCTCCCAAACTATCTTAAACAAAGATTGCCAACTGTGCTGATATATGCCAAGTTATGTGATGTGTTCTGAAGGGGCAGACAGCTTAAACCTATGCAGCCACTGCTTAAGCAAGACATTCTGTCAGTACTTACTAACCTTAAGAACATTACTGTCAGCTCAGAACAGTGATGAGAAGCATCCCATCTGTCTTCTTATATTTCACGTCACTATTGCAAAGCAATAAGTGTACTTACCTATCCATCACTGTCACCATTTCTTACATCTAAAAAGATTTTTAACATACTAATATAGATTCCCCTGCTAGTACCTCATCCCCTATCCAGCTCTGAAAGCAGGAGATCAAAATATTATTATTAGAATAAAGAAACGATAATTTGGGGTGTAGACAGACAGACAGAGAGAAGAAAGAAAGAAAGAAAGAAAGAAAGAAAGAAAGAAAGAAAGAAAGAAAGAAAGAAAGAAAGAAAGAAAGAAAGAAAGAAAGAAAGAAAGAAAGATGATAGATGATAGATAGATGGATGATAGATAGATAGATGATAGATGATAGATGATAGATAGATAGATAGATAGATAGATAGATAGATAGATAGATAGATAGATAGATAGATAGATAGATAGATAGATAGATAGATAGATAGATAGATAGATAGATAGATAGATAGATGGATAGATGCAGGGACCTGTACTAAAAAGGCAGAGTACAGAGAAAAGCTGACACATCAATAGGCCCACATATTTTTCCTTCATATTGACTACTGCGTAATAACCCATACCTGCCATGATGCTAGGTTTCCCCCACCTCTCCCTAACTCTTCTGGAAATGGCCAGCCAAACAGAAGTGAATCATTACAGAAGCGAACCATTACTCAGCCAGCTGCTTCAGAATAATTTTATGTTCAGTAGTTTTAAAAATCACTGAAAGGTACAGTTGAACCAACAGGGATGAAATTTCCCTTTTACATTCTTGGCATTAAGGCTTTCAAGGTATTTTCCATCTACAAACCAAAACTGCAACCTGACTAAGATGCATCCAGATAATCAACCTCCTCCAGCGTTGCCTGGAACTACAACACCACAATTTTCAAAGCAATTTCCAATGCAGAAATCACCAACCCAAAGTGCAAATGAAACCTCAGTGCCAACTCTTACTGAAAGCCAAGCAAGGCATATTTCATATAGTATTATTTATGTAGTCAGATCTACAATTGTACTGAATCAACACATAAATACAGACAATTAAAAGCAACACTTTGAAAACAGTCCCATTGATTTCAGCTTGCAACTCTGACATTTAAACCTTACCTCTCACAAGTTATTGAATGTACTTCAAAATAAAGCTAAGATCAAGTCTCATGCATTCTCCCCATTTTATTATTTATGTGCTTGTTTTATTGTGCAGCTTTTGGCTTTGGAAAACAGAAAATCTGAATGATGTATACTTTATAATGATGTTGCTATACAGAATTTTGTTTTGTCAGCTGTGCTCTTGTGTATTCTGGTCTATCATTTCTATATTTCTAAGCAAGTGGGTGGATATTTTTTGTTTGGTATTTTTAATTGAACTTCCCAGTGTATTGCTCCCCAAACAAATTTATCAGGAAACAATATTTCATCTAATAAATGGACAGTTTGTACATCAGATACAGTCATTTGCTGCTTATGAAAACTTCATGCTATAATGAAAGTACAAGGCTTAATAGTGTTGGAGCCCTTTTGGGGTGGTGCTCTAGTTTGATCTCTGGGCCAGTAATAAAAAGGCACTTGCACAATCTAGAGCTAAGAAGTCAGTAAGTCTGAACAGACTGAGAAACTAAAGCCTTGTTGAAGGGTCAAGGAATTCATTTAGGTCAGGGGTGTCAAACTCATTTGTTATGAGGGCCAGATCTGATATACAATAAGACCTTGTTGGGCCGGGCCATATGTGTACCTATTTAAGATTAGATAGTAGGGGTATAAACATAATTAAAGTTTAAAAAAAAAAACTTAAACCATGCTTAAAACATTAGCACTTATTGGTCTTAAATGTGCTTTCTTTGTATTTATCCCATGAGATCCAGGGAACCGGGTAAAGGAAGCTCTTTCCTTCCTTCCCCAGAGGACTAGGAGGGGGAGGAGCCTCAGCCAATAGAAGGAAGAGAGGCTTGACTCAGTAGCTTTGCTGTGTGATTGGGAGAGCCTGGAAAAACAAGCTCTTCCTCCCCAAGGGAGGAGCCTCAACCAATGGAGAAAATAGAGGCTTTGCTCTGTAGCTCCTGTGCAATTGAGCAAGCCTTGCAAAGCAAGCTGTGACACAGAAGGGAGCAAGAGAGAGAAGGAAGCAGATGACAGCCAGTTGCTCGGGGACCTGAAAGGAGCCCTCCAAGGGCCTGATTCGGCCCCAGGCCAGATGTTGACACCCCTGATTTAGGTGTTATATTGTACCAGCAATGCCAGGTCCAAATTGAGGATTTAAATACTTTCAGTATTTAGTCTTTCCCTGCCTGACCCAGGGCTGTAGCCAGGATATGGAAGGTTGGGGGGCATTTACAGTTGTCAGGGGGCACTCACACCTCCTGGTGCCCCACACAACCTTTCCTCTCCTCCCTCTCCCCTCCCTGCTGCTCTCCACCCTCCTTTCCACTAAAATAGTGCGCAGGGCCGGGGGCAGAAGCATCGCCCAGCCTTTCACACACTTAAAGCGACCGCCGATCAGCTGATTAAAGTGACTGCTCTCTCCTCCGGCCTTTCTTTCCTGGCCGACACTAAAATAACGTGTGCGGGACCGGGGGCAGAAACTGCCCCCAGCTGATCCATGGGCCCTTTAACTGGTGCCGGGGGCTGGGGGCTGCTTCTGCCCCTGGTCCCACATGCTATTTTAGTGGCGGAAATGGAGGGTAGTGGTGAAAGCGATTCTCCCTGCCATTCTCACCACTGCTGCCCTCCCTTCCCACCACTAAAATAGCGTGTTGGGCAGAAGTAGAAGCAGCCCCCAGCCCCCCAGCTGATCTGACCCTTTAACTGGTGGGAGGGGCTGGGAGCTGCTTCTGCCCCTGGCCCGACACGCTGTTTTAGCAGTGGGAAGGGGGATGGCAGCAGGGAGAGCTGCTTTTGTTGCAAGTCTTCCTTCCCCACCACTAAAATAGCATGCTGGCAGGGGCAGAAGCAGCCGGCAAGTGGCAACCCCCTGCTCCAGTTAAAGGGTCCACATGAGCCCCAACTGCTTCTGCTGCCAGCCCCGCAAGCAACTTCTCCACCACGCAAATCGCTCGTGGGGCCGGAATCAACCCCTGCGGACATGGCAGAGGACCCAGGGGCTGCTTGGGGTTTCAGAGTCGGGAGGCCTTGGGTAGAAGTTGGGGGGGCTGTGCCCCCACAGGCCCCCTCATAGCTACGGGCCTGTCCTGACCTCTGATAATAACCAGACTCTAATTCTGTCAAGTCTCCAAGGCATTCAGAGAATACAGTTTTCTTAAAGAGACACCATGAACTGTCAAATTGACATTTCTCCACCGATAAGCCACCAGCAATTACTTGGAAGCTAGGACTCATAAATAAATGTCAGTATTCCAAGTATAGGTATAACATCATTTCAGTGATCACTCCCCTCTTTGCTCTCTTGTGCTGTAGAATTAGGATCTGGTTCTTGGTAGTCATAGTAAAAACAATGTAGGCAGTTCCTGGAAGATGATATTTCCAATGGGTTTATGGACCAGTGGCTATTAAAATGAATTTACCATTCCCCAAGTCATACTCAGGCTCAGGATCTTCCCCAACAGGCTACAAATCTTATAATCAGCAGATATAAGAAGCCTAGTTGTGGCCAGGATGTGCCTTATGACACATAACACCAATGTATGTATCTTTGTAGAAATGAAAGGGAAAATAGACATTCAGTCCTGGTATACAGTCTTCCTAAAGTGAATTGTCTATTTCAACATTAACTTTAGCAGTATATTGTTGAGTCGATTGTCTCCATAAATACACAATTACTCCATTCTCTCAGGGGTCTTAGAGGCCTTATCAACAAACAGTACAGAAAATGAAAGGAGGACTGAAATCATTACATTATGAAGTCAGAATTATTAACATCTTGTTGCTTTTTCAGGCTATTCACCTTGGAATCAACCTGTTTGGAACAACTGGTGCAAGTAAATTCTTTGTTATTTATATGAATTGTACCTTGAATGTATCTGCACTACTGGGATTAAACAGCTGGTGTTCTCCACATCCCAGAATAAGAGGACCTGAAGCCTTGTTTTCTCCGTAAACATAAAGGGACACAGTTGCTGTTGTGCCAGCTGTTTTGAAATCTCCAGTGACAATAGTGATTTTCCAATCTTCTCCTGCAGGTAAAAACAAAATGAAAATGAGTGCCACTGACAGAGCAGTTTTATCTCAGGAACTATTGTCTGCCTGGAGAGCAGTGTGGTCCTGATTTTATTACAAATAATGCATCACTAAGCCTCCAGAACTGTTACAACTGTTCACTTACAAAAAGATGATGGTGCTCAGAGAGGTGAGGGATGAATTTAAAAAATGGGCATCTGTTTAAGTTGAAATTAAAATTTAAAGATAAATGGGGCCTAAGTTATAATAGGCTTAAAGACAGACTTTTGTGTTTTAAAATTATGTCAGTATACATTTCTAGGCACACAAACTGGGGCATAAGATTTCTCAAATATTATTAAATGTTTGTTTTTTAGATAAATGTGACTTGTTGTTTATCTCAAGCTCTTCAACATCTTCAAATCTGTGACAAATCTCAGGAGAACTGGTTGCTCACTAAACCCTGGGCAATTTCTGCAAACCTAACGTAATAATAACATGATAGTAAGCACACTTCAATATCTTCGTTTCTGTCCAGTTGCATTGTGTTTATTTAAACCAATTTTTATTGCTTTCCATTTACTAAGAGATAAGAGAAATAAAAGCAGTTGAACTACTGATAAAACAACCATGTTAAACTTCCATTTTAATCAAAGTAAAAAAAATAAATATGCAGTTAAAAAACTACTACTTATGTCTGTTCACCACATTTTTGTAAAAATATCTGTAAGTCAAGCAGGGAGGTGGCCAAAATAACATTTACAAACCCACTCTTTGAGCAGTTTAGTATTATTAGCATTTCAATATCTCTCCCCCCCCTATTAAAAGAAACTGAATTTTTACCATATTTGTGGGGGGGGGGCAGTGGGAGATGGGGTTTTTTGTTTGTTGGTTTTGATTTTAAGTTCTGGGTTTTTGTGTTTTGTTGTTGAGATTGGTGTTTTTATTTCCTCCTCTAAGTCTGTTCTCCTCTCTCCCAACCCCCATTTCTCCCACAGGTTCATTTTATTTTATGCTTTTAATTTTAAATTGAAAATTGTTTTCAAACTCAGTACGTTTTTAATTTTAAATTGAAAGCTGTTTTCAAACCCAGAGGAAAATGGAATTGGTTTTAACAACCCTTATTGTGGTTTAAATACAGGTAGGCAAATTAGGGAACAGAAACAAAGTATTAGTCATAAACTGTCCCCTTGTTGAATGTATAATATCAATGTATTGAATTTTACAACCTTCTCATATGAGTTCAGGAAAACAAAACTTATTCTTTAAAAACCTGTCTCCTGAGCCTGCTCCACCCACATTCATTCACCTCCCATACAATTGCTTTGTTTTAACTTCCCTACTCCCCCATAGAGCTGAATTGTTACTGACTCGTGCAGATACAGAAAACGCAGAACATACCACTTTTTTTAAAAAAAAAAAAAATCTGATTTTGATTTCTAACAGCATCATACAGAGAATAATTAAAACACAAGCTGATGAATAATAATTCTTGTCCTCATGAGAGGGCAGGGGTGTCTAAACTGTGGCACATGTGGCTCTTTCACACATATTGTGTGGCTCTCAGTGCTCCCACCACCCTTTCAGCCAGCTTGGAGAAGGCATTTTTCTCTTTAAATCACTTCTCCAAGCCAAGCCAGCCAGTGGCTTGGAGAATGCATTTAAAGTTAAAGTTGCATTCTTTCCACCATCTATCTCCCTCCCTCCAATATTTGATGTCCATGTCCTGCAGCTCTCAAACAGCTGACATTTATTCTGGCAAAGTGGGAGTCCAGTAGTACCTTTAAGACCAACCGTACTTCATTCCTCATCTGAAGAAGTGTGCATGCACGCGAAAGCTTACATTCTGAATAAAACTACAAAGTTTTATTCAGAATGTAAGCTTTCGCGTGCATGCACACTTCTTCAGACGAGAAATGAAGTACGGTGAGCAGAGCTACATATAGCTGGTGGGCTGTGGTTTAGTATTCCAATGGGAGCACAGCAAAATTAACAAGTTGAGAAAACCTTTGATCTGGGTAGCATTAGACATCACACAGGAATATAAAAAAGAACCAAACAAGATTACAAAGGAATTACCACTGAACATTCAGAAACAGATCCTGTCAGACACATCACAGGAACTTCAACCAGGTGTTTTTATCTCCTACCCAAAATACACAAACCAGGCAACCCGGGATACTCCATTGTGTTGGGGATAGGCACAATCACCAAGGGGGGTATCTGGATATATGGACTCTATTCTAAGACCCTATGCCACCAGTGCTCCCAGTTATGTTTGTGATACTACAGATTTTCTGAGGAATATACAGTCTTTGAACAATCTTCCAGAGAATACTATCTTAGCCACCATGGATATGGAATCTCTGTATACCAACATCCCACACCAAAATGGATTACAAACTGTAAGTGATATAATCTCTTGACAAAAATACAGCTATCTTTACCACCAAACTGTGCCATTTTGTTCTCACACATAACTACTTCAGATTTGGCAATGAACTATTCATACAGATCAATGGTACAGCCATGGGCCCCCATATAGCCCCACAATATGCTAACATCTTTATGGCTGACTTGAAACAACGCTTCCTAGACTCCCACCCACTCCTACCACTCTTATATTTGTATTACATTGATGACATTTTTATGGTAAAGAAGCCCTGCATGCATTCCATCAAGCATTCAATGACTTTCACCCTACTATCAACCTGACAATAAACCAATTTACTCAACAATCTACTCAAGAATCTACTCAAGAAATGCATTTTCTGGACACCACTATAAAAATGCACAATGGACGCATAGACACTACCTTATACCAGAAACCTACTGACTGACAAACATACCCTATGAATACTTTCCCTATGAAGAAAGGTTAAAACGCTTGGGGCTCTTTAGCTTGGAGAAACGTTGACTGTGGGGTGACATGATAGAGGTTTACAAGATAATGCATGGGATGGAGAAGGTAAAGAAAGAAGTACTTTTCTCCCTTTCTCACAATACAAGAACTCGTGGGCATTCGATGAAATTGCTGAGCAGTTGGGTTAGAACGGATAAGAGGAGGTACTTCTTCACCCAAAGGGTGATTAACATGTGGAATTCACTGCCACAGGAAGTGGTAGCAGCTACAAGCATAGCCAGCTTCAAGAGAGGGTTAGAGGCTACCATCCCAAACATATCAATGATCCATTATATACAGCCAGGCTCTACACTACAGCCGCATCTGCTCCAATCCTACTGCCAAAGATTCTCACCTGAGGGATCTACAACAAACCTTTTTGGAACTAAAGTACCCACCCGATGAAGTCAGGAAACAAATTAACAAAGCCAGAACCTGTTACAAGACGGACTCAAAAAAGACAATAACAGAACACCACTAGTGGTCACGTAACACTTTCAACTGAAAAAAGTTCAGCATATCATCAACAATTTACAACCTCTATTGGACAATAACAATTCTCTTTCAAAAATATTGGGGGGGGGGGGTAAAGCTTTTCTTGCACACAGACAGCCCCCTAATCTCAAACAACTCCTCACTCACAACAATACAATATCTCATCTCTCATGGACACCAGTACTAGAGCTTGCAATAAACCCAAGTGCCAACTTTGCTGCCACATACACCCAGAGAACACATTCACTGGACCTAATAGCATTAACTACACCACCTCAGGCTCATTCACTTGTTCATCTTCCAACATCATATATGCCATTAAATGCCAAAAATGCCCTTCAGGTCTCTACATAGGGCAAACCAGACAAACCCTATGCCAAAGGATAAATGGACACAAATCTGACATCAGGAATTACAAAACTGAGAGACCTGTGGGAGAACACTATAACCTTTCAGAACACTCAATGGGTGACCTCAAAGTTGCTATTTTAATGCAAAAGAACTTCAAGAACAGAATGGAGAGGGAAATTACTGAATTACAAATTATTATGAAACTTGGAACAAACACCTCCCCAGGACAGAACAGGGATATTGGTTTCTTTTCTCATTACATATGCTAAACCCCAATTTCACCAAGTATAGTTATATATCTACAATATTCCAATGTATTTCTCTTAGAAAGCCTGTTTGGTATAGTGGTTAAGTGTGTGGACTCTTATCTGGGAGAACTGGGTTTGATTCCCCACTCCTCCACTTGCAGCTGTTGGAACGGCCTTGGGTCAGCCATAGCTCTCGTAGGAGTTGTCCTTGAAAGGGCAGCTGCTATAAGAGATCTCTAAGCCCCACCTACCTCACAGGGTGTCTGTTGTGTGTGTGTGTGTGGGGGGGAAGGTAAAGGAGATAGTGACCACTTTGAGATTCAGAGTATAGTGCAGAATATAAATCCAATATCATCATCTCCAAGCTAAAGAGTCCCAAGCTAAAGAGTCCCAAGCGTTTCAACCTTCCTTCATAGGGAAAGTGTTCCAGCCCTTTAATCATTCTAATTCCCCTTTTCTGGACTTTCTCCAATGCTATAATATCCTTTTTGAGGTGTGGTGACCAGAACTGCACATAGTACTCCAAATGAGACCGCACCATCGATTTATACAAGGGCATTATGATACTGGCTGATTTGTTTTCAATTCCCTTCCTAATAATTCCCAGCATGGTGTTGGCCTTTTTTATTGCAAACGCACACTGTCTTGACATTTTCAGTGAGTTATGTACCACAACCCCAAGATCTCTCTCTTGGTCAGTCTCTGCCAGTTCACAACCCATCAATTTCTTTTTGTAGCTGGGATTCTTGGCCCCAATGTGCATTACTTTGCATTTGGCCACATTGAACCTCATCTACCACATTGACGCCCACTCACCCAGCCTCAACAGATCCCTTTGGAGTTCCTTACAATCTTCTCTGGTTCTCACCACCCTGAACAATTTAGTGTCATCCGCAAACTTGGCCACTTCACTGCTCACTCCCAACTCTAGATCATTTATGAACAAGTTAAAGTTCATGGGAACCAGTACCAAGCCCTGCGGCACCCCACTGCTTACCGTCCGCCACTGTGAAGACCGCCCATTTATACTCACTCTCTGCTTCCTATTACTTAGCCAGTTTTTGATCCACAAGAGGACCTGTCCTTTTACTCCATGACTCTCAAGCTTTCTAAGGAGCCTTTGATGAGGAACTTTATCAAAAGCTTTCTGGAAGTCAAGGTAAACAACATCTATCGGGTCTCCTTTGTCCAAATGTTTGTTCACCCCCTCAAAGAAATGTAACAGGTTAGTGAGGCAAGATCTTCCCTTACAGAACCCATGCTGAGTCTTCCTCAATAACCCGTGTTCATCAATGTGCCTACTTATTCTGTCCTTGATAATGCTTTCTACCAACTTTCCCGGTATTGAAGTCAGACTGACTGGCCTGTAATTTCCCAGATCTCCTCTGGAACCCTTTTTAACGATGGGGGTGACATTTGCTACCTTCTAGTCCTCAGGAACGGAGGCAGATTTCAATGAAAGATTACAGATTTTTGTTAGAAGATCCACAAGTTCAACTTTGAGTTCTTTCAGAACTCTCGGATGTATGCCATCCGGACCCGGTGACTTGTTAGTTTTTAATTCGTCCATCAGTTGTAGGACCTCCTCTTTTGTCACCTCAATCTGACTCAGGTCTTTCAACACCCCTTCCAAAATTAGTGGTTCTGGGGCAGGCAAAAAGTTCTCATTTTCCACAGTGAAGACAGAGGCAAAAAATTCATTCAACTTCTCAGCCATTTCCCTATCCTCCTTCAGTAATCCTTTTGCCCCATGGTCATCCAAGGGCCCCACTGCCTCCCTGGCTGGTTTCCTACTTCTAATATATTTGAAGAAATTTTTATTGTTGGTCTTTATGTTTTTTGCAATATGCTCCTCATAGTCCCTTTTTGCCTGCCTGATCACTGTCTTGCATTTGATTTGCCACAGCCTGTGTTCCCTTTTACTAATCTCACTTGGATTGGTTTTCCACCGCTTAAAGTAGTCCTTCTTACCTTTTACAGCCTCCATTACTTCGTTTGTTAACCATGCAGGCCTTTTCTTATGCCTGTTTGTGCCTTTCCTAACTTGTGGTATGTATTTTATCTGAGCTTCTAGGATTATAGTTTTAAATAGTCTCTAAGCTTCCCCAAGGGTTTTGACTGTATTTACCTTTCCTTTCAGTTTCCTCCTCACATGCCTCCTCATCTCAGTGAATTTACCCCTTTTAAAGTTAAATATGGTTGTGGCGGTCTTTTTGGGCAACTCCCTATTTATACAAACGGTGAAATCAATAACATTATGGTCATTGCTCCCAAGTGGCACAATCACTTTTACATCTCTCACCAAGTCTTGGGCATTACTTAGGACCAAATCCAGGATCGCCCCACCCCTGGTAGGTTCTGAGACCATCTGCTCCATAGCACAGTCATTGAGAGCATCAAGAATCTCTTTCTCTTGACCAGAACACATATTGACCCAATCAATCTGCGGGTAGTTAAAATCACCTATTACGACACAGTTTTTACGTTTAGCTGCTATCTTTAAGCCTTCCATCATATTATAATCATCCTCTATCTTTTGATTTGGTGGGCGATAACAAACTCCCATAGTTAAATTTCCTTTTGGGCCCTCTATTTCAACCCAAAGCATTTCTAAAAGGGAATCTAATTCTCTGACCTCAGTCTTACTGGATTGTATATCCTCTCTGGCATACAGAGCCACCCCACCTCCAACCCTTCCCTCCCTATCCTTCCGATATAACTTATATCCAGGAATCACCGTGTCCTGCTGATTCTCCTCATTCCACCAAGTTTCTGAAATTCCCACAATGTCTATGTTTTCTCCCAAAACTAAACATTCCAATTCACCAATTTTACTTCGAACACTTCTAGCATTTGCATACAAACATCTATAATTTCCCAGGCAAGCTAGGCCCGCCACCTTCTTCCTGCCGCTTCAAGACTCTGGCAGACAGTCCATACTGTTTGTCACCATCACAGTGGACAACTCGGATCCGTTACCTGGTAGAAAAATAGCAGCCAACCCTTCATCTCTTTGAGACGAGTCCTCCCGAACCAGAGACATTTCATCTCCTGTCGGCTTTCCCCCAAGATTTAGTTTAAAAACTCCTCTGCCACCTTTTTGATTTTAAGCGCCAGCGGCCTGGTTCCATCCAGGGACAAGTGGAGACCATCTCTTTTGTACAGCTCCTGCTTGTTCCGGAAAGCATCCCAGTGCCTAACAAACTTAAACCCTTCCTCCTTACACCATCGTCTCATCCACACATTGAGACTTCTAATTTGTGCCTGTGTCTCCTGCCCTGCACGTGGAACACATGGTGCCAACATGCACCACAACCACAGTCTCCTCCCCAGCACTGTCTATCAGCCTATCTACTACACGCGTAATGTCCGCTACCTTCGCACCAGGCAGGCAAGTCACCATACGGTCAGTACGCGGTTTCGCCACCCAGCTGTCTACTTGCCTAAGGATCGAATCACCAACTACCAACCCCCCCCCCTTTCCTCCTGCCCAGGGATGGTTCCTTGGCACTAAATGATTCCTGCTCACCAACCAAAGAAGAGGTCCCTTCTGAGGGCTCATTCCCCTTATCCTTAGCACGGTGCCCTGTCCCTCTCGACCCTCACGCTCTCTGGCAGCAACGGGGCTGCTACATTCAGAGCAGGGCTCTGAATATAGCAGCCGAGAGTCTTCCCCAAGTGCCTAACTGACCGTCTCTGCTTCTCCAGGGCAGTCACCTTGGCCTCAAGGGTATGAACTCGTTCCTTGAGGACCAGGAGCTCCTTGCATTGAGCACACACCCAAGACTTCTGTCCTTTGGGCAGATAGTCATACATGTGACACTCAGTGCAAAACACTGGAAAGCCCCCCCCCCCCCGCTGGCATTCTTACCTTTTTGGGAGAACAAGGAAATCAGGGATCTGGGTTCCTGGTCCTTAGGGAGCCCCTAGCCAAAGAGCCACAGGCCAAGAGCCCTTTAGCTCTCGCCCTTCGGCTCGCACCAAAGGCTCATGCCTTTGGCAAGGCGCAGCTTAAAATACCAAGAGGGTGGAGCAGAGGCACTCCTAAGCAATCAGCAGCAATCACTCTCAATCTCTTTCACCTTTAGCCCACTCAACTAAACAAAGAGCAGTTCTCCAGCTATCACAACTCAGAATTTTAGGCAGCCCCACAAACCTCAGAATGAAGTCTTTCAAAACTCAGAAATTCTCAGCAACTTCTCCCGCTGTCTCAGCTATCAGAGCTGCTCTGCTCTGTTCTTCGCCTCTCAGACCTCTGCTCTGTTCTGCTCCTCTCAGACCAACGCTGCTGCCCACCTGGATCTATTTATTCTGACAGCTGATGTTAAGCAAGTTTGGCCACCCCTATGAGATGGTATTAGCAATGATAATTCCCTATTCCTTCTCATTGACCATGTCAAAGTTTTAGTTCAGATGTAACCCAATCCATGAGATCAATTTACTGTTAACTCTTTTTGTGCAATGCAGTCAACACAGAGGTGAGTGAACAATATGAAGAGCAAATTTAATGCCTTGTAGGTATTATCTCAACTTCTCTCATAATTACAAGGCATTCCTTCTCTATAACATCCAACTTTTATTCTTGAAGTAGAAGCTTCCTACTCAAAAACATAACCTATACATTCCTGCTAGCTAGTGTTTTTATTTGTATTTTAATAAGATGTTATTTCCCTTTAGGAATCTGGTCAAAAAGTAAGATCAAAACCAAATACATGCATAGATACATAAAATAATGCTTTGTACAACAGGTAAAACTGCGGTAAAGCTTTTCCTGATCTGTGTACTTTCCTCCACAAAATGCCTCTCTTTACACATAGAACACCTTTCATTGACATATTAGTATTCCGAAACACTACAGGTCAACATGCAGGGAGATTTTTCATTGGAAAGCATTCATATCAGTAACCATCCATCTGCAGCCTGTAGTGGTATGATTTTAGAAAGGCTGTATTTAACATTCATTTCTGCTAATTGTGTAAACTGGGTCAAAGACTTCTGCGGCTCATATGCAAGACACATCAAGAGCGGGAACAAAAGGAATATAGTGCCTTTCAGAGATGTTTGAACACCCAACAGCTTAGCTTGCTCTTTGCCTGCCCATCACAAGCAAGAAACTGACCCTTTACAGACTGCTCAGCTCATACTCTCATGGTTTTAGAGCTATCAGCTGCCTTGAGGGACATGGTGAGCTGAAAGATGGGCTATAAATATATAAAGACAGAAATGCATCTCACTAATATAAGATCATACAGTTCTTTTATTTACTGAATCTTGCTCTCTATGCAGAGACATAGAAAGTGACAAACTAACGGTTTTATGTTTACATTTTATATATATATATACACACATGAATACACCTGAAGCTGTTTTACACTAGCATGTTCACATATTATATGTTACAGTGAACACATATATAGGAACAGGCATGAAATGGGAAAATGCTATTTGGTTTGTGGTTCTTGGTGGACCTGATTCATGAACCATGAACTGTCATAAACTTTTAGGGAGCATATGAACTGGTTCAGTTTGTGAGATTTGTGACCTGATAGACTGCTCTCCCATTTGCTACAGACATCAAACTCACAGGGGATTTCCTGCTAATTCTCTTCTACCTGCCTGCCAAGTTTGGTAAAGATTAGATTTATGGTTAAGACCCCTCAAAAGGTGTCCCATCCTCCATTGTTTCCAAAGGACCAGAGAATCTCCCAGTAGAAACTAAATATGGGGAGGGAAACTTAAACCAGAATCCCTGTGAGGCGCAGGTCACATTTGCTCCAACTTTACCATGTAATGCCTTTCCCAGACCACTAGTGTGTCTTCCTTGCACTTGGCTCATTGCACAGAGATGAGGCAGGGGTCTCTGACCCCACTGGGATACACCAATAGAAAAAGGATAGATGCTTCTAGATAAGGAGATGTTAGGCTTTCTAACTGCAATTTTCCAAAACCAAAATAGCCTCTGGCTTTCTGTTATAACAGCAGGATATGAGCTGCAGCTTCAAGTTCAACATCGAGGTTTTTCTCACTGCTCCCGCCTTTACACTCTTCCACTGAGAAGTGCCACTATGTAATGTTAAGCATGTTTGATTCTGAAATAGGGACCATGGATTTCAGAGTAAAATTATTGCTGCTAGAATCATAGGGCCACCAAGTGAAATAATTTCTGGATTCAGGAGCAATGCAACTGATGCTGCCCAATAATAAAATTCAGCTTATAATATAGAGCTTAACATGCATGACAACCTGCAAGGTAGGCTGTAGGACAGATTGAGACTGAGAGCTAGGATGTACCTACTGAATATAGAGCAGAGAAGAAATTTTAACACAACTCTGATTTAGTCATTACCAGCAGAAGCTGCTGCAGCAGCAGCAGCAATAGGTTTTGGTTGTAGTTGAATTGCTCGTTTTTATTGTTGGGGAAGAGGGTGAGATAAAATCTTCTGGGACAAGATCATAATTCTGAATTTCTACTTCTGTTTTTACAACAGCCAAGTGCAATTTTGAGAGCAATCCTAAACAGGACTACTCAGAATCCTACTCTGGTCTATTCAGCAGGGCTTACTCCTAGGAAAGTGTTCTGCATATCTTAACAGCTGAACTTGTTTAACTGTGATGATCCCATGATTTCCATGGGCTCTAACTTCCCAGTCATGTGTGTGTGTGGGGGGGGGGGGGGTCCCTTCCAAATATTGGATACGCACCCACCACCCAAGTTGAACATCATAACCCAACATGAGTTAAGCTAGTTGCATTCCAAATGTCAGTAATCTTGCTTTCATTTTACATTGATTTAAATATGAACAGAGCATAATTATACATACTGGGATATTTAAACCTCTTACTGTGGAGTAGTCCTGTTGTCCACAATTGACAAGGCTGCTTTGAAACTGACAAGGACAGGGGGGATAGTTGAGACCCAGAGAAAAAGAAAAACAGTCCAATGCTAGACTCAAGTTACACTGCTTAATTTATCAGCTTGATGGAAGCAGAAATAAAATAAATCCATCCCAAGCAAAGCAACTTGGTTTAGGCACTTGGAGTCAAGTCCAGTAGCCCCTTAGAGATCAACAAAAGTTTCAGGGTGTAACCTTTCAAGAGTCAAAGCCCTCCTCAAGCATTTTTGACTACAGTGTTGGGGTGCATTTTTGCAAGCCCAGCAACAGTGCAATCAAAGAGTGCCTAGCAGAATCCAGTGTCATTGTGGCAAGTGCTTAAAACTAGCTCAACAAGACTGATGTCTAACACAAAAAGAATCACACTTCAAGTGTGGTGAGGGGATTTTGCAAGCCCTGTTCAAGAAAATGAGAAGGGAACCCAAAATGCCAGGGAAGGGGGGGGGCAATTGACAAGGCTGCTTTGAAACTGACAAAGACAGGGGGGAGAGTTGAGACCCAGAGAAAAAGAAAAACAGTCCAATGCTAGAATTCATGCCGGTTGCCCTTCCACAAACTTGACTTTGCAAACCACAAACTGGCCAAAATTTATAACAAATTTTGGTTTGTGAGCCAGTTCATGCCCATCCCTACACACATATACCAAATGTGTGTCTACTTAACAAATTAAACTGGTGATCAGTAATTGGATAAAGATGGAGTTTAAATTGCATGTCCTGCTGTATGTGCATTGAATGTAGCATGAGAATTACTCAACACATGTATAAAGAAAAGTTAAGTGTACCTTGTACATGAATTGTAAGTGCAATCATTGTAACTTAGGGACAAGGTTTTCAAATCAGCCCATTGGTCCACATATTGTTTATTCAGACTAGAAGAAACTTCATGAGATGCCAAGATTGAATGTGGAACCCTGTGCATGACAAGGAGATGTTCTACTGCTTGACCACAGCCCCTCCCTGATGGCCAATATAAAATATTGAGATTAAAACACTGAAACTAGAATAGAAAATTATTGGAAAAGTGATTTCGGCTTTATATACCAAACCTTTAATGGCATAAAAGATTCAGATAAAAATACACAGAATATAAAAATTTAAACATTGGAGATAAAATCAAAATAAAACCGAGCTTACAGATGCATTCCAACATGGTCAGAATTAAATTTAAGGATGTCAGCCAGAAATTTTGCCACAGCCTCACTAACCACCCCCTCACTATCACTCAATAAATAATAACAGGGTGGCAGAATAGACAAATCTGGAGAAAAAGAAAGCTTGCCAAATAAATCTTTACGGAGGTTATGGTATAAAGAACAATCAAGCAATATATGCTGGATTGAGTCAGGGGAATTTGCTCCACAGGAGCAAAGTCTGTCGGCTAAAGGGACTCGCTGATATCTCCCTTGTAAAACTTTGGAGGGAAACGCGTTTAGTCTAGCCAACATAAATGCCCTGCGATGACTTGGAGTGGTTAGGTCTGATAGATAATTGGGCATTTTGCCACAAAAAGCATAAAGACCTAAGGAAGCTGGAGAGCAAATATAAGGGTCAGTTGGCCGTAATTTCGTTTCCTCCAATTCCCATAGTCTCAGTTTAATACATCTGGAGATATATGACTCATCAGCGGTAGAAAAATCATCTACCTCTAACCCCAATTGATTGAGTTTAGACAGAAGCACTGCTGTCCAGGATGAAATATATGGGTCTCTTTTCATACAATCAAGAAGGCTGTTGGGATCTGTTCTAAAATGAATTTTGAGCCAGAATTTAAACACTGCAATCCAGGCTTTTGTCTCCACCAAAGACTGACCCACTTCAGAGCAGAGAGCAAAGTAGGACACACATTTTGGCAAACCAAGAATTTGTCTAAAGAATGAGGCTTGAATGCCCTCCACTTTCCTGGTAAAAGCTGAGATCCAAATAGGGATACCATAGAGGATTTGGGCAAGCGTTTTGGCTTTGAACACTTTAATAGCTGCTGGAACTAATTGGTTGCCCCTTGCAAAGAAAAACTGTTTAATTTGAGCAGCTGAACATTTAGCCAAGTTGACGGTGTTGTTACGATGTGAAACCCAGCTTAACTTGTGGTTTCGGCTTTAAATAATAAAGTAATATGAAAGTTCCCAGTGCCATCATATCCCAAAAATAAAGACCAAGCACAAGAAAATGATTCAGTTAAGAGTGATCTGTTTAAGACGATGATGGCCAGTTATTAAATCTTCATCTCTCTTCACATGGGTTCTTTAAAACTGTGTCTAATGGGGTTGTCAAACTTTAAGAAATCCCACTCTGGCCCCAAGCTTAGTCTGTCCAACAGCCACAATTTATTTTTTTCTTGCCTGGAGGGAAAAAAATTGTTGTGAGAGAAGCTGGCCACCCTCGCTATCTTCTCACATTGGTGTGTGCAATGATTCCATTATTACCTGTTATTTCCCTCCCCAGCTGCCTTTGTTTGGTCAGCCAGACATGGCTGCTTCTTTTGTACCTTCACCTATGCTCAAATAGCTCAAGGGGCTCATTGATCTGCCTTGAGCTGTAAACACCAGCCCACCAAAGGGCTTCAGAAATCCTGAGGATAAGTCCTTTTTAACATCCACCATACTGTGGCAGTTGGAAATGGCAAAGAAAAAGGGGAAATTTCTGGAGAATTTGAGGAAGCCCCCCCCCCCAAAAAAAATTCCTGTTTGAGTTCATAGCAACCAACAAATCCAACATTTTATCCTGAAGGGTATGTAAGGCAGGTAGCTCCTAAAGGTAAAGCCTGATATAATGGCACTTGCACTGTTTAAATAGCCATTCTCCCTGATTGCTCAATGGGCAAACCACATGAAGCAGCCTAATTTTCTTTCCTGATAAGAACATAAGAACATAAGAGAAGCCATGTTGGATCAGGCCAACGGCCCATCCAGTCCAACACTCTGTGTCACACAGTGGCAAAAAATTTTATATATACACACTCACTGTGGCTAATAGCCACTGATGGACCTGTGCTCCATATTTTTATCTAAACCCCTCTTGAAGGTGGCTATACTTGCGGCCGCCACCACCTCCTGTGGCAGTGAATTCCACATGTTAATCACCCTTTGGGTGAAGAAGTACTTCCTTTTATCCATTTTAACCTGTCTGATGTCTCTGTTCCTTGTGGGGCATGGGAAGGAAAATATCTCTGCCTGATATTGTTGGGGTACCAGTAATAGTTTTACCTACTGCCATTTCCTGGGTGAGCCTATACTACCCCTCCCCTCTTTCTGCACAACCCACAGTAGTCACTGGGCCTTCTGTACATCCTGCATGTCACATTCACTCAGCACTGCATTGCTGCATAAAGGTTCCACTGTTGTATCTGAATCCTGGTCATCTTCAGTACCTAAGTCACTGCTGCTGGTGGGCCCAGAAACTGGGTCATCTATTTGTAGGATTTCCTGTGGCGAAGTGACCTCATGAATTACTTAACCCTAGCCCATCCAGGTCCAAGAGCACCAGATAAGGCAGTACCCTCACCTGGATGAGTTCCACTTCTCTGGTCTTGTTTTGGAAAGTCAAGGAGACTCACACCACTGGGTACTATTGTGTGTTGATGGAAGCATGCAGTTGCAGCTGTCTGGGTGACTGGCAAATGGAAGGGCAGAAGCTGGGTCTTGATCATGGACATGGAACTCCTGCTATCAAGAAGAGCTGATAGTTGGCAGCTGACAGTCATGATTAAGGGAAATGGACAAGCTGCCTGGGTCCTCATATGCATTGCCATTTCCCATCTGGCACTGCATGCCATCAGGGAGCATTTTTTTCTTGGAATGGCCCACATATGGTTGCTGGGCTCTTTACTGGGTTCCTGGCCCATCACTTTACTACTAGCCAGTCATTTATGGGCATGAGGCATAAAGCCCCCCCCCCCTCCATCTGAGGAATATTCCATCATGGCACTTGCTTGAGGATGGGCCCCTGGGATTCTTGGTGGGCTTGACCACCCTTGGGTGTTTCAGCACTTCTTTGTAGAGGTCCAGTTAGGCCCTGACATTGGAATGCCCTGCCTAATGGGTGGTGTCATGGGGCTCTGTAGCTAGAAAATTAACTAGGAGAATAGTCTCCTTCTGATCAGCCAGTTTGCTGCAGGCCACCCAATACTTGAGCCTGAGAAGGGATTACTTGGAATCGTTGCCTCAGTACCACCTAGGCCACAATCTTTATCCTCCTGTTGGTGGTCAGATGCAGCCTCTGGAAGGCAGCATCATACAGAGCAGCCACCAAGGCTAATGGGCAGTCATTCCTCTTGTACATAATAGACTGGAGTTTTGTCTGTATGTGCCAGGTGAGATTTTGGACTAGTCTAAAATGGTTGCCTTTAGTTTTACATAGTCATTCCTATCTTCCTTAGACAGGACTCTGAAGGCAGCCTGGGCTGCATGCATTAGGTACAATACAAATATCAAAACCCATTGTTCCTTGGGTCACTGCCAGCCCTCAGTCCTTGGCCCTGCTTTCCCCTGGCCCATCCAAGTCCGTGCTTCCAGGCCTGGGCTCCTCTTGGGTTTGGTTGACCTTCATGCTTCTGTGGCCCCATCCTGGCTTTTGTCTAGTTTGCTTTAATGTAGGCTTTCCTGGTCTGCCCTGGTTTCTGTTCTTGCTTTGTGCAAGCCTCTTTGGGTTGCTCCAGTGTTGACCCCAGTTGGTTCTTCTGCCTGTTCTTGGAGTTGTGATGCCAGGTAAGGGCCCTGGCCGGGAGGTCTCTGTTGATGGAGGTCAGGCCACTGGGAGCTATGTCTCCCACTGTGGCAATGGAGGGTCTGAGACTGAGACTGGTGGTGTCTCCAGACAGTTGGTTTTATGCCACTGTTTCTAAACTAGCTTGTAGTGTGCTCAAAAATGTTACTTAATTTAAAGTATGTAAATGACAGCAGTGTAATAAAAATGTAATTAATTACATAAGGTCAGTCTTATCTAGTTCCACATCTCTACACCTGAAAAGTGGCAATGGTGTTGAGTTTCTTTCTTTGACTGGGGGAATTTTCTACTTTTGTGTGCAGCAGCCTTCATCTAGCAATTACAATTTAGTCTTTGGAGAGCAAACACAATTAATAAAATACCAACCCACAGACTTGTTAGGAATAAATGTCACAGTGTGTACTGCAGTTATATTAATAGGCAGAAAATCAACACCCTTGCATTTGTTAATTGCTGATGGAAGGTGGAAACTAGAATCACAGTTGCATTTTTTCCAAGCCACTTTTCAGGGTCTTATTGCTTTATTGTGGAAAGATGAAGCTTGTTCTTTCGATTTTCATAAAGAGTGGCAAACTGACAGGATTCTACTTCCTTCAGCGGGACATGGGATCACTTGCCAAAGGGATATCATTTTTGGCAGCCTTCTCATGGCAAATGTAACATGCATTTCAGCCCCAATGATGGTTATGAAGGTGGTGAAAGGATGAACAGATGGATGTAGGTGCATGGAAGGCAGGATGGATATATTTGTGATGCGATGGCTGAAAAATCAAGTGATCTGTACATAGAGAAGAGTAACTGCAGAAATTCACATCACTTAATATCACCATAAAACTATAATTTTCAATGCAAGCAGTTATCACAGCAGCTGCAGTTAGAGGTATGCATTCTGAAATTCCTGAACTGAAAAAATATATATTAATTAAAACACATTGCTTTAGGTTGTTACCCTGATTTCTGGAATGATAAACACAAATATTGATTAATTTATTTGATTTTTAGTCCACCCTTCCTGTGAACAGGTACAAAGCAGGGAACAACAAAACCATAAAAATAAAATATACGTAAATTTAAAACTGTCAAAATTTAAAACTACAATCTAATACACAAAGATGGCAACCAAAATTAGCTTCATATATTCAAATCAATCCAGTGAGACATAATCTCCAACTCCTGAGGAACCAAGTCTACATAAAGAAGCTCATTTGTAGAGAAAGCAATAGGAGGGGCCTGATGGATAAATGACACCTGCTGCCTCATTCAAAAGCCTGGTGAAAGAGCTCCATCTTGCAGGCCCTGCAGAACTGTAAAAGGTCCCACAGGGCCCTGACTTCTAGGGGAAGCTCATTCCATCAGGCTGTGGCCAGGGTTGAAAATGCCCTGGCCCTAGTTGAGACAAGTCAAATGTCTTTTGGGCCAGGGGTCACAAGAAGATGTTGCTTTGCTGAGTGCAGGATTCTTAAGCATTCTTTAAAAATTTAATTCCCCCCAAAAGAAAGAAAGAATATAACAATAGTGCTGGCAAGTCTAGGTCATGATGAAAAAAAAAGACCCAAAAATTGTGTTGTTTTTCATTTGGGGGTGCTTACCATTGTCAGCAGCAGGTGTCTTGTTTTTCTTTGTTTCTCCTTATTTTCCATGTACCAGCATTTCTCCTTCCAATTGGCTCCTTGCAAAGGGATCAGGAGAGTGTTCCCAGCTACTCACCATTGGGGGCAAGCCCCAGAGAAGGGATTTTTAAGACCCACAGCAGCTACTCTAAGCCAAGCAATATTTTCAGAGGAATCAGAGACCCCCACCAGGAGCTCCTTCGATATTTGTAGTAATTAAAATATCCCTACAGTGGATGGCCAATGTGAAGACATATATGTCATAGAAATTAGATAACTGATTCATCACATGCAATCACACACATATGCAGACACCCCACTTTTGAGGAAAGTTCAAACATTTCCAAAGATTGTAATGTTGGGGCAGGGTGGGGTGGTTTTCTGCAGAAGTAACCTTTCCTAATCTGTAAAAAGGAGACAACAGACCACATCATGGGAGGAGGGGAAATACAGAATTTCCAGTGGAAAGATAAAAAAGAAAAAAGTCAGTCAGCCATTGTAAGAGTATATAAGGAAACCCAATGCATGCAGGGTTATAAAAATACACAGAGAAAGAGAGACATCAGCAACCAGCACTTTCCTGACATGTCACTGCCATTGTACTCTCACAGGAAACAAGAGAAATATACTGAAGGGCATCTACTTTGGGAGGTTTGCAAAACTGAACCCTTTTTGTCCATTCTGCTTGAAACTTTTATCTTTAGATTAGAGGGAAAACTATGTCGGGTGTTAATTTGTTGCTATTGTCTTTAAAAATAGCTCTACCAGATCCTCAAATTAGATCCACTGTTGAAAATAATGGTCTAAAAAAAAAATGCAAACTCCACAGAAACATGGATTTGAAACCTAAACAGTCCTCCCCAATGATCATGAATAAATGGCAATGGAGTCCTTCCCAAATCCTGGAATCAGACTGTAGTGTATCGGCAGCCATACGCGCCATGCGCAAAGGCGACTGGGCTGTCCCAGGCGCCTCCAGCGCAGGACACGAAAGCCCCCGCCAATCACCAGCTGTGGCGGGAAGTTTAACAGGTCGGGATTGGCCTGACCTGTCCAGTAGGCTGTACTGGGGACTGTACATAAGCGGGATCCGGCTCGCGTGTCCTCCCTCTTGCAACGTGCTCCCAATAAAGAATGTTGCCCTACTCGCGTCTCCAGACTGAGTACGTTACACTGGCGACGAAGGTGGGATTCTAGCCTCACCGGCTATGCCGGAGACCAAGGGCACCACCGACCACGACCGCAGCCGCAGCCACCATGGCCAACCAGGGCGGAACCACCGGTCACGTTGAGCCGTTCGACCCAGCGAATCCAGAGGCCTGGGAGTCCTACTTGGAAAGGGTCGAATGCTACCTGAGGGCCAACAAGGTCACGGAGGACAGCATGAAGAGGGACGTTCTCCTGAGCATCTGCGGGGCGGCCACATTCGAGATCGCCAAGGGTCTCTCGGCCCCCGCCTGCCTCACGGAGAAGTCCTTCGCCGAGGTCAGCAGACTCCTCACCGGCCACTTCTTGCCTCAGCCTTCACGGGTGGCCCGCTGGTTCCTGTTCCACAGAAGGGACCAGGCTGCCGGGGAATCGGCCGCCGACTACTTGGCGGCCCTCCGCAGGATCGCCGGGAACTGCAACTTTCCCCAGCTGGAAGACACCCTGGCCGATCACTTCACGTGGGGCCTCCGCGACAAGAGGCTCCAGCAGAAGCTCTTCGCCAAGGAAGAGCTCACCCTCCAGAGCGCTTTCAACGAAGCAGTGGCATTCGAGAGGACCTCCAGGACCGTTCCCAAGGCCCGGACAGACGCCGTCCACCATGAGGAGCTGGACCACGACCGCCCGGAGGAGGGAGAAGCCTACCAGCTGTGTCGCCCCGCCAGGCCACCCAACAGAGCAGCCCAATGCCCCCGAGTGCCCGATCGACCTCCAGCGTCGGAGAGGGTTCCTGCCACCAAGTGCGCCAGCTGAGGCAACCCCCACGACCGGAGAGACTGCCAGTACCGGACCTGGGACTGCCGAAGCTGCGGGAAGACCAGCCAAATTGCCAGGGCTTGCCGAGCCAAGCCCAACCGCCGGAGGCCGACCACGCATCACGAGTCGGCGGAGTTCCACTCCACAGACTCCACGTCCCTTCAGGTACTGAACTTGCCCCTCGCCACCCCCGACAAAATTAAAATGGTGGTCCTCATCGAAGGGAACCCCTGCCAAATGGAGGTGGACTCAGGTTCCTCCATTTCCATTATAGCAGAGGAGACCCTGAGGAAACTGTGCCCCCGCCAGCAGCTTCAACTAAGGCCGGCGGACTTCATACTCTGGGACTTCCAGAAGAACCCGGGGCAAATCGCGGGGTGGGCGCGGGTGCAAGTCGAGCGAGGGTCCTTCTACGGCCGCTGGACATCCTGGTGGTAAAGCGCCAGCTTACCACCCTGCTAGGACTGGCGTGGTTCAAACCCTTGGGGATCCGCTTGGAGGGGGTGGGGCAAACCCTAACGCCCAGAGGGTTCGGGGAGATATGCCAAGAGTTCCCTGACATATTCAATGGTTCCCTAGGGAGCTACAAAGGGCCGGCCATCTCCCTACCACTAGACCCCACGGTCAGGCCGATTCGGCTCAAGGCGAGGAGGGTCCCGTTCGCCTTGAAGCCAAAAATAGAGGCCGAACTAGACCGCCTCACGGCCCAGGGAGTCCTGGAGCCAGTGGACTACGCCACCTGGGAGACCCCCATCATAACCCCAATCAAGCCAAACGGGGAGGTGTGGATCTCTGCAGACTATAAATGCACGATAAACAAGGCACTGCAGGATAACCCCTACCCAGTGCCGGTGGTGAGCCACGTCTTGGCTGCCCTTGCGGGGTCTAAAATCTTCGGGAAGCTGGATCTGGCACAGGCCTACCAACAGCTCCCGGTAGACAATAAGACGGCCAAGGCCCAAACGATTGTGACACACAGGGGGGCCTTCTGGGTGAGGAGGCTACAGTTCGGGGTAAGCGTCACTCCGGGGATCTTCCAGAGTATAATGGACGCTCTCCTTAAAGGGATCCCCGGAGTCCAGCCGTTCTTCGATGACATTTTAGTCGCCGCCCCGGACCCCGAAGAGTTCGGCAACCGCTTACGTGAGGTGCTCCGCCGGTTCCAGGCAGCGGGGCTCAAGGTTAAGAGGGAGAAATGCTTGCTGGGGGTCCCACGGGTGGAGTTCCTGGGGTTCGCCGTAGATGCAGCAGGAATCCACCCAACGGAAGAAAAGACCCGAGCCATCGTGCAAGCCCCGGCCCCCACCTGCAAAGCGGAGCTACAAAGCTTCTTGGGGGTGCTTAACTTCTACCATTCATTCCTCCCCCACAAGGCAGCCCTTGCAGAGCCCCTTCACCAGCTATTGGACAAAAAAGCCCCTTGGGTTTGGGGCAAACGACAAGCCGCCGCGTTTCAGGCGGTCAAGGACGTCCTGGTGTCCAATGCGGTGCTCCACCATTTTGACGAGGGCCTCCCCATCATCCTGGCCTGTGATGCATCGCCTTATGGGGTGGGAGCAGTCCTGGGGCACCAACTCCCGGATGGGAGGGAGGTACCGGTAGCGTATTACTCCCGCACACTGACTCCGGCCGAGCGCAATTACGCGCAGATAGACAAGGAGGCTCTGGCAATCGTGGCGGGGGTCCGCAAGTTCCATGAATACCTGTACGGCCGGAGGTTCACTGTTGCTACGGACCACAAGCCCCTCCTAGGTCTGTTGGCCCCAGACCGACAAACCCCCCCAAATTCTGTCACAGCGAGTGTTGAGGTGGAACCAATTCCTCAACTCATACACTTACACACTGGTCCACCGAGCCGGCAAGGCTATGGGTCACACGGACGCACTCAGCCGGCTGCCACTTCCTGAAGTAGGTCCAGACCCTGCCCCCACACACCAGGTAATGCTAGTGGAGAGCCTCCCGGAGCAGCCCCTCCATGCAGCGGAGGTCGCCAGGGCCACCCAGAAACACAAGACACTGGCACGGGTGCTCGACTGGGTGGTGAGGGGTTGGCCAGAAGGGAACATGGGGGAAGAATTCAAGCCGTATAAAACCAGGAGGGAGGAACTAGCAGCCCACAAAGGGTGCCTATTATGGGGAAGTAGGGTGGTGGTCCCCCCCCCCCGCTACAAAAGCGTGCTCTGGAATCCCTACATGAGACCCACCCCGGCATAGTCTGCATGAAGGCCTTAGCCAGGAGCTACGTTTGGTGGCCGGGAATGGATGGGGAGATCGAGAGCTGGGTCCGGAGGTGCCAGATATGTCAAGAGTCGCGGCCCGAACCTCCCAGCGCCCCCGCCACACGGTGGGAGTCAACCAGGAAGCCATGGTCAAGACTCCACTTGGATTTCACGGGGCCATTCCAGGGGCAGACCTTCCTGATAATCGTGGACTCCTACACCAAATGGTTGGAGGTCATTCCCGTAGGGTCCACCTCGTCCGCAGCCACGATCAGAGCGCTGCGCAGGGTCTTATGCACACACGGTATCCCGGACACCATAGTCTCTGATAACGGGACCGCGTTCACCTTGGCCGACTTCCAGGCGTTCCTCCAGAGATATCTGATTAGGCACATAAGGTCTGCCCCCTTCCACCCGGCCACCAACGGCCAGGCAGAGCGGATGGTTCGCACAACAAAAGAAGCCCTGAGCCGAATCGTGCAGGGCGACTGGGACCACAGGTTGGCCGCGTTCCTTTTCGATAATAGGGTCACCCCCAACCCGGTCACAGGGGTTAGTCCAGCCGAGCTCCTCATGGGGCGCAAGCTCATAACCCGACTGGACAGACTACACCCCAACAGGGCTTCGGAGACCCGCGGAAGTCCCGAGGTCCGGGACGCGGCCAGGGGTTTCTTTGCGGGCGACCCAGTATACGCCTGGAACTATGCGAGGGGGCCTGAGTGGGTGGCAGGCTGAGTGCTACGAGTAACGGGGTCCCGCCACTACGATATATCAACCGAGGGGGGCCAGGTATTACGGCGGCACATAGACCAGCTACGCCGCCGCATGCTACCGGAGGAACCTGCGGACACAGAAGGGGCAAGATCCGGGGAAGAGCCAACCGAGGTCCGACCACAGGACGCGGCCCCAACACCGGCAACGCCGCCGCACGAAGCGCCGGGACCGACAGAGCCCGAGAGACCGACGGAACCAGACCCGCAGCCTCTGGCCACACCACGGCCCACCGACGCACCAGCAGCGGTAGCCGCGCCGCCTCCACCGGACCTCCCCAGAAGGTCCACCAGGGAGCGCCGACCACCCGCGTACCTTAAAGACTATGTTCATTAACCAGGGGGGGAGGGGTGTAGTGTATCGGCAGCCATACGCGCCATGCGCAAAGGTGACTGGGCTGTCCCAGGCGCCTCCAGCGCGGGGCGCGAAAGCCCCCGCCAATCACCAGCTGTGGCGGGAAGTTTAACAGGTCGGGATTGGCCTGACCTGTCCAGTAGGCTGTACCGGGGATTGTACATAAGCGGGACCCGGCCCGCGTGTCCTCCCTCTTGCAACGTGCTCCCAATAAAGAATGTTGCCCTACTCGCGTCTCCAGACTGAGTACGTTACACAGACTTATAACAAAATTGGTAAAGGGTAGACTGGTGCTTTATGTTTTTTTCGGACTTCGGCAAAAGTTCACCATAGTTCTACACATGAGGGGTTCCCAGACTTTTTGAGCCTGTGGACGCCTTTGGACTTCTCACACAGGATGGTGGGTGCAACCACAAAATTGCTGGCACAGAAGATAAAAGACAACCACAGAACGTCAAGGAGTGAGGTTATGCCTAACTCTGATAGTAGTTCTTCAGCATTTTAGGTAGAAGTTCTACTCAAAGGGGGAGAGAAAGGAAATCACACACACACGACTCATACAGATAGGCACAGAAGAAGCCCAAATCCAGGGAATAAGATGTGTAATTAACAAAAATACATGGGGGGGGGGCAGGGTGAGAAAAAATAAAGCCAACATTGTGTTGGAAGTTGCCACTGAAACAGTTTTTTAAAAGTGTGCACAACCAATCAGCTTTCCAATGGCCAATCAGAACCCTGTTGAGCAAAAGCCCCACCTGGCCCCACACATTTTCTAAAAATACCTGGCAGTCACCATGACACCTATTGTCGCCACATTGGGGACCCCTGCTACATATAAACAAATAGGAATTAATACACTGATATAGTATTTGAGTGCAGACAAATACATACATACGTATAAACAATGTTAGCCTTTACGATTCTATAAGACTTCTCTTTTGTTGCAGTAACTACTACTATTCTGGAATAGCGCTTGTTTATTTGTATTATGAAAGCGGAAAAGGTAAGCCAGCAAGAGGAAAGGTGTACTTGAGTATAAAAATAATGTGCATTCTAAGATGAGGCTTGTTGCTTGGTTGCACTATGATCCACAGAAAATAGACCTCATTATCCTAAAAATAAAATTTGCATATTAGGCCACACCCCTTGCTGCCAAGCCAGCAGGAATGGTGTTCCTGTGCATTCCTGCTCAAAAAAAGCCCTGCTGTTATTACTATCTATATGGCTATGTAAGAATCAGGAATTTGATTATTTAGATTTTATTAACTTTTCTTTTCATCCTTGTTCAGTCTGTTGTTTTTGCAAACACAGTGTTTGTTTTTATTTTGTTATTCAATTTTTAATTTTAACTTTGTCATAGAATCAATCTGATCTCACTGACCCACATTAAATCCTTTTTCTTTCGATGGATACTAAAAGCAGAAAGGAAATGATCAGCAGTTTTATCCTATTTTTTTAGGGTACTCAATTACGTGTGTTGCTTCCCTTGGTAGTAATTGTGAAAGGAGAAGACACAGAGTGAAACTTTCAATGGCACAGCAACAAGTGGCTTGAGCTCTGTGGAGAAACGCCATTTTAGTCAATGTTGGAGCTTCATGGGGAGGGAAAACATGAAACTGCGAAGCAGGCTTGGGCCTAGCCTTCCCCTCACTCCCCCCTCCGTTCCAGAGCCAAACCAACAACGCTAGGGGAAAAGTCTCCTAGAGAGACAGGAAGTTCTTTTGTTCTCTGCATGTGAGTTAGGAGGAAGAGAGTGGAGTTCTCAGCTGCAGCTCGAAGGAAGAGGTTGCCAGTGTGGAGGCTCCTGCCTGTGCATGCGGCCTAGTCAGGAAAATGAGGCCTCCAGGCAGTCAGACCAAGTAAGTCATCCAAAAAGGCAGGGCGTGTTTAGATCAGGGACAGTAGGACGCGTTTAAAACCACATTTTGTTTGTCATGCTGTTTGCTCTACGGGTGCTGTGCTGTGCTAACTTTTTAAATGCAACTGTTTTTGTTTTGTTGTTCTTTCCCTTTCTTTTTCTCTTGTAAATAAATATTTTTTCTGTTTTGAATGCTGGCAGTCAATCTCTGTACCACCTAGATCCCCAACTGCTCTAGACCACGCTGTGTTGAGAAGGGGGCCCCGGGGAAGGGGGAAGGCATGCAGTTGGATAAGGTGCCAATCCTCCAGGGGTGCCCCAAAGAAGTGCTGAGGTCTCTGTGAAACCCAAGTGCAGGGTGGTAGAGGACCTTGAGGCCTGGCCTCATAGCTGGAGAGGGGGATTGGGAGTCCTGTTCCTCTCAATCTGAACCCCTAGACTGAGCAGGTGGTGGCAGCGAGCCCAAGGGGCAGGAGGAGAAATAGCTCCCCCCAGGAGTTGGTGACTCAATAGGGAGCTGACGGGACCGGGTCTGAAGGCAGAATCGGGCCGGTTCCGTCACAAGCTTAAACCCTGAATTTCCTGTACATTGGTTTGATGGTAGTAGGGAGAGAACGAGAAATATGGAGTGGAGAAAGGAGGGCCTGGCTGGGCTGGAGATCCAGTATGGCTGAACAGCATTCTTACTCCCACACTTGGCAGAAATGAGCATTTATAAGTACAACTCTTGGCAATTTCCAAATGGCAAGTGGACACCCACAAGGACTTGTGAGGGGGAATAGAATCCCATTATTTTCCCACTTTGTGCTTTCTCCCTGTGCTTGTTCTTCCACTTTTTCACCATTACCCTCCTGCTAGCTCCAACTTTTCCTCTGCTACTCATTCTCACCTACTTCCCCTCATGCTTACTGCTCCCTGTACCCATCTGCAGTTTTGCTTTCTGTCCCTCCAGAGCAGCTGTCCCTAACTCTCCTTCCTTTCTTTCCTGCTCCATCCAATTGTGCTTCCTTCTGTCCCCTCCCCTTTTGACATCTGTCTCCTTCCTCATTCACCATGCCCCAGCTCTGATAGTATTTCATTTTCTCCCTCCTAATTCTGATTTTTTTGTAAAATTTATTTTAGTATGTTTCTATTCCATCCATTCCCTGTAGGGCTCAGGGCAGAGTACAGCATATGATAAAACAATAAAATACAATAAAAACATTTTAAAAACAGACAGCTCAACAGCACTCAGAGAAGTTTACCTTATCACATATTGCCCAGCCTGGCCGTCTCACATCATGATATCTGATCCTGGTTCCCCCTCCCCATTTCTTTTGGTAGTATCTACCGTCCCTATTTCAATGTCAGGCAATATTTTGACTTGCTTTGGCAGTTCAAAATGCCATTTAAAAGTGTTTAAAAAGAACAAAACCAAAAACTCACAGTGACAGCACATGCATTAGATGTTGCTGCATCATTTGGGGGTTATCCACCTTTTATAACAATTTAGATTCCCCCCCCCCCCTCGCAAGCCAAGAGTTCCCTCAGGCTTGCAGAAAACCATATTTTAGAGCGGGGCAACCCTACTGTGTGTGCTCTTTGATCCCAGCAGAAGCCACACAAGACTATTAGATACAAGGATTATTTAATTTAGGGCTAGTATAGATATAATATAATCAACTGTGTTAAAGGAATCAGGAATGGAATGGATCACCAAATCCTACCTTCTCTCCTTCTACTCCTTTCCTTTAATTCCCAGATTCATCCCATTTCTTCCCATTCTTAAGTCTGTCTCATTATTAGGTGAGTATTGATTATAATAATGATGATTAATGCTGACCAAAATTAGTTGTTGAACCAAGCTGGTTGTTGAACCAGGATGGGAACTGTTCCATCTGCTCCAGTCCCCAGTGTTTAAGCATTTGTTCAAGGTAGCAAAAAGTTGTGCTTTATTGTGATATATGTTAGCTAATTTGCATCCAGTTTATGGTCAGAAAAATTAAGCTGAACAAACAATAAATCACAGGAAGTATTGGGAAATGGAGGAAACTAATTAAACTTGGCCTTGGGTTAAAACCTCTGAAGTCATAATGAAAAACTTTACTAGTGAAAATAAAATTAAGATAAAGTTTTAGTAATTATTACAAATAGTATTAACATGCCTTTAACAAGAAGAAACAAACGATCAAAGAACATAGACCACGCAAAAATCTGACCAGAACATCCTTCATATGGACTGCTGATTAAACTTAGAATTAAAGATCATGCATTACAATTAATACTATGAAAGCACATAAAATTCGGCCCCTCCTGGTGCATGTGGTATATATGAACAGCAGATGGGCTTCACGGCTCAATGCTGGGAATGCAGATCACTACAAAGCCTTACCTGGGCGGATCTTTCTGGACGGATTGATGCTGGCCTGGGTGAGGGTGGAGATTTGGATCTGGCTGGCCCAGCACCAGCCATAACAGCCTGGGCTCATGCTGGGGCTAGGTGGTTCTCTCTTCCCAAGACAAGGAGGGGTCAAGGGGCTGACACCAGGGCTTGTCCTGTTTAGGCCTATGGCCCTTGCCATACTAGTTTAATCAATTATGTTAATAAAGTGGCTAAGTTTACCCAACTTACCTCTTTATTCCGACTGGGGGGGGGGCAATAGCAAGCATGTATACATAACATTGTTTTGAAATAGTTGGTTGGAGTTGAAGCAAACATCCTCCAATGAACATTTTTGTAGTGAAGGGGCAGAGTTGCCATGAGCCACCATCAGCCCCTATGCAAAATTTCCTTCTGGGCTTCCTTCCCATATTCAGAACACACACAAGATGCTTGATTAGGACAGGTATGCTGCTACTCTCTCCTCCAGCACCTTAGTTGGCTTCCTCACCCTGGGGTGTCTATTTCCCCAGAATGTAGTACCCTTAGTCCTCCCCTCCTTAGAAAACCTGCTGCTCAGTCTAGAATCACACTGTGAATGTGATGATATTGCATGAGAGCATCAGAGGCATAACACGTATTCTGAAACCTGGAGACCCAGGTTTGAATCACCACTCTGCCATGGAAGTTCACTGGGTGACCCTGGGCCAGTCACTCTTTTTCAGCTTAACCTACCTCATAGGGTTTTGTTGTGAGGATAAAATGGAGGAGGAGAGAATGATAGTGCAAATGACTTTGAGGCCCCATTGAAGAGAAAAGCAAGGGTATATTTAAATAATGTAAAGACATAAGTAATGTTGTGAAGTCAATTCAAAACGAGAGCAGAAAACACTGAACAGAAAATCCAAGAAAACTACAGGGGCAAAAATCACTAACAAATTTGTCATGGGGGGTGAGAATATCTGCAAAAACATCTTTCCAGTTTTCCTCAGCACTATAGAAAGCAGCAGAAAGATTTACCATCTTCTTCCTCTTTTATTTTCAGGTGATGACTTATTTGCATTTCTGCCAAAAATAAAAATGAAATTGTTAATAGAGTTGACAGGTTTCAATGAGAAATGAAAGGATGGTGTCATTTAATATTAACTCTTACGTTGTTGATAAATATATATATATTTGAGCTAGCATAGCCAGCTCTTAGAATGTGACTTTAGGACTCTGCAGTCCAAATTTTGACTTGCCATGAGACATACTGGGTGACCTCATCTTCTCTCTGGCTAACCTATTTGAAGCCAGAATGAAGGAAGGATGAAGAAACCATGTGTGCTTTCCCAAGCTCCTCAGAGGAAGAGTGCAGTAAATATGTACCCAAATAATAAAATATATTTTTTCACAAGTCAACATTATATCTATAAGTGGCATCCAATTTATAGACCATGCTTCCTCTAAATTGTACAGAAACTCAATGGCATTTTCCATCTCCATGAAAATTTTCAGCAGCTTAGAGGATCTGGGCTTCTGGATCCAGCAAAACCTGTACTCTCAAGTCTGTAGTATGGCCTGATCAAGGGCTGACGAGTCTCTTGTACTTATACCTGCTTTTGCTCTTGCCAGGGCGTAGCTGTGCCATGCAAGGACATTTATAGTGCCCTGCAGGGAAGGGGGAGGAGGCAAAGACAAACACAACACAGCATTATCTAGACTAGGGTCCCTCAACATGGTGTCCATGAAACTCATTTGCATATTAGGCCACCAGCAGGAACTTATTTGCATATTAGGCCACACCCTCTGCTGCCAAATTAGCCAGAACTGTGTTTCTGTGCATTCCTGCTCAAAAAAAGCCCAGGATGCCATGATGCCCACTGACACCCTTCTTGGTGGCCACCAAGTATTTTTACATGGGGCCAAGCGAGGTTTGGGCCCAGTAAGGCTTTGGATTGTCCACTGGAAATCTGATTGGCTGTGCAGACTTTTAAAAAGTTGTTTTAGTGGCAACTTCCAACACAGTGTTTTTTTATTGTTTCTAACTCCATGGCTGATTGTGCAGAGTATTTAAAACTTGCTTCAACTTCAGAAACAGCTACCACTACAGCACATGGATCTTCACTGCATTATTGGGTATGTATGCAAGAAAATGTTTAATCTACACGTTCATTTAAAGAGGCATCTTGTTAAACAGCTTCTGCCTGAAATGTTGAAGAGTTGCTGTTAGAATTATGCACAACCTCACTCTCCCTGACATTTTGTGGCTGACTCCCCCTCCTGCAGCATCCTTTTTGTGATTGCACCCACCACCCTGTGTCAGCAGGTTAAAAAATGTTTGGGACTTCTGCTGTAGACCTCTTGGAGCTGGTACAAATGCTCACCAGCCAGGACTGAGGAGATAGCTTGGCAGGCTGGGAACAGCCAACCATTGCATATCATGTTATCTTCTGTAGCTATGGATGTAACACTGGCTCCCTAACCCCAAGTTTTCCTTCTTACCCAATTTTCCTTTTAATGTTAATGCACTTGCAGGGGCACAAGGGGTAAAATCTGTGTGTGTGCATACATATGAATGTGCTGAACTCTTCCCCAGACACTATTTCTCCCCTGTAATTAATTCTTAAACACAGGACTTTTTTTTTAGCTGCTGGTCTTCAAAATCAAAAAGCCCATTGGCAGAAAATTGGTCTTTGAAGGCATATTCAGCTATCCCATCACCCTAATGCTTCTCTTTTACATTGACCATTATCAACATTAATGTAGTAAACAAGGTTTGCTGAAATGTGTACCAGAAACATTTGTAATTCCTGCTTTGAAACAAATGTTTTTGACGAGGTTTCCCATGTAACTTCTAGTTCTCTAGGCAAGACACAAATGATTGATTTCATCTGCATACTAACAGCAGTCTTACCTTGAGGAAAGAGTTCTGTTTCTGAATGAATTATGCCTTGGGACATAAAGGGCAGCCACCTGAGGAAGAAAAAGAAATGCTGTTCACCATATTGAATGGGGGGTTGGAATGCATTTAATCTGACTCATTAGCAGAGACCTGTGGAAGACCCTGCCAGCAGCTACACTGTCAATAGCATAGCCCTTTGCTTCACTGGAGCACACAAGTCCCACCAGCATGGCAAGCTAGCATCACATTCTTCTTCTTGGTGGTGTTGCTATTATTGTAACATTTTACCCCTTGGTCCAATTCACTTGAAAACTGTGGGGGGATCTTTAAATCAGAGGGAAGACTATGTTCTGTGCAAATTTGGTGCCATTGTCTTTAAAAACAGTGGCCTCAGACCCTAGGATTGGTTCTCCTATTGACGATAATGGTCCCAAAAACCCGGAATCTAAAAAACCACAGAGATTTGAACCTGTCCCAAGCCAGTAACATCCTACTGAAAACCAGCAATCACAGTAGAGGTTCCCCTCCAAATCCTGGATTTCAATAATTTGTTTATCAGTGCACAGCCCTAGTTTGCTGTTGTATTTCTCAGGAAGACAAAAGGGATGAAAGAAAGGTGATGTGAACTGAGAAAAATTCATCAGACCTCAGAGCAGGATTTAACTGAAGCCACTTGTGTTGAGTAACCTTCAAAACATTTTTCATGTTCCCTGCGGAACTTTTCTTTCTCTCTTATGGGGGCAGGCATGCAAGAAGCAGTTTGAGAGAGAAAGCAAGAGAATTCAGCCTTAATGCAAGGCTCAGCAGTTCCCCATTGTCTCCCCTGACCTGCATTCAATGACTCCACTCTAGCCTGGGTCAATCCCTCCCTATCTTTCCCTGGCCTTTAGTTTGGTCTAGCCAGAGCATGCCACTTTGCCCTTGTCCAGGTTCCTGTCATTAGTCTTTAACTAAGAGCTTTGGCCAGCTGCTCAAGATTCCCTGTTGTAGTGTGAGTAGGCTGCTGGCTGTTTGACACTAGCTAATAATATCAACAGGTGACTAATAATTGTTTTGGTAGCTGTTTGTTATGAGGACCAGCTCCCGTGCTTCCTGATTAGATGGGAACCTAACAATAAGGCAGAGTCTTGCTGTGCTTCCATCACCGGCTCCCACTATGAAAGCTTGCCCCCACTGAATCAAATTATGGCAGGTTGGTGGCTGCCACTGGAATGGAGGCCAAGTGAGGGCCCACACCTAGACATTTAGGATACAACTGGAACAAATTTTGAGTCCAGTGGCTAACCTACTGCACACCTGGATCTCGACTGGCCATCTGGATCTATGCTACAACTAAATGCTTAACATCTGGTAAGAAGACCTCATCTGGAATATTGTGTTCAGTTTTGGGCACCACATTTTAAGAGGGATATAGACACACTGGAACGGGTCCAGAGGAGGGCGACGAAGATGGTGAGGGGGCTGGAGACCTAGTCCTATGAAGAAAGGTTGAAGGAGCTGGGCATGTTTAGCCTGGAGAGGAGACAGCTGAGAGGTGATATGATCACCATCTTGAAGTACTTGAAGGGCTCTCATATAGAGGATGGTGCAGAATTGTTTTCTGTAGCCCCAAAAGGTAGGATGAGAACCAATCAGTTGAAATTAAATCAAAAGAGTTTCCTGCATTGTGCAGGGGGTTGGACTAGATGACCCTGGAGGTCCTTTCCTGGCATCTGTTATGTCAGTGATCTCCAAATGTGGTGCCCATAGGCACTATCATGTCTGCCACTGCGTTTACTGATGTCTACTTGCTTCTGCCTTCCTAATTGGAGCAGGAGGTATTTCAAAAGGGCCTGGGATTCTTCACTTTTGTGTCTGCTGGTAGCATGCATTCAACTAGCTCTATAATATGAGGATGATTGGCTCTGATCTTTCCAACATTTTGCAATTAGCCCCAGCCCCCATGGTGGCCATTTTAAGGTTGACATTGTTCCTTCTCCTGGAAGCCATTTCATGATGAAGCCTGCTATGTGTTCTCCAAGTCCACAGATTCAACAACGCTGGTAAAAGTACAGCATGTTTGGATTAACACAAGTGTTAGATAGGCAATTTAGAGAACTCAGCACCTTGCTGGAGTTATAAGTTTGCTTATACAGGAAATGCTCCAAGTTAAATCAAATCTATGGTGTGGCTGATTACTTATGTGCCAGATGCACTGAGAACTAATTATTATATATGCACAAGTTTTTTCTAAGGAAAAAAAACCCCTTAATCTACTTCCAGGAATAAAATGGAAGACAATAAATTCTTACAAGTTAATACAAGTGTAAAGTTTGAAAAATATTAGCACACCACAGGGTTTTTTTTTTGGGGGGGGGCGGTAATGTTATTAAACTTTCTGATCAAAATGGGTTTTTTTCCTGTTGAATAGGGGCAGTTGTTAAGAAGAAAGCACTTATCAGCTGGTGGGGCAATCTATTTTGAAAAGGACATTGTGATTCAGCAGTACATTTTTTCCAATGAAAAGCTGCCCCTTGGTGGTGTGGCTGCCCCAAGTTAACCTTTTTAACAGTAGTGGTGTTCTATAAAGCTGGTTCAAGAGAGAAAGTAGAATCACTATTCTTTCCTCTGTACCTTTTCTGCCTCTGTTCTAATACATATATTTTTTGCTCACTAGCCCCCATGTCCTAATTATACCAAAATGACTATGCTGAAGCTTCCCATCATGCCAGTTTCTAGGCCATGTGCCTCACCAGAGAATGGATATGATCCTAACCATTGCCACCTGCTACTTTGAGGTAAAGAGCTGCCCTCATTTCTCTTAGAAACTTCTGTCAGAATGATAATATCAAGCAGTTTATGTATTTTCAAGCAAATGAAAGAAAAAATCAGTGGTCCTTTGCTTGTCAACTCTGAATTGGTTATATGCCACTCAATATCTGAGGGAGAAGGGAAAGAAAAAGAAAGTGCTTTTTCTGCTGTCTATATTTTTATGCTTTTATGCATCCTCTCTTGGATTATTACATTTCATTGACTTGTATTTATAATCATGGCTTTGTTATACCATGTTAATACTTCATATTATATATATTTTTTAACTTCTATAAACGGAGGCAAAGTTAAAAAAAAGTTTGTGTATCCTAAACTAAGACATCTCTCTTATTATCATACAGATCATTAGTAGTTACTGAAAGTCATCATCCCATGCCAATTACTTGACCTCAAATAGTTATCCAGAGTTATTATCTGCCCAGCGGAGTTGGGAAAAGCTGCAAGTACAGAGGCAGATGCCTATATGTTTGCCCAGCAGGATATATAACAGCTCTGTAGGCTATTTCAGATCACAAAAATGTCAGGGGGACAAGACTTAACCCTCCTGTTGCCTTGCACAGAGATTCTGATCCAAAACAAAGCCCCACATGCCTGCTATTTAAAGAAAAATCTGTTGGGAGCCTCATTCACACAACTTTCCTTTCTTTGAATACACAAAAAATCCTAATGTCATCTGTTATATGCTTTGATTTCTTTTAAACATGACATGACTTTGTTCTGTGGGTTTTTTTTATTCAAAGGGTTTTATAAAGTATACAATATAAAGCATTTAAATAATTGTAAATTCTCTATGCACTGATTTCAGGAAATGAAGGGTTTTTAGGAGGTTTGTTGTGTTTCTCATATTTTTATTAAGGGGATTAAATATAACCTCCAAGGAATACCAGGAGTGTGGTGCAGAGGCAGTGTGAGGATAATACCCCTATTTCCAGAACATGGTAGTCACCCATCAGATTGCCAGGGTGCCTGGAGACTCAACTCACACACATCTACCAGGAGAATGTGGATTTTGTCTACCAAACTGGAAGGGACTTATGAGTACTAACAGCCATAACGTTGCAGCAGCACTCCGTGTCTCTGAAGGAGTGCTAACCAGGAGAACAGGTGGTTTCCAGTCGTCCCGTGTAATCCCCATCTTGGCCATAGCAGTGGAAGAAGGTGCGTCGCCAGGAACTGTCCAGGCAAGCGGTTTCCAGCCTCAACCATAGAATCCATCTTGGGAGGCTAACACCACCAGCAGCTTTCTTCCTGCACTGTCAGACTCCATCACAGCGAAGCAGGAGGCTCACGTACTCAACAGATGTCACCTATGCATAAAGCCATCAAGCTTATCCTAGGCATGGATCCTGTCAGACCACCTAAGCCTTTGTCCAACGGAACTCAAGACAAAGACTGGTGCCAGTAGAAGATCGAAGAGTAGGAAGAACATCTTTACCCAGAGCCAAGTTTCTTTGTATAGACCGGGTGTTACCTAGGTAGCAATTTGGCCATCTATTGTCATCTTTTTAGATAAGTTTGATAGACTTAAGTACCTCCCACTTTAATAATTTTTCCCATTCTTTCCCTTAATGGTCATCCTGGAGCCTCCCCCTTGGCCCATTGTTACCTGAAAGTCCAATCAGGTAACTAAGGCCAAGTCTGCTCATTGGCTAGCTATGAGCATCCAATCAGGGAATGCCAATTAACTGGCTACTGCATAAGTCCAGCCCTTATGGTCAATGCAGGGCCTCCCCTTTTTCTGAGGTCATGTACCAGCTGACCACTGTCATCCACCCCTGTACCTTTCATCCCCTATCTCTGAATCTCTCTCTATTTTTCTTAGGACTGTATGTATGTTTTATGAGTTTATTGTCTTGTTTGTGTGCCTATATTTTTCTATAATAAATTTTAATTGTTTTTACTTAATTAGTGTCCCTGGTGAATTTTAAGCAATAATTTCTGGACGTGCATTCTGTATACATAGATTCAAAGATCCTTTTTAAACCAGGTGCCCACTTGTCAATTCCCCAACCTCGTTTTGAGGGCATTTTGGCTTACAGCAGGCAATGTCAAACCACCTCTGAAATGTCTCTACCTTTAAAAACAACTTTAGGTTGCCACCTTGAAGTACACAATGCTAAAATAGCTAGAAATTCTGGCTGGCAGATGATCTTAGGATCTTCTGGCTATCCCACAGACACTGCCATGCATTAATAATTAATTATTCATTCTTAAACATCTAAATTATTGTAATCTTAGGCAATAATGAGTTTTATCTAATGACTGTTTTCCGCTTGTGAAAGAGTACTTCCACTGGTGGAGGAAAAGAGAGCAATTTTCACAGTTCGCCCTTGCCAAATCCAGCTATTATTGTAGCTGGAAGCCCAGTATCATTCCTGAGGTTCTCCTGAATTGAGACAGGAGCATTGCAGGGGGCTCAAGCAACTAAAGCATGAGCAGGCAAGTGAGAAACCTCCATTTTGTGTGTGCAGTTCATGGGGGCCTTGCAGCTCATGTCACTTTTTTTGGAAAGTTACTTTTAGAATAGGAATTTTAACTGAAATACAACCTCTCACAGTTGAAAATATATTCCAAATCTTTCCCAGCTTCTCTGATGATTATTTTCTCACAGAACCAATTCTGTGACTTGTCATTGGCCTCACAGCGCAACAGAACCTTCTTTAGATTTCCAAGAGACACAGCTTGGATTTCAAACATATCCACCTAGGGGAAAAGAACCATAGACATTAATATGGATTGTAAGAAACCATTGTTGATGTACACTACTCTCAATAGTGTTGAGATAACCAGCTTCCTAGTACTCGTTTTTACGGCTCTAAAGGAAATAATAACAAACCACATCTTCCTGACCCTTTTAAATAGACAAAAGCTAACACTACAGCTGAATGTATTAGTTTAATAACAGTGAACTGATTGTAATTTCCACTGATAAAAGGTACTACTACCAACAGAAAAGGGGGGCATGACCCCTATACTCCGCTTCACCCCCTGCACACTGTTCCCAGGGGATCCAGCAGCCTACAAAGCATGATTTTGGCCTGCAGCAGGTGGGGGAAGGAGGAAAGTTAGCTTCAGAAATAGTTGCTCTGCTCACACTGGTATAATCCAACCCAAAATACTACTAATCTGTGTAGTGCATTACAGAGTAACAAGATCAGTCTATGTCCTGAAGAGCTTACAATATAAGATCTGACACAGGAAAGATAAGCAATGGAAGGAGGAGAGGAGAATGGAAGGGAAGGTAAATAGGAAAACATCCATTGAGAATTCAGTTGTGTATCCCTTACTCTTGACTCTTCAGTAGTGTGTGAGGGCTAAGAGCTTCACAGAAAATGTGTTGGAAGAATTTGTGGAAAGGGAGAGATAAGGAATCACAGATTTGTCTTTGGAGGAACTCTGAGACACAAATAGAGGAATGCGAGAAATGGCAGAGTTGTTTCAAGAAACGGGAGACTGTTGTGAGGCTGAGGGGGTGATGGTCATGGACAGGAACAGATCTGGATATGCTGGCCGAAAGAGATAATGAAGAAAGGGTATGCTCCCCTCCTCAAGGTACATCTGAAGAGTTTGTGACAATTTCTGGAAGCAGACCAGAAAGTTTGTCCTGTGGCATGAGCAGTGGAGAGACAGTGTTTTGGCAACTTTTGAGAGAGGTGAGAGGGCCAAGATTTAAGAATGGAAGTCTAGACAGGGGAATATTACAATAGTTAATGTGGAAAATGCCCTGAATTTAAACCAAAGTTTTAACAAGGGGATGGAAAAGCCATATTTTTGTAGTGTTGTACAGAAATAAAATGGCATGATTTGGTTATGCCTGAATATAGAAAGGAATCAAAGAAAGTCAAGGAATTGTCTATTATCAACATGGAGGGTGTTGATCTTGATGTTTATGCATGATGCAGAAGGAGAAAGGCATGGGAGGAATGCAGAAGAGTTGCTCTTGTTCATATTTAATAATGGAACAAGTGAGACAATAATTCAAAGCCTCATATGATGCCAGAAACTGGGGATAAGAACATTAAAGATTTGCAGAGAGTGGAGAATATGCTAGGTAATGTGAACTTGCAGGTTTGTATGGAAACTAAACCCTCAGGATGCACAAAACGTGGATTCCAATGTCTCTACACTAATGCCCAGAGTATGGGAAACAAACAGGAGGAGCTGGAAGTCCTAATACAGGAAGACTATGACATAATAGGCCTTACTGAAACTTGGTGGGATGACACTCACAACTGGAACATTAAGATTCAGGGGTACAACTTATTTAAAAGGGACAGGCAAATGAGAAAGGGCGGAGATGTAGCAGTATATGTGAAGGAGGTATATACTTGTGAGGAAATATGTGAATCTGTACCTGAAAGCTGAGAGTCTGGGTAAAAGTAAAAGGAGTAAGAAAAAACAGTGATATTATTGACCACCAAGCCAGGCAAAGGACTTGGATGAGATACTCCTATAACAGATTGCAAAGTTTTCCAAGAGAAGGGGCACAGTGATCATGGGAGATTTCAATTACCCGGACATCTGTTGGAAGTCCAACTCTGCTAAAAATGAAAAGTCAAATAGATTCTTGACTTGTCTTGCTGACAACTTCCTTTTCCAGAAAGTGAGGAAGGAAACAAGGGGATCTGCTATCTTGGATCTGATTCTCACCAACAAGGAAGAATTGATTGAAGAAGTGGAAATAGTGGGCACCCTGGGCAGTAGTGATTTTGAAATCTACAGTCTTAGAGAAGGGAAAAGCTATACGTAGTCAGACTTCTAGGTTGGACTTCAGAAAGGCAAACTTCAATAAACTTAGAACTATGCTGGGTAAAATCCCATGGTCAGAAATACTTAGGAAGAAGGGGGTTCAGGAGGGGTGGGAGTTTCTTAAAAGCGAAATCACAGACAATTCCTATGAGAAGAAAAAATGGAAAAACCCTAAAGAAGCCGAATTGGCTCCATAAACAACTCTCTAAAGACTTGAGAAATAAAAAAGACTCCTTTAGGAATTGGAAGGCCTTATAACCAAGGATGAATATAAACAAGTTACCAATGCTTGTAGAGAAAAAGTTAGAAAAGCTAAAGCTCAGTATGAACAACAAAAAACAACAAAAAGGGTTCTTATGTTCAGAGTAAGAAAAAGAGCAAAGACATGGTAGGCCCATTGCGAGGGCAGGAAAGTGAAATTGTAACGGGTAATGAAGAAAGGGCAAAACTGCTCAATTTCTACTTTTCCTCAGTCTTCTCTTCTGAGGGAAATGGTGCTTAACATGGCAAAAACAGAACATATAAGGAGGGTATGAAGTTCCAACCTAGGATCAGTATAGGGGTAGTACATAAACACCTAGCTTCTTTAAATGAAACTAAGTCCTCAGGGCCAGATGAACTGCATCCAAGGGTTCTAAAAGAGCTGGCGGATGAATTTCTGAGCCTCTGGCTATTATTTTTGAGAATTCTTGGAAAACAGGAGAGGTGCCAGAAGATTGGAGGTGGGTGAATGTTGTCCCCATCTTCAAGAAGGGGAAAAAAGACAATCCGGGTAACTACCGACCCGTCAGCTTGACGTCTATTCCTGGAAAAGTTTTAGAACAAATCATCAAACAGTTGGTCCTGGAACATTCAGAAAGAATGGATGTGATTACTAAGAGCCAGCATGGGTTTCTCAAGAACAAGTCATGTCAAACTAACCTGAGCTCTTTTTTTGAGAAAGTGACTACCTTACTGGATCAGGGGAATGCTGTAGATGTCATTTATCTTGATTTCAGTAAGGCTTTTGATAAGGTTCCACATACTATCCTTGTTGACAAGTTGGTAAAATGTGGTTTGGATCCTGTTACTGTTAAGTGGATCTGAAACTGATTGACAGATCACACCCAAAGAGTGCTTGTGAATCGTTCCTCATCCTCTTGGAGAGGAGTGACAAGTGGAGTGCCTCAAGGATTGTCCTGGAACCTGTTTTGTTCAACAGCTTTATAAACGATTTGGATGAAGGAATAGAGGGAATGCTTATTAAATTTGCCGATGATACTAAATTGGGAGGGATTGCAAATACAGTAGAAGACAGAAACAGGATACAGGATGACAGGCTGGAAAACTGGGCTAAAACCAATAAAGTGAATTTTAACAGGGATAAATGCAAAGTTCTGCAATTCGGTAGAAAAATCCCATACATAGTTATAGGAAGGGGAAGACTTATCTTAGCAGTAGTATGTACGAAAAGGATCTAGGGGTCTTAGTGGATCATACACAGAACATGAGTCAACAGTGTGATCCGGTGGCTAAAAAGGCAAATGCAATTTTGGGCTCATCAACAGAAGTATAGTGTCCAGATCACGTGATGTGATGGTATTGCTTTACTCGGCTCTGGTAAGACCTCACCTGGAGTATTGTGTTCAGTTTTGGGCACCATATTTTAAGAAAGATATAGACAAGCTGGAATGGGTCCAGAGGAGGGTGACGAAGATGGTGAGGGGTCTGGAGACCAAGTCCTGAAGGAGCTGGGGATATTTAGTCTGGAGAGGAGGTGGCTGAGAGGTGATATGATCACCATCTTCAAGTACTTGAAGGGCTGACATATAGAGGATGGTGTGGAATTGTTTTCTGTGGCCCTGGAAGGTAGGACCAGAACCAATGGGTTGAAATTAAATCAGAAGAGTTTCCAGCTCAACATTAAGAAGAACTTCCTGACCGTTAGAGCAATTCCTCAGTGGAACAGACTTCCTTGGGAGGTGGTGGGCTCTCCTTCATTGGAGGTTTTTAAACAGAGGCTAGATAGCCATCTGACAGCAATGAAGATCCTGTGAATTTGGGGTAGGTATTTGTGGGTTTCCTGCATTGTGCAGGGGGTTGGACTAGATAACCCTGGAGATCCCTTCCAACTCTATGATTCCATGATTCTATATTCAGTATAAGGTGAAACACCCAATCAGGGATACAGTTGGAATGCAGAGTTAGTTGGATATAGAGATAGAACTGAATGTCAGCAAATAGGTGGTCCTAAAAGCCTCTGCAGTTGATGAAGTCAGTAAGGAGGCATTGTGTACAAAAAGAATAGCACTGGGCTGAGAACAGATCCCTTAGAGATCACAACAGAGTTGGAAGCACAAGCAAACACAGAATGTGTAAATAGACTATAGAACCAGGTGAGAGTGATCAACCATGTCCAAAAGCAACTATGAGCCACAGAAGATGATGACAGAGTTAGAGAGAAAGTCTGATTTATTACTGAATAGATCATGAATGGTTTTGGCAAGGATGGTTTCAGTGGAACACAGAAGAGGACAGATTGTAAAAGATCAAGAGAGGAACTAGAGGAGAAAAAGCTGAAAGAGTGAGAGCTCTCATAAATCTCAAAAGGTTTTGCGGCAGAGGACTAATGGAAAATTCAAAGGTAGAATATGGCAGGAAAATAATGAAAATATGGGAAATAAATGGACTATTTTAATGTACAGAAACAGCCAAAGGAGAGCAGTAGGTTGTGCAGTGGTGACTAAAAAAAATGGAGGGCATGAAACCAGGATTCAGGAGGAAAGGATTAAAGGGAGACACAGAGAGGTGAGATGAGAATACCTCAGGAGTCAACTTATCAAATGTCACAGGGCATAAAATAGAAAAGAATGAGGAAGGTTTAGCATGGCCAAGAGATAGAAGAGGAAGGGAAAGGGTAAGAGGAACTGAGAGATAGATAAGTTTCTTTCATTATTGTTCAATGAGGAGACAAAATCCCAAGCAGAGGACTAGGATATTTGGTAGGTCTTTTAAGAAAAGGAGAAAGAGTTCCATGGCACAGAGTGGTAGGCTGTGGTACTACAGTTCAAGCTCTGCTTACAACCTGAGTTCGATCCTGGGTTCAGGTAGCCGGCTCAAGGTTGACACAGCCTTCCATCCTTCCAAGGTTGGTAAAATAAGTACCCAGCTTGCTGGGGGTAAAGTGTAGATGACTGGGGAAGGCAATGGCAAACCACCATTGTGTGTGTAACCTTGTAGGGAAAAAAATGGTACTTTGATAAACATAGAATTGCTAACTTTACTGTAGTATGACTGGTTATTATTAGGGATAGGCAGGAACTAGACTTTGTGATGAACTTTGGCCAGTTTGTGGTTTGTGAAGTGAAATTTGTGGCAGGTCTACCAGTACAGATATTCCACAAACTTGCAAGCTGTTCATGAAGGTTCCTGCTGGTTCATGAATGAACACATTTACAGACAGACTGTTCAATCAAAATGCGTGCCAAAGTTCAAATCAACAGTGTGTGTGTGTGTGTGTGTGTGTGTAATTCTCCAGTTTTGGAAATACTCTGATCAATTTCAAATTAGTCATGCCAGTTCAAGAGTTTTTTTCCCTTCCTTTGCCAGAGTTCCTGTGTTACCTTCCCATCTTCTTGCACAAAGCTTGCAAACCCCCCCACACACACACACACACCTTGCTTGGATTGGTTGTGACTCTGTGCTTTGAGAGCAATCCTTTTAAGCTTGCAGTGCCAGTGGCACTGTGTTCTACTGGGTATTCTGTAAACTGTAACTACGGGGATCTTCTGGTTTGACATTAGTCCTCCTTTTGCATGCATTGCCACAGTGGCACTGTCAGTCAGTTCATTTATTGTAATTAGCCAGTGGCACAGGTTCCTCTGACCTGCTGCAACCTCCCCCCACTCCTCGACACTTGGAGTGTGATTCTGTGCTTCACATGGGTCCTCTTGAGCTGGCATTGCCACAATGGCACTGGGTGCAGGCCATGGTAGTAGCAGAAATGCTCTGGGCCCAATGACATCCTTTAGGAGGAGCAGAGATGTTTTGGGGCTGGAAGGACAGCCCTCATAGTGAAATGATCTCCTGGGATTAGAATTGGGGATCTGCAATTGTAATCACAAACTGTAATGTGAATTGAAATCCCTTACATTTTATGGGTGTAGCGGTTAAGTGCATGGACTTTTATATGGGAGAACCAGGTTTGATTCCCCATTCCTCCACTTGCAGCTGGAATGGCCTTGGATCAGCCATAGGGCAGCTTCTGGGAGAGCTCTCTTAGCCCCACCTACCTCACAGGGTGTCTGTTGTGTGTATGTGTGGGGGGGGGGAGATAAAGGAAACTGTAAGCCACTCTTAGACTTTAAGATTCAGAGCATAGGGTGGGGTATAAATCCAATAAGATAGAATGGGCCCATTAGGAGATGATTATTTCTGTTTGTGTAGTTTAGTCAGACTGGAGAGCAAGTTTGATGTAGTGGTTAAGTGTGTGGACTCTTATGGGAGAACTGGGTTTGATTCCCCACTTCTCCACTTGCAGCTGCTGGGATGGCCTTGGGGTAGCCATAGCTCTGATAGGAGTTGTCCTAGAAAGGGCAGCTCTCAGCCCCACCCACCTCACAGGGTGTTCTGGGGGAAGGAGATAAAGGAGACTGTAAGCCACTCTGAGACTCTGCTTCAGAGAGAAGGGCAGGGTATAAATCTGCGGTCTTCTTCAGTCTTCTTCAATATTGATGGTGTAGGAATCTGGTATGAAACTGGTAACTACAACTCCCATGAACCATGATGGGAACAAATCAGAATGAAGAACTCAGAGAACAATAAATTCTGTAATTAAATAGAAGTTCCACATTCTCTGGCTTTCTGTGTTCATGCAAACTATAATTGGCTAAATCCTGGTCCTATTCCTTCTCTTGCCTTTGGTGTATGTTTTACAAGGAGAAGCATAGAGTTATAGCGACCATGAACAGCATCAAGAATATGAATAACCAATGTGCCAAGGCATAGATGCTTCTTTTTTATATAACCAATATACTCAGTACACAGTTACACTAGATGGTATCTAATCTGTGGCTGGTCAATATGCTTATATCTTGGGGAATTTATAGATACCAGTGAGAGATGAGGCAAGCTGCAAACATGCTATTGCCTGGATTGAAAATTAATTACTCACTAACAGAAAGAGAAAAAATCCCGAAGAGCTTTAAAATATACACATATATGTTTCAAAAACAAACATCTTCACACACAGTATTTACTGTTGTGCTTTCATTATACTAGAAGAGCCCCGTGGTGCAGAGTGTTAAAGCTGCAGTACCGCAGTCCTAAACTGAGTTCAATCCTCGGTGGAAGCTGGGTTTTCAGGTAGCCGGCTTGAGGTTGACTCAGCCTTCCATCCTTCCAAGGTTGGTAAAATAAGTACCCAGCTTGCTGGGGGTAAAGTGTAGATGACTGGGGAAGGCAATGGCAAATCACCCCGTAAAAAGTCTGCGAAGAAAACATCATGATGTGATATCACCCCATGGGTCAGTAACAACTCACTGCTTGCACAGGGAACTACCTTTAACTTTTATTAAAGAAAAGGTATTCTAAATTTGATGAGAATTGGGATGGTTTGGGCAGAATTTTCTTTAAGAAAGATGCCAGAGGAAGGAAGTGTTCAAGAGAGGAAATGATAATGGTGGATGACAGAATTCTGGATGAGGAAGACCGTTTCTGAAGCAATGGGAAAGGTAGAGAGGGAAATGAGAGGGCATTAGGTTCCAAATTCTATTCTAGCAATGCTTGAAGCAAATATTTCAGAATTTTAAAATTACCTATTTAACACAACACCAAGAATTTCTTATTTTTGCAGTAAATTCAATATTACAGAATATTGCTCTCAATGGTATGATCTGAATGCCTCCTTAGGGAAATGTAAATATTTCGTCACACATATCTGAATGTGTAGCTAAAGACAGTTCAAGGCATTTACACACCCAAATATTGTGAACACACCAGATGCCTTGAGTCTACTTTAATAGTGTCCATTTGATTTAAGACATAAAATTATGAAATATATTGCTGTTCAGAAATGCTCTCAAGAAACCTTTACTGATATCTTCAATTTCAAATAGAATTACCACAAGCATTACTAATGGAAAAATTCAAATTCTATTAGCCTTGTCCAACTTGCAATTTCCGAAATGAATTTTGAGCACACTAAGAGCAGAAGTGAAGAGCCCCGTGGCGCAGAGTGGTAAGCTGCAGTACAGCAGTCCAAGCTCTGCTCATGACCTGAGTTCGATCCTGGCAGAAGCTGGGTTAAGGTAGCCGGTTCATGGTTGACTCAGCCTTCCATTCTTCCAAGGTTGGTAAAATGAGAACCCAGCTTGCTGGGGGTAAAGTGTAAATGACTGGGGAAAGCAAAGGCAAACCACCCAGTAAAAAGTCTGCCATGAAAATGTGAAAGCAACGTCACTCCAGAGTTGGAAATGATTGGGGCTTGCTCAGGGGATTACCTTTATCTTTAAGAGCACAAGCCAGTTAACCTGAAGTATTTAGATTTAAGCCAGATCAGTCAAATCCAAGTAAATCATACTAAATCAGCTTGAATTTCAAGTGTTTCAGCTACACTGCATAGGCAATAAACATTTCAGTGTTAGTATTCCTATAGTTTCTGGTACAAACCTCACTATAAACAATGCAATATAATCAAACAAGAACAGAAGATGCCAATATTTTTCCTAACAGCTATTACAGCTGAAAAGTTACTACAATTTGAGTGAAATGCCTAACTTCAGGGATCAATAACAGAGCTAGAATTAAAAATTTAAAGAATTTTATTTCATATTTCTAAGTCCATTTAAAATCCGGTCCTACATGTCTTTTCAAGTAAGTACTTAGAATATAATACAAGTGATCCATCAGAAGGACATTGGCACAGGATGGTATACCTGCACTGCTGTGATGGCACAGTCAAAACTGGTTTAGTAACCACCATCATGCAAACCTTCTGAGTAGCAAAAAACATCCTAGAGAGGCATTTTTGGCTGTCCTATAGTCAACACTGCCAACCTAGCCTTATGGGCCAATATTGATAGCTAACTTTAATGAAAGAATTGCAAGGGAAAGCAAGAAGTAAAAGATTGTCATTGCAATCCAGCAGTGCTTGTCCACAGGCTTTGAGTAGACAGAGATTAGGGTTTGTAGAATCTTTCGGGATCAAGTGCCGTATTGAGATTTACAAACACCAGCACAATTTTAACAGAAAGGAAGAAGGCATTTTCATCCACCAATCTTGGTACCCAGCTCTGCAAAACACCCTACAGACTATAAATTGCAGAAAGTCTCAGAACAACCAGCAAATTCCACAGAACAATCAGCACAGTCAACAACCATCTTCCTTATCTTCAAACCCCTTCCAACCCTCCCAGCAATTAACACAGAACAATGGTCACATTCAACAGCCAGTTTCCTTATCACTACCCTTCCAGGAAGCCCCACCAAACAATGGGCTCATCCACAAACCAATTGCCCTTTCATCACACCCCCTCCAGCCTAGAAATAGCAGCTCTCCAGCAGCCCTGGCCCCACTCAATGCACAGCAGCCAAGAAGGTCTGAGCGCCTGCTCCAGCTGCAACGCCACTGAGGATGTTCTCCGCAGCTGAGAACGAAACGTCTGGAAGGAAAACTTTCTCCAGTAGAACATGGCACTTGATCCCAAAAGATTCTACAAACCCTAATAAATCAGCTGTAGCTGAACATGCACTTCAAGAAGGAGACCACGTCATCCACTTTGAAAGAACTGAAGTCCTTTCTACGGTCTCACATTATCATACCCGCCTGAACAGAGAAGCTATTGAGATCTACAAACACCAGCACAATTTTAACAGAAAGGAAGAAGGCATTTTCATCCACCAATCTTGGTACCCAGCTCTGCAAAACACCCTACAGACTATAAATTGCAGAAAGTCTCAGAACAACCAGCAAATTCCACAGAACAATCAGCACAGTCAACAACCATCTTCCTTATCTTCAAACCCCTTCCAACCCTCCCAGCAATTAACACAGAACAATGGTCACATTCAACAGCCAGTTTCCTTATCACTACCCTTCCAGGAAGCCCCACCAAACAATGGGCTCATCCACAAACCAATTGCCCTTTCATCACACCCCCTCCAGCCTAGAAATAGCAGCTCTCCAGCAGCCCTGGCCCCACTCAATGCACAGCAGCCAAGAAGGTCTGAGCGCCTGCTCCAGCTGCAACGCCACTGAGGATGTTCTCCGCAGCTGAGAACGAAACGTCTGGAAGGAAAACTTTCTCCAGTAGAACATGGCACTTGATCCCAAAAGATTCTACAAACCCTAATAAATCAGCTGTAGCTGAACATGCACTTCAAGAAGGAGACCACGTCATCCACTTTGAAAGAACTGAAGTCCTTTCTACGGTCTCACATTATCATACCCGCCTGAACAGAGAAGCTATTGAGATTTACAAACACCAGCACAATTTTAACAGAAAGGAAGAAGGCATTTTCATCCACCAATCTTGGTACCCAGCTCTGCAAAACACCCTACAGACTATAAATTGCAGAAAGTCTCAGAACAACCAGCAAATTCCACAGAACAATCAGCACAGTCAACAACCATCTTCCTTATCTTCAAACCCCTTCCAACCCTCCCAGCAATTAACATGGAACAATGGTCACATTCAACAGCCAGTTTCCTTATCACTACCCTTCCAGGAAGCCCCACCAAACAATGGGCTCATCCACAAACCAATTGCCCTTTCATCACACCCCCTCCAGCCTAGAAATAGCAGCTCTCCAGCAGCCCTGGCCCCACTCAATGCACAGCAGCCAAGAAGGTCTGAGCACCTGCTCCGGCTGCAACGCCACTGAGGATGTTCTCCGCAGCTGAGAACGAAACGTCTGGAAGGAAAACTTTCTCCAGTAGAACACGGCACTTTATCCCGAAAGATTCTACAAACCCTAATGATGTTACCAGCCATGAAAACCTGAAATCTTTGATAGACAGAGATTATCACAAAACATTTCAGTTCTGAAAGCTTTAGACATAGTCAATTTGTTTCATCAATAAAGGAACACATTATAATGCATCTACACATTATAGCCAGTAAGTGGTTCAGCAAAGATTGTCCATCAAGGAACCATTTTGTATGTGTCAAATATTGACACGCCCCCCCCCCACAACCATTTTATGGCACTTTATTCCCCCTCCACACACATTGTACATTTTTCTTTTGATGGCCTCCAAGTCCTTTTTTAAATTTTTGGTTGCTGTTTTTCCCCACTTTCTTTATTTAAAAGATTTATAGGAGGTTGCCTTTCTCGTTTCTTACATTCTTTTCTCAAAAAGTAGGCACAGAAAGAACCAAATAATATCTATGAAAAACTTGAAGAAAATGGTGCTAAATGACGTGATACATCTCTGCAATGAATGTCTGACTCAGTTCCCTTCAAAGCTGATTTTAAGTATGCTTGCCTTAAAGCTGCTTTTGGTTTATCTCTGACTAGTACATACAGACTTAATTTGACATGCTTACCGTCCCTCTCTGAAACTTTATGGGCTTATCAGACTCATGAAGAAGCCTTAGTCCAGAATCTCCTCTCTCTCCATAGATGCACAAGTAAACTGCAGAATCAGTTCCTGCATTTTCTACTTGTCCCGTGTACATATAAATCTGGTAACTCAGAACTAGAGAAAGTAACCAACAATTTAAAAGATGCAAGTAATCTGGAAACATACAAAGAGAGATAATGTCAGGTGACGTTCTACTTTCAAGTTCAGGATGAAGCACAACATGTAACTGCTTGCAATACTGTAACAGGGTTATTATTGTGAAGCTTATTAATGATGGGTGTGATTCAAACAAAGTTAAGTGCTTAAGGCCTCTAGGGCCCTTCCCCCCTGTGCAAGCAGAAGGAATTTCTTCTTGTTCAGTGGTGTGTATATGGGAGGAATTGCAGTTTGCCTCTGAAGCTACACCCTTAACTACATCCCATGCCTTTCCTGAGGGTCATCTGAATGGCTGGGAGGGGGCAAAGAGAGCTGTAACAAAAAGAAGAAACTGAGTAAGACACATATAATTCTGTTTACAATTACAACATTTCCATAGCCAACCTCATGGTACTTTGACTGAAGTATAATATAGTATTTACTTGGATAAATAAATTTTCCTTTATCCTCCACTGGAAGTTCACACAGAGTATCTCCATTCCCTTGACTCCATGACAACCACTTATTTGCTGAAAACTTCAGAATTTTCCCACTCTTTATGTGGTGTAGTGTCACCTGTGAAGGAAGTAGCAGTAAGCCCTTTAATGTATTTGTAGTTTCTGTCATTGTTACTGTGATAAAAAAGATTAAAATATATAATTTAAAATTGCCAGGGTCTATCACAGTAACCACTAGGGTTGCCAGGTTGAACCCCAAAAATATCTGGGGACTTTGGGGGTGGAGCCAGGAGACTTTGGGGGTGGAGCCAGGAGACACTGAGGTGGAGCTAGGGGGAGGGGGGAAATGGCGCCGGGGAGCGTGGCGAGCCGCCCCGCAGCTGCCGCCTCTTCTCCGCTCGCCGTGCTGCTCCTCCGAGATGGGCTCAGCCTGAGCCCATCTTGGAGGAGCAACTGCGGTGGGCGGAGAGGGGGCGGCAGTGGTGCGGCGCGGCGGCCTCCAGGCGACTCGCCATGCTCCCCAGCGCCATTTCCCCCCTCTCCCCCCGCTTCCATTTTTTGGGGGAGCAGGAGAAGAGGGTGGAAATCCTGGGGTCCCCCGCCAGGGCGGGAGGGTTGGGAAGCCTAGTAACCACTACTATATTATAAAGTTTCCCTGGAAATAGCCTAAATAAGGCAAGTTATTCAGAGAAGAACTCCTTTTGTGTTGTTAGTCTCAGTAAGAAGCACTGACATCAGATGTTTAAGAGTTAGATTTAAAATAAATATGTTTCTGTTATTGTGCGATATTTTTGCAAGAGCAATTTTTTATTTAATGCCAAGAACTTTGTGTATTTATTTCAACAGTTCCACATGCTGATTTACAGGTTAAACATTGCTGCATGCCAGAACACATATTGTTTCAGCTTGTGATTTGTTTCCTCAAGTGAACATCATTCTTTAAAATCCAGAAACTACTCTGATGACCCTTGGACCCTATTGGAAAGAAAAGTTAAGAAAACCAGTTGGGAAAAATTAAGTCCATGAAATACTTGCAGATGAACTGAAATGTTTCCACTCCTGCTTCGTTTTTGTTTTCCTAGAGCTGAGGTACTCGAACTGTTAATCAATGTTGTCTTTAACTTTAAAATTAGACTTTTAAGAGTTTAGCTAATATATCAGAATCAAACATATACATATCTGTAAAGAGCAAGCTACAAGTCAAGATCTAGCCCAGAATGAGTAGTATGCAGTAGGCAATTGTGTACAGATAATTTATGTGGGTTTGCCTCATTTTATTTATTAGATATGCTTTCTGAATTGTTTAATACCATGCATTTCAAACCATTGTTGAATGGAGGTAATATTTACATTGAATTCAACGGTAAACATATTTGGACCTATAATGTTGTCTCCCAAACAACTGGAATGAGATTTCCAATTGCATAACCAATGCAAATTATATAATTTCCACATTCAAATGCTCATTGAAGACAGCATCTGATTTATTGAGCAATAAATGATACATCCAAACCTTGCATTATTCTTTAGATTAAGCAAGTATAGGTTGGTTTGGGAACCACATGACCACCATAACCAGATGCCTTGTAAAAGGCACTATACAAGGCTGTTGTAAGAAGAGTGACCAAGCAAAGAAGGGGCTTGGTAATTGCATGGCCAATGGATAAGTCACATGATCATTATGATTCTTACAAAAATAGTATCATCCCAGTTTTGAGCCTGCTATTTTCCCTAAAGCAATTTACAGTGAGATACGCCTTAAAGTAAAGCTCATGTTCCATGAAAGGTACAAGGATGTACTAGTTAAAATGTTAGACTAGAATCTGGAAGCCCAAAGTTCAAATCCCTATCTGTCTTAAAGCTCAGTTTCCCTCCCTCATGCTGTGGTAGAACGTTTGAAGTATAATCCAAGTCAGTCTGTCAATCTCTAAGGTTGTGCTTATTAAGACTAAGGGCCAAAACAGATATAGTGAAGATCATTTGACTTTAAAAGCCAAATTGCAAGTGCACAGTCTTAAATTTGGGTCAGAGCTGTACTAGAAAGGGAATGTCTGCTTTGGCTCCATCACCAATAGATCACCACATCATTAATCAATAGTAAACTCTATGGCCAATTGACACCCTTTTTATAGCTAATATAAATGTCCATATAATATGATTTATTAATGGTACTGGCAATATTCCTTAATGGCACAGTCCATTTAGAAAATAAAATGAGCCTCCTGGTATACAATTGGAAATAAAATATATTGATTGGGCTTTCATTTAATGCATCTAAGACTCAGAGATCAGAACATGAAAAAACTCTTGTATTAACTAATTCTATTCTGTTTTAAAAGATCCAATCCTCATAGGTTACAGAGAAAAATTATGGTTATTTTTCAAAGAGAAGAGTGTTATGGGAACACTGCTGCTTTAAACATTATTTGCCTTTTTGTTAGATAATTGTTTAAAAGTATCAATGGCATGAAGCATTAATCAAGCATAAGAACAATTATAGTCTAGAATGTTACCTTTGCTATGATCCATTCTGGATGTTTCCTTGTCCCATCATGGCCTATTCGAATTTTGTATATGTTTCCAGTATGTTTCATTTCAACCTGAATTGTAAGAAATAAAGAAACAGATACAACATATAATAACGAGGGATGGGAACAAACCAGGAAAATGTCATTAGTTTGTGCTTCATGAACTAAAAACTTTCACAAATCTTTAGGGGCTAAATGAACTGCTTTGGTTTGTGAGGTTTCTGATGCAGTAGAACCCCCTCCCTTTGTGGTGTCCTAGAGACACCAAACTCACAGAAGATCACCAGCTGACTCTTCTCTACCTGCCTTCCAAATTTGGTGGAGATTGGATTTATGGGATCTCACTCAAGGCCACCCAAAGAAGGTGAAACATTCTCCATTGTTTCCAAAGAATTAAGGTCAAACCAGAGAATCTCTCAGTAGAAACTGAAAGGGGGGGGGGTATTTTTGCAAACCCAGAAGAACCAGTGCTATGTACTAGTGCCCAGCAGAGGGATGTACTAAAAGGAAAAGCAAACATCTTGATTGACTGTTGGCAGTCTGTCTAGAAATGTATCCATTCATGAACCACAGTAAACCTCCATGAACAGCTTTAAAGTTCATGGAAAGTTCATGCCAGTTGACCTGTCATGAACTTGACTTCACGAAGCATGAACTGGCCAAAATTCACAGCAAACTTTAGTTTGTGAACCAGTCATGCCCATCCCTAATGACAAGCTCAAGACAGGAAATTTGAAACTGGCTTTTATAATTATTGACATCATCATGGATAAGAACAGAGAATCCAAGAAGATAAGTGAATGTAAAATCAGGGGTCTTACAACAGCTGGTTCTCTTTGTTTTATTAATCTTCTTGTTTGCTAAACAACTGACAGCCAATAAGTATCTTTTGCATCAATAGCTAGAAAGTCAACATCGTAGATAACCCAGGATTCCTTAATCTTACAGACATTGTGATGCAGCCTTACTACCCCAAGCAAGGGAAAGGGTACTTATGACAGTAGTCTCCAACCTTTTCTGAACTGAGATCCACATTATGAGGGCAGAAAAGTATAACTTATGTAAAATAAATAACAAATAACTTGAAAATAGGGAAAGGAGGAGAATTAAAGGTGGATTCAGGTTTGAACTGATGGGTGAACTAATGTATTTTTCTATCCATCCCTTCAACACAAAGAAACGGGAGAGCTCAAGTAAGGCTATCTCTCACAAGAATTCCTCATTTTGATGTCATGGCCACCATAAATGCAAAGACATTTACAGAAGCAACACATCCTCCAAACATGAACCCTGCTCCCCACAAGCCCGCCAATGATTTACAGCAAGGTAGTCTTGGGTGCAAGTAGAAATGGTGCCATATATGGGTGGGGAGAAGCACCTTGCCGTGTTAGACTCTCCCCAAATCCACTTTGAGAATTATCTTTAAGGAACTATCATACCAAAAAAGATCTGCGAAACTGCAGAATAGAGCAAAGGAAAACCAAAAGGTGGACAACAGCAAAATGATGGCATTCAAAAATCCTTTCCATGCTGTAGAATGAGGGAGCAGGGCATACAGCATTTCCATATGGAAGCAACTCCAGTTAAAATAATGTATGCCTGGTATAAGTGTGTAGGGTAGAGATTCTCCTTTCCCCATCTTTCCCAATCTTTATAATTATCTTTGCTGTAACCTGTTAAAATAATGCCAAGGCTCACATGGTAATCTTGACCCAATAGTTGAAGACCAGTTTTCCTGTATGATTGTACATGAGTGAAAAAAATAGGAAAGCCTCAAAACCCAAGAGAAACAGTAAAAAAAAAAAAAAAGCCTGAAACGCCAACATTATAAAAGAGAAAGTGGGGGGCTAACTGTAAGAAAGATGTATGGCTGTCATTAAGCTATTTGATTTATTTATAATTTCTATCCCACTGGATTGGACACTTGGCAAGCATTCACGATGTCCAGAAATTGAAATTTTTATCTTCCTGCAAACTAAAAAATTTCATGGTGGACATTACTTTATTTTGCCATATAATTTCTATACATCTGACAAACTGAGTTTGTTTTAAGGATGCATGACCTTTAAGGATATTAAATCCAGGGAACAGATTTTCCCCATTTTGTCCCATTTTTCTCCCTAAATGGGACCCAAAGTGGCTTGTTGCATTATTCTCCTATCCTCCACTCTGTGGTCACAACAAAGACCTCATGAAGTAGGTTAGCCTGTGAGATTGTGATGTACCCAAGGTGAGCTCATAAACTTCCATGGCAGAGCAGGGATTTGAATCCAACTGGTCTGAGGTCCCACACAGCAGGGCTGGATCTAGTGGGGGCAGAGGGGGGTCCTTGCCCTGGGCACCACTAGAGGGGGGGTGCCAAATTGGGTATGGAGTCCATTTTGTTCTATGTGCCCATAAGGGGGCACCATTTTTAATTTTGCCCTCCCCCCTCAAAAAACATGTAGATCCGGTCCTACCACTCAGACCCCCAACCACTATGCTATTCTGGTTCTGCCAGCAGTAGTAGATGTTAAGAGGTACATATATGTGCATATATCTGTCCATGAACATGCATGCATATTTGTGTGGAATTTAAGACTTGCTTCGTTCAGCATAATAGCAGAACTGGACAAATAATTAAAGTGCACAATTCAGCAAGTACTCATCCTGTACAAAATCAATTTATCTTAAACAGAATTTATCACAGAAAGAGGTGCAGAGGAGCTCCATTGCTTGAGCCCCCAAACACAGTCTGATGGCAGTTTGAATTTTGCAAAATCCATGGGGAAAATGTATTTTTGCAGATGAGAATGTAGGGTAAGGGGATGCTGTAACAGTGGGGATTTTAAATAGAGAAGCTGCTTAAATAAGTGCTTTGAGATAGAAAGTAGAGATGAGCTATTGAACTGTAATAGGAATAGAAAGAAAACATGACAGAAGTGGCTGCCTCCAGTTTTTTTTAAATTCAGGAGAGCAATCATTTGAGAAGTAATCTGACAGGAGATCCGCTTTTTAAGTGTCTGAGAACCTTTTCTTGTACTGTAATATACAATACATAAAATTTTATTTTCAGCTTAAATAATAGTAGTAGTTTAACTTCAAAAACACCCAAGATAAATGGAATAAAGTCAGATTAGAAAAAGTGTCCTTCATTCTTAAGATATCACAGAATGCTTTGCAAAGTAAAAGCACACTGTCTGCAACCACAATGTTAAGGTTACATCAGCAGCATTTCCCCTTAAGGTATCTACACTTAGCTTGATCTCCTTTTTTACCCATCAAAATCATTGTAACAGCTTGGCAGGATTCTGGTATGTGTCTGTGTGGACAGAATCTCATTGTGCTGGTGGTCCACTTGTGCTGGTACAATGTCACAGAAGATTAGATGGTCTCCTATGTGCTTCCAATGGAGAGAGGAAAAAATTGCTGAATGACATTGTTCCGTGAGAATAGCAATACCATTAGAGTTCATGATGATAACACTCATCACAGAACTGTGCACTGTTGGTATCATGTGTTAACAACAGGACAGGACCAGCTCTATCTGCTTATGGATGACCGACAGGCCTGCGCCCCGGAAAATCTGGATCGGACATTACAGGCCGTGGCTGAGTGGCTCAGACTGAGTGGACTGAGACTAAATCCTGCGAAGACAGTGGTCCTTTGCTTGGGTCGTCGGGGACCGGGCAGGGGGGGATCCCCCTGCCAGTTTTTGACGGTGCGCCGCTGATGGCGGTGGACAGGGTCAAGAGCCTGGGGGTACTATTGGAGCCTTCCTTAAAGATGGAGGCTCAGATAGCAGCCACTGCCAAGTCCGCGTTTTTTTCATCTTAGGCGGGCAAGGCAGCTGGCCCCAGAGAGTACTGAGATCGGGAACCCAAAATCTTCTCACTATCCCTGGGCCAAAAGAAGCCCGCCTAAAATCCACTAGGGACAGGGCCTTCTCTGTTATGGCCCCTACATGGTGGAATCAGCTGCCGGAGGAGGTGAGGGCCCTGCGGGACCTTGTTCAGTTCCGCAGGGCCTATAAGACAACCCTCTTCCGGCTAGTGTACACCTAACTGATGAGAAACTAAATGTAGCTTTGCCAGACTCCTGTTATACATATTGTTGTAATGTTTAATGGTTTTAAGGTTTTAAATGTTTTAAATGTTTTAAATGCTTATATATTTAAATACTTGTTTAATTTTATGTTTGACTATTTGTTGTGAGCCGCCCTGAGCCACTTGTGGGAAGGGCGGGATACAAATAATTAATAAATAAATAAATAAATAAATAAATAAATAAATAAAATCTACATGTTTTTTGAGAAGGGACAAAATTAAAAAATGATGCCCCCTTTTGGGCCATTCTATATTATGGGCCCATAGAATACAATGAACTCCATACCCAATTCGGTGCCCCCCCTCCATCGGTGCCTGGGGCAAGCACCCCCCCCTCTGCCACCCCTAGATCTGACCCTGGTTGACTATGCATGGGTAAAAGCGAACCCAACAGCTATTCCAGCATATCTCCATGATGTCACCCTGCACAACTCTTTCCACACACAAGATAAAGCTACAACTCACACAGATGAGCCAAAGGTGGACTGGCTATTTTAATTAAAGGTGGGCCACTGGTAGCTAGGAGCAGAACCAAGACTTAGGAGCTCTACCAGTTACTCTGAGGCCACTTAGCTCTGACCCATAACTGGCAATGATAGCTGATATCAAATCACCAACTTCTCAGATCATTTTGTGGGAGGAAACAATAAATGAGCAAATGCCCATTACTGGTACCATTGAGGGTAATCTAGTCCAACCCCCTGTACAATGCAGGAAATTCACAAATACCCCCCTCCCACATAGTAAATTAGCAAAATGACAGCAGCATAAGCAATCACAATTTTAAAAATTCATCCAGTGAAATGGGCCTGCCTCTGAAAGAGGCAGATGGGAAGACTCAGCATTGTAAATAGCAAAGGGGGGCAGAACTACAGCTCATATCACAGCCAATGAAGTGACAGTCCAGTATCAGATAGCAAATCTCATAAGGATAAAACCAGCTTAGATTGAACTGTTTAGATTTCTTAGCTTAAAGCACAAATTGCAGTAGTTAATACATCGGTCAATTGGGCAACCATTTAAATATTGTGGGGTACAGGTATGCAAATATATGCACCATTGTGTGTGTAACCTTGTAGGGAAAAATGATACTTTGATAAACATAGAATTGCTAACTTTACTGTAGTATGACTGGTTATTATTAGGGATAGGCAGGAACTAGACTTTGTGCTGAACTTTGGCCAGTTTGTGGTTTGTGAAGTGAAATTTGTGGCAGGTCTACCAGTACAGATATTCCACAAACTTGCAAGCTGTTCATGAAGGTTCCTGCTGGTTCATGAATGAACACATTTACAGACAGACTGTTCAATCAAAATGCGTGCCAAAGTTCAAATCAACAGTGTGTGTGTGTGTAATTCTCCAGTTTGGGGTTTGATTCCCCACTTCTCCACTTGCAGCTGCTGGGATGGCCTTGGGGTAGCCATAGCTCTGATAGGAGTTGTCCTAGAAAGGGCAGCTCTCAGCCCCACCCACCTCACAGGGTGTTCTGGGGGAAGGAGATAAAGGAGACTGTAAGCCACTCTGAGACTCTGCTTCAGAGAGAAGGGCAGGGTATAAATCTGCGGTCTTCTTCAGTCTTCTTCAATATTGATGGTGTAGGAATCTGGTATGAAACTGGTAACTACAACTCCCATGAGCCATGATGGGAACAAATCAGAATGAAGAACTCAGAGAACAATAAATTCTGTAATTAAATAGAAGTTCCACATTCTCTGGCTTTCTGTGTTCATGCAAATTATAATTGGCTAAATCCTGGTCCTATTCCTTTTCTTGCCTTTGGTGTAGGGTGACCATAATGTCTGAAGGCCAGCCAGGGACATTTGGGGGGGGGGGTGTGCGAGCGCGGAGCGCGCGCGCCGCCGGAAACAGGAAGTGACGTCACTTCCGGTGACGTCACTTCCGGTGATGTCATGCCACCACCGGAAACAGGAAGTGGCATCACTTCCTGTGACATCATTTCCTCCGCGTCACCTGCCGGAAACAATTTCCCCCAAATATCACCGCCGGAAACAATTTTGTTCTCAAATCCTGTATATAATTCATCAGTATATGGGATAAGGCACTTTCTCAACTGTGCTGCATAATGCAGCCTATTTATTTTGTCCTGTTTGCTCTGTTGGCTCTATCTGCGCCACCTTCATCACTTTCGGGGTGCGGATCCCCCAGTGGGGTGGTCTCCCGACTCCCTCCGCCGGCTGTTTCTGATAGCCCTGCGCCCCCTCTTTCATTTGATATGTGTCCTGTGCGGATGCCACCCTCCCGCCGGGAGATGCCGCAAAATGAGCCCCCTTGAGGCTTATGGCGGCAGGGCTCGGGGGAAGCGAGCTAGACTGCTGTTCTTTTGAGGGGTTATAGAGTGTTTCGAGCCCGTCCCTGTGGCATCAGTCTCATCGTTGTGGGACCCAGGGGGCCGGCGCAGCGGCCCGCCGAAGCAGCCTGTCACTAATAACACAGGTCGAGATGCAGGACAGGAACCCGGAAGTGACCGACAGGCTGCTTCAGCAGGCCGCTGCGCCGGCCCCCTGGGCCCTACAACGATGGGACCAATGCCACAGGGACGGGCTCGAAACACTCTATAACCCCTCAAAAGAACAGCAGTATAGCTCGCTTCCCCCGAGCCCTGCCGCCATAAGCCTCAAGGGGGCTCATTTTGCTGCATCTCCCGGCGGGAGGGTGGCACCCGCATGGGACACATATCAAATGAAAGAGGGGGCGCAGGGCTATCAGAAACAGCCAGCGGAGGGAGTCGGGAGACCACCCCACTGGGGGATCCGCACCCCGAAAGTGATGAAGGTGGCGCAGATAGAGCCAACAGAGCCAACAGGACAAAATAAATAGGCTGCATTATGCAGCACAGTTGAGAAAGTGCCTTATCCCATATACTGATGAAGTAAATACAGGATCTGAGAACAAAATTGCACTAGAAGACACAAACACAAAGCTCCCTTACACTGAATCAGTGCTTGGGTCCACCAAAGTCAGTATTGTCTACTCCAGTCACAAACACAAAGCTCCCTTACACTGAATCAGTGCTTGGGTCCACCAAAGTCAGTATTGTCACATAAGAGAAGCCCTGTTGGATCAGGCCAGTGGCCCATCCAGTCCAACACTCTGCGTCACATAAGAACATAAGAGAAGCCCTGTTGGATCAGGCCAGTGGCCCATCCAGTCCAACACTCTGTGTCACATAAGAACATAAGAGAAGCCCTGTTGGATCAGGCCAGTGGCCCATCCAGTCCAACACTCTGTGTCACATAAGAACATGAGAGAAGCCCTGTTGGATCAGGCCAGTGGCCCATCCAGTCCAACACTCTGCGTCACATAACAACATAAGAGAAGCCCTGTTGGATCAGGCCAGTGGCCCATCCAGTCCAACACTCTGCGTCACATAAGAACATAAGAGAAGCCCTGTTGGATCAGGCCAGTGGCCCATCCAGTCCAACACTCTGCGTCACATAAGAACATAAGAGAAGCCCTGTTGGATCAGGCCAGTGGCCCATCCAGTCCAACACTCTGCGTCACATAAGAACATAAGAGAAGCCCTGTTGGATCAGGCCAGTGGCCCATCCAGTCCAACACTCTGTGTCACATAAGAACATAAGGAGGGAGGGAGGGAAGGAAGGAAGGAAGGAAGGAAGGAAGGGAGAAAGGGAGGGAGGGAAGAAGGGAAGAAAGGAAGGAGGGAGGGAGGGAAGGAAAGAAGGAAGGAAGGGAGGGAAGGGAGGGAGGGAGGAAGGAAGGAAGGAAGGAAGGAAGGAAGGAAGGAAGGAAGGAAGGAAGGAAGGAAGGAAGGAAGGAAGGAAGGAGGGAAGGAAGGAAGGAAGGAAGGAAGGGGGAGGGAGGGAGGGAAGGAAGGAAGGAAGGGGGAGGGAGGGAAGGAAGGAAGGAAGGAAGGAAGGAAGGAAGGGAGGGAGGGAGGAGGGAGGGAAGGAAGGAAGGCAAGGGAGTGAGGGAAGGAAGGAAGAAAGGAAGGGAGGGAGGAGGGAGGGAAGGAAGGAAGGGAAGGGAGTGAGGGAAGGAAGGAAGAAAGGAAGGGAGGGAGGAGGGAGGGAAGGAAGGAAGGGAAGGGAGTGAGGGAAGGAAGGAAGAAAGGAAGGAAGGGAGGAGGGAGGGAAGGAAGGAAGGGAAGGGAGTGAGGGAAGGAAGGAAGGAAGGAAGGAAGGAAGGAAGGAAGGAAGGAAGGAAGGAAGGAAGGAAGGGAGGGAGGGAGGGAGGAGGGAGGGAAGAAAGGAAGGCCGCCCCCCACCCCCCCCCGCTTTCGGCCCCCTTACCTTATTCCAGGGCGGCGGAGTCCAGCGGCGGCGGCGGGGAGTCCTCCGGCGGCGGCCTCGCGGCGAGGGAGGGAGGGAGCTGCCGGCGCTGGCCTCTGGAGGCCTCCAGGGACCAGCGCCGGGCCTCTCCGCTACCGGCGCTGGCCTCTGGAGGCCTCCAGAGACCAGCGCCGGCTGCTCCGCGGCTTCCCCGCGGCCTCCACTGGTCCCTGGAGGCCTACAGGCCGCGGGGAAGCCTTCGCTGGCCGGCGCTGGTCCCGGAAGGCCTTCCAGAGGCTCTGGAAAGCCTTCCGGGACCAGCGCCGGGTGCCCCGCGGCCTCCCCGCGGCCTCCCCGCGGCCTCCCCGCGGCCTCCGCTGGTCCCTGGAGGCCCTCCAGAGACTCTGGAGGGCCTCCAGGGACCAGCGGAGGCCGCGGGGAAGCCTTCGCTGGCCGGCGCTGGTCCCCGAAGGCCTTCCAGAGGCTCTGGAAGGCCTTCCGGGACCAGCGCCGGGTGCCCCGTGGCCTCCCCGCGGCCTCCGCTGGTCCCTGGAGGCCCTCCAGAGACTCTGGAGGGCCTCCAGGGACCAGCGGAGGCCGCGGGGAAGCCTTCGCTGGCCGGCGCTGGTCCCGGAAGGCCTTCCAGAGGCTCTGGAAGGCCTTCCGGGACCAGCGCCGGGTACCCCGCAGCCTCTCCGCGGCCTCCGCTGGTCGCTGGAGGCCCTCCAGAGTCTCTGGAGGGCTTCCAGCGACCAGCGGAGGCCACGGAGAGGCCTCCACCACTGCCGCTGGGCCCCGCGCGGGGGCGGGGAAGGCGGCGAGTGAGGGAGGGAGCGTCCCTGCGCGTGCGCAGGGGCCCTGCGCAGGCGCAGGGACGCTCCCTCCCTCACTCGCCGCCTTCCCCGCCGGTGCCCGCGGCCCACCGGCTCCGGGGCTGCCTAAACCGGGACCTTTAATGGTCCCGGTATAGGCAGCCCGGGATCCGGGATTGGGTGGCCAGAACCGGGAATGTCCCGGGAGACCGGGACGGTCTGGCCACCCTACTTTGGTGTATGTTTTACAAGGAGAAGCATAGAGTTATAGCGACCATGAACAGCATCAAGAATATGAATAACCAATGTACCAAGGCATAGATGCTTCTTTTTTATATAATCAATATACTCAGTACACAGTTACACTAGATGGTATCTAATCTATGGCTGGTCAATATGCTTATATCTTGGGGAATTTATAGATACCAGTGAGAGATGAGGCAAGCTGCAAACATGCTATTGCCTGGATTGAAAATGAATTACTCACTAACAGAAAGACAAAAAATCCCAAAGAGTTTTAAAATATACACATATATGTTTCAAAAACAAACATCTTCACACACAGTATTTACTGTTGTGCTTTCATTATACTAGAAGGGCCCCGTGGTGCAGAGTGTTAAAGCTGCAGTACCGCAGTCCTAAACTGAGTTCAATCCTCAGTGGAAGCTGGGTTTTCAGGTAGCCGGCTCGAGGTTGACTCAGCCTTCCATCCTTCCGAAGTTGGTAAAATGAGTATCCAGCTTGCTGGGGGGAAAGCGTACATGACTGGGGAAGGCAATGGCAAACCACCCTGTAAAAAGTCTGACATGAAAACGTTGTGAAAGCAACGTCACCTCAAAGTCGGAAACAACTGGTGCTTGCACAGGGGACCTTTCCTTTTCCCTCCCTTTCATTATACTAAGCACATTAAAATCTATTTAGTGGAGCCACAAGAATACGGTACCATACCCATCTGACCCATTCAGTATCTTTGGTTGCTAATCACAATATTATTTTAGAGGGCAGCAAGTTCTTTTGCAAAAATAGAGTGAAAGGCTTTCATCCAGTCTACTGGATATAACTGCACATTTTTAGGCAACTGGACAGCCTTTGGAGAAATTCAGCAATTTTGCTTTTCTGATCTTGATGGAAGCAGCAGTTTTTCATTAAAATCTAGTTGCCAATTCAAAGTTTGTTGGGGGTCTGACATATCAAATCACTAAATATTATCAATTCCTCACCTAAAAACAGAGATCTTGCTAGTTTTCTGCATGCACATTTGTGTATGACTGTATTGCTCCATGGGCTTGAAATTTTAAGGTTGCATTAAAAGACCTTACATTGCAATATACAGGCTTCTGCAATCTATTAGAAATGTTTTGCTGAAAATATAAACTTCAAAGAAGTAAGCCTTTTATCCTAAGTGGGAAGCAGCAGTGTTATCACTCTTTACAGACCCAGCCATGAAGTACTTCTTTTATAGCAATGCTTCCAAAAGTATATGCAAAATGACATTTCAGTACCAAAAATCCTGCATAAGTGATACTTTCATTAGACAAGGTGTGTACTTTCTTTTCATGACCAATGATTTGTGCAGAGGCATATTGTTTTAAAGATTAGTTTCCAACCAATTGCCTATAACTAATTGCCTCAAAGAAAACAATTAGCTTTTTCAGTTGCCCCTGGTCTGGTAAGATATGACAGAACAGAATATTCCCTTTGCTGTTTGCTATATACACTTAGCTGATTTACTGCTGAATCCAGAGACGTTAGAGATATATTGGAGGCAGTAAACATAGAAGAATGCATTCTCCCAAACAAAAGAGAATAACCTTTTAAGATGCAGCAAAATAATATTCTCAGCTTTTGCCAGCTACCTGAAATTCATTCTCCATCCCAGGCAGAAACAGCTGTTCTCTGTTTTCTTTGCCAAGAGTTATTGGTCCAGCAATTCCTTCATCTCCATATATCCATAGAGTGACATTTGCTTGGGTTCCTGAGTTTCCCGTCAGCAATGACACTTTCCATTTATCATCTGAAAGGAAAGGAGACTTACTCTCTTGGATATTTCTCATTTACTCTGCAAAGTACAAAATGTCAATATTAATTTTGAATGCAGTAGTCTGATGGTGCCTTATTTCTTTAGTATACACTGTTTTCTAGGCATCTCTAAGTTATTTCATTACTAGAACGCTACTGTTCTTTCTCCATCTTTCAGCATTTCATTGAAAACAGTGTATAGTAAAGAAATAAGGCACCATCAGACTACAGCATTCAAAATTAATAAGACGGTCACAGAGGATCATAAGGATCCAAAATGAGAATGGACCCGTTTTGCATCATCAGACTGTATTGTTTGGAAAGAACCTGATATCATCTTATGGACAGTAGTGAAGTTGTGTGCTTTGGATGGTATTTGTCACTGAATTTGTTACTGAAATTTACATTGTAATACTATGTTGTGAATGGAAAGTATTGTAATTATATTTTGATATTGTTTTGTAACACGGAAAGTATCTTTTCTGTCATTTCCTGATTGTTAACCTCTGTGGTCCCGGCATTGTTTGACGTTTATCTGTATTAAGGCAGGTATGTTACATCATAAAATCATAAAATATATCAGAAAATAATAAAATTTAGCACATCCAAAAGTAGCAATGAAATTAGGCCTTAGGGTAGTAATTGGTAACAATAGGGATATGCAGGATTTTCAATAATAATGGCATGGACATCTGATATCTAAAACCTGACATCTGAAAAACTAAGCATTCAATAAATCACCTGGTTCTTTGCTTTAAAAATCTCTGCAAGCTAATTACGGATTGCTTGAATCATGTATTTCTCAAGGAATGAGGGTGTGAAAATTCTGATTCAGAATCTGCTAGTGTCAGGAGTAGCAAATGAAACTGACAGTGATCTTGTGAAATGTGCCAGTGAAAAGTGGGTGAGGGACACAGAGAACAGAAGCTCTCTGTTATTCCACCTCATATGTGATAGCATTTCTACCGTTAGAATAAACACTTTCCTTCTTCGACAAAAAAGGTGGGAATGTGTAAGTAATGATTAACATTTATAGTGTGGAAGCCTTAATGAGTGCTGAAAACAGACTCCTTTAAAAAGTATTTCAGTTTCTCCAATATAAACCTGAACCCAACAACATAAAGTCCTTTTAAAAATGCTTAACTGAAACATAAAAACAGCCACATAGATATTATTAGAACTTCCAGTGTGTTTTCTTATATCAAGGACAAATCAGAGCAATATCAAAAAACAATCTAAGGTTTTGTTTTTACAATTCTTTTTGATGTGGAAAATCAGTCCAAGAGTATTTCACAACACCCGATTTGTGAGCTATTTTATTTAAATATGTTCCCTGCTACAGTGTGACAGCCAATATTTATCATATCAAGGCAAACAATTGAAAACTGGAGTTTACCCAGAGGTAGGAAAAACCAATCAATTCTTAGCAGGTAAAGGCATATTTAAATAAAATGGTCTTGCAAAACCAAAAAACAGCACAAATTGCCTAAATAATTTTTTTTGCATATTTACCCCTCCAGACTTGATGTTGTAAAAACAATTGTTGATAAGTTTACCACATCTAAAAGTAGCACTGAAATCAGGCCTTAGCTAGGGTAGTCACCGGTAACAATAGGGATATGGAGGATTTTCAATAATAACGGCTTGGTAAATAGTCCAATCTCCATTACTATAATGCAAATTTATTCAAATATTTGGTTGAAATTAGGGGGGATCAGAAAATATCACATGGGTTAGGGATAGTAATGATATAAACAGATACTGTTACCATATGTTATTAATAAAATTGTTTTAAACAGTCAAATATTTGGTTGAAATCTGCCTCCTTAGCATGTGTATTTGTTATTACAGAATCTATTTAATTAGGGCTGATCCTTGCCATTTCCTCAAATAGCACTTCTGGAATGTTGATGAACACTTTTGGGAAAATATTTACATAATCAGGATACTTCTTTCAGGAAAGATCCATGAGCAGCTTTACACTAACAGAGCTGTTATGAAAAGTCTACTTGCAAGTGCCATTCAAGTTAAATACACTGTGTCGGTGGGGTGGATCCAGCCTTCCTTCAAGCAGCTTTCCTCAAGTCTAAGCAGCCTTCCTCCAAATTATGTAGGTCTTTTGTTGGAGGAAGTCTTCTTAGTCTAGAGGAAGGCATTAAACATTGCTAAGTGGTGTGGTAGGATAGGGGAAGGATCAAGCCATTATGTCTTTATTATAACGTTAAGTTACCCCAGTCAACAGCTTTTAAAGCAACATTTAGCTTAAAGTAATTCTTACATGCAGGTTTATGCAGCTGTATACACTCTACATTTCCATGGAGAATGAACAATATCAAGCTAAATAAAAATGATAAATCATCCTGTCAGTTTCCAACTAATCTGGTAACAATATTTTTAGCAACATTTAGTTTAAAATGAGTCATAAAATCTTCTATAGTCTTACATCACACTGTCACACAGCTGCACATGGCTCTTATCTCCTTGAAATAGAAAAAAGAATTCTGTCTTTACCATAGTCTTTAAAATGAATGTAGTGTTTTTATAATTAACCAAGGAATAAGTCCATTATGGAATAAAATTTTAGATGGTTTAAGGGGAATGGGTCTTTCCTTCCCCTGTGGGAAAGTGGGCCGCCACTAGCAGGAAAGGCTGTCAGACAGTCTATGGCTCATGGGTTGTTGAATGAAGGTGTTGCACTGCTGCCTCCTTGGGAATGAGGTCACAGAACTCATACTGAGTTTACCCTCCACCCCTGCAGAGGCCTGAGACTAGAAATGGAGAGGCCGAATCACCCTGGTCCATTTCCTCCTGTTGGAATTCTCTCTTTGGTCTCCTGCCCTTCTCTCTGACCTTTCTCCATAATCAGAACTAGGGATGGGCACAAATCAAACCTCAAAGCAAAATTCATCATGAATGTTGCCCTGTTTGTAATTCACAAAGTCAACTTTGTGGGGCACCCAGCATAAACTTCCCATGAGCTTTGACATTGTGGAGGTTTGTGCTGGTTCATGAGTGGATATACCTCACACAGACTTGAAATGACAGGTTTTCATTCCAGGAAGCACTTCCCTGGGGGGCACCTTCTTTGGGGGGCTGTAACTCAAACCCTGTAAATCCAGTCCTCACCAAACAGGTTCATATCTAGGATTTTTTTTTCTGGAGGGGATGCAGGGGGATGCTAATTTAATTAGTGAAGCATAAAGAAAAGGTGGGGATTGAGGGACCAGGAGAGGGTATGTCTGGCAGATTTGGGAGGGGGTGCTGCCCTCATGGCCCCCACCTAGTTATAACTCTGCTTGGAGAGCAGGTAGAGGAGTTTGGTGTTTTTATTATGCTGGGGAGGGGCATTCTACTGGGTCATGAACCTCACAAACCAAACCAGTTTTTATGGTGGCTCAAAATTCCTAACAGTTTGTGGTTTGAAAATGGAGCAAGTCATGAATTAATTTGTAATTCATGAATTTGGGATTCATGGTCTGTGCCCCCTTATAGCCAGCTTTGCTCTGGCCTATTACCTGAATTTTCCTGGTTTGTGCCCATCCGTAATCATCTCCTTAAATAGCTCCTTACAGTTCCTGCAAGTTTCTCCTCCTTCCTCTGGTGCATGGGGAGCCAGCCAGTCCTGGGAGACATTTGGGATTCATGGTCTGTGCCCCCTTATGGCCAACTTTGCTCTGGTCTGTTACCTGCCTGTCTTGATTGGGTCTCTGTTGGCAAAGGTATGGCATTAGTTTCTGGCCTGCCGGAACTTGAAGTCATGACATTGCCATCTCACTACCCACTTCTGTTGCCCTGAAGATGCCTGGCCCTGCAGCTAAACTAACCACTGGCCTTGCCTCTGAAGCCACAGCTAAGCTCCTTGTCCTCTTCTAGTCCCTGTTGATGAGCTGTGAGGAGCACACCTTTGCAGTGGCCAGAGGATTTGCATTGGAAAACAGGGTTGCAGTGGTAACCGCTGTTCGTTGAGTTGCCTTATGCAGGCGCAAATGGGTACTGCACATGTGCAGGTCTGCCTCCAGAAGTTTTTTAGATAGCCTAGTGATAGGTGGAAGGAGCCCCCCCTTTCATTCAACGGGTCTGCTTCCCACCTAACGGACGTTTATAAAAGGGGGCAGGCTCCACACACTCCCTCTGTTCTGCTGAGCCGCCTTGAGAAGTGTCATTGGCTGAGTATGAGAACAATATGCTGATTCCTGCAAGGAGGTCAGCTGTGACTCTTCTCATGCAGGGCAGGTGGGAGGGATGTGTGCCTGACAAGGCAACTCAATGAACAGCGGTTACTGCTGCAACCTTGTTTTCATTGTTGTTGTCCTTGTGCAGTCCCACATGGGAGACTACCAGGCTAGATGCTGCAGCCAATGTAGGTGGGGTGAAAAGGACATCTTAATAAATTGCCAAGCTCAAAACTGCTCTGGCCACCTTCGCCTCCCTTGAGTGGTCTGTGTCTCTTAGGTAATGTACTATGAATGTGTCCGCTGAGGACCAAGTGGCTGTGTTGCATTTTTCCACTATGGAGACTCTCCTAGAGTAAGCTTTGGAAGTGGCCGTTGACCTCATAGAGTGTGCTTTCACTATTGGTGGACATGGTGTGTCTTTTGCAGTGTAAGCCACAGAGATGGCAGTGACCATCCATCTGGAGATGGTCTGTGAAGATGCTGCATTGCCCTTCCTTGCTTCTGAATGGCATAGATATAGCCTCAGTTAACGCTGAAAATTTCTAGTTCTTGCCAAATAAAAAAGGAGACGGCGCCTGATATCAATGTTATGCAGTCGCTGTTGTTCAGGTGGTAATGGGGTTCCAGGAAATGCTGGGAGAACTACAAATTTCCCTATGTGAAATTTGGAAACTACCTTTGGTAGAAAGTTGAGGCTTGGCTTGATAACTATTTTACTGGGGTAAAATTATAGGAATGGTATATCCGCCCTTAAGGTGGCCAGCTCACTTACCCTTCTGGCCGAAGTTATGGCCATGAGGAATGCTACCTATAGGGTGAGCATGTGTATTGAGATCCTCCCTAGCGGTTCGAAGGGGACATCTATCAGAGCCTCGAGGACCAAGGTTAAGGACCATTGAGGTGCTGGAGGGTATACATTATTCAAACCTTTAAGAAACAATTTTGCCAGTGGATGGGAAAACAAGGTATAACCATCTATAACATGTGATAGAACAATATTGCTGCCAAATAAACGTTTATTGAAGAATTTGCAAGACTCTTCTTTTTTAGGGACATTAGAAAATCTAACACAATAGGTAGGGGAGCAGAGTGGGGCTTGAAGTTGGACCCCTTTAACCAGTGAGACAAAATTGTAAATTTCAGTGCATACGAAGCATGGGTGGATGACTTCCTTGAATCTGTTAATATATATTTGACCTCCTGTGAGTAATTGGATGAGTTGTTGGGACAATCAGCTAGCCCTTCATTGTAACCTCTGGAGATCTGGGCAGCCCCCATGAGGAACACTGAGGAGGTTGAGCGAGTGGTAATCGCAGATGGATTCTGTGAGACCTCTGGAACAGGAGGGGAAACCAAATTTGGCGAGTCCAGAATGGTGCTATTAGTATACAGTGGGAGCCGGGGGATTGTAGCTGCGCTACCACTTGCAGGAGCAGTGACAGAGGTGGAAATGCATAAAGAAAATTCCTGGTCCATGCTATCTGGAAAGCATCACCTAATGATCCGCTCTGGTGCAAAAGCTGGGAAGCTTGGCATTGTAACGAATGGCTAACAGGTCTATTTGTGGGGTTCCTCACATGTTGCACAGGAACTGGAATATTGTCTGCTTTAGAGACCAGAGGTAATTGTCAGTGGTTAACTGACTTCAGTGGTCTGCTAGAGTATTGTTGACCCCACCATAGCTTGGAGGGAAGCATGATGCTTTATTGCCCATTGTCATATCCTTATAGCTTGTCTGCAAAGCAGGAGTGATGTTGTTCCACCCTGCTTGTTTATATAGTACATAGTTATGACGCTGTCCATCTGAATCAGCACAGAGTGGTCAGACAGGATATCTGTGAAGGAATTAAGGGTGTATAATACTGCTATCAGTTCTAGCACATTGATATGTAAGGATTGTTCATACTGTGTCTAGAGGCCATGGGTTACCTGATCTAGACAATGTGCTCCCCATCCCATTAGGGATGCATCAGTAGTCACAATGTAATCATGACAGAAGGTGCCCAGGCCCCTGGCCAGAAAATTTTGGATGGACAGGCCCCCAAGGTAAGAAATTTGGTGGGGGAGCATGGGGCCAGATGGGCCCATTTGCACAGAGGGCTCCTCTTGAGGAACTCTTTGCGCAAACTCCATGAGTTTCCCTGCCTCCTCTGCCCACCTGCCGGCCACTGCCAAACCCTCTTTCCCTTCCTTTCACCCCCCCCGGTGCAGTGCCTGCCCACTCCTTCCCTTTGCACCCCCCCAGTGCACCGCCCGCTTGCACCTCCTTTGCCCACCTGCTGCTACTACCGCTGCCCATCCCTCCTTTCCTTTTCCTTCCCTTCACACCCCCCCCCCCAGCATGCTGCATGCCCACCGTGGTGGCCTGTGTCTCATTTGCCGGCTCCCCCACCCCCTCCTTTCCTTTCTCTTCCTGTTGCCTTCCCCCCTCTGTGTGATCACATTGTGCTGCACCTGGGCTCTGCCATGATCACACAGCGGGGAGGCGAAGGGAATGGAGGGATGGGTAATTGCAGTAGCAGCAGTGGGCTGGCAGAGGAGGCACGGGCAGCAGGTGGGTGATGCGGTGGTGGGGGATACAAGTTCAATGGTGCTGAACGAAGGGGGCCTACAGGGGAAGGGGGGTTTAATAGAGGGGCTGCCCCCCCTAGGCCCCCTATGGCTATGGTCCTGAAGGAGCCAAATGGTGTTCCCACTACTAGGTTAGATTTAATAGATCACCAGGTTATATCTTGTTGTACATAATGGGGCAGCGTTATATGCTTGAAGCTAGAATCCCATTGGGGTGAACGCTCGGAAAAATCAGTTCCGCAGAGTCCTCAAGTATAATCTGGCACAGAGTACCACCAATACTGAGGATGCCATAATGTCAAGCAATTTTTGAATGCAGTGGGTTGAATACCTTCTGCACCATTTGCAGGTAAGTGTGATGGCAATTAACTTGTGCACACAGTCTTGAGGGAGATAGAGACGACCACTGATGGAATCTATCATTGCACTTATAAAATCAACTGTTCTAGCAGCTGTTAAGCAAGATTTCTTTAGGTTCACCTGCAAGCCTAGGCAGGCACACCATTGTAATGTTAGATTTATGTGTGCTTGTAATTGTAGCTCAGATTGTGAGATAAAAAGCCAATCGTCAAGATATGGAAAGATAGTGTATCCTTATGATCTGAGAAATGCTACCACTACTGCCACCACCTTGATGAAAACCCGTAGTGCAGTGGCCAACCCGAAGGGAAGGGAGGAAAATTGGTAGATAGAGGAGCCTACAGTAAACCTGAGGTACTTGCAATCACTGTAATGTATCTGTACATGAAAATATGTGTCCTTGAGATCCAAGACCACAAACCACGTGTCCTATTAAGGAACTGAGGCAACATGGACAGTGAAAACATTTTAAACTTTTTGACTGAGAGAAATACATTCAGTCCTCGAAGGTCTAGCATAGGTCAGAACCCTCCATCAAACTTCTGTACTACAAAAAACCTAGAATAAAACCCAGTAAGGTTATTTGTCAAAGGCACTTCCTCCACCACACCCTTTTTCAGTAACATTTGCAACTCAGCATTAACTAGGGGCTGTACCGCCCATGACTGGCAGTTAGGCAAGTGCAAAACCGTTAACGTAGCAAACTCTAATCTATAACCTAACACAATTATATTTAAGACCCGTGCATCTGTGAAAACTTGAGTCCACGGAGGTAAGTAATGAAAGCCCTCTATGAAAAGGGGGTGATGCAGACATTACAGCCAGTCAGAAGATCAGTTTCTCCTGTTGCGGTTGTTCCCTGTTGTTCTGCTGCTGGCTCTGCAGATTCCTAGTTCTACGGTTGGAGTGGAGTTGGTTAGGCTGGGCCAGTGGTGTATATTGTCTAGCTGGAAGATACTGGTATTGGTATCTTGCGCAATAGTTGAAATATGGTTGGTATTGGTACTTCGACTGTTGCGGCTTGTGCTGATATCTTTGCCTGGAGGGTTGGAGACACCATAGGAACGGGCTGTTTGCTTGTTTTTGCATTTCTTTCTCAAGAATTTATTCTTTGATTCGAAGATTAGGGATGTTCCTTCAAAGGGTAAATCTTGTGTGTGAATTTTTGGCAGATAGGGCAGGTATTGACATTTTGTGCCTCCCCAAGGCAGATGGTCATCAGTTTTGAGCATGCTAGCCCCACATTCTATACATTTCTAAACCCAGAGGGTTTAGTTGCAGCCATCATGAACTGAGGAGAAATATGTCGCTGAAGTAAGTATGATGAAGAGTACTAGGCTGGAGTACTAACACTAGAGGTAGTGAAAGTAGAACTGAGGGAGTGTGCAGAGACCACCACCTTTTATACACATCCACTAGGCAGGAAGTGGACCAATTGGATGAACGGGGGGGCTCATCCCACCTATCACTAGGCTATCTAAAAAACATCTGAAGGCAGGCCTGCGCATGCACAAGACCCATGTGGGACTGCACAAGGACAAGAACCCCAACCTGGATCCAGCTCTGGACACTCCTCGTCTTGAGAGTAAAGATGCCACACAGGATACATGGGTTCTACTGGGATTTATTAATTGACAACTGTTCTGACCTTTAGTAAAGGCCGACTTATCAGTGTGGACATCATACCTAATGGGTTGCCAGAGACATGCCACTGCTAAGGCAATCACATCATACTCCAAGCACAAGGAGGCCTAAAGTTGCCCTTAACTTATCTTAGCCTGCATACAATGGTATGCCAAGGAAAGCTGTAACTTCATCACCACCACCACCACACCCATCCTGACAACATTGAAGGCCAACCTTGATGGGCCTGGGGAGGAGTTAAGACTGCTTCTCATACCCGACTGGTCTGAGAACTCAGACTCCCAGCATATCCACCATTGGTGTCTTTCTTTTTAGGAACAGGAGTTCAGAAAAAAGAAGAGGGAGGGTTAGACGTTAAATAGCTCTGTGCATAACCCTAGTGAAGGATATCCTCTGAACTGTTTATAACTGGCGGATTATGTAAGTGGTGACACGAGGTCCTTCTGTGTGGTGAGAAGTTCCTTGCGGAGAAAAAAAATAGGCTAAAAACCAATGAAATCATATAGACAAATGTGCCCTACACATTTCAAGAACATTACATTGTAGATAGTTGACCTGATACAGAATGTCAGGGAATACATTAAATTGAAAGTCATGTTGGAGCTATCCTTAATGAACATGCTGGACTACACTGCCCAGCAGATCTGGAATGAAATAAACATATCTATAAATATTGACTGATTCGTGTCATCTTGATATTATATCAATGGGTTTTCTGGATGCTGCTTCCATCCCAGACTCTTGCCAGTTCGGCTTTCATCCAGGTCATGGGACGGAGACAGTGCTGGTCGCCTTGGCAGATGACCTCCAGCGGCATCTGGATCAAGGTGGCGGTGCTGATGTTGTTAGATCTGTTGGCTGCGTTCGACACGGTCGACCATCGGCTACTGACCCGCCACCTCGCCGATGCTGGGGTTAGGGGGTTGGCTTTACAATGGCTCTCCTCCTTCCTTGAGGATCGGGGACAAAGGGTGGCAATCGGGGATGAGCTGTCCCAGAGGCGCACACTACACTGTGGGGTGCCTCAGGGAGCAGTTCTCTCACCGATGCTATTTAATATCTATATGCGCCCCCTTGCCCAGATTGCCCGGAGGTATGGGCTTGGGTGTCACCAGTATGCGAATGACACCCAGCTCTATCTGCTAATGGACGGCTGGCCTGACTGCGTCCCAGAGAATTTGGACCTGGCACTGCAGGCCATGGCAACTTGGTTGAGGCTGAGTGGGCTGAAACTGAATCCAGTGAAGACAGAGGTCCTTTGCCTTGGTCGGGGCACTCTGGGGAGGGAAATACCTCTCCCGGTTTTTGATGGGGCGCCACTGAAAGCGGCGTGCCGGGTCAGGAGCCTGGGAGTTCTACTGAAGCCTTCATTATCAATGGAGGCCCAGATAACAGCCACTGCTAAGTCAGCCTTTTTCCATTTGAGGCGGGCAAAGCAGTTGGCCCCCTTCCTAGAGCGTCAGGACCTAGCAACAGTGATCAATGCAACGGTCACCTCGAGACTAGATTACTGTAATGTCCTCTACATGGGGCTGTCTTTGTGCCGAACCCGGAAGCTGCAGCTGGTGCAGAACACGGCTGCTAGACTGTTATTGGGGCTCCCAAAGTGGGAGCACATACAGCCGGGGCTGCGTGAACTGCACTGGCTGCCAGTTACATACCGGATTCATTACAAAGTGCTGGTTGTCACCTTTAAAGCCCTATATGGCCGAGCACCTGCCTACCTGAGGGACCGTCTTTCCCCAAAGAACTCCAGAGAGCACTGAGGTCAGCAGAGAAGAACCTGCTGACTATCCCCAGGCCGAAAGAGGTAAAACTACAGAGTACCCGCACCCGGGCTTTCTCTGTAGTGGCTCCACACCTATGGAACCAGCTTCCGGAAGAAATGCGGGCCCTGTGGGATTTTGAACAGTTCCGCAGGGCCTGCAAGACCATCCTTTTTAGGATGGCCTACACTGATTAAAGAGAGACTGCTAAGAAGAAAAAAATTACCATCTGTTATAATAGCACCAGGATGTCAATTTTATTAATTTTAGAATTTTAATTAAATTGTTAAATTAGTTATTGTTTCGAATATCATTGTATAATTTAATGTATTGATTTAATGTTGTTAGCCGCCTTGAGCCTGCTTCGGCGGGGAGGGCGGGATACAAATAAAATGATGATGATGATGTGTATAGTCAGACTGCAAACTAAAGAGGCTGGGGGGAGGGGCTATTTTTTTCATCATGTAAATCATTTAAATAATGTGCCAGAACTATGAATGATGCTTAGGTCCTACATGATCATGAACTTTCATCAGGAAATCCCTAAACATAAGAACATAAGAGAAGCCATGTTGGATCAGGCCAATAGCCCATCACTCTGTGGCACACAGTGGCCCCCCAAAAAAATAATACACACACACACACACACACACTGTGGCTAAGAGCCATGGATGGACCTCTGCTCCATATTTTTATCTAACCCCCTCTTGAAGCTGTCTATGCTTGTAGCCACCTCCTGTGGCAGTGAATTCCACATGTTAATCACCCTTTGGATGAAGAAGTACTTCCTTTTATCCGTTTTAACCTGACTGCTCAGCAATTTCATCGAATGCCCACAAGTTCCCATGCTTTATCTTGTAAACCTCTATCATGTCACCCCACAGTCGACGTTTCTCCAAGCTAAAGAGTCCCAAGCGTTTTAACCTTTCTTCATAAGGAAAGTGTTCCAACTCTTTAATCATTCTGGTTGCCCTTTTCTGGACTTTTTCCAATGCTATAATATTCTTTTTGAGGTGCGGTGACCAGAACTGCACACAGTATTCCAAATGAGACCGCACCATCGATTTATACAGGGGCATTATGATACTGGCTGATTTGTTTTCAATTCCCTTCCTAATAATTCCCAGCATGGCGTTGGCCTTTTTTATTGCAATCGCACACTGTCTTGACATTTTCACTGAGTTATCTACCACGACCCTAAGATATCTCTCTTGGTCAGTCTCTGCCAGTTCACACCCCATCAACTTGTATTTGTAGCTGGGATTCTTGGCCCCAATGTGCATTACTTTGCACTTGGCCACATTGAACCTCATCTGCCACGTTGACGCCCACTCACCCTGCCTCAACAGATCCCTTTGGAGTTCCTCACAATCCTCTCTGGTTCTCACCACCCTGAACAATTTAGTGTCATCTGCAAACTTGGCCACTTCACTGCTCACTCCCAACTCCAAATCATTTATGAACAAGTTAAAGAGTATGGGACCCAGTACCCCACTGCTTACTATCCTCCACTGCGAAGACTTCCCATTTATACGCACTCTTTGCTTCCTATTAATTAGCCAGTTTTTGATCCACAAGAGGACCTGTCCTTTTACTCCATGACTCTTGAGCTTTCTAAAGAGCCTTAGATGAGGAACTTTATCAAAAGCTTTCTGGAAGTCAAGGTAAACAACATCTATTGGGTCCCCTTTGGCCACATGTTTGTTCACCCCCTCAAAGAAATGTAACAGGTTAGTGAAGCAAGATCTTCCCTTACAGAACCCATGCTGAGTCTTCCTCAATAACCCGTGTTCATCAATGTGCCTACTCATTTTGTCCTTGATAATGGTTTCTACCAACTTTCCCGGTATTGAAGTCAGATTGACTGGACTGTAATTTCCTGGATCTCTTCTGGAACCCTTTTTAAAGATGGGGGTGACATTTGCTACCTTCCAGTCTTCAAGAACGGAGGCAGATTTCAATGAAAGATTACATATTTTTGTCAGAAGATCCACAAGTTCAACTTTGAGTTCTTTCAGAACTCTTGGATGTATGCCATCCGGACCTGGTGACTTATTAGTTTTTAATTTGTCTATCAGTTGTAGGACCTCCTCTCTTGTCAATATCTAGAATTCTGAGCTTAAGTTTCAAAAAAGCATCTTTTAAGGATAGCATAAGAAGTGAATCTAAATCAATGCCCACAGATTTAATTTTCCTCTCAATAAATACTAGCCAATTTGACAAATTAGATTCTGAGAGCAGTTGATATAAAAGGCTTTCTGAGTGGAAATGTAGCCGTAGTCAGTATTTAAATGACATTAGCCATGTTTGTGTTTCCACAAGATTCGTCCCTGTTTCTAAACACAAAGCTGCATATGGTACGCACTTTGGGAATCCCAGAATTTTCCATAGGAATTTTGATTGGACACCTTCAATGTTATTATCCAAGGCTGTGATCCACACTGGGACCCCATATAAAAGCTCCGGTATCACTTTAGCCTTAAAGATTTTTAGCGCGGCTGGGATAAACAGATTGCCTCTGCTGTAAAAGAAGCGCTGGATAGCAACGCTAACATTGACTGACTTAATTATACAGTTACGATGATTAGTCCAAAGTGTGTTATATTGAAAATGAATTCCTAGGTATTTGTAGTATTTTACTTGTTCTATCTCTTTGCCGCCTATTGACCATTTAGTTGGTTTCCAAGATTTGGAAAAAACAACAATTTTAGATTTGTCATAGTTCAATAGGAGCTTATTGTTGTTAAGGAAGGTGATATGGCTGTATACAAAAGAAATATAATAAAGTTTAATGCACAGGAAAATTACTGAGAAGTTAACTATAACAAGATTCTTGAAAGCTATGCTTCCAGTTCAGAAGACAGCCAAACCGTCCATTATTGACTATTACAGATTTAAGTTTTCAGATTTTCAATTTAAATTATCCATCCCCAATTCATCTATAAAGCATAAATAGTGAGAAACTTGGTGGTAGCTAGCTCAGGCAGATATCACCGAGCTGCCAAATGGAAGCAAGACAAAAACAGTGTTGCAGTGTTGAATCTAAAGCCATGTGTCCTTACTTGAGAGAGAAGAATCAGATGGGCCATGGTTCACTAGATTCTGTATTCCTGATCGGGGCTGTTTGGATTCTCTGATCCCTTCTTTCTGTTGGGCAGCAGTTGCAGATGTTCCCATTGGCTTTTCTCTGCCAACTTTGTGTTAATTAAAGGAAATATTAAAAAACATCACTTTTAATGCTTTGAGAAACTTCCTGTACTTTAAAGAATCTTACAGGTCTTGTAATGGACATTTCCCCTCATATGAATTGAAAAGTTATAGATAATTAACTTTCTCTCTTAGAAGCTCATCATTTCTTAATATTCATTCACCTCCTGACACAAAATGACATAGTAATAAGTTTTGATTAGTAACATCATTTATGTACACATTAAGTGGCTTGTCCCCAAGGAATGTTCCTCTGCTCTCTCTCTCTATACCTGCATGCCCTTCTTTTTTCAAAGAAGCATTGACTAAAGCCGCCTTCAAATAAAAGTGAATATGGAAGCAGTCTCTCAATTACTGCTTCTGTGCACATTCCATTAACTTCAACACATGGCAGCAACCTAGAAGTCCACTTGATATTTAAGCCCATTACAAACCATCAATGATGGCTAATGTAGTTAAAATACTGCTCTCATTACTTGATTTTTCTTTAGCCTTTCAGGTGAACATATTGATAGTTTTCTCTAACGTGAAGTTTCCGATTTCCCACCATTCATGGTTTCTTATAGGGGCTCAGTGAACATCTGCTGCTCAACTAAGGTGTGAAATGGTTCTGGAACTCAGTATTCCATTTAATGTATTTATTTGTTTTGACTGATGCTCAGGTTTGGTAGCAGTATCAAGAGACATTTCTCAAACGTACATTTTAAAGGTTTGACACAAAACCTTTGCTTACCCAGCACAAATTGGTGTTGACCATTGTGGGTAAACCTCAAGAGAAAAGAAGCTGCGAGTTCAGGGGTCATTCGGGGCTCAATTACACCATATGCCCAATACGTGTCTCGTCACAGATGCATGACTGGAATTGCAGGCAGACATAGATTGAGAGAACTCACCTCAAATGGCACTTGTTCCCTTGGTGTTGTGAGGAAGCTCTACAAGGGCTGACATAACATCTGCCCTTTCGCAGCGCTCCCTCAGCGCCAAGTAAATGAGTGCAGTTTGAGGTGAGTTGCCTTGTTGTATGTTTATGAAATGTTTCTCTATCTAAAGCAATGCACACATGATCCAACCAATACTCCATCTAAGCTGTGGAGTCTTGTGAGCAAAAAATCTACTATGTGAGCTACTGGATTAAAGCTGTGAGCTATTGCATAAATTCGTTTGCTCTGGGGCCATTTTTCCTGAGCTGACAAAAATCTGTGAGCCAGAGGCTAAAAACCTGTGAGCCAGAGGCTAAAAACCACACTAACTCAGCTTAGAGGGAACACTGGACCCAACACATATCAGGTGTATCATGTATTCTGGCTTAGAGATGTGCCTTTTTCACTGAATGAAAAAGGAGCCAGGATGGTTGTATTAAAGAAATGCGTGTTTATGAAGTCATCATCATCAGGTCTATTCAGACACAAGCCACATATTATTCTTTTCCCAGGAACATGTCCTTAGGATCATAGCCTTACAAACTGTAAATGGGAAAAGAAGCAGGATTCTGCATATATGGCTTTATTTTAGAATGATCTGTCAATCTATAACTATGGCATGCTTTATTTATGTAATACTAACAATACAGCTGCAAGGGCTTAGTTCAGGGGTGTTAAACTCATTTGTTATGAGGGCTGAATCTGACGTAAATGAGACCTTGTCAGGCTGGGCCATATTGGGCTGGGCCAGGCCATGTCGGACCGGACCATGTGTGTACCTATTTAAGATTAGGTAGCAGAGATATAAACTTTGTAAAGGACTCAGACAAACACAATTAAAGTTTTTTTTAAAAATCCTTAAAACAGGCTTAAAACATTAGCACTCATTGGTCTTAAAAGTGCTTTCTTTGTAGCTCTCCCATGGGATCCAGGGAACTGGGCAAAGGAAGCTCTGGCTTTTTCCTTCCTTCCCCAGGGGATGAGGACGGGAAGAAGCCTCAGCCAATAGAAGGAAAAGAGGCTTGGCTCAGTTGTTCTGCTGTGTGATTGAGAGAGCCTGGCAAAGCAAGCTCTGTTTGCCTCTGATTTCTTCCCAAGGGAGAAGTCTCAGACAATGGAGAAAATAGAGGCTTTGCTCCTATGCGATTGAGCAAGCCTTGAAAAACAAGCTGTTATGCAGAAGGAAGCAAGGGAGAGGGAGAAGGAAGCAGTTAACGGCCAGTTGCTCAGGGGCCTGATAGAAGCCCTCCAGGGGCCTGATTTGGCTGCATGTTTGACACCCCTGGCTTAGTTCTTTATAAAGAAGTCATGGAGCATCCACATCTTGCTACATCAAGAATGAGATCAGCTAATGCTTTGCCACATGTCTCAAATCATGTGGAATTTTTTTTTACCATATATTATTACATTAAAACCTAGAGTTTTTATATAAATTGTGTTTTCAGATCCAGCTAGGGAAGTCAAGAGTAAACAAAGTTCTGCATCAGTCCTCTGATTTGTGCTTCAGGTAGCCTGTAAAGTTTGACAGCTACAAATCTGCTGTTCTGATTGTTTCTATCCAAATTGTTTACCATTATGAAAGCACTCAACTTATTACCTGTTGAAATGGGGTAACACTCAGTATTGTCAAGTAATCCGTAATAGAGAAAGATGTAATGAATTAGATATTGTAATGTGATTCAGAACATTCTTCAAAATATAGTCCCTGCAATGGCATTTTTTATCCTTATTTTTAATTAGTACATAAAATTTTCAGAGACAAACTGATTGCTGAAGTAAAATACATATCATTTAAATGTTACATACATTTGAGAACTCGTGGATAAAACAAAATGTTGCTTTCTCCAGTATAAACAACAGGTCTGGTCTGGCCGTCTGGCAGAAGACCAACATATATTCCTCTGTTTCGTGAAGATTCTAGGCTTATTGCCCCACTTTCTAAATTCTTCTCCACTTTAAAATGACAGTCTAAATCTCCTGTGCCCTGTAAATAAGGAGCTTATTATCATAAACAGCAACAAAATGTTCACATTACTTTCACATCTTAAAACTGACAATATTAAGAAATATTTCTTGAGTACTTAATGACTAGCAAGGGAGACTTCATGAAAAGGAAGTTAGTATGGGTCGAGGCAATGGGGATGTAGCAGTCCTCATTGAGTGAACCATTAGTCCCATCCAGGCCCCCCACCTTTAGTTGTCTGTGAGTAGGAATGGATTGTGTTTTTCCTGTTTTTGTCAGTCCACCAAAAATCCGCTCTCTCACTTTTTTTGTAGCTCGTATCCCAAACTACCCGCATACCTGATTTGATGTGTGCTTTTGTGCCCAGAGGCATTAAGCTAGCATCTCCAGCATCAATTAGGAAAGGCAACTGGCAAGATGATCTTAGTTGTCTGACCAACCTTCTTGAGAATGGTGGCTGGCAGGATTCTGGAGAGGTTTGCAAAAGTTGGCTAAAATAAGTTACACACCAGCTGGAGAGGGCCTCAAAGGCCAACAGCCAGGGGAGGGGGGAACGAATAGTAAAGGCAACTCAAGAAGGACTGGAATCCCACTCTGAGAAAGGGAAGTCAAGAATAAGCCAAGCTTCTTGCTAGTTATTGCAAGTAGTGGTGATTGCAAGAGGGGTCTACCTCTACTCTGTAGGCCATAACCTCAGTTGTAATCCTGTCCTGGTAGTGGGCATGTTTTTAACACAGGTGTCAGATGTCCTGAACAAGTGAATCAATTGTCATGAGGAATTATGATTCATTTAGCACTTCAGGAAACATTTAGCCTACTTTACAATTAAATCTCATTTTCAAGATTTTGTGAAGGATATAACTGTGAATATTTCCAATCTTCAGAAGTGAAACATTACTGCAATTTTGAGGTAAGTGACACCTATATTAGTCATTCTAAAACTAGTTATTGTAAAATGACGTATTTCATGGATGTGTTAAAGCTTCAAAAAAGGCCTTAAGGAAATGCAAGTAAGCTTGTTCTGAGTTTGAAGCTTTTTCTAAGCTTTCCAGTGCAAAGACTAACCTCTGTCAGAACTAAAACTGATCTGAGAATCACACCATGATAGACTACAGACCTTGGGAGTGCTGTCTTGAAATGTTTTGGCTCCCAAATACGTTTTTAAAAGGTAGCTGTTACCTATAAATAACTTCACAGAATCAGGAACATACAAAGGATGTTCAAGAAATCATTGTATGGTTTTCTGAAAGCACCTTTTAGTAAATGAAAGCATTTAGCAAGGCTCAGAATTTCTCATGGCTGCTAACCAAGGTCATCCAGTGGGGAGATGAGCTATATAAGAAAAATGAGTTGTAACATTGCTATGGAATGATGAAGCAGACTTCTAAGCAGGATTGGATCTACATTTTTTTGAGGGGGGACAAAATTAAAAAATGCTGCCCCCTTATGGGCCCATAGAATAGAATGGACTCCATACCCAATTTGGGACCCCCCCTCCGGCAGCACGTGAGGCAAGCAACCCCTCTGCTCCCCCTAGATCTTACCCTGCTTCTAAGGATTACATTTTATTTGTTTTTATTTAAGTAATCTATATCTCACCTTTCTCCCCAAAGGGGACTCAAAGTAGCTTACATTATTCTCCTCTCCTCCATTTTATCCTGGTAACAACCCTGTGACATATGTTAGGGGCAGTGTGTGACTGACAAGACCTCAGTGGCTGAAGGGGATCCCACATCTCCAGGTCCTATTGCCCGTGACTGCTCAAAGTGGCAGCAGGAGAAAAAAATTAAGACAGAATGCAGCCTTGTGTATTTAGCAGAAATTCTTATTGGATACAACAAAGGGTCCTTTTAAGAACTGCTAAAAACTCTGTGGTTTTCTAAAGCAATTCATTGTCACTTGTGGTAAGAATTTCTTCTAGTAAGTATAGGAGGCTTCATTAAAAAAAAAAAAAATGTTGTCCTGCAATGCTATTACCATAAAGTACTGATATTTTTGTGATGGCGTGCCCGAATTATTATAAGAAAATAAACCAATAATCACCAACTGGCACTAGCCCCAAGCCCCTGTTAATCTTCAGCCTGGGAAGTGAGACTTATTTGGTAGATACAATTTTTTTGCACAAGTGTTTATATCAATATTTGAAATACTTGACTTAGTTCCTGTGTCATATGATCTTTAAAATATCACTGGGAAACAAAATAAAGTTATAGCCAGTTTTTTTTAATATTACATGCTTTAAAATTACTTTCTTCCTGTGGCGTATTATCTTCATATTTTCAAAAAAATATGAACAAAAACTGCTTACTTTTCCGTTACACTGGCCATCCTTGATCCTCAAATACATGTGTGGATTTTTTACACTTTCAAACATGCAGACTCCAGAGCTGATTTTATGCACTCTCCAGTAAGAGTCATCAGATTGATTCCCTGCTCCACTGCAGCTCCCATCAGGCCTCAGGCAAAGAGACTGGCAGTGACTGGTAGTGAGCAAAATTATGGCACTGTTGTGGAACACCCCCTGGAAGTTGGGAAAAGAAGAGCTGTAAATAACCTGCTGTTAAGGTTTCCTGCTCTGGCATTTTTAACTCTAATGTAGTAACCAGGCACTTCTTGTCTGAAGCAGCAAATCAGGCAATAAGTGTGTCAGTTTTTACCTGGCAGTCCACATATAAATGTCCATCAAGAAAGCCCAGATGAATGAGAAGCCTTCCTTCATTTCAGCCAGATGTTAATATTTTCTAACTGTAGATACAGATGGATGAGGAACAATTCCAATGTAGATATTTAAAATCACCCCAAACACTCTTCTGGCAATTTTGTATGATGTTCTCTTTGTAGAATTATGCAGTGAGTATAGAAAGTGCAGAATGCTACAGAGGCAGTAGAAGCTTACAGATAGTACTGAAGTTGGTAGAACTGAATTCAAATCCCACCTCAATCACAGATTCAAAAGATGACTTTGACAACTCATTCTTCATGACTTGCGAACTGATTTATGCTTGATAAGGCACTTAGTGTAATTAAAGCATACCATATATCAGGGCCAAACCTGCTTAACATAATAGCCAAATAGAATAAACATTAGATGTTTGAGAGCTGCAAGATACGAACATCAGATGTTTGAGAGCTACAAGTAAAGAAGGAAGGATACAGATGGGGAAGGAACGAAGTGGTGGAAAGAAAGCAACTTTAACTTTAAATGCGTTCTCCACCAGTTGGCTTGGCTTCGAGAAGTGATTTAAAAGAAAAGAAATGCCTTCTCCAGGCCAGCCAACAGGCAGTGGGGGCTTCAAGAGTCACACAATTTGTGTGAAAGAGCCACATGTGGCTCTCAAGCTACTCCTGTTATGTATGTTTGATAAGAAATAATGTCATGCTTATTTAAAAAAATAAATGACATCAACACTGCAACTATTTTAAAATGCTATCAATGGGTTCTCCTTTCTTTACATAGTGACCTGGGGCCAGCGCTGCGTGGGAAGCAGAAAGCAGGCATTTAAACTTTAAATGGCTCACAAACTGATATGAACCAGGTTGATTCACAAACCAAACTCCCTGTTCGTATAGGTTTGTGGTTCAGCCATGAACCATGAACCAAACGACAAAAATGCAGTTCATGCCCATCCCTAGTTAGCATTGCTGCCCCATATTTCAGGTGGAAGCCAAGCTAAAATGCAGTGGCCTGTCCACCAGAGTTTACAGCAGAAGCTATGCTTGAACCAGAGAAGTCATGGTTTGCAGCTCTTTACATGCATAGAAAGCATTTGTATTCACAAAATAAACATACATCTCATTTGCAGAAGTGGCAGTTTAGATCAAAACAAAACATGTAGGAAAACGTTTTCATGTAGGAAAAATATAAAACTTGAACTAATCTTAAGAACAAAACATAACAGTTTTAAAGCATTTAAATGTAATAACTAATCACTTTTGGGATGTCTTCAGCAGAACAATATAGAAATGCAAGGAACAAAAAGGGGATTTTTCACAGGGCTAATAATAGAATTTCTTTTTTTATTTAGCTTCAATTGCAGTCTTTCGCTCCACCTAGTGGGTGGAAATCTTCCCTTCATCTTTCAGGACCTGTCCGGTTCTTGAGGAACCTTCCTTAATGGTACACTCCCTTCTTTCTTTTATTGCCTTACCTTGACATGAACAACAAATTCTTTTGTCAGGCCTGCATAGCCTGTGGTATCATCAGCTACCGTGCCCTGTAGATTGAATGTAACAATTTGCCCTGGATTCTGGACAGATTCTAGAATTGCACAGCGATTTGGCTGAAGATGCACTTGCAACTCACAGCAGATGTCTCCATTGTCCTAATAAAAGCAAGATGGGACTAATCAGCCATATGAAGTACTGGACATGCTGAAAACTGAGACAGATGTCAGGTCAAGGCTTTCTGCTTTGTCATTATTATTTATTGCCCTGCAATGCCAGCGGCATATTGTTATTGGCAGTGAAGCTCAGCCTTCTATGGAAACGTCCTTCTGTTGGCTTTATGCTTGTGTTTGGAATATCAAACTGCAGAATTACAATAAGGCTTGAGGTTCTGCTATATGGAAATATGTGAATTCCTTGTAAGTTAAAAATCATAGGTTACTTTCAGCACTTTTAACTGTAACAACACTTGCTGAACGTAATAAGGACTCTGGATTCTCCTGAAGGAACTGACACTGAATGTTCAAGGTAGGAAGACTGTTCTGAACCTCCCAAATTTCCTAATTCATATGATAAAATCAACAAGACTGCTGTACTTAATTTTTAATAACACCTTCCCAGGGTACAGAACATTTATTGTTTTATTTATTGTGAGCCCATTTCAGAAGGGTGGGATACAAGTGCAAAAAATAAAAATAAATAAAAAAAAGATTGCATCCTGCCCATACTCCAAAGAGTTCAGGGTAGAGTACCTATTTCCTCCCTTTTCCACACCATGATTCTGTGAGGTAGCTTAGGCAGAGAGAGGGAGAGTGCCTGACCCCAACATCCCTGTAAGATGTACTTTGGCATTGAACTAAATGAGTGGATGGAAATCATTTAAAGGCATGTACTGCAGAATAGCACACAAAGCCAGGTCATATTGCTGGTGGCAATACAAGATGCAAGCACAGGGCATCTGCAATGCTGCTCCCAATGACACTGAAGTTGTATCACATAATTTGATCCTATTCACAGAGGCTGTGTGTCCTTTTTCTACAATTGAGCTCCTCTATTAAGAGACACTGCTTGTTCTCACATGTAAAATAACTGTATGTTATTTTATGAACGGCCTAATCATACAATTTGACATTTACCCAGTTGGATCAAAGGATCCACTTCAATGTATAGAAGGAGTTCTTCAGTAAGCAGAAGCCCACTGTTTTCAATAGCAACAATAAACTCTAAATTAAATAAGGAAGAAATTGACATTATAAATTCTTTATATCAATGTAAGTTGCAGACTTTTCGCAAGAGGGTGCTGAGAATTGTCAGTTAAAAGGTGAAGGTACACTATGCTGTTTCATCCTGACATATTCTTCCCTAATAAAAACATATTAATATTTCAAAACAATTTAAAATATTTAAAATCAAAAACAGTTTGAAAAATGCAAAGGCAATTAATCTATTTCTTGCAAAGACTGCTTTAGTCCACTTCATTTGTGTGATATCACTTTAATCATTTGCAAGATAAGAGAAATATTTGAGTAATTTCATACCATTCCAGTAACGGAGCTTTGAACAAGAGCAAGGGCTAGATGAGGCATCGGATGACATTTAAATACACCTATATTTCCCTTCTTCAGAGTCAAATCAAAAAGACCTACAAGATTCAGGGGGAAAAGTGATTACTTTCTTCATTGTATTGGTTCCAGCTTCATATAATTACCTTAAACTAAAGTAGTTCCCAGAGATTCTACCCTGAGATAGTAATCTCTCTCTCTCACACATACACACACACACACACAAACACATGGAATTATGGGATATTCATATTAATCCCTTGCAACCTTTCTTTAGTAATTCAGAGGCCTACTTTTCATATGATGAAATCAGATGTGCAAGTGCAGTGGTGCTTTTCCACTGTGTTTGTCATGTCTGAAAGGGAAATTTGCATTTCATATGTGCTGGACTTTTTTTGTAGCAGGAACTCCTTTGCATCCTAGGCCACACACCCCTGATGTAGCCAATTCTCCAAGAGCTTACAGTAGGCCCTGTACCAAGAGCCCCATAAGTTCTTGGAGGACTGGCTAGCAAGGGTGTGTGGCCTAAGATGCAAAGGAGTTCTTGCTACAAAAAACCCCCTTGCATATGAAAACTGAGCTCATGATTCTCTCTATGGAAATAAATCTATGTGCTCTCTCTTCAGAAATGACATGTGGTAGCAGAATATTCATGGTGTCCTATATGGTTTCTACTATATATTGCAATGCTACAGAACTGTGAAAATAGCCCATCAACCCCTACAAAACCACTTCAGTCTCTGTGGTCACTTTGATAGGATAAGAGATAATGAGGTCACAACACTCCTTCATGGGAGAAAAAAAATCAAAACTGAAATTAGTTCAGTCATTATTATCTCAGAACACACAACAAACAAAATACGTTTTGGGATGAGCCACACAACCCACTATAGCCAGCAATTCCAGCACACTGAGTATAAAAGCCACACTTTGATTTCATTCTAGGGTTACCATAATTCGAAAAGCAAAAAAGAGAACATATTTCCTGATGACTACTTCAAACAAGTGATCACTATGACAAATCTCATTTTACATGCCCCTACTATTTAAACTGTGGTAATTTCTACTAACTATGAATATTCCAAAAGAGGATATTTTCCTCAGTTTTGTTAAGAGCTGAAAAGAGGACAGACACATAAAAAGAGGGCATTTCATCTAAAAAGGACATGTGGTAGTCCTTTTTCATTCCCAGTATTGAGTTCTCTTTCAACCAATCCTGATATCAGTCATCTGTCCCACTTACCACTGGAGTTAGTACCAAGGGGGCTAAACTCCTGAATTGCCCATTCTTAGCTGTGTTTCAGCATGTGTAAGTGCTTCCTGATCCCATTTATATCGCTGAGGGTCACCAGAACTTAGTTCCAGAAGCTGTTATCAATGGTAGGACTCAGCACTGGGATAGAGGAAACAATAAACCAGCCTCTCCCACAACACAGATATAGAATCACAGGAAAGGCCTTGTGAGTTAAAAGGAATAATTTCTAAGCAGTGCAGAGTCCTGGCATATATAATTTCAGAAACTAAACTATGCTGGTGTAGAAATGTCTATATGGTTCCACATGGGTTTGCAATATTTTGCATTTGACAATTTTTTAAACCTTAAATCTATGAGTCTTTAAACAAAATATGAACATAATACAAAACTATAAAAAGGAGTTTATGAGGCAACCTTTCACCCACAAAGAATAAAAAAAAAAGTTACCATATTTGTCCTTCTTGTCTCCAAGAGCATCTACCGTTCCATCTGGATGGAGGCGTATAAAGCCATGAGTGACCTTATTGTAAAACTGAAGTGTATTCCCTTTCTGATATTTCCACTTTTCTGCTTCCCACTGGTTAAATACATTTGTGGTAAAACAAAACAGACAACCCATCATGACAGAAACAACAACACATTAAGCTGCCTTATACCATGTTAGCCCATTGGTCCATCTAGCTTAGTACTGTGACTGGCATAGCTATCCAAGGTCTGAAGCAGCAGAATTTCCCAGCACTGATAGATGACATCATTTGGGATGGATATGCCATGGATTAAATCTGGAAATTTCTGCATTTGTAACCTCCACCCTGCCCAGTGGAAATATAAGCTACTTGTGCATTTTTAAATGTATTAAAGGCATGATTATAGGTAATGCAATTTATTTGTTTGAAGGTTTTAAAAAGAGTAGCTCTTTACCATTTCTTTACTTTTAATTTCTAGTTCTTGCCCTGCAAATCAAAAACAGTACATAAGAACATAAGAGAAGCCATGTTAGATCCAGTCCAATACTCTGTGTCACACAGTGGCCCCCCCAAAATTATATATATATATACACGCACACACACATACACATGTTAATCACCCTTTGGGTGAAGAAGTACTTCCTTTTATCCGTTTTAACCTGTCTGCTCAGCAATTTCATCTAATGCCCACGAGTTCTTGTATTGCGAGAAAGGGAGAAAAGTACTTCTTTCTCTACTTTCTCCATTCCATGCATTATCTTGTAAACCTCTATCATGTCACCCCGCAGTCAACGTTTCTCCAAGCTAAAGAGCCCCAAGCATTTCAACCTTTCTTCATAAGGAAAGTGTTCCAGCCCTTTAATCATTCTAGTTGCCCTTTTCTGGACTTTCTCCAATGCTATAAGTACAGGTGTGATCTACAGAAATGAAGCATTTTATTACAATCAACTGGATTGTATATAAACATTCCTCATAATTTCAATGAATTTTAAACATGATTGAATTTTTTTTCTGGATTGGGCCCCATGGGTTCATCTTTGCTAACTCTGCAGTGTCAAAAAAGGTTCCTTTGGTACCAAGCAGTACAATTGATTAGATAGATAGATAGATAGATAGATAGATAGATAGATAGATAGATAGATAGATAGATAGATAGATCTTAGCATTTAGAACATGCTTTCCCACCCAGTGCTATTTTTGTCACAGGAACTCATTTGCATATTAGGCCACACACCGCTGAAGCAGCCAATCCTCCAAGAGCTTATAGTGGGCCCTGTACTAAGAGCCCTTCAGCTCCTGGAGAATCGGCTACAGGGGTGTGTGGCCTAATATGTAAAGGAGTTCCTGCTACAAAAAAAGCCCTGTACTAACCTATGTCAATGATGTGGGTCCCACCCACCATATACTATCATGGTTTGTCTGTATTAGTTTGTACTTACTCCCAGCAAAGGTGCTGTTATCAATGACATGTAGTTCTCTGAAAATGTTACCATCATCTTCTCCTTGATCCAGCCACCTGCAATCAAGGCAATATACTCTTAATAAATGTGTGCTTTTTGTGTTAAAATATCCTAGACAGACCTGGGTTATTTTTGTTTTAGAGTACCCATATTGAAAATAACAGCTAGACTGAATAAAGTTCTTCTCTGGGGATCAGAAAAAGAAAACATTATTGAAAAATTAAAATTCTTTCTACTTTTTCCCCTTAAAATATGCATAAATAAAACAACTTCTTGTTAAGGGAACTTGAACCATCAGTATATTTAATTCTCAACCAGGCTCCATCTGCAGATACTTAAATCTGTAGATTGGTGCCAGGTGGAGAGAAGGAAGATTTTCCTGGAAACTTGAGGCCCTTCCCAGGTTTGCAGAAAAATCTAAAAATTTACTCAAAATGATCTGGCATTAATCCTGCCCAAAGGAGCATCTTTGCACTTGTGCAGAATGGTTGTGCGCAAAGGAGGAACCACTTTTGCCACAGCCCACCATCTCTTCATCAGCCTCAGAGGCAATGGCACTGTGAGTGGGGTAGGAGTAACTGGTGACATGCCAGGAAGGACAAAACACCATCTGCCATACTTTCAGAAGAGGGCCGCAGTTGTGTGGAAATGCCTAGCATTGCTGCCTCTCTCACCATCACTACTCTTCTCAGCAATGATGCTGTGTTCAAGAGAGCCGACAGCAATGCTATGGATGGAGCAAGAGAAGGAACCATAGCTGCCAGTCCCCATCATCTCTATGGCAGTGGCACTGCAAGTTGGGAGAGGAAGAGAAGGAACTCATGTTGTTGTCACTGCCGCCAGGCCTGCTACCTCTGCCTCTTTGAAGGCAATGCTGCAGGTAGAGGGAAGAAGGAGAAACTGCTGCCTGTCTTTCCATCGCTTAGTCTCCAGTGTTGGGGCTGCAGGTGGGATGAGGAGGAACCAGTGGTGGTGCAACATGGTGTGAACAAAGACTGGAAATTAATCATGGGTTGGAGGATGGATAAAGAGCCTGCAAGGTCCTTATGGGTTCCCACTTGTCCTATTATAAATGCAATGAAAGTGAAAACTGGGTAAAGAATAATAGGCAACCATCATGAAGCTTTTAGAACTAATGGCTGTCAGGTGATAAAATGTGACTGATCATCTCTTAGATGGATAAACACCAATAAAATAATAACACTGACAGTTGGCAATCATAGGCCATCAAAATAATAAACTCCACAAACCTGTGGCACAAAAAGGTATAATCTGAGTTTGTGATGGGATCCTTGACTGCAATTTTCTCCAGAAACCAACCATTTCCTAGGGGGAAAATGATAAAGATTACATTGCAAGTAATGCAGTTGTTGCATGCTTAACTATGCCATAATTAAGAACTGTATCATCAGATCTCAAAAGCTAAATAGCATGGGTTCTGGCAAGTGTTTGGAGAGGGGACCTCCTAGGAATACCAGGATTGTGATGTGAAGGCAAGCAATGGCAAACCATCTCTCAAGGTATCTTGTCTTGAAAACCTCACAGGGTTTTTATTGGATCAGACCTACACATATTTAATTTATTTCATCTGATGGTGTATGTGAGTCAAAGAGTTAAAGAGCAGATAGACCTTGTTTATCACCCATATCACCTTAAATCCAACATGTTTCAATTAGCCTGTTCACACATTCATATGCCATTTAAGTAACAGGCATGCATGCATGAACTCCAATCCAAGTAGCTTTTGTCCATGCAGGTCCAATGATTTCCATCTTAACTTTTTTGATGGTCAAAAGGGATCCTCATCTTCTTTTTTCAACAATGGGAAAACAAGGTGAATCCAACTCATTAACTGTATGTGCATTTTATTAGCAAAGCATGCTTTAGATTTCTTCAGAATGTTGTGAACATGGAGAAAAACAGCCCAACAGCCCATGCTGATAAAGCTATCATTTTTATTGAATGACAAAGCATTGCAGGAATTTAATTTTATGGCACTTTCCAGGAGGATAGAAAGTCACTAACCAATCTGAGCAGATATATCCAGTGCAGATTTTACCACTTAGAAGGGATTTTTACATTGATATGCTTCCTGTGCGTGGCAGATCCCAACATAAGGTAAAGACTTTTTCCTCTCAAAACATGACATTTTTATTACAGGAATTTTTTTTAAATGATCATAGAAAAAACATCTATGAAACGTACACAGCCCAGTTTGAAAATTGTGGACACAAGTCACAAATGAAGGTGAATGTGCTTAACCTGACGGCTAAAAAGCAGTATTTTTTTTTTCAAAAAAGAAGTAACATCTGTGGGCCCATTGACCATCTTCACAAACTACCGGTCATTCTCCCTCTTGCTGTTTCACTTTTGCAATGACCAACCATTTCTGCATTACAGATTATGTAGCTTGAATCTGCTAAATATACTGAGATTTCTGACCTGAGCCAAGTCCATTGTGTCCTATAATAATCTTCTGTAACTTTCCAAGATGCAAAGCTTCAAGTGAGAAGATATCAGCCTGCAAACAAGCAATGCAAGGACAATTTAATGATTCAGAGATATGCTAAAACTTGAAATACATGTCTGTAAGAGTTAGTGTTAAACATTTAAACATGTAGGGTCAAACAGGTAAGCCAGACTCCACATAAGAGAAATGGGATATTAACTATTAATTTATTTAGATAGTAAGACCTATAGCAATAACTATTATGAATGCAGCTATAGAGATATTCACAATAATGGAAGTAAGTAGTACAAGCAGACACACTGCTTTTATTCACTCACTTGTCCTTTCAAAAATTTATTCGTTTTTTTCGACCTATGCAGCGGTCGGGATCCTGTGTCTCCCTTTTCTCCATAGATAGAAATGTAGATATCAGCTTCTGTTCCAGCATTCCATAAGTCTCCTGTTACCACCTGTATCTCATACATGGCCACTGACAATAAAGAAAGAGAGCCTCTTACAAACACATAAATATTTTTTAAAAATTATGAAACCTTCCTCTAAGTGTACCACTAGTATAGAGGCTGTATGGGATAGTGATTTGAATGCTGGAGTAAGAATGGTGCTGGTGAGAGTGGTCCGTTGGAATGTGATGTGTGTGAGATGCCTCTTTGATAAAAAGCTTGTAAGAAATGGTATCACAGGCTAGCATTTCCATCAGAGGCTGTTTGTGATCCACACTCAATTTGTAAAAATTCTGTACTTTGGAGATTAATGAAGTTAGAAGCAAGGTTTGAAAATTGTAAGGAATGATTTTTATAAGGACAGAAATTTCTTGTCAATGGAACTGGAACTAGCACTTTAAACCAGCCTGCTAGAGCAAGGAGATAATCAATAATGATTTGAATCATCCGAAAGTCTTTATTAGGACAAACTTTGAGAAACTGAACTTTAAAAAGACTTTTTGCTATTTTTTGAATCCTGCACTTTAATATGGAAAAGAATGTGATGTGTACTTGAATATTGTGAATGAGATTGTATTTATTTACTTCAATGCTGTATCAATATAGAAAGTGATTGTCAGTGAAACTAATTGTTAGTGAGTTAAGATTGTTAATATATTTCGTTAATATCTCACAGTTGTATTTAATATCCATTACTGAGCACAGCTGCTCTTATATTCTGTGCCCAAACTAGCTCTTTGTAATTTCACTGTTAATAGAAATATCGCACAAAACATGTACTCTGGTTTTATATATCCTACCTGGAAGAATGGGCTGACCCTGTCGTAGAACAGGAAGCTCCCGACAGATTTCTCCATCATCCTGGTCTTGTGCCAGCCATCTTTGGACAGGTAAATCAAACCATTCCTCTGTTATGAGATTCTGCAGCAGTAACTGGAATACAAGCAATGGAGTCTAGATTACTGTGATGTCCTAACACAATAAGTCCTACTGTGATATCAAATGTTTATCCGTTTTAGATGTATTTAAATGGTTTTAATGGTTTAAATGGTTTAATGGTTTTAGATGTATTTAAATGGTTTATGAATATGTGTGTTTGATGTGTTGGTATGTTTGTGGAACAGCACCTCATTTCGTTGCTCTCTTTTTGTTGAGAACAATGACAATAAATTCATCTATCTATCTATCTATCTATCTATCTATCTATCTATCTATCTATCTATCTATCTATCAAACAATCAATACAGTTGGAACAGGTTCAGCAGAAACAATATTTTTTAAGCTGGCTAAATCAAGGTATCAATGCAAGACCACTGAATATTCCTTAAAGAGGGATGTACTTTCAAAAATGGACCTTTGTGCTAGCTATTTCTTTAGTCTCAATTATCATAGCAATTCAGTCATAGCAGAATTTCCTGATGGCCTTTGCTCCAGTATTGCAACATGCCATGGTGATAGGGTTACTTTGACCTGTAATTATACAAGGCAATCATAATATAGAATAACAGCTAACAGAATTGCTATCTCTGTCCACATCTGTTCAACATCCCTGTAACAAGCTGAAAGCTAATAGATGTCACTTATTGGAACTTGCCACTTTTCAGCAGTTGCTCTGTAGCTATGTGCAACCCAATACATATTTTTCATTACTAGGATTCTTGATCAGGAAAGGCTGTTACCTGTTGATTTTATATTTTATTTATTTATTTAGTAGACTTATATTCCACCTTTTCCCATAAACGGGCTCAAGGCAAATCACAACATATAAAAATAACAATAAAAACCAACATATCAAAGTTAAAATACCAAATTAAAAACAATAAATAAAACAGTAAAAACAATAAATAAAATAAATAAAACAGTAAAAACAATAAATAAAATGCACCACCGCTGGACAGGGCACAGCATATCAATAACCATTTGTAGGCCCACCTTAAACGATGGTAATAACAATAGGATAGCACTGTCATAAAGCATGATGTCGCTACAAGGGAGGCCAAATAATGGAATAATAGGACACCCGCTTCCTCAACTATTGACCCAGTGGAACTGCTCCATCTTGCAGGCCCTATGAAATTGCAGTAATTCAGGTAGGGCCCAGATCTCCACAGGGAGCTGATTTCACCAGGCAGGGGCCAGGGCTGAAAAGGCCCTGGCCCTCGTTGAGGCAAGTCGGACGTCCTTATGGCCAGGGGTGGTCAGGAGGTGTTGCATAGCTGATCGCAATTACTTCTGGGGCATATATGGGGAAAGGCGGTCCCTCAGGTATATTGGTCCCAGACCACGTAAGGCTTTAAATGTCATTACCAAAACCTTGAAGCGGATCCAATACTCAATAGGCAGCCAATGCAGTTGGCACAGCACTGGCTGAATGCTTGCTCATAAAGGCAATGCAGTTAACAGCTGTCCTGCCACGTTCTGCACTAGCTGGAGTTTCTGGATCAGCTGCAAGGGTAAGCCTGTGTAGAGCGAGTTACAGTAATCCAACCTGGAAGTGACCGTTGCATGGATTACAGTAGCTAAATCGTGGGGGGATAGGTAGGGCGCCAGCTGCCTGGACTGCCAAAGATGGTGAAAGGCAGATCAAGCAACTGCTGGCACCTGGGCCCCCATGGTAAGTGAGGCATCCAGTATCCCAAACTCCTCACCTTCTGAGCTGGTGCAAGAGGTGCACTGTCCAGGGTTGGGAGTCAGAGGACCAACTCTAGTCCCCCACGGTTCAGGTACAGGACCTCCTTCTTGGTTGGATTGAGTTTCAGCCGGCTTTGTCACAACCATCCAGCCACGGCTTCCAAGGCCCCAGTCAAATGCTCCAGAGTGATGTCTGAATGGCTGTCCATCAACAGATAGAGCTGGGTGCCATCCACATATTGGATGGAAAATGACTATTTACTAATTGGAAACAATTTTGGTCCAGTCTACTTGTGAGTAAGTTTTTCTTTTTATTTATTTTTTCAGTGTGCAGAAACAGAAGTTAACACTGGTTTGTTATTTTTTTATGATTCAAACAATTATGTTGCCTTAGTAACATAAGGCAATATATTCAATTTCTTATATCATTAATAACTACTTTTTTAATCCCATATATTACTTTCTACCTACCCCTTCCCCCTTTACTTGACCCCCGCCGCTGTACTAAATTCAAAACATCATTTAAAAAGGTACCCCTAATTAATAAGAACCAAAATTCATATCTTCCCCCCACTTATACTTAATCATTATCTGTGTTTTAACAATTTTATTAATAACATATGGTAACAATATCTGTTTATATCATTACTATCCCTAACCCATATGATATTTTCTAATCCCCCCTCCCTCCATTACTAGACTCCTGCCGAAGTAATATACTTAAGTTCACTTATAAAGGTACCCTTAACCAATCAATGTTCAATTTCTCCCTTTTCTCATACTCATTATTAAAACATTGTCCAATGTCTTTTTACCTTCCACTCTTTCTCTATATATCCTCTAAATTTCTTCCACTCCCTTTTAAACACTTCCAAATCATAGTCTCTTAAAGGTCTTGTTAGTTTGTCCATCTCACTCCACGATAAAACTTTCATGAGCCAGTCCCATTTCTCTGGTATTTTGTCTTGCTTCCATAACTGCGCATACAGTGTCCTAGCACCTGAGAGCAAGTACCAGATTATCTTGTAACAAATCCTCATTTATTCTCCATCTTCTTGTTTTCTTTTGCGATTTTGTAGCCCAAAATATTGGATTATGATCTGCACATACCTTTGGTAAAATCTCAACTTTTCTAGTTATGAGGCCCAAACTTTTAGAGCCCCATAACATATCGATTCTAGAAAAAGTATTATGTCTTGCTGAAAAGAAAGTATAGTCTCTTACTTCAGGGTTAAATTTTCTCCAAATACCCTCCAAACTTTCTCGTTTAACCAACTCAAAAAAATGATTTTGGCAGTCTCCCTTCTTTATTATTGCTCTTTTGGCCAGACCTATCTATATTATTTTGTATTGTTCCATTGAAATCACCCATCATCAAGATCTGGCCATAGGACACTTCATCCAGGAAACTGTCAATTAATATTTTTTTAAAAAAATATTTTGCTCCATTAGGCGCACATTGTCCTTGTAAAGTTTTCTTTGCATCCATCATCACTTCCACTGCTATATATCTTCCATCTTTATCTTTGAATATCGATTTTGGCTCTAGTTGTTCTTTAATGTAAAAGACCACACCCCCTTTTCTTTTGCTCCGCCAATGAAAAAAATTCCAACCCCAATTGTTTCTTCCACAAAAATTTGTAATCTTTTTGTTGTATATGAACTTCCTGTAAACAAATTATATTACATTTTTGCCTTTTAATCCAATGAAATGTTGCTTTTTGTTTTTGTGGTGAATTTAGTCCATTTATATTCCAAGATAATAACTTGTAATCCATTATGATGCGAATTCTTTATTCTCTTCAAAAAAACTACACATCTCTTGCTCATTCCTTATTGTAATCTTTCTTCCACGTTGCTCAAAGCCCAAACCTTCAGGTAGTATCCATCTATATCTCGTTCCCTCTGCATGTAGCTTCTCTGTTAACCTCTTGTATTTCTTCCTGTCATTTATCACTTGTCTTGGCAGCTCTTTCATTATTTTGATTCTGCTCCCTTCCACTGTCAAAGCCTTTTGAAAATTTTTATTCAGAATTTTCCCTGCCATATCTTTTGTCTTTAATTTTATGACTATGTCTCTTGGTAAGCCTTTATCTTTTGCATATGATAAATTAACTCTATAGATACTGTCAAACATGTTTCTGGACTTTTCAGGATCTTCCTCTAAATAGTCAGTGATTATTTTCACTATATAGTCCATTAAATCAGTTCCCTCCCCTTCAGGTATTCCTCTAAGACGCACTTGAGCTTCCATTAATCTGCAATCATGAACTGTTACCTTCTCTTGAAGTTTTAATAAGGTGGAAGCATGCACATCAACTTTCTCTTCATCCTCCTTGACTCTGTTTGTAACCATACCCAACTCATTTTTAAAATCTTCAACTTCTTTTTTAAGGTCTCCAATGTCCTTCTTAAGCTCTTTTTTACAAGCTGTTAACATCTTCTCCACACCCTTCATGATCCTGGCCTCCATGGTATCAAACTGACTTTGCATTTTGTCCAAAGAATGAGATCTTGCACGAGTTAGTCTTTCTTCTGACATAAAAAAAAACCTTCAAAAATCCAAAGACTCCAATTCTAATCCAGCACCAAGTCCAGTAGCTTAGAATTTGCTCTTTAAAATAAGACTAATTCCGTCCTTCTCCTACCTTCCTGGGCTGAGATATTGATTTTTAACAATTTTTGGCAATTTTCCCTTCTTCAAAATGGTGATCGCAGTTTCTCTAAGGTTGAAAATTCTTAGCAAAGACCTTCTTCTTGCTCCTCTCACCTTTGGCTTTTACTTCCTGGTTCACTGAGCCCAGTTCACGTTCTCCCAATATTGCAGTCTTTAAAATACTTGTTATGTTGATTGCAAGTGCACCTTCAACTTTTACTTCCTGGTTCAGTGAGCCCAGTTCACTGAACCAGTGAACGTTCTTTAAATGCTTGTTATGTTAAAAGCAAGTGCAGAGCCATAACACCGAAGCATACGTCAGTGACCTCAGGTATTCAAAACAATTCTTTTCATTCCCAGATTCTATCCAAGTCTTTAATTTAACAGAATCCAAGTTTCAAATTTCCTCTTCCTTGCCTCCCTTTCTTTACTATTCAAATTTCCCACCTTCCAATGTTATTTAGATTAGTTTAGAAAAGGCTCGGAGTGAAAGATTGTAATCAAAGTACCTTTAACGTCTATGCCTCTTAAACTTCAGTCTTGTCGCTTCTCAGATGTTTATCAGTCCCAAAAGAGAGTGAGATCCAAACAGGCTAATGCCAATTAAATGGCTCTTTAATCCTTTGTAGATGCTGAACGATGCCACTTTTCTCTGCCTGTCCTCAAAGCTTCAGAAAGACCCCCTCCGAGATCAATCTTCAGCTGAGGTTACATCGCTCAAAGTCTTTTGTACGTAATCCTGGGCAAATCTCTTACTGAGGAATGCAGGCAGGAAGCCCCAAAAGGCTTCTTACTATCCTGAACAAAGAATTAAGTTTTCCCCTTATTCAGGAGATGTCAGCTCTGTTGGATTCTCACACCAGAAGCCATACTTAATCATTATCAAAGATTGTCCAATGTCCTTTTATTTTCCATTCTTTTTCTACGTATCTTCTGAACTTCTTCCACTCCATCTTAAATACTTCTAAATAATAGTCTCTTAAAGTTCTTGTTAACTGATCCATTTCACTCCATGTCATATCTTTAACAATCCAATCCCATTTCTCTGGTATTTTTTCTTGCTTCCACAACTGCGCATCCTAGCAGCTGAGAGCAGGTACCAGATTAAATTTCTGTCTTCTTTTGGAAATTTTTCCATTTGTAATCCTAACAGAAAAGTCTCTGCAACTTTGTTAAATTCATATCCCAAGATCTTAGAAATCTCTTGCTGAATCATCTGCCAAAACATTTTATCTGTTTTACAAGTCCACCACATATGGTAGAAAGAACCTTCATGCTTTTTAGAAGAAGAAGAAGAAGATGATGATGATATTGGATTTATATCCCGCCCTCCACTCCGAAGAGTCTCAGAGCGGCTCACAATCTCCTTTACCTTCCTCCCCCACAACAAACACCCTGTGAGGTGGGTGGGGCTGGAGAGGGCTCTCAAAGCAGCTGCCCTTTCAAGGACAACCTCTGCCAGAGCTATGGCTGACCCAAGGCCATGCCAGCAGGTGCAAGTGGAAGAGTGGGGAATCGAACCCGGTTCTCCCAGATAAGAGTCCACACACTTAACCACTACACCAAACTGACTCTCCTACACCAAACTGACTCTTCGCTATTATTTAATTTCGCTATTAAATAATGACTATAAAATTTATACAAGAATCCTGGCAGAACGGTGCCAGGATTCTTGGTGTAGGAGAGTCAGAATATCAAAGAAAATTGTTTTGAGATGATGTACAGATGGTATATAACTCCTAAAAAATTGGCAAAGATGAATAACAAGATGCCAGACAGATGTTGGAAATGTAAAAATGTAGGAGAGCCAGTTTGGTGTAGTGGTTAAGTGTGTGGACTCTTATCTGGGAGAACCGGGTTCGATTCCCCACTCCTCCACTTGCACCTGCTGGCATGGCCTTGGGTCAGCCATAGCTCTGGCAGAGGTTGTCCTTGAAAGGGCAGCTGCTTTGAGAGCCCTCTCCAGCCCCACCCACCTCACAGGGTGTTTGTTGTGGGGGAGGAAGGTAAAGGAGATTGTGAGCCGCTCTGAGACTCTTGAGTGGAGGGCGGAATATAAATCCAATGTCTTCTTCTTCCTGTGCTTCACAGCAGAAGGAAACTAGGTCCCTTCTGAGATCTGGCAAAGATTTTGCTTCTCTGATATTAGATATTCAGCTCAGTTTTAAGCAGCATTAATTGTATCCAAATCAATCAAAATCAACTACACGTATACACTGCCGGTGACTTTTATTTCAGTATATATCCAGAAAGTAAGGGACCGATTTTGTGTACTAGAATTCTAAACTGAAATGCTTAAATTCATATTTGGAGAAAAAGGCCAGTGCTGGTTTTGAGGTTTGCCAGCTTCAAAGTTAAGATCGGCCATTTTGAGCCTATGAGCACTCTTGGATTCTAACACAGAGTGGTGGGCACAACCATAAAATGTCTGCCATGGGAGGTGGAGCCAACCATGAAATTCCAGAGAGTGAGGTTATGTGTAACTCTAACAGTAACTCTTAAAATATAACATGCAAAAACCTTAACAGGATGCCTTTTAAAATGAACATTTGTTTAAAAACATTTTCTTGCTTACAGATCGCTTATCTTCAGTCACACAGTACTGTGCTGTGGTTGCAGCTGCTGCCAGAACAATTTATGTTTTGAGTCTGTGCAGCCAATCAAATCTCCAAAGGCCAACCAGAAGCCCTGCTGGACAAAGTCCCACCTGATCCTGCCCACTTTCTCAAACTATTTCATGGGCTCCAGGAAAAGTGTTGGCATATACCACATACCCATGGGTGACATTCTGGTAACTGCTGGTAAAGATGGCAAATTGATGAAAAACTAAAGTGTTTCTCCCATCTTCTTTATGCATAATTTATAGGTTATTTATTTTGTTCAATGAATTCATGGTGGCATGTATAGGTTTTTCCATGCTTAGCCTGAGAGTAAATGATTTGCCCAAGGCCCCCAAGATCATATCAGTTTTATTAAGGAAGTATGAGTCTAGGTCTTATAAGAAAATAGGAAGTGTCATAGCTTCTTTAGAACATAAGTCTCTCCAGCCAAGGTCCAATACTCAATCATATTGGCTGTCACCAGTATTCTTCATTGCCATCAACTGCTTAGCATCCTCCAAAAATATACTGGCAGAACAATCCTAAGCAGGTCTACCCAGAATCCTACTCAAGAGTACTTGATAGGGCTTACTCTCAGGAAAATGTTCATAAGATAATATTGTGAGTCCTGGCATCCCCAGAAAGTTTATTGAATCTACACATCTGGTATCCCTGTTAATAATATATCCCCTTTAGTAAATTTTACTCCAAACCTTGTCAATTGGTTTTCTTCAGCCATGACAGCATACTGTGCCTACATTATGAAATGTACTATGTATGACTCTGATAATGTTTTGGTGAGGAAGCAGCTTTGGAACATAGCTAAGAAAAAATCCAGTTCCAACTAAGAATCTGTTCCCTGAAGAACATTTTTTATTAAATTGTCATCGTTAAATTGTGAGTTGGCTCATGAAAAGCTGAAAGATACCTCGCTAATGGAAGGGAAAGGATGTCTGTGTGTGTGTAAGAAGAAATAGCCGTTGGATTTGGAGGCAGAGAAAAAATAGGAAGAGAACTGTGAGCTGGCTACAGCATCTGGGGGTACAATGTTTTTCTCTCTGGGATCTGCTGTGGATGGCAGATCTGGTGCCGACTACAAGTGAATTCTTTCTCTTCATGCATTACAAGAAGACCGTAAGTCTACAGAGAAGTCTCATGTAAAAGAATCCAAAACTAGTAGTGCTTCTTTCAAACAGGAAGCACAGAAAACTTTTGGTCTCACCTCTTTGCAATGCCAGGCAGGGCTTTCTCCAGAGTTATTGTGTCCTATCCGTACTTTGTAGAGATCGCCTACATCTTCTGTATGAATCTGTTAAAATAGCACAGCATTCATATAGTACTTCATTTATCTGCTTGGAAATAAATTATTACAGGAACTGGTACAGGATAATCTTCTAATGCTTTCTTGTTCAGAATGCTTCTTAATCTTTGCAGAACATACAATTTGAAGAGTACTGAACAAACAGTACTACTAACTATAAGGCTGCAAATCTTAGTACATTTACTTGGAATATAGTTCAGATAAGATCAATGTGACTTCTTTGGGTTGAGCATTGCTGCATAAATAAGTTCAATTTAGCAGTTTAGCGATTCAGGGCACTGGCACAGCATGCAGTGGATTCAAGGAGCAAGTGAAATTCTGGGTTGATGAATGGAGCTTCAGCACGTTGGGCATCTGATTTATGAAAATGTACATTGTCTGAAAGATTTGTAATTATTAATTTACAGACTGAAATAGAGTCTAATAATAACAACCACTGTATATGTTTCTTGTATTTTAATTCTCTGCTGTTATGACTCCAGTCTTAAGCATTAACAATTCAGCATAACAATAGAACATTGATGATAATAATTATAGCAGTAGGCACACCTATAACAGGTAAAACATCAAATTATCCAGATCTAACTATCTGTTAGACTTAATTACATAGGAAAAGAACTTAGTGACAGCCAGAATAGTATCATGATTGTTTCTAGCCAAGAGAGTCTGTAGGGCTGAAGAACTGGCCAGGACCTTTAGGAAGGAAGAAACAAACATGGTTCTATACCTATGTAATTTTGGATAGTCCAATAAGCAGTGTAACAAAGTGCCAAGACTCCCTGTTTCACTACTACATAGGATTGCCAAGTCCCTTCAAGTCCCCAGTGGGGGACTTTGGTCAGTGGTCAGTGGGGACAGTCCCAACATGACGACAGCACGTAGAAGTGATGTCATCATGTTGGGAACTGGCACTAGTGCTCCAAACCGCAGGTATGTGCCACCCCCTCCCCCAGTTTCTTCCTCGAAGCATTTTAAGGATCATTTTAAATGTTTTTGAAGAAGGGGGTGGGGTTTGCATGTTTGCACTCCAATCCACAAATTAATGGCTTGGATTGCAGGTGCATGCTGCCGCCTGCTTCTCCAAAGCTTTTAAAAGGATATAAGAAATTGGGGGGGGGGGGGGGTTTACACACCTTTGCACTCCAAGCCACAAATTTGCAGCTTGGAGTGGAGATGTGCCTGCCCTTCTCTCTCCCTCCTGCAAGATTTAAATGGCCCTCCATGTGATTAGTAGGTAATGTGCTCCCCACTGATCAGCTGAAAAGCCCTTCAAATCTTGCAGGAGGGGAAGGAGAGGGGTGGCCACTGTTGGTGGGGCTTGGGGCAGACTTCCCCTGCCAGCCAGTGGGTTGGAGCCCCCAAAACTGGTGGAACCCCACCATGACCCTACAGCTACAAAATCATTCAGCTAATGGAATCCTCTCAAAGTGACCTGAGAGTTCTGCTGTTTGAAATAAGTTAAAGCACTGTATAGTGTGTGTTCTCTCTCTCTCTCTCTCTCTCTCTCTCTCTCTCTCTCTCTCTATATATATATATATATATATATATATATATATATATATATATATATATACACACACACACACACACATACATACATAAATATAGTTCTAGACAGGTCTTGCATCAAGGTTTCTTTGCAGGGTAATCTGACTGGGGTGAAGGGCTGTACTTCCTTCAGAACTCTCCTACTCTGTGTTTTCACTGGACCAAGGAGGTAGAAAACTACCAATAAAGAGAATACATCTGTATTCCCTCTGGGGAGCTTAATTCTGCCTCCCCCTGCCCCTTTCATCAACCTGCCCCCAGACATGTGGGTCATATTAGCTAACTTGTTTCATCCTATGATAATAATGGATTTAAGTTGGTTTATGGTGACTTGACTTATTTTATTTATTCACATTTCTATCTTGTCGTTCCCCAATGAAGTCAGGGCGGGTCACATCACGATGCACTTCCAACTGCATCCACCCACAATAAGGTACATTTATGATAGCTGACCTGATCTAGGCTGAATTCATAATCATCATGTGACAGTAAAGTGAGCGCAACCAATAAGATGATCAAATTGAAGGAACTCAGTATAGGCTGAACAGTTATGTGATGTGAATGACCTCTGAAAATAAGAGGGCCATTTGATTTTTTTTCCTTCCAAGTTATCAAGATTAGGAATGACTTCAGTGATGGGACTTGCATAAATGTGATAATATGGGGAAAAGGTGAAAATAAGCAAGGACCCTGTACATTGAGTCTATTTCCACTCCACTTGCACATATTTATTCTGGGCATGGCCGGAGGCATGAGCCCTTGGACAGAGGTCAAAGGGCTCTTGGGCTGACATTTTGGTTTGGTTTTGTATCTTTTATTTATTGAAACGGCATTGTATATGGTATTTGGACGATTTTCTGTAAACTGCTTTAGGACCCTTTGGGGAGAAAAAGAGCACAAAAATGTCCTAAATGAATAATAATAAATGACTACATGTTACTGATTACCAATAACTACTTAACACATTCATACTACCATATTCTGACTGCAGTGGTGTGCATTAAAGTCAAGATTCTGGCATCTAGTGCCTTGGAGTCATGGATGCTTGGAAAATGTAAATTATTTTTGTTTTTGATATTTCCCAATCTATTTAATTTAATTATTATTTATTAATTTAAAACATTATCTTTCTTTTTCATTAGTTCAGGCCCTCAACAATTACTAAACAGAGAACAATTACTAAACAAATTTTTAATCTATCAACATATAAAGCGGGATGGCCAAACTTGTTTAATGTAAGGGCCGCATAGAATAAACATCAGATGTTTGAGAGCAAGACATGAACATCAGATGTTTGTGAACCGGAAGGAAGGAAAGAAGGGAGGGAGGGAGGCAAAAAGATGATGGAGGGAGGAGAGGTGGAAAGAAAGCCATTTTAACTGTAAATGCATTCTCCAATCTGCTGGCTGGCTTGGCATGGAGAAAAAAATTAAGAGACAAATGCATTTTCCAGTGGGGTGTTGGGGATTTCAAGAGCCAAACAATATGTGTGAAACAGCCCATGTGGCTCCCGAGTCATAGTTTGGCCACCCCTGTTATAAAGAATCTGTCCATTTTGTAATACATGTTAAATAAATGAAAAGGTTGCTTAACAAAAATATTTTGTGATTCTCATTTTACATAATGAGATACTGCTGTGAAACAACTTTGTTGAAATTTATTACTTACAATGAAGGTATCTTTGTCGCCTTTTCCAAACATCTTTTTATCCTCTCCATACAGAAAAATAGCTCCTGAATTATTTTGATCTCCATACAATTTAATATATACCTGTGAGCTGGTACCTGCAGATGGTTGGTCACTGGTAAAAACTGTTACTTTCCATTTAACAGCTGCAGAAACATAAATATAAACTTCAAATGCATCTCTAGCCATTTGTGAACTGAACTTCTATGAGTTTTTCTCACATAACTAGAGGCTGTGCTGGAATTCTAGATTCTAGTACATACACACAATGCATACACACAATGATACAGATTAAGTGCAGAAAGGAAGATCTGTTTCTTAGGTCCTACTAGTCATATATATATATATATAGGGGGAGACAGAATGAACCTGCCCAGTATTTAAGGTCATTTTCATAGACATTTCTTTGAATGTCTTGGAATTCAGAAATTACTTAGGTAGATTCCAGAGAGGGCAGTCTCCCAGCCATGTAATGGAGAAGCCATTTGTGCCTTAAAAGAGGGGAGAAGCAAGGACGACTCTAGGAGTATGAACATGTCTTTGCTGTAAGCCAGAGGACTATCAGGCAGCTTCCTGTAGCCTGCCTCCAAGGAGTTCACCCTACACAGTTGGGGGGGGGGGAGTGGGACCTAGAACCTCAGGTTTCCCTCTGGGCATAGCTTGGGTAGAAAAGAAACTGGGTTGGAAAGCAAAAAGCTACAGCAACAGGCAATGGGAATTCAGCAGAGCAAATCTGGAGAGAGAGAGAGAGAGATTAACTTTTCTCCTTTGAAATGTGTGAAGCTAAGCCTGCTGTCCTTTCTTTCCCTGGAACCTCACTGAGTGCAGGTGAGGAGGGATCATTTCAAGAATCAAAGCATGGCTGCTCTTCTGATTTACCCTGAGGAAGTGTGTGCCATCCTGGAACTCTCAGAAGACCCAACTTTCCACTTTATGCTTTCAGAGTAGGCTTGCCAGCCCCCAGGTCCAGGCAGGGGATCCCCTGGTTTTCCAGGCTTCTCCCACCAGCAGCCAACTAGCCAGCAGGGGGGAAGCCCTACCCCAACAGCTACCATGTGCCTTTAAACCTTGGCAGGCTTTTAAAAAAGCTTGCAAACTGCTTGTGTTTTGGACTGTGTGTGTACCTTTAAATCTCAGCTGGAGGAAAGCTGGATGGGGGTGAGGTGAGCAAGCAGAGACATGTGGCTCTTCCTGGTGAGTGTGTGAACTATATGAGAAAGGAAGCAAAGCCAGTACAGTCCCTCTGTTTGTTTTTTTATTGGTTTCAGAAATCATGTGTATAGTAAAATGGAGTAAACTAGAACCTGATTATGGAATGGAGGAAAACTCCACCACCAGGCTGCTGTTCTTTCATTTTCCTGTAAGTCTGAAGAAGTTTGTTGAAGTACAGCAGATGGTTACATTCAGCAACTTCTGCGAGTAAATTGTCCCAGTGAGCTCACAAGTGTGCACTTGCAAACTGTTTATTTTGGCTGCTCTCTGTGTGTGTTCACTTTCATTTAGTGGATGTGCAGCTGCTGGGGGACAAGGAAATGAAGACTGCATTCAGGGGAACTACATTGCTGTATTTTTATTTATTTATTGTAAAGAATGGGAAAGTCTCCTGCTCCACCACCAGTTGGACCTGGCAATCCTATTTCAGAGTTGATGTTTAATGAGCTACTCATCCTTTGCTATGCCTGCACAGGGTCTTTGGTTAATTGGGCCAGAATGGAATTTTACCCAGGCTTTTGATTGGCTCTGGGACCTTGCGTTTTCTGCCATTCCCATAGCAAAGAAAGTTTATATGTAACCTGGGTACTCTTGATTGTACTGTAAAGAGCAAAACTGTCACAACTGACTGCTGATATTTATGCTTTGGCTGGGAAACATAGGGCAGGCAGTGCAGGATGGGCTCCCTGCATGACCTTTTAAGGAACTGTGAGGGGTGGGGTACAGGACAGCCAACCTTAGGGGTGGCCACACCCCCAGGAGGATGGTGATGGCTGGGTATAGCAGTCTCCATTGCTTCCAGCCCTCTGCTCCTGGTTACCCCAGCAGATGGGTTGGAGAAGATGCTGAAAGCAATTGGACTATCAACCACACCCATCATCCTCGGTCTATGCTGCACCAAGACCTGAGGAACTTGTACTCAGTTAAGGTGTGGCCTGATTGCTCCCAGAACGGTGTGTCTGTGTTGTCTTTCTCTTCTCCACCTCCCCACCATGGAGTGGTCCCCACTCCAGGTCAGGTACAAAACATAATTTCTCTGTTGATGTCCCATCATGAAGAATATTTCCTGAAGAAGTTAGCTGTTGTAAAGGTTATTGGACTTTGAGAATCATACTAAAAAGGTTTTTAACTAATAGCAATCAGGGAGCCAACTGGCCACTGTACTGACATATCTTTGAGACCAGTGTATTGCAATAATATTCTAGCACAACACCCCTCTGCAATGTCACAGACCTCCACCAGAGCACAAATTTCGGTTCGTCAGGAGAAGGGGCAGGCACAGGGATGTGGCAGGAGTTAGTTGACTCTGTAAGCTGTCCCCATCTGGAAACACTTGCCAGAACCAGCATAAAATTATGCCAGCAAAAACTCCAGCATACCCCACAGGCACCCTTTTATTTGAAAATGCAAAATTCCATCCCCACCCCTACCCCCCGCCCAGTGCTGCCCTGCCAAGAATCCCTGGCATATCACAAGAAGCCAACTATGACTACAATTATATCCCTTCCCAGTGGTGTACAAACCCCACCCCCAACCTCCTCTGAGCTGAGACAAGTCTGCCTGTAACTCAGATTAAAGGCCATGCTGCAGGTTGTGATTCTGTCTCTGAGTTCTTTAACATGCACACTTAGAACACAGATGTTCACCCTGTTGGTGGGAAATACACCAACAGGACACTTAGCATGAATGACAAGACAATTAGGACTTGTACCCAAGAGGAGAGCAAACTTTCTTTCTGGGTATCTAAAATGTCTCTTTTCAGGACCCATGTCTCATTTCAGAACCCTTACAGATACTACATCTATGGAGACACAAACTGAAGTAGCAATCACACACTGACAGGTGAGTAGGGCCAGAGATCCAGTAGATTTGGCCTAGGAGCATTTCCACCTTCCCCATGTCCTGGATGCCACCTTGACAATACAGGCTCCTACAGCTGAGGCTCATGGTATATGTGTATGAGGGCAACCCAAGGCACCAAGACATATGATGGGACATACTTCCAAAGAAGTGTACCTAGGAGTACTGGATATGATGGTGGGGGGCAGGAATGCTAAAAACCCCATATTGGACAAGTAGCATGGTTCCTTGTCAGGGTGCACACTTCCCCCTGGTGGGGATAGTGGGCACAACTGTAGTTTGGGAAGAGTGACTGGCAACTGCGCCACTGTGCTCTGTGGAAATACTGGTCAAGCAACCACAATATGCATCTCCTTGTGGAATCAGAGCCCTATCCAGCAACTGAAGTAAATGGATATCCAGCAGATGGATACAATTCATGGGGTGGACTGCAAACCCTGCTGGGGCCTCACTGGCATGACTGCTGTTGTCAGGATCATGGTGTTGTTCATCATCATTGCATATGTCTCTGTTCAGCATCTGTGCAAGCAATGATTCATCAGGCAGGAGACCTGGCAGATGACATTCCTGGTGTTGTATGGGATGACTGCAGTGACCAGTGTGAATCCTGCAGCTTCGCCATGGGGCTCCTGTCACACTGGTTCCAGCTCATCTCCTGCATCCATCCTGAGCAGCCATCCATTTGGCAAGTCCATTTGGAAAGTCTTTCCTCACATACATAATTACAGATGTATTACATGATTACACAGATTACACCTGTGTGTTTTACTGTTTATCCTTTATGCCTTGATTTGAAGATAACTGCAATCATCTCTAATCTGAGATTAAGGTTCATTGAATAAAGTGAGGTAGGTAGGTGGGGAGGAGGAGGGGGAACCCTCAGAAAGGTTCAGGAGCTATGCTCCTGTGAGCTCCTGCTGAATTCAAGGCCTGTAGGTGTCTAAGATTCAAGGAGATATGAAGGTAAGCAAGCACTGAAGATGAGACAAGGACATTCAGGAATCCAAGTAAAAGAGCATGCAGTGAGACAAGCAAAATAAGGCATTAACACTTACAGATGATCCACAAGGTATTTGTTGGTAATGAATCCCATTGTTTCATCTGTGCTATGAAGTGAGGTAAAGGTGGTTCTACTAGTAAAGCAATTGCAATAGATGTAGTGTTGTGGTATGTGAGACCCAGAGACCTTGTCCATTGAATAGTAGGTGCAACTGCCTAACAATCCCTGGATGAGCTGCACCATCTATTTTTCTACAAAATAACCCCTGGGCACCTATAATTTCTATTTCCTTTTATCTTTCCTTTGTGCCATTAGAAGAGTTTTTCCTCAAATGAATATTACCTGTTTGTTTTACTGTTTTTCCTTTGTGCCTTGATTTGAAGATAACAGCAATCGTCTCTAATGTGAGAGTAAGGGTCATTGAATAAAGTGAGGTATACTTCTGTGTAATCATGTATAGGATTGCATTTTTCACTGTACCTAAGTCACAGCCTAGCTGGCAGCCATACTTTCTTAACGCAGATGTCTTTTACAATTGTTCTGTCCAGATTAGGTGACTGTCTTCTGTCAGGTCCAATTTTAGCATGTATTTTCTACAGAGATTTTCTTGTTATAGTGACATCAATTATTCATGAGATAAAGTGAAACTCTTGATAAGCACCCATGTTACATTTTCTTTTCTTCTTTAGCCCCTGTACTTGTGTCTCAGTAATGAGTATAAAGCTATAATATTAATAATTTAGCAGCAATAATAAGACTAGTTCAGCTCTTTTTTTAGTAAATCATTCTTTTCACTGGTCCTAATTATTATGCTCATTAGTTTAATCCAATTTAGCAACATCCATGTGATAAAAATGCAGGAAACTGATTTTAAGAATTGTAGGTTAAGTGAAAAATGACAGTGGTTTTATTTATTCCCCCCGGGCAAGGGGGCGCATATAGATGTTAAATAACATTGGGGAGAGAACTGCTCCCTGCGGCACCCCACAATCTAGTGTGCGTCGCTGGGACAGCTCACTCCCGATTGCCACCCTTTGTCCCCATCCCTTGAGGAAGGAGGAAAGCCATTGTAAGGCCGACACCCTAACCCCTATGTCAGCGAGGCGGCGGGTCAGTAACTGATGGTCGACCATGTCGAACACAGCTGACAGATCTAACAACATCAGCACTGCCATGCCACCTTGATCCAGATGCTGCTAGAGGTCATCTACCAAGGCGACCAGCACTGTCTCCATCCCATGGCCCGGGTGAAAGCCAGACTGGAGGGGTCTAGGATGGAAGCATCATCCGGGAAGCCCTGGAGCTGCAACGCCACTGCCCTCTCTATAATTTTACCTAAAAACAGTAAATTAGAGATCGGTCGGTAATTTGCCAATTCGGCCGGGTCTGCTGTACTCTTTTTCAGGAGGGGGTGGACCATAGCCTCTTTCAAAGGTGCTGGAAAATGCCCCTCCAAGAGGGACCTATTTATGATGTCCCGTAAAGGACATCTGAGCTCCCTCTGGCAAGATTTAATCAGCCAGGAGGGGCAAAGGTCCAAATCACAAGTTGTTGGGCTTGTAGTTGAGAGAATTCTGTCAACTTCCTCCAGGCTGAGTGTATTGAAGTGATCTAGAACTAAATCAGAAGACAGGCACGGAGCCTCAAGTTCATGTACTGTATCCAATGTGATAGGTAGGTCCTGGTGGAGCGACGTGATCTCATCTGTAAAAAATTTCACAAAAGCCTCACAGCCTATCTCTAATTCTCTCACATTTGGTCTGCCTTGAGGCAGTGTAGTAAGATTTCCAATTATTCTAAATAATTGTGCCGGGCGTGAATTTGCAGATGCAATCCTAGCCGCAAAGTAATCTTTCTTTGCAGCCTTGACTGCCATCTCATAAGACTTCATAAACATTCTATAGGACGTTCTCGTCGCTTCATCACGAGTATGCCGCCACTGCCTCTCTAGCCGTCTGAGCCCCTGTTTCAGCTGTCGTAGCTCCGAGGTGTACTATGGAGCCAGCCTCACACGAGGGCACAGAGGGCGTCGAGGTGTGATTTTGTTGATAGCCCTGGGTAGCCGGTTTTTCCAGGTCTCAACCAGGTCATCAGAGGAATCGCCAGGGGCCAGGGATCCCACAGAGCCGTTTGGAACTGTTCCGGGTCCATCAGGCTCCGTGGGCGAGCCAAAATAGGCTCGCCACCCATACAGGGTTGGTCCATATGGGCCTTGAGGGCTAGGTGATCCGACCATGGCACCGCTTCTGCCGCGATATCATTCACCAAAATCCTGGATGCAAAGATCAGGTCCAACATGTGCCCTGCCTGGTGCATAGGAGTCGTAACAAATTGAGAGAGTCCTAGTGTCGCCATGGAAGACACTAGACCCGTCGCCTGATTGGAGGCTGCGTCATCGGCATGGACATTGAAATCACCCAGGACCATAAGCCCTGGTAAGGCGCTGGCTGGTGCGCTAGGTGGACAGTACACCAGCCAGATCGCCAACCCCTCTCAAACATCCCACGACATCCCATGCCATTATGTTTAGGACTAATAAACTGCTACCTTAGCAGAGCTCTGGGCAAGGATCTCTTGAACTGGGTATATCTTGCAAAAGCCATTCAGAGAGTGCTGTTAATTATCTTAGCAGTCACGCATCAGTATTATGATGGTTGGTGTCCTGTGTGCATATTGCTGCAGTTGTTGCTATAGTGGACTTGTGCTATGAATGTTTCTTGACTTATATCTGAATGCCTGCTTATGATGTATCCTTGCTGTTCCCCAGGAATTCCACACACTCTAATCTATCCACAGCTTCAACATCTACACAAAAGATACCAACTTTAATCAGAATGGGTATGATGAGCAGTTTTTGAGACATTCATTTTAATTATTAGAAATAATATGGATCTAGGTGTGAAAATAACTTGTGTACTTGTTTTAGCATTCCTTCTTACCCAATGATTAATGCACTGAATATTTCATAAAAGGGACACACTATTATAGATTATTCCCAATGTTTCTAATTTGAGATCCAATGTTATCTAGCAACCAAAATGCTAGATGTAGGAAGTTGCAAAGCCAAATACATTCTCAGACATGAATTCTCTGGGTGGCCTCTTAGACAAGTTATACTTTCTCAGATTCAGTTCTCTGTCAAAAGCTGGGAATCTTAGAAGGCTACTTCTAGAATTGTTGTGAGGATAAATGAGATCATGGCTATGACACTTTATTCTACAGCAATTTTTCTGAAAATTTTTGGTATTAGTTATTGGTGCTGAGAATTGGATCCTTTCTCTGTTGTGATGTAATATCATGGAGGAGGATGTTCTCATTCATTAAGCCAGTACAGGACACATTTAAAGCTCAATGATCTGCAGGTTTTGTTCTTTTTATTATCCAATAATTCAATACTATTAGTTTGTTTAATTTTCACATAAAATTTATTTTATATCACAAAAACACATGTAATGATAAATATTAAATATTGCTTTGAAACAATATTGCCAGGTATTTACAAAAAAACGTAGCTGCCACTGGACATTCGGAAAATATTTTACTTGCTGTCTGCCTAAATACCAGAAATGTCTATCAAGAACATCTTTAGTAGAATTACATGAGATATAAATTTAGTGTTCCATTTACTGACCCCACCAGCATCCTAGTACGGCTTTGGTAATTCGAGACTACTAGACTTTATACCAAATTAAGACAGAGGGCATTCTGAGGAGGGAAACTATAGGGTAGGAAAACTATATTTGGGTATAGGAATCTTCCCATTTTATATATGAACTATAACTATATATATGAATCTTCCCATTTTATATATGAACTATAACAGAGAACAGAACTACTTCCTAAATCTATGGAAACAGGTTCAATAGGATGAATTTCTGCTTACTTTATTTCTCTTTTATATTCTATTCCCCTCAGTTTTTCACTACCATACTTTTGTTACTTTAACAAATAGTATATAAGGTAGTTGGACTATATACAGTTCACCACAATTATCAGCTACTGTTCTGTTTTTGCTTTTACTGTCAGAATTTTCTACTTTACTTCACAGTTTTAAGTCTCCATTTCACGTTCACTTAGATGGCTACATCATTCTATAGGCTTAGCTTCACCTTCTCTTGAAGTAAGATTGCTTTATGCATGAGCTGTGATATATTTTTCATTTCATTCATATTGACCAACTCTTTCGAGTTTAAAATGTTATAATATTATTCAGCATTTGGTAATCAAAATACAATGATGAAAGAAACAAACCAATAGAATAGAAACCAACGGAAGAATTGTTTGTTTTTAAGTACAATTAGTAAGAGATATAGTGACTGAGTATTTATACTCCTGAAAGTGTATGTTTGCGCCCACATTACTGCAGTTTTAAAATATATTTATCTGCATGTATATGCAATGTCATATAATTATATTAACATTGCTTAGAGTCTGAGTTGTTATTGCTGCTTTCTGATACATAGGAATGAGTTTCTTCTGTAACATCAACAGTATTTGCATCTTCCAAATTTACGATTGCATTCTGTCCAATGTTATTTAAGAACATCTCATAAGAATAAGAAGTTTCACTTTTACAACTTTCTGTAACATCTGCAGGTGATGGAGCTGGTTCTGCTACAGCCACATAATTTATATAGCTTCTTGAGCTTTGAAACACAGACACATTATGACACTGATCTGTTATCTTCCTGAATATTTCTTTAGTTGCATGCATTTCATTATTGAGCTCCTTTGCAGCTACATCCATATTTTCTAAGGCATAGAATTTCTTTAAACTTTTGTTTTCTTTTGGGCCTGTTGACATGAGTAACCCCAAATTATTTTCATTGATGAATTCTAAAGTATTCTCAGCATAAAATCTGTTCAATATATTGTTTGTGATTGTATTAATACACGTTTTCTTCAGGTTCACATGTTTGTTGTCCAATTTAGTTATATCTTTGTCTTGCCACTTCAAATTTAGAGTGTTCATTAAAAAATATAGGCCCAGCTGATTCTCAATATCAGAGGCTTTTTGATAAGCACATCCTCTAACTTCCTCATTGGCTGGCTTTACAATGGCCATCAGTATGGGACAATGCTGTCCACAAAGAGCATGAAGCTTATCCAGAGAATTTTGATCCTCATGACGAATTCTGTTTGAATGAGTGTTGCGAGTTGGTTGGGTTACATGTGCATCTACACGTGAATGCTGTTCTAGAGGATGTACTTTATTGTCCGGTAATCTAAAGTCTATAGGTCTAAAACTTGGAAAATTGGTATTAACTTCTGTATAAGGTTGTGTGGGAGTGATACACTCCTTCCTAGTTGCTCCAACAGACAAAGTACCACCATACAGACTATTTTTGCTTTTTATGCTCAACTCATCTGGAAAAGGCTCTGATTCACTATTATGAGGCATGCTGAAATAGTTGCATCCTTTGTCAAAAGGTTTAGTCATGTCTTCCACTTCAGAAGATGATATTTCTTTGAGTGGTGGCTGCAGATCCAGATTACCAAGATGTGAGTATGGAATGTCATCACTGTGAGTGTCAAGCATTGTCTCAGCAGATGTTGTTTCCATATTGCCATACATTCCCAAGTTTTCAGGAGGTGACCTTCTTATTAAATGGTTTTCTTTAAGAAGCCATTTCCCTTTGTCAATCAATACTCCCTCATCTTCAGCAGCATGGACCTCAGACTGACAATACTGGGTTGTATATTGCATTGAACATTCCTCATTATACCATGTGTCTTCCTCATTAAGACTAAATTGTGGGGCAGGCCATGTTACATTTTCTTCTTCCCATATGCTGTTGCTTTTGTTTACTTCTCCAGGGACTTCATATGATGTCAATGAAGATGGTTTTTCATCAGATGAGGAATGACTTGCTTGAGGTAGGGAAGGGGCTTCTTCCATTACTGGATGGAAACATTCTTCACTATCTCTTGCAATCATTTGAGACACATATGGAGGATCAAGCTTAGAAACAGGCTTGAAAGAAGTTTCTGCTTTACCATAAAGTTTTTCAATAGCTCTTTTAACAAAGCCTTTGTTGTACTCCTTTTCATGTATTGATTCTTCTGTGCTTCCACTGGTCAAATCACTAGAAGGAATACAGCTGTATTCACTTCTTTCAGAATCTGGTGGATAATCTGACAAGTCAGAAGCAGCAGAGCTCTTAAAGCATTTTTTAACTTCTGAAGGTGAATTTGAATATGATCTGCATTCAAGTTCTTTTACCATTAGTTTAACTTTGGATATTGGTTCCTCTAGAGAAGCATCCACAGTATTTTGCTTAGATTCATGACAAAAAGATGATGGTGACCAAGTTGGTAAATGCTCTAACGGTTCCCCACAGGCACCACTTTCCTCCAGAGATTCCTGTATATAATTGTCTTTTCTGTCACTTGCAGCATTCTTAGCAGTCAAACTAAGATGCTCACTTGAATTTTCTTCTTCCTCTGGTGACTCTGTACATTCTTGTTCTTCTATGTTCTTTAAGTCCTTCTCTTCTAATTCTGAAGTTTCTAAATCAAACATGTGGTCCTTATCATTAGAGGTTAGGCTACAAGTAGTGGATTTAGGTTCTTCTGATAAGCCAGATTCCTCATTATTAAATGGTGTATCTGTGTTTCTGTCCAGTGATTCTTGTACTAAAGTATCCTCATTGTCTTTGGGTAGTTCGTCATTTGATGTCAGCCCACAGTAATTCGACTGTGAAACATTATCACTGTTCAGATCCTTCAATACATAATGATTATCCAAATCATCTAGACTTGGATTATCTGTTAAAATAATGCAGTTTTCCTGACTTTTGCTAGTGTTGTCTAAATCTTCAGTCAACTTGTTTGCAGCTGTGTCTTCTTCAGAATCCAACCAATCATTGGAATTTAAAGTTTTGCTTAGTTCCCCCTGTGCTTCAAAGCCTGAGATGTTTTCAGAATCAACTGGTAGTATATTTTCTTGGCAATATGTAGGTTCTTGTGTTTCTGTTGGCATCCCTAAATGGTTTTCTGTGCACTCCTGCAAATTTGAGACATCATTTTCCAAATCTTTAGCTTCCTCTTTGGATATAACTTGCTTCAAGTACTGCTGTAGTGTAACTATTTCAGAAAAATCACATGTCGTTTGACCTATGTTGTCATTATTTGTGCTGGACAAATTGTCTTTGAAGTTCTGTACTAGAAGCCAAGCTAAGAGGAGATCAGAAGAAGACCGAAGGAGTGAAGGAGAAATATCTGTAAGGCAACATGGTTTTTCTATATGTCCAATATGATTTTTTTCAAAATTGAACACTGCTGATTTCAGTTGATGCAACAGCAGACTACTCACACAATCTGTATGAACATTTGTTGCAAGAATACTATCAATAGCTTTGGGATCAGCTTGGATTGCAACCTCAGAACTACACTTTTCATCATCATTTAAGCATTGGCTATCACTTTCCAGTGGATTCTTCCTGTCATTTGCATAGACTATGTCACACATAGACTGTTTTGCACTGTAGTGTATATCTGACTTAGTATCATCTGTTATGCTTGCATCAGCATCTGTCAAACAGTCAATGTGCTTTTCATGAAAATCTTTAATGGATTCTTCTACAACTCCTATTTCACTGAAATGATTTAACATACTATTGGATAATTTACTTTCACTAATATCATTCTTCTCCATTAGGTATACAGTTTTTCTTTCTAACTGATTTTCTTTATCTGAAAAAGATGTGTCTGATAATGGATGCATTGTTCTCTCATTTGGATTTGTGGGAGCTAAATTCTTTGCAGGAGTTACAGCCCAGGGAAATATGTTCTGCAACCAGCTTTGCACATAGCTTTCAAGAGATTGTTCTACAGTCTCATTTGCATGTCTGAAAGCATCCATTGTACAATGATCATCTAACACTTTGGTTTGACTTCTGTGAGAGCATTCCATTTTTTTATTCTTTTTTACTTTTTTGTGCTTCATTGATAGTTTGAATGACTTCCCCTTTTCTGTTTCTTCTTTATGCCTACTTTCTATTTCATTCAGTGGAGCTATGCCAAATGGTGTTTGTACTTCTATATTGGTAGAATCATATGTGCATTCACTAATATGCTCAATTTCATTTTTGGAGTAATCTTTACCCAATAGAAGGTCTTCTTGAGATGGTAACACATTAATTTTTTTGTCTGATTTGGGCCTTACTTTGGGCAGCTGATTATCTAGATTTTGTTTAAGGTCAGGTTCATTTTGCTGATGATTCATTGATGCCTGGCTATATAAATCTTTTTTGGCATCTAAGGTTTTGTAAGAGCCATCGGTGTTGTGAAGAACAAATTCCAGTTCTCTTTTATGAACTGTTATTTGGCTGGGTGGGTGTGTAGCATCCTCTGTGACATGCCTTTCACAAACCTTTACTGCATTCTCAACAGTTCCTTCCATAAGTATGTCATGCAGCCTGTGTTCACAATGCTCACTTTGTTCCCTGATATCTGTGGAAGATTTTCTCTTCTTCTTTTTCTTCTTCTTTTTTCTATTGGACAATACAACTTGGCTTTCATCAGAAAGGTGGGTTGTAATACATTCTACACTACTATTATTGGCAGTGATAGAAGATTCAGTCATTGTTGTAGTAATTTTAGCATACTGACAAACTGTTTGATTGTCTTCAGGAGATGGATAAATGGAACCATGAGATAATCTATCCTGCTGGCTGTATATCATCTCTTCTCTTTTGTATTGAGACAATTCTGAATGGTTCAGATCTGTTTCCATTTCACCACTTTGATTAGCTAAAATGTCTTCAGATGCATGATAATTCATCAAAGGGGATTCTACATGCCTGATACCAAGATCACAGTCTGATGTTATACAGCTATGTGATTCTTCCTTTACAGCTGACTTCTCCAAAATGTTTGGCGATAAGCCATCCTCATCAGGCAGATCTTCTGATCTTTCAGTTGTGGTTTGATGATATACCCGATTCAACATTTCTTCCTCTACTTCATCTTCTAAAGATTGCATTGGAACTTCATTGTTGGATGTTTTACTGAATTTGAGATTATTAATATTTGATGTTTTATTGCTAGAATGAGTGACCAAACAATATTCAGATTTGGTTTCACCAGTGTCAGTTTCCTCACTGTAAGAAAATTGCCCTACCATCTTTTTTTGGACAGCTGTGTCTGACACCATAGTGACACTTTCAACTAGTGCTTTCTTTTTCCTAACCCTTCTCGGTCCAGGAGTAGGAGGTCTATAAAAACGAGGTTTTGCCTTATCATTATCTGATTCTATATTCATAGAAGGATTTTGCCAGATGTCATAATTGCATGTTTTGAGTCCTTTATTGTTCACTTCCTTACTGATCTGCTGATTTGCAGCATCTTCTTCTGCACTGTTGGAGTCCTCGGCAATGTTTTCACATGTCAAAACATTTAATTCTGATGACTGGTCTTCTGCAACCATTGCAGAACTGCCAGTCTTTGCATTTCCATCAATAGAAAACCCAGCACGGCTAACAGTAGTCGTCCACCTTATGGTTTCATCTTCCTTTATCTTGAACCGGACTCGCATTTCAACAGTCATACTGCCATCTGGATTAAGATGAACAGACTTCTCAATGTCATCTTCAGAGGGTATCTCAGCTAAATCTTCACAACCATGTGAATGATTTTCTGCTAAGCATGCATCATTGTCAGGTACATAAGAAGAAGCTGAGTCATTGTCATTACTGTAGCCTTTGTAAGAAGAAGTAGAAAAAATCTGTGATCTGGAGCTTGAGTCTACACCAAAAAGCACCCAAAGTGACAGGATTAGAAGAAAAGCACAGAAGAGAGTTGTCACGGATAACCGCCCAGAATCAGAGGCAGCAGGCAGGCAGCAAAGGAACAAGAAAGAAACACATAAATTATTATTAGTATACAAACATGCAAATGACATTGCATGGGTGGAGGGGGAAGAGAGCAACAGATACATGATATCAAACACTACCAGTAAGTGATCTGAATTTCACTTATTTTGAAATTGCTTTGTACCATGCATATGCTCTGCAGAACTGTGGCCTCCTTAAACAAATCTCCTACATAATTTTAATGATTCTACTCCATAGTGGAACTGTGATCTCACCTTTTTTTCCTCAACTCTTCTGTCACATTATCAATCTACTCCTGGATTATACGCTTCCCATTTTCCTTACTTTTTCAGATTGTCCTGTTGAATCAGGGCTAGACTCATAAAATATCTTCACACATTCAAATCATACCAAACTCTTTTCATATGACATCAGTGCGCTGAAAACAGTTCACATAGAAGAGGTCTGGAAAGAAGTGCACAGTCCCATTCCCTTATACATGAGATCACTGGAACATGTGCTGCTTTTTTAATGTTCTGATTATGAAAATGGTGCCTATCAGCAGAGCTCACATGCTAGCGATCAGGCATAAGTGGGAGAGGGAAAAGGACCAGTACATTCATTCATGCTCACTCTTCACATACATTGATTGCAGTACGTGGATACTGTCGGAAGAGAACTGTGATAAATATTTGTAGGGAGCAGAAGATTTCAGTGCCAAACTCCTATGGCATATATATGTTCAATCCCAGTGACCTCATCCTGTGACCTACATAGGTTCAAAATAAGGTGTGCATAGCTCCTACCCACAGATAAACATGCTTATGGATCTTTTTATAAGATCAGGAGAATATCAATGTTGTTCCTTGCCTCTTCCAGGGAAAATATAGAGGTTACAGTTTATTTTTTCCCTGCAGACAAGTTATAGTTTTTGGCAATGGTTTCCTTTGAGAAGACAGTAGAGGAAAGGTTTTCACACCTGAGCAGTGCATACTTGATCCAACATGCTATAATTTTTAGACAAGCTATCATTTTATTACTGGTCACACCCACCAAAATACACTGCTTTGGTGGGCTTCAGCCACTGAGTCACATCATGTGACTGGTAGCTTCCAAGGATCTTGTAAAAAATGAAGTAAGTCCCAGAAACATAAAGTCTTTCCCTTTCCTGATCTACAGGGTCAATGAACTGAGACTCAGTGTTGTTTAGTGGTTAAGGTGTTGGATTAGGTTTGGGGAAAGCCTTGCCATGAAATTTACTGGGTGACCTTGGCCTGCCTCACAGGATTATTGTGAGGATAAACTTGTACACCACTTTCAGCTCCTTAGAAGGATGGGACAAAAATAAACTATAAAAATGAATAAGCATTAAGAATGATTTGCATGTAGGCTTTCTACCTCTAGGGTGTGCAGGGTTAAGCTGAAGATGTATGTCAGTCTGGAGTGACCAGTTGTTGGCTGGATATGTATTACAGATTGGAAAGAGAGAACACAGGAAAATGCCTAGGATGATGGCAACTTGAATTACATGTTTGACTTCCCTTTTTTTGCTCGCATTCTCTCTCTCTCTTCCCTCCCAATTTATGGTGATGTCTAGAGATTTTATCTTAAACCAACAATTGCCAGCTCTGTGTGTCTTGGAATAAATAGAGAAACAGAAAAAGTACATATGGAATAAAAGTTATCTTGGGATCGTTATATTCATGTATTAAGGTGAAGAGAGGTATTGTAGATGGAATCAAAGGTTGGACCCACAGGATAATTTTTACATGTGCAAAGTGGAAATTTTGTTTATTCTCCCCTCCTGCAGCAAATCTCTGATTCCTCACCCCCACCCCCACCCCAGGAGCACTATGGTCTGTAGCAACAAAGGAGAATTGAAAAGCTTTGTTCTCTGGATGGAAATCCCTTTCTTCTGCAGAAAGGCTTTAAGCCATACTTTGTTTTCTAGATTTAGGTCATGAATTACTCTGCCCCATCATTTCATAGAACAATATGCATGGTCAACAATAGTAATCAAATTTGATAAATATATTATTATTTATTTCCATATACACTCACACATATCAGGATTCATAGAAATACACCAGCTGAGTTCTCAGCTGAATTCCAGTTCTTAGTACATAATTATGATTGTGCTTTAAAACTGCAGTATCTCTTCACAACTGGGTATTAGGGTGTGGTTTTAAAACAACATCCTTGATTGAACAAGGCATATCCTGGTCTGAATAGGAAGACCACCTGCAGAGTTGGATCCTACCTAGAATTTCTACATATGCAAGGAGGGTCACTTTTGGCTGATTCCCCCTTCCTGCAGCAGCTCCATGTAAAATGCTTCTTCTAGGAAACAGGGAGACTAAGAAATAGCTTGGGAGGCAATCAGCAAAAATCTTCCTCACTTATACTGACAGAAATGCTAGGCTCCTGCCATATGTACACCACCTTGAGTAAAGCAGTGAAAAAGAATTCTAATGTTCCCACCTTCTAATCTTTCTACATCTTTGATACTACTCTGGAGTTTATTTATCCTCTTTTGTAAAAATCTAAATAGGCAGCTTGTGTATATTCCAGTTGTCTTTTTGAATGCATTTTATATCCAGTGAGATCATCATGCTTTGCTTTTCACTCTATAAATTAACAGGAGAAAGAAAAAGAATCAAAGGGACTTACTTTTTCTGCCCTCTGACTTGGCATTAGTTTTGGGATATACACGATTGGATATCCCTGGTAGTCTGCTGGGCAACGAATACCTATGAGGATCGTAATTCCCTGGTCTAAAAGGTTCTCTGCCTGCTGCCACAATAGCTCCAGAACACAGTATGAGAGCTTGAAGGTTGGGGACCTAGAAAAGACGAAACAGGTCTTCAAAATGAAAATCAGAATAGTGTCAACCAGCAATGCTGTTAAAAGCAGTAATTCTACCAACTCTTGACATTTCAAAAGTATTTGAGATGGCAGGACAGTTGATGTCACTGTCAACATATTTTATATGAAATAAATAATGATAAATGTGCTACTCTATTCATGGTCACAATAAATGCTAGAGTTTCAAGGGACAATTTTATTATAAAGGAGAACATTAAAACTCTCATTGCTTTATTCATAACATTATCTACTACAAGACTGTTAATAAAGGATATTGTTGTTGATGTTAGTAATTTGAAATATAAATCACCCAATCCCTGCCAACTGCAAGACTCTGGGCGAGGTACAGAAGCATTAAAAACATTTGCCAAATAAAACAACAAGATAGAAATATATTATTTAAAAAGATGGTGGATACTAATACATTAATTATCCAGATTTGCAGACTGCCAGCCCTCCACAGGCATCCCCCATTCTATTCATCGGAGGGAAAACCTCTAGAATCAACCCCCTGCATTAAAGAAAATGGGAATGTCTGCACATGGCAGACATATGTCAGGCAACTCTGATCCATTTTGAGCTTCCTTTCCATTAACATTGTTATTAGATGCTGGCTACAAGAATCTCACTTTTAAAATTTTAGAACTGCAGAATGTGTTAACCAGGAAGTGGGTTCAATCTTTGTATGTGTAGAAGGAATGCCAACTTGTGCATGGGCCTCTATAGTTTTTCCTTCCAGCCACAGGTCTATCCCCATGCTTTTCCTTTTCAGGCTGCACAGGGGGTCTGCAATAGGTAGAGAGCGGGAAAGTCCTATTCAATCTGTGTTGATCTGCTCAGGGTTCTTTGGATCCCTTTCTGTATACAACACAAATGTGCTTGTGGTAGTTAGTTTAATGAAAAGCAATCTTATTAACAGCAGAGGAAAGAAGATGCTTGCCCCTATCTCTGTCAATCATTTGTCAACTTTAAATTCTTCTACTCTGTCACTATCCAGTGAAAATTGTAACTTCACAAGGGTATTTTTCATTTTTAAAGGTGGGGCTTCATTACACACATGTGAAAGTGACTGGAGGATTGTTGCTTTACTTCATCTTGAGATCATACTATCAGATCAAACAAGTTGGTCAGAGAATTTGCACTGATAGTTTGCTTCTGTGGTAAGAAGCATTTCGGCACTGTGGTCATGAACAATGGAGAAGCTTCTTTCCAGAATGTTAATCTCTTAACAGGCAGAGAGAGAAACAGAGAAGGAGTATTATGTCTTATGTTATGTGTAAGCTTAATGTGAGGTAAGATGTTTAGAGATGAACATGCTGTTTTGTGTTGTTATGTGCAAGTTACAGGCATGAGCCTGTAAATGTCAATCAGCCCCAAAAATTCAAAGGGGAGAAAATACATTTTAATTCCCAAATCGCTTCTCATATCCTTACCTTTCTGCCATCAGTGGTATATAACTTCACAACTGGATACTGCATTAACTCACTAATGTTGTCCAGAAATGCCTCAAAGTTTTGTGTGTTCTTTTTACCCAAAACAATGGTGCGGCAAACTCTTACATCCCCATTTTTGAAAACCAGCAACTTCTTAGGGGTACTGATGCGGATGTTGCCACCTCTCTGGAACACACCATCTTCTCCCTCTCTAGCTAACTGTATGGCTTTGCGGCGAGCGCTGACAGGTCTGCTGATCTGCCACGGCAGTGGTTTCTTACTGGCCTTCTCCAAGTTAATGGGCTTAATTTTCTTCTGCTGGGAACAAATGTATGATTTCCCATCTTCAAGGTCTTCCAGGTTAGTGATACCATGTATCCCTCGTGGTGTAGTGATAGTTCTTACTCCAAAAGGTAATGGGACTCTTTTGGACAAGTTGTCAAGCAAGGCATCAAAGGATTTGAAAGATCTGTTATTAACAACCATCTTGACACCATTGAATTGGGGGTCTCCACTTTTATAAAAGCAGATCCGTTTGGCCACAACCGGGTCAGTGACATTGATGGGGCGTGGGGACAAAGACTGTTCACTCTCTGAAGTGTGAGGCTGAGTCATCGAGTAGTTGGTTGAAGGTGTTTCACTCATTTTGACAGCAATCTGGAAGGAGGCAGAAGTAAATGTTCTCTCATTATCATAATAATAATGTAGTCCTCATTTCTTTAAACCACAAAAGAGATTTTAACAAAAGAAGTAGAGGTAAATCTTGCCCCAAATCAATGACTTAAATAGATCCAATCTGTTATCTTTATATTCCACAAAGACAGGCAGAATTAAGCTAACAAAGCTTTACTTGCAAATATGTGCAGAATTCTCTAGTGGATTTTCGCATATCTTATCATTCTGGTAAAACAGAACATTTATATAGCAAAGGGTATTTTGTCACACCAGCATAATAATTGGATGGTGTTTATTTTTATAATGAAGATAATGGCAACATTTCCTGTTTTAACAACAGATATTTTCAAACAGAGGAATGTATTTTTGTTCAAGTGTGACCCATTCGGCTAGTTAAAGATAAATGAAAAATTGCACACAATTTGGAAGGAAATTCTTCTTCTGTAGCTCTTTTGTGTACCATTTAAATATAGCTGAGCTTGTTCAGAAGATCTTTCTACTAGATTATCACATATTTTATGAACATCCATATTATACCATTGCAGTTCTATTGTTTCCAGCAAGATTATTTTTCAGTAGGCCTGACAACAGAAGAAAGCCGAAATGTCTTATAAGAGATCATTTCATCAAACTACTTAATCTGAAACAGAATAATTTACATTTAACCTTTTTGACCTGCATAGTTCAGGAACAATTTGACACATTTCCACTCTTGAATTTAGCATAGGTAACAAAATATTAAAATGCTGGATTGAAATTAGCAACATACTCTTAATAGAAAATACTATATAATAATATAATATACAGTCCTTTTCCTAGGTGTTCAAACCACTCAACTTATTTTTGCAATAAATACAGCAATACTGCAACCTGTACCAGTACCATTGTCTTATATTACAAGGGGTTACAGAAAGAGAAATAAGGACAGATGCCCTATAAAAGAATCTTTAAGGAAGTAGACAATAAGCAGAACTCCTGGTTAAATAGCAGAGTGTGTAATTAGAAGATAGGGTTTCATCTAAGCAAATAACAAGCATGGGGGAGGGAAGGCAGCATGGTGTAGCCTGATCTCATCAGATCTTGGAAGTTAACCAAGGACAGTACTTTGAAGGGAGACACCAATGAAGACTCTGCAGAGGAAAACAATGACAAACCATCTCTGCTTTTCATTTGCCTTGAAAGCCCCTTGCTAGGGTTGTCATAAGTCAGTTGCAACTTAATGGCACTTTAACAAGGCTGACTGAACACAGTAAATTCAGGTAATAGCGTTGAATAAAGACTAAATTTTCTAATGGCAGAATGGAACTTACCCATCTTCCCCCTGCAGCCCACTATCTTCATGTCATTTTTGTAACATTTATTTGGGACTTTTTATTTAAAAAAAAAAAAGTGGGGTGCAGAAAGAAAAAAGGGAAAGGAAGGTATAAATTCATCAATAATTTCCAAATATTATTGTTAGATACAAATAAAATCAAGTAACAGCAACTTTTTTGGTAAAAATTCATATTTCAAATGAAAAAGCAGATAGTAAAACATCAGTATTATAGTATTTTGAGGTGAATTCTCTCTTTAAAAGACTAGATAAGAACTTTTTTAGTTGTGCTATTCTATTAACAAAAGGTTGCATCCTTTAGAGTTAGAAAAATTCCTGTACTAAATTTAAACCATCCTAAAAAACCTAGGTATTGTCTAAATAATTTGTATTTTGAAGTGAATTATCTCTTTAAAAATATAAACAAGAACTTTTTTAGTTGCAATATCCCATTAACCCTCCCCAGGGGAAAAAAAAACCAACTATACTACTTTGGCATAGGGGTCAAAGTGACCCCATGTTACAGCAAAAAGCAATGAAAACCTGATAGCTCATCATGGTATTGTCTACTAAGAAAAAAATCAGGCCCCAAGAATAATTTCCTTCAGAAATGCAGGACAAAGGAGAATCAAATTTGGAATTGGGGTCAAAAATTGCACCTCATTGAAAATGTCAACAATCCACAAATTGTTAATGGACTCAAATTGACCATACCATTTTTAAAGCAGAATTCACAATTGGGAATCTATAAAACTGTTTATTTTAAAGAAAATAATCATTTTTAACTGTTACTACATTGAAACTTAATTGGATAATAGTGGAACAAATAAGAACAAAGGGAAGCAATTAGCTCAGAAAACTGGTTGCCAGGGGTCACAGGTGAGTAGTTCAGTACACAGGTGGCTATGGGTCACCTACAGTAACTTCCACCAGTAAAGTTGAGATGGTCAAATCAGAGATTTGGAAAATCTGAAGGTGAACAGTTCAGTGCAAAGGTCAGCTCAGTGGACAGGTGGCCGGGGTCATCTGAAGTACTTCCCGCATCACCAGAAACCTAAAGTTGAGAAGACCACACTGAGGCTTGCAAAATCTAAAGGGCAAAAGGAAGCAATTAGCTCAGAAAACAGGTGGCCAGGGGTCACCTAGATTTCCAGACTTCATGGCTCCTTCAAGTCTGGAAAATATGAGGTTCAGATGATACCTTCAAACATGTCCAGGCTTATCCTACTGAGGGACAGAATGACCCCATCTCCAAAACTGCAATATGGTTCAATTTGAGCTTTTCCATATGGCTATGGGCATGAGGAAAGCTTTGACAGAGCACAAATACAGGGCTGTATACAGGTGAGGCCACCTGTAATGTATTAGCTAGTGAGATGCTAAAACTGAAGGGAGTGTTTGCATATCTGAATATATTTTTACAAACTTATAGCGTACAACAACAGCATTCCAAACAGGAAAAAGTAATGTACAGGGATATACTACAAGGGTGGTGAGTTAAACAAATCTGTTTGAATAAATATATTTATTTGCTTGGACAGATATCACTGGAAGTGTATTTATTGTAAGGGGAACCTACACTTTTCTCCAGTCTGATGGAACACTGAGATCCAAGATGGATTGCTGGCAGGTTTGAAGTTTTCCTATAGTCTGGGGAGCCTTCCTCCAATTTCAGTGGCACTTCTGCTGAAGAAAGAGCTTCTGAAGTTGGTGGACAGCTCCTAAGGCTGGAGAAATTTTCAAACTGCACTGAACAAAGTGGCAGGATACAAGTCATTGTGCTGTTCTTGCTATAGGAGTAGTGGTAAGCTACTAATTATATCTATTCATTTGCAGCATTTATAGATCATTTATTTTGCTGAAGGCATTAATTTTGGGCTATTTATTAGACAGTGATTATGTGACATCACTGAAGGTATATCATAAGTCCCTCCTTCTGAATATTAATGTAATCTTTGAGTGCCTTTGTCACTTTTTAAAAAACATTCTTTATATTCCCCCCCCCCCCCCCGGAAATTGCATTCTCCTTTTGTCCTGAACTTGTATGCATATCTCTGTCAAAATGAAACCTGCTGCATTTGTCAGTAGCAGACATGGCACTTGTACAAACAAATTCCATCACAAATAGCAGCATTATAATTACATTGCCCTCTGGTTAAGACATAGATGGATCCAATATGGGGAAATAATTTTTTTCCATAACAGAATAACAATGTGTAGTATAGATACTGATAAATAAGTAAGGTGCATCTACATATGAAGCTGCCTTATACTGAATCAGACCCTTGGTCCATCAAAGTCAGTATTGTCTTCTCAGACTAACAGTGGTTCTCCAGGGTCTCAAGCTGAGGTTTTTACACCTATTTGCCTGGACCCTTTTTTGGAGATGCCAGGGATTGATCTTCCCAAGCAGATGCTCTACCACTGAGCCACTGTCCCTCTTATGTGCTTAAACACTAGTACTTGACCAGTACTTTGAGACATCTTGAGCACCAGGGCTTTTGTTGTAGCTGGAACTCCTTTGCATATTAGGCCACACACCCATGATGTAGCCAATGTTCCAAGAACTTACAGTAGGCTCTGCAATAAGAGCCCTGTAAGCTTTTGGAGGATTGGCTACATCAGGATTGTGTGGCCTAATATGCAAAGGAGTTTCTGCTACAAAAAAAGCCCTGTTGAGCACACATACAGAAAGAACCTGGGAGCATTTGTTAAACTGTCTGTGCACCATCTTGTGATATATGTTATCTGGGTTTTTATAGGTTTTAATTGTTTTTAACTGTTTACTTGTCTGCTGCAATCCACCCTGAGTCTATGTGTGGGGGAAGGCAGGATAGAAATTTAAAAAATAAATAATTATAAAGCTAACATCTGAAAAAATTTCTATTAATGGAAATGGATGGAATGAAATCCTAATCAGAGCTTCTAAAACCACTGGAATCAATGGGTTTAGGGTTGCACTAGAAATCCTGGTACTCCCACACTCTTATATGCAAAATACATGAAGCAGCTGGGCTCCCTTGTGTAGCTAGTTTAATTTTCTGAATAGAAAAAGCATGTAAATGCCCCAGAAATGTCATGAAGATCACAGTCTTCATACTTGGCTGCTTCTACAATTGCACATCATGCACCATTATAAGTGACCTTGTGGGCACAGAGCACCACAGTTCTCATTAACTCAAGGAGGTGTTGCAGATTATCAGCAGTTCTACAATGCAGGTCATTTAACTAGAGACCTAATATGAGAGTAGAGACCTAAATTTCAAAGCATCATTTTGAAAAACTTGACTGTGTAGATGTATAAGTAAACGGCTGCCCAAGACTTAAATTCTACTACTCACCAATTCAGTGTATAGAAAACTTCAGAATGGTGTAGAGCACAAGCTGGCTCAGCAACATAAAGTCTCCAAGATACATACAGTCCATGCAGCTCATGCTGTTGCCATGGGGTGCATGTTTCAGGAAATAAGACTGGGCATGCTTTATGAAGGTCAAATTATTCACTGGCAGGAAATATCACCTACCTCATATCACCAACCTTATGGGAATGCTAAGCCTATATTGAACAGGCAAGTAGTCATTTATGCTACAGTTTCATCAGTATTGCCAAGAATCCAGCAAAATTAGCCTTAGAATGTTTAGATATCCTTTTGTGTAAATATGAGTATGACAGCTAATTCGAAAATCTCATTGGCCCTGATGACAGGAGAACTTCATCATTCTGCCCAATACGAGCATTAAAGTCACCTGCTAGAAGTAACAATGCTCTCAGCACCCAAATATCATTGTGAGATGTTAACAGGGGAAGATAATTGTAACAACTTAGTGAATGATGGAAACTGCAGCAATATAACAAGTTCCAGCTGTGAGGAGGCAATTAAAATTATACGGGAGCAATTAAGTGCTGTTGAAACTAAGCGTGCTAGTCCAGACTTTGGAAAAACTGGGGTGGGCATCCACTACAAGAGTAATGAAACCTGGTAGATTAATAGCTTTCCTAGCCCAATTTTGTTTTAATTAAAATAATCTGAAACTTTAGGAGATTGGATTTACTTCAGAGTCCCTCAGCCTGTAATATTCCAAGACAAAATTTTTACTCCAAAGTTGGAGACAGTCATTTGGGTGGAATTACAGACACTATGGCATTCATAGCCAAACATGCACAGTGAGGTTGAATTTCCTGAATTGATTAGAACAACTAGTTCCAAAGGAATGTGCTTTGAATTTTGGGACAGAAGGTCCTCAGATATAGAGGCTTTCACACATACTCCACAAAAGAATACACTGGTCAAGGGTAGTTGCCCCCCCCAAGTCGGAATAAAGAGGCGGACACAAATGGTTTGGTGAAACTATGGGCCACTTTTATTAAACTTATACAAGAACGGCAAGGGCAACCGAGCTGCGGCCAAGTCAGGGCCAGGGGTCTCCTCAGACCGCTCCCCTGCCTTTTAAGCGGGCGAGAGACCCGGCCCCCCGGCCGGAGCTGTGAGCCACAGCTCCCGTCAGGCAGGCCCAGCAGGGAGGCTCAAACCGGAGGGCCCAAACACCAGACGCAAGTCTCAGCGAAAGGCACCCATCCAATCGAGTCTCCAGGACAGTCTGCATTCACATACCTCGGGCCACACCAAAGGTAGATCCTGACAGACCCCTAACTCCCCAAAAGGGAGTTTGGCTCTATAGCTCTTCTGGGTGATTAAGCTTGCCAGGATCAATTAATCACCCTGCAGAGCTACTGAGACAAGCCTCTCTTCCTTCTAATGAATGGCTGAGGCTCCTCCCCCTCCTCATTCCCCAGGGAAGGAAAGAAAGAACAAGAGCTTCCTTTGCCAATCCCCACCATCAGGAGAGCTACAAAGAGTGCTTTTAAGACTACCAATGTTTTAGTGAAGGTATGAGCTTTTTGCCTTGCTACAGAGAAAGAGAGAGAAAGAGAGAGAGAGTTTTGTTGGGCTTGTTGTGGGTGTAACTGGGTTCCCCTCTTCTTTTTCACTGTACTCATGCCCTCCAGAATTTCTCAATAGGAAAGCATGTGAACTATTTAGAAAAGAAATACCAAAATTAGGCTGATAGTGTGTTTCACCCCAGGTTTACCCAGCAAATTTTCCTAAATGTTTCTTTCACATTTTCCTTTGATTGGAGGTCTTCAATTTAGACTTCCCAGATAGTAGGCTGACACTGACCACTGTACATGGCTGTCTCTCTGTTCTTGTAGTAGTTTTTTTTGGAGGGGGAGTTATATTTTTTTTTAGTTGTAGTCATTTTTCTGAGGTAAATTACAGTTTTGTAGACAAGCACATAGCCCTCAGTCTGCGCCATGGTGCCTTCACATGTTCTTGACTAGTGAATGAAGCAACTTCTGTACAAAAGCTCACAGTGTCCAGCTGCTTCGTGTTCCTCTGAGTCTTAGCCTCAAAGCATTGACCATGAGATATCTGTAATGAATGTCAATGAATCAAAAGTAGGTTTGCAACTCACAGATGTGTACACCTGAACATCACATATTCAAGAATGAATATACAAGTGCCTTGTGTTTTTGGGGATCGAGCTGGATTCCTGGCCAGAAGCTGGTGGATTTGAAGGAAAGGATTGGTTCTTTCCTCCTCTAGAAGATTACGCTTCTTAAGCTGCAGCAGTTGGTGGGGCATCTTAACTTTGCCTGCAAAGTGGTTGCCCGGGTAGGGCTTTTCTTCACAGGTTCTGTGACGCAATGACGGGCCTTCGCCTGCCCCAACACAGGACCAGAGTTACTAGCAGCATGAGGGAGGATCTGCGAGTATGGCAGGAATTTTTGGAATCCTTCAATGGGATTTTTTTGGGGGAGAGGACATGAGGCTTGAGGCGGAGATTCAGGTCATGTCCGATGCTGCTGGGTCATTAGGTTTCGGGGTCTACTTCCATGGACATTGGTGCATGGAGGTGTGGCCGGAGTCATGGGTTCAGGCCGGTTTGAGTCTGGATCTCACGTTTTTGGAATTTTTTCCTATTTTGGTTGCGGTTTGGCTGTGGGGAAGAGATATGGTTGATCGCACTGTTCATTTTTGGTGCGACAACATGGCTGTTGTTCATGTTATTAATTCCCTTTCATCCAAATCGCAGCGGGTTATGAGGCTGTTGAGGGCCTTCACTCTGCGTTGCCTGTGGCTTAACATTTTGTTTTTGGCCAAGCATGTTCCTGGGGTGAATAACGGGGTGGCTGACGCTCTTTCTCATAAACAGATGGAGAGGTTTCGTCAGCTGGCCCTGGACGCCGATCTGGAAGCGGCACCAATGCCCCAGGAGCTATGGCTGATTGGAGAGCTGAGGCCTGCAGAGCGATAGGCCTAGCCATTGCACCTAGCACCAGGAAGTCTTACGAACGTGCTGTATGGCAGTTTGAGGACTTTAGGGCTGAGGTAGGGTATCGCATTGTTTGGCCCCTCTCAGTGGAGCATTATTGTGTTTCCTTAAGAGGTAAGGGACTGGCCATGTGATCAATCAGGGGACGCATGTCTGCGCTGGCCTTCGCTAGCAAAGCTTTAGGGTATAAGGAGGAAACAGCAGATTTTCGTATTCGAATGATGCTGGAAGGGTGGTCCAGAGAGGTTGGGCCTAAGCCTGATACTAGGACCCTATGTCTCCTGAGATTCTTAGGGGTTTGGAGGGGGTATGGAGCGCAGTCTGTGCGTCTCATTTCGAGGCTGTTTTGTTTCACGCAGCCTCTTTGGTGGCTTTCTTTGGGGCGTTGAGGATTAGTGAATTATAATAATAATAATAATAATTTTTATTTCTATCCCGCCCTCCCCGCCTAGGCGGCTCAGGGCGGCTAACAACAACTTACACATTAACATAAATAATAAAACTTTAAATTTAACAATTAAAATTAAACATAAAAACCAGTCAGTTAAGTTAAAATACATAATTCAATTGGTGGTAAGCTCCAGGAATGATGTTTCTGGCAGGGCCTTGTCACTAAGGGATGTCAGGTTAAAGGGGGTAAGGCGGCTCTTACCATCCGACGATCCAAGACGGATCAACTGGGCAGTGGTGGAGTTGGGTCCATGTTCTGAGGCGGAGCTTTGCCCAGTTTCAGCATTGGCCGATTATTTGGCTGTGCGGGGAGGCTGTGAAGGGTTGTTGTTTTGTCATTTTGGAGGCAGTCCTCTGACAAAACATCAGTTTTGGGCAGTGATGTCCAGGGCCTTAGCTTTATTGGGGTTGTCAGGGGTGAGGTTTGGTACTCACTCTTTTAGAATTGGAGTGGCCTCGGGTTACTCTTCATTGTCCATCCAGCGACTTGGCCGTTGGCAGTCTCAGGCTTTTAAAAGTTATGTTTGCCCTTTACTCCACTCTTAGTTGTGTTAGAGGGAGCTGGGGTGGGTTAAGGTCTTGGTTTTATAACTCGTTTGTTTCTCTTTTTAGATGCTGTTGTTCCTGGCCGGAGGAGCTGAGTTCTCATCTGCGGGCACAGTTATGTGTTTTGGGCGGCACATCAAGCTCGGAGAACTGCTGTTGGGGCTCAGCAAATATGTTACGGTTGAATGGTGGGGGCGCCGGGGTCTTCAGTGGTCTGGCTTGCTCCCCCTTTTGTTTCATGGGTGTTTGGGCCCTCCTCCGCAGGTATTAATCATTCACCTGGGAGGGAATGATCTCGGGTTGATTAAAGGCAAGGCTTTGATCTTGCAAGCCCGAGATGATTTCAAGTACGTAAGGAAGAGATGGCCTGGTACCATTATAGTGTGGTCGGCCATGATTCCACTCTTGGTGTGGTGCAGTGCATGGAATCCAGCTGGGATAGAGAGGGCTCGTTACAGAGCGAACAAGGAGATTCGCAAGGTTTTGGAGGGTGGTTTGGGCCACTATGTGCTCCATCCAGATATTTCTAGGGAATGTCCCAACCTCTACAGAGCGGATTGGGTGCATCTCTCGGAAAAGGGTAATATGCTTTTCCTGAGGGATCTTCGGCTTTAGGCCTTTTGGTGGGTGCTAAGCCCTAAGTAGAGACTTGGCCTTAGTTGTGGCAGGTGTTACGGGGTTTATGGCACCATGCGGCCTGGGGAGGACTGGTTAGCTTCCCCCTTTTGGGGTGTTAGGGGTCTGGCAGGATAAACCTTTGGGTATTGGTGACCCTACATGTGTGAATGCAGACTGTCCTGGAGACTCAATTGGATGGGTGCCTTTCGCTGAGACTCGCGTCTGGTGTCTGGGCCCTCCGGTGCGAGCCTCCCTGCTGGGCCTGCCTGACAGGAGCTGTGACACATAGCTGTGACACATAGCTCCAGCTGGGGGGCCGAGTCTCCCACCCGCTGGAAAAGGCAGGGGAGTGGTCTGAGAAGACCCCTGGCCCTGACCTGGCCGCAGTTCTGTTGCCCTTGCCGTTGCAGTGTTATTTAATAAAGTGACCCATAGTTTTACCAATCTAATTGTGTCCGCCTCTTTATTCCGATTTGGGGGGGCAAATAACTCAATCTGTTGCAAAATATTTGGCAAGAGTAGTCTTCTTAAAATGCTAAAATGAATATTATCTTGCTGATCTTATGGGTAGTTGCATAGGTCCACTGTTATATCTTATCTTCCTATGTCTTAATTTCTTTATAAATTTATAATTTTAAAATAAATTTTAGACTTTTATGAGATGTATTTATTTTCTTGCTTTGGCATTTTATCTTCTTGTCTGTTTTGTTGTATTCTGTTACATTATGTTGGCTTTCTCTGTTTTGTTCTGCTGTGATGTATTGGTTTTATGCTTAAGACGTTTGTGTCAGGATGGGCCCGACATGCTGTTTCTGTAAAATAATGTTCTTTGTGTATTCTGACCTGCTGCTTCTGTAACATGATACTCTATGTGTATTCTGACATGACGCCTGGTTCATGAGAATCCTGATTACAATGCTTGTCTAACAGACCTCCGACTTCTGAACTCTATAACTGTTAACTCTGTCTGCTGGTAACAGACATAACTATGTAACTACTAAGAAATGTGCCAATGAAATAGGGAGGAAGATATGTGTGTTATCTTATCACATTGCTTAGTAACACAGAAACAAGACTCGGCCATTGACCTTGATCCTCCAAATAGCTCTATGCAGTGCCATCCGTGGGAACTAGCCCTGGATTGGGGGGAGACTTTTTGCATGCTTTTTTAAAAAAACTATAACTGTATGCTTTGTCCTTGCTTTCATCATTCCTGGCTTTGGCTGTCCACAGCACAAGGTCAATGCTCTGTATCTGAATCCCATAAACTTTTTACTCTTTTCATATGAGAACTGGTGAGTTGGATCAATAACTGGCAGAACCTTACACTTTGGTCATATCATAATAAAGGAAAGAAATATATTGCCAAAATCTAAATTAGAATTATTTTATGAACTGAGCTCAAGTGAAGATATGGATATGTGATTCTGATTTTCTTTCCTGCTTTTAGCGTGGTATTTTGAACTATATATTACCTTTGAACTATATATTACAAACTTATTTAGTTCCAAATAAGAACATCCTAAGGTTAATTGTACAACCTTTGATTATTGTATGTAAACTGCCTCCATAAAAAGTACTGTAGATTTCAGGTAATATGAGCTGGAAGTTCTGTTGGAGGTATTTATGTGCAGCATGCCTTTAAGTAGGGACTTGATGGGAAATATGTTGTAAATTGCTTACCCTCTGCACTAGAAAGCTAATACAAATAGTCTTATTGTAAGCCTATCACATGATGATCTGAATGTGCTTTTTATTGGAACTACCAGTATGTTTTTAGTGCTATCTGTACATAAATCGGAATGACAGATACAGCTAAATGAATACTGAAGTATTTACATCTAATATTAGAAGACTAGTTTTGAACTGTATGCTGTGACACGTGGAAGATCTTACTATGGGGCAAATAGGATTGCCAAACATCTAGGTGAGGGTTAAGGAGCTCCTGGAATTACAACTGTTCTCCAAACTACAGAGATCAGTTCCCATGGAGAAAATGGCAGGGTGGACTATATAGCATTATGTCTGTGCTGAGCTGCCACCTCTTGTCAGGCTATATCCTCCCCAAGTTCCGCCCCTAAACCTTCAGGAATTTCTCTTCTCAAAGTTGGCAGTCCTAGGAGCAAATCAGTTCAATCATCTGGAACAGAAATATGGGGTCAGAACATAGGGTGTTTTGGGGTTTTTTAGAACAGTGGCAGCGCAGCAAGATAAAGCCTCTGTAATAATCTTTACACAATTGCTTCCCACCCTATATGACCTTATGGTTTCTTGATCCTTCTATACAAAATATCTGTGTTGTGAAGTTCATTCATTGCACCTGAAACAGTGCTGCTAGAAGACAATGTTGCTAATCTTCATGGTTCCAAAAGACTCTTATAAATTTTTGCTAAAGGTGGCAAAAAAAAAGGCCACCTCTATTGAGTCCATAAGCTCAGGCCATTTTGATTTCCACCCACCAGTTCAGTTTATGTGTTGCTTGCTGGTTCCAAAGGGAGCAGATTTTTGAAGATCAGTTTGACTGTTCGTGAACCCATTCATGGCTGTTTGGCAGTTTGCTTCACTGAGCCAGTTTGGTGTAGTGATTAAGTATGTGGACTCTTATCTGGGAGAGCCAGGTTTGATTCCCCATTCTTCCACTTGCATCTTCCTAATAATTCCCAGCATGGCGTTGGCCTTTTAGACTTCAGTCATGGAGCAGAGGGATGAAAGTTGGCTGCCTCCAACCAGATGTAATAGCACCACCACCAACATTTTATTATTCTGGACTTGTGTTTTCTCAGGTTTTATGCAGATAGAAAGTATTTTCACCTCAACTATATCACTATTCAAGAAAATGATAAATATAGACAACCAGCTGTTTCAGCCAACTGGTCACCAAAGACTATCGGCAGGTTTGCTGTTAAATCACACTGGATTTTACAAAGGGTAAAAATGCCTGTGAGATGTTTAACAAACCAAAATTATCTAATTCTGAAATTTGTCCAGTATTTTGAATATAAAGATTTGGAGTGTAACTCAGACAAAGTTAAACACTTCCCAGTTTTCAATGATTTCAGTGGGGGGGAGGTTTAGTACATGCTTATTTAGAAAGGTGGACTACAAACAAACAAAAATAACTGAACTTCAGCTGGACTGTTACCCTTATCTAAAGGGTACAAGGGTGTATTACAAGTTGTTCTGAATTCTACACTGCAATTTTAAAGGGAAAATTGGCATGGGAGAAGAAGCCCAATTGTACTGCAAATACAGGGATGCATTTTCAACTCTGTTTCAGCCAAGGAATATGTGAAGAAAGCTACCTCTAGTGTATGAGGTTAAGCTCTCTTTATCATATCATAATTGGTTAGGATTGCCAGCCCCCATCCCCAGACACAGCAGGGGATGGTGGGATAGGATTGCCAATTAAGGACAGTTTCTATCCAAGTGCTGTGGTTAGGCTAAATGCAGGGTTATGAAGGATTATCTGTTTTAGATATATTTAAATGGTTTTAATGGTTTTATGAATGTTTATCTGTTTTAGATGTATTTAAATGGTTTTAATGGTTTAAATGGTTTAAATGGTTTTAGATGTATTTAAATGGTATGAATATGAATATGTGTGTGTTTGATGTGTTGGTATGTTTTGTGGAAGAGCACCTCATTTCGTTGCTCTCTTTTTGTTGAGAACAATGACAATAAATTTATCTATCTATCTATCTATCTATCTATCTATCTATCTATCTATCTATCTATCTATCTATCTATCTATCTATCTATCTATCTATCTATCTATCAATTCAGATTGAGAAACTCCTAGAGATCTGGGGATGGAGTCAGGGAAGGACAGGGACCCCAGTGTGGTTCAGTGCCATAGAGTCCACCCTCCAAAGCATCCATTTTCTCCATGATCTTTGTAGTATGGAGATAATCTGTAATTCTGGGTGATCTCCAGATCGCTCTTGGAGGCAGCCTTCCCTATAATCAGTCCTAAGTATTTAGGATTAGGGCTAAAATAATCCAAGACAGGTTTGTCTTCTAAGAAGGTTCTTTTGTACATACACTCTTTCATTTATATCCTGCCTCTGATAGTACACATTTAAGATGAAATACACAGGAGTCCCACAGATGGTGTCTCATCCAAATACTGACCCAGTCCTGGCTTCACTTCAGAATGACTACTGCATCATCTGCCCTTCAGCTCATGCTAGTGATGGATGTCCTGCCTAATTGAGTACTAAGAATAGCATGGGCTAAGCTTCTACATGGTCCAATGCTGAAGCATTTTATATCATAAAAATAATATGAATACCATACACAGATGTCTTTTCATGTTTCTTGCTTATTACGCAGTCGATTAAGTGACTTTTTAACAATTATTTCTTATCTCACTGTGTTCTATAAAACACAGCACATAACAACAAATCCTAGACTACAAATCCTAGATTTATCATGGTGACCCCCTTCTCTAATACTCAGTTACATTTTCATTTAAGATTACACAAAAACGTTGATATTAATTAAGCACATGGATTTAATATTAGAGAGTAGTTGATCTACTTACCATAAATCAATTACCTAGCAGTAGCTTGCTTTTGGACTCATCAGGATTCATAGTCTATATGTGGTAAATAATCTCGTTCTTGTTCTGAAGAAGCCCAGCTAGAAGCAGTCTGCTAATGCCATGGTCATTACTAGACTGGCTTGTTTGCAAAGCACACAGTGAACACTTAATTTACTGAGTATTTTCACACTGTGTTCCCAATGCAATCTCTTGCATTGCAAGGAGAAATAAATGCAAACCATTTTACATAGCTAATGTTTCCTTAACTGTAGCACATTTCTTCTTTAAAATCCATTTTCCTTGGAAAAATATCCAGAATGACAGAACCATGGAACGAAAATGGACCTGAACTCTTTTAAAGGTAAACTACCTTCTGACATTGCAGTTTTCTTCTTAATAAGTCACAATGCTTGCTCCTATTTTTGAAGTACTTCACAGAATTCTCACTAGCATACACCATCCAACTCTTAAAGGATCCAACCATCCTTCACGTGTGTAGATCATGAAGTCAGAATACTTTTCTCCTAATTGTCAATCTCCTGGTAGTTATTTGCTATCAGCCTTGCTGGTCAAAAGTTTTTCTTTTCTAAACTGTGTCAATAATATAGATGAGATCAGGTATCCTGGCATTGCAGAGCAAATAATTCCATAGTTTTCTTTCCATCCACTCTGGTGTTTAACAGGCAATCAGGCCTCGTCCAGTCCAATATATATTCCAGAAACCTTTTATGCAGGAGGGCTGCCAACCAAACGACTAAATTTGAGAGAGTATTTCTGCAGATGCAAAAAGATTGTGATGCTTCATCTCTTCAGGACTGTTGAATTAGGTTCTTCTTTTTCTTAAGCAAATGCTGTGTCCCAGATGGCAACTGTCCCATCTAATTACTGCCACAACTATAATCAGATTTCAAGCTTCTCCCCTTAATCAGGATTATAGAAGGCTTGTTACACTAGGTGCAGAGCAGTTGCAAGCTAGTTTTTAAAAAAGTTTTATTGGTTTAAACTACTACAAGACAGAAGCATTGCAGAGTATACATAAAAGAAAGGAGAAAGAGAGAAAAAGGGACATACAGAATGGGAGAAACAGAAAACAGAAACCAGTACAAATGTATCAGTTATATTTCCACCTCTCAATATAATACTCTAATCTTTTTACCTACAAGTATAAAAATCTCCATTAAATGTTATCTTCCTTTCTCTTTTACCAGGACAAGAAAAAAACGAATAATTCTTTTAGTAAACTAGTAAAGCATTGTACAACTAAACAATTCTTCTTACACACAAATCAGACTGTCTCATCCTCAAATTTTCCTAAATTAATTTACAGTTATAACAAGCACAAATTAGATTATTAATTTAGCCAAAACCCTATCATAGAAAGCACATGTATTTTCTTTATTCATAGCAGATTGCATAAAGTACCTCAAATGCAGTCAATTACTTTATCAGTCTCTATCTAAAACATTTCTCCTACAGGCATGTTAAAGCAAGTCTACCAAATTAGCAAGTTGGTCAAATTCTGCAGCCATTATGTTATCTAGCTTTCCACCATTAATCCTATTTTTTCCCCTTAGCAACAATCTCTCTATAGGCAGACTATCAATATTTGCCTATTCACCGGGGAGAAAAGAAAGAGAAAAAGAACAAAACATTAAAAAAAACCCAAATTCCAAAGTCCTTCTCCCCAGAGTTAAAAACTTTTAAGTTCCTTTAGTTTCTACGTCCAAGTTATATCCATTTGTCCATAGCTTGTCTTCTAGTGTCATCTTATATTCTTTAGTCAGAGTTCCTTGTTCAACCATTCACCAAAGCAGAAAAAAAGATCCAAAATCCTTTCTGTGGCTGGCTTTCCAGATCCAAATTTGACTGCTGAAATGCAATTTTCCTCTTCTCGACATGGCCTGCCTCCTCAACCACCAAAGAAAGAGTTCTTTGCCATTTCCCCTTCTCCAGTTGATCTTTTTAACGGTCTGCATCCGGTGAAGAATTAAAAATTCGTCAGACGGGGCCATTTTCTTTTCCCTTCGTTTGTTTCGCATAATCACAGTTTCCCCTTCTGTTTTCACTGCCACCGATTCACTTTTTTTAATGCAGGTCTCCTGTAGATTTGCCCTTTCATTAGCTGTTAAATCCTCTTCACTCAAATAGTTAGTTGTAAACATGAAGTAATCTTTAAGAAGCTGTGTGAGTGAAATAAAATCCTCCTTTAGAGATCTGAAATCAGATTATTTTTCCCTTCTCTCTTGTTTATTCTCGTTCCACAGCAACTTTAACAAAAGTTGTTAAGAGACATTCTTTCAGCTACCAACAGATAAAAGAGACAGAACTTTCTGTATTTCCCTTTTGCATTCAGATCATATTGCAAATTCTTGATAATCTTTGTACTATATGTCCAATTAAAGTCTGGGTCAATTTTATTGTTTATATTCAAGTCAGTTTGAATAATTAAGACTGCTCATCACATTCCAAGTCCTTTTGAAGTAATCCTTGAGCTAGTCTATTGATGGCATGTTAAGTGACCCATCGAGGGATAGGTTTAGAGAGAAAAAACACCTACTTGTTAGGCAGAGTTGTCGCTTTAGATGTGGAAAAATGTTGCTTTAAAGGATGTACTGGAGAAAAAGAGAGCTGAAGCAATTGGGAGTTCTTTCATTGCTGACTTCAGGGTTCATAGCCACGGAGCTTCAGGAGGCACAATGGGTCTCAGGGGCCATTGCCTTTAGCCCCTTCCCCCCCCCCCCGACCCGTGGAAAATTGCATTTCAGCAGAAGAGAAGGCTCTACAAGCCCCACCTTTGGGGGTATCACTTCAGTGATACCCTTCCAATGACCAGATTCAGAATTGCTGCAGAGAGCATCTGCAGACAACTCTGAAGCCAAGATGACGGATCCCAGAAGTCCGCAAGCAAGAGGTTCCTCAGCAGACATAGCGTATCTTTCTCAACTACTTTTAATTAGCTCCCCTCACACACACACCAATGTGTTTACTGTGCATTCTTTGTGTTAAGCACTTATGGAGAAGTTACCTTAGGCTTGTTGATCAGAACTGTGCAAAAATATTACCTATATATAATGGCTACAATCATGCTTACAATTTCTGCATGCGCAAGAGGGAGAGGCAATTTTTGCCAGCAGCTGTGTCTTGTGAGAGTTGAAAATGCTATTCCTGGAGAATGGGATACCCTCATGAATAGCTTGTGGGAGGGGAGTCAGTGAAACTCATTCTCTATTGTGCCTATGGAAATTCTAGGTGGGATGCAAGCTGATGTGCACTATTAAGTCTGTCTCTTTTAACCAGAATCTTTTGCAGTTTATTAAAACAATAATTTAGAGCTTCAAATTCATGCCAACTGATACAGCTATACTGCTCAAAGTTAGTTGCCTCTGCCCTATCTACAGGATAAGGTCTTCCAACTTTGTGTACTGGTTGTTGAAGATAATGCTGGTAGGCTGTTGATGGCACCTGTGAAGAAAACATGCCTGCTGACTCAGCCTTTAAAATTTTGAGGGGGTGTGTGGTTCTTTTAAAATATTAAATCCCAGATACTAATGGAGTGCAGACCCAAAATGCATGTATTCACCTGGCAAATAATTAATTGGCTACATCTGTTTAACTCAGCAGTTGAGAAGATATGTTTCTAGCTAGAACCCAGCTTCCTCCTTCTGGTTCTGTGATCTTCTGGGGCATCTCTGTTATTCTTGTTGCATCAATGGCATGTTACCATTACCACATTCTCTCTCTGTCATTGCATTCTTCAAGACTGGCCCAACAGTGGTTGCTTCGGACAAGCAATATTTTTTGGGAGGCCAATGAAGCAGTGTATAGGTTCAAACAGGAATTCCTTCTTGTACAGAACTTTGGGGCAGCTCCAACTTCACGGTGCCCCATATTAAATTAGACTGAGTCCACAAGTATCCAGTTTCCCAAGTAGGGAAGCTGCAAATCAGCAGTACATAGCACTTTTGAAATTCGTTTTTGTGGTTTCCCCAGCCAATGCCCTTTGAATGACATTCTTTATTGAGGTTTGATTTGAACCATACAGGACAATAGGAGAATATTTTTATCATTCATCACTCATTAAAATATTCAGTTGCTGCAACAGTTAAACTATTAGTATTAACCTTGTGACCAAGTTAGTGTGTTCTTACATCTTAAAAGTCTTTTCAACCTCTGAAACCCTGGAATTGTTTTTTAATTAGACCATTCACTAAGGTATGGAAGTAGGAAACTATTATCTGTTTGAAAAGGAAATTATCGCATTAGAGACAGGGGCCTAAGTTATGTTTCTCTGAATGTGCCCAGCCTACTTACATCCTTTCCAATAAAAGTTTCCAAAAATGAGCTATTATTAGCTGTCTTTGGCTGATAAGATTTCTGAGCATTTAGTTAGCACAGCAGTTTGATCTACATCCGAGTCCGGTACAAGGTGTTGGTTATGACCTTTAAAGCCCTACCTTAGGGACCGTCTCTTCCCACACGTTCCCCAGAGAGTACTACGTTCAGGTTCACAAAACCTGTTGGTAGTCCCCGGGCCAAAGGAGGCCCGCCTAAAATCCACCAGGGATCGGGCCTACTCAATAACGGCACCTTATTGGTGGAACCAGCTGCCGGAAGAGGTGCGGGCCCTGCGGGATCTAGGGCAATTCCGCAGGGCCTGTAAGACAGTCCTCTTCCGGCAGGCCTATGATATTAACTGACAATGCAAAATATCCTGGATGAAAAATGTATCTATAGGCCGCCGGTTTTTACTCTATCTTGTTTTTACTAAATTATGGTTTAATGGTATTTTAATTGTTTAAACTGAAATTGTTTTAATTATTGTGTTGTAAGCCGCCCTGAGACACCTAGGTGAGAAGGGCGGGGTATAAATCTTAATATAAATAAAATAAATAAATAAATACATGAATGTTTAATCAAGTCAATCCCTGCAAGTTCATGAAATTCTGCCAAAGGGAAAAGCAAGAACATGAGGGTAAAAGTGGGCAGAAATTATCAGAGAAGAGTTCTATGTTTATTAAAACCACATTTGAATGGTAGGAAGAGACTGAAGATGGTAATTATGAACTTCAAAAGCCTGCTTAAACTTGATCCCTCTGCTTAATGGTAATTAATGACCTAACCTAAAAGTGCTGCATTGGTAAACAATGGTTTGTAGTTATGCTACTATAATGTTCTGCCAATGCTGCAAGAGATGTGACCTCTAGATAGCTAGATTGAAACACGTTCTAAGACAGGGGTGTCAAACTCATTTGATATGAGGGACAGATCTGACATAAATTGTTGGGCCGGGCCTATTTAAGTTTAGGTAGCGGAGATACAAACTTTTTAAAGAACACAAACACAGTTAAATATTTTTTTAAAAAAAATACTTAAACTATTAGCACTTGTTGGTCTTAAAGGTGCTTTCTTTGTGTTTCTCCTAAGGGATCAGGAAACTGGGCAAAGGAAGCTCCGGCTCTTTCCTTCCTTCCCCAGGAGACCAGGAGGTAGAGGCACCTCAACCAATAGAAGGAAGAGAGACTTGGCTCAGTAGCTCTGCTGTGTGATTGAAAGAGCCTGGTAAAGCATGCTTTCCCTCCCCTCCTCCTTCCTCCCCAAGGGAGAAGCCTCAGCCTCAGTCAATGGAGAAAATAGAGGTTTTGCTCTGTAGCTCCTGTGTGATTCAGAAAGCCTGGCAAAGCAATCTGTTATGTAGAAGGAAGCAAGAGAGAGGGAGAAGGAAACAGATAACAGTTGTTAGGGGGCCTGATAGGGCCTCTGAGCCACATGTTTGATACCCCTGTTCTAAGAGATATTGCTATTAGGGATGTGAAAAAAATCCAGTAAAATTCTGATTTGGGGATTTTCAGGAGCAAAGGTATTTGGAGCCCAAATATCTCCAAATATCGGATTCATCGCCGAAATAGGAGTTGGAAGAAATTCAGCTATTACCAAATATATGGCACCATTATACCCTAAGGTCCGCTGAAGTCAATGGCAAAACATTGTCTGGAGGCTGGGGGAGCGGGTTTGAGTGTTGCTGCAGGAACCTCTTCCTCAGAGAACCCCAAGTCTCCAAAAGATTGGACCATAAGTTCCAATTCTACAGGGACCCAAATACGGTGATGATGATATTGGATTTATATCCTGCCCTCCACTCAGAGTCTCAGAGCGGCTCACAATCTTCTTTATCTTCCTCCCCCACAACAGACACTCTGTGAGGTGGGTGGGGGTGAGAGGATGCTCACAGCAGCTGCCCTTTCAAGGACAACCTCTGCCAGAGCTATGGCTGACCTAAGGTCATTCCAGCAGGTGCAAGTGGAGGAGTGGGGAATCAAACCCGGTTCTCCCAGACAAGAGTCCACACACTTAACCACTGCACCAAACTGGGTGCCCATTGTTTCTTATGATGGGAAAAACCAACTCCTTCCATGGAACTGCCCACTTCTGGGGGGGGGGGGGTAGTGTTCTGGACTATGTTCTTTTGTGGGGTTCCTCTCTAGGTCTTCCTCTCTCATGTCCCCCTGGCACTGTGTTTGCTTCTCCTGAGTAACCCCTTCAGGTAGCCACCCCTTGCTATTCGATCCCCTGGCTTTGCTGTCTTTTGCAGGGATCCTTGAGGTTTTGAGGTGCTGAGTTTTAACTAGTGGTGTCTCTGGAGAGCTTGGAGGTACTCCACCAAGCTGAGTAAGTCCCCCCTCGGCACACCCTCTGGCTCCCTGAAAGGGGGGCTTTCTTTCCCCCCCTTGCCCACCTACCCTGATACCTTCTATCCTGTGGATCTCGGGGGGGGGAGGTTGGATGGGCCCACAGCACTGGCGTAGCCTGATACCCCCTGGGGGCCTCTCCCAAACTGACCAAGTCTCATCCCAATCTGACCCCCAGGGCCATGGGAGGGCCATGGATCTATCCTTTCTCTACTTCCCCCTTTTCTTTCCTCTAGATTTTGGTGGTCCCTGTGGTGGGCTGATAGACTTTCCTGATCCCCCTCTCTTTCTGCTGTGGGTTCCAACCAGGCCCGTGCCAGCAAGCCCCCACTCCTGCTAGAGCCATTTTTGTCTTTTTTCTACCTCTTTGTATCTCTGGCATCCCCTGTGACTGTGGCACCCCCTCTTTGGGAGCCTCCAGGTCCAGAGAGTCACCTACCAAGTTTCCTTAACTTTGGTCTATTATGGGGCTCCATTCCCAAGATATTGCAGGAAGTAGGGAAAGCCCCTGTGCACTGGAGTGCTGTTGCTGGGGGTGCTGGCACTTTAACTCCTGGAGTGATCTCTGTTTCCAACTCACTGAGCTGGCTGGCATAGCCCAGGAACAACACCAGCCTTGCAAAAGTGCACATGCATTGCAAATGCATGACTATGATTGACTGTTAAGGACCCCTCTCCACCTCCAGCTCCCAACGATCCCAGAGAAATGAAGGAAGAGGCAGGAAAAACCCAGAAATGGTGGGAAATAAATGAATCTGAGTTAATATTCTGAATCATGCAAAACCATTAAGCAGTCAATCTTTTCCCAATGCAAATTACATTTTCACTCACAGCACTAGTATTCCCATTGAGACAGAAGACGGTCAACTTATTTGAAAACTAAACCAGATAATGCAGGTCACAGAATCATAAAATCATAGTTAGAAGGTATCTCCAGGGTCATCTAGTCCAACACTCTGCACAATGCAGGAAACTCACAAGTACCCGCCTGCTGCTCTCCTGCCTAAGTTCACAGAATCAGCATTGCTGTTAGATGGCCATCTTTGTTGTTGTTCAGTTGCACAGTCGAGTCAGACTCTTTATGACCCCATGGACCAAGTCATGCCAGGCCCTCCTGTCTTCCACCATCCTCATAAGTCTGCTCAAATTCACGTTAGTTACATCAGTAACACTGTCCAGCCATCTTCTCTTTTGCCATCCCCTTTTTTTGCCTTCTGACTTTCCCAGCATCAGGCTCTAGCCTCTGTTTAAAAACCTCCAAAGAAGGAGAACCCACCACTTCCCAAGAAAGCCTGTTCTACTGAGAAACTGCTTTGTCAGGAAGTTTTTCCTAATGTTGAGCGGGAAACCCCTTTGTTTAATTTTAACCTGTTGGTTCTGGTCTGGCTTCCTGGGGCAACAGAAAACAACTCCACACCATCCTCTATATCAGGGGTCCCTAACCCCCAGGCCATGGACCAATACAGGTCCATGGTCTGTTAGCACATGGGCTGTGAGTTGTATAATTATTTCATTATATATTACAATGTAGTAATAATAATAATACATTGGATTTATATTCTGAATACTCTGAATATATCCTATATACTCTGAATCTCGGAGTGGTCACAATCTCCTTTACCTTCCTCCCTCCCACAACAGACACCCTGTGAGGTGGGTGGGACTGAGAGAGCTCTCCTAAAAGCTGCCCTTTCAAGGACAACTTCTGTGAGAGCTATGGCTGACCCAAGGCCATTCCAGCAGCTGCAAGTGGAGGAGTGGGAAATCAAACCCAGTTCTCCCAGCTAAGAGTCTGCACACTTAAGAGTCTGCACACTTAACAAATCTCCCCCATCCTGTAATGATGCATTGGATTTTTCCTACCTAAATGCAGAACTTTATATTTATCCCCATTAAAATTTGTTTTATTTGCTTTAGCCCAGTTTTCCAGCCTAAGATCATCCTGTACCCTGACTCTGTCTTCTACTGTATTTGCTACCCTTCCCAATTTAGTATCATCTGTGAATTTAATGAGCATGCCCTCTATACCTTCATCCAAATTATTGATAAAGATATTAAACAAAACAGGTCCAAGGGCAAATCCTTAAGGTACTCCACTTGTCACTCCTCTCCAAGAAGATGACAAATCATTAACACGTTTGGGGTGTGAGCTATTAACCAGTTACAGATCCACCTAAAAGTAATAGCATCCAAATCACATTTTACCAATTTGTCAACAAAAATACTACCAGCAAAGAAAAAATGGTTGTGATTACTAAGAGCCAGCATGGGTTTCTCACGAACAAGTCATGTCAGACTAACCTTATCTCTTTTTTTAAAGATAATACTACCAGGTAGTATTATCTCAAAAAAGAGAGATATTATTAGTATTAGTAATACTACCAGGTAGTATTATTTCAAAAAAAGAGAGATAAGGTTAGTCTGACATGACTTGTTCATGAGAAACCCATGCTAGCTCTTAGTAATCACAGCCATCTTTTCTAAATGCTCAAGGACTGACTGATGATTTGTTCTAAAACCTTTCCAGTTATAGATGGCAAGCTGGCAGGTTGGTAGTTACTTAGATCCTTATTCCACCCCCCCTTGAAGATGGCGACAACATTTGCCTGCCTCCAACTCTCTGGCAACTCACCTGTTTTCCAAGAATTCTGAAAAATAATGGTCAGAGGCTCAGAAATTATGTCTGCAAATTCTTTTAGTTCCTTTGGATGCAGTTTGGTGTAATGGTTAAGTTTGCAGACTCTTATCTGGGAGAACCAAGTTTGATTCTCCATTCCTCCCCTTTCAGCTGCTGGAATGGCTTTGGGTTAGTCATAGCTCTTTCCAGAGTTGTCCTTGAAAGGGCAGCTTCTGTGTGAGCTCTCTTAGCCCCACCCAACACACAGGGTGAATAGTTCTGCCCACTCTTAAACCCTGTCATCCTGTGGTTTGTGTCCTTACTATGTGATACATGGCCCTTAGGTTGGGTCTGTATTTGCCCTGATGACTATAAGTCAGAAATATTCTTATTAATTTCCCACTCGGAGTTTAATTCTCAGGTGCATAGGGCCAAATTTGGAAAGGGACTCAGTCACCTGTGCAGAAGAGGGCTATGTCTTTCCCCTATGCACCATCTGGCATGGCCCCAGGGAGTATTTTTTGCCTCATTTGGGAAACATTCACATAGAAACCCTACCAGGGCAAGCAGCAGTCTTCCAGGGTCATTTTAGGTCAGGAAACAGTCAGGGGAAGAGAAGATATAATCTCCTCCCTGTGTATCAGGGAATTCTCAGGATGAAACTCACAAATGTGCATCTGATTGCACTTCAGGGCAGTCTGTGAGTCAGACTGGAGAAAAGGCAGAGAGGGAAAGGCTACTTAAGCCTTTCTATTCCAGTATTTTCAGTGCAGAAATATCCCCCCCATCTAGCATCTTCCTCCATTTTCAATCAAGGGAAGCAGATTACTGGACAGATGCATTTCTAGCACCTATAGAGGCCTGTAAGGCAATTTCTGCAGTTGGATAAAAAGGCAACCATTTACAGCTGTTCTGTCTTGTTTGGCTCTGACTGAGAGCTAATGGTAGAATCCATGGACCTTATGTTCCCTACTCTTGTTGATATGGATACCCTGGCACAGTGCCTGTTTGCTTAGGATGATGTGAAAAGAACCAGCATACTGCAGTAATCTGGTCACGCAATGATCTTATTGGTTTAATGCTATTTTGAGCTTGTGCCTGTGTCTAAGAGTTATGCTTACTTCATACTTGTGTGTTTGTATAAAATGCTGAACTAAGCCATAGAGTGTGGATCAAAAAAAAACCCTTAAACTGGACAGGAAGATATCTACCAACCTGAAGAAATTCCCAGCCTTGTAGAAAATCTGAAATCTATCTATCTATCTATCTATCTATCTATCTATCTATCTATCTATCTATCTATCTATCTATCTATCTATCTATCTATCTATCTATCTATCTATCTGTCTGTCTGTCTGTCTGTCTGTCTGTCTGTCTGTCTGTCTGTCTCTCAAAAATACATTGGAGCATTAAAATTCCCCAAAGTAATAAAAACAGCATATCTTTGTTCTGAGATTTCAGTGGCCATTTTGAGGGTTGCTAGACAACCACAACAATGTTGCCTAGCCTTCCAGGCTTTGGCTTTGGTAAAGAAAAGCCATAGGAATTAAGTAAGAGTGGACTAGGAGGCCAAAATAGCCCTGGGAAAAAGTCCCACCCACCTCTTACTTGTCATGTCCCCTGATGGAGGAGGATTCTCCAGGGACATGCACAGAGGCACCCACCTACCAGAGACCCACTACACAAATAATTCAGTCAGGAGAGGCTGCCAGGGAGAGGGAAGGGGAAAAAGCTAAAAGGAGGGCAGATTAAGATGGGTTGACTGGTGGATATGAAGGAAAGGAAAGGAAGCAGGAAAAGAAGAGAGGCTATGGGAATTGTCAGGATAGGGATGGGCACAAAGTTCATGGTGAACTTTGGCTGGTTTGTGGTTTATGAACTGAAATTTGTGGCAAATCAACTGGCAGTAACTTTCCACAAACTTTCAAGTTGTTCATGGAGGTTTGTGCCAGTTTGTGAGTGGATACATTTCCAGACAGACTGTCTCCACCCAATCAAAATGTTTACAAACGTCAAAACAGAAGGGCAGGCAGAAATCTCCAGCCTTGGAAACACTCAGGTTAATTTCAAACTAGTCGTGTCAGTTTCAAGATGTTTTGTTGTTGTTGTTGGAGTTCCTATGTTCCTTTCCCCTTTTCTTGCATAGAACTTGCAAAATCTTCCCTTGCTTGGATTTGCTGTGAATCTGTGCTTTGAGAGCAGTACTTTTAAGCTATCAATGCCTTTGGCAGTGGGTTCTGCTGGGCATTCTGAACATTGTAACTGCAGGGATTCACCGGTTTGACATTAGTCCTCCTTTTGCTTGCATAGCCACAGGGGCACAGTGGGGCTGATTTGAATTCACTCCTAGATGTAATGAAAGATAAATCCCAGATTTCACAAAAACTGGTTAAAAGGAAGTTAATGCGTACCAAGATAGCTAAAATTCTGCAGTCCTGTGATTTAATTGATACTTGGTGATTATACCCATCTGTGTGGGAATATACTCTCTCCCCCCCCCCATACTCATAAGGTTAGCTCAAGATTTTTGACTCCCTCAGTTTTAAAGGATGCTTTAATATCTGCTAAAATAGGGCCAAAACTAAAACTCCAGCAGGGGAGAAGAGTTCTTAGTCATGAGAAAATGTGCTCTACTACTCTGCTTTTAACAAGTCTCCTGCCTCTCTGTGTAACTGTGAACAGCTGAGAGATACCGTATTTTTCGCACCATAAGACGCACTTTCCCCCAAAAATAAGTGTGTGTGGGGGAAAGTGTGTGCGTCTTATGGAGCGAAGGTACCATACGTACCTTCCTCGGGGGGGGGGGTGATCCGCTGCCTCCATCCCAGTGCTTCCCGCGCCTGCCTGCCTGGCTCCAGCTCTGACGCTTACAGCAAGTGCCAGGATCGCTTCCTCCACCCTCCGATCCCAGCGCTTGCTTTAAGCATCAGCGCTGAAGCCATGCAAACAGGCAGGGAGAAAGTATGCCGCCCCCTCCACAGCCGGCACTTGCGAAGCGCTGGGTTTGCGGAGGGGGTGCTTCCTCTGTGCCTGTCTGCCTGGCTTCAGCTGCTGCTTATAGCAAGGGCTGGGATCGGAGGCAGCCAAGCCTCCGATCCCAGCACTTGCTATAAGCAGCAGTTGAAGCCAGGCACAGAGGAAGCACCCCCCCCCCTCCGCAAACCCAGCGCTTCACGAAGCGCTGGGTTTGCGGAGGGGTGTGTGTGCTTCCTCTGTGCCTGTCTGCCTGGCTTCAGCTGCTGCTTATAGCAAGGGCTGGGATCGGAGGCAGCCAAGCCTCCGATCCCAGCACTTGCTATAAGCAGTAGCTGAAGCCAGGCACAGAGGAAGCACACACCCCCTCCGCAAACCCAGCGAAGCACTGGGTTTGTGGAGGGGGCGGCATGCTTTTTCCGTGCCTGTGTGCCTGGCTGGGAGACAAGTGGCGAGATCGCTCCCTCTGCCCCCACTGCAAACCCAGCACTTCGCAGGGAGCAATCTCGCTGCTTGTCTCCCAGCCAGGCATGCAGCCGCGGGCGAAGCACGCCAGCGCCTGCGTGCCTGGCTGGGAGACAAGTGCCGAAGTGCTGGGTTTGCGGTGGGGGCGGAGGGAGCGATCTCGCCCTTGTCTGCCAGCCAGGCACCTGCGTCTTATGGTCCGGAGCGTCCAATGGACCGAAAAATACGGTAGATACTGCAGAGCTGAGCTGAGTATATATAACTCTGTTATTGGCAGTCAGGAGTTATTAGTTCTGTTCAGCTTTGCACCTATTGGTGTTTCCAAAGCTGGAGAATCTACCCGCCCTCTCCCCCCCCCCCCCCCGCACCCTGCACTGACTGCCTTGGACAGTTTAATTGAGCAGAAACAGTCTGGAAATGTGGTCATTCATAAACTGCTGCAAACCAACATGAATGGCATGACCATCACTTTGTGAACTCATGACTAACTAGTTTGTGAGCCAGTTCATACCCATCCCTAAATGAGATACTCCCCGCTCAAGTTCTTGAAAGTTGCCACTTGTGTGTATATGTGTGTATGTATGTGGGGTTGCCAACCCCAGGTTGGGAAATTCCTAGAGATCTGGAGGTGAAAGAATTTGGATAGAGGGAGTTGTTGTTTATTCAACTTAATTATCACCCTATCCCAGGTCACACTGCGCTCAGGGTGATATACAACATATATTGATCTCAGCTGGGTATAATGCTGTAGAGTCCATCCTCCAAAGCTATATTCTCCATGGGGACAGATCTTTGCATCCTAGAGTTGTAAGTATGGGAAATCGTCAACCCTCGTCTGGAGGTTGGCAACTTTATCTATATTACTGGACTATCATTTATTTTGAGGACACTTATTTCCAAAAATATAATCTTGAGGCAAATTCAGGACAAATCAACACAATCATCTTGATAAATAGGAAATAAACAGAACTTGTTTTCAAGTAAGCATGTCTTGTCCACCTGATTTGAAACATATTCTGTTGAAACCAGCATTATTTCAGGGGAGAAATATTACTTTACCAAAAATTATCCAGTCCCATACTGCTCATTTTAACAGGAAGCAGCTCTGTCATGTCAGTTGCAAGTCTACTTTGATGATACAGTGACCACTGAAACTGTGCTTTGGTTCATGTTTGTTAAAAATATTTCAGATGTTTTGCATACCTACTGATTGTATTAAAGAGAACAATTTTAAGGATTTTTTTTTCATTTAAGGGTTCTGAGGCATTAGTTCCTTGTTCTATAGCTTTGAATTATTTTAAAAACATCCTTTTGGAATGAGTAAAACTATTTTTGTTGCTTAAGTTTCTAAAGGAAAATATTTACAACTAAAGATCTGATCACCCATTCAATTTCTGATGAATACAGATTCCATTCCATAGTCTTTGACTACTTCTTATTCAGTTTTGCCTAATGTGACGGAACGGCCCTGGTTTGCCTACCAGACCCCGTTTCCCTTTTTGGAGGGAGCTATTTCTCCTCCGGCCACTTGGGCTCGCTGCCACCACCTGCTCAGTCTAGGGGTTTGGATTGAGAGGAACAGGACTCCCAATCCCCCTCTCCAGCTCTGAGGCCAGGCCTCAAGGTCCTCTGCCACCCTGTACTTGGGTATCACAGAGACCACAGCACTTCTTCAGGGAACCCCTGGAGGACTGGCACCTTATCCAACTACATGTCTTCCCCCTTTCCCTGGGGCCCCCTTCATAAAGCAGCATGGTCTAAAGCGGTTGGGGATCTATGTGGTACAAAGTTTGACTGCCAGCATTCAAAACAGTAAAAATATTTAATTAGAAGAGAAAAAGAAAAGAAAAAAAACAAAAGCAGTTGCATGCAACAGTTTAGCACAGCACCAGAACAGCCACCAGAAGGACAAATAAAAGGCGGATTTAAACGCATCCTCCCGTCCCTGGTCTAAACTTGCCCTGCCTTGTGGATGACTTCCTCGGTCTGACTGCCTGGAATCCACTCTTCCTCTGCCTCTTGAGATGGCCTCTCCCACAGTCAGGAGCCCACAGACTGACAACCTCTCTCCTTGAGGGCCAGCCGAGAACTGACCTTTTCCCTCCTCGCTCCAATTAAAAAAAAAAAGAATTTCCTGCCCCTCTAGGAGGCTTTTCCCCTAGAGTTGATGGTTTAACTTCGGAAGGGAGGAGGGAGAGAAGGGAAGGCTAGGCCACAAAGCCTGCCTTAGCAGTTTCATGTTCCCGCACAACCAAGCACCACCATTAACTAAGATGGCATTTCTCCACACCTAACATTTCATTAAGCACATGAATTTGCACATAAAAACTGGAAGAACAGGGAGAAAGACTAGCTCTTTCTCTGTTGATATAAATCATTTTCTAGAGTTTTCACTTGAAGCCTTCACCATTTTTCATATGAGTTTTTTCTGTAGCCATATCTACAAAGAAATTGACATTTCTGAGTAGAAACATTACTGCAATATGAACTTTCAATTGTACATTAGAATACAGGAGCACTAGAAAATGCCATCTTAACCGTTTTATGCTCAGGCTAGTAGTATCTGAAAGACCCAGGTTTGAATTTCCATTCTTTCCATGGAAGTTTGCTGGGTGACCTTGGGACAGCACACTCTATTAGCCCAACCAAACTTAGAGAGTTGTTGTGAGGAGAAAAGGACAATGAAGTAAGCTGTTTTTGGTCTCCAATGGAGAGAAAGGCAGTAAAATAAGTAATGAAAAAAATACAATAATAATTCAAACACAAAAGATATATCAATCTTTTATTAGGACCAGCCCTAGTAAGACAAAATAGTGTGGAAGCTTTCAGGTTCTTCATAACTCTTCACGAACATACATGAACACATGAAGCTGCCTTATACTGAATCAGACCACCAGTCCATCAGAGTTAGCAGGGTCTCCAGGGTCTCAAACAGAGGTCTTTCCATTACCTACAACCTGATCTTTTAACTTGAGATGCCAAAGACTGAACCTTATGCATGAGAAGCAGACGCTCTGCCAGTAAGCCACAGCCCCTCTTCTCCCTCTTCATTAGTCAGGATGCTAAAAGGGGGGTAAGTCTCAGGCCATGAACTTAAGACTTTATTATGTGTGAAAAGATAAGTGTGTATATGCAGGGGGGAGGGGTGGGCTCCCTCTTGGGTATCCTGCCCCCCCCCCCCAGGGAAAGTGTATGCGCATTACATAGCCTCTCCTTTCCCGGTGTAGTGAACGCCGCGTGGTCACTGTCCGGCTATGCCTGGCAGGTGGTCACTGCAATGGCCTCTCCTGCATTACTGCATCCATGGCAACACCTTCCCGCTGGTCCCCCCCCCCCCCCCCGTTTCTCACAGAGTTTGCCACGTTATGGTGCGACCGAATGTTCGGCGGTATAACCGGATGGGCAGGCTGGGCTCACCAACCTCGCCAGCCAAGAGAAGGAAAACTCAAACATCAAACCCAGGCAGATAGAGCTCGTTAATGTAACACCTACCACCTGGAGGACTCGCTGCCGGCATCCCGGCTTACTGGGCCATGGCAGATGACCCCAAGGTGAAAGGGTGGAGCCAGTACCGCGCACACTGTGCTTCACCTAAAAATTCCTCTGCGCAGGCCTGAAGAGCATATCCACATCCACAACCCACAACACACCAAGTCCTGCAGCGATGGGCAAGGGGCGAAACGGCAGGTGGAAAATGCCACTAGAAGCCGCAGTCCCGATCCTGCATGTAGGCGGTTCAGGGTATTGGTCGCCTAATGCTGACCCGGAGACGAAAGCATTTTTCGGCAGCACCCTGAACAACCAAGCAGCCTTATCTAGGGACAGCACTGCTTGCTCCACATGGAGAGGGGCCTAGAAAAGGTGGCCTAAACAAAGCTTGTCTCCCCCACCCCAGTTGGCTAGCCACGGTCAACGGGCATCCTTACTTGCGGTCAAAAAATAACAACAAAGAAAAGGCATGCACCTGCCTCACAAAGTGTGCAAAGACTAAAGCTTGCGTGTTGGAACATCAGAACCATGCTTGACACAGTAGACAGTGGTCGCCCTGAACGACGCTCTGCTCTAGTTGCCCACGAACTTCTCAGGTTGAATATTGACATAGCAGCTCTCAGTCAGGTCCGTTTCCCTGAGGAAGGTAGTCTTCAAGAACATGGTGCTGGCTATACCCTCTACTGGTCGGGTAAGTCAAAAGCTGAGAGCCGCCTTTCTGGCATTGGCTTCATGGTCAGGAACTCCATTGCCTCCAAACTCGAAAACCTGACAATAGGTCACTCAGATCGCATCATGTCCATGCGCCTCCCACTTCAAAACAAGCAGCATGCAACACTCTTCAGTGTGTATGCCCCAACCCTTCAAGCAGATCCTGCAGAAAAGAACAAGTTCTATGCTGATCTACGCAACCTCGTACGGAAGACCCCTACAGAGGACAAGGTGATCATCCTTGGCGACTTCAATGCCAGAGTAGGTAAAGACTCGGAAGCCTGGAAAGGAGTACTTGGCAAACACGGCATTGGCAACTGCAATGATAACGGGCGCCTCCTGCTAGAATTCTGCACGGAGCACCAGCTCACGATCACCAACACTATCTTTCAGCAGAAGAACAGCCTGAAGACAACCTGGATGCACCCACGGTCCAAGCACTGGCACCTTATCGACTACATTCTGGTGTGCCAGAGAGACCTTCAAGATGTCTTACACACCCGAGTAATGCCCAGTGCGGAATGTCATACGGATCATCGTCTTGTAGGCTGCAATCTCCGTCTTCACTTTAAACCCACATCCAGGAGAGGAGGTATCCCTCGGAGGAAGCTTCAGGTTGGCAGCCTTCAGTCAGCCAAAGTTAAAGCTGCCTTCCAGGCAAAACTCCAATCAAGAATTGAGAACCCCAGTTGCCCCAAAGACCCTTATCCAGAAGCACTCTGGGAACACCTAAAAACTACCATCCTGTTGACCTCTGAAGAAGTCCTCGGGTTCTCCACAAGGAAGAACAAGGACTGGTTTGATGAGAACAATCAAGAGATCCAAGAATTACTGGCGAAAAAGAGATCTGCCTACCAAGCACATTTTGCTCAGCCCTCCTGTCCTGGGAAAAAGCAATCTTTCGCGCTGCATGTAGCAACCTCCAGCGCAAGCTTCAAGACATTCAGAACGAGTGGTGGACCAAGCTTGCAGAGAGAACCCAGCTGTGTGCAGACACTGGTGATTTAAGAAGGTTCTGCCTGAAGGCAGTATATGGTCCATCATATCAGGCTCAGAGTCCCTTGTGTAGTGCAGACGGCCAAGTGCTCCTCACAGACAAGGCATCCATACTGAACCGGTGATCGGAGTATTTTCAGGTTCTCTTCAGTGCCAACCGCGTAGTTCAAGATTCAACAATCCACCTCACCCCACTTCAACCAGTGAAAACAGAGTTGGATGAGATCCCCACCCTAGAAGAGACTGTTAAAGCCATCAAGCAACTGAAAAGTGGCAAGGCAGCGGGAGTTGATGGAATCCCACCAGAGATCTGGAACCATGGGGGCACAGTACTACATAGCACACTTCACAAAGTACTTGTCACCTGCTGGGAACAAGGCAAACTACCACAGGACTTTCGCGATGCAATCATCATCACTCTACACAAGAACAAAGGGGAAAAGTCAGACTGCTCCAACTACCAGAGGATAACCCTGCTCTCCATCGCAGGCAAAATCCTTGCCAGAATACTCCTGAACAGACTGGTGCCCACCATTGTAGAAGAACTCCTCCCAGAGAGCCAGTGCGGCTTCAGAGCTAACAGGAGCACCACCGACATGGTATTTGTTCTCAGGCAGCTCCAAGAGAAATGCAGGGAACAGAATAAGGGTCTATACGTGACTTTTGTCAACCTTACCAAAGCTTTCGATACCGTTAGCAGGAAAGGCCTGTGGCAAATCTTGGAACGTTTAGGATGTCCCCCAAGGTTCCTCAGCATGATCATCCAGCTACATGAAGACCAGCGAGGCTAAGTCAGACACTGCAACGACCTCTCGGAGCCCTTCCCAATAGGCACAGGTGTAAAGCAAAGCTGCGTTCTCGCGCCAACTCTCTTTACAATCTTCTTTAGCGTGATGCTTCAAAGAGCCGCAGTAGATCTAGATGATGACGATGGTGTCTACATCCGCTATCGCACTGATGGCAGCCTGTTCAACCTGAGGCGACTAAAGGCTCACTCCAAGACAATGGAAAAACTTATCAGAGAGCTACTGTTTGCTGATGATGCTGCACTCGTCTCCCACTCGGTATCAGCTCTGCAGCATATGACGTCCTGCTTTGCAGAGGCTGCCAAGCTATTCGGCCTAGAAGTTAGTCTGAAGAAGACAGAAGTTCTCCACCAGCCTGCACCCCAGGAAGATTATCACCCTCCCTGCACCACTGTGGGTGAATCAGTTCTGAAGACAGTCCAGCAGTTCAGCTACCTGGGGTGCATCATCTCCTCAGATGCCAAGATCGACAAGGAGATGGACAACAGGCTGGCAAAGGCAAACCATGCATTCGGCCGACTGCACAAAAGAGTGTGGAGCAACAAGCATCTGAAAAAAGGCACGAAGATCAATGTTTACAAAGCGGTTGTGATGACAACCCTCATCTATGGCTCCGAATCGTGGGTTTTATACCGTCATCACCTGCGACTCCTTGAGCGCTTTCATCAGCGCTGCCTTCGCACCATCCTCAACATCCACTGGACTGACTTTGTGACCAACACTGAAGTCCTCAAGAGGGCGGAGGTTATAAGCATCGAGGCACTGCTGTTGAAGACGCAGCTGCGCTGGGCAGGGCATATTTCTAGGATGGAAAACCACCACCTTCCCAAGATTGCTCTGTATGGCGAACTTTCCACTGGCCATCGAAATAGAGGGGCACCAAAGAAAAGGTACAAGGACTCCTTGAAGAAATCCCTTGGCACCTGTCACATCAACCATCACCAGTGGTCTGACATAGCCTCAGATCGCAAAGCATGGAGGCACACCATCCACCAGGCTGTCTCTTCCTTTGAGAACGCACGCATAGCTGGTCTTGAGGACAAAAGGAGATTGAGGAAGAATCACACTGCTACAGCACCAACCCCAAATCAGACTTTTCCCTGCAGCCACTGTGGCCGGATCTGCCTGTCCCGCATTGGTCTTGTCAGCCACCAGCGAGCCTGCAGCAGACGTAGACTACTGCACCCTTCTTAAATCTTCGTTCGCGACGTGAAGCCGAGAGAGAGAGAGAGATATGCAGCTATGATGGACCCCTTCTGCTTCCTTCCCTTGGAGGCAAAGTTTTCCCTCAATTTTTCTGTTCCCTTCTGTGGCTGAACTGCACACATAATATGTCTTCTTCTTGAGCTAAGAAGTCTAGCTGTCCCAATCTTTGACAGGTCAGTATTTTGGCTTTTTGGCCCTGCCCAGGAGCTTGCAGGAAGGATCAGGAGCCTTTTAAAACTTAAACTACTGATAATGGCACTTGAGGTGTTTTTAAAATTCAAAAAGAACAAAATATTTTATTTGACATAGAGGGGAAAGGTCTGGTGAATTTAGGGGTTGACATTTCTGAGATAAAACCAGTTTTTGCACATTCTTTAGTTCTTATGTTCAGGCTAGTGAGTGTTTCTTATGCTTTTTCACAGTTTCTTGAAACTTTATGTTGAGAGACGTTTGTTCCAGTATTTTCCCCTTAACACTCCAGTGCACTTTCTTCAGTATCATTCAAACTTTTTTTGTTTCCCAGAAGGTTGGAATGTCCTTTTCAGTACCCTTATCTTGAAACAGCAGTTTCTGCTGACTCTTTAGGTCTCTATGGGAAGTTTTTATTCACACCAGACCAGGGATCTATGTAATCTTCAGAGCTATTTTCCCTGTTCAACTGAGTAGAGAATCTTCTCTCCCTAGAAGATTGTTCCCTTTTCCTTGGCTTGAACAGGAGTCTCCAAACACTTCCCAAACCTCCTCACCAGTTTCCTCCAGTTTTTCTGTCTGTGGCCTTTTCTGCATTATTGTTTTCTCCCCCTTTCTCAGCAGATCTCAGTCACAGTTCAATTTTGCTTCTGCGTTTACTCCCACATTCACCTCATTTCCCCATCAGGTTTTCTTTTAGCTTCCGCATTTATTTTTGGGCATTCAGTCATCAGATCACTTTCTCTACATCTTCACCCTGGGTTTTCCAAGAGTGCTTTTGCTGTCGACTTAAAAATTGTTCCACTTCCAAGCAAGATTTTTTTTTGAGCAGGAACACACAGGAACGCAGTTCTGGCTGGCTTGGCACCAGGGGGTGTGGCCTAATACGCAAATGAGTTCCTGCTGACAAAAAATCCCTGTGTGAAACATTGGTGATGTTAGCGGTGTGGCCTAATATGCAAATGAGTTCCTGCTGGGCTTTTTCTACAACAAAAGCCCTGCTACCAACTCAGAGGAAATGCTAAGCAGGCATGTTTCCTTGGGCTATGCAACACTGCCTATTTCTCACTCATCTCTGCCCTTGTTTCCACCCCTAGTTTATTTTGTCATGTCTCCCCCAGGTAGGGTGGCCAGACCGTCCCGGTCTCCCCGGGACATTCCCGGATCTGGCCACCCAATCCCGGATCCCGGGCTGCCTATACCGGGACCATTAAAGGTCCCGGTTTAGGCAGCCCCGGAGCCGGTGGGCCGCGGGCGCGGGCGGGGAAGGCGGGGAGTGAGGGAGGGAGCGTCCCTGCGCCTGCGCAGGGCCCCTGCGCACGCGCAGGGACGCTCCCACCCTCACTCCCCGCCTTCCCCGCCCGCGCGCGGGGGCCCGGCGGCAGTGGTGGAGGCCTCTCCGTGGCCTCCGCTGGTCGCTGGAAGCCCTCCAGAGACTCTGGAGGGCCTCCAGCGACCAGCGGAGGCCGCGGAGAGGCCGCGGGGCACCCGGCGCTGGTCCCGGAAGGCCTTCCAGAGCCTCTGGAAGGCCTTCGGGGACCAGCGCCGGCCAGCGAAGGCTTCCCCGCGGCCTCCGCTGGTCCCTGGAGGCCCTCCAGAGTCTCTGGAGGGCCTCCAGGGACCAGCGGAGGCCGCGGGGAAGCCGCGGGGCACCCGGCGCTGGTCCCGGAAGGCCTTCCAGAGGCTCTGGAAGGCCTTCCGGGACCAGCGCCGGCCAGCGAAGGCTTCCCCGCGGCCTCCGCTGGTCCCTGGAGGCCCTCCAGAGTCTCTGGAGGGCCTCCAGGGACCAGCGGAGGCCCGCGGGGAAGCCGCGGGGCACCCGGCGCTGGTCCCGGAAGGCCTTCCAGAGCCTCTGGAAGGCCTTCGGGGACCAGCGCCGGCCAGCGAAGGCTTCCCCGCGGCCTCCGCTGGTCCCTGGAGGCCCTCCAGAGTCTCTGGAGGGCCTCCAGGGACCAGCGGAGGCCGCGGGGAAGCCGCGGGGCACCCGGCGCTGGTCCGGAAGGCCTTCCAGAGGCTCTGGAAGGCCTTCCGGGGACCAGCGCCGGCCAGCGAAGGCTTCCCCGCGGCCTCCGCTGGTCCCTGGAGGCCCTCCAGAGTCTCTGGAGGGCCTCCAGGGACCAGCGGAGGCCGCGGGGAAGCCGCGGGGCACCCGGCGCTGGTCCCGGAAGGCCTTCCAGAGCCTCTGGAAGGCCTTCGGGGACCAGCGCCGGCCAGCGAAGGCTTCCCCCGCGGCCTCCGCTGGTCCCTGGAGGCCCTCCAGAGTCTCTGGAGGGCCTCCAGGGACCAGCGGAGGCCGCGGGGAAGCCGCGGAGCAGCCGGCGCTGGTCCCTGGAGGCCTCCAGAGGCCAGCGCCGGTAGCGGAGAGGCCCGGCGCTGGTCCCTGGAGGCCTCCAGAGGCCAGCCCCGGCAGCTCCCTCCCTCCCTCGCCGCGAGGCCGCCCCCGGAGGACTACCCGCCGCCGCCGCTGGATCCGCCGCCCTGGAATAAGGTAAGGGGGGCCGAAAGCGGGGGGGGCGGGGGGGCGGCCTTCCTTTCTTCCCCTCCCTCCTCCTCCCTCCCTTCCTTCCTTTCTTCCTTCCTTCCTTCCTTCCTCCCTCCCTTCCTTCCTTCCTTTCTTCCTTCCTTCCTTCCTTCCTTCCTTCCTTCCTTCCTTCCCTCCCTCCCATCCTCCCTTTCTTCCTTTCTTCCTTCCTTCCCTCACTCCCTTCCCTTCCTTCCTTCCCTCCCTCCTCCCTCCCTTCCTTTCTTCCTTCCTTCCCTCCCTCCCTTGCCTTCCTTCCTTCCCTCCCTCCTCCCTTCCTTTCTTCCTTCCTTCCCTCCCTCCCCCCTTCCTTCCTTCCTTCCTTCCTCCCTCCCCCTTCCTTCCTTCCTTCCCTCCCTCCCTCCCCCTTCCTTCCTTCCTTCCTTCCTTCCTTCCTTCCTTCCTTCCTTCCTTCCTTCCTTCCTTCCTTCCTCCCTTCCCCTCCCTTCCTTCCTTCCTTCCCTCCCTCCCTTCTTCCTTTCTTCCCTTCTTCCCTTCCTCCCTTTCTCCCTTCCTTCCTTCCTTCCCTCCCTCCCTCCTTATGTTGTTATGTGATGCAGAGTGTTGGACTGGATGGGCCACTGGCCTGATCCAACAGGGCTTCTCTTATGTTCTTATGTGACGCAGAGTGTTGGACTGGATGGGCCACTGGCCTGATCCAACAGGGCTTCTCTTATGTTCTTATGTGACGCAGAGTGTTGGACTGGATGGGCCACTGGCCTGATCCAACAGGGCTTCTCTTATGTTGTTATGTGATGCAGAGTGTTGGACTGGATGGGCCACTGGCCTGATCCAACAGGGCTTCTCTTATGTTGTTATGTGACGCAGAGTGTTGGACTGGATGGGCCACTGGCCTGATCCAACAGGGCTTCTCTTATGTTGTTATGTGATGCAGAGTGTTGGACTGGATGGGCCACTGGCCTGATCCAACAGGGCTTCTCTTATGTTGTTATGTGATGCAGAGTGTTGGACTGGATGGGCCACTGGCCTGATCCAACAGGGCTTCTCTTATGTTATTATGTGACGCAGAGTGTTGGACTGGAGGGGCCACTGGCCTGATCCAACAGGGCTTCTCTTATGTGACAATACTGACTTTGGTGGACCCAAGCACTGATTCAGTGTAAGGGAGCTTTGTGTTTGTGTCTTCTAGTGCAATTTTGTTCTCAGATCCTGTATTTACTTCATCAGTATATGGGATAAGGCACTTTCTCAACTGTGCTGCATAATGCAGCCTATTTATTTTGTCCTGTTGGCTCTGTTGGCTCTATCTGCGCCACCTTCATCACTTTCGGGGTGTGGATCCCCCAGTGGAGTGGTCTCCCGACTCCCTCCGCCGGCTGTTTCTGATAGCCCTGCGCCCCCTCTTTCATTTGATATGTGTCCCGTGCGGGTGCCACCCTCCCGCCGGGAGATGCCGCAAAATGAGCCCCCTTGAGGCTTATGGCGGCAGGGCTCGGGGGAAGCGAGCTAGACTGCTGTTCTTTTGAGGGGTTATAGAGTGTTTCGAGCCCGTCCCTGTGGCATCGGTCCCATCATTGTGGGGCCCAGGGGGCCGGCGCAGCGGCACGCTGAAGCAGCCTGTCGGTCACTTCCAGGTTCCTGTCCTGCATCTTGACCGGTGTTATTAGTGACAGGCTGCTTCGGCGTGCCGCTGCGCCGGCCCCCTTGGTCCCACAACGATGGGACCGATGCCACAGGGACGGGCTCGAAACACTCTATAACCCCTCAAAAGAACAGCAGTCTAGCTCGCTTCCCCCGAGCCCTGCCGCCATAAGCCTCAAGGGGGCTCATTTTGCGGCATCTCCCGGCGGGAGGGTGGCACCCGCACGGGACACATATCAAATGAAAGAGGGGGCGCAGGGCTATCAGAAACAGTCAGCGGAGGGAGTCGGGAGACCACCCCACTGGGGGATCCACACCCCGAAAGTGATGAAGGTGGCGCAGATAGAGCCAACAGAGCCAACAGGACAAAATAAATAGGCTGCATTATGCAGCACAGTTGAGAAAGTGCCTTATCCCATATACTGATGAAGTATATACAGGATTTGAGAACAAAATTGTTTCCGGCGGTGATATTTGGGGGATTTTTGGGGACGTCACAGGAAGTGCTGTGAAGTCACTTCCTGTTTCCGGCAGGTGACGCGGGGGAAATGATGTCACAGGAAGTGATGCCACTTCCTGTTTCCGGTGGCGGCATGACATCACCGGAAGTGACGTCACCGGAAGTGACGTCACTTCCTGTTTCACTTCCTGTTTCCGGCACCCCCCCCCCAGTGTCCCTGGCTGGCCTTCAGACATTATGGTCACCCTACCCCCAGGTTTGATTTTCCCCCTCCCACTCTGCATTTCCCTCCTTCCCACTTCCACCTTTTTCTTTCCTGCACAGCAAGGTTTACCCCATCACTGTAATTTCAAAACAGTTGGAAGACTCAACTTTTCTGCACATTCAAATTCAAAGCACATTTTCATTAAAATAAATCATTGCATTTTCTGAGATATGAAGCCTGACCAAGTGACAGTACAATGCAATAGCACCTGGAAATTTGCCAGCACTGGAAAAACTGAGTGAAAAGCTACAGTATCTTAACTGTTGTGTGCCTCACTGCCAGGCAAAAGAAGGGTTATGAGTGAATCATCTGAACCTGATGAACTCATCTGGCACTACCATTAAAGTCTCTTGTAATCTATGGCCACAGCCATGTAAGAGATGGAAAACAAACAGGACGGAGACTCAAAGTTAAATTGTCAAAGCATAACATGAAAGTAGAAACATCTTGTCTGAATTAGCCTTTTCTATTAATAAATTTGCCTCTAATTTTAGCATGGTTGTGTCTGCCAAGTATCAGAAATGCATTATACAAAGACAAAAGAGGTAGATATAAAAGGAGTTTATTTTGGTGAGGCTGGCACACTATACATGTTTATTAAAAAGTGCATGCCACTTGTATCAATGGGTTTTAATCACAAGTAAGTAAATATAGGTTTCCAGCATGAAAGTACAAAACAGTGGAAGGCATGTCCCAATGATTATGCTAGAAGCTCACCAGCCCAGCTTTGACACAATCCATCAGTCTCTCACAAAAATCCCAGAAAATGTCATTTTAAAATTGTCCCTGGTTTTATTAATATCTCTGGGTTTCAACCAACTTCCTGACTTTCTCCTGATTGCACTTTACCAACTTCTGATGCTCAGCATCCATCCCTGTTCTAAACTTACTATTCATTAATTTCACTTAGTGCCCACAAATCCTTGTATTGTGAGAAGGGGAGAAAAGTACTTCTCTACCTTCTCTATCCCATGCATAATTTTGTAAACCTCTATCATGCCAGCCCAAAATCATTGTTTCTCCAAGCTAAAGAGCCCTAACCTCCTTAACCGTTCATCATAGGGAAGGTGTTCCACTCCATTAATATTTTTAGTTCCCCTGTCCTGCATCTTTTCCAATGCTATGATACTTTTTCTAAGGTGTGGGGGCCAGAACTGTATACAGTATTCCAAATGAGATTGCACCATAGATTTATACAGGGCATTATGATACTGGCTGATTTGTTTTCAGTCCCCTTCATAATAATACCCATATATAGCATTTGGCTTTTTTTATGGCACTTGCCCACTGAGTCAACATGTTCAGTGAGTTATCTACCACAACTCCAAAAGCTCTCTCCTGGTCAGCTATTGTCAGTTGGGACCCCATCAACATATATAATTAGGATTTTTTTTTTTTTGCTCCAGTGTGCTTTATTTTGCATCTATCTACAATTTGCCACCCTCACACCCACTTGCTAAGCCTTGACAGATCCCTCTGGAGTGAATGAATGAATGAACTTTATTACAGTCATAGACCAATATAAAAACTATAACACATCATATAAAACCCTCCTAAAATACCTAAGATAAAATACCCTCCCAAAAAAACATAAAATACAATAAAATACATGAACATTTCCCCACCTATACAATCCAAGATAACTAAAATATAATTGAACCAATTTTAAAATTCAAGTCAGTTCCAATTTATATAAATCCTTTAAATCAGAGTATATAAAAACATTTATAAACTAAAATTCCAAGAGATCATACAAGACATGCAGTTTCTTGTTTCTTAGTATGGAACTTCACAAGATAATGGCAAAATTTGGCTATCTGTCTAGAGATAGTTGGACTTGCATCCACCAAAAGTTTCTCCAAACATGCCTCGTCCGCGTCTGCCATTGGTTTAACTACAAACGGGGAAACAAACCTATCCCTCTGTACCTGGTGGAAAGGGCATCGAAAAAACATATGAGTCATCGACTCCACCTCTCCCATAGCACAAGGACAGTGTCGGTCTTCATACGGGACTTTTCTATATTTCCCTTCTAGCACCTTTGAGGGCATGGCTGCGCATTGAGCCAACGTAAAGGCTCTTCTGTGGGCTGGTACCTCCAAATAAAAAAAGTACTTGGCCGTCCTCATAACATATTTGGTCTCAGTAGCTGCTAAAAAAGAGGGGGCCTGTTCTAGATCCCTTTGTTTCTCTATATCGCAGATTCTTTGTTTGATAATACTTTTTGCTTTGGCATAGCTCTGCGCCAAGAGGTTTTCAAGTGAGAATCCTATACTTTCTAAGTTGCTTCTGACCAATTGCAGCCACCTTGGCCTATAGGGGTCTTGAGTTATTAAAGGGAAGAGGCCTTTTTTGTTTTTATGGATCCTTAGCCATTGACATGCCGAAGATAACATAATTCTGGCCTCAATTCTCATTTGCCCAGTTTCTAAACGCAAAAGGGCATTTGACACACCTGGCGGAAGCTGCAAAACGTTACGAAGAAATTTAGATTGCACTTTCTCGAGAGCCTTCAGTTTTTTAGCCGAAATGCCCAGGTTAATACCATAGAGCAATTGTGTTAACACTTTGTATTGGAACAGTTTCAGTGCTGCCGGAACATAGAAGGCCCCCTCTCTGGAGTGCCTCACAGTCCTCCCTAGTTCTCACCCCTTGAGCAACTTAGTGTCATCTGCAGACTTAGCCACTTAACTGCTTATTAACAACTCAAAATCATTAATGAGCAAGTTAAAAAGCACTGGACCTGGTATTGAGCCCCACAGTAACCCACTGCTTACCACCTTCCACTGTGAAAACTGCCCATTTATACTCACTCTCTGCTTCCTGTTGATCAACCAGTTTTTAATCCACAAGATGACTTGTCCTCTTATCCCATGACTGCTGAATTTACTTAGTGTCCTTTGATGAAGAACTTTATCAAAAGCTATCTGAAAGTCTAGGTAAACAACATGTTTGTTCACCCCTTCAAAGAATTCTAAAAGGTCAGTGATTCCCTTACAGTAAGTGATTCCTTTCTTTAACAGCTTTTGTTCCTCATTGTGCCTACTAATTCTAACTTTAATAAGAAATTCCACCATGTTACCCGGTACTGATGTTACCCGGTATTAATGTTAGACTGACCAGCCTGTAAATTTCCTGGATCTCCTCTGGAACCTTTTATTTAAAAGATGGGGGTTACATTGACTACCTTCCAGTCCTTGGGAATGGAGGCAAATTTTAGTGATAGATTGCATATTTTTGTCAGGAAATCCACAAGTTCACATTTAAGTTCTTTCAGAACTCCTGGATGTATACCATATGGACCTGGTGATCTGTCAGTTTTTAACTTGTCCATCAATCATAGAACATCTCTCATCATCTCAATCAATTACGTGTGGGAAGGCAAAGAACTAATGCAACCAGAAATTGCCAGTTAACCCTTTTTTGCTTTTCTACAGTAGGTATATCAAGAAGGTCTCTGAGCATATACTAAAAATTCAAAAAGATTATAAATGCCCAGATTATTATTGTTTGTTCGATTTTTGACTGACAGTGGTATTCTGCCTTTCTTGCTCCACTAGTAACAATCAGGAACTCAACAATTTATTTCAAGTTCCCACACTGATTTAACTTCAGCAGGAAACTGGAAGAGGGGAATCTTTTCTTCCACAGTCATGTGGTAGAACCAATCTAAAGGTATGTAGGAAAATGTTCAAAGGCCATTTTGGAAGCTGGCCAAACTATCAGAACTGTTAGACTTTGCAGTATTTGTGCCAGTTTTTTCCAGGATCCAACTTCCTGTTGACTTTTCCTGCCAGCTGGAAATTTGGTAACAACACAGCCAAGTTGTTTATTTTGAAAAACAGAGACCATGACTGTCACTAATTAACTTTTGCCCTTTGATGTTTATAGTCATTTTATAGCCCTCTGTCACACAGATTTGAAATTCAGATATGTCATGTAATCACCATTTGGCACACATCTTGTCTTTAAAAAACAACAACAACAAAAACATACAGAGAGCCTTTCACACAGCAGGTCCCCTCTCTTACTCCCAGGAACACTGCTAGTCACAGTCCCTTTATTAATCACCTTTTACTCAGATATTTCACAGAGCCATTAAGACCCACACACTGCTTTAATCTGATGCTACCTCCATTTATTCAGATAGATAGACAGACAAACAGACAGACAGGCTTATGTGTGCTTGTGGAGGGTTAATCAGAAATGTTAACTTTTTACTTCCGGGGGAGGAAAATGCCGAGCTGAGCTGTCTCTCATAACGGGAGCAGGCTGGAACTTCTGTTCGGGGTAGTGGAAGGCAAATTAATGCATACTGCCTACTTTTCTCAGTTAGAGAATAGTCCAAGACATGCTCAGAAAACTTTAAGGAGATTTACCTTGGCTAAAAGGGAGCCCCGGAGGGGACTTCTTTGAGGCTTTGAGGGGTCGCAGGAGAAGTTGCATAGTCATCGTCTGCAGAAATGCCCAGAGTCATTTATTTGACATAAGCTTGTCAGGATCCTAACCTTCTTGGACATTGCTAAACATCTAAAGCTTTGAAAGACCAGTGAAAACTTGGATAATTGGAAGAAAAGGTACAGAAGATTATTTTTTCATTCTGAAGTTATTTATAGCTTAAAGGGACAAAGTTAAAAGGTGGGAAAAGAAAATATAGAGAGCTTGGAAGAAGAGGGAAGGAAGAGGTGAAATTTGGATTGTTATAAATATAAAAGACAGTGTTAAAAACTGCTAAAAAGTGAGAAGGAATTTATTGTTTTGTTTACTTGCGGTTTTGGAAGTAAAAGCAACATCGTCATACTGGAACAGACCTGCAGCACATCTGAGCAAGACAGGAAATACATCAAGTATCGTGAGATCTCCTTGTGATTTTGTGGTAACAAAAACAGGAAGTAGTGGAAAGAAAACCTACTCTAGGAATATATACCATTGAGAAACATCGGCGGCCATTGCTGGGAGGCTAAATTATAAACATTATTATAAAAAGAATTCGGGACAGTATAAATTGTTGGAATCAACTGAAAACAAGGTAAGAAGATAAGAACTATTGGTCATATTATTTATGTGGTCCTTGGGAATTTTTAAAAGGGAAAAGAAATTGCAAGAAGTGATAAAAAGTTGCGGCCGCCATTTTGGAAAATTTAAAAACTTTAAAAATAAATATCTGGACTTTGGGAGCTCAGAGGACAATGAAAGTGGGCTTGCCATAAAGGGCAAGTCCTACTCTTTTGAATCTGATAGTCAAAATGAAAATCGGTGAGATCTAAAATTTCGTTGTTTTTTGAAGGGTTTAAAAGTTTTAAAAATTTGTATCTTGTTCTAGGAAGCTCTGAGGAAGGTGAAACTAAGTTTATTATAAAAAGCAAGCCTTAATCTTTTGAACCTGACAATTAAATCCGAAATCTGTGAGGTTAAATTTTTTGGTGTTTTTAAATGTCTGAAGTCAAGCAGCCCCGAACAAGGGCTCTTTCATTGGAGAAGATGCAGGAACAATTGGATGCGATGGAAGCCAGAATGATGAGAGGGGTAAGAAAGATGATAGATGAATCGAAAGAAGAAATTATTGCAGAGATTAAAAAGGATATGGAAGATCTCAGAAAGGAAACTGGAGAAACATCTAATAAAGTGCAGGAAGTAGAAGGAAAAATGAAAGTATTCCACCTTGTTGAAAATTCAAGAAAAAGTGACAATCCATGACTGCAAATGGATGGAAACTCAGTTACGTCTGAGAGGAGTACCTGAAGTGGAGGATGGTGACTTGAAAGGATATATAATAAAAATAATTGCAGAATTTTTAGATGAAGATCCTGAAGAGACTAAAAATATGTATAACTATATGTACAGAGTGAATTCACTTTTTGCCAAGAAGAATAATCTACCAAGAGATGTTGTTATAAGATATATGACAAAGGAAATGGTGGGAAGGATCATGAATAAAAATTTTGAAAAGGCACTGATAGTGGGAGGCAGTAAAGTGAGAATCATGAAGGAGTTGCCAAGGCAAGTGATAAATGATAGGAGAACATATAAAAAGCTGACAGAAAAATTGAGGGACAATGGCACGAGGTTCAGATGGATTATACCTGAAGGTTTGAGCTTTGAACTCCAGGGGAAAAGAGTCATACTTACAAATGCTCAGGAGTTGCGTAGATTTTTTTGAAGAAAATAAAGAATTTGCACCATGATGGATTACAAATTATTGTCTTGGAATGTTAATGGACTAAATTCACCACAAAAAAGAAGGGCAACATTTCATTGGATTAAGAAACAAAACTGTAATATAATATGTTTGCAAGAAGTATGTATTAAACAAAAGAATTATAAATTTTTATGGAATAAACAATTGGGAGTAGAATTTTTTTCACTAGCTGAACAGAAGAAAAGAGGAGTGGTTTTATATATCAAACAAGAATTGGAGCCAAAATTAGTGTTTAAAGACAAGGATGGAAGATTTGTAGCAGTGGAGACAATATTAAATGGGGAAAAAACGTTGTTATTGGGATTGTATACGCCTAATGGTGCAAAGGATGCTTTTTTCAAAGACATTACACAACAATTTGATGAACTGACCTATGATCAAGTATTGTTAATGAGAGACTTCAATGGAACAGTTAAGAACTCATTGGATAGATCTGGAGGAAAAAAAATGATGGGAAAGAAGGGAAATTGCCAAAGTCTTTCTTTGAATTGGCTAAACAAGAAAATTTAAAAGATATATGGAGGAAATTTAATCCTGAAGTGCGGGACTATACTTTTTTTTCAGCAAGACACAAAACTTTTTCTAGAATTGACATGCTGTGGGGAACTAAAGACTTAAGTCTTATAACAAAGAAGATAGAGATTTTACCTAAAATAGGGGCTGACCATAACCCAATAATGTGGGTTACAAAATTGTCCAAGAAATTGAGAAGATGGAGACTGAATGAAGATTTGCTACAGAATAAAGAAACAGTGACATATCTAGAAAAAGAAACTAAAGACTTTTTCCAAGTGAATGATAAAGAAGATATTGATTTTCAGATGGTCTGGGATGCTTATAAAACAGTAATGAGAGGAGTGTTGATTACTTTGAATAATAAAGACAAAAGAAGAAAAAAAAAGTTGTTGGACATTCAAAATGAAATAACTAAATTAATTAAATTTTAGCTAATGATTTTATAGGAAGATTTTGGGTGGGGCTTTTAGTTAAATAGCTATTAGATTGATTGGCAGAGTAGTTTTTATAGATAGATCAGCTGGGTGGAGGAGGGTGGAGGAGAGGGCAGCTTCAACCACCCCATCGTCCTAGGTGGACATTAACAGGAGATGATTGGCCTGGGGATTCCAGTACTCCTGGGGAGGGGAAGATATGACAGTGGGACTAGGCAGAATTTTAAGGGAAGGAGACCGAGACATGACAGTGCTCGACCCCCTTCCAGCCTACGTCCCATCCTGACGGTGACAGGTAGTGGGACCAGATTAAATCACCCAGATTAAATCAATTTGTTTCAAATTATCTTTCTTTCATACAGTTTCAGGTTACTATTTTCTTATCCACAGGCTCAACCTATCATCTCCTAACTATAAAGTTCCAGATCTCTCTCTCCAGCTGATCTAACAGCTCTAGCTTCCAACCTTTCTCCCAACATTCTATCAGCTGTCTTTGGTTGTTCAAAGAGAGAGGTGGAACTGGACCTTCATCCTCACATTCCTAGAAAATTGTATTTTTTCATATTTTCCATAATTGCATATTTTCTGTGATAATCCTTGTGCCTAATAAGATTTGTCAGTAAAATCTGTATTTCTAAAAACACAGAAATGGAAAATAGGAAAGTGTTTGATAAGATATCTAAGAAAAAACTAAGACCTCAAACTAGATTTCTTCTTTAAAGCTTTTTGTTGTTGGGTTCCCCTCCCTTAAAATTATTTCCCAGTCATAAACAATGTAATATTTCCATTCCTTTTGGAAAATTATGTAAAACATAACTAAAGGAAACTGCAGAAAATACCAAGAGTACAGTAGCAGCATAAAGACTAACAAAATTTGTGTCAGGGAATGAGTTTTTCCAGATACACTAGAATGTGAGTCCATCTGTCCTTATATCTTGGCAAGTGGAGTGATTTCAGATGAAAAAGACATAGCAGGCAATGACAATAGCAATTGAATAATGATAGCAGCCATTATTGGATTAGGTGTGATATGTAAAGGTAGGCATGGAGAAATCAGCATCGGTAATGAGACAGGAAACCTAGATCTTGATTCAGCCCATGATGTTGCATTGTCTTGAGCTTTGTTATCAGTTACAATTCAGCAGTCTCTCTTTCTAATCTCCCTTTGAAATTCTTTTTAAGAGAACTGCTACTCTTAAGCCAGCAACTGAATGTCCTAGAATGTCAAAATGTTCTACCACTGTTTTTTTAATATTGTGGTTTCTATAATTATACTGAGTTTACTGCTTTTTGAAACCAACTATAAAACAGGTACACAAATAGAATGAAAAGAATAACATAGAGAAAATGTTTTAAAAGGTTTAATACCATAAAAAATAAGTACTTTAGAAAAATGTATTTATCTGGAAGTCAACTGTGTATTCTTTACTGCTTAGATGATTTGAAAGACTGATAAAAAATTATTCCTTTGAAAATAATTACATTCCAAACCAAGCAATTGAAAAAAGCCCCATGTTTCGCATAAAGTGAAATAACTTTAGTTGCCTCAATCTTTCCTTGTTGAGAAATGGAAATTTGAAGTTTTTAATTAAAAGACACAGGTAAGTTCTGAGCAGCAAATTATGCTATTGGGATAGGCATCACATATTCAAGAAGAACTGCTCAAATCTGAGGTCAGGATAAATCAGAAAGTAGATCATAGATATATTGTTGCCCGCAATCAATTGGATGTTCTGTGCCAGCATAAAATGTGTGTTCTCTGTAGAATTTTGGTAAAATGTATATTGTGAAATATGAATGCGTTGATCACTAAGCAACAATTGGCTGGCTGTAAAGACAGCAAGAAAAGACATCCACCAGATGTTCAATTAGATTTGGACCCAAAACTTCTCCGCATGGAGAAGTATAATGCTGTATGACAAGAACTCTATCAGAGGAACAAAAGAACAGGTCCAGTTCAGGGCCAAGCTGTTTTTAAGCTATGTGGGCTTGCATATTCTAACAGAACAAATTTATTGTTTCAATGGCTTAGACAAATCTAACACTTAAGCTCCAAAGGTATGCCAGATATTCCACAGCAGGTAATGAAGGAGGTTTACAGGCTTCTTTTCATATGTTGCTGCTCTAACTTAGACAGATAGTACTAACACAGGTGTCCCCCCACTTAAACTTATTGTAATAAATAAATAAATTATTTGGAAATTTGCCCTGTCCCACTCACACAAATCTCTTCCTCCAGAATTCTGTAAACGTTCAGGAGCCTGGTAGTAATGGAATGTGCCATGAGGTCACAGCTGACTTATGGTAGCCTTGTTGGGTTTTCAAGGCAAGAGACATTCAGGGGCGGTTTGCCATTGCTTACCTCAACATCACGGCCCTGAAAACCCTTGGAAGTCTCCTATCCAAATACTAGCCAGGGCTAAACCTGCTTAGCTTCCAAGATCTGATGAATAACTCTATTTCTCTTGTCTCCTATTTTTTACTCTGACTCAAGATTCCATACAGCCTGAGTATGCTCAGCCCTTATCCACTATGTGAGAAGAGGTTGTTTTCTTTTTGGTTAACTTGCAAAGTATACTTCTGCATACTTGTGAAGTCCCCCACATATGAACTAATCTCTACCTGAGGGTGGTTTGATGTTCTTGGGGTGCGGTCACACATCACATTAAAGCGGGTGTGTAGCACTCACATTTGAACCACTGAATATTGATTCGATGTGGGGCCAATCAGATGAGCATCCAAGAATGCGACTCATCCTGCTTTTGAGCGATCAGACATCCAATGCTATCACACTCTTTTCTTGGAGCATGCATGATCAGATGGTGATTCATTGAACATGTTTCATTGAACCGTTGGGAGGTGGGAAATTAAATGTTGCTTCAGAGGGGGGGAGTTCCAGGAATTAACGTTGCCGATTCAAACCAGGAGACTGCCAGGAACTACTTTCCTGGAAATTGGCAGCAACGATGATATCTGGAAATCCTCCACATTGAAAAAAAATCCCCCCCCCCCGTTCTGAATAGTGGAATAACATCCCCCACCCCCCATCCTGTGTTGATCAGGGAAGCAGATGCATCACCTCAGATTCCTGGATGATCTGGCCATGCACATGTCTGCTGGGGCTTTTAAAAAAAAAAAGTGAAAGGGGCGGATGGCAGGCACTAAACATCCCAGGGGGCAGTATCATATAAGAGCTGTCCAAACAGGAAAAACCCAAATGTTTGCCGCTTCTGTGAAAAAGGGCCAGACTTTCTGCACTATCAAATTAGCGCGGCATTGATCTGGGGAAGCCGGGATGACCCTGGATGACGCTCGATTGCCAGATGTGAATTTCTGGACAAACATATTTAATCCATCAGTGAGACAAAGCTGTGTCGCCACTAATGTTACGTCTGAATGCACCCTTGGTTTTGCAAATTGCACAAACTCTTCAGTTTCCTATTTGGTATTAAGATTCATCAGGCTTTAGTGCCGCATGGCAGACTAGTAACCCCCTGCTGAGATAAACTGTGTGCTAATACCTCTCTCTCACACACACACACACACACTTATAGCCTGTACTAATTAATCCAAAAGAATATCATCATGGTTCCCTATTCAAGATCACTAATGCTGTAGAATTCCCACTTCAGTCAAAACTATTCATTGAAAGGTTGATATGAGGGGAAATCTATCTTATTGTATCTAAGAAATTTAGACTGAGAAACCCCCTTGTCAGCCATGAATCATTCTGTGTGACCATTTGCCAGTATCTCTAATCTCAGCCTGCCCCACAGTGCTATAGTAATGATACAATTAAATGGAGATAGTGTTGCCAACTTTGGGTTGGAAAATTCCTAGAGATTTGGGTGTGGGGTTTGAGGAGGGGAAGGAGTCCAGCAGGAAAGTTCTGCCATAGAGTACAGAGCTTTCATTTCCTCCAGGGGAAGTGATTTCTGTGGAGATCAGCTGTGATTCTGGGAGAGTTTCGGGTCTCACCTGGAGGTTGACAACCCTAGGTAAAGACCATATTCACTCTCCTGAATGGAAGGAGGGAGGATGGGATAAAAAATAAACAGAAATGCAGAGCAGTAGGGTGGGTAATGGTTATTAATGGATAAATGATAATAATCAACACAGAAAACCAAAATTCTGGGATAATATATCCCTCTAGATCCTGAACCAAGAAAGACTTGCATTCAACATCCTACATAAATATAAAGATTTTCTTATTTTGCACAATACTTTCTGCTTCCTTTATAGAAGCAAAGTCTATATATGGTAATGCTATCACAAATTAAGTCCATATTGAGAGAAGAAGCACTATCTTTATAGGGCTGCATATAAATTTAATTCAGTTCATTTTTACTACCAAACACATGGATTTTCTATGGGGAGCAGTTTTGCTCTGAGTATTGCCAATTCATTTATGGCTGATTTAGAGAGTAGGATCATTTTGAATCCTGACCAGAATCCTTTTTTGGAATACGTAATGGTTCTTAAACGTTTTATTGATGACATGTATATTATTTTGTTATCGGGCAAGGTTGCAGATGATTTTCTTGAGTGGATTAACACCATCCACCCTACTGCTCACAGGTACCTACAATGCTAGGGAGATTGCTTATTTAGATGTAAAGACTTATGTAACATCTCAAAGAACTTTGGCTGTGAAATTATTCAGGAAGGAGATTGACCGAGGCTCATATTTACATTACTGGTCATGTCACCCTTTACATCTTAAAAATAACATTCCTTACGGACAGTTCCTTAGAATTAAAAGGAACTCTTCGGACTTCAGGAATTACTTAAGGGACAAAGACATGCTGACACAATTTTTTCAAGGCAGGGGCTATCCTCATGAAGTTGTGTTTTGGGCAGAGCAGAGAGCTGAGCAGACAATGAGAATGAAGCTCTTTAAGAAATTGACTACAAGCGCTCTGGAAGGGATTAGGTGTGCTTTTGATTACACACTTTTATCTAACTCCTTTTGGAGGATTGTGCTTAAGCATTGGCACTTATTGTCAGAGGTCCCTGGCTGTGATCTTGCTCCCTCTATTGGTTTGAGGAGGACTAAAATATAGGAGATTTTTTGGTCCATTCAGATCTCATGTCTCATAAAACTGTACCAAATGTAACAGGCAAGCCACAGGCATGTGGACACCACCCTCGTGGAAGATGTAGTATTTGTGGCTTAGTTCTTGAAACAAAGGTGTTTAAACCTCCTGGTTGTGATTTTTCTATCCATTTGAATTTTTTTAGCAACTGCAATAGTTCCGACGTGGTTTATGTCCTCATATGTGGAAATTGTTCAAAGATGTATGTGGGAAGCACCATCCAACCCATTAAGGTTAGGATCTTGGAATACCATGCAAGGGTTCATAACCAAGTCCCAGAAGCCGCTCTTGTGTCCCACTAAAATGAGACTTAACATTTGATTCAATCAGATTTGTAGTTATTTACAAATACAATAATAGAGACCCACATGCAGATGTTCGAAAGAGTTTCTTGAGAAAAGAGGCTTATTGGACCCCCCCCCCCGGGGGGGTCTCAATAATTCTTTAGATTTTTCCTGTTTCTTATGAGTTACAGTTCAAGCAAATGAAATTGTGACTCATTTTCTGATGATGTTGCTTTAAGTTCTGTAATAGCTGTTTCTCTTTAATTTGTACTATGATCATTTAAACTCTTTGTTTAGTATGAATTGTGAGAGCTTTCTCCACTGCTGAGACATTGTGCTGGACACTGCAAAAATCTTTATTGGTGAGTTATTAATTATTTGTTACATTGAAACATGATTTCAGTAGAATTGTATATTATTCATATTTATGTTATATATAGAAACCTTTGGTGGACTGTCCAATGCGTCCCTCCTCAATGAAGATGTGGTCTTATTGAAACATGAAGAATACACTGGCTATCCATGTTGAGAGTCTTCCAGGATGTCTGCGTATGATTTAGAATATGTTTGAGGGCTTTTCAAAGCATTGCACTAGCACTTTGTCTATGTAAACTTACCTCTAAATGCTTATGCATATTGTGAAGCTATTGTGAAAAATCTTTGTGGTCTTTAAGACCCCATATCCATAAATTATTGAGATTCATATGAATTGTGACTAAATTGTGGTTTTAGTTTACGGATTTTTTTCTTTCTACCTGTTGATTTTCCGTGATTCTCTTGACTTTTGATACTGAGCTGGCTTGTGATAAAAACTTCGAGCATCAGAATAAAATGCATGAGGAAGTAGAATTAAGCTCCCTTCACCTGCACACTCCAGTCATCATTAAAAATAGTGCACCCCCTCCCCCTCTTTCCACCAGTATGGGAGGTTTCCTTTCTGTTCTCCTTCTTAAGTGTTTCTAGCTGTGAAAGGACAGATTTTTATTAGGTGTGTCTGCTACAAAGGTATCAAAGAATATATTATAGACCCTGTCTTGTCAGATTTGGTCCTGTCTTTGACTGAAGGGGGAAATGTTTATCTCTGTTTTCAGTCTGCTATGCAGCAACTTGCTTGACTGGAAAGCCAGTTTGGTGTAGTGGTTAAGTATGCGGACTCTTATCTGGGAGAACCGGGTTTGATTCCCCACTCCTCCACTTGCACCTGCTAGCATGGCCTTGGGTCAGCCATAGCTCTGGCAGAGGTTGTCCTTGAAAGGGCAGCTGCTGTGAGAGCCCTCTCCAGCCCCACCCACCTCACAGGGTGTCTGTTGTGGGGGAGGAAGGTAAAGGAGATTGTGAGCCGCTCTGAAACTCTTCGGAGTGGAGGGCGGGATATAAATCCAATATCATCTTCTTCTTCTTTACTTCCAGAGAGAAGAAAAGCAAAACATTTCCCTTTCTTCCATGTAGTAATTGCATTTCCTTCCAATATCTGCCAAAGGATGCAAACAAAATGATAGCAACTGGCAGGGCTTTTTTTTTGTAGAAAAAGCCCAGCAGGAATTCATTTGCATATTAGACCACACCCCCTGATGCAAAGCCAGCTGGAACAGCATTCTTGCTCAAAAAAAGCCCTGGCAAGTGCCTTCAGAGAGTACATGTGCATCTGACAACCTGAACACCACTGAAAGGTGGAGAATGTAACAGCAAGCAAACAGGACCCTTTTTTTATATAGAAGAAACCCTCAGTCTCAAGACTGGCAGAAAACTAAAATGCTGCGCACAAAAATGTCTACAAAGTGATTCCTCTTGAAGATCCTCTTGCCAGGGAAGGTATCAGCTGTCACTGTCTACTCAGTGCCCTCCCCCCCACCCACAGCTGTACCCACTTTATGCAACCATGCAAAGCATATAGTGAGGCACCACAATAGCAGGCATTTCTGAAGATTTTTAGAGAGTGCTTTTAAAAAGAGAGCTGGTAATCAGATTTTTTTTTAATATTAAAGAATAAAGTTTGGGTTTTGATTAATTCCAAGATACAAATCCTCATTCTCTATCCAGAAGTTGCTGCAAAGAAACTTAACTGGTAAATCCTGAGTTCTAAGAGAGAGCAAGATTAACACTGCAATCCTAAAACACTTTCCTGGAAGTAAGCCCTACTGAAGAAGAAGAAGAAGAAGAAGAAGAAGAAGAAGAAGAAGAAGAAGAAGAAGAAGAAGAAGAAGAAGAAGAAGAAGAAGAAGAAGAAGAAGAAGAAGAAGAAGAAGAAGAAGAAGAAGAAGAAGAAGAAGAAGAAGAAGAAGAAAATATTGGATTTATATCCCGCCCTCCACTTCGAAGAGTCTCAGAGCGGTTCACGATCTCCTTTACCTTCCTCCCCCACAACAGACACCCTGTGAGGTGGGTGGGGCTTACAGCAGCTGCCCTTTCAATGACAACCTCTGCCAGGGCTATGGCTGACCCAAGGCCATGCCAGCAGGTGCAAGTGGAGGAGTGGGGAATCAAACCCGGTTCTCCCAGATAAGAGTCCACACACTTAACCACTACACCAAACTGGCTCTCCTGAATAAGCCTGAGTAGGCTTCTAAGGAAACTGTTTAGGATTGCTCATCCTTCTCACAACTTTATAAACCTCTATCATGTCCTGACCTGACTGCTTTCTTTTTAAAATCATGCATCTTGCCTGCATCAGCATAGCAAGGACCATTTCACTCTCTGTGGTTGTGACTACATGTGCAATTTTGCCTGACATAGCCAATCCTCCCTTCCAGATCAAATGGGTGCGATCAAATGCACACATCTGGCTCCCATGTCCCACTCTTCCCTACCTCACACTAAATCAACTCCCACATGGATTAAATAGCCACCAGCAAATTCTGGTGACTACCTTGGCAAAGGCAAATGGTGGGTTTCCTGGCATCTGATAGCATGGGTGTGCCATGGAAATGTATGAGTGGTGTGATGGTTACACTCTGTTTCCAGCGTGTCCTTCCCCCCAACCTCACTCTGATGTGTGATTCAGCACCCCCATAGAATGGTGCCAGGAGTACATGTGAGCTTGTCTGCTTCTGTGCATGCACAGCAGGACTTAGGAAAAAAACACCAACCCAGCCATGTGTCTGTGGTTGGGGTGTATTAGCAATGTGAATGGCCAACCAAGGGTCCGCATCACTAAGATGCTAGATTAGGAGACATTGTCTGAGACAGAAACTGCCTGAAACTCAAGTAGCTTATTTAAAGCTGAAATACCGCCACAGCAACCTAACTGTCTGACCACACCCTAGGTATTTGCAGTATCTAATCTGACCCAAGTCATTTTCTGGCATCTTTTGCCCAACCTATTCATAGTTGACTAACCTTTGCAGGGTATCGGTATGCTCAGATCAATCAAAAGCAGTGCAACACCCACCATGATGCCAGGGTCTGTTTGCAGTTTCTAAGGACACTGTTTACATTTATGTGTTACTAATACAAGAGTTTTGGTACCAGGGCAGTACAATCATACAAACAAAGTCTGAAGGGATATTGCCATGGTACAGATGATACATGACTTAAAGAGGAATCTCAACTAGATTCATGTGTAATAGAAAACAAAAGTCACAAATGTTTCCATGGAGAAACAAACAGGTAATACTCCTTTGTGGACTAAATGGTGACACAGTGTACCAGCAGAAATGGACACATGGTATTATTAGATCTAACTTGTTTGCTTACTTAACCACTCAAGCTACCATAAAGGCAGAGACATCATTCTACTAACCACAGGGAGACACACAACCTAGTCCTAAACATTGCATTGGTATATTTGCCCCAACTGCTGCAGTATCTTCTTTTATGATGCTGTGCGGCTTTTATGTTGTTGCTGATGTTGATCTGTCCCATCTTAAGCAATAATCATTTACCTAATACACAGGTGCTGTGTACCACTGGAAATATTTAAAGCATCCTAAGAAGGCCATTGATTTATTTAATTTATTTATAATCCTTATCACTGCTGCTAGAAATCACTTTTTTTCTAATCTCCTCTCTTCAATAGTCCAGGTCTGTCTGTCTGTCTGTCAAACAGATAAATGCATGGAGGGACATATTTGCTGAGTTTATCCCAAGCCCCTGCACATATGAGGTCTCATCTGTATGGGGGCCTAAGCTCTGATAAGGCAGTCTCTACCCTGCAAAACTGAATGTACAGATTGTACATAAAGAACCTATACCCAATTAAGTTAAAGGCAAAGCCAATAGCCATGGAATCCCAACAATTTAAACTGGAATGTTTTAAGTTGAATGTTGATTTTAAAATTTGTTGTATAACTCATTGTACAGACTGAGCCTGCTTCGGCGGGGAGGGCGGGATATAAATAAAATGATATTATTATTATTAACATGCATGCCACCATCCACACATTATCTGTACATAGATTAAACATCAGCACAGGACCAAAGGACAGTTATCCAGCTGGAGTGCAAATGGTCCTGGTCTTATAAAAAATGCCCTATGTACATTTGTGAATTTATTTATTTTTTTGCTATACGCAACAACCCGTCTGTGTATGCTCACATCTAGCAAAGCTTAGAATCTATGCTCTATGCTTAGAATCTTTCTTCTATATGCATATCACTTTTGTTTAATAAAATATAGTGACAATTGGAAAGTGAAACATGGGAAAATAAAATATTTAAACTAAGTCATGTATGAAAAAATGGAGAGGTAGCCTTCATGACAAACTCTAGTCTAGTGCTTTTAAATAAGTGTAACAATACTAAACATTTTTTCTTTTTCTATTCCATAAACATTCAAGAATGGGTAAATCTTATATACATTTCTTTTCTCATTAGTGAGAAATTCACAGCAAGCAATCTCTTGTTTTTATATATGTTTGTTGGGTTTTAACCCCCCCCCCCAAGAATATTATATAAGAGAAAAATCAGGATGTGGCCAAACTATTTACAAAACTTTTATTTTACAAAGTCCATATTATATTATTTTCAAACCTATCAAAGTTCATAGGTGTAGAGGACAGAAGGAACAGTGATAGCCTCTGGCCTTTCTAAGAATGTTATTAGCTCCTGTCATGGGTCCAATGAAGCCTAAGCTAGCCAGAATAAAACCTCCAGTATTCATCATGAGACACTTATCAGCAAGCATCCATATCCAAACAGACTTCCAGAGGACTGAAATGTCGCCACATGAACAGCACAAAATCAAACCAGCTGCCCAAATAAGAATTTACATCTCAGTTCTGCACATAATAGGAAAACATATTTTCGCAATTGCTCAAGCATTACCATTTTGAGCCATAGGTTGCATAGGTACCAAAAGGGCAGAATGTCTCACATTTGTGGATCCTTGCATTGTATAGAACACAGTATAACCCAGTTGCACATGCAGGATCCCATTCACCATCTTCAGTATCAAGAGGTATCTGTCTCATTTTAACCTCTCAGATCTGGAAACTGCCAGATGCCAGGCAAAAAACATCACAACAATATCTGTAATAAGGCATTACAACCTGAACTCATCACCATCAGACAACTGGCACCCTGGGAATTGAACCCTGGCCATAGGAAATTCATGAAGATAAATGTTTTTACCTGACATTCCCAGGACACACTTGAATTTATGAACTGCTTGCTGGTCAAACCACTTTGATGTGATAGAGCAAAACTGTATGGATCAAGATTTTTTTTAAAAAATCAAAACTGATGCAAGTTTGTCCCTTAAAACTGCTTCCTACAGCTTCGTTTATCTGTGCTGCTATGATACACAGTCAACATGATCTCCCCGAGTATGTTGATGTTGATTTAATGGTAATGCCTTCATTACCTCTAGCAACAGCAAATGAGCTTTTAACAACAGAGGAAATATAAATTCTTCCCTGATTGTGGTTGCCATCATTACTCTTACTACACTATATCAATTAAGCATCAAAAAGATCATTACTGTTTAAGTATTGTCAAACCTAAATACATTCAGCAGACCCAAATGATTTCAGTTGAATGAACAGCTGTCTTTTCAGTCCAGTCCTATGGACATCTACACATAAATAAGCTACACTTGTACAGGATCAGATTATAATAGTGCAATCCTATGCAGTGTTACCACAGTCTAAATTGGTTGAAACCAACAAGTTTAGATTGGAGTAAGTCTGCCACCAAATGAGAAGGGAGCACTCACTGGAGAAGACCCTGATGCTGGGAAAGACAGAAGGCAAATGAAGAAGGGGACGGCAAAAGATGTGATGGCTGGACAACATTACTGATATAACCAAAATGAATTTGAGCGGACTTTGGAGGGTGGTGGAGGACAGGAGGGCCTGGCATGACTTGGTCCATGGAGTTGCAAAGAGTTGGACTTGACTGTGCAACTGAGCAACAAAAAGGTCTGCATGACACTGCATTGCAAGCTTCATTATCTTGTTTTTATTGTTATAACATGGTTTATACCATGTCCTGTAAGCCGTCCTGAGCCTGCTTCGGCAGGGAGGGTGGGGTATAAATAAAAATTTATTATTATTATTATTCCAGCCAAACTATTTTTCCTTCACAAACTCATCTGTTCAGGCTAAATGGAACTTCCATACCCAAGGCAGTGTGCTAACTGATTAGCAGATGCTTGAATAAAACAAAGGGCATTGATGTCCTTCTTGTGAACTTTCCTCAGTTATATCCAGGCTGGTTCTGGAAACAGAGTGGAAGAGAGCCACAGGACTGCTGTTATGCTTCTATGATACATTATATTGTCAGTTGTTAATGTGGTAAAACGTAAAACTGAGAGATAAACCAGACAGTGAAGATCCATGATCAGGTATGCTATCCTCTTTAAATCTCCATTCATGGTTGCCAAGAAGAGAGGTTGATTTAGATCAGTACAGTAGTGCTGCGGACAATTATTTCATTTATACCCCATTTTTCTCCCCAAAGTAGTTGACATCATTAATGTCCCCTCTATTGTATCCTCACATCAGCCACCCTATGGTTATGCAGAGAGTTTGTGACTAGCCCAAAGTCACTTAGCAAGCCTCCATGGCAGAGTGGGATTCAAACCTGGATCTCTCACATCTTAGTCTGTCTAACTGGCATGCCAAACTTGGAAATGTCCCTCTGCCTCAGGTCTATTCTTTAAAAGATTGAGAGAGCATGATAAACTGAAGGGTTATGGGAAAAGCCAGGTGCCCCCCACTAGCCAGAAGATAGGGTTTCTAGGTTGGGAAATTTCTGGAAATTCAGGGGTAGAGCCTGGGAAAGTCAGGGCTTGGGGAGGGAAGGGACCTCAGGGATGTTATAGACTCACTTCACTCTCCAAAGCAGCCATTAGCTTCAAGGGAGCTGATTTCTGTGATCTTGAAATCAGTTGTAATTTCAGGAGATCTCCAGGCTCCACCTGGAGGTTCACAAGCTTACCGGGTGCTCATCTCCTCTGACACAGTCCAGGCAGGTGCCAAGCTCCCTCTTCCCCATCCCTGATCTCAGTGCATCTCCTGGGAGCCAGAGTCCTCTTGGCAGGCTACTGGTGCCCTGAAAAACACAGATTGGGCTTCTTTGCTGCGGCTTGGGAAAGGCTTTCCATAAGAAACAACCAGTTTAGTTCTACCCCTCTTTTGCTCTCTTGCTGTCTTACTTTAGCATAGGGTCTGCCAAACTCTGCTTTTAGTTTCATAAGACAGATACCCCAAAAGAGAACAAGTAACGTGATAAAGACAAGTAACGTGATAAAGCAATTACAGTATAACAAATCAGGGTGGTGGTTACACAGCAAGGCAAAATCAACAAAAATGGGTTTTCAACATCCTTCCATATGAAGACTGGGAATCCTGGCAGTCTTTACATGTCACTCTGTAAGGTTTATTTCAGGTTGGCAACTGGCAACTGACAGGAGTCTAGGTGGAGTGGAAACATGGAGGGGGGTACCATTAGCATGATTGTCTAATGTCACTTCCAAGAAAAACCTGGACATGACATTATGCCACTCTAGGAATTACTGGAAACTATATGTTAAAAGTTTACAATGATTCCTAGACTGGCATGATGTCACTTCTGGATTGTCACCAGAAGTTACACCATACCTTCCTGTCAACAGCAATTTTTTAAATTTATTTTTCTCCTGAGAGTCAATGGAGCAGCAGTGAGCAGCAAGCGTTGCCAGCAAGACACCTCCAACCCTAGTGGCAGACCTGGCTAGGCTAATTGCTGGTCACATCTGTACAGTTCCCTGTCAGCAGATCTCAGGGCATGACTTGCTTCTTTAAAGCTGATGTCATGAGTCATGACGCTCTAGGAATAACCAGAAACTCTATGGTAACTCTGTGTGATATGACACCATCATGCCAAGAATGGTTTTCCCCATTCATTTTCTTTGTTTACCTCCCATCGGACTACCAAATGGTGTGGGGGGGAGAGGGCTGGCGGCTGAAAGCACGGGATCTCCTGCGGGCAGGAATTCATGGGGTTCACCATTTCTTCACATACAATGGTATTCCACATGTAAATCCACTACACATTTGCTTTCTTCAGAGCATGCCACTTTCTACAAAGCAGGGTTCTCACTCCTCTTGCCTCCTTACTTCCTGTCATGAGCCCTGATGAGGAGGAGCTGGAAGGGTTAATAGACCTGGAAGAGTTGCCAGCCAGTTTCTCAGCTGAACAAACAGCAGCTGGCCCATCAATTACTCTCCAGGCACCAGTGTCAGCTGTTGATGATCAATCTCCTCCAAGCTATCCTCCTTCCATCTCAAGAGTTTGAAGCAGGCTCCAGAAAGAACTTTCAGAGCGAAGACATGAGGCACGCTGATGCTTCAGATCTCTCAGCCCTGAGTTCTAGCAGAGTCACTGCCACCCAGGGAGCAGGCTGATTGAGACTGCCATATAGCTCTCACCCAGGACCTGGTAACCTTGTGGAAGCAGCCAGCCTATTCTCTGGCTTGCATCCATGCTCCTTCCTGGTTCCTGATCCTGACCTGCTTGATTTCCTTGGCACCCTGACCTTTTGGCTTTTGGACATTGACTTCTGATTCCAGTTTGTGATTCTGCATTGGTGACTTGGCTCCTGCTTGACTTCCTGGACTTTGACCTTGGACTGGCTTTGGACTCCTGCCTGCCTGCACCCTGAGAACGTGCCTGCACCCTGAGAACGTGACACTTCCTGGGAGTCAAGCTGGCTGATGATTTTGACCGATTTCGCACTCACCTTACTCTGCCCTCACATCCATCTTCTCCATGCAGTGTCCTCCCAATTACTCACTATTTGTGCCGGGGCTACAGCAAACATTGCGGTTTTCATACAGCAACAGAAACTGGCTCTACTTCCAAATTTCTAGGAATTTACTTGTTTAGAGTTGGGAATCCTATTATCTTCTTCATCCAGCTTAGATACATTGGCTCATGGAGCACCCAGTTCCAAGTGCTCAGCTTTGGCATTGCTGCTCAGGGCATGCCCAGGTTCATGTTTGCATGCAGTGGTTCAGGGCACATTCAGGTCCATGCTAACTCAGCTCTGGTGTCCTTTGGAAAAGGAGAGAAAGGGAGACAAAAGAACTGCTTCAAATCATTTCTATTGAGAAGCACTGGCTCTTTATAAGCATTGGAAATGAGAGGGAAAGAAAACACTTGAAATCAAACCACAAAGATGGGTTGGCATAATAAGGACTTTGGGTACTGCATTATTGACTAATCAAACTTATCAGGCTAAGCAAAATATTGGGTAGTTTTGAATCATATCCTAATATAATTATTTTTGCTTAGTATTCTTTATAAACCCTCCTAAGTGTCACTGGCCCAGGCTAGCCTGATCTTGTTAGATCTCAGAAGATAAGCAGGGTCAGCCCTGGTTAATGTTTGGATGGGAAACCACCGAGGAAGTCCAGAGCTGCCACACAAAGGCAGGCAATGGCAAACCACCTCTAAATGTCTCTTGCCTTGAAACCCCCAGAGTCATGATAAGTCAGCTGTGACTTGATGGCACTTTCCAACCACAATGTTTCATGTTTATCATGTGATCATTTTAAAATATGTGCTGATATTCACAAAGAAAAACTTTGCTTGAACAATTTTCTTGACTTCCAAAGGATGTATCCAATTAAGATAGATTTAAAATAGAAATAATTACTAAGATTCTCATTTTTCAGCAGACATCTGTTTCAGCCATCTCCAGTTCTCCACCTGCACTTGGAAATGATGCATAATAAACATTGCTAATTTGGGCATCATGCTTTTTGTAGCCTACATCAATAAAAACCCTAGAATTAGGTGTCGCTTCAGCTGTGCATAATTAACAACCAGTTTCATTGCATTCTTTTTATCACACATTACCACCAACTTGATTCTTTAGACCCATTTACATAGACAGCCCCAAGTCAGATATTCAAAAGACATACCACGTGTTCACCTGCAGGAGTGTGTTCTCAGCAAGTAAGGGTGAGAAGGAGTTTGGTAACTGAGACCTACATACAGTCTTTGTTACATACTATTATACTAAGAGCTAGATTTATCAAAAATAGTTTGCAAAGATCTCAGTATCAAAGAACCAATAGAATATTCCAGGAGTCTCTTCTGCATCAGTTTGGGAAGGGAATGAAGATGAATGCAGGTTAGAGGGCCTCCTATTCCCAAGATGGTGGGCAAACACAAACAACAAATATAATATATGAACACAGGGGTTGGACTAGATGACCCTGGAGATCCCTTCCAACTCTATGATTCTACAAAAGCTTTGTTTGTGAGCTATGCAGAAAAATGTCAGTAACACCCAGCAGTAACAGCAACTAACCCATCCAAGCCGTCCTGAGTCTGCTTCGCGGGGAGGGCGGGATATAAATTGAATAAAATAAATATAATAAAGTTAAAAAAGAAGATTTAACAACGTGCCTACTAGAGCCATTTCCCATATCTTCCCCATCTTATTCTTGGTCCTATAAAGCTAGGTTGAAGTTTCTATTGTCTGTTTCTCTCTGATGAAAAAGAAAGGCCATTGAACATACATGGTCAGTATTGGACATCAAGGTCAGTATTGTCTATCCTATCTGGTAGTGGGCTATCCAGAGGATGTTCAAGTTTTTAGAGTCTTCCATATAATGAACAACCTTATTCTTTTAACTGGAGATGTTGCAGATTGAACCTGAGACCTTCTGCTACTGAGCCAGATGCCCTCCCTTAGAGTTCTATTTTATACAATGACTCCTTTTATACAGTGTAGCTAAAACCTAGTATAGAAACCACATATAAGACTTTCAATGCACAGGGCTTTTTTTAAAAAAAAGCAGGAACACACAGGAACGCAGTTCAGTTGGCTTGGTGTCGGGGTTTGTGGCCTAATATGCAAATGAATTCTTGCTGGGCTTTTTCTACAAAAAAACCCCTGACAATGCATACAGTGTGGAGTTAGTAATGTATCATCAGAGGCTCAGTTTCCTTTTCATACAAGCAGTCACAGCCTTTCTTAGTCTGCAGTCACCTGGGAAAACATTTATGCCAAGGCAACTGAATATGCAACAGTTCCAGTGGTTGCATATGGATACTACCCAATTCAAAGTAAAATCTTACTTATGGGAAATAACAGATTCAAGGAAAAGTGAAGCCTTCCTGTGTGTAAGGGAAAATGTACAAAGCTACTTTGCTGGTTTTAGCCTTATGAAAATTGTACACAGTATTCAAGTGAGAGTTTTAAACCTTGTCTCTCAAAATGGCATTGCTCTTATTTTTAGATATTTGGAAACCTTTTATACTTATCTGTAGATTTGCCACCACTATTGTTATTAAATGATATTAATACTCAAAACGCCTCCCTAATTTTTCTATGAATCTCTACTTCAGACTGATTTGTTGGAAGTAGAGGTCACATATAGTCATACCCACCACTCCATAAAAACCATTTCGCCAAGATATCATCCACATGGGTATAGTGCGTGTGTCGAAATCACTTGCATGGTCCTGTCGTGGGTATCTTTCCTAGCTGATCAACACCTGCCACAAATTCAACTGGCGAGGCCTAGCCTGAATTTGGAAAAGTTATATGTGTTGAATTCCTACATGCCATGAAGATATTTAAACCACCAGAATCCTATTAGAATAAAAAGACAGCAAGCTTATAAATATGGTCTATTATCATCATACCATCAGCCATGAATGGCCTCTTGGTGATGCCTTGTATTATCTATGGCATTGCAACGATTCTAAAACTCTTAAACTGTATTTTCCCAAAGGTTCAGTAAAGTCTAGGTCACATTCCAGAAACTATAACAGACTTGATTATTCAGAAAAACATTTTGTGACTTCTGTTAATCAAAGATTTTTTGAATGGTCCTTTTAATGGAAACCCTTGAAGAAATGTTTCAAACTGTTTTATCACCTAATGTTTTTTTAATACTGTCAGACATCTTGAAACTTTGAAGTAGATCAAGGCCCGGAATGAAGAGTGAAAAAAAGAAAAGCATATTTTAAATACCCAGATATAACACTCCCAGCCACAAGTGCAAATCCTGTCATCTGCTATAATTATATTACATTTTTCTAGATGCACATAATCTGGTCAAAAGCATGCTTTTAAAAAGCTAAACATTCAGTTCCCTTATCATAGCTGCCTAAAAGAGTTGCTGTTTGGTTTTGCTGTTTTAATCCCTGCACTAGAATTGTTGGCTCACTCAAAACAGAAGCAAGTATTCCACCTGCTGGAGAAAGACAGTAGTGAACTTCCTTCACAGGAAACAGATGTAGCCAGTATCTACAATCTACACAATGACAAAACAAAAAAGGAAAATCAAGGCCTCCCTGTCTGGATCTGCTGCTAAGTAAATAAATAAAGTGAGGGTATGCAACCATTTGATTAACCATTTGACATGAGACGTCTGTGCATTTATCATAAATGTTCTATGTCCCTAAGACATTGTGGCTGGCATTTATCCCACAGGTTTTGCAAAACCGTGTTTGGAAGGGGGAAAGTCAAGGCATTAAAATGGCAGCATTAAAAAACACCTCCAGATTTCTGGACCCTGACCAAGAGCCACCCCCGGCTGAACAGAAGCACATCACAGAAACCATTCTGTCCACATGTTCTTGATAGACAGCCTTTTGGTCTGGGGCTGGATATTCTTTACATTGCAGCATTTCATTTGTGCTCAGAATACAGAGCCCACTTAGCATTTAAAATAAATAGCACAAATCTGAATGACTGTAAGCTATTGTTTATTTATTCAATTTAAAACATTTCTATGCCTACCTTTTCTCTTGACTTGTTCAGAATGTGGGCTCTTTGGACATTGCTTCCTACCCTGCCCAATCAAATCCAGTTTTCTGACGTAATCAGGTGGCCTAAGTTCATTGGCTGTGCAATGAAGTGGCATCATTATGTTACCTCTGTGATCCCTGATCACTAGAGAAAGAAGTTTAGCACACACATGTACAAAGTGCCTGACCCTCCGTGAATCAATTACTGAGTACCATGGCACATCTACCTCCCCTCAGTGTTATATGAAATCAGCCAATCATCTGCCTCCACCCACACAGAGAATAGAACAAGGGAAGGAACAAAAACACACTCTAGTGTACTGAGAGGAACCCTACAGTGATGACTGCTCAAGGAATTCTGTAGATGTGGTTTCAAATCCTCTCTTACAAAAGCCTGCCTTTTTAACAGCAGATGCACAAGGAGAAGGGCATGGACAGCTGCATAGCTTATTTGGCAGTGGAAAGCCTTTCCAGTAAGTCCCTGCAGGAGTTATCCTGAAGAGCAGCTTTTTCTGCAAGGTGAAGACAACATAGACTCCATGGCAGCAACAAGAAAACACAGAATTGCATAATCACGGAGGCATTTCTTGTCATCTGTACAACAGCTCATTGAGAAAACATACAAAGAAAAGCTGTCAAAATGCTTGAATTTCACTGGGGGGGGGGACTGTAGAGAAAGGGTAAGCTCATAACAAGTTTATGAGCAGCGAAAAGGAAGAGGAGACAGACTAGAACTCACATTTCACGCACTGAAGAGCAGTTTTCTAACCACATGGTCAACGAGGCATATGAAAAAATCTTCCACTTGCCATAGTGTCAAAATTATACACAAACACAGAGAGAAAGAGAGAGTAAAAAAGACTCTGTGCAACAGCACACAGGCTAAACGTATCTCTGGGTCAAACTGTCTGTGTGGTGCCAAAAAAACCTTGAGAAGACTGAGGAAGGAGTTTGAAAACTGTACTGACAGACAGCAGAATCACAGGTAGAGATGTCACTCTCACTGCATGCCCATGAGAGGGGCAACTGTGCTGGTAAAGCAACTGTCTGATAAGCAACCTGCAAGAGTGCAGGCATCAGGCTACAAGAGAGCTGACAACCACACAATAAAGCAGTTTATGCACACTGGTTCCTACAGTTTCTGGTAAGGCTGCAGGCTCAGCACACAGTTGGCACTACACTGTGAATGTGGTCCATCCCCTGTGGGGGAGCTTCCATGAAAGAGCCAGGAGAAACAAAAACACATGCCAGCATGAGGGAGTTTGGAATGCTTCTCCAGTGTGCCCAATAAGGGGCAATAAGAGTGCTATAAAACTAATTGATTTAGCCACCTATCCGGAGAAATTCCCCAAAACATTATAAGGCAACATGCCTTCCAGTCCTATGAGAAAATGGTTATGTGAAAAAGGTTCATCCAACGGCAGTGACACCTTTCTAATAAAGTCATGTTTGGAAAGGATGAAGACCAAATCTGGAAAAACTCAACCCCAAGATTATAATGCATTTCTACGCCCCTAAATCAATACTGTTGGATCTTCTTAAATTGTCTGTATTCTTATATAATGGCTCATATCTTCATTGCACATGATTCACAGAACACATTGCTGTTGTTTTGCTGTACTTCCTGTCAGCAAAATACACAACAGTGAAACCTCCTTTTATGCATTTTTCTCACAGATTAAGTGAACTTTGAATAGATTGCTTTCTTTCAATGCTGACAGTTCAAATTGCCCATACACTTACAAACATCTATTTTTAACACAAAATTTATTTTAAAATGTCCCGCGTCTGATGCTAATTTAGAACCATGCTGTGAATTTTATAGAACACTATTTCCTTTAATAAAGGATGTTCGCAGCTTATCAGTCGTCTCAGGGGCAGACTAGGGTCATAAAGCTAGGAAGCTAAGACAGGTGGGCTGCCAGAAGATTGAAGAGTAGGTTTTCATTGTACCAGAGCTCATAAATTAACATTCCCTAGTCTGTTTCTTTAACATTGGAATGTATACTAAATGAGAATAATACACATAGGTTCCCACAATTAAACTTTCATTTAATAAAAAACAAAGGTCATTTTTTTTAAAAAAAAAAAAATCAAGATTGTTATAGGTTTGTGGGTTTGGGTTTTTTGCCATCAAGTCACAGCTGACTTATGGTGACCCCATGGGATTTTCAAGGCAAGAGACATTCAGATGTGGTTTGCCATTGCCTCCCTCCATATCACAATGCTAGTTTCCTTGTTGGTTTCCCTCCAAGTACTGACCAAGGTTGACCCTACTTAGCTTTTGAGAACTGATGAGACCAGGCTAGCCTGGGCTATCTAGGTAAGGTGAAAGATTTATGTGATCTGAAGAGAAACTAGGGCTCTCCAGGTAAGGCCTCATTATGTTTACCCTCTTATTCCCCCCCCCTCGCCATACCTGTCAACTATTTCTAGTTCATTTATCTTATAATGATACAGAACTATCGTTCTTAGTTCTATGATCAACTTCAATATCATGTTGGAGAACTGGATCCAGCTTTGTGAACGCGAAGAATTAACAGAACAGAAGTGGGCCTTCCCTGCTTTCCTTGTCAGCTCCCAAGTGCCCTGAAAAGCTATAATCCAGGAATTAGAACAAGCTTTTGAATAAAGTGTCATGTGATATTGCATGCAGCAACTGCCAGTAGAAAGGAGCATACTGCCAAATCACCCCTCCTCCCACTCGTGCAAGCAGATCGTGCTGGTGTTGTTGAAACCACACATTAGACAAGGTAAACCTTGGTCTGATCCAGCAGAGAAATCTTAAATAGGGCTGTTCTGAATCCTACTCAGGCCTATTCAGTAGGAATTGTTCCCAGGAAAGTGTTCTTAGGATTTCACTGATTTATTAGTTATTTCTTGATTGCTAAGATATCCTGAGTTGGCACTCTTGTGCAAATTTAGAGAATACCTGTGATCCAAATTGATGAAAAAATAAGTCAACTACACAAAACTGAAAAAAGTCCTTTTGTACAAGAAGCCTATGGCAAGCCTTGATTTCCATTCTATTAATATGTTTTCTCCAAATGGCAGCAAGAAGAGCTCGCCTTCTCATTTCGCCTGCATCTCACTGTTCTTCCCCTAAACCCTGCTCCTGGGAACTGACTCTCAGGAAGAGCACATAATGTAATATGGAACTGGGTCTGCAATGGGAGGAGGGAATCTGCAGAAACCCATCTTTTCCACCACTGGAAGACAACTTGGGATCCTACCAAAAATAATGGTAAAACTCCCACTTTTGAATCAAGTGGAATTTGTCAAGAACCTTCATTTACTACACAAGGATTTTTGAAAACAAGGGACCTATGCATTTTAATATCAAGAAGTCATAAGATTTTTTGTCCATGTTAACTGTATGTTATTTAATGCCCTTCCCGAAAACTTAAATGGACACATTTAATATCCAATGCCATAATCCTAACATTTCTATGGTTTGATCCACAAATTACTTAAACTTGCTAATTTACCCATATTGACTTTAATGTGAATAAACTGACTCAGAACTTATTGCTCTGTGTAACTCAGACAGAATTTGGAAAGCTTTCCCTGTTCTAACATGTTTATATGTTTCTAACATGAATATATGTTTGATTATAACTGAGGGATAGTTTGTGATAAAATAATAATTAATTATATTTTATTCTTAATGAATTTACTTGAAATAAAGTTCCAGGACCTCAGTAGAACTGAAGTCAATTTAAGTGTGTTTTGGACTGGGACACCAATCAACAAAGAAACAGTTTCTGCTTTTTAGGTGGCATTTATTGATGACAGAAAGGAGTGAGCAGGTCCTCAGTGATGGAAAATGACTTTTATGATGGGAGCATTTATTTGAGCATAACTAAACAAGATAAATATCTGAAATTCAGGCTGCCACTCATTCAGGAAAGGCCAAGAACTCCTCCCTATTCTAACACAGGAGTAATCATTCATGTAAGAACATTTATGTCACTGGTTTTATGAACTTTTATCTTCATTTAATTTTCTGTATTGGACATTTCCCCCAACAACATGCTTATCTAATTGCTTTTCTTATAGCATTGCTTTTAAACAATTACAGTTTGTCACTAATTATGCCCTAAGGATGGATAAGCTTGTCCTCTGACAATCAGTAATCTCTAACATAATCTTGAGTGGTATTTTAGCTTTGGAACCTGTCAACCCTTGAGCTATCAGCAACTCCTCTGGTTGCTCAATTTACACCTGCTGAGATGGGATCAGCTAACTTCAGTTTGAATAAAGATTCTACTGGGATAATAGGCTAAAGTTGCTTACATGTTATGGCTAAAGTCATCATGGGTGGCCTCAGGAAGTAGGTGGAGCTTCCCCCCCCCCCCCCAGTAATATGTAATTTTCCTTTAATATATTTTCACTTATTTATGAAAAAAGGCTCTAAAGATACCATGTCTGTAAAGGCAAGAGAAAAGAACCATCAAGATTATGCATCAGTGGCAGCCCCAAGTATGCCTAGTTCCATTTACTGTGGCACTGAAGAGACATAATACTTTTCAGTCCCATGGTGTTGTGAAGAAGAAGAAGAATTGCAGATTTATATCCTGCCCTTCTCTTTGTATCAGAGACTCAGAGCGGCTTATAGGGTGCAGTCACACTCACCATTAAATCCATCTGCAACGCACCTCTATTATAATCCACACAACCAATTTCCCGATCAGACAACAGCCGGGCTCCCATTCTATCCCATGTGGGTCCCATTGCTGGTCGATCAGAGTGCTCTACTGGACCTTGTTTCATGAGACGTCAATCTGCATTAGCGCAGGTGCAATGATGCCCGCTATCTGCACTATCGAGCAGATCCAGTGTCTCCTCCCTTCTCCACGAGAGACCTCACATACCCACCATGACCTCATGCTTGAAGGCAGGGATGTGGATCGCTTTTAAATGGGTCAGATCACTAACAGTTTTGCTAGTCTGTTGGCACTACTTTTCCAGCACGAGCACTACGCGTGCAGAAAAAAACCCAGGGATTCAAATCAGTTCACATCTAGTTCACATCTAGTTTCAAAAGTGAGTTTTGTTTCTGGACATAGGAGTGGGTAAATGATTTATCGAGCCAACATTCGTTCACTCATTCATTCGTTCACTCATTCACTGGCACAGTGATATCACTTGCAGGGGGCTTTGGATGGGAAGTGGTGGTGCACTTCCGACAAGTCACCAACGATGGAGCGTTCAAACAGAGAAATTCCGCTCAGGAATCGTCAGTATCAAATTAATCTGCGCCCTAGTCGTCTCAACGCGGGACTCGAACAAGCTAACCACCATTCGCAGATGCTGACATTTGGACAACCGCTTAAAATCTGACATGCTTCCGGACTTCACTCATGCCTGTAGCGGGATTTTATGAACATCTGACCTCACCCATAATCTCCTATATCTTCTCCCACCACAACAGACACCCTGTGAGGTGGGTGGGGCTGAGAGGGCTCTCACAGCAGCTGCCCTTTCAAGGACAACTCCTACGAGAGCTATGGCTGACCCAAGACCATTCCAGCAGCTGTAAGTGGAGGAGTGGGGAATCAAACTCGGTTCTCCCAGATAAGAGTCCGTACACTTAACCACTACACCAAACTGGCTCTTTAGTCAGGTCTTCCATTTGTTCTAGCATAAACTATGAATAAATAAATCATAAGAGGACGGTAGGAAAGAAAAGACTCTTCTTAATGAAAAAAGTTCAGTTAGATGGCTCTTTATGGTTCTTTATGTGCCAGTGGAATCAATGGAGTTTTATTCTTTGATATGGGGGGATAATGATGTAAGATATTAAACACAACAAGAGACCCCACCTTTAGAGATGTGTATTCATTGCAAAAAGATGAGATGCAATACAGACAGGGTTTGTTTTGGCTGGGAATGGGTCTTAACATTCTTAACTTTAATGTTTTTATCAGTTATGAATTATGATAATTGCATATATACATACACATGTAAAATTATGTAACTGTATGCATATACCATAGAAAAGAGCACTATTGTTTTGTTTTTTTGGAATGTAAGCTTTGCTTTTTTTAATTTATCTTGGTTCAGAGTTAAATTGTTTAGCACAAAAGAAAGAGAATTTGTGGTTTGCAGCCGGCAGTGAAGCTGCTAGGCTGCATGGACATGATTTGCCTCCCAGGAAGGGAAGGGAGGATCGTCGGCCCGTTTGGGCTCATGTTGAAAGGGGGCAGGGCTTGGCCACTGTAATGGATGAGCACCCGTCCCCCAGCTTCAGTCCACAGTGAAGATCAGTGGGAGCGTGTTCGGGCACTCCTGGCTGGCGTGGGCATGTTGGTTTCCAGCATGTTGGTTTCAGGACGCTTATCAGCGATCGGATCGCTGATAAGCGGGGGAAGGAGCGGCACGTCGGTCGTTGGAGGGCTGGGGCTTACCTAGCCTGGGTCTTGTATTTGTTATAACTTGTGGTTATCGCCCCCTCCTGCCCCCCCCCCCCGGTTTGCACGGGGGGTTGTGGTGGGCTGTTCAAAGGGTTTGAGAAGGGAGGTTGGTGTGGGGGCTTTCCTGGTATGGATGGTTTGGGAGGAGAGTCAGCCATATTGTGTTCCCACATTGTGCTTTCTCTTCTTGGTGTGGGACGGTGGCCATTTTCAGTTCCCTTCTTCTTGGTGGGACGGCGGCCATTTTACGTAGATTCTGAGGGGAGGCAATTTTGTGGGCTGCTCTGGGGTGAGACAGCTTTTCATAAGGTGGCAATTCGTAGTGGTGTCTGGGGCTGCTTCTTTAGTGGTGTGAGGTGGTCTTTTGGGGGGTGAATTCTTGAAGGCCTGGTGTGCCTTTATTGGCCTTGGGTGCAAAGATGTTGGGCAGGAAGGGGTCTGGAAAATCTAAAGGCAAGCAACCTGCGCCTAAGACCTCTAAGGCCCCACCAAAAAGACCTCCACCACATGCATCTTCTTCCGACGAGAAGGGCAAAGATGAAGTCAATGCGGCGATTTCACAAAGGTTGCGGGTGCTTGAGGAATCATCAGGTATTCTGCCCTCGGAGAGTGTAGGTATGGGAAAGGCGTCAAAAAGGGCACTGCAGGCAAATTTGTTAACCAGGTTGTCTATTCTTGAGGACAGGTCTGGTGGAAGCATCGCTGGCACTGCCGTGGGTCTCGGCGTTTCTGATGTGGGAGCAGGGCCATCGTTGGGAGCGGCTGGGCCCGGGTCGACGTTGGTGCCTATTGGATCGGCAGGTAAGGTTGGGGACTTTTCACAGGCTTATCCTGGGCTGGCCTGGCCTTGGGGTCCATGGGAACAGGCCGCACCAGCTGCACCTGGTGGGGCCACTGGGAGTTCTGGTTTTTCTCCCTCCACAGGTATTGGCTCACAGCCAAGTTGGTCTTGGCTGCTTGGTCAGGGTGGCCCTTATGGAGTTTGGCCAGGTGTGGGGCAGCAGGGTTTTGCAGGTCCCTTTATGGGCAGTTGGGGCGTCCCTTCTCCTTACAGGGCATCCCCTTTTACCACCTTGCCATTTGGGGATGTAGCACTACCGTTGGGGGATCATTTACTGCCCGCAACTAAGGATAAGATCCTAAAGAGTGGGTATGTAGATATTTTTCCCTCCTGTTCCAGGATTTGGAGAAGAAGGATAAGGAGGACCTGGATGACAAGGAGAAAGAAAAATTGAAGAAGTGCAAGGTGGAGCGGACTTAGGCCAATTGGCTGCCAGGGTTTTTTATCTATACTGGAGTGACTACACATGCCTAGCCTTGGAGGGCAGCTGCCCTTATCCAATACATGGATGTAATTTATAAAGGGTACACTATATTTAGTGGGCCTGCCTGGATTCATTATGATGAGGAATTCAGGATGAGGGCTGCATTGTACCCTTCCCTTCAGTGGGATCGCATTCACCAGCAGCTGTGGCTACAAGTCATGTCTCCTGCGACCGCAAAATTTGGGCGACCGCTCCGATAGCGGTCATTTGATGGCCAGGTTGGCGGCAACCTCTTCAGTTTTGGCAGCCTCTTCCCGCAGTTCAGCAGGGCTGGCAGTTCAACCCCACCTGTTTTGTTGGGAGTTCGGTTCTTAGGAAGTGTGTAGCTGAAAAGCTTGTCAGTTCAAGCATGAATGCCCCATGTGTGGCGGCTCTCACTCCTTCAGTAACTGCCCAAAAGCCCAGCTGCATAATAATCAGAAGAAACCAGGAGATGGGGGAAGTACTATCAAGCTAGAAAAGGGGCCCAGTCTGATAAAGGTGGGACCTTTTGAACACTGGCTGTCCAGGTATCTGAGAAAGGTTGATAGCGTTTACCTGCTAAAAGGTTTTAAGTTCGGATTTAGGATTCCTTTTCAGGGGCCCCGGGTTCCATTTATGTCTGGGAATCTTAGTTCTGTTAAAGGTTTAGAGCAGGTAGTCAAGGATAGGATTGCCAAGGAGTTGGTTGAGGGCAGGATTTTGGGCCCATTTCCCAATCCCCCTGTGCCTAACCTTAGGGTTTCCCCCTTGGGCGTGGTGTCTAAAAAGGCGCCTGGGGAATTTCGTTTGATTCACCATCTATCCTTCCCCAAAAGGAGTCTGTTAATGATGGGATTCCCGAGCATTTATGCTCTGTTAGGTATGCCAGCTTCGATCAGGCCATAGCCGTGGTTCGACGCTGTGGTGAGGGGGTGGAATTGGCAAAATGCAATATTAAATCTGCATTTCGCCTGTTACCCGTTCATCCTGCTGATTTTGAGCACTTGGGATTTTCTTTTGGGGGTCAATTTTTCATGGGCAGAGCATTGCCAATGGGCTGCTCTGTATCGTGTGCAGCTTTTGAGTGTTTCAGCACATTCTTGGAATGGGCTGTTCGCGAAAAAGTGGGTTTGCAGGATGTCGTTCATTATTTGGATGACTACTCTTTGTGCGTCCTGCAGGGGCTGGGCATTGTGCATGGCTGTTGTCTGGCTTTATTGAGCTGGCTGCAGAAATTGGGGTTCCATTGGCTCAGGAAAAAATGGAGGGTCCGGCCCAGAAACTGATCTTTTTGAGGATTGAGCTCAATACCCTGGCACAAATGTCCAGGATACCTTTCCAAAAAATTGTAGATTTAAGGAATAGGATTCATTCCTTTCTTCTTAAACAGAAGGTCACTTTGACTGAGTTACAGCAGCTGCTCGGGCATCTCAACTTTGCTTGCAAAGTGATTGCCCTGGGGCGAGCCTTTCTTCGTAGGCTATGTGAAGCTATGGCAGGACTACGCTTGCCTCAACATAGAACACAGGTTAGCAGCAGCATGAGGGAAGATTTGAGGGTTTGGCAAGAATTTTTAGAGTCTTTTAATGGATCTCCTTTTGGAGAGACGACATGAGGCTTGAAGCTGAGCTCCAGGTCATGTTTGAGGCTGCTGGGTCTTTAGGTTTTGGAGTTTATTTCAATGGACACTGGTGCGCGGATAGTTGGCCAGGTAGGTGTGAACTGGGATCTTACGTTTCTCGAGTTCTTTCCCATTCTTGTTGCAGTTTGGCTGTGGGGAAACTACATGGCCAATTGCACAGTTCATTTTTGGTGTGATAACATGCTGGTAGTCCACGTCATTAATTCCCTTTCATTCAAATCTTAGCGGGTTATGAGGTTGGTGAGGGTCTGCGGCTTAACATATTGTTTTTAGCCAAGCATGTGCCTGGTGAACAATGGGGTGGCTAACGCTCTCTCTCATAAACAGATAGAGAGGTTTCGTCAGCTGGCCCCAGATGCCGATTGAGAGACGGTGCCCATGCCCCAGGAGCTATGGCCGATTGGAAAGCCGAGGCCTGCAGAGCGATAGGCCTAGCCATTGCGCCTAGCACCAGGAAGTCTTACGAACGTGCTGTGTGGCAGTTTGAGGACTTTAGGGCTGAGGTAGGGTATCACATTGTTTGGCCCCTCCTGGTGGAGCAGTTGCTCCACTACTGTGTTTCCCTAAGAGGTAAGGGACTGGCCGTGCAATCCATTAGGGGGCACCTGTCTGCGTTGGCTTTTGTTAGCAAGGTGCTGGGTTATAAAGAGGAAACAGCTGATTTTCATCTTAGAAAGTTGCTGGAGGGATGGTCCAGAGAGGCTGAACCTAGGTCTGACACATGCAAGCCTATTTCCCCTCTGATTCTTAGGGGCCTGAACGGGGTTTGGGGCGCAGTGTGTGCATCTTATTTTGAGGACAGGTCTGGTGGAAGCATCGCTGGCACTGCCGTGGGTCTCGGCGCTTCTGATGTGGGAGCAGGGCCATCATTGGGAGCGGCTGGGCCCGGGCCTGCTGCCTCTGTTATTCCAGGGGATTAGGGGCCCGCCTCCTCAGGTTTTAATCATTCACCTGGGTGGGAATGATCTTGGGCTGGTAAAAGGCAAGGCATTAGTCTTGCGGGCCCGTGAAGATCTCCGGTTTATTTAAGAGAGATGGCCTGGGACCGCCATAGTTTGGTCGGCCATGATTCCTCGTTTTGTTTGGCGTAGTGCCTGGGACCATGCAGGTTTAGAGAGGGCCTGCTGTAAAGCCAACAAAGAAATTAGGAAGGAATTGGAAGAGGGGTTGGGCCACTATCTGCCCCATCCGGATATTTCAACAAAATTTCCTGACCTCTACAGGGGTGTTGGGGTGCATCTCTCTGAAAAGGGTAGTATGCTTTTCTTGAGAGATCTCTGGCAAGGGCTGTGGGTGGCCTTGGGCCTCCCGGTGGGTGCTAAGTCCTAAGTAGAGACTTGGCCTTAGTAGTGGCAGGTTTTACTGGGTTTATGGTACTATGTGGCTAGGGGAGGACCGTGAAGCATCCCCCTTTTGGGGGGTTAGGGGTCTGGCAGGATCAACCTTGGGGTTTGATGACCCGGGGTGGGAGAATGCAGACCGTCCTGGAGGCTTGACTAGAGGGTGCCTTCCATTGAGACATGCATCTGGTGGGTGGGCCCTCTGGGGCAGGCATCCTTGCTGGGCTGGCCTGGCGGGAGCTGTGTCACACGGCTCCGGCTGGGGGGCTGGGTCTCTCGCCCATGAATGGCAGGGGAGTGGGTCTGTTGAGATCACTAGCCCTGACCAGGCCGCAGTTAAGGGTGCCCTTGCCGTGTTTACAAGGATATGTTTAATAAAGTGGCCCATAGTTTTACCAACATCTTGTGTCTGACTCTTCATTCTGACTTGGGTGGAAAACACATACAGGAGACATCTTTTTAAAAATACAAATGTAAAGGTATTTGTAAGAAAACATTATTAGCTAGGACTTAAAGAACCATTCAGTAAGTAACATTTTATAGTGATGTCACTACACAACTAAATACATCATATAATGTGTTGCATGGTTCATTTTTTAACATACATAGTATATGAGGATTTGTTCACTATTGCAATTTGCACTATTGCAAATTAACTATATAATGTTGGATAATAAGATTGCCTAATGAGCAATTAACTATATAATGTTATATAACAAGATTGCCACGTGTGAAAACACGTGTTATAAATCTTGGGGGAAACCTTTATAAAAGTTTTGTCTCCTTTCTCACTGGTTAGGCAAGATCCACTTTCCTACTTTGAGAGACAAGCAAGTTATCAGGGCTATGTCTATATACAAAGGATTAAGTGTGTTCCATGGCACTGCTCTTCCACAATGTAAGAAGAAAGGCCAATTTCTCAGCACTATGCTTTTTCTTAACCCAGAAGAATCACTGAAAATCTTCATTTTACAAATGTGAATTACTGAACTCTGGAATGTATGAATGATTCATCCATCCATAGTAATTTCATCTGATAGCTTTCTATCTCATACATTTGAAAAATAATGTTCTTTCTTTAAAAGATCCTTTCATGACCAAATGAGGTGATTGACAACTCAAATAAAAATGATTGGTTAGATTTGTCCTCTCTCTGCAGCTTCTTGCATCACCCATAAAATTAGTGCTGAAAGCTAGGGAACATTTACAGGCAGTATAGAATACATGTCAGAACTGGGAACTTCAAAAGAAACGCATGACTTTGTTTCAAAAGTTAAGACGTTTATTGAGAACTCAGGTTCAGGAAAGAAGCAGGTTGACTCTGATAGCCTGTGTGACTATCGGCGCATTCTTTATACATGGATAACACAAACAATAAAACCCTTTCTCACACTTCGGGAGACAGTTGTCTGTTCCCAGACCCCTTATCTTCAGACGCGGAGGAAGGAACCCTGCTGCCTTTCCCTGGCATGCCGGCTTCAAAGGACACCTGCAGATGTTTCCCAGGGGCTATCAGTCACCCTTCAGTGGTTATTGCTTGTTTGAAATGCAAAAGCACTTGGTTAGTAGGCCTGAATGCAAAGGCAATGTGTTAGTAGGCTTTTCCAACATGGAGTCAGTTATGCTAACCCTACACAGTCAATCTAGGAAAGTTACAAGTTCTGACAATACAGCATAGACTTCTCAAGGGGGAGATCCTGTGAACTGTAGAAGTTCTCCCCCTTCAGGTCATATAGGTACTATGTGTATTCATTCCACACAAAGGCAAAGAGAGAGTGTAAGCTCTAAAACAACTGCTGAGAACCAGTAAAAGAGCCAACAACAATTGACACCATCAAGAACCTGGGAAAATAAAACCGATACTGATAACAGTGGGTCCCAGATGAATGTATGTGGGAAAGTTGTTTCATAATTTAGATACCATGAAGGGTGTTACTTGGCAAATGCAATTCTCTCCCATTGCAACTGACACCTCTGCTATGGTACAGCATGCTATTACAATAATTTGCAATTGTATTAATATTGCAAGCATCTATTGATTAGTGTCTTTCCCTATGGAAATCTACAGTTTTCAGTTCCAACTTCCTGAGGATGTAGTATATGTGGTCATCCTCCTATAATTCTTTTCAAAAAGTTCTTGTGCTGACTGACAGACTACTAACTCTATGGCTGTGTTCAGGCGTGGGACAAATCATAGTGTGCTGTTATGAGAATGAGCCTTAGAAGTCCTTGGGCGTATGCTCTACCCCCCACAATGGTAATCAAAGAACTGGAGACTATTGTGTGTGTGGTGAAATACTGAAGTCCTCCATTCCTTAGCCATATGTGAAATGAAGAGGGGGAAACACATGAGCCCAGGAGTCATCAGTGTTCGCTGTCATTGTATCTGAATGCAGGCTGTGTTTTTAAATATTGAGTTGAAACTTCAAAAAGTGAACAACTCTACTCCAAGCAGAGCAAGAAGATATAATTTCTATCATTTTGGAAATAATATAAAGACCTTCTGCACTGTTAAGAATGATTACATACAAATCAAAAAGTACACATATAAAAACCATGTAAAGGGTAGTGGAGACAATGTCACTATCCCTTCTCAGCCCCCACATGGTTAAGTGCTGCATCAACCACACTCAGTGCAGTTACAATACATCTTCTAAAGATCTTCATGCAAACCAGCTGAGTGGTGACAGCTGGCCCTTTGAGACTGAGGCAGCCACTGACAGCTGGCCTTTGACAGCCAGTTGTCTTCCAATCAGGTGTTGGGAGGCTCAACTCTGGGAGCAGAAAAGGAGAGAAATGGGGAAGATATTGTTCAGAGGGCACTACTGGTCCCTCACATTACTGGTTGACCACACCCCACATGACTTCTAGAAAGAAGGAGAACACTGGTCATGCTCCAACCTTGTCCCCCTCTCTCTGAGACCACTTCAGCTAAGCTGGTCCCTGGTGCATGATAGATGGGAACTGGAATCCACAAGAACTTTGGCTATTTTGATTCCTGGAAAATAACAAATAGATCTGGAAGTCTACAGAGCCTTAGAAGAACAAACACAGTGGCATATGTTTAACCAGTTACTGAGCTGCTTTTCTTCAGGAGCCAGGTTAAAAAAAACCCTTATCAATCTATGTAGATCTTGTTTATGTGTATGTGATCAAACAAATACAACAGCAAATGTGATAATAAGGCAGTAACATCCCAGTAACATCCCAGTGATCTTAATGGTTATCAGCCTCTTCAGCCAATATCCTGAATTGGTTACTATTATATAGTCAAGATAATGTAAAGTCAACCTAAGATGAAACCTAGTGGCAGAGGGTGGCATTGCTCTGTGCAGGCTTACCCCTGGAGTTGATCCAGAAACTGCAGCTGGTGCAAAATGCGGCAGCATGGCTGTTAACTGCATTGCCTTTAAGGGCAGGGCCGGCTCACCACTAGGCAAACTAGGTGGTTGCCTAGGGCACTGGGAGGGAGGGTGCACCAAATTGGGCTCCCCCCCGGTACCCCCCCCGGTGCTCCCCCCCCGGTGCCCCTGGTGCCACCTAGTTTGCCTGCCTCCTCTGCCCACCCACTGCCACCCACCCCTCCTTTCTCTTCCCTTGGCCCCCCATGTGATCAGAGCATCCCTTCGCTAGCCCCCCCCCCAAAACACAGCACCATGCTCGATTGCACTCCCCCCCAGCACTGCACTCAGCCGTGGCACCCACCGGTCCCCTCCCTCCCCCGCCCATGATCAGAGCATGCCTTCACCTCCCGGCCAGCCCCCTGCTACCACTGCCCCCCACAGCGCTGTGCTCCATCACACTCCCCCCCAGGGCACTGTGCCCAGGCACTGTGGACATTGGCCCCCTCCTTCCCTTTCCTCCCTACGCACGATCAGAGCATGCTGTTCCTGGGCTGTACTGGCCACAACGTGGTGTGCATCTTATATATGCATACCACATCGTGGCCAGTACAGCCCAGGTCCAGTGAGCTCTGATTGTGGAAAGGGGAGGTGACAGGAAGGGAAAGAGGGGGCCAGCGGTTGCTGCACCAAGGAGCAGCACCCTGGGAGTGGGTGCGATGGAGTGCAGCACTGTTGCAGCGCTGTGAGGGGGGGCGGCAGGGGGCGGCTGCCTGGAGCGCCATACACAGTTGGGCTGGTACTGTTTAAGGGCAAGCATTCAGCCAATGTTGTGCAAATTCCACTGGCTACCAGTTGAGTGCCAGATCCGCTATAACATTTTGGCATTGACATTCAAAGCGTTAAGCATTCTGGGACTGACATACCTGAAGGACCGCTTCTCCCCATATAAGCCCCAGAGATCATTACTATCAACTACACAACATCTTCTGACCATCCCCAGCCCGAAGGACGTCCTGCTTGCCTTGACCAGGGCCAGGGCTTTTTCAGCCCTGGTGGAATCAGCTCCCCATGGAGATCCAGGCCCTACCTGATTTATTACCATTCTGTAGGGCCTGCAAGACAGAGCTGTTCCACCAGGGCTTTGGTTGAGGCAAACAGGCATCCTTACTCCATTGTTTATTCCATCTATTGGCCTCCCCTACAGTGGCTTATTATCTTACCATCTGACTACTACTCCTTGGGCTGATATATGTGTTTAATCTGTAAAATGTGCCCGCACCACCTATGCTGTATTTTATCCTTTTGCCTTTGCCTTTGATATTGTTTTATTATCGTTTTATTGTTGGATTTTAATTGTCATTTATTTATGCTGTAATCCATCCTGAGCCAGCCTATGGGAAAGGGTGGAATATAAATCTACTAAAATAAATGAATAAATAAAATAAATAATAAATATATTACATTTATATAATTTTTACCTGTGTTTGATAATACATGAGGCTCTCAAAAGAAGCAGTTTATAAAGATCGAAATAACTTAGTCCCCAATTCAAAAGCAAACTTAAAACTTGATTTCTCAAAACCGGGACTGACACTGAAAGCCACATATAAGATTTATTTATATTAAGCACACCCACATGTAGTACCTGTAGTGAAAAAGATTTTCACAAATTTGGCAGTAGCAATACACAGGAAACAGAAAATGTTCTAATTGTACAAGAACATTATCTTTTATGCAAGTTTGGGCTAAAGCAGATTATCTGACAAAAGAGAAATTTTGAAACATTGCATATCTTTTTTAAAAATAATGTAAATTGCTAATCATACTAAAAAAAATCACACTCACTAGAAACACAAATACACACATTTTCAGTCCTTTTACTGAACGGTGTTCACTATGCAAATGCAAAACACTTTTGTATTAAAATGTTTCCATGCTCCTTCAGTCAAATTAGCAAGACTTCTTATGTTCCTTAACAAAGAAGAAACAAAGTTTACAAAGATGTGAATATAATCTTACTTTTTTTGTTATTCAGGATGCAACCTTCCACTGCCAAAACATATTCTAATATGTTCATTGTTATTTAACACAGGAAAACAATTGCTTTAAACAGGATGCGTGATGAATAAATTGTGCTTCTAAATTGCAACAATAAGAAGCTCTGAAGTAAATTGGAGGGCACAAAGTAATTACACAATACCTGGGGGGGGGGGGGACAAAGACTACTTGGTTCTAAATATATTCCCTGGAGATAAATTGAAACTAACACCCTTTCAATAAACAAGCAAATTCTCTTCATAACTCCAAGGAATACACTATAAAACAAGTTTTCACTCAATTACTAAAGGGAAAAAATGAACTGTATTAAAGTCACCACAGGTGCTTCTCTTGTTATGACATTAACCGTTTCCTGACCAAAGAATTGCTTAGTCTTTGTCTGATTTTCTGACTGACTACCTTTTTATTTTACAGTGATACCCACTTTCTTCCCTTCCTCTTTCCTTCAGCAGTACTGCTGCTGTAAAAAACTAAATATCTTTGTAGTAGCTCACTGCCAAAATAAAAACAAAACTTTATTTTAAAATGTGTTGGTAATATACACTTCTTCAGGCTGGTTTATACTCTTTTGGGATTGACACTGTTTGAGGGGGTTTGTTGTCTTTAGTTCACAAATTCTCTTCAGAAATTCAGGAGCCATGGACCATGGTGCACTGCCATTTCTGGGCATTAAATTTTTGACTAAGGGACAAGGGAGGGAGGAGGAGGCAAATAGAGCTTTTCCTAGGGGGCGGGACAGGGGAGGAGGCTGAATTTGGTGCCTCTGCCCTGCTGGTGCCCTAGGCAAATGCCTAGTTTGTCTGGTGGGTGGGGGTGGTGGGGGGTGGGCTCCCTCTGGGAATCCTACCCCCCCAGGGAAAGTGCATGCGCAATACATAGCCTCTCCTCTCCCGGTGTAGTGAATGCCGCGTGGTCACTGTCTGGCTATGCCTGGCAGATGGTCACTGCAATGGCCTCTCCTGCATTACTGCATCCGTAGCAACACCTTCTCGCTGGTCCCCCCCGTTTTCACAGAGTTTGCTACGTCATGGTGCGACCGAATTGTCCGGCGGTATAACCGGATGGGCAGGCTGGGCCCACCAACTTCGTCAGCCTAAGAGAAGGAAAACTCTAACATCAAACCCGGGCAGATAGAGCTCGTTAATGTAACACCTACCACCTGGAGGACTCACTGCCGGCGTCCCGGCTTACTGGGCCATGGCAGATGACCCCCAGGTGAAAGGGTGGAGCCAGTACCGCGCACACTGCGCTTCACCTAAAAAATTCCTCTGCGCAGGCCTGAAGGGCATATCCACAACGCATCAAGTCCTGCAGCGATAGGCAAGGGGCGAAACGGCAGGTGGAAGGTGCCACTGGAAGCCGCAGTCCCGATCCTGCATGTAGGCGGTTCAGGATATTGGTCGCCTGATGCTAACCCGGAGACGAAAGCATCTTTCGGCAGCACCCTGAACGACCAAGCAGCCTTATCTAGGGACAGCACTGCTTGCTCCACACGGAGAGGGGCCTAGAAAAGGTGGCCTAAACAAAGCTCGTCTCCCCCACCCCAGTTGGCTAGCCGCGGTCAACGGGCATCCTTACTTGCGGTCGAAAAATAACAACAAAGAAAAGGCATGCACCTGCCTCACAAAGTGTGCAAAGACTAAAGCTTGCGTGTTGGAACATCAGAACCATGCTTGACACAGTAGGCAGTGGTCGCCCTGAACGACGCTCTGCTCTAGTTGCCCACGAACTTCTCAGGTTGAATATCGACATAGCAGCTCTCAGTGAGGTCCGTTTCCCTGAGGAAGGTAGTCTTCAAGAACACGGTGCTGGCTATACCCTCTACTGGTCGGGTAAGTCAAAGGCTGAGAGCCGCCTTTCTGGCGTCGGCTTCATGGTCAGGAACTCCATTGCCTCCAAACTCGAAAACCTTCCAACAGGTCACTCAGATCGCATCATGTCCATGCGCCTCCCACTTCAAAACAAGCAGCATGCAACACTCTTCAGTGTGTATGCCCCAACCCTTCAAGCAGATCCTGCAGAAAAGAACAAGTTCTATGCTGATCTACGCAACCTCGTACGGAAGACCCCTACAGAGGACAAGGTGATCATCCTTGGCGACTTCAATGCCAGAGTAGGTAAAGACTCGGAAGCCTGGAAAGGAGTACTTGGCAAACACGGCATTGGCAACTGCAATGACAACGGGCGCCTCCTGCTAGAATTCTGCATGGAGCACCAGCTCACCATCACCAACACTATCTTCCAGCAGAAGAACAGTCTGAAGACAACCTGGATGCACCCACGGTCCAAGCATTGGCACCTTATCGACTACATTCTGGTGCGCCAGAGAGACCTTCGAGATGTCTTACACACCCGAGTAATGCCCAGCGCAGAATGTCATACGGATCATCGTCTTGTACGCTGCAATCTCCGTCTTCACTTTAAACCCACACCCAGGAGAGGAGGTATCCCTCGGAGGAAGTTTCAGGTTGGCAGCCTCCAGTCAGCCGAAGTTAAAGCTGCCTTCCAGGCAAAACTCCAGTCAAGAATTGAGGACCTCAGTTGCCCCACAGACCCTTCTCCAGAAGCACTCTGGGAACACCTAAAAACTACCATCCTGCAGATCTCTGAAGAAGTCCTCGGGTTCTCCACAAGGAAGAACAAGGACTGGTTTGATGAGAACAATCAAGAGATCCAAGAATTACTGGCAAAAAAGAGATCTGCCTACCAAGCACATCTTGCTCAGCCCTCCTGTCCTGGGAAAAAAGCAACCTTTCGCGCTGCATGTAGCAACCTCCAGCGCAAGCTTCGAGACATTCAGAACGAGTGGTGGACCAAGCTTGCAGAGAGAACCCAGCTGTGTGCAGACACTGGTGATTTAAGAGGGTTCTACGAAGCCCTGAAGGCAGTATATGGTCCATCTTATCAGGCTCAGAGTCCCTTGCATAGTGCAGACGGCCAAGTGCTCCTCACAGACAAGGCATCCATACTGAACCGGTGGTCGGAGTATTTTCAGGTTCTCTTCAGTGCCAACCGCGTAGTTCAAGATTCAGCAATCCACCTCACCCCACTTCAACCGGTGAAAACAGAGTTGGATGAGATCCCCACCCTAGAAGAGACTGTTAAAGCCATCAAGCAACTGAAAAGTGGCAAGGCAGCAGGAGTTGATGGAATTCCACCAGAGATCTGGAAGCATGGGGGCACAGTACTACATAGCTCACTTCACAAAGTACTTGTCACCTGCTGGGAACAAGGCAAATTACCACAGGACTTTCGCGATGCAATCATCATCACCCTATACAAGAACAAAGGGGAAAAGTCAGACTGCTCCAACTACCGGGGGATAACCCTGCTCTCCATCGCAGGCAAAATCCTTGCCAGAATACTCCTGAACAGACTGGTGCCCACCATTGCAGAAGAACTCCTCCCAGAGAGCCAGTGCGGCTTCAGAGCTAACAGGAGCACCACCGACATGGTATTTGTTCTCAGGCAGCTCCAAGAGAAATGCAGGGAACAGAACAAGGGTCTGTATGTGACTTTTGTCGACCTTACCAAAGCTTTCGATACCGTTAGCAGGAAAGGCCTGTGGCAAATCTTGGAACGTTTAGGATGTCCCCCAAGGTTCCTCAGCATGATCATCCAGCTACACGAAGACCAGCGAGGCCAAGTCAGACACTGCAACGACCTCTCGGAGCCCTTCCCAATAGGCACAGGTGTAAAGCAAGGCTGCGTTCTTGCGCCAACTCTCTTTACGATCTTCTTTAGCATGATGCTTCAAAGAGCCGCAGTAGATCTAGATGAGGACGATGGTGTCTACATCCGCTATCGCACCGATGGCAGCCTGTTCAACCTGAGGCGACTAAAGGCACACTCCAAGACAATGGAAAAACTCATCCGAGAGCTACTGTTTGCTGATGATGCTGCACTCGTCTCCCACTCGGTATCAGCTCTGCAGCATATGACGTCCTGCTTTGCAGAGGCTGCCAAGCTATTCGGCCTAGAAGTTAGTCTGAAGAAGACAGAAGTTCTCCACCAGCCTGCACCCCAGGAAGATTATCACCCTCCCTGCATCACTGTGGGTGAATCAGTTCTGAAGACAGTCCAGCAGTTCAGCTACCTGGGGTGCATCATCTCCTCAGATGCCAAGATCGACAAGGAGATTGACAACAGGCTGGCAAAGGCAAACCGTGCATTTGGCCGATTGCACAAAAGAGTGTGGAGCAACAAGCATCTGAAAAAAGGCACAAAGATCAATGTTTACAAAGCGGTTGTGATGACAACCCTCATCTATGGCTCCGAATCGTGGGTTTTATACCGTCATCACCTGCGACTCCTTGAGCGCTTTCATCAGCGCTGCCTTCGCACCATCCTCAACATCCACTGGAGTGACTTTGTGACCAACACTGAAGTCCTCAAGCGGGCAGAGGTTACCAGCATCGAGGCACTGCTGTTGAAGACGCAGCTGCGCTGGGCAGGGCATATTTCTAGGATGGAAAACCACCGCCTTCCCAAGATTGCCCTGTATGGCGAACTCTCCACCGGCCATCGAAATAGAGGGGCACCAAAGAAGAGGTACAAGGACTCCTTGAAGAAATCCCTTAGCACCTGTCACATCAACCATCACCAGTGGTCTGACCTAGCCTCAGATCGCAAAGCATGGAGGCACACCATCCACCAGGCTGTCTCTTCCTTTGAGAACGCACGCATAGCTGGTCTTGAGGACAAAAGGAGATTGAGGAAGAATCGCACTGCTACAGCACCAACCCCAAATCAGACTTTTCCCTGCAGCCACTGTGGCCGGACCTGCCTGTCCCGCATTGGTCTTGTCAGCCACCAGCGAGCCTGCAGCAAACGTGGACTATTGCACCCTTCTTAAATCTTCGTTCGCGAAGCCAAGCCGAGAGAGAGAGAGAGGGCCAGCCCTAGCTCTGAGCAGGGCTTTCTTTGTAGAAAGAAAACAGAGGTGCTGGTATGCAATTCCTCCTCTTCCCTCTCTTCCATCCTCTCCTCATGTTTTCTATCCTCTGATCCCTCTGGCCACATCTGCTAGCCTGAAGCCTCCTACACTGTTTTTCTGCTCCACCAAGTACGCTAACATGATGTGGAGTTCCAGCAAGTCAGCACATTCTGAATGAGCCAATGTTGGGGCTCATCCCCCTCCCCCTGCCTCTAATGCAGCAATGCTGCATGAAAAATGGGTAGCTAGACACTGACAGGTCTCCAGCAGGGACCACAGCTCGAAGGTGGCAGCATCCCAGGAGGGCCTCACAGTGTTGACCAGTCCCAGAGCATCCTTCACCACCAGGCGCAGTGTGTGCACCAGGCAAACAATGCCCGTGATGCACACAGCCCTCACTACTGACAGCATGTTGGTGCCAGCATCCATGACCATGTAGCCACAGACAATGTTGCTGTTGCCCAACAACTCCCTCAGGCTACTCTGAATCATGGTGGTAATGTCTGCCGCCATGTGGTCTGCATAAATCCCTTTGAGCATGGGGCAGAACTACTTTGAATCCAAGTGGCAGGACTGTCCCCTCCTGGGGCCAGGGCCTGACAATCAGGACATTGAGGTCTTTTGGTTGCCACCAGTGGGCAACGAGGGAGAGGCAGCCATGCTTCTGGCTGCTCCAGAGGCCTGTGGTAAAATTGACAGTTTGACCTTGTGCTCTGGAGAGCTCAGCCTTGACCAGCGCCACTGTAAATCAATGCAAGGTCAGTAAGACTTGTCGGCTCATGGTGCCCTCTCCCCCACCAATTTGCTGATTGGTGGGAAAAGCAGCGGGGAGGCCGATGCTCCTATGCTGGCCTTCTGTGCTCTCTGGACCTTCAGTGCTGGGGTGACAGTGAAAAGAAGGATCAGCAAGCCACTGAAAAAGCAGCCGCCGATTCCTCCCCACTTCCCTCTCATACGATCTGGAGAGGAAGTGGGGAGGAAGCGGCGACCGCTTTTCCAGCAGCTTGTTGATCTTCCCTTTCGCTGCTGCCCCAGCACCTTGAAAGATCTCCGGGAGCCAGAGCTTCATCGTTGGTTCCCCAGGCATTAAAAAGTAAGTGGGTGGATGGGAGGGAGGGAGGGAGGGAGGGAGGAAAGGGGAAGCAGGCAACTAGGAATTTGCCTAGGGGGCAGGGCTGGGGCTGATTTTGGTGCCCCTGCCTTGCTGGCGCCCTAAGCAAATGACTAGTTTGCCTAGTGGATGAGCTGGCCCTGCCTGCTGGGACAAGATTCCAGGTGGGGCTAGGTTTCATGCTTAGGGACAGGGGCCTCTGGCTCTCTGTGAAGGGAAGGCTTCTTCCCCCCACAATGAGCATTAACTTTCACCCTCATAGTGTTCACTGAGCCCCTGTGCTCAGTGTGAGAGTGAACAAAAACAGAATTTGAACAAGGTGCTTGGTGTGAACAAGATGCCGATCCAATCCCTGATTCCCCCCCACACACACACACAACAGCAGACAATATCAACCTTCCCAACCAGTATTATCTGTGTCCTGTCTAGATTCAACTTCAATTTGTTCTGCCTTAGCCACCTGAGGAGTCTATAAGCACTGGGTCAGAATGATGACAAATACATCTGGAGGCCCCTGTGTGTGTGGCGCTGAAATCAAACTGTTGCTGGGTCCTACCCCAAATGAATTGCAGTGTGTATAGGATTGCTCCTAGCTTAGGCATAATTGCCTTCAGCACTGTCAGCCCTGTCAGTACAGCATCTGAGTCTTTTCTCCTTGCAGAAAGAGTAGACCCTAGGCTTTCCAGCACTTTAAACATTAATAGGTTGGGTCAATAAAAGGTGTGGCCTAGTTTGCTCTTTCCTTCCCTGCTGTGCTCTGATCAATATTCTGATTTAAGGAGATAAGGGGATCTGCTGAGCCAACTGTAAACAAAAACATGTGGAATGGGTCCTTGTGGTTTGCCTGCAGCCTGGCAATTAATGGATTTCCACCCCCACCCATAACCAAAAGTAACTTAAGGGAAGCCCTTTTTGTACAACAATAAACCAATGTCAACAGAACTCAATGGAGGGAGTAAAGTCTACGGTTCTGGGCTCATACTAGAGGACCAAACGTGTGACAAGGGACTGTGACATAATTCTAAGCATTTTGGGAGTCTAAGGAGCTTCCAGATCAGGCTGTAATCCTGAATACTTCACAAATTGGTTTCACTGTTCTAGATTCGCATTTTGGTATCAGTGCTGCTCCACACATGTATTCCTTCTGAGAACAACTAGTTAAAGCCCAACAACTGATTCATCTAGGATCCATGCTCAGTAGCATTTTTGTGCTGATGTCTGTAGAGCTGTACCACTCTGGTTTCCTCCCCCCCTCCCACCAATGTGGGCAAAAAAACCCCCAAACCCATCCACCAAATATTTCATTGCCAAAGCGGCTGTTAGAAGACTGAGAAGCTATGCCAACGGCAAAGGCAGCTGCACAAGTGACCTTCCTGGCTATTAGCTCATCAACCAGCTCCAGCTCCACCTGGCCACATTGGATCTTATCTGACTGAAAGGGTCATTTGATCAATTTATGTGGGTGATTATTTCTGTCTGTGAAGACTGGAAAGGACATTTCAATGGGAGAAGGGTATTTCAATGGGAGAAGGGTATTCATGGAATTGGGGCGCCAACCACTTTTGATTCAGTTGATAGTGGATAACAGAAACTGGTTTGTGAATCAGGGTTTATTCATTTCAGTGCCTTTCTGCGGGACTTCTTAGTTCCACTTAAAATGCCCCCCCTCCCAGGAAGCTAGCTCAGGCTGCATAGCTGGTATACTTCCACTGTGCCTAAGGCCTAATAAACGTCTGACCGTTCTGAGTGCAGAATGTCTAGCCTAGGTGTGCCCAAACCTGCTTAACATAAAAGCCATATAGAATAAATGTCAGAGAGAGCCACAAGGAAGGCAGGTAGGTAGGCAGACAAGACGTCAAGTGGAGGAAAGGGAGAAGAGGTAGAAAGAAAGCAACTTTAACATTAAATGCATTCTCCAAGCTGCTGGCTGGCTTGGCATGGAGAAGGGATTTAAAGAGACAAATGCCTTTTCTAAGACAGCTGACGGGGTGTTGGGGGTTTCAAGAGCCACACAATATTTGTGAAAGAGCCACATGTGGCTTCTGACCCACCCCTGGGCTAGCCCCTAATCAGCTGGTGAACTTTTCTTGGCATGGAGCTTGTCTTCACATCTCCTAGTCAATAGCAGCCCACTAAACCTCTGTTAAAGGGACAGCATGGGGGTTTTTTTCCCTCCAGGCAGTTGACAACTTTAGTCTATTGAGGTCACCCAGTGCTGGAGCATCATTTGTCTGACTCCAGTCAAACTTCAGTACACACACACATCCTATTTCATCCAATACATACTGTCTCATCAGAACAGAAAGAAAATGGTATTTTATTTCTGAAATTACATAAATAGATGAAATTACTGGAATGATCAGCTTGTTGTCTGGCTGCCCTCCTGCCGTCTACCTGGCGAGTTAAACTTTCCCCTAGTAAGGATAAAGCAGCTTTATCTGTCAAACTTCTGCCTGTCATACAACTGTGAAAGGGACAGGATGGGAGAAAGGTGGAAAAACACATCTGAGTGCAAATTCCTCAGAGAGAAAGTACATGTCCCCTCAACAAAAATGAATGAACTGGTCTGGTCCATAAACAAAATCAGTTAAATGTTTGTGTTTAAGAAGTCTGAGGTTTAAACCATTAATTAAGTTTTGGTGGCTACATTCCTAAGGACATTTTCTTGGGGGTAAGTTCCACTACATAACATAGAATCATAGAGTTGGAAGGGAGCTCCAAGGTCATCTAGCCCAACCCCCTTCACAGTGCAGGAACTTCACAAATACCTCCCCCATACACATACATCCCCAGTGACTCTGCTCCATGCATTTGCCTTTTTAGCCACCACATCACATTGCTGACTCATGTTCAGTGTATGTTCCACTAAGACCTCTGGGTCCTTTTCACACATGCTATTGCCAAGATAAGATTCCCCCATCCTATAATGATACATTGGATTTTCCGTACCTAAATGCAGAACAGGAGACTTCGGAGTAGAGCTGCTTAGGCGTGTTCCCGATGTTTTCAAAGCTCTTGAGACCAATTCAGGATCTCAGTCACTGGGATCAACAGGTCGATGGCTGCCCGGGTTGAGTCTACCTTTGGTTTAAACGGGGAATGTACAAAAAGGAATGACAGGAATGTCCACACTCGTATTAGCGCATCCCTAAAAGCCAACCTCTTGGACGACTCTCTCTCAACTCTTAACTTCCCTTACTTTTGCTTCCTTGCTGTGAACGATGTTCTGGGGTGATTGAATTACAGAAGGTAACGCTTGCCTAGAAGTAAGCCCTGTCGAACTGAATGGAGCCTTACTTTCACTTGGAAGAAAGAGGACGTCCTGGTGCTGTGGAAGATGGACAGCGCGATTCCACACGTGCTTCTCCCGAAGTTAGTGCAGTCTGGCTCTGGGAACAGGACATGCCTCTCTTGGGCCAAGGAGAACCCGCGGAATGAGTTCCCAGGCCGTGTCATTGTTAAGAATCCTCCGCACATGGAGCCTTTTCATCTCGCCGTCTTGGCAAAAGTCTGACCTTCTGGTAGGCAGGGGGGTCCTGATACGCTTTTGGAAAGCCTCGCTCTGGCCGGGCGAAGAACCCCTGCTCTTCACTGATAGCCATTGGCTGCGAGGCAGAAGAAGCGGTAGGTAATTTTAAAAGGAATGGAAGCAAGGAGTACTCTCTTTGATGGCAAGATTCCAACCCACCCCCCTATTCTGAAATGTAAAGAAACTAAATCGGAGCCCAAACGTTTTCGAAGTGTGAAGAAACTGATGGTCGGGAAAGCCCTCCCGGCAGAGTTTGTTTATCGCAACTTTTGGCAGAAATTGATTCAGGTGGGCAGCCGTATTGGTCTGAAGCAGCAGAACAAAGCAAGAGTCAAGTAGCACCTTTAAGGCCAACAAAGTTTTATTCAGGATGTAAACGTCCGTGTACAAGAAGCAGACTTCATCAGACAATAGGATGGAATGGCAAACAGTTCTAAATATAGAGAAAGTGGGCAGTGAGTTAGACTCTGCATACTAACCCTGCGCACGGAAGCTTGCATTCTGAATAAAACGGTGTTGGTCTTAAAGGCGCGACTTGGCTCTTGTTTGGGAGAAATTGGCCGAGTCTAGTATATTCTGTTTCGATGTGTCAGGGCACTAACTGGTTGGCTGCAGACACCGAGTAACTAATGCTTCCCTCCCCCCGCCCTTCTCCTTCATTGCAAGGGCAACCAATATACCTTGACTGCATGCCAAGCCCCGGGCATTTAAAAAAGAGACATCGGGTTGAATTCGCCCAACTTTCCCACTCAGGCTGACCCAGTGCTTCTCCTTAATCCTGCAAAGTTTTGTGGGGCGTGTTAAGAGATTTACAGAAATCTAATCACCGCTAGACTCCTTAAAAGGAGGTGCTTTGCGCCATTTTTGGTTCAATGACACCTTGAAAAAAACTTTTGTCGGTCTTGAAGGTGCCACTGGACTCTGAGGTTGCACTTCGCTCTTATTTAGAACAGAAAAAAGGGGAAAGACTGAGATTATCGGATGGCATTGATTTCAGCATGAATCTCAGGAATGTATTGAAAATATTTGTTTGGGCTCGGGTTTTCAGACACGTAGATTTAAAATCCTGGAATTCCCCGCTCAATATACCAGGAAGCCAATACATCGTTTTTACGAGACCTTCTGGGCGATCTGTTGCTGGCGTCGTCGGGCTTCGGATTTTATTACTTTGCGATCGCGTTGCTCTGGGACTTACCGGGAGTGGAGAAGTGCTCGTTCCTTACCTCTTTTGGACACAAGAAACAGAGAGCTAAACTGACGCTTAAACAGGAGAAGATGTTCCATGTTTGAAATCAGAAAATTGTTCTTCTTATGGCAAGCTTAGCTATCGCGCAAGCACCTACACTGACTGCCAAAGGGCTGGATTTTCATGAGGCTGGACTTTAGAAAACCGCAGGGCAACATGGCCAATATGGGAGCTTTGCATCACCCCCAGCCCTATCTAATTTGACTAAAACCCGGTGGATTTAATTTCTCATTTTACTGATACAATAGAAAAAAAGAGTCCAGCAGCACCTTAGAAACTAACAATATTTGTGGCAGGGTAAGAGCTTTTCGGAGTCACTGCTCACTCTTTCAGGTTTCTGAAGACTCAAGCACTTTACTGGTACAAGTTAAGGCAATCACAGAAGAAGAGATATTAAGCCTACCATTTAGCACAGATGGGATGTGTGTGTGTGAAGCTGCAGCCTCAAGGCCTCTTCCTCCTGTCTTTGACATGCAGATCGGTGGGGCTTATAGAAGGCTGTGTCTGTTCAGAGTCACCCATTTATTCTAGAGAGCAGGCTCAGCAGGTAGGGACACTGTAGTACACTAACTTCACCAACAGGATGAGCAATAAATCTCATGGATCAGGTGAGATTTCTGAATAAGCATGGTTTTAGGATCTCCTTTCAATATTGGTTCTGGAATGGAACTTCAGCCAAATAAAAGATTTAAATAGCTCTTCCCTGTTTGAAGCTATTTTCTCTCTCTAGCTCGCTGCCTGTTTTGCAATACAAGAGAAAATTTGTGGGGTTGTTCTAGAATAAAAACAATATATTTAAAATGTTTTGCTCTCTCCACCTCCACCCCAAAAATTTGCTTGCACTGTATTTAGAATAGAAAGTTGAAGTGTTAGTGGCAAACTGTGTAACAACCGCAAAGGGAAAATTCTGTGTAAAACTAGTTTGTTTTAAATGTATTCATTATTAGCCAGAGCTGTACTTCTTGAGGTAAAGGCCAACTAATATTAATGGGTTTTACCTTTAACATCAACTGTTTTTGAGATCAAATGTTTACCTCTTACATTCTTTGCACCTCAAACTCCAGAACTTGAATTACATTCTTGGCCAACATTCCCTCTAAGTGGAGTTAGTGTGAGCAATCTCACAGTTTTTAAGCCTCTACCTCACACATTTTTGCTCAGGATGGATGATCCCAGAGCAAACTAATTTGTGCAGTAGCCAAATCTTTAATGCCAGTAGTTTACAAAGTAGAATTTTTGCTTACAAGATTCCACAGCTTAGAGGGACTATTGGTCTTGGCTGTTCTGAATAGTTCCAAAAAAGTTTAATATGTACTTGCTGGGAAGTCAATTTCCTGCAGACTACAGGACACAAAATATTTTCTGGCACGGGATTCTCAATTAGTAGCTTAAGGGGGGCACCTTCAAGTTTGTCTCTTGAATACTCTTCCAGTAGTTCAGAAATCGAAACCATACACCATTTAAAGCTAACTAAGGTGATACAAAACAAATTGCAAGTATTCTAGTTCTCCAGATTTTTTCATCAGTTTAAAAGGGGAAAAGAAGCCACTCCACTTTAACGCCCAGTTTAATGGAAAATTCTGAAGGACACCTAAAAAGAGTACAATATTTTATTTTATTGGTCGTAGTAAAAAGGTATAACATTAAAAAAATTCCCTTGAACCAATATGGCTAGCTACAATCAATACGGAAGAATATCCCGTTTTGTCCTTAGGATTTCAGAATGTATTTTCACAAGGCACTTTCTCAAACGCACGAAATCATGCGAACTGGGACACATCGAATCATCTACACAATCACCTGAGTTTTATTGGTGAGTTCCTTCCAACTTTGCTGGGGCAATGACGTCAAGAAGTCCGAAATCATTCGGTTCAACACCCCCTCCCCGGCAACAAGAAAAAAAGTCACACTTGTATAAAAGCAAGAGGTTCGAAACAGTCGCTCGCACTTCAAAGCTGTCAGGCGACTGCAGTTCAACACCACCACCCCCCCCCCAACACTGGAGAGGGCTTTGCCCCCTAGTTCCTTACGCGGAAAAAAATCACTCTTCCTTCAGTCGCGGGGTTGCAGAAAAGTGGCACCTCCACCGCCCCCCACCCCTTCCTCCCAGGTCCTCCGCCAGCCAGGCCAGCGATCAGTCAATAAATTACAATAAATAGAAGAGAGCCCAACTTGGGGCCCGCCGTCCCTCCCTAGGTCCGCCAGAGCCTCACAGCTCCGGGTAGGCTCCTCCCCCGCCGGCGGCTGCGCAGTAGTAGGCGGCGGCAGCAGCAGCAGCAGGGCCGGCCTCAGCGGCCTCGTGGCCCGGGTAGGCGAGGGCCAGCTCCGCCGGGCGGCAGCCGAAGGGCAAGTACTGCTCGAACTCGGCGCGGTCCACATCGCCCAGCAGCTCCACGTCGGGCGGGGGGAGGTGCTCCAGGCCGCCGGCGGCCTCCCCGCGTCTGCAGGGGGGCGGTGGGGGCTGCTGCGCGGAGTCCTGGGCGGGCGAGGGGGCCGAGAAGGCGGCGGCGGCCAGAGGGGCCGGGAAGCGGGTGCGGAAGAGGCCGGCGCCGCCGCCGCTGGGGGCGCTGTTGCAGGGGGAGTACTCGGCCCCGGGGGGCGTCGGGTAGCCGTAGGGGCCCAGCAGGCAGGCGCCGTCCTCGGCTGGCGGGAAGAAGGCGGGCTCTGCGCATGCGCCGCCCTGCGACTCCGGCTCCGGGGTGGGCAGGTTGTAGCCGCCGAAGGGCGCCCCGAAGGCGGGCAGCGGCAGAGGCGCGCAGTCCCGGTAGTGGAAGCCCCCGCCGCCGGGGAAAGCGGCCTGCTCCGGGTAGGGCAGGCCCAGGCCCTCGCAGCCGCCGCTCCCGGGCTCGACGGGCAGCCCCAGTTGGTGGGGGTGGGGGTGGTGCTGCTGCTGCTGGTGGGGCGGCGGGAGAAAGCCGCCGTCGGCCTCGCCGCGCTTGAGGCGCTTCACCTGCTTCCTGCGCCGCGGCCGATACTTGTAGTTGGGGTGGTCGCGCATGTGCTGCAGGCGCAGCCGCTCCGCTTCATCCACGAAGGGCCGCTTCTCCACCAGCGACAGCGCCCGCCACGACTGGCCTGCGGGGAGAGAAGGGAGGAAGCGGCGGTTAAAAAGCGGCCCGCTGCCGGAAACTCGCTTTGGGGCTGTTGCGGAGGACTTGCTTGCTGCAAGGGGCTCTCCCGCCCTGGCCGTCCGGCGGCTTAGCCAAGCAGCAACCACGTCACAGCGCGGAAGGAGAGCGGCTGCAATGGGGGCCTCCCTGAGCTGACACCCCAGGCCAAGCAGCTTTGCACCCCCGAGTGCTTCCTCAAGGCTCATCATACGCCGAAGCCCTTGCTTGTGTTTCACGCGGTCCTGGACTCCGATCGAAGCGGTTGTGGAGGCACCCAGACCAGGGGCCCTTTCGCGCCCCTTGACAGGAGCTGGTCGCCTCGCCCCCTGCTTACCGCCCCCCCCCCCCGCGCCTCCCCGAACAAGACTTCGTAAATCCCTCTCTGGACAGTTGAGAGAGGGTCGCTCGCTGGGGGTACAGTCTGACTCCGCAGATCTCCTCGGAGGTGAACCCCACGGAACGTACTAGGCTGCCTAGTTACACGAGCGTGAGATCGCAGTGTCAGGAGGCGCCCCTGGAAAATGCTGGACTTCACCATACTCGGGGGGGGGGCGGGGGAAGGCAATGGTGTTTTGCGGCTAAAACCTGTCTGACCTCAGGCGTACTGAAGCGGTGATGGAGGCCTCGGACCTTTTGCGGGGACTTACCCAGCATCTTGCTCAGTTCGGCGTTGTGCAGATCCGGGTTCTGCTGTGCCAGTCGCTTGCGCTCGTCCTTGGCCCACACCATGAAGGCGTTCATGGGGCGGCGGATGCGGGCTTCGCCTTTGGAGCGGCCGGTGGTGCCGTGCTGCGCTGGGTCGGCAGCTGCGTCGCCTTTGCCCTTGCCGTCTGCCAGGGGGCTGAGCGACTCTGCCGCCCACGGGCACTGCATCAGGAGCGGAGGGAGCGAGCGCGGTTCTGGAGTCTGGTCGTCGCTGCTGGCGTATCCAGCATCTGGGCTGCTCATGTCCACGGCGCTCTGCCGGGCCGGACGGCTCCTCCTCGGCCTCCCGGGAGGGACTCGGCGGCGGCGGCTGCTCCTATGCCTTGCGCTGCTCGCTCGCAGGCTGATGTAAAGACTCGGGCCAGGCGGCGGTAAATCCTGAAGAGCTGCGGCTGTCACCACGCGGCTCGGTTTAAACTGGACAAGGGCCAATCGGGCTGGGTGGGCGGGGCCTGAGATAATCGCCGCGGACGAGCAGAGGACCAGTTTCATCTGCAATTCACCTGTATAGGAGCCAGCCTGGAGGAACCTTTCCAGACATGAGTGGATTTTTCCATGACTTGAGGCTACGTGGAAGTAAATTCCATTGAGACCAATGGGATCTACTTTCAAGTAAGTGTGACGAAGCTCCTTCGAGTGAGAAATGCTGCAGAGCGCTTCCCTATATGAGACCGAAGGGGGAGAGAAAGCAGTAATGCAGGGGAGGACCCTGTGCTTAGGTTCTTTGTTTTTATGAGCACTAGGAAAAATAAAGCATCTTAGACCTGTTTTGTCTGTTTCCTGTCTGCCTGGAATGTTTCCTATACCGGAAATATAGTAAACCCTATCTAAGAAATGCTATTTTTACATTGGTCAGGGAAATGTGTCCATAGCTGCTTCTACTTTAAAATATTGCTTTCATATATAATTCATTTCAAAAAAAATTTGTGCCCTTGAATATAAGAAAACAGGCAAAATAGTTATGGATTACATGTGGTTTTTAGAAGTGTTTCTATTTAAAAGGAACTGGATAATAAGCATTGCTTATTATTATAAGGAAATACAATGATTTTACTTATTATGTGCTTTTATATTACCATGCTGCAGTGTATAAATGTCATAATTTAACATATTCGTGCCTAAACTGGGTTAATTTCCTACTTTTACAGCAGGAACTGCCTTAAATTAGAACCAAGTATATTTAAATTGTTTCTGATATTTGGTGGCATTGGCAAGATTATTTAGCCCCGCTTTATTCCGTAGGTCTTACTCTCATGTAACTGCGCACAGAATTGCAGTCAAAGAGTGCAACCTTAATCCAGTCTAGCAGTGCAATCCTAAGAACCTTTACCTGGCAGTAAACCCCAGCTGCATTTACCTAGGTATATATGCTTCTAGGTAGACCTGTTTAGGACAGCTCTCCGAATCTACTGGTTTCCCTGAGTTTAGGTGGAGTAATTCCATGTGGAATTGTAGGGTAAAATACTGGATGGAGTGTCAGTTTGATGCCTTGGGACTGAGAGCTTCCAGCAAAAAAACAAAAAAAACAAAACGAGATCTACTTTCTTTGCCTTATTTCAGGCAGACCATTTCCCAAAATGGCTCTTTCAGAATACTTGCTTTGCTTATTTTAGTCTCCGAATATTTCCTGGACGTTAACCTGAGCCCACACTCAAAGTGCATAGCGTTGGAATATCCGGGAAACTGGCTGTGAGCCTCAAACTTTTTACATCGGAGGGTTTGGAGTAGAATCATCTTAACTTTGCTTTGCAGCTGAATTAGTTTGTGGATCAAGCTGCCAGGGAGATACTTGGAGCATTTAAAATATTTATTCATTCATTCATTTAGCAAGGCTCGATTTTCTATGTGTGAACTTCAAAAGCATTTTTAAAATTTATGAAACAGTGGAAACGATGCGGAAAGGAAGGGCCTCTCTGTTCCTTTTACTATCTCGACAAATTGGGGGGCTGGGGGTCCTTCGGGCTTCCCGGTCAAAATATTTGTTCCGTTTTATAACGGGACGCTGTCGACAAGCTCAGGAAAGTGCAGCGCTATCTTTGGAAGCATCTTTGACCCTGATGCAGATGTGACAGAAACGACTCTGGAGGAAACAGATTGCTTCGCTGTGTTGCATTTACCAAGCCCCCCCCCCCCAACCCCGACCTCTGGGCAGCCTGGGATGGCTGCGATCCACAAACCATGAAGCCGGGTTGTGGGTAACACTTTGAAGTCGACTTCTCCTTAAAGTGGAGCTTGAACCGAACAAATTTTTCACTGTCAGATCGCCGCTTTCACTTTCTTGCGTGCACAGGAAAGCTCCCACCTTGGTTCAACGTGGTTGGGCTCCTGCTCAGTTCAGTTGCTGTGTAATAAGCAAGCAAGTCTGTCAGTCGGTGAGTGGGCAGGAGACCGACCACGCTGAGGTTCACCGCTTACCCTGGGAGGAAATCCCGTTGGCTTGAGCGGTCTAAGCGAAGGGGGAATCTGTGGCCCTTCTTGTTGGGGGGGAAACCAAGGCATTGGTTGTGTTTTTAAAAGGAACAATTCAGAAGGCAAAATAAAGCCAAAGTCCCGCACCCGGTCGGCAATTTAGCGTTTAGATACACATTTTCTACAGATTACTGCTGGGGCTGAAAGGAAGGAAAGGTGTGTTTTGAACCCTAGCCCAGAAAGGGTTTTGTTTGTTTATTTGTTTTAAGGCGGTTGGCTAATATCTAAAGCACAGTATTGGCAAAGCAAGAGCCTTTCTTCAGGGGTGTATGAGTGTGTGTGGTGGGGGAGTGAAATTCGTAGGTATTGCATGCAGAGATCCCCAGATCGAGACACCTTGAAACCACCTTCCCAGTGCTTTTAGTCCCCTGTGTGGCCGCAGATTCCCCTGAATACGAAGAGGCTTTCTACCAGCGAAGAATCGGATGGGCGCGATCCAGCCAGCAAATAGCTTTGACGTTCTTTGATTTTCAGACTCTCGCATCTGTTTGCGTAGCAGTAAGTCTCCTTGAGCTCCGTGGGGTTTCTTCCTAGCTAAATGCCTCTAGGATTGGCCCTTGACGTGGGCTCTGAAGCCTCCCATTAAAATGGATGGGAGTAGCTCTCCTTTGGCTTGCCAGCGCCGTGTCACTCGATCCCGAAAAGCCAAAGAATAGCCCTAAAGGAAACGCCTGGCTGCTGCCCCCCCGCTCCCCGCCTCACAAGCAAGTCCCACGTCAAGGCGACGGCGCTGGCCCGGAGCGCTCCCGTCACGGCCCCGCGGGTGACCTTTCCAACCGGCCGGGAGCAGCCCCTGATCCCAGGGCGACGCCTGCCCCGGCCCGGCCTGCCAGTTCGAGCCCGGCTCCACGCCTGGCCTTGCATGGCAGCGCTATCAGAGGCAGCCACCAACGCCACATGAAAAGCAGCAAACATCCGCGACGACGCTTCCTGCCAGCCGCGCCGGGTCTCAAGAAAGCGGGCTGTGTGTGTGTGTGTGTGTGTGTGTGTGTGTGTGCGTGCGCGCATTATCCACCCCGTTGGTGTGTTTCGGTGGCCCAGCTCCTGGGGCAAGAAGAGCCGGCTCTGAAGGAAGCCAGTCCAGGACCGATTTCGCACTAGACATTTAATGCTGGTTCAGCCCTGTCCCCAAGCTGACCTGCTGCAATAAAAGCATAGAGACACGGAGCGCGGGTCTGATTGGTTTCTCGGCTTCTGGTGGGGAATGTCAGTTTGGGGCCGGGGCTACAGCAGGATTAAAGGGATTGGTCCAGGCTCACAGCATCCCTCATGCCTTGCAGAGCCTCGCTGCATTCCGGGAGGCTTCGCAGGAGCCAGGCGCGGCTAGGCACGTGGACTCCACTTCCTTCGCAGAGCTACACAGGAGGGTTGCGGTTTTGCTCCGCTAAAGTGAAGGGGAGTCGCCTCTGGTTCATTGGCGGGAGAGGCGAGGCTGGAAAGGGGGACTGAAGCCGCCGCTCAGGTCGCCTTCTGTAACACGGAATCAAGCGATGAGCTCGCTGACAACCACCTCGTTGCAAGGCAAGACAGGTCGCGGCAGCCCATCAGTGACACAACAGCGTCGTCTGTGGGTGGCTTTGAGCCAGTCGCGCTCCGACCTGCCTTGCGGGGTTCTTGTCGGGGCAAGTGGAGGGGCGCGAGGTCCCTGCAGGCCGCCCGCTGAGCTCAGTGGACCTAGGCAGGCTGCATCGCTGAACCCCTTCCCCTGCCGGCAAGCCAGCCTCCCTTCTTGCCCAGCAGGTCTCTTGAGGAGCTCTCCCACAGGGAGAAACCCTCGGTCGCGCAAACGAAGCGACCCCGACGATTTGGCGGGATCGCCCCAAGAAGAGAGAGGCCTCTGCTGGCTTTCGGGCTGGGGCGCAGGCGGCGACCCGCAGCTTGTCCCCTGTAGGGAGCGCCAGAAGCAGAACCCCTCCCCGCCCCACCAGGCAGATGAATCTGGCTGCCCCCCGCCCCCCCCAAGGTCGTCCCGCCGCCTCACCGGGATTGCAGAGCAGGGCTGCTCTCCTGCGGGGAGCTGCTACTGCAGCATTGGGAAGAAAGGGGGGGGGGGGAGCTGGGAGGGGGAGTTTTTCCAATGCAAAAATCGCGCGGGGACATATTTCTTTGGTCCCCACCGGTGGGAGTAGGAAGAATGCAACCTTCCTTGGGATAAAACTTAGTCCTATAACACATCAGGAGTCAAGTTGCATCTCTAAGACCAACCAAGTTTTATTGAGAACCTAAGCTTTCGTGTGCTCTCTAAGCACACACTTCATACCCTCGTCTGATGAAGTGTGCTTAGAGAGCTTGTTCTCAATAAAACCTCGTTGGTCTTAAAGGTGCACTTGACTTCTGCTTTGTTCAACTGCTTCAGACCAACACGGTTGCCCTCTTGGATCTATGGTATAACACATGTAAAGGAACAAAAAGAGGTGCCTACCGGGCAAGGTCGAGACTCAAAGAACAGGGCTCTCTTCCACCCAGAGCTAAATTGCCCCAATGCAGCTGAGACTTGGCTGTGGGTCGAGGGCCGTTTGGTCTTAGCTCTTGTTGTATGGTAGAACATTTCTTTGTACACCTCTCCAGCCTGGGAGGCGAGGAGTCATGCCCCACTGCAGGACTCCCTTTAGGAAGAGGATTCCGACTTATTTTGGGCCTCAGCCTTTGGCATGGCTGGGAGGTTAATGTGATTAAACCCAATGAAACTTCCAAATGAAAGTCTTTAGAATCCACCTACTTAAGTTTAATGACCCTTTCCTGCCTGGTTGTGAAGTGGGTTTTTGGGACACTATCCAAAAAAGGTAAGCCCGTTAAAAATCACCCCCCCCCAAAAAAAAAAATGGTTTAATGAAGAAATTGAGGACACAGTTGGAAATAAGTTCCACTGGCATTACTTCTAAATATAATTACTGTACAGTCTTGAATTTGTCACTTTGTCTGAATGTTACCTAATAAGTTCCATTTACTGCAACAGCTTCCCTAGATCTGAAGCTGGACTTGTGGAATATCAGAGAAAGCAGAAGACAATCTGCACTACTGGAATAAACCCTACTGTGAATTTGACAATAGCTTTTATTCTTGTGCCTCATTCTTGTGCCTCAAAACTGTCTTTTGAATAGCAGGGCTTTTTCAAGAAGTCCCATCAGAGGCATCAGGATTTTCTCTCTGCTTCTCTTTCCACCATCAATGAGCCAATAATGATCTTCTAATTATCTCCAGAAGTTCTTATTAACAGGCTCAACTTAATTATTCTTTATGTTGTTGTTAATAAATTGTTGCCTAGCATGTTTAGAAGACATTCATAATTTGGAGTTCATTTTCAGGTATTTGGCTGTAATAGGATACAGTCTTGGTACAGTCCCCCAACCTAACACCTGCTCGTGGCATTTTACTCCTTGTTCCTAAGGCAGTTTGGTTCATCGGTAAGGTTTAGGTTTATTGGGGTGATGAAGTCATCCCTTTCTATGGGGCTGAAAACTAAATCTTGCATGGATAACTCATTGCAATTGGAAATTTTAACTGGAAGGAAAACCAAAACAAGCAAGGGGAAAGCTACAGTACAAGCAGTACCTTTGTACAGCCAGACCCTATCCCACACTGCTAAATGGGCCTTACTCTCGGGTAAGTAGGCATGATCAGATTACACCCCCCCCCCCAGTGAAATAAAAAGTAGGGGCAGAATTCAGCCCTGGGGTGGGGGACTGTGTTTGGAATGTCTCATGTTTGTGTGTGATGTTTGGCTCTCATCCACTGCAGCAAGAGCTCCTGAAAATGCCAAGAAGCATTTGGTTGGTTGCAAGCTATCCAGTGACGCTACTGACAGACTCTCTCTGAGTGCCTAATAGTGCAACACAATGCAAAGTTACTAGTCTAAATTGACGGAAATCTGGGAATTTCTGCTCTGAAATTCTGTTTGAACTAATATATAACTAAATACCAAATCAAACGTGAATCAAGAAGTTGGAATGTTATTAAAGAGAGACACATTTGTCCATAGGTAGATATTAATATATTTTTTAATTTTATTAGTTGTGCGATTGAAAGGAAAAATACCAACTGAATACAAATGAGGGATGGAGGCTTGAGGATTTAAAAACTTGGTGGGGTTAGGGATTCGACAGTCTATAAAATACCTTGCTAGAATTAGCAATAGTACAAACACTTGAAACAGATTTCTTCTGCTTCAATCTGAAAATCTTATTAATTTACCCTGCAAAGAGGGCATACTCCAAAAAGAATATTTAAGAACGAACATTTGCTTTCATTTAACAATCTCTGCTCAGTTACTAGATTGAGTAGAATTTGCTATTGGACACTTCTCTTACTTAGAAGTAAAAGGTAAAGGCAGTCCCCTGTGCAAGCACCAGTCGTTTTTGACTCTGGGGTGACATTGCTTTCACGTTTTCACGACAAACTTTTTATGGGGTGGTTTGCCATTGCCTTCCCAGGTCATCTACACTTTCCCCCCAGCAAGCTGGGTATTCATTTTACCGATCTCGGAAGGAAGGCTGAGTCAACCTCGAGCCAGCTACCTGAACCCAGCTTCTGCCGGGATCGAACTTAGGTCATGAGCAGAGCTTAGGACTGCAGTACTGCAGCTTTACCACTCTGCTCCATGAGGCTCTTATTACTTAGAAGTAAATACTTTCAAAGGTAACTTCTGCCAAGGGATGCAATAGCATAAATACTTGGCAGTAAATCCTGTTAATTTCAGTGGAATTCACAATTTTTATGACAATCAGTTTATATCCTGGCATTCATTTTAACCAGATTAAAGATCTGAGAATAAAAAATAAAACCAAAAACAGTTAAGTACTGCAAATAACCAGCATGCCACATCACAATTTATTGCTATCAATAATCCCTGGGGTTTATGGACTTTCTAGGAGGAGACCTGTAATACCATGTTTGGTGAATGCCGTCATTTGGATGAGAAGAAATGTGAGTCTATATACTGCCGGAAAGACTTACAACACAGCACTAGGCAATATATAACTGGCGAAGTTCTCAGACCCAAGACTGCCTAGAACAGACCCTGAGGAGTAGTCTTTCATAAGTACAGAGAGTGAGTTCTTTTCACACCCGAAAACAAAACTTTGGGAACCTTTCTGCCCCATACAATTGCATGCTAATCACAAAGGCCTTGGAACAAGCTATTGTTCCTTGGAGGGGAAGGGGAACCACTCTATATGCTCAGAAGTACTGTGTTAATTAACACTCCGCATGTTCTAGAGATGAGCTTTGTCACAGGCAATAGCTCTCAAAGTTCATCCGTTTGCTCCTGTCTTAAATTAGGTTCTAAACAACAGAAATATGTTGATCATAACCAGTGAAGTTTGGACCAGTCTAAAAATTGTTCCCTGGCCTGATTGATTGAAATTGTGGGGACTCTTCTGCCCTTTGCAGTATCACTTAAAAAAAATCTCTGGTTCCCTTTGAAAGTTGTTTGCTTTAGAGATGGGAGTCAGATAGCAGTTAGCTCTTGGAGCCAGGATACAGAAAAGAGGAATCCAAATAAACCTAGGAGGTGGGGAGGAAAGTTCCTTCTCTGATTTAGGTCAACCTGCAACTTCTAAACTAAATGTGCACATCTTCCTACAGTTCTCTGGTACTGTAGCCACAGTACATCTAACAGTGCAGAAAGACTGGGTAAAAGACAGATATAGACCATTTCCATGGTACAAGGCATCAAATGGGAAGGCAGATGTTCTTGAGGTTAAGGGCCATTGAGGCTAGGTGGGGGCAATTGACCCTATCAGATCCACTGAAGAACTTGCTTTCTGAAGCGGTATAGGTTTTTTATTATTATATTTTTATTTTATATTTTCAACTGTATTTTATCTTTCTTGGCTACTCTGCTAGAGGCAAGATGTAAATTTGTATAAGTAAGAAAACAAGCTTAATACCCTATCAATTCTAGCCAACAGTCAAACCCTCTTCTTCTTTTTTGCTGCCATCATTAAATCCTTCCCTCAGTTTTCTCATCTGTAGATGGAGAAATAGTGATCTATCTGAACTTGGGGGTGAAGTACACAGACGGCAAATCATTGTGTAAATGGTAAACATCAGTAACATTGACTTGTAATGCTAAGCAATGGAATACATGAAATACCTATATCAAGGCTGCACATTTCACCTCAAGAGAGACAGTGAATTTCTTTTTAAACATCACACTGGAAATGTCACAAGCAGATCTGAGAGTCACTTATTCTTCCAATTTTCTCACACTGATACAAATCTGAAGCTGCTAAAAATTGTCTGTCAGATAGCCTTATAAAGATAAGATAAATCCAGGTGTTCTGACTGTATCAGGCCATATTCAAGCTTCTGTCTTCCTCAGATATCTGCAGATATATAGACTGGGACAACTGATAACAAAAGGGCAGTTTCTGAAATGTTACAGTTTCCATGCTTTCCACACACGCTGGTTTCACAATTGCTTCAAGCAATCCTGCCCACATGGGTGATTTTGATGGTGATCCCAGGTAACCTCAATTACAGCCTCACCATTTCAAGCTAGACAGCTTGCATGCCTGCCACATTACAGGCATTGGATCACAAGCACACAACCTATTGTCATTTCCCTGCTTCCCTGTGTTGGGACCAGTGGTGGGGAGAATGAACATTGGACCTCAAATAACTCTGAAACTCCAGTTTCCTCTTGCACTAAAAATCTTCTTATACATTATTGAGAACTTGCTTGCTGCCCAAAGAACAGGTAGATGTAAAGTTTGTGTATTTAGGGGGCTGCTCTTGAAGGTGGTTTGTAAACTAGGCTGTATGATTCTTGGCATAAATGATATTACACCTTGTCTGCAATATTTTGATTGGCTTCTCTCAGGTCCATCTCTGTCCAGTGGCAGTGACTACTTGTAACTAACATGCCCTTGGGAGTGTCAATATCTGGCCTGCCATCTCAAGTAACTCTACTCTGCATATAATTTGACTCTAGATGTTGGCTGAACTGTAAAGGGCAGGTTGATCAGTATTTATTTATTTATTTTTAGAACCATTCTTTCTCACTGATATTCTGATACTCAAAGTATAAATGCAATAGGACTATGATTACAGAATTAGAAAGTGGTTGAGGTCTGTAAAGTATTTGTAAACCAATTTGGAAGAATATGGTAAACTTTTTTTGCAATAATATCTTCCGAGTGGTAATTTCACAGAAAGTTTCTTGCATCTTTCAGTGTTTCCATCTTTGATAAACCCTAACTGGAAGAAGCTCTGGAGGAAAACACAGCATGGGATATTTCGGCTAATGAGTCTGAGCAAAGAATAAACCTTAGTGGTTGCCTGTGTGCAGATATATATAGATAGTGGAAGGTTCACTATTGCTTCACAAGGAAGAATATGTTTAATGCTCTAGAAATGTTAAATAAAAGTAGTAGAAGTAATATCCATGAAAGGCATAATAGTAATAATAAGTAGTTGGACTTATCTGTCATATTAAAAATGGGATTATCAAACAAAGTTGATTTGTGATACATTCAGGATCAACACATTTCCTCACAGTATAATTAACACAGTTCATTAGCATTCATTGGGAAAATGGCCACTGGTTTAAATGGTTTTTTAAAGGGATTGTTTAAAAACTAGGAGGAAAGAAGATTAATTGATGTTTTTCGACATGAATGCAGCTTCCATGTTTCGAGGCACTGTTAAATCATATCAATTTACTAGTTGCAGTCAGGAGATGGCCATTATTCTCAAACACTGCTTGCTGGTAGGCGGGCATTTGGGCTGGAAATATAGTGGCAAACCAAAAGCAAAACAATGTTTACATCCTTTTAACACATGGGGAGTTAACATATGGGGAGTATATATCACATTCAGATTCTCTGGAACAACAATGATTTCTCAGCATTTTCTAGGCAGTAAACCAACCAACCCAAGCCTACCATTTGGTGGAGAGATTAAAGATGGCAATGAGTCAACCTCGCCTATCAGTTTATATCTTTAGTGCTGTACTTACATTGGCTTGGTTTTATTTATTTATTTAAAATATTTATATCCCACCTTTTAGTATGACACTTTCAACGTGTGTGCCATGTCTTTGATAACTCACTGCCTAAACACACACATTTCAGTTGTACATCATTTATCTTTCAACCATACCACAGGACCAGTTTTGATAAGCTGATTAGTTGCTTTTATTGTTTGTTTCCTTCTTTAAAAGGATGCTTTAAAGACTAAACAGTACAAGAAACCAAAATATATTAATGCAATTTCTTTTTTTATTTTTTTTGTTGAAAATGTTTTTCCTTTACATATTTTTTTAAATTCTCATGCAGTTGCATAAACCTCATTCCGAAGGGGGGGTGCTACACAATTTATAATCCACATTGCATTTAAGGACTCAATTTTTGGTTTTATGTAGAAAGCACTTTTAATAGGTTATTATTAAACTTGGCAGATAATAACATTTTGATTACTTTCTCATTTTTGATAGAGTACACAATGATGGAATATATTGTAACTTTTATGGTAAATCTCATCGACTGTCCTGTTGAGAAAAACAGGCAATGTATTTTAACATAAATAAAGCAGGTAACCTCAGATGGTCTTGTACAAGCTAAATCTGGTGAGAGATTAATTGCCTTGCAGCCATGATGGCTCACAGGAAAAATGGCAGTGAGAGTAATGGTAGGAGGAAGACCACAAGGGCTGGGAAAAGGAAAGTGAAATCACATCTGCTCTTTGACCTCCACTGAGAAAGAAGCTGTTCCAGACTAGTCCATCATAGGGTAGCAACAAAACTGGAAAAAGTCTTTCCACCGCAGGCCTGATCATTCTTTGCTGACAGCCTATTTGGAGGGGGTGTTTGCTCAGGAGCTGCTGTCCTTGTGAGTCACCTGCAAGGCAGCAACAACAAAGGTTTGAGATCAAGTGTGTCAGTTTAAACAGTGTGGGGTGTAGCAGCTCAGACAGCCAGGTCTGACTCTGTTTTGCCATGGAAGCTCACTGGGTGACCCTGGGCCAGTCACAATCTCTCAGCTTCACAGGATTGTTGCTGAGAGGAGAAGATGGAAGAGGGGAGAATGATACAAGATGCTGTTTTGGGTCCTTACAGAAAAAAAGTGGGATATATATAACCATTAAAAATTTGTATGTTTACACATGTATACTATTCCTTGGGTATGTAAAAGGGTAAAGCTAGTCCCCTGTGCAAGCATCAGTCATTTCCGACTCTGGGGTGACGTTGCTTTCACGTTTTTGCGGCAGACTTTTTACAGGGTGGTTTGCCATTGCCTTCCCCAGTCATCTACACTTTCCCCCCCAGCAAGCTGGGTACTCATTTTACTGACCTCAGAAGGATGGAAGGGGGAGTCGACCTAGAGCCAGCTACTTGAACCCAGCTTCCACCGGGATCGGACTCAGGTCGTGAGCAGAGAGCTCGGATTGCAGTACTGCAGCTTTACCACTCTGCACCATGGGGCTCCTGTAATTTTCTACATAATACAAAATCTAGAATAAGTACATACATGCCTATATGGGTCTGGCGAAGCTGAAGCAGGCATACTTTTCACATTGGCATGCTGAGGTTTGACCCAGCCAAATGTTGTCTTTGTCTGCAAACCCTTAGCCCGTTCAGTTCATTAGGATTAACTGTCTTAACACTTTATACCAGAGGTGGCCAACGGTAGCTCTCCAGATGTTTTGCCTACAACTCCCATGGAGTTGCCTACAACTCCCATGTTTTTGCCTACAACTCTGATGGGAGTTGTAGGCAAAAAAACATCTGGAGAGCCACCATAGGCCACCCCTGCTTTATACTTTGGTCTAGCTACCAGGGTTTCTTTTGAAACAGCCCTTATATCTATGCAAACTGAGCAAGTAATAGACGACTACTTCTGACCATGTGTAGACCTCTGAAAGTTCGTAAGCAGCCCCATAGCTTCCATGCAGACCTAAATGCTTTTAACTAGTTTTTAAAATAAATTATTATTTAAGATGGTGATTGTAGATGCTGCTGCAAAACCAAGCTAACATTGAACTATGGCTTGTTTCCTGATGTGATGTTTTTCAAATTGAAAGTAATATAAATTATTCACACTTGATTCTCATGACAACTATTTCCCAAAACAAACCAGGTTGTGACACTGTTTTGTGTACAAGAATTTGGAATGGTACCATTTATACAGATATCAGCCTTGAAGCCTTTGCTTAGGTATGCACATGTACCCAGGTAGTTAACTTTGCCATGGAGCAAAGGATTGTGCTTCAGCATCTTAGTGTTCTTGCAAATAGAACTCACCAAAGTAAATAGAAGAGACAATAGCAAATTACGAGTGGATGAGAATAAGAACATCAAAGCTTTGCCCAGAGCACTGAACTGTAAGAGATCCTTTGAACTGAAGTTAAAATGTCCCAAGAAGGCTACCTGAGCCCAGCTTTTATCAGTTTAATGCCTTCAGAACCAGCAAGCAAACACTGAAACAAGATAAAAATGGGAGCCAGGGATAAAGTTACTTCAGGGTGTCAAAAAGTATTGTCCACAATGTATGTTGAAAATAACTTTATTGTACAATTATATTTTAAAATAACAATCAATGGCCATATTAACATAAGTAATTCTGCTAATTTTTCTAATAGGCTGGTTTGATATCTATTATGTGAATGAGTTTAAACATACTGTGTTTAACATGGGGTGATCTGAAAGTTCTTTCATGGCAATTAGCTTCGAACAGCTCATTCAGACATTCAGCATGATATCCCTTGCTCTAGAGTCAGTGTGGTGAATATCTATGTGATTTCCCATATTGAGTTACTGCCAATGTGATTTCTATTCATCTTTTGTTAATCTCTGGTTTCCTATCGTAGAATGATTTAAATCCCTTAGGTTGAGTGGCAAGAAAATCAACTTGTGGAAACGGAGCAGAGATGGAATGAATTTGATCTCAAAGCATTACTCAAAGTTTGCAAATGTTGACATTGAATATTCTTCAGGTGTTCTCCAGGCATGTAAACATATAATTAATATTTGTTATTTGTATTGAAACCCAAGAATCTTTGATTTCAGTACTGAAAACTATGCTCAGTAGCTGCTCCTGGCACATTTCCAGTAGTGGCCTCTTGTTCTTTTCTCCACAGTGCCTGGTTGGACTGCCTGACTCAGCAGTGTTCAGCTGAGGCTGCCTCTGTGTGCAAAACAGCATTTTGAGAAAAGCCATAGACCTGCTTCCATTTCCAAGCATCACTTCTGTTAGGCTGTTATGAAAGGACAACTGTGGGCTTTGAGTATGAAGAACAACATGCTATATCTGGGCCTGTTTGCATAATTCCTGGCACAGAGTCTGCAGGCAGATCCAACCAGTCAGTGCTGCATAAAAGATAAGTTGGTCTAGGCAAACATTCTTTTATCCAGCAATGGAATGTATCAGAAAGAATTCCGAAAGACTTCCGATAGGAGGAGATAAGCTGTTGATTTTGGAGCATCTGTATTAATAACAGCAAAACATATGGAAATTTTTGTGGCTCACCTGTCTTACACAATTATAAAGGAATGTTTTGTTTGAAGCAGGAGAGCAAAATAGACAAAATGGAAATAAAGTCACAATTCTTAGGTCCAAGTGAGTATCAAAAGTCCATTTGTCCATGTGCGTTTTGTAAAGAATTAGTTTTATTTCTCCAACAATTATAGGATGTTGATCTGAATTTTGCATTTTTGTTTTCAAGCCATAAAAATACATGGCAAATATCTCCAGGTTACAAAAGGGGAAAAAACCCTCTACTGGTATATTTGTCTTTCCTAAATTTCAGACTTGTTACCACAGAATTTCCTAATATGACTTTCAGGAAACCAGACAGTTGGAAAAGAGCGACCTTGTCCAATTTTCTGCAACAGCAGACAGATTCCTTAGATGGAAGACCTCTTCACATATGATACTTTTGTTACAAGGTTCTAATTTTTGTGTAGCGGGGGGAAGTCTATTCACCATGGAGGTGTCACCAACAATGCAATTCCAAACAGAGTTGGACTTGTAAGGGCGGAACTAGGTTTAGGATTGCTCTGCAAGTGTGACAGATATACATACTTATTTTGTTGCATAGAAACATTACAAAGGAGAAAAGTATTTTATTCATAACCTGCCATTTATCCTTCCTCTTGTTTCTGGAGTTTCTTATGGGATAAAAGGCCATATGTATGGTTCAGAAAATAATCTTGTTAACTATGACATAAGGAGGATATACTTGTTCATTATTAGTCTGAAAGTCTCGTGCTGTCTTTCCATTCAATCAGGGGTGGATGGAGCTATCCTACAGCAAACTGAGCCATGACCACAGGGACTGCTCCCCTCCTGCTGTAATTGGTGCCACAGCCTGGATCAGAGAGCTGAGCACACCCTGCAATGCTGGCAGCAGGTGGGGTGGGTGGGCTACCCAGCTCAATTTTTTCTTGGCTATCAGTGGCCTCCCACAAATAGTCCTCAAAAGCTTAAGGACTAGTCTACCCCTGTATGCCTCTTTTCTTTATTATCTGCATTTCCTATTCATTTCATTCCCTTTGAATTTCTACTTATTCACCTAACTCCTTATCTTCTGCACACTGTCTCAAGTTCTTATTGCTATTTTTCATTATAGGGGGCTGGGAACCTTTTGGTACACTAATTTATTGGGATTTTATATACTAACAAAATTTGTGCAGGGTATGAGCTTTCGTGAGTCACTTCTCACTTCTTCAGATACTGTCTGAATGACTCACAAAAGCTCATATGCTGTTCAAATTATATTTTTTGGTTCATATCAGTACAAAATATCAGTACATGGCTGTGGCCATGGACATGATATGTGATTTGATAGTGATCCGAGGATCCATGCTTTGGAACCATGTATTTGTTAGCCTCTGTGGTGCTGCTGGACTCATGATCTTTTCTACTGCTACAGACAGACTAATGTGGCTACTCATCTTCTTGGTCTATCTTATTGGGATTTGTAGGGTGCAATTTTGCAAATAATAGGGTTTTTTTGTTAAACCTGTGATTCTGGAAAGAAGTACTTGCAAATTGAAAACACATGAAATGATGGAACAATAAAGACAACAATAACATGTGACTAAGAATGCCAGTCAGCACTAGGCGCTATGCATCTGTGTGAATATTTCTTAAGAGTTCCACAATACAGTCCAAAAGATTATAGTACTTCTCTGATTCTCTCTTTCTTTTTCATGCCAGTTCACATCACAGAAGAGGTCCAGGCATCTGCCAGCACTCCAGGCTGTGGCCCTTGTAAATATGCCTCAATAATTCAGGGTTGGGAAGTGTAGTGGTAAATAAAATGAGTTACAGACTAGAAAGTCCTCATTTTGAGTCTTGCTTCTCCCATAAATTCATTATTCCATAATTTAAAATGAACCAAAAAAAATCAGCAAATAATCATTTATCCCTACATTTATCCAGCAATTTTTTGGAGAACACTGTGAGTCCATTATTCTAATTAGTAGACGTTCTGAAACGGTACAGCCTGGAATAACTGACCCATGCTTAATCCCTAATTTTTTGAAGACAGTGGATAGGATAGTCCCATGTTGTTATGAAATTGTGGGTCCGTGATTTTTGTAGTGCAAGCTGTGGCCATGGACATGATATGTGATTTGATAGTGATGTTGGGGTGACCCAACACAAAAACCCGAGGATCCATGCTTTGGAGCCATGTATTTGTGCTGTTGTGGTATCACAAAACTGTGGAATTGTGATTTTTGCTATGCAACTTGCAGCTATTGACATTTTACATGATCTGACAGTGAGTTTGGGATGACCTAGTGCAAAAATCTTGAGGACCCACATGGAACCATGGTTTTGCACTAATGTGGCACCATAAGTCTGTGGATGTGTGATTTTTGTGGTGCTGCCTATAGACTAAGAGATGATCTACAGCATGGATGTTGAACTCATTTGTTATGAGACCTTCTCAGGCCGGGCCATGTGTGTCATAAAATGCAATGCTAGGTAGCAGAGATATAAAGGACACAGACAAACATTTTTAAAAGACCTTAAAATAAAACATGCTTAAAACATTAACACTCTTGCAATGTTTTGTTTATTTAAAAGTCTCTGATAACTGACACCTCTTGCTCTGGATAATTGCATCAAAATCTAGAGACAATGTTCTGTAGGAATCTTGAGTATGTTGTTCAGGTGTGCATCTGTAAGTCGCAAACCTCCTTTTGATGTACTGTCATTCATTACAGAATTATCATGGTCAATGCTTTGAACCTAAGACCCAGAGGAAAACATGCATTGTAAGCCTTTATACATAAGTTGCTTCATGTGCCTGTCAACCAATGGAGAAAATAGAGGCTTTGCTCTGAAGCTTGATTGAGCAAGCCTGGCAAAGCAAGCTGCGATGCAAAAGGAAGCAAGAGAGGAAGAAGGAAGCAGGCAACAGTGAGTTGCTCGTGGGCCTGTTTGGAGCCCTCCAGGGGCCGGATCCATCCCATGGACTGCATGTTTGACAGCCCTGGTCTACAGTAGGATAGTGATTTTATTTATTTATTTATTTATTTATTTATTTATTTATTTATTTTATTTTATTTTATTTTTATTTTATTAATTTAAATGTAGAAATAATGAGTTCATCAGGATCCATGCCTCAGATCCACAGTTTTGTGCTGCTGCAGTGCCACAAAATGTCTCTTGACTGGTGGAACAAAGGTCTGGGTATGGAAATAACAACATGCAATGCATGATATGATGTTCAGCCAAAAACCTGAATGTGGTGTAAGCACATCAGATGATGCTCTAAGTACTTGCCATGAAATTTTCAGGGACAGCCAGAGTATCAAATGCATTCACATCACAACTGTGTTTTGGGCTGGATATGATGTCACATGTTGTACACAATAATTTCTGTCTCTTGTTACACCTCAAAAGCTTCCAGGAATGCCAGCCACTGGCCTGACATCCCTAGTAATGGAGCAACCACCATTTCTTTTTAAGGACCTAGCTACACATTTTTTCCCCTTGAGAACCTCCATGGGTTGGGGGGAGCAGCATTTTCTGACGGTCACACTTTCCAGGCCTGCATGGGCTTATTTAGTTTGGAACTATGGCTTGTGGAGAGAGGATGCGTAGGTCTTCCTCCCTACACAATTTCTGCAATTTGTGACAGCCCCAGGGCTGCTATTTTCCTTACAGGTACTGATGAGGCACATTTTATATTTTCACAGTGGGGCAAATAGTGGCAGCGGGCCATTTCAGGTCAGAAAAATGGCACAGGAGGGAAGATCTAAGTCTTCTCTTTATGTGCAGAAAACAAGAATGGCTGTACCAGTGGGCAGAAAGAATGCAGAAGAAGAGGTGCAAGGTGGGAAAAAAATTAAGTTCTTTTGGATCCCTATGCATTTTGCAATGTGCTTTGACGGGGAATTGTTTCGAAAGTTATCCAGTTTCTATCTTGAGCAGAAAGGTGGAAACTGGATAATTTTGGAAACAATCCCCTGACACAGTGAATTGCAAAATGCGTAGGGATTCACAAGAACTTAATAATTTTTCCCCCTTTGCACCTGTTCATCTACATTCTTTCTCCTCTTTATGTGCATTATGATCCCAATCTGAATTAGTCCACTGTGTGCCTGGGAAGTACAGAATGTCAGAGCACAACTCTGCCCCAACCCAGGAAATGTTCCTGGGGAAAATATTACATATAGTTAGGACAATAATTAGTAGATAACAGGTAACAAAAAAAAAATCTTAGTATATGTGAAAGTATACCATGACAGTTGTATGTAAACCTGTATTGAAAGAGTAGTTTCTTGAAAAGAAAACAGTGCACATGATATCCTGAAACAAATTAGTTAAGTAAATTCATATTGACCAAGTGGTATGATGTAGTTCTGAAGTGATTATTCAGTGGGGAGCTTGATATAAATCACCATAGTGCTCTAAAGGTTATCTTGTACTCCATTTATTTATTTATATAAAAAGGAAAATAAGAATGCCAGAAAGGCCTTGACCAGCAGGCTTGGCAAGTTGGAATAACAAAGAACTGCAGAATTTCCTCTCTTCAGCTGAAATGTGTGTGGAGAAAGATCAGCTGGTAATTAAATCAAAGTGGGCTATTTATAGCACTGTTGATTTTATCCCCATCCAGAACACACCCAAAGTTTTGTTTCAAGTGAATAAGGTTAACAGAAACCCTCGCTAATACATCAGAAATATCTTAGTGGCCAAAAAAAAGCAAAAGAGCTATCCTTCTGAACTTTAGAGGCTGAATTTTTACATTCTCTGAGCTCACTTCTGTAGAACATGTTGTGTTGATAGGTCCCTGTAATATTTCTGGAAAGTAATCTTTCTGGATTACATCTTATGTTGACAGGTCCCTGTAATCTTTCTGGGACAGTACACTGTACGGTGCAGCTATGATGGCCATTTCTTGAGCAAGGAAGCTACGAGTTCCTGTGAGATGCCTCAATAAGGTGTGGACAACCCACTGCAATCAGAAGCAAGAGAGGGAGATGGTGAGACCTTGGGTTCAACAAATCAAAGAATTCTTTGTGAGAATCTATCTGCAATGATTGCAGAGGAAATAAGAATGAGACAGCATCCTATACATAGGGCAACACTCTAGCTACATAGCCCCAGAAAAAAGACTCATGGTGAGGCTTTTTGGTCTTCTGGCAGCCCCATTTCAGGTCACGGGGAGTAAAAGAATCCTGCTCAAGTTCATCAAGTGATCAGCTGGAGTTAGCAGCCAGGGTCAGCCCTGCCACTAGGCAAACTAGGTGATTGCCTAGGGCACTGGACTTCTGGGTACCTCCCATGTGATTTGGTGACCACGCTGCTACTCAGCCTGGCCGCCTCTCCCAGTCTCCCCTGCATCGGCCTCTCAGAGTCTTCAAGAGGTGCAGGAGGTGGGGCTTTCTTCACTGACCCCAGTCCACATCACAAGGATGCTTTGTGAGCTATTGGCATTAAGGTTGTGAGCTACTATAGTGCAGATTGTGCTGAAGGTTTATAGCCATAGCCTAAAAGCCTTGTTTTCTGTTATTTTCACTCCATTTTCTAAAAATATTTTTTCTGCCTTAACCAAAAATGTTATTACTTATCAATGTTCCCCCTTGTGGTGCCATCTTGTATTTACCACACAGTGCAATCCTATACCAACTTACTCTGGTCTAAGCAGATTGAATGCAGTGTGCTTAGAGAGGAGTAACTCTCCATAGAAGTGCACTCTAAGAAAACTTAAAGTGCATCCTCAAAAAGTTGTTGAGTACCAAGGATGATCCAGCTGTAGTAGCATAGACACTGCCAGATAACAGAAAGGTGTCCAGATGGACAAGTTAGTTCCTACAAGGAATCAAGTGGAGTAGTCCTGTCTTTTCTATGGGGTTGCCAGCTCTGGGTTGGGAAATACCTGGAAATTTGGGAGGTGGAACTGCCTGAACTGCATTTTAAAAATTAAAGGAAAGAGCTTCGGCCGGACACAGAATAACGCTGGCTTCAAGGGCCCTTCTTCAAGGGAGCTCCTTCAGCTGCACCTGATGTGGAGCACCCCCTTTCCACCCGGCTCTTGGTACACCACTGATCTGGAGATCAATTACAATAGCAGGGATCTTCAGGTGCTACCTGGAGACTTCTCTACATAATAAATTTCTGTCAGTGGGGGCAGAAATACACCTCATGCTGCTTTCATAAACACAGAAGATAGCTGTTGTGGCCATTGGAGGTTGGAAGTTTGCCTCTGCAAGACCAGCTACATTATACCTGGACTAGAAAAGGGGAGGGGGGGAACTCAACAAAAAAGGGAAAAAAACATGTTCTGAAAGAAACAGGAAACACAGAGGAAGGGAAACAAGGAGATCTTAGGCCAGTCACAGTTCTCTCAGAACTCTTTCAGTCCCATCTACCTCACAAGGTGACTGTTGTGGGGAGAGGAAGGTGATTGTAAGCCACTTTGAGACTCCTTCAGGTAAAAAAAAGTGGGGTATAAAAATCTGTCTTCTTCTAAAATGATGGCTATGTAGAGTTGCCAGGTCCCCCCTGGCCACTGGCAGAGGATGAGGGCATAGGGTTGCCAGCTCCTGGCTGGGAAACCCCTAGAGATTTGGGCATGGAGCCTGGGAAAGACAGGGATCTCAGTGGGGTACAGTGCCATAAAAGTCCACCCTCCAGCAGATCCAGTTTCTCTAGGGGAACTGATCTCTGTAGTCTGGAAATAAGCTGTAATTCTACAGATCCCCAGGTCCCACCTGTAGGCTGGCATCCCTATGACTTGTCACAGAATATGCTCTGCTAGCAGCTGCTACTGTGCTTGTTAGTAAAGAACGAAGTTTGAAAGTGCTATCTTCTCCTCTTGGGCTGTGTGCAAAGTTGCAGTACCTCTCCCTGAAGAGGGAGTAGCAAGCATCAGATGCTCAGATAAAACTCTGGAATGTGGGGAAGTTTGCTCTGTGCAGGCCCAGCTTCTCATGCACGTGACAGCACACAGACTGTGAAGATAAGATGAGTTGTTATCAGTTCTGTCCCAGCACATGAAGAATACTGGCTCTCATCATTTGTGGGTTTATTCACAAAATATTTTACCATAGAAAGTTGATGGAGCATGACTATTTTGATGTGCCTTGGTTCCTACTCCCAAACAACTTGGCATATTGTTGGTTAAAGGATCTCTTTGATTTCACTGATTGCTAACAAATTACTAGAGGCTGAATCCAAAAGGATTTATGATGCCCAAGACTGGTGCATCTTCTTTTTGCAGTGATAGATTAACATGGTTGAATTTTTGAAAAGTTTCTCTGGCTTCTACAACTCATTTGCAAATGAATCCAATTGTTAGCCTGAAAGCTGAAAGCCTTAGTATGAGTCCTGGTGGCCACAGCCGGCCTCTGACTTCCCAGTCCCATAAGAACACTTAGGTGACTAGGATGGGACATACCAAGGGATGCCGGAGCAGTCTATTTTAAAAGGGTGATGTAAATCATATTAATTGCCAGTACTGTCTCAACTGTATTGTGGATCAGGCTGTAATAATGTACATCAGTAACTTTTTAAAAAGTGGATTTTCTTATTGAGGTTAATATTTTCAGTCCAATGAAAAGCCAAACAACCTGAGAATATTGTTTTAAGAAGTAATTGCAATGCTTCTTTCTTTCTGTTCCATTACTGCTTACATTAACTTGTAATATTTTCACCATTAAAGTCATACTAGAAATATTTGGGTGGACATTTGTAAATGTTAAAATAACTTGCTATTAATGGTCCCTCTAAGCTGTGGAGTCTGTGAGCAAAAATTCTACTTTGTGAGCTATTGGCATTAAAGTTGTGAGCCACTGAGTAAGTTAGTTCTCTCTGGGGCCATCCATCCTGAGCTAAGACAAAAATGTGTGAGCTGGAGGTTAAAAAACTGAGTTAGCTCACACCAACTCAACTTATAGGGAACGCTGCTTGCTATAATGAGTGCTGGTTCTTTTACAGACAAATGGAATTCAAAGCCTTTGAATAATATGTACTCAGTTCAATGATATTTTTGGACTCAACATATGTGTGCATAATATGAACAGAGTAGTATATAGTGGACATTATAGTAGCAAATGGCAACATTTGTTACTGCAAAAAGCTAAATCCAGTTGCTTATTATCAATTCTTTGTATCAAACAAAACTCTACAACTCTGCCTATTTTTGCAACATTTATTCTGCTTCTGCAGAAGAAAAAGAAAGGCTTGTAGTAATCCAAAACCCTATCTAAATAATTCCTGCAACTATACTTATACACTTTATGCTAACCTACAGTTCCTCCTATGCTGTGCTAGAGGATATTTCATATAAAGGTCTTTTCATTGGACAGGAGTTTTTAAAATCATCAGCTTAGCTTTTGCAGTGCTGCTTACCCAGAGAAGATGACTGACAGTTTCAGAATAAACCTATCACCTGTCTGGCAGTGCAGAAGTACACACACCTTACATGTGCCATGCTGAATAGGGATTTTTCACTTTACATGCAATGTTCTACAGACATAGAGGATGCAGAATTATGGTGACTAGTGCATAGTGGCCATTCTTGAAGATAGAAATGTTTTGTTAGTAAAGCTGAAGTCATTTTACTTTGTAACAAAAGGCTTGCTTGGCATTTGAGAAACAGCTCTGGGAGCAACACCCTTTTCTCATGTGACTCATTACCATGTCAATCATGACAGAGGGGGATAAAAATACAATAAGTTACAGCTTGCCGAGGCAGCAGATCCCGAGAGGGAAAGTAACTTTAGACATTTGTTCAGCTTGTCTGGCGACCGAGTGCTGGTGAGTGTGTAAGAAAGTGGTTGGAAAGCAGACAGTTTGTGCTATGACCAGAAGGACAGGAAACATCGAGAGTTTCTGCAGCGGTGGTTAGTCTGAGATAATACCATTGTATAGCCAGGCTGAGCGACCTCTCCCAGTACTGAGAGCCGAGAGCCTGGCGTCTGGCTGCTTGGCGCATGGCCAGTCTTGGGTTCCCCGGTCTGGGGGGAGGGTGTGGAACCCTCCCAGGCAGCTCCCCACAAAAAAGCTGGCCACACCTCACCTTGCAAAGGAAATCTGGCTGCAGCTCCAGACTTCATGACTTCTTCTTTATGAGAGCTTCTCTCCCCCCCCCCCCCTCCCCAGTTCCCTGCCTTTGCTGGAATTTGGTGTTGTCCCTGGAATATGAGGGAACTATTTAAAGTCACAAAGGGTGGGGGAATCCAGTGACAGGATAATTGAATGCACTTTTGCTGTGCTATCACACAGTGCAATTCATATTCCCCTCACATTTTAGTAACAAAAAAGGAACTGCCACCAACACTGATATTTTTTAAAAAAGGGTCAGTTTTCCCATGTTTAAAAGTGTGTCCCCCTTATTTGGATCAGTTGTTAGTTCCAGGAATAAAACAGGCAGTTTTCAATATATAAAAAGTTCAGGATGGTAACTCCTGCATTTCAAAGCATTCAAGGGAATAAAACTTCAGATATTGTTCACAATCCAGTGAGCACTTTTAAGTACACCCAAAAAACTGGACAAGAAGGTTTTCTTTCAAGACCAGCCTCCCACACAGCATAACAAGCTACTTATGAAATCCCCCTGAGTTTCTAAAGCACTTTCCTTAAGAATAAATAAAAGGGGAGCCTCCGACCAAGGACTTGCAAGAGGGATCTTATTCTCCCTCTCCTGGTATTTCCCCTTTCCCTTTCCTGAAAGTCCCCACAGTCTCTCTCCTTTCCTGCCTCCTTTTCCTGTTTACACCTACCAGTCAACCTATCTTTACCAGTCCCCCAGCCCTGTCCTCAGCTTTTCATCCTACCCTGTCCCTAAAAGCCTCTATCTAGGAAAAGTAGGGCTCGGTTGTGCAGTGCCGGTCACCAGGCTGGACTCAGTTGAGAACTTGCAAGGACTTGTGAAGGGAATCTCAGTTTCTTAAGCCACATTATTTCCACTTTTTCTCCGAGTACCCCCTATATTTTCATCCTTCTCTGCTTCCTTCTTTTCTTCCTATTCACCCACCAAGCTACTTTATATCTTCCCTCCCATCTTCAGTTATATTTATTTACTTCATTTCTGTCCCACCTTTCTCCACAATGGAGATTCAAAGCAGGTTATCTCACAACAGCCTGGTAAAGTAGTCTAGGGCAAAATACAATGATGGCCCACATTGAGGCCACATTAAGAATTAGATGTATCGATGATATGCATAGTATGGGTTAGTCTATGTATGTGTGAAGCTGCTTTTGAACATCCTGTAATTAAACTCCCAATGGGGTCATGGATTCTCTGGGGTGCTCGTCTTACCTGGTTGTCTTTTCAACTTGCAGTTTTCTATTTGATCATTACTGTCCTTGATGCTACTAGAGAGCTAAGGAGCCAACTAGAATTTCTAGGACTCTTTGCCCTGTGAGTTTTCGCTCAGTAAAGCCTTAGAACATAATAAAAACCAGCTTATGACATGCTGAAGCCCATAGCATTAGAAAAAAATGTGTGTTTTTAACCAGCTACGTAATAAGCTTTGGGGTGGGTTGGGTTTTTTAAAATTATTATTATTTAGCAGTGCAACTTATTTAGCTTGTATATAAATCCGGCTTTGATAAAAGCCCAAGCTTGAGCTCTTTTCTCCCTATTGCAATTCTAATAGATGGAAGGTATATTTCAGGGGAGGAGGCCAATTAAAAATGGGGTAAACTTATTAATGAGCCAAACTGAAAATCAGAATGATCATGACACTGGTCATAATACATTTGTCATCATTTCTGAACTGGAAGTGACTTCATTGCCATATCACCCACGAGGGCTTTTTTCCTGTGAGGAATGTGGCTGAATAGAGTTTCAGAACCTCTTTGTGGAAACAAAATTCTCAAAAAAAATGTGTAGAAGTTCATAAGGGGTATTCATGTGTTTCTCCTTCATTTCCCTCTTGAGAGTTCCGGCACCTCTTTTTCCAGAAAAAAGCTCTGTCGCTCCACCGATTTCAAAAGTCAGGGACACTGGTAATTGCTATGTCAAAAGACATCCATACAAATTAGTTGAAAACTGTTGTGATATCTTTATCCTTGCCACAATCCCCATAGCGTTTCATGCCTGCACATGAAACCTCACCCTGAACATTGCTGGTCTTCAAGGTGCCATTGAACTCTGTTCTGTTGCTTCAGACCAACATGGCTACCCACCTGGATCTATCATGTGTTTCTCAGTCATTGCAATCTCAGATGTTTTCTGTGTGTGTGTGTGTGTGTGCATGTGTGCATGTTAAATGTCATCAAATCACTGCTGACTTATGGAAACCTATGAATTAATGTCCTCTAAAATATCCTATTGTCAACAGCCTTGTTCAGGTCTTACAAACTGAAGGCCATGGCTTCCTTTATAGAGTCAATCCATCTCATGTTGGTTCTTCTTCTTTTCCTGTTACCTTCAACTTTCCATAGCGTTATTGTCTTTTCCAATGACTCTTTTCTTCTCATAATGTGACCAAAATACAATAACCTCAATTTAGTAATTTTAGCTTCTAGGGAGATTTCAGGATTGATCTAGAATCCACTTATTTGTCTTTTTGACTGTCCATGGTATCTGTAACACCTGAGCTTTTTTTGGTAGAAAAGACCAGCAGGATCGCATTTGCATATTAGACCACACTCCCTGCCATCAGCATTGTTCCACACAGGGTTTCTTTTTTTAAACTCATTTGCAGATTAGGTCATACTAAGCCAGCTAGAACTACATTCCTGTGTGTTCCTGCTAAAAAAAAAAAAAAAGCCCTAACACTCTCTTCCAGCATTATATTTCCAATGAAGCAACTTTCTTTTTGTGAGCTTTCACAACTTTCACATCCATACAAAGTAATGTGGAATACTATGGCATGAATTAACTTGATCTTGGTTGTCAGCAACATATCCTTACACTTTTTCTGCCACTAGTGCAAAATTATCTTTCTAATGAAAATGAAATTGATAAAATATTATGTCAAGTGCTGTAATGTGATTCAAATTAACCTTGCTTGATTTACACAACAATTAGTTTTTTGAAAGTCTGAAGAAAAGTGCTTGGGAATCCTATTTATGCTCATTCCAAGACCCCTGGTCAATATTTAGCCGATGAGCACCAATACCACTTCTTGTAGTTTGCCAAAAGCTAATTCCTGTACATGATGGCAAACATATGTAACCAAAGAGTTGGTGACTGTTATGTACAGGGGTTTCCCTTTGGCTACCATGTACTTGAGGATAGGCTGTAGGTAGCTGTCTGTGTAATGACCCTTAAATGATCTTGCTGTAATTTACTGATTGTAACCTCTTTAGCACCAATCCACCTGGTCGTGCATACAAATATTTGCCTACACAGAGTAAGGAAATTGCATTTTCTGCAGGGAACTAGTAACAAGACACAGCTTCTCAGCTCTCTGTGTCAACACTGCAAAACAAACAATAGCTGTCAAGGGAGAACATAAGCATTCATGTGACAAGGTGCACAGAGTTACTCATGACCGTGACCTACACATTTTATCACTGTTCAATCTGCATTGTGATAGCTAGGACTGTGTCAAGGAACTTGGCAGGAGAAGTCGGGGTGGGGGGGGGGAAGGCGGTTCTATAATATGCAAGGACTTAATTGCTAAACCAATATCTAAATACATTTATTGAGCTTTCCACTTTCTAATCTGTTAGCTTTCTTTATTAAGTACTGAATGTCATTAAAGAAGGCTTAATTCGTTTTCAAAATCAGTTCCTTTGATGCAATGTCACTTTTGGTTTGTCCTTGATCATGCACTTAAATAAATAATCGTGGGGGAGGAGTATTGAGGTAGGGGTAGGAGTTTCAAGGTAGGGGGATACAAAAAATTATGGAACTTGAATAGGAAAGAAAGAATTCTAATGAGGAAAGAGCAAGCCAGCTAGCTCTTACATTTTATTCACAGGTTTCCTTTTTTAAGCCTAAAATTTTAATGTGCTCCCTCAAAAACAAGGTTTCCACATTTAGCTAATCAGGTTCATTTAAAAAGTATTAATTAGACTGTTAATTATTTTAATACAAAGTTCTAACAAAAACTGTGGGTGGCATCGTCCTAGAAGAGGCTTTGTCCTTCTCTCACACATAGCAGGAAAAGCCTCTTTTAAGTTGGTGCCTGCTGTGATTGGAGCATTCACTATTCAGAAACGACAAAGCAAGAATGTGTTTTTTTCAGAACTATTGTTTTATGCACATTTACAGTGATACGAACCATCAATTAATTGATCAGCTTACAGAATTAACCAAAAACCATCTTTAATCTTTCAAGAGCCCTATTTTTTATATATTTTTTTTGCATTGTTTCTTCCTTAAACCAATCCAAGTTTCTACTAATTTTGGCCCAGGATTGAAAATATCAAGGAACCTGTGGAAAATCTTGCAAAGGCCATAATCCTAGAGGAACATCTTGTGAGCTAACACATATGCAGTACACAGGTGGAACTGAGACTTCTTATTGCTCTGGTCGCCTGACTGAAGAGGCATGTCAATATCAAAAAGAAAGACACCTGTCTACTTCACCCAGTGATCAACTGTAGCATGAACTTTCAAAACACTTCCCAATTCATATGCACTTCTTCCTTTCACCATCTCTTTTCACTTTAAGTGCGTAGCCAAAAGGATGAGTGTGTGTGTGTGCATCATTACATTTGCAATAGTTTAAACTGATGACATCACTAGAGCCTTTGACCTGAGTGGCTTGATGGTAGCACACTGCGCATACTTTGCATGCAGAAGGCAATCCTTGGCATCTGAAGGTCAGAGAAGTGTCATGGCTCATAGATAGAGCATCTTCTGTGCTTGCAGAAGATCACAGGATCTATTTATAGTTACAGGATCTAAGCAGATGTTCAGAAATATCTTCTCTGCCTGAAACCCTGGAGAGCTGTGACCAGTTAGAATACGCAACACTAGGCTAAATGAACCAATGAGCTAGCCTTATACAAGGCATATATAACAAGCTGACTCATATTTTTTTTTAAACTATATACATTTTCCTTAAATGGATATCATGAACAACAGGCAGCAAGATGAGATGGAGGAGACATGTGAGTGTCTCTTGACATAAAGTGACTAGCTGAATATAAAGAGATAGAAAAAGAATTGTAAGATAAGAAAGATGTTCCAATTCCATTTTCAGCTTATATATTAATCATTGGCAGATAGAATCCTTTCATCTGTGACCTTTCCCTACAAGTAAGCCTCTGTTATATCTCAGAATATATGGTGAGACATCGTGCATGGTAAGTGTACATTCAGCTGGCGACAGGAGTTTGGAGATCAATAGACTGTGGTGGTTGGTAGCCATGGTGTTTTCAGAAGATGCCAAAGGAATCAATACACTGGTCTGCAAGAGATAGGGATATTTTTTGCCTTTCATCACAGACCCCAAGCACTACATTTGGAAGAGAAGATGGTTGAGGGAATGTTGATGGTACAGAGTGAAGGTAGCAAAGTTGGAATACATTGGAAAGGAAGAGTTCTTGAAAGATAGTTTGAGAAATATTTGGCAATTTGACAGAGGAAGGGTATGTTCCCTGCTAAAGACATCTTCTTGCTGGCCTGTTTGCAGCAGATGACCACAAAAGGGGTCTTACAATGGAAGTGCAGTTTCTGCACTGATGTCTTGCTCCTAGCCTGACTGAAGGCTAAAGTGCAACAGCCAACATTTTTTTTTAAAAAAAAACCCTTTTCCCTGCCAAAATCATGTTCCCATTTTTTATATCCCTTACCCAGCCCTGCCCAGTCTCATAATCTTCCTAGTGCAAGTCCATTGACCTGTGATGGTCATGTAATGCTTCTGAAGATCAGCATTCCATATACCACAATACAAAAAGAATTTTTTTTAGTAGTTCTAATGACTATTTGGTGCAGAGTATTGAACCTGATGTAAAGGTTGTTTCAGTTTGTCCCCTGAAATCTGCGCTGACAGGAAAACTATGCTGAAAACATGCTGACAGGAGTTTTCATTGGTGTAGTTGCACCGGTGTCCCATCTTCCCCCTACATTCTAATTTGGGTGTGAAACAACATGGAAAGGATAGTAATAATAATAATAATAATAATAATAATAATAATAATAATTTTTATTTGTATCCCGCCCTCCCCGCCAGGGCAGGCTCAGGGCGGCTCACAACATACGAATGTAATATACAATAAAACCATACATAGTAATTACAATTACAATTATAAAATCATCATTAAATCATTAACAACTTATATTAAAATTAACATTAACATTGTGGTGCTATAACTTAGGTCTTTAATAAAATTCAGTGGCTAAAACATGTCCAGCGAGACTTTCTTGGCTCGGTGTTAGGTGAAGGCTATTTTGAAGAGGTAGGTCTATTTTGAAGAGGTAGGATGGTGACACACCCCAATCATTCAATGTGGCATTGCTTCAGTCAGAAGCAGGCCTCGGATTCAGCAGGAGCTCACAGGAGCGCAGCTTTTCTGAGGGTTCCCCTTCCTCCTCCCTACCTTGTCCATTGAATAGTAGGTGCAGCTTTATAACAATGGATGAGCTCCACCACCTATTTTTCTACAAAGCGACCCCTGGTCAGAAGGGTGGGGGTTCCATTATAAATACACAGCAGGTATACGAGATATGCAAAATACCTCCCCATCCTCTTCAGTTATTTTCTTCATCAAGGCTCCAGATTCCTACATGGAAAAAAATTGCTGGAAGAGTGATCACAGGGTGGGGAAACTGGCAGGTGTGGTGAGGAATCAACACTCTTCAACCATGTTCCCCATTTGTGCTCAGAATCACTTCCCATTCTCCACTGTATCTATGAGGGTGAGATTCTGTGTTTAAAAATAAGGATTTGTCATCTTTGTGTGAAGTTTGATCTTTATTCTCCTGATAGGTTTAATGAGTTGGTACAAAAAACCCCAAAAGAGCATGACTAGTAACTTTAAACTTAGAGACGTGCCATTTCACAAGGAATGCATCTGTGCATCATCTGATCCCATAGTGAGGTACATCCAACCATTATCCAAGTAAATTTCCTCCAGTCTAAGGAGACTTCAAAGAAAGAACCATTTAAACTGGAAGAAGACTCTTTAGTTTAGAGGAAGGCTTCAAATAAGACCCAAAATGAAAGGTAGGATATAAATCTTTTAATAAGCCAACAAACTTTGCTTAGTGGACAGACTCGACTGTGCGACTGAACAACAACAAAAGTATAGGGCTAGAATGCACCCCAACATTAAAAAGAGGTAAACAGCCCTTTATACCAATTGAAAACAAATATTTATATGTTACTCATATATTCACATTAAACACAGTGTGTTTCTCAGTAGCATTGCTCTGCCTCAAGGCTTCTGTTTCCCCCCAGTGCAACTGATCTATTTTCCATCAGTTGCTCTGCGGCCACATTTTAAGGCACAGCTCCTTCCAGTTTTCTTTGTGGTATCTTAATCCTTAAAAGACAGCATCACAAAGCTGTGAGGGGAACTAGAGGGAGCTGTGCATCAAAATGCACCCATGGAGCAACTGGTGGGAAATCGATTGCTTGCACCAGGCAAAACAGAAGCCTGGGCATGGAGCAGCACTAGTGAGAAACCAATGTGCGTTTAAACTCATGAATAGGACTGACTGGTTGGTTAGTCAGATGTTCTGTGTTAGGTCTTGAAACATAAGCTAATGTACCACATGGCGACCACTACAGAGGCGACCCAGGGAAACCCACGGGTCCCCGGATGTAGCTCGCTAGACACCCCACCCATCAAGATCTGTGGTGGGAATTTTAACTGACCAGGATTGGACTGGTCAGACTGGGGGGCAGTTCCGGGAAATGTATATAAGTGGGACACGGCCCGCGTGTTCTCTGTCTTGTAATGTTCCACCGAATAAAGTATGTTGCCTTCGAACCGTCTCGTCACGCAGTACATTACAGTGGCGACGAAGGTGGAATTCTAGCCAGGTAACTCCCGAAGAGGGACTTCGTGGAGCTGGCCGGAGATGAAGAAGGCACACCATCTGGGGAGACAGAAGCAACCGCCACCATGGCTAACCAGGGCGGAACGACGGGTTGCCTCGAAGAGTTCAACCCTGCTAAACCGGAGAGGTGGGAGACCTACACGGAGCGGGTAGATTGCTACCTTCGAGCAAACATGATAACGGACAACAGCCATAAGAGAGACATGCTTCTGAGCATCTGCAGAGAGGCCACATTCGAGATGGCCAAGGGTCTCTCGGCTCCCACGAGGATAACGGAGAAGACGTACGAGGAGATAGTCCGACTCCTTACTGGGCACTTCTTGCCCCAACCCTCAATCATAGCTCGCCGATTCCTCTTTCACAAGAGGGATCAAGAGGTGGGAGAGACAGCAGCCGAATACCTGGCCACTCTCCACCAAATTGCGGGAAATTGTAGCTTCGAAAAGCTAGAGGAGGCCCTGAGGGACCGTTTCGCCTGGGGCCTGAGGGACGAAAGACTATAGCAAAAGCTCTTCGCGAAGGAAGAGCTCACCCTCCAGGGCGCCTTCAACGAGGCCACCGCGTTCGAGAGAGCCACTAAAGCTTTTCACAACTCGCGGGCAGAAGCCGTCCACCAGGAGGAGATGACGCCAAGCCACCCAGGGGAGGAGGAAACACACCAGCTACGCCGCCAACCAGGAATGGGACCGAGAGCAACCCAGCGGCCATGAGTGACAGAGAAACCAACCACCACCAAGTGCGCAAGCTGTGGGGACCCGCACGAGCGGCAGGACTGCCCCTATTGCAACATGGACTGCAGGAACTGCGGGAAAATGGGCCACATCACGAGGGCTTGCCGGGCCAAGGCCACCCACAGACGCCAGTCCACCAACCAAGACTCGACCGAGGGCTACTCGACCGCCTCGACCAGCCTGAAGGTAATGAACTTGCCCCAAAATACCGCGACAAGGTCAAGGTATCGATCAGGATCGAGGGCAGCCCCTGCCTGATGGAACTGGACTCGGGCTCCTCCATCTCCATAATTTCGGAGGAGTCCCTAAGAAAACTGTGCCCACGTGGTCGGCCCAGGCTGCGACCGGCTGGTTTCATACTACAGGACTTCCAAAAGAACCCCGTACAGATCCTGGGATGGGCCACGCTGGGGGTGGAGTTTAAGAGCTTTAGGGGGAAACTGGATATACTTGTGGTCAAACGCCAGCTCACCACACTGTTGGGCCTAGCCTGGTTTCGACCGTTGGGAATTTAGATTGTGGGGGTGCAGCAGCTGGGGACGTAGGGATTCGAGCATGTGTGACGGGAATTTCCGGAGGTGTTTGATGGGGCCCTAGGGTGCTACAAGGGTCCTCCCATATCCTTACCCCTTGACCCCCACGTGAGGCCGATACGGCTAAAGGCCAGGTGGGTTCTGTTCACTCTGAAGCCCAAAATCGAAGCAGAGCTGGACCGCCTCACAGCCCAGGGAGTGCTAGAACCGGTTTCCTACGCCACATGGGAAACCCTGATAGTTACCCCGGTAAAGCCAAATGGGGATGTGTGCATATGCGCTGATTACAAGTGCACAATAAACAAGGCACTACAAGATAAACCCTACCTCATCCCTGTGGTCAGTCAAGTTTTGGCAGCACTAGCGAGGTCAAATAATTTTGGGAAGCTGGACTTGGCCCAGGCATACCAACAGCTCCCCATGGACGCCGAGACGGTGGAGGCCCAGACCATAGTGACCCACAGGGGAGCTTTTAGGGTGCGGCAGTTGCAATTTGGGGTGAGTGTGGCTCCGGGGGTCTTTCAGAGCCTGATGGATTCTCTCCTCAAAGGGATCCCCGGGGTGCAACCGTTTTTCGACGACGTTCTGATCGCCGCACCCGACGAGGAGGAGTTCAGCAACTGTCTGCGAGAGGTACTCCGCAGATTCCAGGCGGCCGGACTGAAAGTCAAGCGGGAAAAGTGTTCCCTCGGGGTGCCGAGGGTGGAGTTCTTGGGGTTTGTGGTGGACTCGGCAGGGATCCACCCGATGACTGACAAAACCAAGGCCATAGTGGATGCCCCGCCCCCACATGCAAGGTGGAGCTACAAAGTTTCTTGGGGTTATTAAATTTTTATCATTCGTTTTTGCCCCACAAAGCGGCCATAGCAGAACCCCTCCACAGGCTCTAAGATAAAAATGCCCCGTGGGTCTGGGGAAAGAAGCAGGAAGCCACTTTTCAGGCGGTCAAGGAGCTCCTTGTATCCAATAATGTGCTCCACCATTTCGATGAAGCCCTGCTGGTGATCTTAGCGTGCGATGTGTCATTGTACGGGGTGGGTGCCATCCTGGGTCATCAACTCCTGGACGGGAGGGAGATCCCAATAGCATATTACTCCAGGACCCTGACCCCCACAGAGCGCAACTATGCCCAGATAGGTAAGGATGCCTTGGCAATCGTGGCAGGGGTGCATAAGTTTAATGAGTACCTGTATGGTAGACGTTTTACGATCACCACAGACCACAAGCTGCTCTTGGGCCTCCTCGCCCCAGACCGCCAGACACCACAGATTCTGTCGCAGCGAGTCCTGCGGTGGAATCAGTTCCTAAACTCTTATTCGTATGCCCTGGTCCACCGCCCGGGCAAGGCGATGGGCCATGTGGATGCCCTCAGTCACCTGCCACTGCCCTTGATGGATCCGGCCCCAGCCCACCATGTGATGCTCATTGAAACGCTACCGGAGAGACCCCTACACACCGCCGAGGTAGCGAAGGCCATGGGGCAGGACAAAATACTCACGCGGGTTCTTGACTGGGTGGGGAGGGGGTGGCCCGAGGGAAAACAGGCCGAAGAATTCAGGGCATTCACAACACGCAGGGAAGAACTGTCCACACACAAGGGGTGTCTTCTCTGGGGAAGTAGGGTGGTAGTTCCCCCCCCCCCCATTGCGGAAACAAGTGCTGGAGGCCCTGCATGAAACTCATCCGGAGATTGTATGGATGAAGGCCCTAGCACGCAGTTATGTATGGCGGCCGGGGATGGACAAAGAGATTGAGGGGTGGGTTCGAAGGTGCAAAGCCTGCCAGGAATCCCGGCCCGAACCACCCAGTGCCCCGGTCCACCGCTGGGAAGCCCATAGGAGGCCGTGGTCTAGGTTACATATTGACTTTGCAGGGCCATTTCAGGGCCAAACATTCTTCATTCTGGTGGATGCTTACACCAAGTGGTTGGAAGTTATCCCCGTCGCCTCCACCTCAACGGTGGCGGCGATCTGAGCATTGCGCAGGGTCCTTTGCACACACAGGATTCCTGACACCATCGTCTTGGATAATGGGACTGCGTTCACCTCCCGGGAATTCCGGGAGTTCTTGCAGAGATACCTAATAAAACATATACAGTCCGCCCCCTTCCATCTGGCCACCAACGGCTAAGCAGAGTGGATGGTATGCACCACAAAAGAGGCCCTGGGATGTATAGTACAGGGGGACTGGGACCACCGCCTGGCCGCTTTCTTATTTGACAATAGAATCATCCCCAACCCAGTCACAGGGGTGAGCCCAGCCGAGTTGTTAATAGGAAGGAAGCTGATCACAAGGTTAGACCGGTTGCACCCTGATCGGGCCACCGACCTTCGCAGCTCTTCTGAGATCAGGGAAGTGGCTAGGGGGTTCTTTCCAGGGGATCCGGTGTACGCAAGGAACTACGCAAGCGGCCCCGAGTGGGTAGCAGGTCGGGTGCTGCACGTGACCGGGTCCCGCCACTACGATGTCTCCACAGAGGGGGGCCAAATCCTGTGGAGGCATATAGATCAGATGCGCCGCCGCACCTTGCCGGAAGAGCCAGCTGTAGTACGGAATGAGGATGAACCAACAGCAGCACCCACCCTGAGGGCTACTCCGCCCCTGCCAACCATTCCGACCGATCGGGCGGAAGAGCAGCACTGAGGCGGGGGCGACCCCCCCCCCCGGAGTAGGGCCACCAGAAGGGCAACAGCTGGTGGACAGCCATAGGCTGGTGCTACCCCCACGCGGGGAAACCGCTGCCCCGTCCGCTGCAGCAGCTGTGGCCCCGGTAGCCCCGGTGACCGCTCCTACTCCACAAGTAACTCCAAGGAGGTCGACCAGGGAATGTAAGGTCCCCGCTTACTTACAAGACTATGTGTCCTAAACTAGGGGGGGAGGAGTGTTATGTCTTGAAACATAAGCTAATGTACCACATGGCGACCACTACAGAGGCGACCCAGGGAAACCCACGGGTCCCCGGATGTAGCTCACTAGATGCCCCACCTATCAAGATCTGTGGCGGGAATTTTAACTGGCCAGGATTGGACTGGTCAGACTGGGGGGGCAGTTCCGGGAAACGTATATAAGCGGGACCCGGCCCGCGTGTCCTCTCTCTTGTAATGTACCACCGAATAAAGCATGTTGCCTTCGAACCATCTCGTCACGCAGTACATTACATTCTGCATCACAGTCACATCTGATGTGTTGTGCTAGGGAACATTTTCACCAGTGAAAGACTTCATGATGAAATAGGCCCATAACTGCCCATATACATCATAACACAGAGAAACAAATACGTATAGAAGCAATTCTAGTTCAGTACAGCCACTGATTTATCCTTATCTGTACAGTGGAACCAAGAAAGTGGAAAGTTGATCCACACCCAGGGTTGTTGACAGCTATGACTGCACCACAATATAAGGAAATAAAGCAATCCACAGCAATTGCAGGCTTTATGCAGCAGTCATTCAGACTCTTCCTGAATCTTAACAGTACCTATGTGCTGACTCTGTTCATCTCTGTACCAATTTTAGAGATAATTGTGCAGTATCTGAATTATAGGCTCCATAGATGAAAGTGGGGAGGTCACCTATGACCACCCAAAAGGCATCTGTATGAAAAAAAAGGCACGTAGGACAGGGAACTGAGTAGAAATATCTATCCACATCCAATCCTATATCTTTTTTATTCTTTCAGGGCAGACACTTTCAGTTTACTTAGTACAGAGTGAATTACAATAATTCAAAGCCATGCAACAGACAGGCAGCAAAATTCTGATGCTCTCTCACACAGTTATTTAATCTTGGGCACCATAAGCATAGTTTTTAAGGATGGTTCAAAATTAGCACAGAAATATGCTTAACTGTTTAAGATTTAACCTCTTCATTATTAACAGGCTCTTGCTTATATTAGGACATTTTTGTCTATTCTTTTAAAGAGAGAACTCATTCCTGAACACTGTTTTACATTATTGTTATTGTTGTTATTTGCTTTTTGCATATCAACCTACATTTTTAAAATAAAAAATATACCAGGCCTGATTTAATTAGTAGGATAAAATTTTTTACCCATGTGGTTTGCACATCTGATCTCTCACTTAAATTAACAGGTCAGACATGTGCAAAGTCACATGGGTAAAATTTATCCTCATATCTAAGTCAGGTCTGTATTATTTTTTATTTTTTTAAAATGTAGGTTGGTAATGCAGAAAACAAACAAACAACAACAATAGCATATTGCTAAAATATGGTATAATGAGCAATGAACAATTCTTTAATTTAGAAACAGTAAACCAGTCAGGGAAGTGTGTTACTACGTATGCTTCCTTTCACATGTATTGACATGTGGATTTTCTAATTTGGGTTTGGGACACTCACCTAGAACCAGTTTGAGGGAATTAAGTTCAGGGTCAGGAGGAACCTTATTTCCACTTCTGCAGCCTGGCACACTCACCAATTCAGGGAGAGCAGAACATGGGATTTAGGGACCTGTACCTGGTAGTGGTCAAGCAAGCTCAAAGTAGCTCTAATACACTACCATTATCCATGAAACAACCAGACCTTTTCCAAATCAAGGTTTAGAATTTATTGAGGGAAATATAGGGGCACAGGAACTGAAAAGGCACTCAAGCATAAGAGCAGTGAAACTGTTGTGTTCAGAAGGGCATGCATATGAAGAACCGTATGAGAAGAAAGTGAAAGAGAGCCAAGCCTCTGGCTGTGTGAGAATTCTGTAGCAGGGAATAGCCATGAGGAGAAATGGGAGAGAGAGGGATTTAAAGAGGTGGAAAGGAGAGTTGTTAAGAGGTGAGTAAAGGCGGCGTTTACTTGCCCTCAGTCTCTTTAGCTGGGTAGAGCAGATCATCTATTTAGATGATCCAGAGATTCAGGGCAGGAGACTTTACTTCCAAAGGTCCCAAGGAAATAGTAAGAAGGTATGCTGGTTCCAGAAGAGTGGAGTGGACAGCCTCTCTGAGCCAGCAGAGGGGAGACTGCACTGGTTGGCAGAACAATATAGTTATAGGGGCCCACACAAAATAATATCAAATAAATAATTGTAAAGTCCAAGAATTTAGGGTGAGTCCAGGATGACAATTTGTGAGTTTCTCGAGTCCTGACTTTGAGTTAGGAAGGGGGAATTCTCAGAAAAATTCCAAAAGGTGGTTTCAACTAGGCAAAGCAGACAAAAGGGCTGGTGGGGGGGGGGGGAGGAGGCTTCACCTCAGCCTGAGTCAGTTGGGCGGAGAGATTCAGAAAAGACCAGTAAAAATAATCAAGCCCACCTGGTTGCTTGATAATAATTCAATTTTGTTCTTAGAAAAAGTTGCCCTTGCTGATAAAATTACATTGTTAGACCAAGGTGGGTGCCTGGCTTTGCAAGCTCCTGTGGCAATGGGTAAGCATGTAGGCATCAGAGAATCAGTTTCCTCCCCAAAGCTTATTAGCATAGCCAGCTTATTAGCATAGCCAGAGGAGAACTTTGAGTTCACCTCATCCAAAGCATGGCATTGGTAGCTCCTAAAGTGGCTGTCAAAGTTAATTTCACCAAGATGGATTCAGAGCAGACAACACACTTCTGAAAGGGAGACCCCAATAACAAATAGTTTGACAGATTACAAAAAATGTGTGAGGGTAACTGAAGCAGGACAGAGACTGTGGAGAAGTGGATATGTTTTTTGCTTTAGTCTTTACTGTTGCTTTGGTCTTCACTGTTTGTTTTTTACTTTGGTCTTCACTGAAAATGTTGAACACATAATATGCCTGATTCATTTGGGAGGATGGGCATTAGAAGAATTAAGCACAATAGAACTGATAAGGAAGTTCAAGAGCAAGAATTAATAATACCCTGCTGGAAAAGAATTAGTATATCTGTAAGAGAAGTTCCACATTAGTAGTCTTTTAGAAGTTTAGAAGAGCCCTGTGGTGCAGAGTGGTAAAGCTGCAGTACTGCTGTCCTAAACTCTGCTCATGACCTGAGTTCAGTCCCGGCAGAAGCTGGGTTCAGGTAGCCGGCTCCAGGTTGACTCAGCCTTCCATTCATCTGAGGTTGTTAAAATGAGTACCCAGCTTGCTGGGGAGGAAAGCATAGATGACTGGGGAAGGCAATGGCAAACCACCCCATAAAAAAGTCTGTCATGAAAACATCATGATGTGACGTCACCTCAGAGTCGAAAACAACTGGTGCTTGCACAGGGGACTACCTTTACCTTTTTAGAAGTTTTCAAGAGTGCCTATAACAGTGCTGGCTGCAGTCTGGGAGGAGTCTGTCAGCAAGATGCCATTTCCTCTTTCTTCCAATTTGCACAAAAAGCCGATGGCAGCCCATGCCACCACCAGTTGCCCATATCAACATGCCATGTTGGTTTTTGCTATGAGTGAGATCAGCTGTTCATGGACTTACTTTTCTCCCCCTGGTTGCCTACTCCTTATTCAAGTGGTGAAGGTGACCAAGCAAGCTTCTTCTACCCCCCCTGGTATCTAGCAGAGGACTGGGGGGAAGAAGATGAGGAGAATCTTGAGTTGCCATTACAGGCAGTAACACATTCACTATGGCAGGAGAAAGGTAGCAGTCCCTTCACAGGAGCCTAGTCCTCTGATGCTTCCACTTCTGTTGCTGTCCCCAAGGAGTGGAGCAGGTGACCAAACAGCAGCAGCTCCCGTTATTGTAGCTTGATCATTCACCCATGCAGGAAAATGAACAATGAAGCCGCAATTGAGCCTAGTAATTGCTGCTGTCACTTTCTCTCTGTCTGCCCAGCTACCTGTCTTCCTCTGTGTGGTTTCCCTGTGCCACCATTTGCAGGTCATGCAAATACCTAAATGGAGTTCAGAGCTAGAAGCTATATTCATCTTTCTGTTCTTTCCATTTCTTTTCTTGCATTCTTGGATAATGACTTTGAATCCTGGGGGAGGGGCCCCGCAGGCAATGAGGGAGGGCTGTGACCTCTATAGCTTGCTTGGTGATTTCTCAGAAGCATATGGATGACCATTGCTGAAGATAGTGATGCTAGACTAGTTGCACCAGCAGGGTTCCTCTTAGGCTATTGAGCACTTTGTTTTACTGTGAAAATAAGGAGACTTCTCTAACCATGGATTCAGGCTCTGCTGATTACTTTCTCTCTGTTAATTGTTGTGGTATCCTTATGGTTACATCATTGCTTTCTGCTCCAAGAGCAGACTTCGGTTTAAAATGCATTGAACTTTTTTTTTTTTTATCAGCATGTTGTGGGAAAGTCTCAAAACTGTTTTGATAGGGGCAGCCAGTGTGTTAGCTGATTTTCATGTTAACTATACCATGTGGCAATAAATAATACAGTAAAAGAAAATAGTCACATGAGTTCATTTTGAGCCAGGATTGTACAAACATGGGCAAAGTGGGCACAGCTTGCTCAACAGAGTTTGGAAAAAGGCAACAATAGCCTATGGCCTTAGTAATTTTATCCAAGAATGCAAGAAAATAAATGGAAAGAACAGAAAGATGAATATAGCTTCTAGCTCATGTATGGAGACAAAGAAGGATGATATAATTGCAGTAGGTGGCAAGAGAATCACTATATGGTTGTGAAAAAAAGGATAGGGCACACCTAGTTCAGTTTATTTTTAAACCTGAGTTGTCATTGATTAATTCTGGAGTACAAATCCAGTTATAAATTATCAGCAGTACTGCCAGTTTCATGAAAAAGCAAAATCCAAAGAGTGGCTCCTAGCAAGCTGGGCATGCTGACATTCTGATGTGGTTCACTAACTTTTCTTCATGGAGTCCATAAATTCAGCTTGTTATAATTACTGTCAATAAAATTAATGAAATTGCAGGCTGTTCAACAAAGGGAATATCAATCTGAAACTTTTTATTAGGTCAGTAAGACCTTCATTAATCACAAGTTCATTTTGTGGAAGGCAGGAGTTTGGCCCTTAGTTTGTAACTGTTGCAATTTTTTGAACTGATGTTCCAGAAACATAGAAATACCCCCCAGATGTCTATTCCATGCTAGTAAAAAAAAAAAAAAGGGGGGGGGGGTATTTCTACAATTGAAAATAAAAATCCAGTGAGCAGATTTAACAGTAGATGAAAAGTAGCAATCAGTAAATCATAATAATTGACTTGTTCATTGATAATACATTGAGGGCCCTTCATATGTTGCTTATTCTAGCAAGGAGTTTAATATCTGGACATCATGGATGATATTTTGTAGAAGTGTCCCCACCATGTGTGCTAATGCCCATGTATTTACAAAATGCATGTTATACAGTTTATTAACAACATTGGGGGAAATTAATATTTTAGAAGACTCTAAGAGAAAGGTAGTCAAATAGAGACATATTGGTTCAACTGGACTGTTTGAGGAATGATGTTGTTGGTGTCTGACTCCAAGATCTCAGTTTAGAAGATAAAGAGATATGGAAAAGTGGTGTCTATTGTAGTTGCACTATACCTACTAGAAGGTCACTTTAGGTGATAGGATCAAGATAATTATAATAGATACCACATATCTGAAAGCAGTTAGGAAAACTAGTTGCTGACCAGAGTATTAAGATGTTAACTTTAAAAAGAATTGTAATCAGCAGTTGTTGTGAATCACTGTTCTAAGATAACTAATCATTCTACGTACATTCTCTGGTAAGTTTTTCCCCCTTTAGCATGTAGTCTACTGGATCATGTAACATATTTATGGTGTCTTGACTTTCTCATTTGTTTTTTTGACCATCTACAACATGGATTCTACCTTGCTGGTCCTTTGAAACTGCCCTAACTAAACCCACTAGTGATCTCTTCACTGCGAATCCAAAGGACTACAATGACTACAGCTTCCTTGATGTAAGTTGCTTGACTTTCTTCACCTCCTAGGTTTTCATGACCCCTTTATCAGCTCATTCTCTCCCTACCTCCATAAATACCCATTTAGTGTTTCCACAAGGGAACACTCTTCTTATGTTTTTCAGTTCTCAGTCTAGGTCTTTCAGGGACCTCTTCTTCCCTCTGCTATTCTGTCTCTGCACACTTTAGAGAACAGGAAACAGGAATTAGAAGGGAGGAGATCTGGCAAGATTTGACAGTTTGCTGTATTGCGTAAAGCTGAAAAAACAGGGATGGGGAGAAAGACTAAACAATCATAAAGCACCAGATATCTTCCTTGTACAATGAAAACAATGTACTTAATGTCACTAACACATAAAAAACACACAGAACACTAGTAATACTTATGAGAAAAATCAAAATGTTTTAACACACACATTATTGCCAATAAATACAATAGCCAGAATAACATAAACCAAACCACCAAGTTCCATTACAGTTCCAGACTTCCAAGACTTGTTCAACACTCAAAAGTGATATGAGATACTCTGGCCCAGCAGGAAATATGTACCACTAAATTGTAAATGTTACAGAGGCTGCAAGGATCCAGAGGTAAGAAATATTAAAATAAATATTTTTGAAGTTGACACATGGTTTTGAGAGCCTCAGAGTAAAGGCTTATTTATATGTGCATCTCTTGACGAAGATATTTATCGAAACGGAAAATATAATAATCAAAATTCCATTGAGAACCTACTTTATGCACATTTGGAGAATTTATATTCATATCACTTTTATGTGTTGGTGATATTAAGTATATTGTTTTCATTGTACAAGGGAGATACCTGGTGTTTTCTGTATTGGGTAATGCAACAGCTGTGCCTGTTTAAGTTTACAAAATAAACCTATTTGAAACGTGTAACTCAGTTGCTTGATAAAATGATTATTCATCAAATACAAATGGCTTTTCAGTGTTACCCTAAATACTGGTGGCATCCAGGCCTATCTGTCAACCTAGCTCTCTTCCCCCTCCATCTAATCTTTCATCTCCAGTAGGGATACCACAAATTTTTCATTAAACATGTTCAACTGTTGAACTTAACATGTTACAGTCAGCTTATTACCCAGCATGTTTGGTTCACACTGAATATTTGAAATGCCTACCCATATTTTCATCGCTTTTCTTCAAAACTGAGCATGTGCCAAAACATTGCTGACAATGGCCACTTAGACAAGCACCAAACATTTTAAAAAAAAAAACAGTATTGATTTACAACTGCTTAATTTGATTTTTTCAAATTTAACTGTTTATGACTGCATCCAAGATAGCCGAATAGCATTTTCCTCCATCACACTACCTGCTTGTTTAAGGACTTTTTATTCAAAACAAACCAGTAATTGCTATTGAAGCACTGTGCACTAATGTACTATTATTCTATTGCCATGACTTCTGAATTCCTCTGCATTCATTTAAAAGAAATGTCTTTAGTCCTTTTCCTTGCCTTTCCCCTTATAACTTAGCAAGAAAAAGGGCTAGAGAATTATATTTCTTAAAAAAGAAAGCTGGGAATTCATAGATTGTGGAAAAGATTGCAAGAACATTAGCATGTACTTTTTCAATGGTAATTAAAGTCCGTTCCAAAAGCCCTCTGGTGCCACAGCAGGGAAAATAAGGCAACAGCATCAAGGAGAGCTGTTTGCACTATACAGCTTTGTTAGGAAGTAATGCAGGTAACTAACCTGCCAAACAGCCATAAACAGGTCAGTGAATAGCTGAACCAACCACTGAAAAATCAGCTCCTTGTTTGCAACTGCTGACTAGGGCATGGCTGAACTGGTGGGTGTTTGAGCATTCCTAATTTCCAGCATCCTCTTCAATATTTCCAGCTGGATGTTTTCTTATCATGTCCAAGACCAGCTTCTTACATTTCATTTTTCTCTCTCCATCCAACCCCTTCTCCTTGTAAAACATTTCAAAAATATGAACTTCTGCTCTTCAGTAAAAACTTTTGCTTGTTACTTTAGTTATCTTGCATCTTGACTGATTCAACGATCTTCTTCGTGGTCTCTGTGCAGTCTCACACATGGGTTTTCCCGCTGGAACGAACCTGACCTCGGAGAATTCAAAGCTAGCCTTAAGCGTTATTTTTGGCTCGCACTTCCTCCCGCTCTGGGGAGCAGGCATCCACTGCGCATGCCTAGAGCAAGGGGAAGGTGCTCCACCCACCAGTTTCTTTCCGACCGCCGCCCGGGATAGTCCTTCCTCGCTGCGTCTCCTCTCATCTAGCCTACCTCACTCGTTTGTTTCTTGTTACCGATCACCGATTTCTCTCAGTTTCTCCTCTTTTCGACCTTCTCTTCTATCCGGTATTGTAATATATATAATACCTCTGTCGTCTTCTTCCTTTTCCCTCCTTCTCCCCGAGCGTATGGAAGGAAAAGAAGTTAAAATCACTTTTAAAAAGTGTACCTGTTGCGGGACTAAAATCCCTTCGTCAGACGGCCACTCTCTCTGCTTACTTTGCTTGGGCGAGGCTCATAGAACGGACACCTGTGTTCATTGTGCACAGTTCGGCAAGCAAGCAAGAAAAAACCGCGCCGCTAGACTAAAAAGTCATTTGCTGGAAACTTCATTGCGGCCGGCGATGTCTCAGGCCTCTGAACCTCAGAGATCTCCCCCCTCCCTCACTCCTCAAAGGGACGGGGCCACCCGGGCAGCTTCAGTGGCTTTGACTCCCAGGAAGCTTAAGCCCTCAAAACACACGAAAAAGCACCATGACTCCAAGAAGAAACACTTGGAGGCAACGGGCAAGGAGAAACCGATTTCACCGGACCAGAGAGCCTCGGACGTGAGGGCCTCCGCGGCGGTTTCTTCACTGAGGGTGATTACGGCTCCGAAGCCACCCAATCCGAAGCAGATCTTTACACCGGCAGATACCATCGATACCGAGATTATTCGAATCTGATCTCGTTCGCCTCCATCGATCCACGAATCCTTGCCGGAACATATCCTAGCCGATCAACCAACTCAGCCATCTACGCAGTTCCTACCGCACCGGCTAGGCTCCGGCTCCTTCTGCGATGTGACTGCCCCTCGTGATTATAGGGATGCCATGGTATCTCCTCTCCACTTCGAGTCTCCTCGGCATCGAGACCATGCACCCTACAGACATCACGAGCGATCTCCTTCCGGGGATAGACGAATCGCATCCCCTAGACACCGAGACATACAAGGCCATAGGTACCATGAGAGGTCCCTTAGCCGAGATAGACCCGCACGGCTCCGAGAACGATCCCTAAGTAGGGACAAACGCCGCTGCTATTATAGTAGATCACGCTCTCCATCGCGATACTCCTACCAGTGCTACACACCGTCACGTTCACCCTCCATCGACTCCTATCGCTCTCGATACCGTGGCCACCGCTCAGACAGGCACCGAGATTCTCGATACCAGGGCACACGATGCCACGACCAGTATCAACGCCATGACTCTCCTCGGTACCATCAAATTCTACCGCCTCGACACCTAGAGGAGGCAACATCTCCTCGGCACCAGGATAGAACTTCCCCCGCGTCGTCGACATCCAAACAGCAACCCAACCAACCGGTCACCAAACCCCCTCTGGTACCGGAACTCTCCACACTGAATGTACACGATGTACATGATCAACAGGATTCGGACCCGGAAACTTCGGATTCGTCACAGTCTATATCCCAACCAGCCTCGCCGGCCTCGAAATAGTCAAACCTGCGGATCTTTCCCCATTGGAAGGGGCCAAATCCTACCTCCTCCTACCTTGACCTCATCACTGACATGGCCACGGCCTTGAACATCAAGTTGACCACTGACCTTCCCAAGATAACCGACGTCGTCCACGACCTGATCAATGCAGACCTACCTGCGGGCTCATCACTCCCCATGCTTCCGGTCCACTTGGAAGCACTGAAAGAAGCTTGGGATAAGCCAGCCTCTATACCACCAACGTCTAAACGTGTTGAGGCCCTGTACAAAATACACGCTCCGGAGTCCAAGTTCCTATTCAATCATCCAGCACCCAACTCGATGATTGTACACTCGTCATCAAAATCAAAACAAACGCGCCATCCAGTACCACCAGAGAAAGAAGGGTGTAAACTAGACACCCTAGGAAGAAAACTCTACTCCATCTCCATGGCGTCAGCCAAAATAAACAATTACCTGGCCTATTTCGCTGCATACTCCCATAACATTGCATCGCAACTGGGTACTCTAGTTCTGTCACTACCAGAAGCATCTCAAAAACAAGCTAATATTCAAACTCTGGCCAATAGCATCATATCCCATCCAACGCAGACAGCCTTCACATTCCAACGTATGCTGGGCTTGATGGCAGCAACAACCGCGGTCCTTACACATGCACGACTTCGCATGTGGCCTCTGCAACTCTGGTTCGTCAAGACCTTTCACCCGCAGAGACAATCTCAACGGGCGCTCCTAACAGCTCCCAACCACATCCTACCATCCCTAGAGTGGTGGACGGTTCAAGACCATCTCCTAGAAGGGATGCCCTTCCTGAAACAGTCACCATCAGCTATTGTCACCACAGACGCCTCGAGATGGGGGTGGGGAGCCCATCTCGATTCTCTTACGGTGCAAGGGCAGTGGACAGCAAACGAGAAGTCTCTACACATCAACTGCTTGGAACTTCTCGCTGTTCACAGGGCACTCAAATCCTTCCTGCCATCTCTGCACGGCCGCCACATACAAGTAACATCAGACAATGTGGCAACCGTGTTTTATATCAACCGACAGGGCGGAACTGCATCCACTCATCTCTGCAAAAGAGCCCTAGATCTTTGGAACTGGAGCATCGCTCATGAAATCCATCTTACAGCAGTGCACCTACCAGGGGTACAGAATACACAAGCAGACACGCTAAGCAGAATGATAGTGAATGACCACGAGTGGTCAATCAAGAGGAATTATCTCCTCCCTGTCTTCAGCATGTTCGGTGCCCCAGTCATAGATGTCTTTGCTTCCCCGAACAACGCTCAATGCAGCATTTTTTACATGCGGGGGCCTCCTTCCCCCCTGTCACCAGGGGATGCATTCCTCCAACGGTGGAGCGGCCCACTTCATTATGTTTTTCCACCAATCCCCCTGATCACAAAAACAATTCAGAAGTTACAGTTAGACCGCACGAACTGCATCCTAGTCACACCATGGTGGCCTCGCCAGGCATGGTTCACTACCCTCCTTCTCCTGTCCAACAACATCTACCACTGCTTCCCACAGGCACGGGACCTGCTCTCACAACAGGGGGGCAAGGTTCTGCATCACAACCCTTCACTTCTCAAATTGACAGCATGGAAGATCAGTTTTTAGGTTTTCCTGACGAAGTTCGCCACATCCTGTTGAACGCCAGGAAACCGTCTACTAGGAAGTCTTACACAGCAAAATGGAAACAGTTCTCCCAATATGCCATGCGTAATAACTTCCACCCTCCTCCATCTCGCAGATTCTTACCTATACCGTTTCCCTCTCAGAATCCGGCCTCACGTACTCCTCCCTAAAGGTGCACTTGGCAGCCATTTCAGCGTTCCACCAGAACATAGAGGGCCGCACAGTGTTTTCACACCCTGTTACAAAATCTTTCCTCAAGGGAATTCTTCACCTCAAACCTCCAATACGGCAACTTTATCCTACCTGGAGCCTATCTCTAGTGCTCAGCCAGTTGATGAAGCCTCCCTTTGAGCCGATGGCGTCCATCCCTCTGCACCTTCTATCGTGGAAAACAGCTTTGCTGGTGACACTTACTTCTGGGAAAAGAGCCAGCGACATTTGCGCCTTTCGATCGGATCCACCGTACACTGTCTTCCATCATGACAGAGTGGTTCTACGGCCGGACCCAAAGTTCCTACCCAAGATAGTGTCACCCTTCCATCTACAAAGGGCAACTACCTTGCCATCTTTCTTCCAGAATCCCACTGATTCAGGACAACGTTCTCTCCACAATCTCGATGTACATCGGGCCCTTGCGTTCTATTTGGACAGAACTGCTGCCTTTCGCAGGGACCCAGGATTGTTTGTTTCCTATGGGACTCACAAGAAGGGACAGAAACTCTCCATTCAGAGACTCTCAAAATGGCTGGTTGAGGCTATATCACTGTGCTACCAGTTAGCTAAACAACCAGTTCCAGAACATTTGAAGGCCCACTCTACTAGGGCACTATCCACATCTTCTGCCTTTGCAAGGGGCGTGCCCATTGAAGACATCTGTGCAGCTGCAGTATGGTCTTCTTCATCCACCTTCGCCACGCATTATGCCATAGACGTGCATGCAAGGCGGGATGCGTCCTTCGGGCAAGCCGTACTACGTTCCATCTTCAACTGAGCTTACCCTACCTCCGCATGGTAAGTGGACGCAACTGACTGATTTCTTATATAACCTCTGAAACTTTCTCTTTCAGAAACAGCACCCACCTCCATGAAGGTTAGCTTATCAGTCACCCATGTGTGGGACTGCACAGAGACCACGAAGAAGATAAACAGGTTGCTTACCTGTAACTTATGATCTTTGAGTGGTCATCTGTGCAGTCACACACGCCCACCCATTCAGCCCGCTGCTGTTTCTGTAAATTTTGCATCTCATGGACTCCACTACGTCATACAGCGGCTAGAAAGAAACTGGTGGGTGGAGCGCCTTCCCCTCGCTCTAGGCATGCGCAGTGGATGCCTGCTCCCCAGAGCGGGAGGAAGTGCACGCCAAAAATAACGCTTAAGGCTAGCTTTGAATTCTCCGAGGTCGGGTTCGTTCCAGCAGGAAAACCCATGTGTGTGACTGCACAGATGACCACTCGAAGATCATAAGTTACAGGTAAGAAACTTGTTTTTCTTCTCTCTGTTTGTTGTTGTGGTCCTCTTCTAAACCTCTGTCCAGAACTCTAACACAAGAGTAATTCCACCCACTTATTACTCAAAGGTGTAATATTCAGGGTAGGCCTGACTGGGTCCAGCCTACCTACTTATTATTATTTTGAAGTCACAGTTAATATTTACTTCTGTTGGATTCTCAGCATTTAAACTTCTGTTAACAGAAAATAATAGAAATGTTTAGAAACTTCCATTTCAGTTTATTTTATTTTAATCAAAAGAGTGTATATTTGTGAATTAGAATTCCATCCCCAGCTCAGGCAGTGTGAATCCCACATTATGTCTCCACACGGACTCCCTGTCTGCTTCAAGTTCTAACTGAAACTCTTAATTCTTATCTTTAAAGACCTCATCATCTGTCCACCCTTATTACCTGATTTGTCCCTCCTCATGACTTTTGTTCATCCAGCTTCACAATCCTTTGGCCTCTGAAGGCCTTCAGATCCCTTAAACAACTTTATAATTTGCTGCCCCATTTGTCTGGTCCACCCTCCCATGTGATGTCTCTCCCCACACTTCTCTTCCTTCAGATCCCCCCACCGAGTTTGTAAAACCTTTGGCACAATGCATAATCTCTCATATTCCACTGAGGCCAACTATTGCAATTGAACTGAACATGCATTCCTCTCCCCATATTGCATTCCTTTTGATGAATTTTAGATTGCAACAATTTCTTGGAGCAGGAACTTTCATTGGGGTTGTTAAATATAATATTCATCCTTAAACACACAGAATTTTACCACCTACAAAGATTTTTGTGTGTGTGTATTCTGTATTATATAATCCATAAAAAGAATGGTTAAATATCCTCTATTACTTGGTTGGAGGTAATGCACTCTTACAAAATGAAATAGTTAAAATTAATACAATTATTTGTCATCTATATATTAATAACATAGTTGGCCATATTAATACCATAGTTGATAGTAATATCATATATTCCCAACAGGCAGAATTTAGAAAAGGTCAAGGGACAATTGACCACTGCCATACTCTTAACAGATGGCCCATTTGGCTATGAAAGGACCTACTAAAGTCTTATATATGTTTATTGATTTGATTATATGTTTTTGTGGATTTGACCACAGCTTTTGATTCAGTTGATTGGAAGTGACTCTGATGAAAACAAATATTGATAAGAGATTGCTGGGGTTTTTTTAATCTGTGAACCATATTCAGACATGTATACAAAAATTACAGTAGGCACCTCAGGCTCAATGATCAGCGAAATGCCAACATGTAAAGGAGTCAAACGGGGCTTTGTGTTAGCCACTGTACTATTTAACTTATACATAAATTATATGATACTAAGACTAACCAGCTGTGAATTTGTCGTGCCTGCAGTGGGCCAACAAAAAAATATCAATTCTATTGTATGCAGATGATATGATCCTAGTTTCTTTAACCAGGATTGGTTTAAAGAGGCTTTTCAATAATTTTGGTAGCTATTGTACAAAAAAAAAGCTTACCATCAACTACTCGAAAGCCAACGTAGTGGTCTTAAAAAAAAAAAGCCTAAAAAGTATTCCTGCAGTATACAAGGTACTCCAATAGAACAGAGTAAAATTTGTAAATATTCAGGTCTAATATTCAGTGAAGCCTTGAGTTGGAATGTCCATGTAGTTTCTTTAAAATCTTCAGCAAACAAGATAATTGGAGTGGTGTTGAGATTCTATTACAACAAGGGAGACTTCCTTATAGATCCAGCCCTTGAACTTTTTGTCAGCAAAGTAATGTGACATATACTTTATATGGCATTGAACTTCAGGGATGGAAAGAACTAACACTCTCTAACTTGGAGGCAGCGTTCCCTCTAAACTAAGTTAGTGTGAGCTAGCTTACAGTTGTTTAGCCTCTGGCTCGCACATTTTTATTTTAACTCAGGAAAGCAAACCAATTTATGCACTAGCTCACAACTTTAATGCCAGCAGCTTATGAAGTAGAATTTTTGCTCACAAGACTCCATAGTTTAGAAGGAGCATTGAGGTAATCCAAAACCTTTTTCCTAAAGCAAATCTTGGCACTTCCAAAAAACATCAGCTGCTCTATTAAGGGCTGAACTTGGTCTCCATTCAGTTAGGGCTCATGCTCATTTAGCTATATTAAAATTATGGAAGAAATATCAATTGATACAAACTGAATCTCTTAGCAAACTTAACTACAGTTTGCTAATAAGTAAGGATAAAATTTGTTCTGGTTTTGTTAATAACAAAAGTAATCCCAGGTGATCTACTTCATACTTTAAGGTGGGGGTGTCGAACTCATTTGTTTTGAGGGCTGGAACTGACATAAATGAGACCTTGTTGGGCTGGGCCATGTTCGGTTGGGCTGAGCCATGCCAGGCCAGGCCATATGTGTACCTATTTAAGATTTGGTAGCAGAGATACAAATTTTATAAAGAACACAGACAAACCCAAATATATAGATTTTAAAAAACTTAAAACATGCTTAAAATGTTAGCACTCATTGGTTTTAAAGATGCTTTCTTTGTATTCTCCCATGGGATCCAGGGAACTGGGCAAAGGAAGCTGTGGCTCTTTCCTTCCTTCCCCAGGGGACTGGTGCGGGGTGGGGACTTTAGTCAATAGAAAGAAGAGAGGTTTGGCTCAGTAGCTCTGCTGTGCAATTGAGAGAGCCTGGCAAAGCAAGCTATTCCTCCCTCCCTTCCTCCCCAAGGGAGGAGCCTCAGCCAATGAAGAAAATAGAGGTTTTGCTCTGTAGCTCCTGTGCAGTTGAGTAAGTCTTGCAAAGCAAGCTGTTATGCAGAAGGAAGCAAGATATAGGGAGAAGGAAGCAGATGACATCCAATTGCTCAGGGGGCTGATAGGAGCCCTCTGGGGGCCTGATTTGGCCCCTGAAATGTATGTTTGACACCTCTGCTTAGGGAATAACCACAGTTTGTGGCAATGGATGTTTAATGGTGATGCCATAATAGATCATTTGTTAATTGTCCAGCCAAAATTTGCTCCTCCATACAAAGATATATAGAAAGATCACTTCAGAGCAGCATACTTAGTAGCTGTTTTTGCATACAATCTTATATTGGCATTTACAGCACTACATTTCTAGACAATGCCAACAGAATAACTCTTTGGGTGATACTTAAAAATAACCCAGGAACAGTGCATTTATATTTGCAAAACTTCTGTGGAGGATCTTTTTCATTATGTTATGGTATGTCCATTGTATATGGAACCCAGACATAAGTTTCTGACTGCGATAATACATCAAGTGCATAATTTCTCTGATACTGAAAAATTAAAATTCCTGTTTTCACATGTGGGTCCTATGGTTTTCTATAGGGTAGCACTTTTTGTCTTAACAGCTAGTAAAATTAGGGCAAACAAAAGGTAAACTGGTAATGTTTGAAGTAGACTATGAACTCTTGGGAGTGGGTGTATACATTTAAGATTTTAAACAATCTGTATTTTAAAACTGAATGTGCAAATTTTAAAGGTTGCTATTATCTAAATTCAATTCCAATGCCAGTGCTGTAAGTTGTTTTAATTTGTAAGCTGTTTTAACTTGTAATGGCCAATGGCTATTCAATAAATTTTACTTCTACTACCAGCCTAGTAGTAGATGCTAGTCTAGTTGGCCAAATCTTTTGATATTTAAATCCAGTGACTGTAGCTGTGAACAAGTAAGATAGATTTTTCTAAAAACCTAAAAGGACCTCAGGTTTGCAGAAAAATGTGAAATCTAAAATAACTTCCAAAACATTGAGAGGTTTTAAAAAACCCAAAATGATAAAAGGAGCATCTGTAGCTTTAAGCAATGTATCTTTTCAGTAACTGTTGCCAGGCAACTAGAGTATTATAGGCATCAGTTTCTGTGAGTAAAAAGGCAGGGGTGGGAAAGCAGGGCCCTTTCCAGGCCTGTTTTAGCCTTTAAGGGATGACTCATCGAGGCTAGGCCTGACTAGAGTTGCCAGCTTCAGACTGGAAAATTCCTGGAGATTTTATGGTAGAATCTGAGGAGGGCAGGGTCTGAAGAGGGGAGAGGCTTCAACCCAATATAATGCCATAGAGTCCACTCTTCAAAGCAGTCATTTTCTCCAGAGACACAGTTCTCTAACTAAAGTAGGCCTGCCAGGTCCTTACCTCTTGCTGGGGGTAGGGAGGGGGGGGGTAAAGAGAGGAAGCCTTCCAGAAGGAAAGTAGAGCAATGTCACCATGAGACACCAATGTGATGATTGCTCTCCAAACAGAGTTTTGTCCTCAAACCAGAACATCCTCGCACAACATCCCCAGCATGATGTCATCACATCAGGGACCATACTGTTTGGGGGTGAGGTTCCCCTGCCAGCCAGCTGACTGGCAGTGGGAAGAAGTCTCCAAAAGTGGGGGATCCTCTGTTCACATCTGAGGGCTGGCAACCCTAATCTGGAGTTCAGCTGTAATTCTGGGAGATCTCTAGGTCCCATGTGAATGTTGTCAACCTTACGCCTGGCAGCAACCTCTCAGGACTTGATACCACCCAACTTACATGACTCAAATAGATCTGGCTGCTTGATACTGTTCAACAGCAGCCACCTTAAGAAAGCCAATCTGATGTAGATTCAAATTTCCATCTTCCTGTGGAAGCTAACTAGGTGATTTTGGACCAGTTGCATCCTTTCAGCTTAACCTACCTCATATGATTGTGGTGAGGATAAAGAGGAGGAGAGAAGAATAATTTAAGCTGCTGTGCTCACCACTGTGGTAAAAGGTGGGTTATAAATGAAGTAAATAAATATAGCTGAAAATAGGAGGCAGATGATAAGTAACCTGTTGAATGGCTGAGACGGTAAAAATGAGGCAAGGGAAAGCGAGAGGATATGGGGTTGCCAGGAGGGAGAAAGAGAAAATAATGTGGGTAGGGGAATACAGGGAAATTGAGGTGTCACCCCTCATGTCCTTGAATGTTGCTCATCATGTAAGTGGGCCTGACCTAGTGGCCAGCACCACAAAACTGAGTCACAGTTTTCTTAGGTAGTGGCTGCTAGAGTGGTGGAGGGACTGAGCTACTAAGATTTACCATTCTAATCTATGTTCATTCTACTGTACTCTATGTGACCAGAAACCCTATTAAGCTATTCCAGAAAGTGCCAAAGTCAAGGCATACTGAACGAGGTTGGAGCTATTTCCTCCAAGAGACCTAGAGTTACCAACCTCCAGGTGGGGCTGGAGAATAACAACTGCTCTCCAGATGACAGAGATCAGTTTCCGTGGAGATAATGGTTACTTTGGTGAGCGGAGTCTATGGCATTATACCCTCCCAAGGTTGCTTCCCTCCCCATACCTTGCCTTCCCAAGGCTCCATCCCCAAGTCTTCAACCTGGAGCTGAGGGAGCTAATGTGTATAGTTGGGTGATCTATTGTGATTCCATGAGATCTCCAGTTCCCACCTAGAGGCTGACAACAGTAGAAGTAGAGAAGGAAGCAGGGGAAAGGAGAGAGGCTACGAGGGCTTTCAGGCAAGGGACAGAAAAAATAGTGGCAGAGGCAATAACCAGATGCTTCCACAAGTCCTTGTGGATTCCCACTTGTTATTTATAATCATCTAAACATGAAAGCAACGTCACCCCAGAGTTGAAAACGACTGGTGCTTGCACAGGGGACTACCTTTACCTTTTTAACCACGTATAATAATAAAGAGTCCAGTGGCACCTTAAGACTAACAAATTATATTGTAGCATATGCTTTTGAGAAATATAACTCCTTTCATCAGATGCATGGAGGGTATATGTATGTAAATCACCATATAAGTATACCTAACCATGTATGTAAGCCACAAAATGCTATCTTAAATAGCTCAGTAAGAATGAACTATCCACTAATGATCACTTCATTGAAAAACAGCCCCTTTGTTTATACAGCATAATGAACAAATGTTTTCTAGCAGTCAGGGAAATAAGGCAAAAAAAGCAGACAATATCAATTATACTATATTATATCTTACTTCCTTTTTTCCTGGATTCAGCCTTTTTATTAGCATTCTTATGAAGAAATAAAATATATTTAAGAAAAGGAAGCACAATCAATACTGGTTTTGTTTTCTGTGAAAAAATGTTTTTCCTCTAATATGTAAAAATATAATTTAATAATGTTTGTACAAAAGAAACCTGAATTAATCATTTCTCCAAGTACATATATATTTTCTATTTCAAAATTTCTCTTGCAACAAGTTTTGCTATGCTTCTGTTTTGTTGGTCTTAGATTTTTTATTGCTATTTTTATCAAATTGATTTGATTGCCTTTTTGCATTGTTAAAAGTTTAGCAGCTTCACTAGTTGAGATCGATGCATGAAAGCATAATCTTGTGAGGCAGATTTCTCGCACATTTCTTCGTCCGTTTTAGCGGCTTGCTGCTATGAGTTTTGCCTGTGGCAGTAGGGATTATCAGAACTAAAGACAGGATTGTTTGAAGCTTTATAGCCCTTCTAAAGCTGTAACAAATGTCTATAGTTTCTGTGAAATCAACTTTTGAGATCTCTGTGTTTGTCACAGGAACATACATGAAATGATAGAAATGTTCAAGTCCGTCCCTGGTTGTGGATGTTAACTTTGTCCTGACTTTGCTTTTAACTATGGTGTAAAATGTCACCTATCATCCTGTAATTACACAGTATTTCATCAACACACCTAACAGCAATCAAAACAACCTTAACCCAAAATAAAAAATACCTCCAGACTTCAGCAAGGCCAAACAGACACCATCTCATAGCCTCCAATGAAGATCCAAGTATTCTTCACATCTGTAGAAGTGAATCTAAGGGCAAACTCTGTTTTCACAAGACACAGTTCAGTTAGTTTTGTCTCATATAAAAGCATAATGATATACTACTCTTCTGCATTATAAATAAAGAAATAGTAACATTATTGCACACTAGGAAATAAGATCCTATCATTTTCTAGTATGAGACAACACAATGACATCCTTCTCTGCCCTGGGGAAACCTGGGTGCCATGTTTTTTCTGAAACAAAGATGGTAACTGATGGCTTCATATTTAAGAATAATACAGTTCCAATGAACAGAACTGTATGCTATAGTAAAATAGAGTATTTAGTTTAGAAGAAAAATGTTGAAAAACAATTTCACAAGTGAAAAAAGATCTTTTGTAGACATTTAAATTCTGTCTTTCCCTGCTTAATTAGGGAAATGAATGCATAATCATACAAAAACTTAGTAATTTTTTTTTTAAAAAAATCAATAACAGCTTATGAAGCAGAAGAGAGAGCGAGTGTGTGTGTAATTAGATGGAATCACAGTGAAAGCATCAGATCAGGGTTTGGGAGATTCAGGTTCACATCTCCTCTATGCCACAGAAGCTGATGCAGTGACTTTGGGCCAGTCACATAGGGTGTTTCACACTCTCTTATCACCGCATTGTAAACTCACTTTTACATTACCTAACATCCTCACAACTATTTTGCATCGTTGCTGCCTGAAGCATCTACATTTGTTTCGGTGAGATGAGTTCTGGCGCTGCTGCTGGAACGTTTTTCTCAAAACTAGTTTTGATCCTGTCATTTCTCTACACGCTTTTCAAACTTGTATTGTAGAAGTTTTCATGCTTTTTAAAAGACTCCTCCAAAAGCCACAAGGTGCAGTAATTTGCATGAGAACTGTCAGCTTGCCTCATCTTGTAATCTGAATTGGTATTGTTTTTGTAGTGTTGGCACAATTTCCAAGCAATCGTATACATTTAACTAAGCACTGGTATTCCATCTGCCCTCTGATCAGAGACCCTCCTCCCCAATTGAAATGCTTTCAGCAGGAAATATAAAAGTTTGGCTACGCAAAATGAGCAGAACAAATCCACCAATGTAAAAGGAAAATAATTAAAGTGGAACGGTGGCAGGTGATTTGAAGACTCTAAAACTTTGGATCAAACTGAATGTAAAAACATCCTTAGTCTCAGCTAGATTTATCTCACAGAGTCGTTATTTGTTATTGTGAGGATAAAATCAAGAAGGAAGCTGCTTCCTTTTTGGAAGCTGCTGTGGGTCCTCATTGAGGATAAAAGCAGGGTATAAACAGCAAAATAAATAAACAAATAAGCCCCCTAAACCCTAAATCTGCATGCAAATACAATGCTACACAACTCTTTCTTTCTTTCTCTTTCTTTCTTTCTTTCTTTCTTTCTTTCTTTCTTTCTTTCTTTCTTTCTTTCTTTCTTTCTTTCTTTCTTTCTTTCTTTCTTTCTTTCTTTCTTTCTTTCTTTCTTTCTTTCTTTCTTTCTTTCTTTCTTCACAGTACAGAATATTGGCACATTTTTCAGGGGCTGTCCCAAGTCATGAGAGGAGAATTGATGAAAATTGGGACAACCTTATACATGAGTACTAGCACTTTTAAAAAATTAAAAAGCATTGATGCTACTAACAAAAAGCCTTCCGAGAGGAAGCTGCTTTGCAGTGCCTTCTAAAAAATCAAATGGACTTCCTTGAGAAATCTTTTCCAGAGTATTTACCAATAAGTGAAAAGGCCTGCATATGATTTGAAGACAATCATATAATTCTTTGGTATGGCAGTAATTCCACAGCACAATATGGCACAGTAATAAAGGGGTATTGGGTTGGATCTAACAATTTGTCAATGGAAGGCATGCACTGATGGTCATGTTAGGTCTTCCTAGTTTCCTGCTGCTTTCAAATTTTCCTAGCATTATTGGCTTTGCCAGCTACTCTTGTCTTCTCATAATGTGACCAAAGTACAATAGCCTCAGTTTAATCATTATAGCTTTTACGGAGAATTCAGGCTTGATTTGGTTTAGAACCACTTAGATAACGGTAGAAACAAACAAACAAAAGAACCACTATTTAGAACCCACTTAGATAGTGTTGTCAAGTTGTATTTGACTTATGGCAACCTAGGGTATTCAAGGTAAGAGACATTCAGAGGTATTTGCCATTACCTGCCTCTGTGTTGTGTACCGTATTTCTAGTACCGTATTTCTTAGTGGTCTGTCTCTCATCCAAATAAAGGCCAGGGCTGACCTTGCTTAGTTTCTGATGAGCTCACAGCACCTCCCTTTTATTTTCTTTCTGCATATTTTTAATAGATGTAGTAATATAATGGCTGCATTTTAAAAAAAATGCCACTTAAAATATTGATGTATTGATCTACTTCTGTAATGATAGTTGAAACAGGTTCTCTAAATAGTAGAAGTAGATCAATACATCAATATTTCCAGCATTCTTTTTTTTTAAAGTAAGTTTCTAGTCCCTTCCCTCATGGAGATATCAAGAAAAAGGCTTATGTCCACCAAGAAATAGATAGAGACTGATTTTTAAAATAATAAATGAAAGCTGGAAATTCAGAGAACCTGCTTGATCTACCATAACAGTAATATAACATATACAGCAATATATATCAATACTTTAGCACCTTTTAAAATGACAGAGAGTGCTCAACAATGACAACAGTCCAATCATTGAAAAGTGGGTTGGAGGTGTATGGGAGTGGGTGGGACAACGAAGCCTACAAGAACTATGCATAAGGAAAAAAGCAATTCAAAATTGGCTTCCAGGAAAAAAAATGGAGTAAACATTGCCTCAAAGGAAACAGAAAAAAATTAGGAAAACAAACAAACAAAAGAAATAAGAACCAAAGGCCATAAATGTGTGCAGAAATCAGGGGATAAACTGAAGCCTTATGAGGCAGAACCAACAGGCAAAAAAAAAAAAAGCAGAGAAGCCCATATTGTAGTCAATAGACTATCTGTTATTCTAGAGGAGGGATGTCAAACATGCAGCCCAGTGATCAAATCAGGCCCCTGGAGGGCTCCTAACAGGCCCTCGAGCAACTGGCTGTCGTCTGCTTCCTTCTCCCTCTCTTGCTTCCTTCTGCATCACAGCTTGCTTTGTCAGGCTTGCTCAATCACACAAGAGCTACAGAGAAAAGCCTCTATTTTCTCCATTGGCTGAGCCTCATCCTTTAAAGAGGAAGGGGGGAGGGATAGCTTGCTTTGCCAGGCTCTCTTGATTGCACTGCTGAACTATTGAGCCAAGCCTCTCTTACTTTTATATGCTGAAGCTTCTCCTCCTCCTGGTCCTCTGGAGAAGGAAAGAGCCAGAGCTTTCTTTGCCCAGTTCCCTGGATCACATGGGAGAGATACAAAGAAAGCACCTTTAATACCAATGAGTGCTACTGTTTTAAGCATGTTTTAAGTTTTTAAAAAGAAATCTTTAATTGTGGTTGTCGGGCTGATAGCAGACGGCCGCTTTCGGGTGGCTTGAAGCCACCCTGAATATAGCTGATCAGAAATAGAGCGTCCCGGAGCTTCCAGATGGCGCTTGCAGAAAGGGGTGGGCCGTGGGTGCCAGGGGAACGTCTGGAACGCTCATGCGTCCCGTTCGTGGCTCCCCGGGCACTCTTCAGGCGCCTCCAAGCCTTCCAGATAGCTGGAAGCCACCTTGGAGGTGCCCCAGCGAAAAGGTGCCACTTTTGATGTGGTGCCTTTTTGAGGCAGGTGGAGTGGCCCAGAGGACAGGTTGAGTATGGGATTGGGACGCCAGCCAGATGTTTGCATATGGACGGGTTTTTTGGGTCACCTCCTGAGGCATCCCTGGGTTGGCCCAAAGTGCCGGTCTGTTTGCAGCCTCTGTGTCCTTTATAAAGTTTATATATCCACTACCTGGCATTCCACTTTATGACACACATGGGCTGACCCAATAAAATCTCATTTTATATCAGATCCAGCCCTCATAACAAATGAGTTCAACATCCCTGTTCTAGAATAACTTAAAAACCAAGTTGTACTTGATGTATACAGAGGGCCACAACATCACTAATGTTACATCAGAATCATTTTGTAACATTAGAGGAAGAATAGACATTTCTCTAGTTGTGCTTATTAATTCTGATTTGTTGTAATGGCACAGATTATCAGTTGCATTGACCAATAGAGGTAGATTGGGATGGCTGGAAGAGGGCCCTGTACTGACTTCTAAAGGAAGGGAGAAGAGAAAAGGAAGAGGGCACATCTCAGCCAACCAGGAGTGAAGAAACAAATAGGCTCACTGCAGCTGCCACCTGGCTTCTACTTGCTTATCTTGTGTGAGACAGGGCCACTAGCTCACAGTGACAGTTCCTGCCTATTTCATACAGGGCTGCCACGGAGAGGTGGTGGCTTCTATCCATCTCACAAGAGGCCAGGATGGCCCCTGTGGAAGGGGTGATCAACAGGCCATCAGCTCACCAGGACTTTTTCTAAAAGTCTGAATGGTCAGTCCACCCTGTTGACCAATTAGAAAAGAGATGGACAATGGATTGGATCCAACCTGATCTTCCATTTAATTTTGCCTAATTTATCTTTACTATAGCCTTCATTCCACTTGGCTTTTTTCATGTAAGTTCCATAAAACTCAGCATAGCTTTTCCAGTGGTCAAGGGAATGCCGTCTTCCCTTTTTCAACCATGAAAATACTGGTTGGATCCAACCCAATATTTTTTCTGCTGAGTTGACGCATTCTCCACTTTCTAGACAACACAAACAAATTGCTTAACCCAAAAAACAGCATAGCTCTACTCTTAAGTTTAGCACTTGCCAACAAAGCAGGGAAATGAACATTTTGGATTTATTTACAAAGCCTACATGCTACAAGTGACAGAAATAAAGTCTACTACCAGAGGGTATTCAAGGAGCATATGAACATGTAGCTGGGGTGTTTCCTTTGCTAAAATATGTGCATGAAACCCTAACTAGCTATAAGCAGACAAATGCAGAAGATGTATCAGCATGTTGACCATGAATTTAATTCCATCCTGCTTCCAAGGAAGTCAGAAGGGCACACATTACTGTTCCCGCCTCCATTTCATCCTCACAACAACCCTGTGAGAAGAAGAAGAAGAAGAAGAAGAAGAAGAAGAAGAAGAAGAAGAAGAAGAAGAAGAAGAAGAAGAAGAAGATATTAGGTTTATATCCCACCCTCCACTCCAAATTTCAGAGCCTCATAGTGGCTCACAATCTGCTTTATCTTCTTTCCCCGCAACAGACACCCTGTGAGGCTGAGAGGGCTCTCACAGCAACTGCCCTTTCAAGGACAACCTCTGCCAGAGCTATGGCTGACCCAAGGCCATTCCAGTAGATGCAAGTGGAGGAGGGAGGGAATCAAACCCGGTTCTCCCAGATAAGAGTCTGTGCACTTAACCACTACACCAAACTGGCTCTGAGGTAGGTTAGGTTGCAAGAGAATCAACAAGCTTTGTGGCAAAGTGGGAATTTGAATGTGATTCTCTCACACACTAGTGAGATGACATATTAGCAAACTGTGATAAATAACTTGGTTGTGTGTTGGGTGTGTGTGTGTGATTCATCTCTTTTTCCTTTGTGACATTTTCCCAAGTAGAACTGTTATCCCAAAATTGCTGGAGGAAAAAAATTACAAGCATCTGAATTTTTTTGTAGTGATGGGGTGGTGGGTGGAGGGAGATTTGCATGAGTTTTTAGCAGAGAAAAGGCATGAGGGGTGTAGCAACTTCTTTCCAAACCTACTCCAATTCCTATCTTTAAATATCAGCCTCCTCATGGATTGATTTCAGAGTGCAGCAGTTCTGCATGGGATTACTGTGTTAATTTAATTGTTAGAATGAAAGTAAACATTTTAATGACAGATTAATTTGTCTCAGTGAGCAAACAACAGAACTGAAGTGGAAAGGATACCACCAAGAAAGGCATGAAAAGGCCAGATTTAATTTTTCTCTGTGCTACATTTTTTGAGAAAGAAGTATAATGATTGCTTTTCTCCTGTTTTTGACTATTTTGCATTACAGGATGAAATAATTCTGTCTTCCCATTTAGCAACCAGAACGTCAGGTAACTGAAGCTGGCAGGAAAGTTTTTGCAATAGTTACATGATTTGAGCTGGTTCATTTTAAAGCATTTTTTCTGGTATTGTATTAAAATTGAGAAAATGAAATCTAGTATATTCCCTATCTAATAAAATTTTAATATGCAGGACTATGGTTTTAGAAATATAAATAATGACTTTTTTACATTCCATTGTCAATTATTTCACAAACGATTCATGTATTTTCCTCAAAAAGGCACCTGCTTTGAGGTTTTCAAAAATACTAATTAATCAATTAATTCATTAAAATAAGATGATTCACAATTTAACACCTTTGATAAGACAACCACCTTGATTATGATAATCCATGCAAAGGTAGAAGAACATGGAATGGGGTCAGTAGATAGGCAAACAGTAGACCTCAAAAACAAAATTCCATTTGTTTGGTTTGATATTTAAATGTGAGGTACTTAGTAAAAACTAGGGTAATTTTGGCTCAGGAAAAGGGGGGGAAGGCCCTCTGTCCCTCCACCCATTCAATAAGAGGTTCTTCACAGCTACTGTGTGCTTGTGGGAAAAGTGTGTCAGGTATAGGAACCAGGGCCCCATTAGTTATAAATCAGATCCTGTAGTTTGTCCCTTAGAACTACTCTAGGCATGGCACTAAAGAATCATGATCAGAATCGCTTGCAGGATTTCAAAAACCAATAATTGATATGGCAGTCCTATAATGGCTTCTTTGAAGACTTGGGAAGGACCACTGGAAAGGACCCTGTGCCTCTTCAGCTACATTAAATTACATCTCTAGAGTGCAGTTAGCTCGGAAGGAGGGAGCAGAAGGCCACTTCTAAGAGCATCGTTGAAACCAACTCTCTCCGTACTTTTGAAGCTCATCAAGCTTCTATGGTCATTCTTTGGAGGAAACTAGAACATCTACATGAAGGATCAGGGTTTTTTCAACTGTAGCTAAGGCTGCCAGCTCTGGTTTGAGAAATTTCTAAAGATTTGGTTTGGGGACAGATCCCAGGAGGGCAGGGGTGGGGGTAGACCTCAGCAGGGTATGTCATAGAAAACACCCTCCAAATTATCTGTGTCCTTCAGGTGAACTGATCTCTGTGGTCTGGAGATTAGTTATAACTCCAGGTGATCTCCAGGTCCCACATGGATGTTGGCAACCCTAGCTATAGCCCCATTACAGAGTCATAGCTCAGTGAAAATAAATGTTTATTAATAATTCGAAGCCTTTAGAGAGGGAAAATGTAAGGCTTATTCATTTCATAAGACCTTTGGTTCTTAAAATTTGTTCTGGATGGTTTTTGGTTTCAGCGTGACGACAAACGGACATGTTCTGCAGGGCTCTGCAGATATGTGCCGGACCACTCAGCTTTGGGGTCTTCTGAGGTGGGAAGACTCGATAGGGCCCCAGTAGGGGGGTTTCTTAGACAGGGGTTTTTTTGGGGAGACATGTATTGCGGCACAAGTCGCAATTTGGGCTCCCCCTTTCCTCCCCCAAGCCAGGGCTGAGATGGGCGCCATATTGGCGACTAAGACGCGATTGCCGAACAGGAGGAAAGAAGTGGTGAAGATTTTAAAAACAACCAAAAGAGGGTTTCCCCCCTCCTCTTCTCCCTATCTTTTCTTCTTGAGGCGAACCTTTTGGAAGACTAAGACGGATGCAGAGGACAGCAGGGAGGTGAGGAGCAAGGAGGCGGAGAAAAAGGCTACCAGAGAGGGGGCAAAGGCGAGGTGAAGGAGTTGAAAATTAGAACACCCAGTTAAAGTTTCAGAAGAAGTCAAAGAGAGAAGAAGAGGAGCTAAGTGGAGCAACTATTGGGATTCCAGAGAGTGAGGAGGTGGAGGGGAAGATCATTGGCGACAGAGTAGAAAGTGAGGCGAAGGAGTAGAAGGCTAGAAGAATCTCATGTAAAGTGGAGGAGAGGAACAAAGTGACAGAGTGGGCTCAGAGTGATCGAACAGACTTTGGACTTGAGTAAGATCAAATTATTGTATACTGTCTAGTTTGTAAAAGCCTCAGAGGAAGTGGAGGAGAGGAATAGAGCAGTAGTGTGGGTTTGGCGTGGCGGAAAAGAAACTCGACTGAGCAAGCTGAAATTATTGAACATTGTTAAAACTGGGACTACTTTTGAGAGTATCTTGAGACTATCTTAATGAATTTCGGTGGGGAGAAGAATGGCAAGTGAGAAGAAGTAAGAAAAAGAGAGAAAGAACTATGCTATGAGATGGAAGTGAGAGTAATGTAAGGAGAAGCTAAGAAGAGAGGAAGACAGAAGACGGAGAGAAGCGGCTACATATATAATAGAGAGAGAGTTTAGGAGTGAGTGTGAATGAATGTTTAAGGATAAAGTGATATGATTGTGTTGTATGAAGAGAAGTTAATATATAGGCTGAGTTTTGGCAGAAAGGTGTGGCAGTGCGTGTGTGGGGAAGTGCTGGAAGTATGGAGTATGAAGTGGTGAAAGTCTGTAGTATGGAGATTATGTAAGAGATGAAATTTAGGAATGATGAACTTGAAGCTACGTTGTACTATTAATAGTTTATAAAATTTTTGGGCCATAAATCTTGTCTGAGAGATAAGAACAACTGAAGATATAGCAATTGGGATATGAATACTAATACAAATAAGGATAAAATGTCAGTCAATACAGTAACCTCACTAGATGCTCCAAAATCATTGGGGCCTGCAATATTTCAGGACATGATTAAAGAGTTACATGATAATATGCAAATGTATTTTAGGACAGTACTAAATCAGATGCAGGGAAATCTAGTAGAGCAGATGGGTGGATTACATTTAAAAATGGATGGTCTACAGGAACAAATAGTAGGAACTAAGGAAGAGATTTTGGACTTAAGCCAGTCTTTAAAACCTCTGGATGTTAAAATGAAGGCTGAGAATCGAATACTGGAGGTAGATGAGACAACTCAAATGATTAAAGAAGGAAAGCTAGTCAGGCCCTGAGCCTGCCCCGGCGGGGAGGGCGGGATATAAATAAAATTATCTAATCTAATCTAATCTTATCTAGTTCTGAGCTGAAACAAGTTATCTATAGTTTGAGACCACAAAAGGTTTTGAAACAAAACCAAGAAAAAGACTTTTTACATGGTGCAAGTGATGTATTGGTGGTAGTAACAGAAATGGAGACCTTGGATACAGAGGAAGAAATAGAGGATCCATATAAGGGTAATTCAGCCCATAATAAGAACTATCCCTCTCAGAAGGAAGACCATAGTACTGTCAATAGAAAAATGAGTAAGGAGGCAAGGTGCAAAGTCCTAATAGACCAAATATTAAAAATCATGGAACCCTCTAGAAATAAAAGGAGGGGAAAGAAAGAAAGAAAGAAAGAAAGAAAGAAAGAAAGAAAGAAAGAAAGAAAGAAAGAAAGAAAGAAAGAAAGAAAGAAAGAAAGAAAGAAAGAAAGAAAGAAAGAAAGAAAGAGAAAGGGTTGCTTGCTTTCTAGTGGCTCTCCCAGTTTGGCGAGAGTGGTCCCCCCCTCTCGCTAGAATGTTGTTTTCTTGTTTTTCTTCCTTCTGCCAAATATGTTGGGAACAGAATAGAAATAAGGTAAATTATTGGATATGTAAATGTAAATAATGGTATGAGGATCTACTTAATATTTATTCAGTGAATAGTAAGTTAATATGTTGAGAGAAATGGGGTTAAAAATAACGGTGAAAAACATATAGGGTTGTGCACAATTGAATGCATGGAGGCTGCATTCTCCATCCTGATTTATGCTATGTTGTTTGTTTAGTTTTGTTGTTGTGGTGGTTGTTGGCTTTGTTTGTATCTCGTTTGTGGTTTTTGGGTTGTGGAGAGAAAATAAAAAGAATAATTGCAAAAAAAAATTTGTTCTGGATCACTGAATTATTGAAGTTTCTAAAAATATTTTATTTGTGCAGCTAGTTTTTCTGTTTAATAATTTGTAATTTGTGTCACCATAACACTAATGGTAAGTGTACTGAGTTGTTAGGGAACAAGGCAAGAAGGCAGCCAGCCCGGAGGAGGCGGCCATGGGGGAGGGGGCCCTTTAAATCATGCAGGAGGCTGGTGACTGCTCCTGCCACCCCTCCATCATGATTTGGATTCCACCAATCAGCTGATTTGTGGACCCTTTACATGGCATGGGAGGGGTGGCATTTGCTCCTGGGTGCCCCTCCCATATGATTTAAATTGTGCACCAGGAAGAAGGGCAGTCTGGGGGTGAGACCCCCCCCTCCAAACTGTCTGGCGGCCAGGCCCCGTGAGCCCCTGATTGGCTATAGGCCTGAAGGCTGCACTGGTTTGTGGCTACTAATTCAGAGATCTTCTATTGAGGTTGTGGGGGCAGGAAGGGGCCAGTCATTCTTTCTCACCCTACCCTATTTCACAAGGCTGTTGTAAATAAAATAGGGCTATGAGACCATGCTCTATCCTCAGCACCTTGGAGAATGAGTAGGATAGCATCCTAATAAATAAATAAGCAAAACTGAAGTACATTTCTGTAGAAATTATCTTCAGTGGGATGATCATCTACTTAGTTATACTCAATGACCTGTTTCAAAATACCTTGAACTATTTCTTTGGTTGATGAGACTTTCTAAAATTATACTGAAAGCTATACAATCCTGGCTTGCACCCATTTTCAACAGGGCTTATCACTTGGTGCTACAAATTGTTATCAGATAACCCTGTGCTCATACACAAACACTGCCACTATCAAGCGCAGACAGACCATTGCCTGGCAAGTACTCTAAGACACAGAAGCAAACAGAGTGTGAAGGGAATATTCATAAACTCAAGGAAACTGGCATGGGATATTATTAAGAATAGGTTTCAAGAAACAAACTTCTACACAAAAAAATCAGAAGAATAATATATGAGCAGATGGAGCCTGTGTTCTGCCTCAATCAGCAACTGTGGTTTCAGCCTCCACTTGCCCTGTAAAACCGCCTCATGCCAATGAAGCCAGCATCATCTAGGCTTGCTGCATGTACAAGACAATTCCCTTGTCATCTAAACATGTACATTGAAGTTTGTTTTGTTTTGTTCATTTCTGTTATTAATTCCAGAATGGACTGTTTGGGCTCTAACTATTATTATTGTTTCTTTCTATACTTTTATTTCATTTTCATAATTTTATTTTAGTTTCTGCGTAAGACCCACCCCCCCTCCCCGCCATCTTTGCTCAGACTGTCTGGGCCTTCATGATTATTTATCCAAACTGAACAGAACTCAGGAGGATTGTTGTAATCTCTAAAGTAACCCAGGCTGCTAAATTTCAGACAGATACAATAAAGCCCCCATCCCTTTTTTGAGGCAATGAAAGGCACCCATGTTTAAAATTAAAGTCTGTAGAAGAATTGATAGGAAATTTTCCAAACAGTAACACAGACAGCACTGCAGCCAGTGAATTTGAAGAAAAGTAGCATAAGAAAGAGGCAGACTGACAGTGAAGGGCATTTGGTGACACAAGGATGGTAAGGCTAGTGAGTAGACAATCTGCAGCAGGAGGACCTTGAGGCACACTAGCTTGGAAGGGGGGTAAGGTTTGAATAGCGTGATACTAATGGGGGGGTGAAGATAGCAGGGGAAGGTATGGCACAATAGGGCAGGCATTGGGAGGAGAGATGAAGGCAACGTTCCACATCATGTCCTTCAGGATTGGAATACCACACATGCATATGTAATCGTAGTGGAATCATTCAACAAAGCCCAGAGCCCTTCTTCTCCCTCTGCCTCAGAAATACTGTGCCTTATTAGGAAAATGTTGTCAGTCATGTAAAAGTGGAACCAATAGAGGCAGAGATTGCAACCATGAAAGAAATCAAAACAAAACTGAAGAAAGACATGAGTTTTATTATAGCCTCTTTAGATGGGAGATTTGTTTTGTTTTCATATTAAGTGCTATTAATAACAAAACAAATGTGCAAGTCTATTGTTGCCCATGTTATGGTCCTAATACTAAATTGTTAAATTTTATCAGGAGAATTTGCTTGTATTCAACCAGCTGCTTATGGAACTTTCCTCATGGAATGGATTTTCCCACCTCCCTCTCCCACTGTATACCTCTGTGCCTCTGAACCACTGCCCCTGATGTTCAGGGAACAATAAGTGGAGTTGGGCTTTTTTGTAGAAAAAGCCCAGCAGGAATCATTTGCATGTTAGGCCACACCTCTGACACCAAGTCAGCCAGAACAGAAGTGTTGCACTCCTCTACCAGTGGAAGTACTGTTCTACTAAGTTAAGAAAAGTCAAGACTATGAAATACATCCCTCTGACATGAAACTTTACGGTGACCTATGACTGAAGCACATTCCAGACTGGACACCCTTATCACCCTTGCACACTGGTAAACTGTAATAATTATACCCTTCCATCCTTAAGCCCTCCACCAAAGGCACAAACCCCTTTGCTTACTAAGAAAAAATGTATTGATAGTTTAATGTAGAATGTGCATTGATGGTTAATGTGCAATATCAAAAGTAATCACACTGCTCTTTGAACCTCTTTATTTTATTCTTAGTCTAGATCTTATCACCCATATTCCACTGTAACTATTTTTCCTATGTTTTGCTTGAGATCTGAAAGTGGCTTTGGCCTCTCTGGCAAGAGTAAGCTGATATGGGAAAGTATGGAGTGACATTAAAAAAGGGGCATCTCCCATCATCTGCTCATCATCCTCAAGTCCCCTAAGAGAAGCACTGCTGGTTAGAAATGTAAGTTACTGTCATCTCCAGTTTTCAGTCTTCCAGAACTGTTTGAATGTGTTACACAATGCAACTAAAACAGTAACTACTGTATGAATGGTATGGGTTTGTACTTATATAAGTCAAGTTATTCCTCCTTCCCCCCTTCCTATTAAAGAATTTAGATTTGAACAACCATTTCCCAAACTGCTTTACACTGGTACTACCAAACAACAGTCCATAGCTTATAAAAGGCAGATTTTCCACCATGACAACAGTGATAGTAAAGTTTATGCAGATTTGCCTCTTAAAACAGATTTTTCACTGAACAACAAGAATCTGAACATTGGTAGGAAATAACAAAGTGATCTCTATAGAGAATTGCTTTTTTGCAATATGTAAAAAGCAAAAGATTTCCATTTATGGAATGTAAAAGTGCATTCCAAGTGGCATAGCCAGGATAGTGTCAAGTTTTTTGCAGCGATAAGACTTGAGGCAGGAAGCCATGAGAGGTCAGGAAGGAAGTACTATCAGACTGGAGAGAGGGACTGAAAAGTAAAGAGAGCAGCACCAGCCCTTGGATTCAGGCTGCATAACAACTGCACTATTTTTCAAAGATAAACAAAGTTACAAGTATAAAATCAGCACAGCTGTCATTCACTGCTGCTGAAACTATTTCTCTTTGCTACACTTGTTGTGCCTCTGTGAGCTCTGCCAGGATTGCAAAGAATACACAGTTCCTCCAGCATCGGCTCTAGGAAGCAAAGCAGCTTGTTTATGGCAATTCAGACTGACCTTGAACATTTTGAAGGAAATGGATTTAATACCAAAATTGCTTCATTATGACACAGCTGAAAAGCTCAGCTTTTGATGGCACATTTCCAGCAACCACCTGCATGTCCCTAGAGCATGGCCTGATGGGAAATGCATCATGGCAAAGGGAGAAAGGGAAAGATTTTCTTGGTATATTCATATACTTCAAGAGTTAGAAAAATTGGTGCAATATGATTTCAGAAAGGCTAAAAAGCAGTGCAGTAATCTTGACCTTTTAAAAATGAATATTGCTTGGGAAACATTTATTCTAACCTTTTCAAGAATGCAACCATCACTCTTTCTATATTTTAATCATTCTCATTTCTCCAACTTTTCTAATAGATTTTCTGCTGATTATCAGACCTATGGCCAGGGATTTTATGGCAAGGCTGCATGAATATTCTGATGGGGTAAGATCTCTATCATCTCAAACCCTGAGACTTACTGAGTGGGTCCTGATGTTACCATGATGTGGGCAGTGATGTCATGGATAACCTGGTGGTCACATTAGATAACAGTATTAATAGTAATACTTTCAAACCACACTAGATATTGTATTATCTGTTGTGTATGGACATCAGTAATTACAAGCATATGGCTTTGAAGAGATAGGTCATTCATCAGACTTTTTAAAAATGGAAATAAAGTACGTGCTAAATGTAAAGTGTAGTTGAACTGCTACCACCAGATTATTGACTCCCATGTCTCATCTTCCACTTACATGTGTAGTAGTTAACACAAGCAGTCATGCACAGAAGTCTTGAAACAAGCTATATATAAATGCATGCAGTATGGAATATCATCAACTATCCAGGGGAAACTGTTTTGCTGACTTGTTCATAATAGTACTGTGATAAGAGTACTATTATGAATGTCAGCATCCTCCATCATCCTACTTCCTTGAAAAAAATTACCTCAGTGGGGCAGATACTTTAGAGGGGGGGTGTCTTCCAGCACCCCAGAGGTCACATTCCCTCCTGCCCTTGGCTGGCACCTCTCAGTCTTCAGAAACTGCCCAGCCACCCTCCTTCTACAGGGCTTTCTGAGCCCTTTTTAACAGTTGGATTTGGGTAGCCACGCCAGTTCCAGGCCAACCCTTGGTTTCTCATTAGGGACTGGTTCTACCTGGGAACTTCAAGAGAAGGTGGAACCCCTGCTTACCTTGTTGAGAGAATCCCCACTCCTTCAGGCAATGCAGCCCAGCTGGCTGTGTCCTACTCTTGCCTTGTGTTAGCTGTCCAGCCCTGTGATTAGAGTTGCCAGGTCCCCCCTGGCCACCAGCAGGTATGGAAAACTCCTGGATAATTCCTTATAGATAACCTTTACTTTAAAAAACTGGAAACTGAGAATTCAGAAGTGGGGCAGGGGATTTTTTAGTGGTATTACAGGCCTGTCAACATTACATGCCCCCTTGATCCCTGCCCATCATGGCTGATTAAAGCCTGCGGTGATGAGGTATGGCCCTCCATGAGAGAAATTACTAATCTATTTCTATCAATGTGGACTTTCCTAGAGGACTGAAGGAAGCAGTGGTCTGTCCTCATCTTTTAAAAGATACATTTGGACCTGGTGGTCCTTACTACTGCCCAATGTCTAACTTGCCATTCCTGGGTAAGGTAGAGTGTGCAGTAGTGACATAGCTCCTGATTTTCTTGGAGGATGCTAACATCCTGGACCCCTTCCAATTCAGCTTTTCCTCAGCCCACGGGACAGAGATGGTGTTAGTTGCCCTGGTGTATGACCTCCAGAGACATGAGGATTGAGGCAGATCAGCACTGGTCTAATATTTTTGAAACTTGGGGGGTTTTTGAGGAGAGGCACCAGATGCTATGCTGAAAATAAATAAATTTGTTTGTTTGTTTCTTTGTTTATTTGCTGGAGCCAATGAAAAGCAGTGTTAAGGCAGAACAAGTAATATCCTGACCTGAACAAAGAGTTGTTGGACTAGCCCAAATCCTTTTGTACAGCAGAGAATGTCAAACTTGCCATATGAGTGACAAAGAACTTTGTGCTTCTTTATGTACCAGTCCCAGAATTCCTTGTGCATAGATTGAGAGAAAGGACAACTTGTGGGAGGGGCACAGCAATGATAATCAGGGACATTAGGAGCCAATGAAGGCTACTGGTAGGATTTACAAGTTCAAACTATATGTAACTATCACTATTCACACACAAGGAGATTAAACCAAGGGAACTAAAAGAATCTACAGAGTCCTAATCAATTCAAAACAGACAGAATCTTTCTGGCTTGGACAACACACTGATTAGAAAAGTAGATGAGCAAAAACAGAATGGAAATTATTTGAGTGCAGACTCACGACCCTCCTTGGTAGTCTCCCATCCAAATACTGAACAGGGCCAATGCTGCTAAGCTTCTGAGATCTGATGAGATCGGGCTAGCCTAGGCTATCCAGGTCAGGGCCACCTCAGTATTACTTTAGCATGAACTTAGTATTACCTTAGTATAAACAGTGGAACAATGACAGACTTTCATCCCTGAGGTACAAAGTTTTGAACCACTGCTTCCTGAACATGGGATTTCTTGACCTTAAACCATTTTGATCAGTAAATGTCTAAAAAATTTTTTTTTGATCCTAGTGATAGAAGCCATGGGATTTGGTACAACTAGCACATAATGAAGATTCTGTAAATGGCATCTAGAAGTGGGTTGAGATATCGATAGCATTGTTTAGAGAAATACTATCATTCCTCTTTACCCAATTTCTCCTTGAAATCCAACAGTCTGTTTCTTTTCCTCTTCCTAGGAATTTGAAGTCCATTTCTAATCAGTTCCATTTGATCATAGAAATTCAAGGAGAGAAAGTATCTTTGGTGGCAAGATAAAGGTTTCTCCCCTCCTGTAGATGTTCAGAGGCAAACAATGTCTTCCCAAATTTTCCTGTCCTCCTGCTAGAGCACTACCCTGTGATATGGTTGCCAAGTTCCCCCAGCCACCAGCAGGGGATTGGGATATAGATGCCAAATCTAGGTTGAGCAACTCCTGGAGATATATGAATGGAGCCTGAGAAAGACAGGGATCTCAGTGGGGGATAATGCCATGGAGTCCTTCCTCCAAAGCAGCCACTTTCTCCAGTGGAACTAATTTCTGTAGTATGGAGATGAGCTGTAATTCCCACCTGGAGGCTGGCATCCCTAGGTATATACCCTAGGTATATAATGTAAAACAACTACAAGAAAGTAGTTCCCTAAAGGTGCATTGATTTCTCTTCAAAGTGAAATCCTTATTTTAAACGAGGAAAAACGAGAGCAAGAGGAATTAACGGCTACATTTAAAACAGTGAATTTCAGAAAAGTAATCCCTTCCCCAAAACAATACAAGATACTAAATAAAAAACTTTGCAAGAGACAAAACTGGTTTTTTGTTTTTCTTTGGTTTACTTCTGTTTGCTCTGTGAAGGATGTGTGTGTGCAGTGCTGTCCAGTTGCAGCCAGCTTATGGCAACCCCAGCAAGGGGCTTTCAAAGCAAGTATGAAGAAGAGATGGCCAGGCCTGCCATTGTCTTCCTCTGCAGAGTCTTCTTTGCTGGTCACCCTTCCAAGTACAGACTCTGCTTAGTATTCGAGACCTGACACAATCAGCTATACCATGCTGCCTTTGTTCTCAATCAAATATGTCCTGAGAAAGATCTTGATTCCTTCTGACTAAAACTCTTAAGGATTCCCCAGCAACTTTCAGAAGTGCAAGATTGTTAGTTCTGCATGCTGGCTGCCTCTTTACGTATCATTCAGTTACACTCTGTCTCTTTGAAATTACCCTTCGACTAACAATTGAATAAGTTATTTTTCATTGTGTGCCTTGAACTGTTGTACAGGATTGCCAAGTGCTGTTAAACAGTGACTACGTATGAGCCATTCCATGGACGGCTGCATTTAAGAAGAAAATGAAGTCATCTCAGCTTGAAAACCCAAAGTAACAGGAATACATACTAAGAATTCTAAGAAACAGATGTAACAAGAATACTAAGAACTCAGCTATACTCCAGATTAACATTGTGATGGCAGATTATTTTATATTGCACTTTACAAGCTTGTTGGAGTGGTTTTACACTAGGAATGCCACCTCTAAGTGGGGCCTGGAGATCCCCTGGAATTACAGTTTATCTGCAGAATACAGAGATCAGTTCCTCTGAGGGAAAATGGATGCTTTGGAGGTAGAGTTGCCAGCTCCCTCCTGGAAACTGGCAGGGGATGGGGAGGATTTACCAGGAAAGGGAAGGAGGCCCAGTGATGTCTGGCATGCATAGGAAGTGATGTCAGCATGATGGTCTGGAATTTGGGCAAAAACTCCTTTTTAGAAATGGCTTCTACCATAGAGTTTTCTCCCAAATACCAGAGCACCACCTGGATGTCACTGATGTGATGATGTCACTTTCAATTAGGGTTGCCAAGTCCAATTCAAGAAATATCTGGGGAGTTTGGGGATGGAGCCAGGAGACTTTGGGGGTGGAGCCAGGAGACATTAGGTGTGGGGCCAAGATCAAGGCTGTGACAAGCATAATTGAACTCCAAAGGGAGTTCTGGCCATCACATTTAAAGGGACGGCACACCTTTTCAATTCCTTCCTTCCATAGGAAATAATGAAAGATAGGGGCACCTTCTTTTGGGGCTCATAGAATTGGACCCACTGGTCCAGTCTTTTTGAAACT